>NC_135810.1:115186575-116423799 GCF_964213995.1 Mustelus asterias
TCTGAGAGATTAACGGGCATGACCATGTGTGGGTGACAATATTTCCCCGTGTTTCTGTGAGTCTATAATGCTGAAGAGGAGACCTGAAGCTATCAGTAGAGAATAATAGACTACTTCCTGCAAGGTGAAAGGCCTGGATGGTTCCTGTAGGAATCTGGGATGTCTAGTCTCTGTTGAGAACGATTAAACTCATTCATTTAACAGCAGTGGAACTTGTGTAGGAATGATCATGTGAAACAAAAAGAAAGCTGTGTGCTTTAACTTTGGAATATTTTATCAATTGATATTTGTCAGAGTTTCACAGAATTTGAAAATATAATTTTTTATTCGTTTGTAGGATTTAGAGTCATAGAGTCATAGAGGTTTACAGCATGGAAACAGGCCCTTCAGACCAACTTGTCCATGCTACCCTTTGTTTTAACTACAAACCAGTCTCAATTGCCCGCATTTGGCCCATTTCCCTCTGTACCCATCTTCCCCATGTAACTGTCTAAATGCTTTTTCAAGGTCAAAATTGTACCCGTCTCTACTGCTACATCTGGCAGCTTGTTCCAGATATTCACCACGCTCTGTGTGAAAAAATTGCCCCTCTGGACCCTTTTGTATCTCTCCCCTCTCACCTTAAACTTCTGCCCTCTAGTTTTAGACTCCCCTAACTTTGGGAAAAGATGTTGACTGTCTAACTGATCTGTGCCCCTCATTATTTTACAGACCTCTATAAGATCAAAAGTCCCAGTCTATCCAGCTTCTCCTTATAACGCAAACCATCAAGTCCCGATAATATCCTAGTAAACCTAGACATTGCTGGCAAGATCATCATTTTATTGGCCACTGCTGAATGCCCTAATGGGCAAGGAAGATGGAACTTGGGGCATTATGGTGGCACGGTTGTTGGCACTGCTGCCTTATAGCGCCAGGGGCCCAGGTCCGATTCCTGGGGACACGTTCTCCCCGTGTCTGCGTGGGTTTCCTCCGGGTGCTCTGGTTTCCTGCCACGGTCCGAAAGACGTGCTGGTTAGGTGCATTGGCCATGCTAAATTCTCCCTCAGTGTAAATTCTCCCACAGTGTAAATTCTCCCACAGGTGCCGGAGTGTGGCAACGAGGGGATTTTCACAGTAACTTCATTGCAGTGTTAATGTAAGCTTACTTGTGACACTAATAAATACACTTTTAAAAACTTAAACTTAAAACATTCACATCACCTTGTCAATTTTAACTGTCTCCTGCCTGGTTTCTACAGGGTGCATGGGGTTAAAATCATCCCCAGGTTTATTTTCTTAAATGGCAGTGTTGAAGTACCAGAGAGCTGTAATTTCAATAAGTCTGCTGCCATTTGTATACCTGTGATTTTCCTAATGCAGGGCCTGGCCTTTATGTCACTGATTTTTGGTAGTGTAGACAAATCCCCCAACTGTAATAATGTACCTTGCTGTCTGGAACAATGCGACCCAGAGGTTTAACATCAGCTCTGATCCTCCGAGTGAGTTAAGTTTTCGCAGTACATTTTCAGAAATTCCTCATTGGCATTCTGCAGGAGTGTGGACATCATTGATGTTTAAGAGTAATCAGGAAGTCATGTTAACCTCACCCGAGGTGTCAGTTGTGGTGGGTGCATCAGTGCCACTCTCTCCTTTGGAATCAGAGGTTGTGGGTTCATGTCCTACTCCAGAGACATGAACATACAACGTAGATTTGCACCCTGGGCATGGTACTGAGGGAGTGCTGTACTGTCAGAGGTGCGCCTGAGATGAGTTGCTCTAACTGCCTTCTCAGGTGAGTATAAAAGATCCCACAGAATGATTTAAAGAAGGGCAGGGGAGTTCAGTCCAATATTTATCCCTCAAACAGATCATCCGGTCATTGTGGGGAGGCGGTGGTATAGTGGTATTGTCACTGGACTGGGTAATCCAGAGACCCCAGGCCAGATCCGGGGACCCAAGTTCAAATCCCACCATGGCAGATGGTGATATTTGAATTCAATAAAAATATGGAATAAAAACATCTACTGATGACCATAAAACCATTGTTGATTGTCATAAAAACCCATCTAGTTCACTAATGCCTTTGAGGGAAGGAAATCTGCCGTCCTTATCTGCTCTGGCCTACATGTGACTCCAAAGCCACACCAATATGGTTGACTCTCAAATGCCCTCTGAAAAGGTGGGCAGTTAGGGATGGGCAATAAATGCTGGCCAGCCAGCGACGTCCACATCCCATAAATGATTTTTTTAAAAATCACATTGCCGTCTGTGGGACGTTATTGGGCACAAATTGTGCTGCTGTGAATTTTCAGAATTACTGGGACTACACTTCAAAAATGCTTCATTTTATAAATTTGTTCTTAAGATGTGAACGTCAGGGGCAAGACCAACAGTTCTTCCCCATGGTGGTGGTGTGCAACTTTCAAGAACTGCTGCAGTCTAAATCAGAGTTACTGTCCTTGTATGTGTGGTGAACCATTGTTGGTTCCCACCAGGTAGTGCTGAGCCAGGGTCTGGCCAGTACTATGAGTCTGTATATATGTTACTGTTGGGGTTAGGGTTGGGCTGTTCTCCATGTTACTGTTGGGGTTCGGGTTGGGCTGTTCTACCTGTAATATAGTTCTTATGGTACATCCCAGTCGGGCTCCGCCTCCTGGGAGAGGTATAAAGGTCACTGCTCTGTCTGGGACCCTTTAGTCTGGGATCGTGTATTATATATGGTAGCTCTATTGTTGTAGTCAATAAAAGCCTTTATTTCCCCGAGTACCTCTAGCCTCGTGAGTTATATCGCGTTCAGGAAAGTTTGCCACAGCAGTATGTGTCCAGTCCAACAAGAAAGGATGCACTGTTGGACCTGGTTCTTGGAAATGAGGTGGGCCAAGTAGATTAAATGTGGGGAGCATTTAGGAAATAGTGATCATTGTATCATAAGATTTTGGATAATGGTAGAAAAGGACAATGGCAATCCAGGCAGGACAGGTGGAGAGAGCACTTAATAAAGCATACAGTATTCTGAGCTTTATTAATAGGGGCATGGAGTACAAGAGCAAGGAAGTTATACTAAACTTGTACAAGACACTCATAAGGCCTCAGCTGGAGTACTGTGTACAGTTCTGGGCGCCACACTATAGGAAGGATGTGAACGCATTGGAGCGAGTGCAGAAGAGGTTTACAAGAATGGTTCCAGGGCTGAGAAACTTCAGTTTGGAGAATAGATTGGAGAGGTTGGTGTTAATATCAAATGGTCGTGAATGATGGAGGCATGCTACAGGAGCTTGTCTTTTGCCTTCCGCAAGTTGATTCTGCATCTAGCTCAGCAGAGACACAAACTACTTGTAGTTGCCTTCCACCCCGACACCCCCTCACACCCACTCCACGCCCCCCCTCCCCGCCTCTCTCTATACAGCACCGCACCCCCCAACCCAAAGACGCAACTTCTTCAGTCTATGGAATTTAAATTTACCAACTGGCATGGTGGGTATTGAACTCATGTCTCTGAGAACATAAGTCCAGGTCTTTGAATTTCTAGCTCAATAACATTACCACCATCCTCCAGCTCAAATTAGAAGCAGGTCCCGTATGGATAGATTGGGACATTCCATATCTCAGGAGGAGCGAGAACAAACCTCCACAGTTCAACTCCATTTTCCCCAATAATGGAAATGTGGTCTGTCTGGGCAAACTTGAAACATTGGCACTTAAAAGTGACAAGATGCCACTTTTAACATCATTTTAGCACTTTGCAGTGCAGCTAATGCAAACAAAAGAAACACGTTTTCAGATATGTTCTGTTGGTAGAGCGGTGTTCCTTTAATCATAGAATCCCTACAGTGCAGAAGGAGGCCATTCGGCCCATTGACTCTGCAATGACCACAATCCCACCTAGGCCCCATTCCCGTAGTCCCACACATTTACCTTGCCAATCCTCTGATACTAAGGGGCAATTTAGCATGGCCAGATCAACCTAACCCGCACATCTTTGGACTCTGGGAGGAAACCAAAGCACCTGGAGGAAACCCACGCAGACACGGGGAGAATGTGCAAACTCCACACAGACAGTGACCCCAGGCCGGAATTGAACCCAGGTCCCTGGTTCTGCGAGGCAGCAGTGCTAACCACTGTGCCATACAAAGAAATTCTTTTTCAATAATTGAGCAAAAGGCTGCTTTCAAATCCACTTCAGAATGGGAAGAAACATGAATGGCCGATTGCCTTCCGACTCAAACAATCAGACTCCTGTTTACGTTGTTAAATACATCAAACTACACACCACTGCAAACAGCACAGGATAAAGGAGGCATTGATTTAGCGAGTGGATGCAAAGCACGGAACTGCTGTGTAGACGGAACATTCAGGGTGCGAATACAAGGGAGACTGGAGCAAAACTCATTTGCAGCATAAATGATCAAGACCGAAAATTTTACAAAGAAGCAGATTTCTTTCATCATCTTAAGAATCAAAGGATCGATACAGTGCAGAAGGAGGCCATTCGGCCATCGAGTCTGCACCGACCACAATCCCACCAGGCCCTACCCCCACAACCCCCTAGCTAGTCCCCCTGATACTAGGGGGCAATTTAGCATGGCCAATCCACCTAACCAGCACATCTTTGGACTGTGAGAGATTTTGGCATAGCGGTTAGCACTGCTGCCTCACAGCACCAGGGACCCGTGTTCGATTCCCGGCCCCCGTGTCTGCATGGGTTTCCTCCGGGTTCCCTCGGTTTCCTCCCACAGTTCGAAAGACGTGCTGGTTAGGTGCATTGACCTGAACAGGCACTGGAATGTGGCGACAAGGGGAATTTCACAGTAACTTCATTGCAATGATGTAAGCCTTAATGTGGACTAATAAATAAACTTTAAAAAATCCTTTTAAACCGGAGGACCCGGAGGAAACCCACGCAGACACGGGGAGAATGTGCAAACTCCACACAGACAGTGACCCAAGCCGGGAATCAAACCCGGGTCCCTGGCGCTGTGAGGCAGTGGTGCTATCCACCATGCCGCCCTTTCTGTCTTGAGGATTACAGGTGCAAACTTATAGTTAGATAGCAGACAATCCTCCCAATTCCTTCCTTTTACTCCACCTCACTTTTCCTTCCCTGCCTGATGACACTGATTCTTGTCGAGGTAAAGTTCCCAGGCACTGGCTGTCTTTGAGTGCTTTTCGCTCGTGGGAGCAGAGAGAGACAAAGGGGAGGAACTTCCTCTTCTATTGTGCCCAATCTTTGAGTAGAGTAGAGGTAGGAAGATTGGTTTGCTACTGCCCAATAACCCAAAACTAAATCCCACGCAGCCCCAATCCTAGCAGCAACCAATGATTGCTGTGACTCCCAGCCTGATCACAGAATCCCTATGGTGCAGAAGGAGGCCATTTGGCCCATCAAGTCTGCGCCGACTCTCCGGAAGAGCATCTAGCCCAGGCCTTCTGCCCCACCCTATCCGTGTAACCACACCCCCTCTCACACATTTACCATGGCTAACCCAACTAACCTACATATTTTTGGACACTAAGGCACAATTTAGCATGGCCAACCCACCTAACCTGCACATCTTTGGATTGTGGGAGGAAACCGGAGCACCTGGAGGAATCTCACGCAGACATGGGGAGAACGTATAAACACCTCACAAACAATAACCTAAGGCTGGAATTAAACCCAGATCCCTGGCACTGTGAGGCAGCAGTGCCAACCACTGTGCCACTGTGCTGGTCTAAATGTTGGCATGTGGTTTGTGAGTGGCAAGGGTGGAGGGTGGGTGAGTGGTGGTATAGGGAAGAGAGATAGGGATTGATTTCCTGACTCAGTTCCCTCCTAGCCTGCCCCTGTTCTAACCACAATCAGGTCGTTCCTGAGTTAGTGGCGGAAAAGTCTTTAAGTTCTTTGATAGAGGGACTGAGCCATTTTCCCAGTTCAGCCCTCAGCTCTTACCTTCCGAAGACTTTGGTCATGGCTAAGGCCTTCAAGTGGGAGATCAGGATTCTCCAGCCCTTTAATGCAGCCATCCATCACTTTAAGTGCCCCTATTATATCTAAGATTGCAACCCTCCAGGGTTGCCCTGGAGTCTCCAAGAATTGAAGATGAATCTTCAAGACATTGCTGCATGCAATGCTGGAGATAAATCATCACACGTTAAAAAAGAGTGCCTTTTTTGTTTGTCATTTTCCTTGAATGTTCCCCTTGAGCGGATGTGGTAACATGGCTCCTTTAAAGGGCAATCCTTTGCGGGTCATGTGATCAAGCCAGATCCTAAGGAATGGCCGAGGGGGAAGCCAAGCCAATCAGGAGCGAGGATGCGTGTGCCGGGATGGAGGAGACTTTCAGCTGGAGCCAGGGAGGAGAACAGAGTGAACCTTTGCAAGTGTGTCTGCCATACCCTTATCTTGTATATAGTTATATTAGTTTAATAAACCCTTTGTGGTCGGAGCCACACTGAGTCACCTCCAGTTATTACAGCAGGCTCAGGTGGCACAGTGCCACAGTGGTTAGCACGGCTGCCTCACAGTGCCAGGGACCCGGGTTCAATTCCCGGCTTGGGTCACTGTCACTACGGAGTCTGCGCGTTCTCCCCGTGTCTGCGTGGGTTTCTTCCTGGTGCTCCGGTTTCCTCCCACAGTCTGAAAAACGTGCTGGTTAGGTGCACTGGCCATGCTAATTCTCCCTCAGTGTACCCGAACAGGCGCGCCGGATGTGGCGACTGGGGGATTTTCACAGTAACTTCATTGTAGTATTAATTTCAGCCTACTTGTGACAATAATACATAAACTTTCTGCTTTCCAATTAGTGTAGGACAGCAGTGCGTCACGTGGATGGATGCGTTGGCTGATGAATGGACCATCTGGGGAGATCCTCATCCTCCCCCTCAGCCTTCCCTTTTAGTGATTTAAAGGATTTTTAATACTCAAGGTACTCAGGTCTTCCTCATTTACCTTCTCGGCGCTATAAAGTGGTTTGGGACCAAACTAGATTGCCAGTCTCCAGCTGGACAAAGGGGGCAAGGGGGGGGGAGGCGGTTCTTGTGAAGTGTGGACAAGTCAATTAAAACACAAGGGTAGGAAAATCCCGCATTGTGATTTATTTGTTGCTGGTTTGAGTAGCATCTGGTTTAGAAACAATTTAATGTTACAAGCTAGCTCTGGAATCAATTAGCAGCAGAAAGGTACATTGACGCAGCACTTATAGTCTTTGTTTCTCTTGTGGAGTTCAACTGAGTGTTAACAAGACTTAATTCACATTGACATGCAACAACGTTGTCTAAATAAATGACTTCTTTTAACCATTTACCACCGATTTACTTCTCTTAATGGATGTGTAGAACCAGTACTTAGCTATCTTAGAAAGAATGATTACAGTCGCTCATGTTGTAATGCTGACAGATTACTCCATTCCATATTATCTATGATTTATGTGCTGAGCTTTGTTAATGCTCTGCTGATGTTTCTGTTTTTTCCCACTGACCTTACCTCCTGCACTCTCCCTGAGGACTGGTGAGAAAAATTGGGACTGATCAGTTCAATCTGAGACATTAACCTGTCAGCTTTCAGGTCTTTCATGGCAGCATGGTAGCACTGCTGCCTCACAGTGCCAGGGTCCCGGGTTCAATTCCAGCTTTGGGTGACTGTGTAGAGTCTGCATGTTCTCCCCATGTCTGCGTGGGTTTCCTTCGAGTGCTCTGGTTTCCTCCCACATTTTGAAAGACGTGCTTGTTAGGTGCATTGACCTGAACAGGCGCCGAGGTGTGGCGACTAGGGGAATTTCACAGTAACTTCATTGCAGTGTTAATGTAAGCCTTACTTGTGACTAATAAATAAACTTTAAAAAAGATTTGCAGGTTAGGTGGATTGGCCGTGATAAATTTCCCCTAAGTGTCAGGGGGACTAGCAGGGTTAATGCATGGGGTTACGGCTGCCTCAGAGTGCCAGGTTCAATTCTGGCCTCGGGTCACTGACTGTGTGGAGTTTGCACATTCTCCCCGTGTCTGCATGGGTTTCCTCCGGGTGCTCCGGTTTCTCCCCACAGTCCAAAGATGTGTGGCTTAGGTGGATTGAGCCATGCTAAATTATCCCTTAATGTCAGGGGGACTAGCTGGGATAAATGCATGGGATGGTGGGAATAGGGCTTGGGTGGGATTGTGGTCAGTGCAGACTCGATGGGCTGAATGGCCTCCTTCTGTACTGTAGGAATTCTATGATTCTGTACTTGAATTTGATTTGATTTATTATTGTCACATGTATTAGTAAACAGTGAAAAGTATTGTTTCTTGTGTGCTATACAGACAAAGCATACCGTACATAGGGAAGGAAAGGAGAGAGTGCAGAATGTAGTGTTACAGCCATTGCTAGGGTGTGGAGAAAGATCAACTTAATGCGAGGTCGGTCCATTCAAAAGTCTGATGGCAGCAGAGAAGAAGCTGTTCTTGAGTCAAAGAACAAAGAACAATACAGCACAGGGACAGGCCCTTCGGCCCTCCAAGCCCACACCGCTCCCAGATCCAAACTAGTCCATTCTTTTGTATCCCTCCATTCCCACTCCGTTCATGTGGCTATCTAGATAAGTCTTAAACGTTCCCAGTGTGTCCGCCTCCACCACCTTGCCTGGCAGCGCATTCCAGGCCCCCACCACCCTCTGTGTAAAATACGTCCTTCTGATATCCGTGTTAAACCTCCCCCCCCTCACCTTGAACCTATGACCCCTCGTGAACGTCACCACCAACCTGGGAAAAAGCTTCCCACCGTTCAGTTGGTACGTGTCCTCAGACTTTTGTATCTTTTTCCCGATGGAAGAAGGTGGAAGAGAGAATGTCCAGGCTACTGTAGGGATTGTATGATTCCAGGTGATGACAGACCTGCCATCCAATATTTTCCATTTTCATTTCAGACTTGCAGCATTTCTCACTCTGGCATTGCTTCAGAGTTATCCAGACGGCGATCCTTTCTCTTTTGCCTTGGCTGCCTTCATTCCACATTCCTGAAATGAGCAAGGAGCTGGCTTCCTCTGCTGCGGGAGTTCAGACGCAGGCGCTGTTTATTTTTCACCTTCAAACAATCCCGGCGAAAATATTACCCCGGCTGTAAATGTGTTGAGAGAGAGAGAGCCACCCCAAAAAGCTGCCTCTCGCTGCTGCTGAACTTGACGGGAAGATCAAAGAGGAGGCCCGCCATCTGTTCGCTGTTTTGAGTTTTCAGCGAGGGGATACAAACGAGACGCTGGGCTCTGTCCTCAGCTCTTTTG
The DNA here is from genome assembly GCF_964213995.1 of Mustelus asterias. NCBI lineage: Eukaryota > Metazoa > Chordata > Chondrichthyes > Carcharhiniformes > Triakidae > Mustelus > Mustelus asterias. The sequence continues at coordinate 115,195,788 of NC_135810.1, forward strand.
GGATGGGGAACAGTGAGAAAAGAAAAGAGTAGTGCCGTGATTCAGACTTGTAAACGGAGAGCCGGGCCTGGGCTGCAGTTCCCTGAAGGATTTTGTCGGGCTTGCGATCCATCCGAATGGTGATATTGGCCTCCAAGTTTCCAGTGATACTTTATTGCCCTCTGCTTCTTCATTTTTGACCCTATTCCCTTAACCCCTCATATTTATCCTGCTAATCCCCCTGCCAGTAAGGGGCAATTTAGCATGGCCAATCAACCTAACCTGCACATCTGTGGGCTGTGGGAGGAAATGGAGCACCCGGAGAAAACCCACGCAGACACGAGAGGCATGTGCAAACTCCACACAGAGATTCATCGAGAATCATAGAATCATAGAATCCTGCAGTGCAGAAGGAGGCCATTCGGCCCATCAAGTCTACACCGACCATAATCCCACCCAGGCCCTATCCTCATAACCCCATGCATTTACCCTAGCAAGCCCCCCTGACACTAAGGGGCAATTTAGCATGGCCAATCCAACTAACCTGCACGTCTTTGGGGTGTGGCAGGAAACCGGAGCACCCGGAGGAAACTCACGCAGACACGGGGAGAATGTGCAAACTCCGCACAGACAGTGACCCAAGCCGGGATTCAAACCCGGGACCCTGGCGCTGTGAGGCAGCAGTGCTAACCACTGTGTCACCGTGCCGCCGTGCAGACGGTGACCCGAGATCGGAATTGAACTCGAGTCCCTGGCACTGAGGCAGCAGTGCTAACCACTGTGCCACTGTGCCACCTCATTGAGAAAGGTAACTGCAGAGATACATCCTGGGACACCATAGAGTTAAATTATGATGACAGGTTTGCATTCCCTTGAGTGCGGAAGATTAAGGGGTGATCTAATTGAGGTGTTGAAGATGATTAAAGGAGCTGTTAATGTCAAGAGAGAGAAGCTATTTCCTTCGCTGGGAGGAATCCAGAACAAAGGGGTATAACCTTAACAATCAAGCAAGGTCATCCAGGGGTGATGTCAGAAAACACTTCTTCAAACAACGTAGAGTTAGTGACAAGCGAGGCAGACAAAGCATCCGCTTATGTATGTCCCCATGGCTAATTATTTCCTGCAACAGCCTGGGTGGGATTTTCCACGCCCCCCCCCCTCCTTCGCTGTGGCAGACGTGGCCCACCATTGGCCATCAGTAGGGTCTTCTGTTCCCGCCATTGTCAATGGGCTTTCCCGTTGTCTGCACCCCCTGCTGCGTAGATCCTGCCAACGGGAATGGCCGGAAAATTTTAGCCCCTGTCACCAGAGGCTACAGATTGATGTAAGGAGAGCCACTCCACATCAAGCATGGCCGGCCAGGAGACTCTCTCACACTGCCATAGGCATATTGGAAGGATTTATAGGCCATTACTAAAGGTACTTTGGTACACTGTTAAGATGATTCAGGATTTCCACACTCCTGGCCTCCCAGAGTTCATCATTCGGTACCACACAAAGAGTTATTGTTTTTGTCATCAGTACACCTGTGGAGGAAACTAGATCCCACAGTCCGAAAGACGTGCTGGTTAGGGTGCATTGGCCGTGCTAAATTCTCCCTCAGTGTACCCGGACAGGCGCCGGAGTGTGGCAACGAGGGGATTTTCACAGCAACTTCATTGCAGTGTTATTGTAGGCCTACTTGTGACACTAATAAATAAACTTTAAACTTTAGATCTTTGGTGTCTCATTAAAGCACCGGGTGGCACGGTGGCACAGTGGTTAGCATAGCTGTCTCACAGCGCCAGGAATCTAGGTTCAATTCCGACCGCGGGTGACTGTCGGTGTGGAGTTTGCACATTCTCCCCATGTGTGGGTAGGATTCCTCGGGGTGCTCCGGTTTCCTCCCACATTCCGAAGCTGTGCATGTTAGGTGGATTGGCCATGCTAAATTGCCCATTGGTGACAGTAAGAAGTCTCACAACACCAGATTAAAGTGTTGGACTTTTCACCTGTTGGACTTTAACCTGGTGTTGTGAGACTTCTTACTGTGTTTTCCCCCATCCAACGCCGGCATCTCCATGTCAAGGGGCATTGGGAGGGTAAATGCATGAGGTACTGGGGATAGAGCCTGGTTGGGAGTGTTGTCAGTGCAGGTTTAGTGGGCCGAATGGCCTCTTTCTGCACTGCAGGGGATTCTATGATTCATTCTTTCTCTTAATGGAAAGCTCATCATGTGGGGAAATTTAATTATAGCAATCCCCGAGTCTCTCAAAAAGATCACTGGGACCATTTTAATGTTTTTAACTTGACTCAAACTCTGTTTCCCTCCCCACAGATGCTGCCAGACCTGCTGAGTATTTCCAGCACATTCTGCTTTTATCTAACCCTTTTAACCTTCTTCTCACAAACTGGATCTGATTGCTGAAGACACCTCGGAAACCCAATCAGAAGCAGATTTCCAGATACTGACCAACTGTTAGGAGGTGATCCTTTGTCTTCAATTGAAGACTCGTGTATGTCATCCTTAAGCTATTTATACCGGTTATTACCCCAAAAAATGTGCTTTTCAATCCTTTTTTTAAACCAAAAACAGTTCAGCTTTCTCCTTCCTTGCTTCTCCTTCCACACTTCATTTGTAAGTATTACAGTTGGAATTTAGGGATTACATACTTAGATGAAAAAATGCATTGCTCCCAGGCTGGTTACTGGGAAGCAGTCACTTCATATCCTCACACACGGATGCTAAAATCTTGGTATGGCTCCTGCTCTACCCAAGACCACAAAAAACTACAAAGGGTCGTGAATGTAGCCCAATCCATCACGCAAACTAGCCTCCCGTCCATTGACTCTGTCTACACTTCCCGCTGCCTCGGAAAAGCAGTCAGCATAATTAAGGACCCCACGCAGCCCGGACATTCTCTCTTCCACCTTCTCCTGTCGGGAAAAAGATACAAAAGTCTGAGGCCACGTACCAACCAACTCAAGGACAGCTCCTTCCCTGCTGCCATCAGACTTTCGAATGCATTAAGTTGATCTTTCTCTGCACCCTAACTATGACTATAACACTACATTCTGCACTCTCTCATTTCCTTCTCTATGAACAGTATGCTTTGTCTGTATAGCGCACAAGAAACGATACTTTTCACTGTATACTAATACATGTGACAATAATAAATCAAATCAAATTAAATGTGTCTAATTCCAGAACTCAGCGTTACCTGGGATGTGCAAGGGTTTGGAGCCCTGATACTGGATGAAGGAACCTGGAGCACGAGGAGGACCTGGATATCTTAGCAGCAGAAGTCTCATTGAATTAGCCTTGTCTGACTCTTGTGACTGACAGCCTGGCTGGCTGACAGGAACAAATATTATCAGCAAAGATATTATCATATCCAAAGATGTGCAGGTCAGGTGGACTGACAATACTAAATTGCCGCTTAGTGTCCAAGGATGTGTAGGTTAGGGAGATTAACCATAGTAAATATGCAGGGTTATGGGTTCGGGTGGGGCAAAGGGCCTGGATAAGACACTCTGTCAGAATCAGTGCAGACTCAATGGGCAGGATTTCACGACCTCACTCGGGCAAGATCATAAAATCCCGCCCGAGTCCAATGGAGGTATCAGTCCTCCAAGCCTCGCCCACCCTGATTTCAGGGCAGGTGAGGTGGTAAAATTCTGGCCAATGGGCCGAATGGCCTCTCTCTGCACTGTCGGGATTCTATGATTTTAAGGTGCCACAAAATGGGTCACTTGAGGATGGTCCCCAGCTGGTAATGGTGAGTGGGAGGAGGAGAAGGTTCTGGGTCACGATTCGAAGTGGTGTGTGGGGGATTTTAAAATGTCCGTCCCTTTTGTTCACCCCCTCCATGATCTTACCCTTCCCTATTTCTGTAATCTTCTCCGGCTCCACAACCCTCTGAGATATCTGAGCTCTTCAAATTCTGGCCCCTCGAGCACCCCTGGCTTTAATCACTCTGCCATTGGTGATCATGCATTCAGCTGTCTTGCCCAAAGCTCTGGAATTCCGTCCCTAAACCTCTTTGCCTCTCTACCTCACTTTCTTTCTTCAAGACGCACCTTATAACCTACCCATTTGACAAAGATTTTCGTTATCCGCTCTTAAATCACTGCCACCCAGTGTCAATTTTACAATGCTTTATAATGTTTCTGTGAAGGCCCTCCTTCAACTTGACTTCTCCCAAAACTCTGTTGCCTGTGCCTTAACTTGCAGCAAAGCCATTCCCCTAAACTTACGAAACTCATCTCCAAACTCCCTGGCTTGAGCCTTGGCTCCTCTCTCTGCGACTGGATCCTGAACTTCCTAACTCACAGACCACAATCAGTAAGGATAGACAACAACACCTCCTCAACACCGGTGCCCACAAGGCTGTGTCCTCAGCCCCCTACTATATTCCTTATACACCTATGATTGTGTGGCCAAATTCTCCTCCAGCTCAATTTTCAAGTTTGCTGATGACACCACCGTAGTGGGTCGGATCTCAAACAATGATGAGACAGAGTACAGGAATGAGATAGAGAATCTGGTGAACTGGTGCGGTGACAATAATCTCTCCCTCAATGTCAGCAAAATGAAGGAGATTGTCATCAATTTCAGGAAGCATAGAAGAGAACATGCCCCTGTCCACATCAACGGGGATGAAGTAGAAAGGATTGAGAGCTTCAAGTTTTTAGGCGTCCAGCTCACCAATAACCTGCCCTGGACCCCCATGCCGACACTATAGTTAAGAAAGCCCACCAACGCCTCTACTTTCTCAGAAGACTAGGAAATTTGGCATGTCAGCTACGACTCTCACCAACTTTTACAGATGCACCACAGAAAGCATTCTTTCTGGTTGTATCACAGCTTGGTACAGCTCCTGCTCTGCCCAAGACCACAAGAAACTACAAAAGGTTGTGAATGTAGCCCAATCCATCACACAAACCAGCCTCCCATCCGTTGACTCTGTCTACACTTCCCGCTACCTCGGCAAAGCAGCCCGCATAATTAAGGACCCCACGCACTCCGGGCATTCTCTCTTCCACCTTCTGCCGTCGGGAAAACAATACAAAAGTCTGAGATCATGTGCCACCTGACTCAAGAACAGCTTTTTCCCTGCTGCCATCAGATTTTTGAATGGACTTACCTTGCATTAAGTTGATCTTTCTCTATACCTTAGCTTTAACATTCTGCGCTCTCTCCTTTCCTTCTCTATGAATGGTATGCTTTGCCTGTATAACGCGCCAGAAACAATACTTTTCACTGTATGCTAATACATGTGACAATAATAAATCAAATCAAATCAAATCAAATCAAATACATTGACTCCTCGTCAAGCAACTTCTGGATCGGAATTCTCCTATCCCGCCTGCCACTGGAATTGTAGCGGACGGGTTGCAGACAATGTGAAACCCTATTGACAGTCAGGAGGGAATTACCAGCTTTTAGACCAGCGCAGCCAGAGAATTTTGCCCCTGGATTTTAAAATTCTCACCCTTGTTTTCAGATTCCACTCCTCCCTATCTCTGGAATATTCTTCAGTCCCATAGACCTCTGGACTCGCTGTTTTTTGATTTGATTGGATTTATTATTGTCGCATGTATTGGGATGCAGTGAAAAGTATTGTTTCTCGCAGACAAAGCATACCATTCATAGAGAAGGAAATGAGAGAGTGCAGAATGTAGTGTTACAGTCATAGCTAGGATGTATTGAAAAATCAGCTTAATATAAGGTAGCTCCATTCAAAAGTCTGATGGCAACAAGAAGCTGGTCTTTAAGTTTATTTATTTGTCACATGCAGACTTACATTAACACTGCAATGAAGTTATTGTGAAAATCCCCTAGTCGCCACACCCCGGCGCCTGTTTGGGTACACTGAGGGAGAATTTAGCACGGCCAGTGCACGCAACCAGCACATTTATCAGACTGTGGGAGGAAACAGGAGCACCTGGAGGAAACCCACGCAAACAGAAGGAGAACGTGTGGACTCCACATAGACAGTGACCCAAGCTGGGAATTGAACCCGGGTCCCTGGCGCTGTGAGGCAGCAGTGCTAACCACTGTGTCACCGAGTCGGTTGGTATGCAATCTCAGACTTTTGTATCTTTTTCCGGATGGAAGAAAGGTGGAAGGGAGAATGTCCAGGGTGCGCGGGATCCTTAATTAATGTTCTCCTCTAGTTCTGGCCTCTTGTGCATCCCCAATTATAATTGCTCCAGTATTGGTAATCATGCCTTCAGCTGCCTAGGTCTCAAGCTCTGGAATTCCCTCTCTACCCTCCTCTACCTTTCTACCCCTCTTCCATCCTCATCACTCTCCTTTCTGCCTTGCTTTCCTCCTTTAAGAAAACCGACCGTTGACAAAGATTTCAGTCATTTGACCCAATAAATCCTTAACTGTCTTGGAGTCAAGCTTTGTTTATAATGCACTTTGGGATGTTTGCCTGGTATGGAGGGTCTTAGCTATGAGGAGAGATTGGGTAGACTGGGGTTGTTCTCCTTGGAAAGACGGAGAATGAGGGGAGATCTAATAGAGGTATACAAGATTATGAAGGGTATAGATAGGGTGAACAGTGGGAAGCTTTTTCCCAGGTTGGAGGTGACGATCACGAGGGGTCACGGGCTCAAGCTGAGAGGGGCGAAGTATAACTCAGACATCAGAGGGACGTTTTTTACACAGAGGGAGGTGGGGGCCTGGAATGCGCTGCCAAGTAAGGTGGTGGAGGCAGGCACGCTGACATCGTTTAAGACTTACCTGGATAGTCACATGAGCAGCCTGGGAATGGAGGGATACAAACGATTGGTCTAGTTGGACCAAGGAGCGGCACAGGCTTGGAGGGCCGAAGGGCCTGTTTCCTGTGCTGTACTGTTCTTTGTTCTTTGTTTGTTTGTTTGATTGTGTTAAAGGTACCATGAAAGTATGGGTTCCTTCTCAAGCCAGCTGATTGTGTGGTTTGTCAAGGGTGTAGAAATTCTGACCATCCAAACAGCCTACCAAAATACCTTTAGTAATGAACTATAAATTCTTCCAATATGCCTATGGCAGTGTGGGAGAGTCTCCTAGTCAGCCATGCTTGATGAGAAGTGACTCCCCTCACCTCAAACTGAAGGTTCTGGTGACAAGGATCTGTGGATGTGAATCCTGCCTCAAACATAAATTCTGCCCAACATTTCTGACTGTGCAGCATTCCCTCAGTGGTGCACTGCTGATCAATAGCACTGCTGAAAGAAAGAAGTTATATTGTACATTTTACCACCTCATGTTAACCCTATATGAAATTGTTGCAGGTGCATATTTAAATGTATCGGCGTTGGTCACTCAAGAGAATCACACGTTAGTTGTTTGGTAGAGCTTGAGTATTGCTGAAAAAAGAGACGTGCCATCAAAGTTTTTCGTCTTGCATTCAAAGAACAAAGAACAAAGAACAATACAGCATAGGAACAGGCCCATCGGCCCTCCAAGCTTGCGCCGCTCATGTGCCCAACTAGACCATTTGTATCCCTCTATTCCCAGTCTGTTCATGTGGCTATCTAGATAAGTCTTAAACGATCCCAGCGTGTCCGCCTCAATCACCTTGCTTGGGAGTGCATTCCAGGCCCCCACCACCCTCTGTGTAAAATACGTCCACCTGACATCTGTGTTGAACCTTGCCCCCCTCACCTTGAACCTGTGACCCCTTGTGTTCGTCACCTCCGACCTGGGAAAAAGCTTCCCACTGTTCACCCTATCTATGCCCTTCACAATTTTATACACCTCTATTAGGTCGCCCCTCATCCTCCGTCTTTCCAGGGAGAACAGGACAGTTATGCAAAATAACCAACAGTAAAGAGAACATCAATTTACACTGCATGGGAAGAGAGTGATGATCGGTTGGCAAGTGGACTTTGATTGGTGGAGGCGTTGCCATGGAGAATGCAGCAGAAAACAGTTAACTGTCAAGCTTTTGGTTCAGAATTCAAACCAAGCAGGTCCACTCTGATTTGTCAAGGCATTGCCATGGGAAATGAACCAAGCTTTTGTTTTATTTGAAAAACCATAATGGGGTGAATTTTCCCATTCTGCACACCACGGGAATTGGAGCAGGTGAGGGGCCGTCCTGGGAAAGGTCCGTTGACCTTGGGTGGGATTTATCGCTTTCAGTATGAGTGCAGCCGGAAAGTCCTGCCCAATGTGTGGACATGCTCCTTCTGTTTACAAGGAAAAAGGCCTTTTGTGTTAATATATGTGGCTTCGAGCATGCATAATAGCAGGCAATGTGAGCCACACTGTGAGCCCGAATTATAATCTTAATTTGTTACCCAGCATAATTCTTAAATACAGTCAGTATTATTTAGCAAGTGTTGTCCAATCACCGAATCATATCTAATGTTGGACACTAAATTTTGAGTTTTTGCGAGTACCAGCTGGTTGGGAATGGTCTGTACTTTGTCTGTGTGAACAGCTGAAGGGATATGCTGTTTGATACAGTCCGTTCACTGCCAATAATGATGCCAACTTACCTGGCATCACGCTGGCACTGAAATTCATAAACCACATTACTCATTTGTGAGATAGACAGAATGATAGCCCTTCCTGTCGCTTTGATTTGCATCACATGTTATCGTTGATAAGAATTTTGAATTTTTAGACCTTGTTAGATGGTTTTATCGACATTTTCACTGGGCTGTTAACTCATTCTAAATTAATTCAAGGGATGTAAGCGTGGCTGACAAGGCTGAACTTCATTGTCAATTCCTAATGAGCCTTGTGAAAGTGGTGATGAGGCATCTGCTTACACTTCTGCAGACCGTGTGGTGTAGGTACAGGTCTGATAGATGGGAGTTCCAGTGATCATGAAGGAATGGTGTGTTCCATGTAGGGGAATTTGGAAGTGATGGTGCTCCCTTGTTCTTGCTTGTTTTGTCCTTCGAGATATTGGAGGTCTCAGAATGAGAGATGCTGTTGGCGAACCCACATCCTCAGTGCTTTTTGGCGGAAGGGACAGTTTGTTTAAGGTGGTGAGCAATCAGGCCAATCAAGTGGGCTGCTTTGTCCTGGATGATGTTGGGCTGAAAAATGGCAAATGGAATTTAACGCAGACAAGTGTGAGATATTGCACTTTGGAAGGACAAACCAAAGAAGAACGTACAGGGTAAATGGTAGGACTCTGAAGAGTGCAGTTGAACAGAGGGATCTGGGAATACAGGTACAGAATTCCCTAAAAGTGACGTCACAGGTGGACAGGGTCGTAAAGAGTGCCTTTGGTACATTGGCCTTTATAAATCGGAGTATCGAGTATAAAAGTTGGAGTGTTATGGTAAGGTTATATAAGGCATTGGTGAGGCCGAATTTGGAGTATTGTGTACAGTTTTGGTCACCTAGTTACAGGAAGGATGTAAATAAGGTTGAAAGAGTGCAGAGAAGGTTCACAAGGATGTTGCCGGGACTTGAGAAGCTGAGTTACAGAGAGAGATTGAATAGGTTGGGACTTTATTCCCTGGAGCGTAGAAGATTGAGGGGAGATTTGATAGAGGTGTATAAGATTTTGATGGGTATAGATAGAGTGAATGCAAGCAGGCTTTTTCCGCTGAGGCTAGGGGAGAAAAAAACCAGAGGGCATGGGTTAAGGGTGAAAGGAGAAAAGTTTAAAGGGAATATTAGTGGGGGCTTCTTCACGCAGAGAGTGGTGGGAGTGTGGAATGAGCTGCCGGATAAAGTGGTAAATGCGGGGTCACTTTTAACATTTAAGAAAAACTTGGACGGGTTCATGGATGAGAGGGGTGTGGAGGGATATGGTCCAAGTGCAGGTCAGTGGGACTAGGCGAAAAATGGTTCGGCACAGACAAGAAGGGCCAAAAGGCCTGTTTCTGAGCTGTAATGTTCTATGGTTCTATGGTTCTATGGTTCTCGAGTATTGTTGGAGTTTGCACCCATCCAGGCACGTGGTGAGTATTCCATCACACTCCTGACTTGTGCCTTGTGGATGGTGTGCAATCTCCAGTTCAGGAGGGCAGCTCCAGGGTGTAGTGAATTTAGGAATGTTTATTTATTTATTAGTGTCACAAGTAAGCCAAAATTAACACTGCAATGAAGTTACTGTGAAAATTCCCTAGTCGCCGCACTCCTGTGCCTGTTCGGGTACACTGAGAGAGAATGGCTGCCTCATTGAATGTTTAAGGCAAGGACAGATAAATTTTTGAACAATAAAGGAATTAAGGCTTATGGTGAGCGGGTGGGTAAGTGGAACTGAGTCCACGAAAAGATCAGCCATGATCTTATTGAATGGCAGAGCAGGCTCGAGGGGCCAGATGGCCTATTCCTGCTCCTAGTTCTTATGTTCTTATTTAGCATGGCTAATGCACCTAACCAGCACTTCTTTCGGACTGTGGGAAGAAACTGGAGCACCTGGAGGAAACCCACGGTGACACGGAGAGAATGTGCAAACTCTGTACAGACAGTGACCCAATCTAGAAATTGAACCCGGGTCCCTGGCGCTGTGAGACAGCAATGCTAACTGCCACGCCACTCAAAGGATGGAAATCGGAGGGTTTAGCAACGCACAGCATTCCCGGAGACATTCAAGGGTGCAGTTAAGAGAGCAGCTTTGTGAAATGGCATCCTGTTTGTCTGTGTCACGGGGTCATGTTGGAGGGAGACTCAAGCTGGAAGATAAAGTAGGTGAAAAATGCATACAGGATACGGCTAAAAGTTTGAAACGAAAGGTTAGCGGCATGGTCATGCTTTGAGGAGGATTGGCTAGCTCTTAACTGATGGGACTGACTCTAATTGATTCTTGAACAAGACATCAATGATTCAAGTCAGACAACTTGCTGAGAACAGAATGTATTCTGTCAAGAGTTCACTCAAAACACCGTACTATGGGAAATACTGGCAGGACAAATGTTTGGTACATGTGCAAAGATGTATTACTGCAGATAAAGTTGTCAGCTGGAGAGGCAAATGTGTGCCATAACTGATCAGTTTCTATGAATCCTGCTTCACTCTCTGCTATAATTCAGTTATAGATCAGGCAAAATTGAATTAGTTAGTGGAGCAGGTCCGAGGGGCTGAATGGCCCCTGTCTCTATGTTGCATGAGAGATGGGACTTGGCAAGAGCAGACAAAGAAGTCCATGGAGTCTATAGTTTCCCCACTTGGTGAGTTCCCTATCTCAGCTGTGTCACCCAGGCAATTCCCCTAATGCAGGCTAAATGGGCGGCACAGTGGCACCGTGGTTAGCACTGCTGCCTCACAGCTGGGTTCAATTCCAGCCTCGGGTCACCGTCTGTGCGGAATTTGCACTTTTCCCCGTGTCTGCGTGAGTTTCCTCCAGTTTCCTCCCACAGTCCAAAGATGTATGGGTTAGGTTGATTGGCCATGCTAAATTGACCCTAGTGTCAGGGGGATTAGCAGGGTAAATGTGCGGGGTTACAGGAAGAGGGCCTGGGTGGGGTTGTGGTTGGTAGGGGCTCAATGGGCCGAATGGCCTCCTTTTGTACTGTCGTGGTTCTATGATTCTAAGTGCCCACTGAGTTAGAAATATGAATTGACCTGATCATAAATCTCAGAACGACCTCAGATCACCTTACAGATGAGGGGTAATTTTGACCTTGGGAATGGGTGGGAAATTGACAGAATGACCTGAGTTTTCACTGAGTAGGGATGATTCGCAGCACCAGGGACCCAGGTTCAATTCCTGGCTTGGCTCACTGTCCGCGCAGACTCTGCACGTTCTCCCCGTGTCTGCGTGGGTTTCCTTTGGGTGCGCCAGTTTCCTCTCACAGTCCAAAGGTGTGCGGGTTAGGTGGATTGGCCATGCTAAATTGCCACTTATTGCCATGGGGGACTAGCTAGGGTAAATGCATGGGGCTATGGGGATAGGGCCTGGATGGGATTATGGTCGGTGAAGACTCGATGGGCCGAATGGCCCCCGTCTGTACCTCTGGGATTTTATGAATTCTATTCTACAGATTCTATTCTTCTATGGACCCAGGCGCTCTTTAAAAATAGTGACTGGGATCCAATTCCCGGATTTCCGACCCCATTTCTGAGATTCCAAAATTTCAAATGAGCCTCTAAAAGCTGCAAGTTGGGTTGGTTCAAAAGCCTACACCTTGCACTTCCGACCTGGTGAACTCCATTGCAGAGGTTAGCATCTCCTTCCCGTACGGCAATCTTTCATGGAGTCGGGACAGGTTTTCCAAGGGTTGTGCTTCTCAGCACCTCCGAGGAGTCGCAAACTCTAGTCCAGATGGCGGGAGCTTTTAAAAGGTTAATGAGTTCAGAATGTCTCCCTCATGTCCCCTTATACTGAGGTATGTTTCCACCCACTCCCTATGGCCCCTTTTGGGAGTCAGTTTAGCTCAGTTGGCTGGATGGCTAGTGATGCAGTGCAATGCTGACAGCACAGGTTCAATTCCCGCACTGGCTGAGGTTATTCATGAAGGCCCCCCTTCTCAACTTTGCCGCGCATCTGAGGTGTGGTGATCCTCAGGCTAAATCACCACCAGTCAGCTCTTCTCCTTCGAAGGGAAGAGCAGCCTATGGTCATTTGGGACTATGGTGACTTTATCTTTTATGACCCCTTATGCCCCATGACAAGCTGTGGCTTTTCCATGCCCATTCACCCACTATCCATTGTATAGAAGCAATGAACCCTATAGTGGCAGTAGAGTGCATAAAAAAACTTGTAAAAAAGCAATTATTCATTGATAACTTTCCACTTTCTTTAAAACAAACACATGGCAATAACATTGTCAATCATACAGACCCTTTAAAGAATTAATAGCAGGAACTGCAGGCTCTTAAAACCTCTATCTTGTGTAAATAAACATTGTGAAATTGACAGTAGAGATCAGAGAGCTGGAGCTGTCATGTTTTCCTGGGGCTCAGGTGTTTCAAAAGCCTAAAGGAGTTTTGCGTTTGTAGCCAAACCTTATTAAGTATTCTTGGTTGACATCCGAGACATCAACTAGAGTACAGAAGCACCTGAGTCCCAGTCTATACAAAAATTATTGTACATATTGGAATCAGATCATAACAATTTTAAATCACCAACTTCTATATAATTATTATGTGCAATGCCTATCTGGTTTTGTGGCCTCGAGTCATTTGCTTAGTATTATGGGAGTGTCGTTAAATTGAACTAGAATGTTTAAAATTCAGAACTTTTCCATCCCAGTCAGCCTCCACCTGTGATAGATTCAAACAATAACAACAATAACTTGTTCAATGTGGGGACAAATAACACTGAGCCACATAGAGATACCGGGACAGATGACCGAATATAGTACCTGGTCAAAGAAGTAGAATTTAAGAGTGCCTTCATTGAGGGGGGAAGGTTCGGGAGGTACAGAGGTCTGGGGAGTGAATTCCAAAGCTTAGCATCCAGGCAGTTGAAGACACATCCCTCAATGGTGGAGAGATGGGATTTGGGTATGTGCAGAAGTGGTGGATCAAAGTTCCATCAGAATAGGGATGGAGAAGGTTACAGCATTAAGGAAAGGGCAAGTCCACAGAGAGATGTGAAAACAAGTATGAGAAATTTAAAATTGAGGGGTTGTCAAATCGGGAGGCAATGTGGGTCAGCAAGCATGAGGATGATGGGTAAACCGGATGCATGTGAATTATTTCTTTGTTCTTTAGATACAATAGTGACTTTTAATGGGAGTTTGGACAAATACATGAATAGGATGGGAATAGAGGGATATGGTCCCAGGAAGGATAGGGGGTTTTAGTTCACATTGGCAGCATGGTCGGTGCAGGCTTGGAGGACCGAAGGGCCTGTTCCTGTGCTGTAATTTATTTTGTTCTTTGTTCTTTAGGATATGGGATTATATCCTAATTTGAAACAGGTTATTTTCATGCTGTAAAAGCTATTGACCAGGTTACATATTACCGCAGTGTTTAGATTTTGGCACCTTTTCTTCCAAATTATGTTGATGTACAATGTTCATTTGAAACAATTGGAAGATTCAGAGCACTGCCAAACAATGACAGATCCTCAGCTTTCAGATTGTCAGCTTTAAGATAACAACAGGAAAATGGCGGCTGTTTCCCATGGAGAAAAGAAATGTAGGAAATCTGATCCTGACATTTAAGGTGTCGTGAGGCAATGGCTGCCTTCCGCCTGGCAAGCTGATCATTTGCGTAACGGTCGTCAAATCTAGTATTGGCCATATGTCGCCTAGTGTGACGTTTGAACCCTACTCAGGCATGGTATCTCTGCGCCCTGACTGCAGAGCAAGGCAGTGGGCTGAGAGGTTGCTGGATTCATTAGCCTCTCTGGGGACCTCTTCTCGGCCAGCTGAGCATTTTATTCCCTGCTCGCCTGTTCCAATGTTCCTCCAAGTCCTAGAATCCTAGAATATGTCCAGTGCAGAAGGAGGCCATTCGGCCCATTGCGTCTGCATCGACCGCAATCCCACCCAGGCCCTATTCCCGTAACCCCACATATTTACCCTGCTAATCCCCTGACACTAGGGTCAATTTAGCTTGGCCAATCAACCTAACCCGCACATCTTTGGACTGTGGGAGGAAACCGGAGCACCCGGAGGAAACCCACGCAGACACAGGGAGAATGTGCAAACTCTACACAGACAGTGACCCAAGCCGGGAATCGAACCCAGATCCCTGGCACTGTGAGGCAGCAATGCTGACCACTGTGCCACCGTGCTGCCCCTAAAGAACCCAGAGAACATTGCATCAGCAACCTTCTCCCAGTTGGCAATGTAAAAATTTGCCAAGTCTGTATTTTTGCTGGCAGCAAAATATCTGGGGATTATTTCTGCAGAACAGGGGCATGGATAGGGTGGATAGGGAGCAGCTGTACTTGAGTACTTGGCACACTGTAACATTCAAGGCTATGGGCCAAGTGCTGGCAAGTGGGATTAGGTGGGCAGGTCAGGGCCTTTCATGCATCAGTACAGACTCGATGGGCTGAAGGGCCTCTTCTGCACTGTACCTTTCTGTAATTCTCTGTGATTCTGTGGACGGCGAAGCTTTTCCCCCACGTGTCAAACAGAGTCCTCTGTGTGTTGTCTTTGGTGAGAATAAGATTGGGTGATCAATTAGCCTATGGAAAATGATGACTCCAGTCTTGCTGGGAGCATGAAATGTCAGGGTTGAGGAATGTAGACTGTCCCGTTGGTTTAATATCCTGGAATCTTTGCTGAATTGCCTTTGAGTACAGGGGAACAATCCCAGGGCATCATTCAATGTATTGTCTATGATTACCCATCTGTACAAGGGGATGGAACACATCAGGGGCAAGTCATTTGTTTGAAGAAATAGGATGAGTGCGTCTAAGGTCCGGTGTTAATAAGAACATAAGAACTAAGAGCAGGAGTAGGCCATCTGGCCACTCGAGCCTGCTCCGCCATTCAATAAGATCATGGCTGATCTTGTCGTGGACTTAGCTCCACTTACCCACCCACTCACAATTGCCCTTAATTCCTTTACTGTTCAAAAATTTATCTATCCTTGCCTTAAAAACATTCAATGATGTAGCTTCAACTGCTTCACCGGGCAGGGAATTCCACAGATTCACAACCCTTTGTGTGAAGAAGTTCCTCCTCAATTCAGTCCTAAATGTGCTCTCCCTTATTTTGAGGCTCTGCCCCCTAGTTCTGGTTTCACCTGCTAGTGGGAACAACCTCCCTGCTTCTATCTTATCAATTCCCTTCATAATTTTATATGTTTCTGTATGATCTCCCCTCATTCTTCTGAATTCCAATGAGTATAGCCCCAGTCTACACAGTCTCTCCTCATAAGCCAACCCAACCCTAATGTGTTCCATTATCCCATCTCGCTCCGGGTGACATTTGATGGAATGAATTAAATGTTCACGATTTGTCCTCATGGAGTTCAATGTGGAAAGAGCTGTGGACTTTATTATTGCAGACAGTGTGAAGTGCCAGTTTGGGGTGAGCAGTCTACTTCATGAATGGTCTTCTTGTTAAGCTGAACACTACCGGTACAAAGTGAGGAAATAAAAAAGGCACAAGATGTGGATGGAAATGTTCAGTCATTTTCAAAGCAGTTGGAATCCTTTCACATCCGATGGAATTGCTGGCTAAATTTGACTTGTATTCCCTGCTGCAATGGTGATGAGCAAGTATCTACATGGAGGGTCAGTGAAGGATGATGATGAAGACAGTGAAGTAACAATAGCAGCGTGCATCAATAGAAAGTGTTGGGAATGCGACAAACTGCTAATATACAAACAACTGTTGGAACAAAAACAGCCAATTCTGGAGGTACTTGGCAAGTTAGGCAGCATCTGTGGAGAGTCATGGGACAGAATGTTACAGCTGTTAATGCCAGCGAGATTTTCCCATCCCGCTGCAGTGAGCGGAGATTTGGCTGGGCGCCAAATTCTCCGACCTCGCTGCAGAGGGAGCGTGGCGTGAACGCCAGTTAGATTGTGTCCTGAGTTTCTTTAAAGTAAAGTTTATTTATTAGTCACAAGTCGGCTTACATTAACATTGCAATGAAGTTACTGTGAAAATCCCCTAGTCGTCACACTCCACCACCTGTTCGAGTACACTGAGGGAGAATTCAGCATGGCCAATGCACCTAACCAGCACGTCTTTCAGACTGTGGGAGGAAACCCACGCAGACATGGGGAGAACGCGCAGACTCCGCACAGACAGTGACCCAAGCCAGGAATCGAACCTGGATCTCTGGTGTTGTGAAGCAGCAGTGCTAACCGCTGTGCCACTGTGCCGCCCCACACAGCACAGAAAGAGCGGGGATGGTGTAGTGGTATTGTTGCTGGGCTAGTCAGCCAGAAATCCAGGAAAATGCTGTGGGGCAGATGATGAAATTTGAATTCAATTAAAATCTGGAATTACAAGTCTAATGATGACAGCGAAACCATTGTCGATTGTTGTAAAAACCCATCTGGTTCACTGACGTCCTTGAGGGAAGGAAATCTGCCGCCCTTACCTGGTCTGGCCGACATGTAACTCCAGATACACAGCAATGCCCTCAATGATGGGCAATAAATGCTGGCCCAGCCAGTGACGCCCTCATCCCATGAATAAAAAAGGTCCTTCGGCCCATTGTATCTGCATCGGCTATTGAGCACCTAACTATTTTAAACCCATTTTTCAGCCTTGTATGCGATGGCATTTCTAGTGCTCATCTAAACGCTTAAATGTTTCAAGAGTTCAGCCTCTACCGCCCTTTCAGGCAGTGAGGTCCAGATTCCCACCACCATCTGGATGTCAAAGTTTTGCCTTAGAGCTTAAAGGCTGAATTTTACCACCAACTTTGAGTCATAGGATCATAAGAAATGGGACCACGAATAGATGAGTTAGCCCATCAAACCTGCTCTGCAATTCAGATAAGCTCATGGCTGATCTGATTGGGACTTTAACTCCACTTTTGTGCCTTTCCCCTCATAACCCTTCTCTTGGGGCAGCACGGTGGGTTTCCTCCGGGTGCTCTGGTTTCCTCCCACAGTCTGAAAGATGTGCTGGTTAGGTGCATTGGCCATGCTAAATTCTCCCTCAGTATACCCGAACAGGCGGTGGAGTGTGACGACTAGGGGATTTTCACAGTAACTTCATTGCAATGTTAATGTAAGCCTACTTGTGACTAATAAATAAACTTTACTTTAAAGAAACTCAGGGCACTGCTGCTTCAGCGCCAGGGACCCGGGTTCAATTCCCAGCTTAGGTCACTCTCTGTGCGGAGTTTGTACGTTCTCCCCGTGTCTACGTGGGTTTCCTCCGGGTGCTCCGGTTTCTCCCACAGTCTGAATGATGTGCTGGTTAGGTGCATTGACCCGAACAGGCGCCGTAGTGTGGCGACTACGGGAATTTCACAGTAACTTCATTGCAGTGTTAATGTAAGCCTTACTTGTGACTAATAAATAAACTTTAAACTTTGCCCTTGTCAGTCTAAAACCTGTCTCGCTCAGTCTTGTATATATTCAATGAACCAGTCTCCACCGCTTTCTGTGGAAGAGAATTCCAAAGATTAACAGCTCCTTGACAGAAGAAATTCCCCCTCTTCTCAGTCATATATGGGAGGCCCTTTATTTTGAAACTGTGGCCCCCTAGGTCGAGATTACCCACATAAAAGGAAACATCCTCGTAACATTCACCCTGTCAAGCCTCCTCAGAATCTTGCATGTTTCAATCAGATCACCTCTTATTCTTCTAAACTCAATGAGTAGAGGGCCAACCTATGCCTTTCCTCATCCCAGGATCAGCCTAGATCACTTTGTTGGAACTGCTTCTCACGCAAGTACATCCCCGCAGTCGGTTTAGCTCAGTTGGCTGGTTAATGATGCCAACAGCGTGGGTTCAATTCCCGTACCAGCTGAGGTTATTCATGAAGGCCCCGTCTTCTCAATCTTGCTCCTCACCTGAACTGTGGTGATCCTCGGGTTAAATCGCCACCAGCAGCCTATGGTCATCTGGGACTATGGCAACTTTACCCATCCCTCCTTGAGTAAGGAAACCAGAACTGTATGCAGTGCTCTGGGTGTGGCCTCACCAATACCCTGTACAGTTATAGCAAGGCTTCTCCACTTGTATGCTCTATCCCTCAATAATGGTTTACAATCCATTTGCTTTCCTAATTACTTTCTGTACCTGCAAGCTAACTTTTTGTGCTTCGTGCACAAGGACGCTCAGACACTCGATACTTTCTCTCTATTTAAATAAGATCCTGTTTTCGATTATCCCTGCCAAGATGGACAAGTGGACAAGTTCATACTTTCCAACATTATACTCCATCTGCCCAGTGGGCAGCATGGTGGCACAGTGGTTAGGTATTGCTGCCTCAGCAAGGTTGAATTCTTGGCTTGGGTCACTGCCTGTGTGGAGTTTGCACGTTCTCCCTGTGTCTGCGTGGGTTTCTTCCGGGTGCTCCGGCTTCCTCCCACAGTCCGAAAGATGTGTGGGCTAGGTGCATTGGCCAGGCTAAATTCTCCCTCAGTGTACCCAAACAGGTGCCGGAATGTGGCGACTAGGGGATTTTCACAGAAACTTCATTGCAGTGTTTTTTAAATTCATTCGTTGGACATGGGTGTCGCTGGCTGACCAGCATTTATTGCCCATCCCTAGCTGCCCAAGGGCAGTTGAGAGTCAACCACATTGCTGTGGCTCTGGAGTCACGTGTTGGTGAGACCAGGTAAGGATGGCAGATTTCCTTCCCTAAAGGACATTAGTGAATCAGATGAGTTTTTCCAACAGTTGACAATGGTTTCATGGTCATCATCAGTAGATTCTTAATTCCAGATATTTTTATTGAATTCAAATTTCACCATCCGCTGTGGTGGGATTTGAACCCAGGTCCCCAGAACATTAGCTGAGTTTCTTCATTAATAGTCTAGCGATAATACTGCTAGGACATCACCTTGACATCACCTGTCTATGATTTCTATGATTTCTATGATTTGTTGCCTACTTGTGACACGAATAAATAAACTTAAAAAACTTTTGCCCACTCACTTAACCTGCAACCTGGTTGGTGTGGGGCAGGAAGCCTCAGGCTCTGGTGGCTCCCGGGCATGTCACAGGGAGACTGCTACCGTGAAGCTGATGGCCATCCCGCTGATGACAAAAATGCTGGTGGTCCCGTAGAACATCTCAGTGAGGTCCTGCCCATACAAATCAGCAGCCTACCGCTGTGGATTAGGCAACCAAACCACCTCACAAGCCCACCACTGGGAAACATTTCTGGTGGTGGGACTGCCTGGGCAACATTCTGCCACAACTCCCCAATGTTTTACCGCACCCCTCCCACCCTCACCTCTGCTGCTGCCAACCATATGCCAGTAGAATTCGACACAGTAACTCTGTTTCTCTCTCCTCCGTGGAGGAGGCCTGCTCAGAATTTCCAGTATTTTCTGTTTGTATTTCAACATTCGCTGCAGTGTCGCTCTCAGTCATAGAAACATAGAAACCCTACAGTGCAGGAGGAGGCCATTTGGCCCATCAAGTCTGCACTGACAACAATCCCACCCAGGCCCTATCCCCGCAACTCCACATATTTACCCTGCTAATCCCTCTAACATTCGGGGACACTAAGGGGGCAATTTAGCATGGCCAATCAACCTAACCTGCACATCTTTGGACTGTGGGAGGAAACCGGAGCACCCGGAGGAAACTCACGCGGACACGGGGAGAACGTGCAAACTCCACACAGACAGTGACCCGAGGCCAGGAATCAAACCCAGGATCCTGGAGTTGTAAGGCAGCAGTGCTAACCACTGTGCCACCGTGCCAGCCATCAAGGTGCCTTGTGGGCTTTTAGTAGATTACACTAAATCACTGGTTCCCAACAACTTGCTGTGCCGTGAAGGCACCACAAGCGTGCTGTGCTAAAAGAATCAAAATGGTTCAAAATTCATGTAATTAAATTAAAACTAGGTGGGAAAGTGTTGCAATGCGTGGTTCAGAGTTTTTATGTTGGCCAGGCCCATGCACATGACCAATGAGTCTTGGAGCTGAACACAAAGGTCCCACCCACCCGCACAAAAGGTGATAACTCAAAAAGATGCAAGAACCATGAGAGATGTGGGAGAGATGATGTGGAGATGCCGGCGTGGGACTGGGGTAAGCACAGTAAGAAGTCTCACAACACCAGGTTAAAGTCCAACAGGTTTATTTGGTAGCAAATACCATGTATACCACGTAGATGGTATTTGCTACCAAATAAACCTGTTGGACTTTAACCTGGTGTTGTGAGACTTCTTAGATGTGGGAGAGACAGAGAGAGGTTAAAAAAAACACAGGCGAGAGGTCAGGGAGAAGTTAAAAACAAAGTTCCCAGTAAGGGAAGAAGACAGAGAAAACAGGAGGTGTGCCTCAAAATGTTTTATAAAATAGTGGCATGCCATGACCTATAAAGCATCATAGAATCCCGACAGTTCCGAAAGAGATCATTCGGCCCATCAAGCCTGCACCGACTCTCCGGTAACAATCCAACCCAGGCCCAATCTTCATAACCCCCCACTTTACACTGCTAATCCCTCGAAGCAACACATCTTGGGAAACTAAGGGGCAATTTATAATGGCCAATCCACCTAACCCACACATCTCTTTGGAGTGTGGGAGGAAACCGAAGCACCCTGAGAAAACTCACGCAGACACGGGGAGAACGTGCAGACTCCGCACAGACAGTGACCCAAGGCCGGAATTGAACCCGGGTCACTAGCACTGTAAAGCAGCAGTGCTGACCACTGTGCCACCGTGCCACCCTAAAAGATTGGGAATCACTGCACTAAATGATTTTGAGTAATCTCGATGCAATCTTTGCCTCAAATAACTCAACAGAATTTGAAGAAGAATCACACAGACTTGAAACATTCACTCTGATGAGTCCAACATTCGATCCAAGTTGGGCTGAAGGGCCTGTTTCCATGCTGTAAACCTCTATGACTCTGACTCTGTTTCTCTCCACAGAGGCTGCCAGAACTGCTGAGTCTATCCAACATTATGTTTCTGATTTCCAGCACCCGCAGTATAGAGGAGGTAATGGCCTAGTGGTATTATCGCTCGACTATTAACCCAGAAACTCAGCTAATGTCCCCGGTTCGAATCCTACCACCGCAGATGGTGGAATTTGAATTCAATAAAAAAAAAGCTGGAATTAGGAATCTACTGATGACCGTGAAATCATTGTCGATTGTCGGAAAAACCCATCTGGTTCATTAATGTCCTTTAGGGAAGGAGATTTGCCCTCCTTACCTGGTCTGGCCTACATGTTACTCCAGAGCCACAGCAATGTGGTTGACTCTCAACTGCCCTTGGGCAACTAGGGATGGGCAATAAATGTTGACCAGCCAGCGACACCCATGTGTTACAAATGAATAATAAAAGAAATTTAGAGGCAGAATTTAGTCATCACTGATAATGCTATTGGAGCAATATTTGACTTGGGGTCAGAGTGCAAACTGATCAATGGAAATGAAAGGCAGGAAAGGTGAATAAGTCTCACCCAAAGTTAAAAGGATCCAATCGTCACTAAATTACCAATCTCTCTAATAAAGCTAATAGGCAATGGAATGCTGCAGAGAACAGTGAAGATTAACTCCGGAGACTTTACATGAAGGCATTGCAAGTTTATTTATTTACTTATTATTGTCACAAGTAGGCTTATATGAAAACTGCAATGAAGTTACTGTGAAAATCCCCTAGTCGCCACACTCCAGCGCCTGTTCGGGTACACTGAGGGGGAATTTATCATGGCCAATGCTACCTAGCCAGCACGTCTTTCAGACTGTGGGAGGAAACCGGAGCACCTGGAGGAAACCCACGCAGATACGGTGATACGGACCACGTAGAGGCAAAAGGTCTTTGGTTTAGAAAAGCATTATGTGTCGGCACAGGCTTGATGGGCCGAAGGGCCTGTCCCTGTGCTGTACCGGGGCGGCACGGTGGCACAGTGGTTAGCACTGCTGCCTCACAACGCCAGGGACCCGGGTTTGATTTATGGCTCGGGTCACTGTCTGCGTGGAGTTTGCACGTTCTTGCTGTGTCTGCGTGGGTTTCCTCCGGGTGCTCCAGTTTCCTCCCACAGACCGAAAGATGTGCTGGTTAGGTGCGTCGGCCATGCTAAATTGTCCCTCCATGTACCCAAACAGGTGCCAGAGTGTGGCAACTAGGAGATTTTCACAGTGACTTCACTGCAGTGTTAATGTAAGCCTACTTGTGACTAATAAATAAACTGTACTTTACTTCACTGTTTTCTGTTATTTGTTCTTCGTACCGTTTCCTCCTTCACCACCTGCTGCATCTGCATGCTTGCTTACAATGAATCTGACTTTGGACAGTTCTGCTCTCCCTGGTATACTTTACAAGGCTTCAATCCACTAAAATGGATTATCTGGATGTTGCTACTTATGAGATCTTGCTGTGCCATCGGCATGGGTGTGCTCCAAGTCTTTTGCTAATAAAAGCCTATTTGTTCTTGCATACAAACTAGTCTTTGCTCGATTGATGGTGCATCAGCGGGCCACATTTCCCCCCACAACTGCAATATGCTTCATTGCCTGTAAAGTACTTTGGAACATTCTGAGGTTCAGAAAGGCGGCCTCTGTTGAGGCACCAGTGCCAACCACTGTGCTACCGTGCCGTTCCGGTGTGTGAAGTGCAATTTTGCTCATTTTGACCTTAAAAAGGAGAGCAAAAGTTCAGATAAAACTGACAAAGGCTTAGGGGTATATGTTACGAAGAAATACTCAGATGGCCCCACTTACTCTTGAGGTTATATGGCTGAGAATTATATATTTATGTTAGCATGAGTATGGAGTGCAAAGCTGGGTAAATGGAGCCATAATCTAAGTGGCTGTTGGAGTAGCCTCTGAGACTGAGTTGCCTATTCTTCTTCCTACATTCCTAAAGGAGACTTTAAAGGGGACAGAAATCCTTTTGAACGATATCCGGCATTCCCGCTGTCCTTGCTGCCAAGACTGAAGGGCCAGAGTACATCACTGGTACTGCACTTAAAAAGAGAGACACTTGAGGTGGATGAAGCAGAATGGCTAATAACAGGGGAAAGAAAACAGGTCAGCGTTGAGGCAAGTCAAGTAGAATGGGAAGGCTGGAGTCAATGGGGAGTCTCTAAAATTCACTGATGAAGAAAAGCCTTAGGCTGAAAGAGATAAAGAATAATAGATGGGACAATGTAATGGGAAGTTTAAGTGGAGAGAGGGACTGCAGCGGTTCAAGATGGCAGCTCACTACCACCTTCAGTGGGGAGGCAAGGTGGCACAGTGGTTAGCACAGTGGTTAGCCTCATAGCACCAGTTAACCGGGTTTGATTCAGGTCTTGGGTGCCTGTCTGTGTGGCGTTTGTATGTTCTCCCCGTGACTGTGTGGGTTTCTTCCGGGTGCTCCGGTTTCCTCCCACTGTCCAAGGATGTGCAGGTTAGGTGGATTGACCATGCTAAATTGCCCCTCCATGTCACAAAATGTGTAAGTTAGGGGGCTGAGTGGGGTAAATATGTGTGGTTACAGGAATAGGGCCTGGGTGGGATGCTCTGGCAGAGAGTCGGTGCAGTTAAAAGTACTTGGATGAGCACTTGACACACCATGACATTTAAGGCTATGGGCCAAGTGCTGGTAAACGGGATTAGGTGGGAGGTCAGGTGTTTCTTGTGTGTTGGTGCAGACTTGATGGGCCGTAGGGCCTCTTCTGCACTGCATGATTCTATGATTCAGACTCGATGGGCTGAATGGCCCCCTTCTGCACTGTAAGGATTCTATGACTGAAGGGCAATTAGGAGTGGGCAATAAATGCTGGCCTAGCCAGCGATGCCCGCATCATGTAAACAATTTTTAAAAAAGAACGGTCGCTGAGAAAGTTATTGTGACAACAAATGATCTCTCACTATCGGCACGAAGCAGCACCCAGAGGAAGGATTTGACAGGAAGTGAGACAAAGATATCAGGGAAATAATAAGAAGGATCTCATTGCTAAGAAAAGTTGCAAGTTAACTGTGGCAGCAAGGTGAAGTCTGTGGAGTGAACTGCATACCTGAAGTTTGAGCTGTGTAAATTGTGGAAAGAGTAATATTACCGCAGGCAGTAACAACAAATAGTGGTGGTTCACACAGGGGTTAACAGTTGTCGAGAGCAATAATGGAAGCGCCCAAGGACATGACCGCAAAGTATCATGTTCACAGGCGCACTTTCTGCTCTTGGTGAAGGAATTGAGTTTATTAAAACAAATAGCGGACCAATGGGTGTAACAATTAGAATAATGAGAGGTCTGTCATTCACTGGGTCCGTTCTGGGGATGGAAGTGACCGGTTGAGGGAAAGTGGACTGCATCTGAAGAGTTCACAACCATAAGAGTGGGAAGAATATGCATCCAGCTGCAATTAACTGTTTAACCTTAGATTGGAGGGTGGGGTGTGGTGGTGGGGAGGAATGTTACTAGATTCCAGATGAGTTTGATACAGGGATGGAGAATGGCCAACAAAATAGCATGAATTCACTTTGCTCGTGGAGAAATACTGAACCCACCACACCGGCAACAGCCAGAGAGCATAATGAGAATGTTATTTTTTATTGAAGTGTTAATACATGAGAGATGGAATTATTTGTAACAAAATGCCCAGGCTGTAGATTTTGAGACGCGAGGGACCTATGAGTAATAGAAGTAACTGAAACATGACTTTCTCCAGCAGACAGAGCTGAATGCAATATTCAGGAAAGGGAATTTCCAGCTTTCATTCTCTTGGTTGGAGCCTCATCCACTGGGAGTGGATTTCAGAACCTCACACGAGCATTTTCCGTGGTTTTGTGATGTTTCCGATGGTTGGAAATCATGTTCCAATGCATGGCCTGAGTTGCAGATAAGCAGTGGCAAAGTTGGGGCTGTTCTCCTTGTAGGGAAGGCGGCTGAGAGGAGATTTGATAGAAATTTTTTCACTCAGAGGGTGGTGAGAATCTGGAACGAGCTGCCAGAGGCAGTAGTAGAGGAAGGTACAATTTTGTCTTTTAGAAAGCATTTAGGCAGTTACATGGGTAAGATGGGATATGGGCCAAACACAAGCAGTTGGGACTAGCTTAGTGGTGAAAAAAAAGGGCGGCATGGACAAGTTGGGCCGAAGGGCCTGTTTCCATGCTGTAAACCTCCATGATTATATTCAAAATCATGAGGGGGTTGGACAGAGTAGATAGGAAGAAGCTGTTCCCGCTCATAAAATGATCAAAAACGAGACGGGTACAGATTTAAGTGTTTTGCAAAAGAAGAAAATGTGATGCGAAGGAAACTTTTTCACACAGCGAGTGGTTGGGATCTGGAACACACAGCCTGGAAGCGTGGTGGAGGCAGGTTCAATCGAGGCTTTCAAGTGGGGCATTCGATGATTATTTGAATAGCAACAATGTGCAGGGGTACGGGGAAAAGACAAGGAAATGGCACTAAGTCATGATGCTCGTTTGGAGAGCTGGTGCAGACAAGATGGGCCAAGTGGCCTCCCTCGGCGCCGTAACAATTCTGTTATTCTGTGAAAGTCTGAAAATATCCATAGAAAGTTGGCAAACGAGAGGACAGAAAATGATGTGGTTCCAAACGTTAGCAATACTTGGGAGATAAAGGATACAGGTTCTGTGAGAAGAGGAATGTTACCCTATTGAGTAACTATGGCCAAAGAGAAAGGAAATAACTCTGGCAATTAGCGACAAGAGCTCAGCTCTGAAGATTGAGGGAGGGCCGAATGTTTAGTGAGGAGACAAGGCGAAGATATGAGTGCATGAGTACTTGAATTCCTATTCAGGAGGAAATCTAAAATGACCAGGTATGAATTTAGAAGGCCCCAATGACTTCCAGTCTGAATTTGGTGCTGTCACACATTATTGTTTCATGGCCCAGAATGACAGGAACGTTACAGGTGGAAACTCTGAGCTGAAATTGGTGACTTTAAGTAAACCTGACAACTGAAAATGGAAGCCAGGCCGCAACATGGTAAAGTTTTACCTGATCTGGAATTCAATGCACCCGAGGATCAATAAGCAAACATATGATATGAAATAGACTTGCCAAATGAAGAGCCAATCCAAGTTGACTGGTTGGGGAAGGAGTGGGATTTATTCGCAGCTCGGCGGGATACATTTAATACCACTAAAGGCACAGCGGGGAAATAAAGAACAGGCAGGTTTGCAAATGTAAACTCGAGAAACATGGCCACATACGAAGGCGGTAAGGAGAGAATTTCTTTTTTCTGTAAAATGTACCTCACAAAACCTGCAGTGAGATAGGAATGCATGAGAAAAAGGAGCAGGAGTATGTCAAAGACCCCCTGGGCCTGTTCCACCACTCAATAGGACCATGGCTGAATTAGAAGCTCAATTCCACTTTCTCCATTCCCCGTGTCACCTGATTCTTTGAATGCCAAATATATATTAAACATAGAAACATAGAAGATAGGAGCAGGAGGAGGCCAAGACTACAAGAAACTACAAAAGGTCATGAATGTATCTCAATCCATCACGCAAACCAGCCTCCCATCCATTGACTCTGTCCACACTGCTCGCTGCCTCGGCAAAGCAGCCAGCATAATTAAGGACCCCACACAGCCCGGACATTCTCTCTTCCACCTTCTTCCGTCGGGAAAAAGATACAAAAGCCTGAGGTCACGTACCAACCGACTCAAGAACAGCTTCTTCCCTGCTGCTGTCAGATTTTTGAATGGACTTACCTTGCATTAAGTTGATCTTGCTCTACACCCTAGCTATGATTGTAACACTACATTCTGCACTCTCTCGTTTCCTTCTCTATGAACGGTATGCTTTGTCTGTACAGTGTGCAAGAAACAATACTTTTCACTGTATGTTAAAACATGTGACAATAATAAATCAAATCAAATCAAATCTTATCAGTGGCGACTCGGGGAATTTCACAGTAACTTCATTGCAATGTTAATGTAAGCCTTACATGTGACTAATAAATAAACTTTACTTTAAATTTTGGGGGGACTGAAGTGGCAATTCAAGTGGAATGACATTGCTGTGGTTCTCTTGGAATTACAGATCAATCCTTGGATAAGAATGAGGGAATGTGAGGTTGAGAAACAAAGAGATGCAGGAACGGTATTACAGAGCGAAGGGCCTAGGCAGCTGAAGGCATGAAGCTCAATAGTGAAACAATTAAAATCAGGGATGCACAATCAGCCAGATATGGAAGGGTGCAGAAATCTCAGGGTTGTGGGGCTGTAAGAAATTCCAGATGCAGGAAGGAGTGAGGGCATCAAGGAACTTGAAATCAAAGATGAGAATTTTAAAATCAAGATCTTGCTTGACTGAGAGCTAACGCAGGTCAGTGAGCTCGGGGGTGACGGGGGAGCAGGATTACAAGTTAAAACACAGAGGGTAAAGTTTGGGAAATCAGCAAGGGGTGTGTTGGAATAGTCAAGTCTCGAGATAATGATGGCATTGATATGGTTTTCAACAGCAGATGAGCTGAGGTAGGGTTTGTTAAGTCCCAGGTCAAACACTCCAAGGTGTTTTATGAAGTTAGCCTAGACCCTATGTTTTACATTTGATTTTGTCATCGGTGGGCATAAGGTGTGTCACTCCAGGGATGATTCAAGTGACCCACTAAGGAGTTTTTATCAAACAGAGTTTAAATAGTTTAGATAGAAGTTTAGATTGTTTAGATAGAAATTTAGACTTTAACAAAAAGAATTAGCATAACTTTTACCAATTACAAAACTTAAACTTTTACCAATTACAAAACTTAAAAATTGGATCAGGAATTGGCTAGCGGATAGGAAACAGAGGGTGGTGGTTGATAGTAAATATTCATCATGGAGTGCGGTTACAAGTGGTGTACCTCAGGGATCTGTTTTGGGGCCACTGCTGTTTGTAATATTTATTAATGATCTGGATGAGGGTATAGTTGGGTGGATTAGCAAATTTGCTGATGACACCAAAGTCGGTGGTGTGGTAGACAGTGAGGAAGGGTGTCGTAGTTTGCAGGAAGACTTAGACAGGTTGCAAAGTTGGGCCGAGAGGTGGCGGATGGAGTTTAATGCGGAGAAGTGTGAGGTAATTCACTTTGGTAGGAATAACAGATGTGTTGAATATAGGGCTAACGGGAGGACTTTGAATAGTGTGGAGGAGCAGAGGGATCTAGGTGTATGTGTGCATAGATCCCTGAAAGTTGGGAATCAAGTAGATAAGGTTGTTAAGAAGGCATATGGTGTCTTGGCGTTTATTGGTAGGGGGATTGAATTTAGGAGTCGTAGCGTTATGTTGCAACTGTACACAACTCTGGTGCGGCCGCACTTGGAGTACTGTGTGCAGTTCTGGTCCCCACATTACAGGAAGGATGTGGAGGCTTTGGAGAGGGTGCAGAGGAGGTTTACCAGGATGTTGCCTGGTATGGAGGGGAGATCCTATGAGGAGAGGCTGAGGGATTTGGGATTGTTTTCGCTGGAAAGGCGGCGGCTAAGAGGGGATCTTATTGAAACATATAAGATGATTAGAGGTTTAGATAGGGTGGATAGTGATAGCCTTTTTCCTCTGATGGAGAAATCCAGCACGAGGGGGCATGGCTTTAAATTGAGGGGGGGTAGTTATAGAACCGATGTCAGGGGTAGGTTCTTTACCCAGAGGGTGGTGAGGGATTGGAATGCCCTGCCAGCATCAGTAGTAAATGCGCCTAGTTTGGGGGAGTTTAAGAGATCCGTAGATAGGTTCATGGACGAAAAGAAATTGGTTTAGGTTGGAGGGTCACAGTTTTTTTTTAACTGGTCGGTGCAACATCGTGGGCCGAAGGGCCTGTTCTGCGCTGTAATGTTCTATGTTCTATGTTCTAAACAGGACACAATATAATTTTTAACAGCTAGCTATCTCTGTTGTTCCAATGTTAAAGAAATATCCCATAGGCATGCACCCTTTTTCAGAATTTGTTAGCATTAAAATAAGAATGTTCACATGATACTAGATTTCCAGCTTTTAACATCTGTAGACAGAAATCGAAGTAGCAATTTTCAGCAAAGAATATGTCCTCAAAACAGCAAAACAGAGAAGTAAATATTATCTCTCGCAGCTTCCAGTCTTCAGCCTTCAGAGGCAGGAACGATACCTCTTTCGCTCAACTATAAAGAACATCTGGAAAATGAAGCTGGACTTTTCTGTGGAAACTCACTGTGCCCAGTCATATGACCTGACCTGCTAATTATTCCAATCAAGTTCTACTCTGCAATCCCAAGGGAACATTAAAAGGACAGAACACTGCATTAGTCTGGATTAAAACCAAACATGATGTCAATTATACTGCTTCAGTAACAATAGAAGACACTGGCTGCAGACAACACGGCTCCGACAAAATGCCAGGGACTGCTCGAAACATCCTGCAGAGAAATATGATTAAAGTACATTTTGTAAAGACACAGTATCCTCTCAGGTTGAAGGTGGGCAATATTAAAGACATGCCAGTATCTGCTCTCAGTACAGTCAATGAAGTCATTTCACAGCACTGTTGTCAAGCAAAATCTTCATGCATCGCGTTGAATGATAATTATTAAGAACCATGTGGCTTTCCTAATTTTAATAATGGGCTTTAATAGCTTTGATTTAACCCTGGTAGTCTCCTTTGTGCCTTAAAAGATCCCACTGCACTATCCGGGGAAAGGCAGGGAAACTCTCCCTGGTGCCTGGGCCAATATTTTCCCTCAATAGGCTGCACTGAGGCAAATTATCTGGCCATTATTTCATTGCCATTGTGGGAGCTTGCTGTGCACACTGATAGCACACTATGTTTCCCACATTGCAAGAGTGGTTACACTTCAAAAGGACTTAATTAGCTGTAAAGGGCTTTATAGGACACTGTGAAAGAAGGTATAGAAATACAAATCTTCCTTTCTTTCTTTCTCTGAATCTTCTTTGTGCTTCCATCTTGAGAAAGCTTGCACATTGATCACTGAACTTCCTCCTCAGTCACAGCCAAAATATCTACACAACATCCAGTAATTATCTACACACAATGCGGTGACTCTTTTCGACACAATTTTAGTCCTTTCAAATCCCCCATGGTCTTGCCCTTCCTTATCTCTGTAATCTCCCCTGGCCGTACAAGCTTTTGAGATCCCTGCGTATTTCCAATTCGAGCCTCTTGTACATCCCCGATTTTAATCACTTGCTGTCATTGGTGTCCGTGCATTTCACTACATTAACCTCTGGAACTCACTCCCCAAATCTCACAGCATCTTTAACTCTCTCTTCCTTTTAGATGGTCCTCGAAACCTCGCTCTTAGACCAAGTGGGTGGCATGGTGGCACAGTTGTTAGCACTGCTGCCTTACAGCGCCAGGGACCCGAGTTCGATTCCCGGCTTTGGTCACTATCTGTGCGAAGTCTGCACGTTCTTCCCGTGTCTGCGTGAGTTTCCTCCGGGTGCTCCAGTTTCCTCCTACAGTCCAAAGATGTGTAGGTTGGTTGCATTGGCCATGCTAAATTGCCCCTTAGTGTCAGGGGGGCTAGTTAGGCGCTATGGGGATAAGGCCTGGGTGGGATTGTGATTGATGCAGACTCGATGGGCTGAATGGCCTCCTTCTGCACTGCAGGGATTCTATGATTCTAAGTGTTCATCATAAATAGTGTAGATAGGAAGGAACCTTTCCCATTAGAATAGGGGTCACTAACGAAAGGCATAGATTTAAGTTAAGGGGCAAGAGGTTTACAGGAGGTGTGAGGAAAAACTTTTTCACACAGAGGGTGGAATTTTACCAGCACATCCACCAGAGGTTCATACGATCCCACTCGAGGCCAATGGAGAAGGCCATTCTTCAAGCCTCGCCCATCCCTGGAATCGGGGCGGGCGTGCTGGTACAATTACAGCCAGAGAGCGGCGGGAATTTGGAACTCACTGCATGAAAGGGTGGTAGAGGCTGGAACTCTCACAACATTTAGATGAGTACTTGAAACACCATAGTATACTAGGCTACGGACCAAGTGCTGAAAAATGGGATTGGAATAGAAACATAGAAACATAGAAAAACTACAGCACAAACAGGCCCTTCGGCCCACAAGTTGTGCCGAACACATCCCTACCTTCTAGACCTACCTATAACCCTCCATCCTATTAAGAACATAGAACATAGAACATAGAACAGTACAGCACAGAACAGGCCCTTCGGCCCACGATGTTGTGCCGACCTTCATCTGAAACCAAGATCAAGCTATCCCACTCCCTACCATCCTGGTGTGCTCCATGTGCCTATCCAATAACCGCTTAAATGTTCCTAAAGTGTCTGACTCCACTATCACTGCAGGCAGTCCATTCCACACCCCAACCACTCTCTGCGTGAAGAACCTACCTCTGATATCCTTCCTATATCTCCCACCATGAACCCTATAGTTATGCCCCCGGGTAATAGCTCCATCCACCCGAGGAAATAGTCTTTGAACGTTCACTCGATCTATCCCCTTCATCATTTTATAAACCTCTATTAAGTCTCCCCTCAATCTCCTCCGCTCCAGAGAGAACAGCCCCAGCTCCCTCAACCTTTCCTCATAAGACCGACACTCCAAACCAGGCAGCATCCTGGTAAATCTCCTCTGCACTCTCTCCAGCGCTTCCACATCCTTCTTATAGTGAGGTGACCAGAACTGCACGCAATATTCCAAATGCGGTCTCACCAAGGTCCTGTACAGTTGCAGCATAACCCCACGGCTCTTAAACTCCAACCCCCTGTTAATAAAAGCTAACACACTATATGCCTTCTTCACAGCTCTATCCACTTGAGTGGCAACCTTTAGAGATCTGTGGATATGGACCCCAAGATCTCTCTGTTCCTCCACAGTCTTCAGAACCCTACCTTTGACCCTGTAATCCACATTTAAATTTGTCCTACCAAAATGAATCACCTCACATTTATCAGGGTTAAACTCCATTTGCCATTTTTCAGCCCAGCTTTGCATCCTATCTATGTCTCTTTGCAGCCTACAACACCCCTCCACCTCATCCACTACTCCACCAATCTTGGTGTCATCAGCAAATTTACTGATCCACCCTTCAGCCCCCTCCTCTAAGTCATTAATAAAAATCACAAAGAGCAGAGGACCAAGCACCGATCCCTGCGGCACTCCGCTAGCAACCTGCCTCCAATCCGAAAATTTTCCATCCACCACCACCCTCTGTCTTCGATCAGATAGCCAGTTACCTATCCAATCGGCCAACTTTCCCTCTATCCCACACCTCCTTACTTTCATCATAAGCCGACCATGGGGGACCTTATCAAACGCCTTACTAAAATCCATGTATATGACATCAACCGCCCTACCTTCATCAACACACCTAGTTACCTCCTCAAAAAATTCTATCAAATTTGTGAGGCACGATTTGCCCTTCACAAATCCGTGCTGACTATCCCGGATTAATCCGCATCTTTCTAAATGGTCGTAAATCCCATCCCTAAGGACCTTTTCCATCAATTTACCAACCACCGAAGTCAGACTACCCGGTCTATAATTACCAGGGTCATTTCTATTCCCTTTCTTAAACAGAGGAACAACATTTGCCACTCTCCAGTCCTCCGGCACCATCCCCGTGGACAGCGAGGACCCAAAGATCAAAGCTAAAGGCTCTGCAATCTCATCCCTCGCCTCCCAAAGAATCCT
This sequence comes from Mustelus asterias, assembly GCF_964213995.1. NCBI lineage: Eukaryota > Metazoa > Chordata > Chondrichthyes > Carcharhiniformes > Triakidae > Mustelus > Mustelus asterias. The sequence goes on from NC_135810.1 coordinate 115,228,820, forward strand.
AGGATACATTTCATCAGGCCCAGGGGACTGATCGACCTTCAGTTTATTCAAAACTGCCAATACATCCTCCCTCCGAACATCTATTTCCTCCAGCCTATTAGCCTGTAACACCTTCTCTTCCTGAAAAACATGGCCCCTCTCCTTGGTGAACACTGAAGAAAAGTATTCATTCATCACCTCGCCTATCTCTACTGATTCCATACACAAGTTCCCACCACTGTCCTTGACCGGCCCTAACCTCACCCTGGTCATTCTTTTATTCCTCACATAAGAGTAAAAAGCCTTGGGGTTTTCCTTGATCCGACCCGCCAAGGACTTCTCATGTCCCCTCCTAGCTCTCCTCAGCCCCTTTTTCAGCTCATTCCTTGCTAACTTGTAACCCTCAATCGAGCCATCTGAACCTTGTTTCCTCATCCCTACATAAGCTTCCCTCTTCCTTTTCACAAGACATTCCACCTCTTTTGTGAACCACGGTTCCCTCACTCGGCCATTTCCTCCCTGCCTGACAGGGACATACCTATCAAGGACACCCAGTATTTGTTCCTTGAAAAAGTTCCACTTTTCATCAGTGCCTTTCCCTGACAGTTTCTGTTCCCATCTTATGCCCCCTAATTCTTGCCTAATCGCATCATAATTACCTCTCCCCCAATTGTAAGCCTTGCCCTGCCGTCCGGCCCTATCCCTCTCCATTGCAATAACAAAAGACACCGAATTGTGGTCACTATCTCCAAAGTTCTCTCCCACAACCAAATCTAACACTTGGCCCGGTTCATTTCCCAGTACCAAATCCAATGTGGCCTCACCCCTTGTCGGCCTATCCACATATTGTGTCAGGAAACCCTCCTGCACACACTGCACAAAAAGTGCCCCATCCAAACTATTCGACCTACAAAGGTTCCAATCAATATTTGGAAAGTTAAAGTCCCCCATGACAACTACCCTGTGACCCCCACACGTATCCATAATCTGCTTAGCAATTTCTTCCTCCACATCTCTATTACTATTTGGGGGCCTATAGTAAACTCCTAACAACGTGACCGCTCCTTTCCTGTTTCTAACTGCAGCCCATATTACCTCAGTGTGCATATCTCCATGTACTCATCCAGGAGTCTCTTAAAAGACCCCATTGAGTTTGCCTCCACCACCACTGACGGCAGCCGATTCCACTCGCCCACCACCCTCTGTGTGAAAAACTTACCCCTAACATCTCCCTTGTACCTACCCCCCAGCACCCTAAACCTGTGTCCTCTCGTAGCAGACATTTCCACCCTGGGAAAAAGCCTCTGAGAATCCACCCGATCTATGCCTCTCAACATCTTATACACCTCTATTAGGTCTCCTCTCATCCTTCGTCTCTCCAAGGAGAAAAGACCAAGCTCCCTCAGCCTATCCTCATAAGGCATGCCACTCAATCCAGGCAACATCCTTGTAAATCTCCTCTGCACCCTTTCAATCTTTTCCACATCCTTCCTATAGTGAGGTGACCAGAACTGAGCACAGTACTCCAAGTGGGGTCTGACGAGGGTCTTATATAGCTGCATCATTATCCTTGGACTCCTAAACTCAATCCCTCGATTGATAAAGGCCAGCACACCATACGCCTTCTTAACCACCTCCTCCACCTGCGGGGCTGATTTTAGAGTCCTATGGACCCGGACCCCAAGGTCCTTCTGATCCTCTACAGTACTAAGAGTCTTTCCCTTTATATTGTACTCCTTCATCCCATTTGACCTACCAAAGTGGACCACGACGCATTTATCTGGGTTGAAGTCCATCTGCCACTTGTCCGCCCAGTCTTGCATCCTATCTATGTCCCTCTGTAACTTCTGACATCCCTCCAGACCGTGCCGCCCTCCAGGGACCTGGGTTCGATTCCCGGCTTGGGTCACTGTCTGTGTGGAGTTTGCACATTCTCCTCGTGTCTGCATGGGTTTCCTCCGGGTGCTCTGGTTTCCTCCCACAGTCCAAAGATGTGCAGGTTAGGTTGATTGGCTATGCTAAAAAAAAATTGCCCTTAGTGTCCTGAGATGTGTAGGTTAGAGGGATTAGTGGGTAAAATATGTAGGGATATGGGGGGTAGGGCCTGGGTGGGATTGTGGTCGGTGCAGACTCGATGGGCCAAATGGCCTCTTTCTGTACTGTAGGGTTTCTATGATTCTATGATTCTATCCACAACCCCACCAACCTTCGTGTCATCAGCAAACTTACCAACCCATCCCTCCGCTTCCTCATCCAAGTCATTTATGAAAATGACAAACAGCAAGGGTCCCAGAACAGATCCCTGGAGCACACCACTGGTGACCGACCTCCATTTAGAAAAATACCCATCTATACCCACTCTCTGCCTCCTTTGGGCAAGCCAGTTCTGGATCCACCGGGCAGCAGCCCCTTGGATCCCATGCCCTCTCACTTTTTCTAGAAGCCTTGCATGGGGGACCTTATCAAACGCCTTGCTAAAATCCATATAAACCACATCTACCGCCTTCCCTTCGTCAATGTGTTCAGTCACATTTTTGAAGCACTCCACCAGGCTCGTAAGGCACGATCTGCCCTTGATAAAGCCATGTTGAGTATTCTTGAGCATACTAAACCTCTCTAAATGCTCATATATCCTGTCCCTCAGGATCTTCTCCATCAGTTTACCAACAACTGAGGTTAGACTCACCGGTCGGTAATTACCTGGGCTATCCCTATTCCCCTTCTTGAAAATAGGAACCACATCCGCAATCCTCCAATCCTCCGGCACCTCTCCCGTCTCCATCGACGACACAAAGATCATCGCCAGAGGCTCTGCAATCTCTTCCCTCGCCTCCCACAGTAACCTGGGGTACATCCCATCTGGACCCGGCGACTTATCTATCTTGATGCCATTCAAAGATTCCAGCACAACCTCTTTGTTAAAGTCCACATACTCAATCCTTTCAGTCCACCGCACGCCCGCAGTACATCCACCCAGGTCCTTCTCCTCTGTGAAAACCGAGGCAAAATATTCATTGAGCACCTCTGCCATTTCTACTGGTTCCGTACAGACTTTCCCGCCTTCACCTTTTATCGGCCCTATTACGTCACGTCTCATCCTTTTACTCTTCACATATTTATAGAATGCCTTAGGGTTTTGCTTAATCCTACCTGCCAGGGCCTTCTCATGACCCCTTCTGGCTCTCCTAATTTCCTTCTTTAGTCCCTTCCTACAAGCCGTATACTCTTCTAAATCCCTATCTTCGCCAAGCTCTCTGAGCCTTTTGTACGCTTTCCTTTTCTTCTCGACTAGGTCCCGCACAGCTTTCGTGCACCACGGTTCCTTTAACCGACCAACACCTCCCTGTCTGCTCGGAACGTTGTCCTGTAGAACTCTAGACAGACATTCCTCGAAAAACTGCCACCTCTCTTCAGTACATTTCCCCGAGAATACCTCCTTCCAATTTACTCCTCTAATTTGCTGTCTAATGTCTTCATATTTCCCCTTACTCCATATAAACACTTTCCTAGCTTGCCTGATCCTCTCTTTTTCCAATGCAAGCCTAAAGGAGATAGAGTTATGATCGCTATCCCCAAGATGCTCTCCCACTGAGAGATCTGACACCTGTCCAGGTTCATTGGTCAGTATCAGATCAAGTACAGCCTCTCCTCTTGTAGGCTTGTCCACATGCTGTGCCAGGAAACCCTCCTGAATACACCTAATGAACTCTTCCCCATCCAATCCCCTTACCCTAGGGATATTCCAATCTATGTTTGGGAAATTCAAGTCTCCCATCACAACAACTCTGCTATTACTGCATCTCTCCAGAATCTGTTTCCCTATCTGCTCCTCCACCTCCCTGTTACTATTGGGCGGCCTATAGAAAACTCCCAGCAAAGTGACCGGCCCCTTCCCACTCTGAACTTCCACCCACAGAGACTCGGTGGACAATCCCTCCACAGCATACACCTTCTCTACAGCTGTGACACTATCCCTGATCAGCAGTGCCACTCCACCCCCTCTCTTGCCTCCCTCCCTGTCCTTCCTGAAACATCTGAATCCCGGCACCTGGAGCATCCAGTCCTGTCCCTGAGACATCCAAGTCTCCATAATGGCCACCACATCACACTTCCAGGCATCGATCCACGCTCTGAGCTCATCCCCTTTATTCACTAGGTGCTTGATGGTCGATGCAGACATGATGGGCCGAAGGGCCTCTTTCCGTGCTTTAAAACTATGCGGGTGGAATTTTCCCTACCCGCCTGCCATGGGAATCGTAGTGGGCAAGGGGCGGACCATGCAAAGGTTCTTTAACTTCGATTTACGGTTTCGGGAGGAGCGAGGGTGTAAAGTCCCACCCTGTGATTCTATGACACGTCCAAATATCTCATACTGGCTCAATGCCAAATTGTTTTTGCGCTCCTGTGAAACACTTTGGGATGGCAAAAGCACTATATAAATGCAAGTTGTTGTTGTTCCTTGTCCTATTACAAGAACTCTTTGCCTTGGTACACTTTCCTACAAACGGCCTTAACACAAAACATAAGACCGTAAGACCAGAAGGTATAGGGGAAAAATTGGGCCATTCAGCCCATCGAGTCTGCTCCACCATTCAATCATGGCTGATGTGATTCTCTTCCCCATTTTCCTGCCTTCTCCCTGTAACCCTTGATCCCTTTATTGATCAAGAACCTAGCTATCTCTGTCTTAAATGCACTCAATGACCTGGCCTTCACAGCCCTCTGTGGCAATGTGATCCACAGATTCACCACCCTCTGGCTGAAGAAATCATGAATAGGAGGGTCTGATGAAGGGTCATTCAGACTTGAAATGTTGGCTCTATTCTCTCGTCACAATTCTGTCAGACCTGCTGAGATTTTCCAGTATTTTCTGTTTTTGTTTCAGATTCCAGCACCTGCAGTATTTTGCTTTTAGTTATCCCCAATGTCCTGGCCAATATTTATCCCCCAGTCAGCATCACATCATGGTCACTATCACATTGTTGTTTGTGGGATCTTGCTGTGCGCATATTGACTGCTGAATTTTCCGAAATCATTGTTGTGAAAAGCTCAATCTAAATAGAAATATTTCTTTTGCCTTTTTCAATGGAACTTTTCCAAATTATCTTAAATCTGTGTCATTCACTGACTGACCTGTGGCCATTGGGAGTGTTTCTCCCTATTTACTGTATCGACATTACTCAAAACTCTGAATGACTCTTTAAAATCGCCCTTTGTCCATCTTTGCTCTAAAGAGAACACTCCCACCTTCCCTAGTCTCTTTAGCTAACTCGAGTCCCTCATCATCTCGACTTGGAAATATATCACCGTTCCTTCACTGTCACTGGATCAAAGCCCTGGAGTTCCATTCCTAACAGCACTGTGGGTGTACCTACACCACATGGACTGCAATGGTTCAAGAACACAGCTCGCCCCCACCCTCTCAAGGGCATAGGGATGGGTAATAAATGCTGGTCCAGCCAGTGACACCCACATCCCATATTAAAGAAAAATCACTAATACAAAACTTGTAAAATTCCCAGCAAACTCTTCCAGATAGTTGACATCATCCCTGAAGTGGAGTATATCGAATTCATAGAATCATAGAATCCCTACGGTGCAGAAGGAGGCCATTTGTCCCATCAAGTCTGCACCGATGACAATGCCATCCAGGTCCTATTTCCATAACCCTTCATATTTACTTCGCTAATCTCCCTGACACTAGGGTTAATTTTGCACGGCCTGTCAACCTAACCCGCACATCTTTGGAGTGTGGGAGGAAACCAGAGCGCTTGGAGGAAACCCATGCAGACACGGGGAGAACGTGCAAATTCCACACAGACTGTGACCCGGAATTGAACCCGGGTCCCTGGTGCTGTGAGACAGCAGTGCTCCCCACGGAGCCACCGTGCCGCCCTATTGAACGCAATAGTCTGGTGAAGACTGAACCAGTGACTTACAGAAGGTTTCCTCATAATAAGTATATTATAGTGGATGCTGGAATCTGAATCAAGAACAGAGGGTGGCACATTGGTTACACTGCTGTCTCACAGTGCCAGGGACCCGGGTTCAATTCTGGCCTCGGGTGTCTGTCTGTGTAGAGTTTGCACATTCTCCCCATGTCTGCATAGGTTTCCTCCAGGATTCTGGAATGGAATTCTTCATTTTCTGATTTGAGCTGTGGCTTAACTGCTTGATTTTCAGACTGAACCGCAAACCCCCCGCCACCACCACCCAACCCCCCCACAGTTTTTGCCTTACCTACTGAACATTTCCAACATTTTCTGGTTTTTATTTCACTGTTCTTGGTCCCTCTGCAAGGTCATTTTATGGCGTGTCTTTTTTTTTCAGATGATCCGAATGTTTACCTGTTGATTATCTGTTATACTGAACTTTGAAATTCTTACTGAGCTTGTGATAATCTTGTAGAACTCATGTTTAACCAGACTAATATGGGTCAAAATGTCATAATGTCTAATTTGAATAGATTTGCCATTGTTTTGGTCATAAACATATTCGTTGACCAACTGTAACCTGCACAACATGTCATTACTGTAGTGTTCAATGGTTTGATTGATCTGTGTTTGATTATATTAGTCAGTTTTCTGATCCACGGAGCCCTTACATGTGTGTATGGCAAACTCTGTAAGTTCCGAGATGCTTTAAAGTTCTGTAAATAATCCTGTTTGGATTTAGAACGAGAGTCAACTCTGTGTTGTCCTGAGATAAATCAGATATCTGTAATACACAACAAACTGGTGAATGCATAACAGTTACTCAATAGGCATATTCAAACATTCTTTACAATGTTTTCTCTGAGGCATGATGTCTTATTATCTCTGCAGAAGGTTTCTAAGCTGTCTTCAGTTAGTTAGTCAAGAACTTTTATCATCTGTAGATACTGCCCTGCAGAAGGTTTGTGTGACATCATGTTCTCTGACCCTGATTGTAACAACTCCCCTACTCATTGTCACTGCCCATCTCCACGCCAACTCTGTTCAATTATACTTAATCTGACATATCTTCCACCTAAAGTACTGAGGCCGTCCAGCTCAAAGTCAACAACAATACAGGGCAGCATGGTGGCACAGTTGTTACCACTGCTACCTCACAGCTCCAGGGACCCAGGTTCGATTCTGGCCTTGGGTGACTGTCTGTGTGGAGTCTGCACATTCTCCCCATATCTGTGTGGGTTTCCTCCGGGTGCTCCGATTTCCTCTCACAGTCCAAAGATGGGCGAGTTAGGTGGATTGGCCATGATAAATTGTCCCTTCGTGTCAGGAGGACTAGCAGGGTAAACATGTGGGGTTAAGGGGATAGGGCCTGGGTGGGATTGTTGTCAATTCAGCATACTGGGTGAATTGGCATGCTAAGTGTAAAGGAAAATGGTGGGTGAGGGCATTTGTTGGCATGAGTTGGAACTAAGTTGGAATAGGGGCTATAAAGGACCATGGGGGATGAGTAGAGGGTCATATGTTGGCATGGGGTGTTTGAGGGTCCATGGGAGAGTGAGATGGCAAGGGTTGACATGGATAGGACATGGGAAGTGTGTGGGGGAGAAAGGGTGTGAGGATTGAAGACTGGAGGGCTGTTTTTTGTTTTATTGTTTACTTTCATAGTCCGACAAAGTGTTGGTGTGCCGAGGCTGGCCTTTCACTGAACCTGCCTCTGCACCCAGCAGCATCCAACCTTGCGACTTCCCCTTTCACCTGAATAGTAATGGGAGTGAATTAGGACATGGGCAGCCGATTATGAGCTCAAGGAGGGTGTAGAATGAGAAGGTGGCCGTGAGAGCATTGGAATAATGAAGTCTCAAGGTGATGTGGAGATGGCATTGGACTGGGATGGGCACAGTTAAGAAGTCTCACAGCACCAGGTTAAAGTCCAACAGGTTTATTTGGTATCACCAGCTTTTGGAGCGCTGCTCCTTCATCAGGTGTGTGGAGAGTTGGGTTCACCAACCTAACTGTCCACTCACCTGATGAAGGAGCAGCGCTTCGATAGCTCGTGATTCCAAATAAACCTGTTGGACTTTAACCTGGTGCTGTGAGACTTCTTACAAAGTCTAAAGGTGGAATCTGCAATGGGAATGCTACACTATTGCAGTAGAGGGTTGGGATACTGTAGATCATTGGAGTAGAATGCGGGGTACTTTATTCTGTGCTAACTACAGATGCTTGTTGGTGACAGAAGGAGGAAACAGCTTCATTGCACAGTGTTCACATCGCTGCTTTCCACATGTACAACAAACTCTGCAAAACCGCCAAGTGAAAAGGTCTCTCCGACTTTGTCCTGCTTGTGGCGGCAATCGGGCGCTGGACAAAACATTCCCGTCTGACAGAAGTGAAGTCAAATTTTCTGCTAATTTGCAGAGTAAACTGAAAGGGTAAATTAATCGCAGTTTTTGTTTAATTTGGCAGCAATTAAAACTCTGCTGAAATCCGAGAGCCACAAGTGGAAAGTGTCAGGGAAAACCTTCGCTCGAGGAATCCAGCATGGTTGCCTTTCACATAACCTTCGACAATTAGACTCCTGTCGGTCTCTCAAACTTAATCAAATTTGTCTACTTCATGTTTTCTCCCTGTCTGAGCAAGCAGCTCTTTCAGAATGTCATCCCGAAAGGGCATTTGCCACGTGGCTACACCACCACACACAGCATCACATTTCCTACAATGGAACAGTGACCACACTCCTGTACTTAATTTTGTGTCTTGGGGCAGCCTTCAAAAAGGGCACCTCGATCTTAAAAATACTAAGTTGCGGTCGGGGTGGTCTCAGTCAGTGTGATATCATGAGACACCCCTTGGAATTTTTTTACTAAGGTGTTAGCAATATGGCAAAGAAAACTGCCATTGGGGCTGATGGCTTTGATGCCACTTTTAAAGACGTTTATTTATTAGCGTCACAAGTCAGCTGACATTAACACTGCAATGAAGTTACTGTGAAAATCCCCTAGTCACCACACTCCCCTAGCGCCTGTTCGTGTACACTAAGAGAGAATTTAGCATGGCCAATGCACCTAACCCCGCACAGTTTTGGAGTGTGGGAGGAAACTTGAGCACCCGGAGGAAACCCACACAGACACGGGGAGAATGTGCAAACTCCACACAGACCGTGACCCGAGGCGGGAATTGAACCCAGGTCCCTGGCGCTGTGAGGCAGCGGTACTAACCACTGTGCCACCGTGCTGCCCTTTTCCTGCCTGCTACGACACTCTGACTCTAAAAGTGTTCATTCCACACAAAACTTTTCATCACATTGCAAAGGGAGCTTGATCAATTGGGCTAGTGGACTGACGAATGGCAGATGGAGTTTAATTTAGATAAATGCGAGGTGATGCATTTTGGTTGATTGAACCAGGGCAAGACTTCCTCAGTTAATGGTAGGGTGTTGGGGAGAGTTATAGAACAAAGAGAGCTAGGGGTACAGGTTCATAGCTCCTTGAAAGTGGAGTCACAGGTGGACAGAATGGTGAAGAAGGCATTCGGCATGCTTGGTTTCATTGGTCAGAAGATTGAATACAGGAGTTGGGACACCTTATCGAAGTTGTACAAGACATTGTTAAGGCCACACTTGGAATACTGTGTACAGTTCTGGTCACTCTATTATAGGAAGGATATTATTAAACTCGAAAGAGTGCAGAAAAGATTTATTAGGATGCTACAGGGACTTGATGGTTTGAGTTATAAGGAGAGGCTGGATAGACTGGGACTTTTTTCTCTGGAGCATAGGAGGCTGAGGGGTGATCTTATAGAGGTCTATAAAATAATGAGGGGGATAGATCAGCTAGTCAATATCTTTTCCCAAAGGTTGGGGAGTCTAAAACTAGAGGGCATAGGTTTAAGGTGAGAGGGGAGAGATACAAAAGTGTCCAGAGAGGCAATGTTTTCACACAGAGAGTGGTGAGTGTCTGGAACAAGCTGCCAGAGGTAGTAGTAGAGGTGGGAACAATTTTGTCTTTTAAAAAGCGTTTAGACAGTTACATGGGTAAGATGGGTATAGAACATAGAACATAGAAAGCCACAGCACAAACAGGCCCTTCGGCCCACAAGTTGCGCCGATCACATCCCCACCTCTAGGCCTATCTATAGCCCTCAATCCCATTAAATCCCATGTACTCATCCAGAAGTCTCTTAAAAGACCCCAACGAGTTTGCCTCCACCACCACCGACGTCAGCCGATTCCACTCACCCACCACCCTCTGAGTGAAAAACTTACCCCTGACATCCCCCCTGTACCTACCCCCCAGCACCTTAAACCTGTGTCCTCTCGTAGCAACCATTTCAGCCCTTGGAATTAGCCTCTGAGAGTCCACCCTATCCAGACCCCTCAACATCTTGTAAACCTCTATCAGGTCACCTCTCATCCTTCGTCTCTCCAGGGAGAAGAGACCAAGCTCCCTCAACCTATCCTCATAAGGCATGCCCCCCAATCCAGGCAACATCCTTGTAAATCTCCTCTGCACCCTTTCAATGGCTTCAACATCTTTCCTGTAATGAGGTGACCAGAACTGCGCGCAGTACTCCAAGTGGGGTCTAACCAGGGTCCTATAAAGCTGCAGCATTATCTCCCAACTCCTAAACTCAATCCCTCGATTAATGAAGGCTAGTACGCCATACGCCTTCTTGACCGCATCCTCCACCTGCGATTTAAGAGTCCTATGGACCCGGTATAGAGGGATATGGGCCAAATGCAGGCAATTGGGACTAGCTTAGGGGTTAAAAAAGGGGTGGCATGGACAAGTTGGGCTGAAGGCCGTGTTTCCATGCTGTAAACATCTATGACTTTATGATTCTATGACATAGCACTGTTAATGTAGTAAGACTTGCCAAGACATTATGCTGCAATATATGAGCTGCAGAAGGAGGTATTGGGACAGGAGAGCATCTTAAAGGATTTGATTTGATTTGATTTATTATTGTCACATGTATTAGTATGCAGTGAAAAGTATTTTTTCTGGTGTGCTATACAGACAAAACATACTGTTCATGGAGAAGGAAAGGATAGAGTGCAGAATGTAGTGTTACAGTCATAGCTAGGGTGCAGAGAAAGATCAAAGTAATGTGAGGTTGGTCCATTGCAGCAGGGAAGAAGCTGTTCTTGAGTCGATTGGTACGTGACCAGCATGGAGGTAAGAGAGATTGCAAAATGAAGAAATTTGGTCAGCCATTGCATGGCCACCAATGGTGGAGGGATGACAGTCAATGTGCCCAAAAGACCAGAGTTAAAGGGGTGCAGAGATCTCAGAGGGTTGTAGGGCCGTGGAGGGTTACACTGATGAGATGGGGTAAGGTCATAGAGGGAACTGAACAGAAAATGACCAAATTCAAATCAAGATTTTGCCAGACCAGGAGCCAATATAATTGCAAGTTGTTGTTGTTTGAACAGGTGGTAAGGAGAACAGGTTAATATTCTGAACATCAGAATGTCTGCAAGTCCGCCTCTGGAGACCTGAGCACTTAATGCTTTGGGATGCCCTGTAGTTATGAAAGCCACTGCATAAATGCAAGGGGCTGCATGGTGGCACAGTGGTTAGCACTGCTGCCTCACAGCGCCATGGACCCGGGTTCAATTCAGTCCTTGGTCACTATCCGTGTGGAATTTGCACATTCTCCCCGTGTCTGAGTGCGTTTCCTCCGGGTGCTCCGGTTTCCTCCCACAGCCCAAAGATGTGCGGGTTAGGTGGATTGGCTGTGCTAAACTAACCCTAGTGTCAAGGGGATTAGCAGGGTAAATACAGAAGGTTACGGAGATAGGGCCTGGGTGGGATTGTGGTCAATGCAGACCCGAGGGCCAAATTGCCTTCTTCTGCAATGTAGGGATTCTATGGATTCCAAGTTCCTTCTTTATTCGTTAAAATATGAGCTGCAGAAGGAGATATTGGGACAGGAGAGCATCTTAAAGGATTTGATTTGATTTGATTTATTATTGTCACATGTATTAGTATGTAGTGAAAAGTATTTTTTCTGGTGTGCTACACAGACAAAACATACCGGCTTCCACGACAGGTGGAATCATACTGAGAATGTGGTACGAAAATCAGCCATTTGACCCGACGGTTATGCCAGCGTTTATGTTCACAGGAATCAGTGTCATGAAAATCAACCCCTTGATCAGTCCTTCTATCACCGGGAAGAATCCTTCATCCCATCACTCGGACCCGAATTCCAGAGATGAAAAAGCAATGTAGTAACTGATTCCATGATGTGGAGATGCCGGTGTTGGACTGGGGTGGGCACAGTAAGAAGTCTCACAACACCAAGTTTAAAGTCCAACAGGTTTATTTGGAATCATGAGCTTTCGGAGTGCTGCTCCTTCATCTGATGATTCCACATGATTCCACATACATACATATCTCCATGAAACTCCAAGAAGTCTCACAACACCAGGTTCAAATCCAACAAGTATACTTGGTATCACCAGCTTTCGGAGCACTGCTCCTTCACTCACCTGATGAAGGGGCAGCACTCCGAAAGCTCGTGCTACTAAATAAACTTGTTGGACTTTAAGCAGGTGTTATGAGACTTCTTACTGTAACTTATTCCACCCACCCCCACCCCCCATAACCTTGGAGCAGCTTTTAGTGAAACAAGTTTAACTTGTTTTGCTTTACAATGAATTCTGATTAACATAAAAGATGGAATCCCTCCGACTAGTAATTGTTCTCAGAATACTAGCACAAATGGAGACATTTCTATTTTGGGCTCAAGATGGATGCACTAAAGCAGTAAAGCAGGCGATATTTCACCCCCTTCTCCCGAGACCCTTGCATTTATTCAATGATCTCTGAGTTCCCGCAACATTGTGTGTTGAGAACAGCTTTGAGGGATTTGAGCCTCAGGGTGAGAGCGCAGAATAACTGCAGGCAGCTTGCACCTCGCACACAACCTTCCCCTGCTGCCTTACTGTTCATTCCAGCCAGCCGACTGGGAATAGCCGACTTCTAATCAATGTCAAGTGTGACTAAAGTGAACTACTCGCTCTGCTGCCGTGGAGGGAAGAGGGCTCTGTGCTGAATCATGAACTACTGCGAAGGCCATCAATCTCCTGCTTCCCCTTCCCCCCCACCCTCACCCCTCATACAATCAGCACAACTCAAAGCAGAGAGCAGCAAAATCCATCTTCCCAATCCCAGTCTCCACACTCTGTCAGAGCGAGGTTCCCTGTCTGCTTGCACCTGGTTCTAAACTTCGGTCGCTGTTACAGTTTGTATCCGAACCGGCTTGAGACTGCCAGAGCTAATTCCACCAGTATAATTGATGACTTCAGATTGCCAGCGATGGGTTTCATTCCCCCTGTCTACACGGGGAGGGGGAGAGCTCAAAGTCAACATCCCCTGGGTGAGCACATAGTGTGTGAATCCAGCACACCATGGAATCCCGTGCCTGGGATAAAGTGCAGCAAGTTCAGCAGTTTGGATACATCTCTCACAGGGACCGACCATGTCCATTGTTGTGTTATAGACACCACGGCACTCACTGAAACTGTTTGTTTTAATCGATTCCATTTGTAAACTCAACATCAACTCCATGGTGCAAGATTTATGAGTTGACCCTGAAGCGCCTCAATAAAAACTTTTACACATGATTTTATCTCAGGAGATTAGACAACTTGAACTCTTGAAGTATGTCAGATAATTCTTGCCGTTTTCACCTTATCTTGCTGATGGTATATCTTAGAATTTTAGAAACCCTACAGCACAGAAAGAGGCCATTCGGCCCATCGAGTCTGCACCGACCACAATCCCACCCAGGCCCTACCCCCATATCCCTAGATATTTACCCACTAATCCCTCTAACCTACCCATCCCAGGACACTAAGGGCAATTTTTTAGCATGGCCAATCATTTTAGCATGGCCAATCATGGCCTAACCCGCACATCTTTGGACTGTGGGAGGAAACCAGGGCACCCGGAGGAAACCCATGCAGACACGAGGAGAATGTGCAAACTCCACACAGACAGTGACCCAAGCCGGGAATCGAACCCAGGTTCCTGGAGCTGTGAAGCAGCAGTGCTAACCACTGTGCTACCGTGCCACCCTTGTATATAGTGGTGGTGAATCAACCAGCGGGCCATTTGGTTGAATAAAGCTACCCCAGCACACTGTTTTCACTTCTTCCCCTCAAGGAAACCTAGCCGTAGAATTATAGAGACATACAGTGCAGAAAAGACCCTTCGGCCCATCAAATCTGCAGCAACAGTATCTGTAGAATCATAGAATCCTTACAGTGCAGAAGAGGCCATTCGGACCATCGAGTCTGCACCGACTCTCTGACGTCTTACCCAGGCCCTCTTCCCCGCCCTATCCCTGTAACCCCACACATTGCCCATGGCTAATCCATCTAACCTGCACATCTCGGGACACTAAGGGGCAATTTAGCACAGCCAATCCATCTAACCCGCACATCTTTGGATCGAGGGTGGAAACCAGAGCACCCGGAGGAAACCCACGCAGAGGGAAAATATGCAAACTCCACACAAACAGCTGCCCGAGGCTGGAATCGAACCCAGGTCCCTGGTGCTGTGAGGCAGCAGTGCTAACCACCGTGCCACTCACCTACCGCTAAAGCCTCGCTTATCCTATTTCCCTGCACTTGTCCCATATTCTTGAATGTTGTGATATTTCAAGTGCTCATCCAAATATTTTTTTCAAGGTTGTAAGGTTCCCGGCCTCCACTACATTCCCAGGCAGGCATTCCAGATCCCCACCACCCTCTGAGTGAAAAGTCTTTTGTCATATCCCCTCTGAATCTTCTGCCCCTCACCCTAAAACTATGCCTTGTGACTGACCCCTCAACCAAGGGGAACAGCTGCTCCCTACTCACCCTGTCCAAACCCTCAGAATCTTATACCAACTTTCCCATTGTACCCATTTCTTCCATTCACATCATTAGCCTTGTCTTGTTGTTTGTTCTCTATTCCATTCTTCTCTTTGGCCAGAATTTTACTGGCACGCCCACCCCGATTCCGGGGGTGGGCGAGGCTCGGAAAACGGCATTCCCTGTTGGCATTGGGCGGGATCGTACGAACCTCGGGTGGACGTGCTGCTGATAAAATTCCGCCCCTTATGTATGAAATCCTTCCACCTGAGTTTTTAATTGAACTGGGATGATGCTGGTGTAGTGATGAGTGATGCACAACTATCATAAAGCTCTGAAATAGGCAGTGTCAGAGTGAAAGGATGAATATATGAGATGTGCGGGTCAGGTTGATTGGCCATGCTAAATAAACCCTAATGTCAGGGGATCAGCAAGGTAAAAATGAGGGGTTATGGGAATAGGACCTGGGTGGGAATGTGGTCGGTGCAGACTCGACAGGCCAAATGGCCACCTTCTGGACTGTAGGGATTCTAGGATTCTATGACAATAATTTCTTGGGACAAATAGCGAGTATGTGTTATTACAGGATCTCCATAAAGGTTAAATGTCTCGTTGCAAGAAGTAGGGAATCTGTGTAAAACTGTTAGAAAGTTTAAGTAAATTCCCACAATCAGGGGAAAAGAACATGTCAATATAAACAAAGACTGCTTATTGGGTGAACAGCCAGCTAGTATGCCTAGTGACCTCTGTAATACTTAGATGGCCTGAATTAACAGGCAAAGTCAAAAGTGCAAAGGCGAAGACTGGTCGCAACAAGCACGAGGGAAGAGACTACAAGGAGCCAAAGAGAGATGAGAAAGAAAGATAGTTATTGGGATAGTCGAGACCCTGACTTCTGAACATCCACAAATTGTTTAATGTAAAACTTAATATTGAAATGTAATCAAGCCTTTCCTACATGACTTACAATGTATAAACATTGTATGATTCTTCATCTAGGGAGAGTCTGCCTCCGAGGACCCTTCTCAGAGGTTGTGCTCTCCCAACGTGTTGGTTAATGAACAATCATTCCGTATTGGGACTCCTGAGATTATTTCGCACAATAATCTACTCCGCAACAATTGTCACAAACAGGATACTCGTATCGGATTGCCGGAGCGGTTCTGCAAAAAGGGTGATTATATTTTATTTACCACCCGTAGTTAGTGCAGTAAGCCTATCTGATAATGATCTGGTTGATTGTCAAAGAATGTGGGAGAGGAGAACTTGGTACAGGGGGAGGGAGGTGCCAGGGTAAGTGACAGAGCTCTGCAGGCAGGACTATCGGTTGATAAGATTATAGTTCAAGCCACGCAGATCAGGCCCGACCCTTTGTTGCCGGAAAGGCAGAAATAGGTTTACAAATAGTGAGCGTAGAGAAAGGTCGTGCAGAAAGCAAGCATAAGAAACTGATAACATGGAAAAAATTACATTGGCCAAACTGGAAAGGAGATGCAGTCTAGTGTCAAACAATTCTGTTTTTGTGACAAAGCATTTTGCAAACCTTAGTTGATGGCCATTCAGTGCTGCTCGCAAGTTAATAAGGAAAAGTACAACTCCTTGGGCGGGATTGTATGGCCTTGCTCGTCCCAAAACTGTAAAATCCCGCCCGAGGTCAACGGACCGTTCCCTGGTCCAGCCCTCGCTCGCTCCAATTCCCATGGCGGGCGGGGTGATAAAATTCCAGCCCTTATGTGCGCTTATGAAGGGAGAAGCTGTCCTTCGTCTAACCCCAAAGCTAGAAGCAAAATTGCGCTCTGAATCAACTTGCAAAGTTTCTCTGAGTCTCATAAACATTTACTCATGTATTCCCCCTTCCCTCGTACCAGCGAGTTAACCACAGTTAAAGTTAAGCGTGGCAAATGAGTTCACTGTTTCATTTTGAAATATGCAAGCAAGAGTTTTGTTTATTGTTTTTATTCTGACGGAAAAAATTGTAGAATTGGTTTGGATAGGAAACTAATCTTCACTTGATTTAAAACTGCTGTGAATTTCTGCGCAGAAGAAACTCAAACTGTTTAAGTTTGAAGGACCTACTTGTTCTCAAAACATGGAGATAACAACTGCAATTGGAAGCAGTCCAATCTGAACTTTCCAAAGTATCCGAGTTACAGAATTGTTGAGGTTGACGACGCGTTTCACCAATTATTTCTTTCAAGTTTGGTTAAGTGGCAAATATCGGAAACTGAAAATTGGTTTAAAGAAGAAAAGGATGGACAAAAGAAATGAAGTCTGAGTAAAACTGAAGATAGAACTGGAGAAGTTTCTTAAAACTACATAAAATGACGCAATTACATGCCGAGTTTTCTCTGCCTATTCCTCGTCCCTTTAGGTTCTGTAGGAAAGTTAACCATTTCAACAGAGAGTTGATTTGTTGCAAGTCGCTCGGAAACTTATGTGTCCAAGCCACGTGATGTAAGATTTAATCGTGGGTTTGTGGGAACTCGACCGCACCAGTTAAATGTTGAAATTTTAAGCATAGTCCGGGGGAATTTAGAATGCGTGTGAGAACTTTGTGTTGTCACGTCACCGCCCCCCCCCCCGCCAGAGGAAGAACAAACATTTTGCAGGTGATAATGTGTTCGGGTGAGAACGCGTTTGAGACTTTAAGCCACAAAGAATAGGTGATGGCCAGAACTCTACTGCCTTGCCCGCCACGGAATCGGAGCAGGCGAGGGTCCAACAACGGAAATCTCGGGCGGGAATTTCTGATCTCACTCGAGTGAGGCCGTAAAATTCCGCCCAATGTCTATGAAATCAAGCTTTGGAATAAGTTGTTACAAAGAAGGACACATTGGAGGATCTTGTTTATTTTAATTATAATCAAGGAATTGTGAGTTTGCAGTGTTCTGTCTTTGAGAAAATGCTGAGAATTAATTGTTTGAAACTTATGAGCTGTGAGATGGAGACTGTATTCAAGATGGCGCCTGAGTGTGGCGACCTCTTGCTGAATTGTCCCCAACGTACCCTCTGATTCTATTTCTTACTCTCGTTCTATGCTTTTATATTCTGCACCCTCTCCTTTCCTTCTCCACCATGTACTCTATGAACGGTATGCTTTGTCTGCGCAGGAAACAATACTTTTTATTTGACCCCAACGCATGTGACAATAATAAATCAAATTGAATCAAATTAAATCTGTGTGTTTCATTTGTTTTATGTGGATGTTCACAGATTTGTGTTACTGTTGTTTTGGGTTCATCTTTCTGGGGAAAGCGGAGAGAGACAAACAGAGTGAGATAAGACAGTAACTGTAAAATGGGACGACGGAATAGGAGATAAAGTTAGGGACAAGGGACCCAATGTACAAATCTTCAAGAGAACTGGATTTGATAATCTGGTCATCCCCTGACACATTGGAACTGTGCAGGAGGAACTAAGCTAAGATCTAGAGTCAGAGATCCCTTGGACATGAAATGGCTAATATGGCTTCAATTATAAGAAGAAAACTCTTTTAGAAAAATCAAGATAATCATAGAAACCCTACAGTGCAGAAAGAGACCATCGAGTCTGCAATGACCACAATCCCACCCAGGTCCTACCCCCATATCCCTACATATTTACCCGCTAATCCCTCTAACCCATGCACCTCAGGACTCTAAGGGGCAATTTTTAGCATGGCCAATCTACCTAACCTGCACATCTTTGGACTGTGGGAGGAAACCGGAGCACCCGGAGGAAACCCATGCAGACACAGGGAGAATGTGCAAACCCCACACAGACAGTGACCCAAGCCGGGAATCAAACCCAGGTCCCTAGAGCTGTGAAGCAGAAGTGCTAACCACTGTGCTACCGTGCCGCCCAACTAATCAACTAATCTTAAGAGACCTTAAGATGATCACAAGAGAGATTTGATTTGATTTATTATTGTCACATGTATTAGTACTCAGTGAAAAGTGTTGTTTCTTTCGCACCATACAGACAAAACATACCGTTCATAGAGAAGGAAATGAGAGAGTGCCGAATGTAGTGTTACAGTCATAGCTCGGGTGTAGAGAAAGATCAACTTAATGCAAGATAGATCCATTCAAAAGTCTGATGGCAGCAGGGAAGAAGCTGTTCTGGAGTGGGTTGGTACGTGACCTCAGATTTTTGTATCGTTTTCCCGACACCCGGGGTGCGTAGGGTCCCGTAATTATGCTGGCTGCTCTGCCGAGGCAGCGGGAAGTGTAGACAGAGTCAATGGATGGGAGGCTGGTTTGCGTGATGGATTGTGCTCATTCACAACCTTTTGTAGTTTCTTGTAGTCTTGGGCAGAGCAGTAGCCATACCAAGCTGTGATACAACCAGAAAAAATGCTCTCTATGGTGCATCTGTAAAGGTTGGTGAGAGTCATAGCTGACATGTCAAATTTCCTTAGTCTCCTGAGAAAGTAGAGGCGTTGGTGGGCTTTCTTAACTATAGTGTCGGCATGGGGGGACCAGGACAGGTTGTTGGTGATCTGGACACCTAAAAACTTGAAGCTTTTGACCATTTCTACTTCGTCGCCATTGATGTAGACAGGGACATGTTCTCCACTACGCTTCCTGAAGTCGATGACTATCTCCTTCGTTTTGTTAACATTGAGGGAGAGATTATTGTCGTTGCACCAGTTCACCAGATTCTCTCTCTCATTCCTGTACTCTTTCTCATCATTGTTTGAGAGTTAAAAAAAGAGAGTTGAGAGTTTGTTGAAAAGATAGGGAGGAGTGAGGCCACAAAGACAATTGAAAATATACAAGTCTATTTGACGCTTGTTGCTGTCATTCCCATAAACTGTACAATCCGTACTTGTACCTTCTTTGTGATGAAGTGAACAATACTACGCATACTTTTCATGCAGGGTCTGGCCAGCGTTTATGTATAATAAGTATAATATCTTGCTTAACAAAAGCGAAGCATTGTGGATACTAGAAATCTGAAATAAAAACAGAAATTGTTGGATAAAAGCAGCAGCATCTGTGGAGAGAGAAACAGACGCCGGAATTCTACCGCCTCACCCACCATGGAATCGGAGCGGGAGATGTCCGAAGACCTTGGGTGAGAACTTCTGGTCTCGCTTGATTGAGGCTGTAAAATCCCACCCACAGTTAACATTTCGAGTTTGCAGGACCCTTCTTCAGGATTTAAAAGGGATAGAAATGTGATGAATTATATAGTTGGTAGCAATATAGAACAGCTAAATCTCCATTCACAGCAGCGGGACAGGAGAATCCCAGGGTCGAAAGCTTCAAGCTTCTCGGTGTCCAGATCACCAAAAACCTATCCTGGTCCCCCCATGCCGACACTCTTGTCAAGAAAGCCCACCAACGCCTCCACTTTCTCAGAAGACTAAGGAAATTTGGCGTATCAGCTATGACTCTCACCAACTTTTACAGATGCACCATAGAAAGCATCCTTTCTGGTTGTATCACAGCTTGGTGTGGCTCCTGCTCTGCCCAAGACCGCAAGGAACTGCAAAAGGTTGTGAATGTAGCCCAATCCATCATGCAAATCAGCCTCCCATCCATTGACTCTGTCTACGCTTCCCGCTGCTTTGGCAAAGCAGCCAGCATAATCAAGGACCTACGCACCCCAGACATTCTCTCTTCCACCTTCTTCCTTCGGGAAAAAAATTACAAAAGTCTGAGGTCACGTACCAACCGACTCAAGAACAGCTTCTTCCCTGCTGCTGTCAGACATTTGAATGGACTTATCTTGGATTAAGTTGATCTATCTCTACACCCTAGCTACACTACATTCTGCACTCTCTTGTTTCCTTCTCTATGAACGGTATGCTTTGTCTGTATAGTGAGCAAGAAACAATACTTTTCACTGTATGTTAATACATGTGACAATAATAAATTAAATCGAATCAAATCTCTCTCCACAGATGCTTCCAGAGGTGCTGAGTTTATCCAGCATTTTTTTATTAAATATTATATAATATTTTGCTTGCCTCTTGTCACAGTTAGTGGATATGCACCTTGTGTCTTCAAATACTCACGTGATGGAGTGGAATGGAAAGCTATGTAAGTATTGCTGCCGTCAGCAAAGTAAAAGTGTTCGAAACTTGAGTAAAATTAGAACATGGGCAGATGTTCTGGAGTGATTTCAAACCAGTAACTAGATCTTGTGGGGTTAAGAGGACGATATTAAACCCCACGGAGTCTCCTGTTATTAATGCCAGTGGAACTCAAGAGGCTTTTCTGTGTTAGCGGCACTGGCTTTCGATCTTTGTTATTCTTTATACTATATACAATCCCAGCACATTCTTACACTTGGAATGTGAATCAGTAACAGAAGTTAATAATTACATTCCAAATGGGCAGGTTCCTCCTGTGATTGAATGGGGTAATTCATGTGGCTGTGCTATTGTACCCCACAATCCTGACCACAGTACTGTGATGCCTTGCGATTCATTCTCATAGGGTTTTATTTCATAGCAGAGAAGCAGGGAAGAGCAAAATGTGGAAATAAATAGAAAGAAAAAACCGACTTACTTGCATTTATGTAGTGCCCTTCAGGCTGTTCGAAAATGCATGTAGCCAATGATGTTGTTAGCGCAAGCAAATTCAGCAATCACTCCACACTCAGACTCCCGATCTGGCTTCCTTCTGCACTGTAGGATTCTATGATCCTGTGATGATTTATCTATTCCTCCGAGCTTCCTAATATCCTGCCATTCATTAAATACTCCCTTGTCCCCGGTAAGTTATTCAAGGCAGGGGGCAGTAATATGTCCTATTGGGTTTAGCAAAGCAGGCTCCAAATTAAAGAAAGAGTTGCAGGCAGAAGACTCTAAACGAAAAGGCATGAGAGAAACCTCGAAGATCTGAGGAGGCAACCAATATTCGGTGATTCTGTGCTGCAGGCCGTCAGAGCAGTGGTGTTCCGCTTGTCACGGCCGAAGGTCTGAGACTTTGCTCGGAAGACAGAACTGGCAAAAGTCAGAGTGACCTTTGGAGAGAATTCCAAGGGAAGATGTTCAGATGTGAAGGTTGGAAATCCTGGTGGGAAAGGTTTCAATAGATATGGCTGGCTCACAATGTGACACGCGCTTGGGTGGGTTGTTGAGAAATCTATCAAACGGAGTTTGTTGGCCTTTATTGTGCATTGATAGTCTGTCCAACCAGTTTGTCAGTTAATTCACATGTAACTCATACCTACCCTGAATGTTAAGATATAAGATAGATATCTACCGTATAGCTTATCGTAAAGTTTATTTTTGTTTGTTCTAAACCTGTGGTGAACCATCGTTGGTTCCCACTGGATAGTGCTGAGCCAGGGGCTGGCCAGGACTACAAGGATGTAGATATGTTACTGTTGGGTTGTGCTATTGTTGCTGTTGGGGTTAGGGTGGGGTTGTTACACCTTTGTATTGTAGTGTTGTGGCACATCCCAGTCGGGCTCCGCCTCCTGGGAGAGGCATAAGAGTCCCTGCTCTGGCCGGGACCCCTTCAGTCTGGGATAGTGTATATAAGTTCTGGTAGCTTTATTAACAGTAAATAAAAGCCTTTATTTACTGAGCTTCAAGCCTCGTGTCTGAATAGCGCATCAATTTTATTTACTGTCGTTAAACTCTCATCGGAGAAAAAAAAAGAAGAGAGAGTATGGAGCAAATTCTCAAGCTGGAACGCCTTACGCTAGATCCACGTGCGGCGGGCGCTTCTAACACCTTCGACCACTGGCTGAAGTGTTTCGAAGACTACCTGGCAGCCTCTGCAGCGGTCACCACAGATGATGACAGACTCCGGGTCCTCCATGCGAGGGTAAGCGACACTGTCTACCTCGCGATCCGTGCGGCCACTAATTACCCTAAGGCCCTCGAGCTTCTAAAGAAGCGCTATACAAAACCACCTAACGAGATACACGCTCGTTACCTCTTAGCCACTCGACGACGGCAGTCTGGCGAAACGATGGAGGACTATGCCAATGAGCTCCTACAGCTAGCCAGGGGCTGTGACTGCAAAGCTGTGTCGGCTGAGCAGAGCATGTACGACCTCGCCCAAGATGCGTTTGTGGCCGGGGTCGGATCGTCGTACATTTGTCTTAAACTGTTGGAGAAGGGTAACCTTAATCTTACCCAGGCCATCGAGTTAGCAGAGATGCTCGAGTCGGCTTCAAAGAGCTTAGTTTTATATCCAGAGGACCACGTGGAGACAATGTGGCAGGAGCAGTCGCAAATCCCTCCTCGCCCCTCGGGTTCGAAATGCTGTGTAATGGCGTGCTCCCATTCGGGCCAGACGACGGCTGCAGCCCCGTGCGGCCCGCGGTGCTACTTCTGTGGAGGAGCGAAGCATACCCGGCAAAAGTGTCCCGCTAAAGCTGTATTGTGCACCGCATGCGGTAAAAAAGGGCATTATGCAAAAGTGTGCCGATCGAAACCCAGGAACGGCAGTGCGGCCTGCGATTCTTCAGAGCTTGGATCATCATTGTCGAAGTCGTCGCGGGGTTCGTCCACGTGCGAGACCAGGACGACGCCATTACGGTCGACGGAGTCGGAGGAGTATGACCACCAGGGGTCGCTGAGTTTGGCGCCCTCACCCACGTGCGATTCATGGGGGCAGCCATGTTGGTCGACACTGACCACGAACGACCATCAGGGGTCCTCCGCATCGATTTCAGCTGCCTGCAGTGGCGTTCATGAACCAACGGTGGCGTCGATCATCCTGGACCAGGCCAAGCCTCATAGACTCGACCGTTCAATGATGAATATCCAGGTAAATAATCATGTGATTTATTGTCTGTTTGACAGCGGGAGCACTGAGAGCTTTATCCACCCAGACACTGTGAAGCGGTGTGGACTCCAGATTCAACCTGCCAAACAGACAATCTCTATGGCATCAAGGTCCCAGTCTGTTGCCGTGCTAGGGAGTTGCGTGGTAACCTTGAAAGTACAAGGCACAGTTTACGAGCGCTTCAAGCTCCTTGTGTTGCCGTATCTTTGCGCGCCAATACTTCTCGGACTAAACTTCATGGTCCACTTGAGGAGTGTAATCCTACAGTACGGTGGGCCACTCCCTTCACTGGCAGTGGGAAAACAGCAGCAGCCTCCAAATTGCCCAACGCAGCCTCTCGACGCTGAAGATCACCACACCCTCCTTGTTTCAGAATCTGGTGCCAGGCTGCAAGCCCATCGTGACTAAAAGTAGGCGTTACAGCACTGAGGATCGGATCTTTATTAGATCTGAGGTTCAGCGGCTCCTCAAAGAAAGGATCATACAACCCAGTGTTAGTCCGTGGCAGAACAGCTGGACGCCGTTTTGGGGAGAACGCCACCGCAAGTGCCTACTCCGGTGTCACTGCCGGTATTGAGGAGGTCACAACGACGGTGCAGTCCCCCTGACCGTCTGAACTTATAGACTGCTGACATTTTATTCTGGTTTTTGTACCCCGCCGGCCTTTGTTTTCAAAGGAGGGGTGAATGTGGTGAACCATCGTTGGTTCCCACTGGATAGTACTGAGCCAGGGGCTGGCCAGGACTACAAGGATGTACATATGTTACTGTTGGGTTGTGCTATTGTTGCTGTTGGGGTTAGGGTGGGGTTGTTACACCTTTGTATTGTAGTGTTGTGGCACATCCCAGTCGGGCTCCGCCTCCTGGGAGAGGTATAAGAGTCCCTGCTCTGGCCGGGACCCCGTCAGTCTGGGATAGTGTATATAAGTTCTGGTAGCTTCATTAACAGTAAATAAAAGCCTTCATTTACTGAGCTTCAAGCCTCGTGTCTGAATAGCGCATCAAAACCCATGGAATCTTGTGGATTTATTCACTCAGTAAGCGTCTTGAGTCTCAAACTTTATCTACTTTAATTAAAATGATGTTGGTCCCTCAGTGGATCTCCACCCATGCCGTGGCGTCTGGCCAAGGTTTATAGGAATGTGCTGTGATCATAAAATACCCAGTCACGGAGGTTCTCATAAAAAACAGCTTTTGTGATACTTAAATTTTAAAAATGCTCCAACTTGTACACACATACGCACACACACAGACATGCATGCACACACATACATGTCCACACGCACACACGTGCACACACATGTACACACATGTGCACAGACATCTGTGCACACACATGTCCACATGCAAACACATGCACACACATACACACAATAGATGAAGTGATTAGAGTCCAGTAAAGCTAAAAGGTAGATATCTTGTGGCATAGGGATTAATGTTCCTTCCTCTGAGCCAGAAGCTCTGGTTTTGAGTCCCACATCAGGACTTGACGGCCACAGGAAGGTGTGTCCATCGCGCGGTCAAACAGGCTGAATATCAGTCTTCAAAATCCTCCCAACGCACCAACGGCAGGTGATAAGAGTGGGATAGACACCTGATCAGCCAAGCTTGATGTGGAGTGGCATCCATCAAGCCTCCGATGACAGGCTCGTGACCCATTCCAGGAGAACGTCACTCACTATGGGAACAGATGAAAGTCTGCCTCATGCACCACTAGGTGTGGGAAGAGAAACAACAACAGCATTAAAAGGATATGTGAAGAGGTAACTTGGTTGGCTTCGGCATCAAGGTGATTTCAAACAGCTCTTTCGGAGACAACAAACTGGTTTGAGTTCTTCTTAAAATCTCCATCTGTGGCACCTGGACTGTCAGAGTCAGCAGACAGAGTTCAAGTTGGGCAGAGAGAGAACCCACTCGGTGCCATCAGTGTCTAAGTCGCTGGAGCTGTGCTGCAGAAAAATCAGGTGCTTAAAATACACAAAGGGATGGCTTGTCACATAAACTTCTTTCTCCAATTATGGCTGTGGTTAGTCTATTTCCTCATAGAACATAGAACATAGAACATAGAACATTACAGCGCAGAACAGGCCCTTCGGCCCACGATGTTGCACCGACCAGTTAAAAAAAAAACTGTGACCCTCCAACCTAAACCAATTTCTTTTCGTCCATGAACCTATCTATGGATCTCTTAAACGCCCCCAAACTAGGCGCATTTACAACTGATGCTGGCAGGGCATTCCAATCCCTCACCACCCTCTGGGTAAAGAACCTACCCCTGACATCGGTTCTATAACTACCCCCCCTCAATTTAAAGCCATGCCCCCTCGTGCTGGATTTCTCCATCAGAGGAAAAAGGCTATCACTATCCACCCTATCTAAACCTCTAATCATCTTATAAGTTTCAATAAGATCCCCTCTTAGCCGCCGCCTTTCCAGCGAAAACAATCCCAAATCCCTCAGCCTCTCCTCATAGGATCTCCCCTCCATACCAGGCAACATCCTGGTAAACCTCCTCTGCACCCTCTCCAAAGCCTCCACATCCTTCCTGTAATGTGGGGACCAGAACTGCACACAGTACTCCAAGTGCGGCCGCACCAGAGTTGTGTACAGTTGCAACATAACGCTACGACTCCTAAATTCAATCCCCCTACCAATAAACGCCAAGACACCATATGCCTTCTTAACAACCTTATCTACTTGATTCCCAACTTTCAGGGATCTATGCACACATACACCTAGATCCCTCTGCTCCTCCACACTATTCAAAGTCCTCCCGTTAGCCCTATACTCAACACATCTGTTATTCCTACCAAAGTGAATTACCTCACACTTCTCCGCATTAAACTCCATCCGCCACCTCTCGGCCCAACTTTGCAACCTGTCTAAGTCTTCCTGCAAACTACGACACCCTTCCTCACTGTCTACCACACCACCGACTTTGGTGTCATCAGCAAATTTGCTAATCCACCCAACTATACCCTCATCCAGATCATTAATAAATATTACAAACAGCAGTGGCCCCAAAACAGATCCCTGAGGTACACCACTTGTAACCGCACTCCATGATGAATATTTACTATCAACCACCACCCTCTGTTTCCTATCCGCTAGCCAATTCCTGATCCAATTTCCTAGATCACCCCCAATCCCATACATCTGCATTTTCTGCAGAAGCCTACCATGGTGAACCTTATCAAACGCCTTACTAAAATCCATATATACCACGTCCACTGCCTTGCCCCCATCCACCTCCTTGGTCACTTTCTCAAAAAACTCAATAAGGTTAGTAAGGCACGACCTACCTGCCACAAAACCATGCTGACTATCACCTATCAATTCATTACTCTCCAAATAACTATAAATCCTATCCCTTATAATTTTTTCCAACATCTTGCCGACAACAGAAGTGAGACTCACCGGTCTATAATTCCTCATGGCTGGGGAATTCCTCTCAGTCACCGTGCTATTTTTTAATTCACTCATTGGACATGGGTGTCGCTGCCTGGCCACCATTCATTGCACATCCCTAGTTGCCCTTGAGAAGGTGGTGGTGAGCCGCCTTCTTGAATCGCTGCAGTCCACGTGCTGTGGGTTGACCCACAATGCCGTTAGGGAGGGAATTGCAGGATTTTGAACCAGCGACTGCGAAGGAACGGCAAAATATTTCCAAGTCAGGATGGTGAGTGGCTTGGAGGGGAACTTGCTGGTGGTGTTGTTCCCATGAATCTGCTGCCCTTGTCCTTCTAGATGGAAGTGGTCATGGGTTTGGAAGGTGCTGGCTAAGAATCTTTGGTGAATTGCTGCAGTGCATCTTGTAGATAGTACACACTGCTGCTACTGAGCGTCGGTGGTGGAGGGAGTGAATGTTTGTGGATGTGGCGCCATTGTCCAAGTGATTATGTCTAATGGTTCGGCTCTACTCAGTTAAATTCCTCAGTGATTGTCTGGATGCTTTGCTAATGGGATAGGAAATGGTTCTCATTCACTTCTTCCAAAGCAATGCACCTTGTGTGCCTTTGCACACAGATTGTCTCCATTTCAATAGGTTAGGAATGCGGGAGGTACAGTGATGCAAATGTGCAGCCATCTTTGACTGTGATTCCAAATCACTGGAATGGGAACTTAATCTTCAAAAAATTGAATGGGGTTTCCAGCTAATGAAGTCAAAAACGTTTTGATATAAAATATGGTTTCACAAGAAGTATCATTTGGGTCGGCACGGTGGCACAGTGGTTACCACTGCTGCCTCACAGCACCAGGGACCCGGGTTCATTTCTGGCCTTGGGTGACTGTCTGTGTGGAGTTTGCACATTCTCCCTATGTCCTCATGGGTTTCCTCCGGGTGCTCCGGTTTCCTCCCACAGTCCAAAAGACATGCTGGTTAGGTGCATTGGCCGTGCTAAATTCTCCCTCGGTGTACCCGAACAGGCGCCGGAGTGTGGCGACTGGGGGATTTTCACAGTAACTTCATCGCAGTGTTAATGTAAGCCTACTTGTGACGAGCAAATAAACTTTAAACTTTTACTTTATGTGCAGGTTAGGTGGATTGGCCATGCTTAGCTGCCCCTTAGTGTCCCAAGATGTGTGGGTTAGGGGGATTAGAGGGGTAAATATGTGGGGTCAGAGGGATAGGGCCTGGATGGGATGCTCTGTCGGAGAGTTGATGCAGACTCGATTGGTCAGATGTCTTCCTTCTGCACTGTAAGGATTCTATTCTATGATTCCATATTAAGAGATAAATGTGGAAATCAGACCCTACTTAATATTTGAAGATTTACACCTCCCTAAGCAATTGTCCTTTTCGATTTTGTGAGAGCAAATCTCATAGTAATAAACAGGGGTCGGAATTCTCCAGCCTCACTGCTGCGTGTCTCTCGGCAGCGGACAACAGAGTGCCGTTCGCTGGCGGTGGGATTCTCTGGTCCTGCCGCTGTCAATGGGATTTCCCATTGAAGTCACTCCATGCCGCTGGGTAACCCGCCGATAGGGGGTTTCTGGCAACGACCAGAGAATCCCGCTGGCGTGAACGACCAGAGAATCCCGCTGGCGTGAACAACCAGAGAATTCCGACCAGGGTGCCCGTTGACAAATTTAAAAATGAAATAGATTTTCTTGATTTGATTTGATTTATTATTGTCACATGTATTGGTATACAGTGAAAAGTATCCTCCGGAATTCTACCGCCTCGCTCGCCATGGAATTGGAGCGGGCGAGGGGCAGACAACAGGAATGTCCCGGGCGAGAATTTCCGGTCTTGCTCGAGTGAGGCCGTACAAACCCACCCATTGTTTCTTGCGTGCTGTAAAGACAAAACATACCATTCATAGAGTACATAGGGGAGAAGGAAAGGAGAGGGTGCAGAATGTAGTGTTACAGTCATAGTTTAGGTAATGGAAAACACAGGGCGGCAAAAACATGGCTTTTGAAATGAGTCGGACTTGCAAATGTAACTTTGTGGATGGAATTTTCCCGCCATGGGAATCGTAGCAGGTGGGGGGGAGGGGGAAGGGGAGTGGGAGGGGGGACCATGGAAAGATTCGTTTACTACAGGTGAGATTTTCTGGTCCTGGGGTGAGTGCGACCGGAAAATCCTGCCCACTGTGATTTTTTTTTTACTCAATAGATCAATAGAAACTCTTCAAAAAGTTAATAATTGATGCGCAGTCAAGATCCTACCTGCAGAGGTGATATGTCAATGGCCAGATAGTAAGCAGTGTTATGTCTTTCTAATTTTTCACAGGTCTGAGGATGAGGGGAAATCCTCAACTTCTCCTCAGTGAGTCGGCATTCGCCTGACGGTTCCAACTCCGCATTCGAATGTCAGCTCAGCGAGACGAGACGCAGCTGGCTGCTGCAAATCCACCTCGTGCAACTGCTTAAATCCCCACATCACATCTGCAGCAGAGACTGCGGCGCGCAGGCGCAGCAGCCCAGAGACCGCGAGCGCACGTGAACGTCATCAGACAACACATGTAACATCTCGACACGAGTTGGCAAGTTTGGGCGGTGCTGTTATGGCAAAGGATTACTGCCGTCACTTTTATTTAATTGGTGTGTTGTTTCTCTTGACATCTCTGCACCACTGATCCGAGGGATAACATTATTTCTAACAGAGAGCAGATGTAGCTGCATTAAGTTTATAAATCTCTCGTATGGTACTAATCATTCAGTAGGATCCAGAGACTGACTTGGATTTTTTTTTCACTTCCCCCAGTGTTCCCTTTCTTTCATGAAATGTTAATAAACATTCTTATGTGCGTTCCATATTAGATGGCAAACCCACCGTCGCGGTTTCGCTATCTTAGAACCAAGAAGCACCAACCTGCGAGGCGGAGAAAGATCAATAACATTTCAGAGCGATTGACTCACCTATTAAAATGTCCTCCCAAAGTCAATAAGCATTTTTACTCCATGACCCTGCTAAATTCCTTCGAACGTACCACGCTGTTGATCTAACCTCAGGGGCTGGATGCCTATCTGTCACCAATGGAGTCTCAAGTGGAGATGGGCTTTACTGCAATCTGCAGGGAGCTGCCTTGGCTGAAATTTCCTTTCATGATATATCCGCGCCTTGGCAGGGGGAACCGTGCTTTCATTTGAACTTCAGAAAGACGAAAAGAAGGCTTACGGGGAGGCGACGGCCGAGTGGCATTATCGCTGGGCTATTAACTGAGAAATTCAGCTCATGGGTGGATAGTCGGAGGCCTTTTCCCAGGGTGGAAGTGCCAATTACGAGGGGGCACAGGGTCAAGGTTGAGAGGAGGAAAGTTTAAGGGAGATGTGCGAGGGGAGTTTTTCATACAGAGAGTGGTGGGTGCCTGGAACGCGCTGCCAGAGGAGGTGGTGGAAACAGGCACATTAGCGACATTTAAGAGGCATCTGAATGGGTGCATGAATAGGGAGGGACTAGAGGGATATAGAATTTCTTAGAATCCCTACAGCACAGAAAGAGGCCATTCGGCCCATCGAGTCTGCACTGACCACAATCCCACCCAGGCCCTACCCCCATATATTTACCCACTAATCCCTCTAACCTACGCATCCCAGGACACTAAGGGCAATTTTAGCATGGCCAATCAACCTAACCCGCACATCTTTGGACTGTGGGAGGAAACCAGAGCACCTGGAGGAAACCCACGCAGACACAAGGAGAATGTGCAAACTCCACACAGACAGTGACCCAAGCCGGGAATCGAACCCAGGTCCCTGGAGCTGTGAAGCAGCAGTGCTAACCACTGTGCTACCGTGCCGCCCATGGATATGGACCGAGTAAGGGCAGAAGGTTTTTTTTTTAGTTTAGTTAGGGCATCATGCTGGGCACATGCTTGGAGGGCCGAAGGGCCTGTTCCTGTGCTGTACTTTTCTTTGGTCTTTGTTCTATGTTCTGGGGACCCAGAGTCAAATCCAGCCAAGGCAGATGGTGGAATTTGAATTCAATAAAAAATATCTGGAATTAAGAATCTACTGATGTCCATGAAACCATTGTCGATTGTCGGAAAAACCTACTTGGTTCATTAATGTCCTTTGGGGAAGGAAATCTGCCATCCTTAACCGGTCTGGCCTGCATGTGACTCCAGAGCCACAGCAATGTGGTTGACTCTCAACTGCCCTTGGACAACTAGGGATAGGCAATAAATGCTGGCCAGCCAGCGATGCCCGTGCCCCAAGATTGAAAATTCTACATCACCTTTCCTGACCTCAGGATGTCCCAAAATGTTTTGCAGCACAGTCACTCTTTTGGCGATGTGGTAGAATTCCCTAGAAGCTCCGGATTTAAGTCCAACGCCTGGACTTCTTGGAAGGAGCGTTTATATTGCGGTTCAATGTGCCGATAATCAGCTCAGGATTCCTTCCAAAACGTCCTCCACTATTCCCCAAAGGAGTGCGTGCTTGAAGATAAACATAGAACCATAGAAAATAAAAGCAGGAGGAGGCCATTCAGCCCTTTGAGCCTGCCTCGCCATTTATTTTGATCATGGATGATTATCGAATTCAATATCTTGATCCCCCCTTCTCCCCCATATCCCTTGATCCCTTTAGCCCCAAGAGCTATATCTAATTTCTTTTGGAAATCACACAACAGGCGGAATTTTCCCATCCCGCCCGCCACGGGAATTGTAGAGGGTGGGGGCGGACCATGCAAAGGTCCATTTACCTCAGGCGG
The DNA here is from genome assembly GCF_964213995.1 of Mustelus asterias. Lineage (NCBI taxonomy): Eukaryota > Metazoa > Chordata > Chondrichthyes > Carcharhiniformes > Triakidae > Mustelus > Mustelus asterias. The sequence goes on from NC_135810.1 coordinate 115,260,499, forward strand.
GATTTTCCTGTCCTGGGTGAATGTGACCGGAGAATCCCACCCAACGTTTTGGCCTCAACTACTTTCTGTGGTAGTGAATTCCACACGTTCACCACTCTCTGAGTGAAGAAATTTCTCCTCACCTCAGTTCTAAAAGGCTTATCTTCAAACTCCAGTTCTGGGAGACATTAGTGACTTTGCTGATGGACTCACTGGAGGAATAGGTTCTCACTTTTGCACAAAGAGGTACATTTGAGACTGGAGCTCATTTTATTCAGTGTGCCTCATATAGGTTTGGAAAGAGAATGGCCTGCGGTTTTATTTTCATAGATTCCTACAATGCAGAAGGAGGTCGCTCGGCCCATCGAGTCTGCATTGATCACAATCCCACCCAGACCCTATTCCCACAATCCCTGATATTTACCCTGCTAATCCCCCTGACACTAGGGTCAATTTCGCATGGCCAATCAACCTAACCCACACATCTTTGGACTGTAGGAGGGAACCGGAGCACCCGGAGGAAACCCACGCAGACACGGGGAGAACATGCAGACTCCGCACAGATAGTCACCCAAGCTGGGAGCTGAACCCAGGTCCCTGGCGCTGTGAAGCAGCAGTGCTAAGCACTGTGCCACTGTGCTTTTGTGCCTGGCTTTTGGAATCGAACCAAAGTCTTTCTCAGTATCCTGTGATTTATACATCGGGAGCCTCATTGGGAATGTGGGCTTTAGTCATTAAAGCTTTAAAAGTAAAATACATCATGCAGCCCTTCCAGTTAGCACAGAGGTAGGAAGCCCCATCAGAAATTATCAGTTGCTATTCAGCTACATATTAGCAGCGGCTCGTGGAGATGCATTATAGAAAATTATTGGGACAAAGCTTCATGAAACAACACGTTTCCAGAACCCTAGCATTACTACACTCACTAATAGACTGTAACTGCATTAACGATGTGTTCTGATATGTCTCTCTGCTAGTAATTAAGCAATTACAGAGCGATGCCTAATTACAGTGGGCAGCACCAGTGGTATCTTTAAAATAGCAAACACGCTGATTAAATCTCCAAACCCCGTAATGAGAAGTTTGGAGAAATAGCAATTTTAGGGGTAATAAAAAGAGCTGAAAGGTAATATCTCTGTTGTGTAGGTTTTTTTTTGTTGTTGAAATGTTCAAATGCCACATCTGAGGCTAATGTTTCCAAAGAATCATAGAATCCCTCTAGCGCAGAAGGAGGCCATTCAGCCCATCGAGTCTGCACCGACAACAATCCCATCCAGGCCCTATCCCCGTAACCCCACATATTTACACTGCCAATCTCCCTGACAGTAAGGGGCAATTTAGCACGGCCAATCCACCCAACCTACACATCTTTGGACTGTGGGAAGAAACCGGAGCAGCCGCAGGAAACCCACGAGACACGGGAGAATGTGCAAACTGCATACAGGCAATGACCTGAGGCTGGAATTGAACCCGGGTCCCGGGCGCTGTGAGGCAGCAGTGCTAACCACTGTGCCACCGTGCCACCCATAACCTCTCGAACCCTTCTTTGAAATGGGATTGTGTAAGGTCCACCTCAAGATCTCCTCTGATAGAAAGCACTTCTGACAGTGCAGCATTCCCTCAGTACTGTGGAGTGTCAGACTAGACTTCATGTCACTGAGTGGCACTTGAACCCACAGCTTTCAGGCTCCTTTCTAATTGTACCATCAACAGAACCAGGCTGAGACCCAAAGGTCTGCTAACTCGATTAATTGAATTAAGTCATTTGAAGTTAACTATGTCATTATATTTAATACAACCAAAGTGTCCTAATGCATATACTTGAAAATATAATTACATTAAAAGCAGTACAGAGAAGGTTCACTCAACTCATTCCTGGGATGAAAGGCTTATCACATGAAGAAAGGTCGGGCAGGTTGGGCCTATACCATTGGATTTTAGAAGAATGAGAGGTGATCTTATTGAAACATTTAAGATCCTGAGGTGACTTGACAGGGCTGGAGACAGGGAGGATGTTTCCACTTGGGGAAAAATAGAATTGGAAGCCACAGCCTGGGATTTTCCAGCCCTTCCTGCCAGTAGGAATTTCCAATCCCGCCAAAGGTGGAACACCACAAATGGTTATTGACTTTGGCGGGAATGGAAAATCCCGCCAGCGGGCAATGGTGAGCTGTCTCCACCACCAGAAATCCCGCCAATGCAGAGACCGGAAAATCCCAGCCACAGTTGATGAATACGAGGTTTCCCATTTACGGCTGAGATATGGGAAATATTTTCTGTCAAGAGGCGCCATTCTGAGGAATTCTCTTCATCAGACAGAAGTGGAGGCTGGGTCATTGAGTTTATTCAAGGTTGAGTTAGCTTCTTGACTCGCAGTTTTGTCACGTGTTGGGGCAGGGGGAGACGCAAAGAGGGAAAGAAGAGTTTAGGCCACAGCCAGATCAGACATGATCATATTGAAAGGTGGAGCAGGCTCGAAGAACCAAATGCCCTACTCCCACTCCTATGTTCCTGCGCATTTCTCCAGTATACAATGAAAGTTTGTAGTCACCAAAGATACATCAGCGGCTTGACCTGAGTGGCCCTGAACATCTTAACATTAGCCGGAACTTTCCGGCCGTTCTCGCTGGTGGGATAATACCGTCCCGCCAACAGCATACCCCTGCCATGTGTTTCCCTGCGGTGAGGATGCATTCAACAGGAAACCGCGTTGACAATTGTGGGACCAAAAGCTCCCCCTGCCTAGTGGTGGGCCACTTTACGTTGCCGTGAACCATGGTGCGGTAAATCCTACCCATAATGACTGGCGCACTCATCATGAGAGCTTCAGGTTTCTAGGCGTCCAGGTCGCCAACTACCTGTCCTGGTCCCCCCATGTTGACACTATAGATAAGAAAGCCCACCAATGCCTCTACTTTCTCAGAAGACTAAGGAAATTTGATATGAACACTACAACTCTCACCAACTTTTACAGATGCACCATAGAAAGCATTCTTTCTGGTTGTATCACAGCTTGGTATGGCTCCTGCTCTGCCCAAGACTGCAAGGAACTACAAAGGGCAATGAATGTAGCCCAGTCCATCACTCAAACCAGCCTCCCATCCATTGACTCCGTCTATACTTCCCGCTGCCTCGGCAAAGCAGCCAGCATAATTAAGCACCCCACGCACCCCGGACATTCTCTCTTCCACCATCTTCCATCGGGTAAAAGATACAAAAGTCTGAAGACACGCACCAACCGACTCAAGAACAGCCTCTTCCCTGCTGCCATCAGACTTTCGAATGAACCTATCTCGCATCAAGTTGATCGTTCTCTACACCCTAGCTATGACTGTAACACTACATTCTGCACTCTCTCCTTTCCTTCTCTATGAACGGTATGCGTTGTCTGTATAGCGCGCAGGAAACAATACTTTTCACTGTATGCTAATACATGTGATAATAATAAATCAAATCAAAATGAATTGTTAGTTCTGGCCCAATGAGACTGATGCAGTCCAGTTAGGCTGGAGGGCTGCTCCCAGTGGTGAAGGACCACTTGAACCATGGACGCTGACAAAGTGCAAGGAGGCTACTCAACTTGCTAGTCCTCTGCTTGAGCAATCTGAAACTAATTCCACTGCCCCTTACACTCGCCATGGCCCGGCACTTTTCTCTTCAGGAAGGAATTTCTTCCTCTATAATGAAACAAATGGCACAGGTTTTGACTCTCTATCCTGGCCGCAGGAAAGGCAATGGTTATCCTCATCCAGATTCGCAGGTTGGTAAATACCGGAAGAAAAAACTGGTTAAGAACCAGAGAATCATAGAATCCCTACAATGCAGAAGGAGGCCATTCGGCCCATCGAATCTGCACCGACCACAATCCCACCCAGGCCCTATCCCCACAACTCCACATATTTACCCTGCTAATCCCCCTGACACTAGGGTAAATTTAGCATGGCCAATCAACCTAACCCGCACATCTTTGGACTGTGGGAGGAAACCAGAGCACTTGGAGGAAACCCATGCAGACATGGTTAAGAATCATAGAATGCCTACAGTGCAGAAGGAGGCCATTCAGCCCATCGAGCCTGCGCCAACAACAATCCCACCCAGGCCTTAACCCCATGTTTTTACCCTGCTCGTCCTCCTGACATTAAGGGACAATTGAGCATGGCCTATCCACCCAACCTGCATGTCTTTGGAGTGCGGAAGGCAACCGGTGTACCCGGAGGAAACCCACGCAGAGGCGGGGAGAACATGCAAACCACACAGACCCAAGGCCGTAATTTAACCCGGGAAGCAAGGAAACGAAAGATCTCCTGGCTATATATTTACAATGTTGCTAGCACCTAACAGCCAGAGGAAATCTTCCCACTTAGTGGCATTAGTTAAGAAAGTGCACTGCCTCTCCATGTTGTGTAGCCTTTCACTCCAGCACCCCTAACCACACACACCACTGTAGCAGGAAATGAATAGCTTCCCATGCCACTCCAATGGGAGGGGAGCTAGCAACCCTCAACTGACTGAAGTTCAAAGTTTAAAACCAACTGTTCTTCCCTGCAGGGATACTAAGTTGTTAATTATGAAGTAATTAATTCCATCTTGGATCAATTACCTTCCTCCCTTAAGACGCCTGAGGTTTACTTGAAGCCCATCCCATCGAAACTACGTCAGCTCTCACCTGGCCTTGCTCTCATTCATGTTAAGGAGAGTGCTCATACCAAAATCCATGGGATAGCCTCGGATCACCCCTCCCTCCCGCCACCTTCACACCTTCAAAGCTTTGCTCATGAGTGGAGGAGTGACTTTTTAAAAGAATTGCCTTTTCATTTCTGGGATGTGTGTGTCACTGCTAAGACCAGGCTTTATTGCCCAGCCCTAGTTGCCCTTGAGAGAGTGGAGGTGAGCCGCCATCTTGAACCACATCAGTCTGTATGATTAATGTTCCGCTCTCAGTGCTTTTAGATAGGGACTTCCAGGCTTTTGGCTCAGCAACATTGAAACATAGAAACTGACCAGGCTGATTCCTGGGTTCAGCAAGTCTGTCATACGAGGAGAGATGAAGTCAGCTCGCATTATATTCACTGGAGTTTGGAAGAGTGAGAGGGGATCGCTTAGAAACTTATAAAATTCTAATAGGGTTGGACAAGGTAGATTCAGAAAGAATGTCACCAATGGTGAGGGAATCCAGAACTAAACCAAAACAAAAACCAGCCTCCCATCCATTGACTCTGTCTACACTTCCTGCTGCCTCAGAAAAGCAGCCAGCATAATTAAGGACCTCACGCACCCCGGACATTCTCTCTTCCACCTTCTTTTGTCGGAATAAAATACAAAAGTCTGAGGTCATGTACCAACCGACTCAATAACAGCTTCTTCCCTGCTGCTGTCAGACTTTTGAAAGGACCTACCTTGCATTAAGTTGATCTTTCTCTACACCCTAGCTATGACTGTAACACTACATTCTGCACTCTCTCATTTCCTTGTCTATGAACGGTATGCTTTGTCTGTAGAGCGCGCAAGAAACAACACTTTTCACTCTATGTTAATACATGTGACAAAAATAAATCAAATCAAATCAAAAATCCCAAACTAGGGGTTATAGTTTGAGGATAAGGGGTAAATCTTTTAGAACTGAGGTGAGGAGAAATTTCTTCACCCAGAGGGTGGTGAATGCGTGGAATTCATTACCACAGAAAGTAGTTGAGGCCAAATCGTTACGTGATTTCAAGAAGATTTGAGATATAGCTCTGAGGGATCAAGGGACATGGGAGGGAAGGGGGATCAGGATATTGAATTTGATGATTAGCCATGAATAAAATGAATGGTGGAGTAGGCTTGTAGGGCTGAATGGCCTATTCCTGCTTCTAGCTTCTGTAAGGAGACCAAAACTGCGCACAATACTCCAGGTGTGACCTCACCAAGTCCCTGTATAATTGCAGCAAGACCTCCCCGCTCCTATACTCAAATCATCTCGCTCTGAAGGCCAACATACCATTTGCCTTTTTTACTGTCTGCTGCACCTGTATGCTTACCTTCAACAACTGGTGTACGAGGACACCCAGATCTCGTTGCACAATCCCCGTTGAAGGAATGGTGGTGTATGTATCCAAGACAGATCGGATTTAGAAGATTGAAGGATGACTTACTTAAGCCCTATCAAATGAAAAAGGGGAGGAAGGAGCTACAATCTTCACATTGGAACCAGACCATTTTGGAGTGAAATCAGGAAACACTTTTTCACACAAGGTTGCGAGTGCTGGATCAATTGAGTGAGGAAAATGGAAGAAATGCAGCAAAATGGAGATGAGGTATACCAATCAACAATTACCTAATTAAATGGCATGACAAGCTAGAGGGGCTGAATGGCCTATTCCTGTTTGTACAGAACCTTGCCAAGAAGGCCTTGAGGAATTGGCATGGAGGGCGGCACGGTGGCATAGTGGTTAGCACTGCTGCCTTACAGCGCCAGGGATCCGGGTTCAATTCCAGTCTCGGGTGACTGTGTGGAGTATACACGTTGTCCGCTTGTCTGTGTGGGTTCCCACCGTGTGCTCCGGTTTCCTCCCACACTCCAAAGATGTGCAGGTTAGGTGGATTGGCCAAGCTAAATTGCCCCTTATTGTGAAGGGGATTAGCAGGGTGAATATGTGGGGTTACGGGGATAGGGCCTGGGTGGAATTGTTGTCGGTGGTGCAGACTGAATGGGCCTGAATGGCCTCCTTCTGCGCTGTCGAAATTCTATGAATTTTTATTGGTACTATCCAGGGTCTCATTTGCAATTGAGAAAAGGGAGTTCTCAGCAGGCTTGAATACACCAACAGTACCACAAGTGATTCCTTACATTCTCCACTCAGCAAGGACAGCTGGATATGTTTTATTGAAACTAATTGGACACATTAATTCATTAATTCTGCACAAAAATGTGTTGAAGCAGCAAGCTTTTTTCTGAGCATGCAAAGCACTTAAGCTGAGATGGGGAGCCAATAAACGGTGATGATAAAAAGTTTTTTCTTATTTCTTTCCAAACCCTTCAAAGGTTTCGAAGGCGGTCTGACCTCTTTTTTAACCTTGGACGTGTTTGCGGTCGCACTTTCCGTTGGGTTCCACAATCCATGCACAGCGTCAAACATTATTGGAATTATCAATAAAATTGTCTCTGGCTGTACACACTTAAGGAGATGTGAAAGAGTCACGCAGTAACGCAGAAGAGATACAGCTATACTCGGGGTGGAGGAAGGGGGAGCGGAGAGAGGGATGGGTATTTCCTCTGGACGCAGCCCACCACCATCATCATGTCTCCTTTCCCCCATCCCCCTCAAAACCCCACACACACAAGCCCCACTCCACCACTGGGACATTGGCAGACGTGTTTGTGAGCCATTAAAGAGGATTATTCTGCCACGTTCATGACAGAGTTACAGTAGCACCATGGGAGCAGATTCTGGCCAAGGTTTCCAGCACTTGACTGCACCGTAATGAAAGCCACACGTGCTCCCTTTGATGTTTCCCTTCACAAAGAACAAAACGATTGCCAAACATCTACAAGTCGAAAAAACTCCCCAGCATATTCATAGCGATGTAACCATAAATCTTCAACCTGCCGCAAGCACATATTAGAAATAATCGGAGAGACTCAGATCCGAGAGCACGGCCTCGGAGTAAAGGGATGGCCCTTTAGAACCGAGATGAGGAGGAATTTCTTCAGCCAGAGGGTGGTGAATCAATGGAATTCATTGCCACACAAGGCCAGGTCATAGAGTGTATTTAAGACAGAAATAGACAGGTTCTTGGTTGGTAAGGGAATCAAAGGTTATGGAGAAAAGGCAGGAGAAGGGGGGTCAGAAACTTATCAGCAATGATTGAATGGCGGAGCAGACTCAATTGGCTGAACGGCCTAATCCTGCACCTATATCTTATAGTCTTATGGAAATATTGTGATAGCTGAGTTCGGCCTGGGCAGGCATCATGGCGTGTTTAGAGGAGATGGTAGCATAAGGGTCATGATGAAATGTATTATAATCCTAGCTCCTTTTTGGGACTATCTGGATCAGGAATATTCACTCAGTCCCAAAAAGAGGAGGCATATTCACTCAGAATTATAGAGTCCCTACTGTGCAGCAGGAGGTCATTCGACCCAACAAGACTGCACTGTCGCTCCAACAGAGCCCCGTAAACCCACATATTTATCCTGCTAATCCCCTTACTTTACGGATCTTGGGACACTAAAGGGCAATTTAGCATGGCCACTCGACCTAACTTGCCCACATTTGCATTGCTTTGCAATGGTTCTATTCTTTTGAACAAAGGAACATTCAATATTGCGCTCTGCTATCTATATCTTGGCCAATATCGACCAGGCAATTTTGCTATTTTGAACACTGCCAAACATTTAATGTTCTCCTCCTATTTGTCCTGTTTTTATGTATAGCTAAAATGGATAATGCTTCCTCTGATAGACCAACAACATTTTCCTCTCTTGAAGACAGATGCAAATATTTTTTGATACGAAACTAGTATCATCTACCGCGAAGAAATGTTTTTCTTGTCAGTCCCCAATTACAGCCAACCTTTCTTTGAAGGCCGCGTAACATCTTTGTCAACATATTCACACTGGTTCAGTGTCAAGCTCCATCGCAGTAGGCTGAGTTTGAAGACCTGATAATGAATTTATCAAATGTACACACTGCATTCACGTAAACAGCCTCCTTTTGCATCTCCTACAGGGACATTGCCTTCTCTCGCATTGTTTTTGCATGTTGTCTCAAATTATGGTCCTTAACTGAAATTACTGAGGCAGAATATTCTATGGAGATGCTCATTTGTATGTATCAGTTTATAGAACATCAGTAAGAAGGCATACGGCATGCTTGCCTTCATCGGCTGGGGCATTGAGTTTAAAAATTGGCAAGTCATGTTGCAGATTTATAGAACCTTAATTAGGCCGTACTTGGAATATAGTGTTCAATTCTGGTCGCCACACTACCAGAAGGATGTGGAGGCTTTGGAGAGAGTACAGAAAGGATTTACCAGGATGTTGCCTGGTATGGAGGGCATTAGCTGTGAGGAGAGGTTGGAGAAACTTGATTTGTTCTCACGGGAGCGATGGAGGTTAAGGGGTGACCCTGATAGAAGTTTACAAAATTACGAGCGGTATGAACAGAGCGGATAGTCAGAAGCTTTTTCCCAGGATGGAAGAGTCAATTACTAGGGGGCATAGGCTTAAAGTGCGCAGGGCAAAGTTTAAAGGAGATGTATGAGCAAGTTTTTTACACAGAGGGTGGTGGATGCCTAGAACTCGCTGTCGGGGGAGATAGTGAAAGCAGATACGATACTGGGCTTTTCATAGAAATCATAGAAACCATAGAAACCCTACAGTGCAGAAGGAGGCCATTCGGCCCATCGAGTCTGCACCGACCACAATCCCACCCAGGCCCTACCCGCTAATCCCTTTTTTTTTACCCGCTAATCCCTCTAACCTACGCCTCCCAGGACTCTAAGGGGCAATTTTTAACCTGGCCAATCAACCTAACCCGCACATCTTTGGACTGTGGGAGGAAACCGGAGCACCCGGAGGAAACCCACGCAGACACGAGGAGAATGTGCAAACTCCACACAGACAGTGACCCGAGCCGGGAATCGAACCCGGGACCCTGGAGCTGTGAAGCAGCAGTGCTAACCACTGTGCTACCGTAAGGGGTATCTTGACAAATATATGAATAGGATAGGAATAGAGGGATATAGTTCCCGGAAGAAAAGGGGCTGAAGTTAAGTCGGGCAGCATGGTCGGTGCAGGCTTGGAGGGCCTTTGTTCTTTGTTCTTAAGACTCCACTAGGGAATTCAGTCAGTTAACTAGTTGTTGGTCAAGGTATGGTTTGCTCCTCAGATGACCACTCTCAATTAAGGTTGAGAAAAGCAGGCCTCACAGACACTTGAATGGGCCTGAAGAACTGATCGAACTCTCCCCAATGGAAAGGAACCATCAGCGAATATTGCCATCCTCCAGATAGCCTTTTAAACACGTCTTAGTCAGATTATAACAACTTGGATATTATAAGCGTCCAGGCATCTCTCTTCAACAAAGAGTGGTGGTGAATGTGTGGAATTCGCTACCACAGAATGTAGTTGAGGCCAAACCATTGTCTGATTTCAAGAAGAAATTAGATGTAGCTCTTGGGGCTAAAGGGATCAAGGGATATGGGAGGAAGGGGGCATCAGGATATTGAATTCAATGATCAGCCATGATCAAAATGAGTGGCAGAGTAGGCTCAAAGGGCCAAATGGCCTACTCCTGCTTTTAGTTTGTATGTTTCTATGTGAGGTATTCTACCGAGCATATGGAGGTGGGTTTTCAAGTTTGGGTACAGCAGGCTAAATGAGGCAATGGGCAGAATTTTACGGGATTGATTCTAAGTGTCCAGTTAACGTGAAAATGGGAGAGTTCTTGATCCTTTTATTGGGAGAGTTTTCATGCCTAATTTTATGCACTTCGTCATTGAAAAAAATGGTCCAGGCTGTCTCTTGCTGCTGCAGCCAATGGGTTGGGCTTAATTTGCCAGCCAGCCTGTAGAGGGAGCTACTGCTCATTTACAGACCTCTGATTTTGCACATGCGCAATAGCAGCAGCTGGGCTCTGACAGACACAGAGAGAGAGAGCTGTCAAGCCCTTGCTGCTGCAGGCAACCTCAATACAGCACCCACCCCACAACAATCGCAGGGGCCTATGGCCATTTGTGAGCCCCACAACGCATGGGCCGCTCAGATCGATTGCGCCCCCCCTCTCCTGATCCAATCCCATTCCAGAGTGGATCACGATTGGCTGAGTGGCAGGAAGCAGCGGATGATGGTCGAGGGGTGTTTTCAGACAGGTTTTCAGACGAGCCTGGTTGAGTTCTTTGAAAATGTGACCAAACACATTGACGAAGGAAGAGCGGTGGATGTGGTCTATATGGACTTCAGCAAGGCGTTCGATAAGGTCCCCCATGCAAGACTTCTTGAGAAAGTGAGAGGGCATGGGATCCAAGGGGCTGTTGCCTTGTGGATCCAGAACTGGCTTGCCTGCAGAAGGCAGAGAGTGGCTGTGGAGGGGTCTTTCTCTGCATGGAGGTCAGTGACCAGTGGAGTGCCCCAGGGATCTGTTCTGGGACCCTTGCTGTTTGTCATTTTCATAAATGACCTGGATGAGGAAGTGGAGGGATGGGTTGGTAAGTTTGCTGACGACACCAAGGTAGGTGGTGTTGTGGATAGTTTGGAGGGATGTCAGAAGTTGCAGCGAGACATAGATAGAATGCAAGACTGGGCGGAGAAGTGGCAGATGGACTTCAACCCGGATAAGTGTGTGGTGATCCATTTTGGCAGATCCAATGGGATGAAGCAGCAGTATAATATGAAGGGTACCATTCTTAGCAGTGTAGAGGATCAGAAGGACCTTGGGGTCCGGGTCCATAGGACTCTTAAATCGGCCTCGCAGGTGGAGGATGCGGTCAAGAAGGCGTACGGCGTACTGGCCTTCATTAATCGAGGGATTGAGTTTAGGAGTCGGGAGATAATGCTGCAGCTTTATAGGACCCTGGTTAGACCCCACTTGGAGTACTGCGCGCAGTTCTGGTCACCTCATTACAGGAAAGATGTTGAAGCCATTGAAAGGGTGCAGAGGAGATTTACAAGGATGTTGCCTGGATTGGGGGGCATGCCTTATGAGGATAGGTTGAGGGAGCTTGGTCTCTTCTCCCTGGAGAGACGAAGGATGAGAGGTGACCTGATAGAGGTTTACAAGATGTTGAGAGGTCTGGATAGGGTAGACTCTCAGAGGCTATTTCCAAGGGCTGAAATGGTTGCTACGAGAGGACACAGGTTTAAGGTGCTGGGGGGTAGGTACAGAGGAGATGTCAGGGGTAAGTTTTTCACTCAGAGGGTGGTGGGTGAGTGGAATCGGCTGACGTCGGTGGTGGTGGAGGCAAACTCGTTGGGGTCTTTTAAGAGACTTCTGGATGAGTACATGGGATTTAATGGGATTGAGGGCTATAGATAGGCCTAGAGGTGGGGATGTGATCGGCGCAACTTGTGGGCCGAAGGGCCTGTTTGTGCTGTGGCTTTCTATGTTCTATGTTCTATGAATGTTGTGTCCAGTGGGGTCCCTCAGGGATCTGTTTTGAGGCCCTTGCTGTTTGTGGTTTATGTGAATGATTTGGACTTGAATGTAGGAGGGTTGATCAGTAAGTGTGCGGATGATATGAGAATTGGTCAGGTGGTAAATACTGAGGAAGGTAGCCTTAGATTACAGGAAGATATGGACGGGCTGGTCAGATGGGCTGATCAGTGGCAAATTGAATTCAATCTGGATAAGTTTGAGGTGATGCACTTGGGCAGGACAAACAGGGCAAGGGAATACATGATGACGACAGGACCCTGGTAAGTGCCAAGGATCAGAAGGACCTTGGTGTGCATGCACACCGGTCCCTTAAGGTAGCAGGACAGATGGATAAAGTGGTTAAGAAGGCATAGGGTATACTTGTCTTTATTAGCCAAGCATAGAGCTTAAGAGCAGGGAGGTTATGCTGGAACTGTTTAAAACGTTGGTTAGGCCACTGCTGGAATATTGTGTGCAGTTCTGGAATCCACATTATAGGAAGGATGTGATAGCACTGGAAAGGGTGCAGAGGAAATTTACCAGGATGTTGCCTGAGCTGGAGAGTTTTAGTCATGAAGAGAGACTGGGGTTGTTTTCCTTGGAGCAGAGAAGACTGGGATATGATTAGGATGAATAAAATTACGAGGGGCATAGATAGAGTAGACAGGAAGAAACATTTCCCCTTGGTGGAGGGATCAATGACCCGGGGGGCATGGATTTAAGGGAAGGGGCAGAAGATTTAGAGGGGATGTGAGGAAAAACATTCTCACGTTGAGGGTGATGGGGGTCTGGAACTCTCTGCCTGAAAGGATGGTGGAGGCAGAGACCCTCATCACATTTGAGAAATGTTTAGTTGTGCACTTGTGATGCCGAGACATACAAGGCGATGGAAAATGTGCTGGAAAATGGGATTAGAATAGCTGAGTGGTTTGCCTTTGACCGTTGCAGATATGATGGTTTGAGTGGCCTCCTTCTGTGCTGTACACCTCTATGACTATGACTAACTCCTGAAGTCCTTCACTGGGACTGTCAGTCTAGATTTTGTGCCCAAGTCCCTCAAGCACACAAATCCAACTAAGTTCCTTTTGCTTATTGGTCTGCAGTTATCCAAATGGGCAGTTGGGCAGACTAGCGGGAGGAGATCTGGACTCAGCCACATTGCCTTTCATGACCACTCTCCTCATGAACCCCAATCGTGCATCATGGACAACTGCCCAGCCAAGCTGCTGAGAAGTTGGTAGTGCAGGAATTGGTGCGATTCTGGTGACAGCCTCAGCTCAGTGGTAATGCCCTTATCTCTGTGACTGAATGTATGGGTTCAAGTAACCCCTCCAGAAATTTGACAGCACAATGTAAACTAACACTCCCTTCGTCTCCATCAGGAACTCCCAGGTTAATATTAGTGAGAAGATTTTGATGCAGTTTTTAATTGCATTTTGAGGACAAGGGGCCCATTATCATTTGAAGGAAAACAGAAAATTCCTTCACTGCTCAGTGGGTCCACTCCTCACCATCTTGTAAAGGACAAAGACAGACTGGGTTCTTGGTTCCAGTACAGATCTTTCCTCCGGACTAGAAGCTGACAGAGAAGCAAATGTTGTTGTGAGTGTGACAGAAGCCAGCTGGTCCCTTTAAATTCTTCCCTGTGGAGACACCTCTGCCCTCTGGAAGAGTCACAATGTGCGATAGGTCCTGCACATGGAGAAAATGAAAGAACATGGATGGAGAATGGCTGTAGGGCAGGTAATCTCAAGACAAAAGGTATTTCACTATGTTTATGGATCACATATTATTTTTATTGCAATCATGGCTTCCACCAGAGGAATGGAGCTGATATGATGAGCCTATGGTTTGTTTTTTCCTTGATAGCCTTAAATATCATAGAACTATACGGCACAGTGGAAGGCCATTGCAAACAACCCCATGCCTTTCCCTATTATTGATAGGCAAAGGGATCTGGGTGTACAGGTATACAGGTCACTGAAAGTGGCAATGCAGGTGGAGAAGGTAGTCAAGAAGGCATACAGCATGCTTGCCTTCATCGGCCGGGGTATTGAGTTTAAAAATTGGCAAGTCATGTTGCCGCTTTATAGAACCTTAGTTAGGCCGCACGTGGAATATAGTGTACAATTCTGGTCGCCACACTACCAGAAGGATGTGGAGGCTTTGGAGAGGGTACAGAAAAGATTTACCCAGGATGTTGCCTGGTATGGAGGGCATCAGCTATGAGGAGAGGTTGGAGAAACTTGGTTTGTTCTCACTGAAGCAACGGAGGTTGAAGGGAGACCTGATAGAAGCCTACAAGATTATGAGAGGCATGGACAGAGTGGATAATCAATTACTAGGGGGTACAGGTTTAAGGTGAGAGGGGCAAGTTTTAAAAGAGATGTACGAGGCAGATTTTTTACACAGAGAGTGGTGGGTGCCTGGAACTCGTTGCCGGGGGAGGTAGTGGAAACGGATACGGTAGTGACTTTTAAGGGGCGTCTTGACAAGTACATGAATGAGATGGGAATAGAGGGATATGGTCCCTGGAAGAGTAGGGGGTTTTGGTTGAGTCGGGCAGCATGGTCGGTGCAGGCTTGGAGGGCCGAAGGGCCTGTTCCTGTGCTGTAATTTTCTTTGTTCTTTGTTGTTCTATTCACAGAAGAAAGTTGTTTCTTATATGATTCCAAGAGGGCGGCACGGTGACGCAGTGGTTAGCACTGCTGTCTCACAGCACCAGGGAACCTTGGTTCAATTCCGGCCTCAGGTCGCTGTCTGTGTGGAGCTTGCATGTTCTCCCCGTGTCTGCGTGGGTTTCCTCCGGGTGCTCCAGTTTCCTCCCACACTCCAAAGATGTGCTGGTTAGGTGGATTGGCCATGCTCTATTGCACCTTAGCATCAGGGGGACCGGCAGGAGAGATATGTGGAGTTGCGGGGATAGGCGCAGGATTGTTATTGGTGCAGGTTCGATGGGCTGAATGGCCTCCTTCTGTACTGTAGGGATTCCAGGATTCTGCGATTCTATGAATTAGCAGTGGGCATCAATCAGAGCTGCACTGTTATACCAAACACCAGTTTCTGCCTCACTCTCTGCAACATTTCTGGTTCTTTTTCTTCATGCTGTGCACCCGAATAAGAAATCTCAAACTGTGCTATCAATGGAGGGGATGTGCCACCCAGGAAGCCAACCTACTTTCCAAAAGTTCTAATCCTGCCCTTGTAGATATAATTCACAAGTGCCTCAGAAAGGGTTTGTTTAGAGGGGCCGAGACGGAGCAGGTGAAACGTTCCATTCCTATGTTGTCATTTGGGGCAAAATCCGTCAGTAGGTTAGGAGCTCCACATAGCTTTTGATACAATTAACACATTGGCCACAGGGTGAGGTTGGTGGTGAAGTTGGGCAGAGCTGGTGAGCTGGGAGTCAGCCTTTTTGAGAGGCTGCGCCCAACAGGAAAATATCTGTGCCCATCAACTAGATCTAGGATGACATGGTGGCACAGTGGTTAGCACTGCTGCCTCACAACTCCAGGGACCCGGGTTCGATTCCCGGCTTGGGTCACTACCTGTGTGGAGTCAGCATGCTCTCCCTGTGTCTGCATGGGTTTCCTCCGGGTGCTCCGATTTCCTCCCAAACTCCAACAAAGGCATGTAGATTAGGTTGATTTCTCATGCTATTGACCCTTCGTGCCAGGGGGTAAACGTGTGGGGTTACAGGAATAGGGTCTGGGTGGGATTGTTGTCAGTGCAGGCTCGATGGGCTGAATGGCCTCCTTCTGCACTGCAGGGATTCTATGATTCTTTCTGCTTCTAGACTTTGCTTCCTTTTGTAAAACCCAACTCATTTGAGATCATGGCTTGAATTCTTCCATGCTGCCCGCCACTGGAATTTTAATGGGCGGGTTGCGGAGAATGTGAAACCCCCTTGACGGTCGGGTGGGAATTTCTGACTTTTGGACCGGTGCGGCTGGAGAATTCCGTCCGAGAATTCTGCAGCTGAGAATTCTTGTGCTCAGTCCTTCTCCCGCCTACTTCCTTAGTTGTACCTGATCTTCACTGGCCTCCCCTTAACACACCTCAGCATTATTTTTTCAATGCTGTGGGGGCAGGTTATGAGGTAAGAGCCACAAACCTATAGGACAAAAAGGGTGCAGCGTTCATGACAGGCTGCAAATGTGACTGAGACCAATCCAGTGGAGGGCTGTCACCTATCCGTCTAGATCCCCTTCATGTAATGATTGTTGTGCACGCCAGTGCAGACACTTGCACGTTGAGGTTCCCTCACGGTCTCCAACCTCCCTCAGCAGTGCCTACCTCTTCTGCTGGGGTTATTGAGGCTCCAGAGCTTCCAGCCCTCTAATTGGCCCAGCAGCAACAAGAATCCGCCTGCCTTCCTTTTGAGAGGATGGCAAGTTTGGGAGCAGCCAATTAGGGAGTCTCCTCCTGGAACATTGTGACACCAGTCTCACTGCCGGCAAGGGAAGATTCCGGACTCTCATTCGGCCTGATGTTGTGGTCTGAAACCCATGGGAAAATTCAGCCCATTAAGTTCAAAATCCTCAACCGCATGACCTACTATGGGGCGGCACGGTGGCACAGTGGTCAGCACTGCTGCCTCACAGCGCCAAGGACCCAGGTTCGATTCCCGGCTTGGGTCACTGTCTGTGTGGAGTCTGCACATTCTCCCTGTGTCTGCGTGGATTTCCTCCGGGTGCTCCAGTTTCCTCCCACCGTCTGAAAGGCGTGCTGGTTAGGGGCATTGGCCATGCTAAATTCCCCCTCAGTGTACCCGAACAGGCGCTGGAGTGTGGCGACTAGGTGATTCTCACAGTAGCTTCATTGCAGCGTTAATGTAAGCCTACTTGTGACACTAATAAACTTTAAACTTTACTATGCTCCATCTCTGCAACCCCTTCCTAACCATGGTGCCCAGCCCTTATCTTCTGCTTGTCTGGTCTTGGTCAACTCTGCCACCTTGTGTAGCAGGGCCTGAGGCCATCTTGCCCCACGCTCTGGAATGATCTTCCTGGCTATCTCTCCCTAGTTCCTTCAAACATATCTCTTAGAATCCCTTCAGTGCAGAAGGAGGCTATTTGGCCCATCGAGCCTGCACCAACAACAATCCCACCCTATCCCCGTAACCCCACATATTTACCCTGCTAATCCCCCTGACACTGAGGGTCAATTTAACATAGCCAATTAACCTAACCCGCAGATCTTTGGACTGTGGGAGGAAACCGGTGCACCCGGAGGAAACCCACGCAGTCACGGGGAGAACGTGCAGACTCCGTACAATTCGTGACCCAAGGCCGGAATTGAACCCGGGTCTCTGGCGCTGTGAGGCAGCCGTGCTAACCACTGTGCCACCGTACCACCCCACGGACACTTAGTGAAAGGAGTTACGTAAATTCTTACTGTGACCCTTTATTAAAATGTAAATGTGAGTCAGTTAAATCTTTGAAAAATATCACTTGTCCGTTTTGTGGTAAAATATTCTTTATTACAAGATGTACAGTATATTGAATTGACAATATAAACATAACTATACATTAGAGGGCTCTGCTTTATTTGTGCTGTTAGCTCCAGTTCTAGCTTCGTACTAACAGTGCCTCTGGAAGTTTGAGTGCAACATTTATACTTGTGTTCCTTTGCATCATGATTTACCATTTTAAATATCCGAGTGGAGAAGTGAGTTCCCATTGCCTGACGATCGCTGGATTTTAACCAGCTAATAAGATGGACATTTTCCTTTAAACATGACGGTGAGATCTTTGCAGTCAACTGTTGCATTTTCAAACTAATTTAGGAAACGATTTGCATCTTCGGCCTCAATGCAAATTTTTTGTTCTTTAATGGGCGTCGCTGGCTGGCCAGCATTTATTGCCCATCCCAAGTTACCCAAGGGCAGACGAAAGTCAACCACATTGCCGTGGCTCTGGAGTCACATGTAGGTCAGACTGGGTAAGGATGGCAGATTTCTTTCCCAGAGGACATTTTTTTAAAAATTCATTCGTGGGACATGGGCATCGCTGGCTGGCCAGCAACTATTGCCCATCCCTAAGTGAACCAGATGGGTTTTTCCAACAATTGACAATGTCTCATGGTCATTGGTAGATTTTTAATTCCAGATATTTTATTGAATTCAAATTCCACCATCTGCCGTGGTGGGATTTGAACTCAAGTCCACAGAACATCAGCTGAGTTTCTGGATTAATAGTCGAGTGATAATACCACTAGGCCATCGTCACACTGCAGCAATGTGCATATGATCCTGACCAATCAGAAACTTCCTCACTTCACTCCTCTGTCGGTGTTTGGCAGCTACTAGTTTGTCGACTACTATTGTGGTCACTATTCCAGCAAATAAAGAGGTATCAAGGGGAACAGATAGGGGGGAATAAGGAGAAACAATTTCTGCTGATTGGGGAGTCGAGAATCAGGGGTCATAATCTAAAAAAATTAGAGCCAGATCATTCAGGAGTGAACTTGGGAAATAGTTCTTTACGTAAATGACAACTGATTAATTAATAGCTCAAAAGCTAAGATTAATAGATTTCTATCATAGAATAGAATCCCTACAGTGCAGAAGGAGGCCATTTGGCCCACTGAATCTGCATCGACTCTCCGAAAGAGCATCTTACCCAAGCCCATCTCCCTGCCCTATCCCAGTAACCCCACACATTTACCCCCCTAACCTACACATCTTGGAACACTAAGGGCAATTTAGCATGGCCAATCCACCTAATCTGCACATCTTTAGACTGTGAGAGGAAACTGGAGCACCTGAAGGAAACGCACGCAGACACGGGGAGAACGTACAAACTCCACACAGACAGTGTCCCGAGGTGGGAATTGAACTCGGCTCCCTGGCACTGTGAGACAGCAGTGCTAACCACTGTGCCACCGTGCTGCCCACTGGTTCACTTAAATGTATTAATGGATATGGCAGATGGACTCAAGGAGCCAAATGACCTACTCCCATTTCAATATTCCTCTGCATGTTGTGTATATGTACAACACATGTATACACGTATTGCATGCATCTGTAGGTGTGTTTGCTGTGTTGGATGGTGCATGATTGGGGTTTGCTGTCTTTCATACACTTAGCAGACGTGACAGCTTAGCGCTTTTTGATGGGAACCCAAAATAATTTGTGCTAGCAACAAATTAAAAATCAAAAGGTGACTGATATGTTTGAGATGCTGTCAATGCCTAATATTTATCTTCAACCTGCTGGAGTAAATCTGACGTGTTCTGAGAGTAATGGCCATCCGTGCCACAAAACAACAGTAATCTATTTTTAAAATTCATTCATGGGACATGGGCATTGCTGGCTGGCCAGAATTAACTGCCCATCCCTAGTTGCCCTTGTTCAGAGTCAACCACATTGCTGTGGCTCTGAAGTCATATGTTGGCCAGACCAGGTAAGGACGGCAGATTTCCTTCGCTAAAGGAATGGGTTTTTCCAACAATCGACAATGGTTTCATGGTCATCAGTAGATTTTTAATTCTAGATATTTTTTATTGAATTCAAATTCCACCATCTGCCGTGGCGGGATTCGAACCAGGGCCCCAAGATCATTTAGCTGAGCTTCTGGATTAAGAGTCTCATGATGATACCAGTAGGCTATCGCTTCCCTGTAAATGTGGGACATTGAAACAGAAGGAGGCCATTCAACTTCTGTTCTACTATTTAGAGAATGAGATCATGGCTTCCTATGACCTCACTCTAAGGTATGGAAGCTAGAACTGTTCACATTACTCCAGCTGTGGTCTGACCAGGGTTTGGCATCTCTAAAGCGTAACCTCTTGTATTTTATACCACTAGGCCATCACCGCCCCACAGAGATAACCATCACAGATCTAACCACCCTGAGAGAAAATCTAGGCTGATTGCTTTTCCAATACTTGTTCTTGGGATGTGGGCAACACAGATAGTCATTGCCCATCCCATGTTGCACTGAGAACATGTTTGATAAAATCTGAACGGCTTGCTAGGCCAATGGGGCGGGCAGACATGTTGGAGTGGGACTACCAGGCGTCTGTCGATCCTACCAGATAAAGGTAGCAGCTTATTTTTTCCCTATCGGACATTGGCGAGCTAGCCAGGTTTATTTTAAACAACAAACTGACAGCTGCATCAGTCACTTTTACTGAAAATGGCTTCCTAATTCCAGGCTTTGCATTGAGAATCAAATTCAAATTCTGAAAACCCATCTTCATCTGAACTCACCTTCATTGCATTATGAGTTCAAAACATCTGGACTACTAATCCAGCAGCATAACTGCTAGATGACTGCATCCTAATACCGAGTACAGGGGTGAAGTGGCCACTCCCTCTGCCACACTGTCAGCTAATTCAGCATAGTCCTGGATCCTTAATATCCAGATAGCTCAACACCATATAGCATATCAGCCAAAGTAGGTCAGGAAGCAAGGGGTGAAAATAGATATCCCTGCCTCTAATTACAACCTAGGGTTTGCTTAAAACTTACCAACTACTAATGTTCAAAAGACATTTTATTTACATGGTTGTGTAATGGCAATGGTTCACATGGTAAATTTTCTTTATCATTAATTATTTATGTACAATTAAAAACTGAAATGATGCAAAGCCTCTAAAAACCACTGGCTGGGCCTCATCTGAAGGATTGCATCCAATTCCAGGGCTTCACATGTCAGGAGGGATGTCAAACCCTTGGAAAAAGTGCAGAGAAGATTTATTAAGGTTGCACAAAGAAAGGTGGACTTCCGTCATGTGAAGAGGCGAGGGAAGCTGGGACCATCTTCCTTTTGAGCAGAGTTTTTTTCATTTTAAAAAAAAAAATCAGGTTTATGTTAACATTGCAATGAAGTTACTGTGAAAATCCCCTCATCGCCACACTCCGGGGCCTGTTCGGGTGCACTGAGGGAAAATTTAGCACGGCCAATGCATCTAACCGGCACGCCTTTCGGACTGTGGGAGGAAATCGGAGCACCCGGAGGAAACCCACACAGAGAACGTGTAGACACCGTACAGACAGTGACCCAAACCGGGAATCAAACCCAGGTCTCTGGTGCTGTGAGGCAGCAGTGCTAACCACTGTGCCACCGTGCCGCCCAACAATAGACGGGAAAAGAGGTGAACAAAACGAAAGGTTCTGGTGAAGCAAAATAAGGAGAGGCTGGTTCCAGGGATAGGTGATTTGACAACCGGAAGGGAGCAATTTAAAATGATTGGTCAAAGAAGGAGAGGAGGAGGTGGGGGAGGGGGGGGGGGGGGGGAATGTTTTAAAGCTGCTCGTTGTTACGATCTGAAATGCATTGTGTGAAAGGGCAATGGAAGCAAATTTAATCGTCACTCCCCTAAGGGAATTGGACAAATAAAAAGAAAAAGAAAATCATTGGATGGTGACAACAGAGCAGGTGAGTAGGACTAATTGGATAACTTTTTCAAAGAGCTACCGCAGGCAAGATGGGCCGAATGGCCTCCTTCTGCGCTGTATGGTTTTATGAAGCCACTTGAGAGAGGGAGATTTTTTTTCAAAATCGCTGCTTGCAATGCAAATTACCTACTTTGTAAAATCAAGTTTGGTTAGTAAAATAATTAGGATTAATAACTGTATAAAATGCATCAGTCGATATTATCTGACTCCTAAATTTGACTGTCATGTTAATATAGAAAAGGCTTCAAGTCCCATTTTCTATAGCTTACAGCTTGTTGTTAATTGCAAGAGCACCCATTGTTCACTGACGGCACCCTTGCTCTACCTATAATGATCCAGGGGTCACGGAGGAGTTCACTATGAACGGGCTCGACCACAATAGGATTCGTCGCCGAGGCAGTTTTTCACTGAACATTAGAGTCAAGATTTCTCTTTCACTTCAGGCAATGACCATTAGAGAGAGACAAATGGCATTTGCCTTTGCAGGATCCCGGGTACTGGTGAGTGGCGTGCTTTTCCTAATCTTTTCCTAACCTCCTGTCGGAGCCGGCGGTGATGGAAGGCGGCTCATTGCTTGAAACGCTCAGCGGTTATTTCCCATGGAGCACCAATCTGAAATCCACGTGCCTCCTTTTAAGACACAAGTCAACAAAGAAATGCATACTACCAATATCGAAGAGGAACTTTGGAGGGAAATCCTTCGATAGAACGTCGAAGCAATATTTTGTGCGTCCGTTTTTCCGCAATGCTTCGCAGGGTGATCTTCAAACTGGGCATTGTCCACTGCACACGGAAAGGCAGTTCCTTGGGCATTTACTGAAGAAAAAAAAACAATTTGAAGGAAATTCTCCTTTAAAAAACGTGAACATAGGTTACCTTTGAGTCGCTGCCCAGCAGGTTCTTTGCAGTGCATTTGTAGAAGCCAGTGTCTTTGTTGGTCGGGTTTTGTAAGATGAGTAACCCCTGAGGGTCGAGGTATTTGTTGCCAATCAGGCGAGGCTGGTTCACTGCAGTGAGTCGAGTCTTGTCCGGCAGCTCCCAGCTTATCTCCGCTTTCGGGATGCCCATGGACATGCAGCTCAGCTGGACCGAGACGCCGCGCCTGGTGTACGTCACGGGCGTCGGGCCGTTCGTGATGCGCGGTGGGTAGGCTATGACAATCACGGCCACGCTCATGAAACTGAGGCCCAGCTCGCTCACCGCTTTGCAGGAGTAAGTGCCTCTGTCGTACACAGAGGCGTCACGAACCACGAGGGAGCCGTTCTGCAAGAGGGAGAATCGGCCCAGGCTCTGCGGTCTGTTCATCACCACCCCACTGGGTAAGACCCAGGATAACTGAGGCTGCGGATTGCCCCCTATCATACAGTCCAGCCTCATCCTTTCCCCCGGCAGAATCCTGACCAGGTTTGTGTAGCGATTGCGTATCTCTGGTTTGTGGCCAATCTCCAAGGTGACCAGCCTCTCGGTGGAGCCCACCGTGTTCCTGGCGATGCAGCGATAGGCTCCAGCCTCTGCGGCGGAAGGGCTGGTGATGTGCAAGGTGCCGTCACTCCTGTGGTACATCTTTGACAACCGCTGGCCGCTCAGGAGCCTGCTTCCGTCCGGAAGGATCCAGGTTGTTTCCGGAGTGGGGTTCCCTCTGGAGGAGCAGTTCAGGTTCACACTGTTACCAATCACGATCGCGACGCCCGCATTGAGTGGGTTGGTAAACGAAGGCTTCTCCAGGTTGTCCAGCACTTTGAGGTGCACAGTGAGCCTGGCTTCCCCTCCGTCACTGTGAGCTATACACATTAACTGCTCTGCATCCGAGCTCCTCACGCTCCGAATGTCAAGTGTCCCATTGCGATGTACCTGAATTCTATTTCCATGATATGGGGCTGTTACAACTACATTTTCTGACAGCACCCACATGACCCGGGGAGGGGGTACCCCTTCTGCTTTGCAGTCTATTTGCTTACGGCCTTCCCTCATTGCTGTTTCCTTTATTACTGTATTTGCACCCTTCTGTCCATTAATACTCGGTGCTTCAATGTTCACCTGCACGGTGATGACTCTTTTGTTCTCTCCTGCCGTGTTTCTTGCAATGCAGGTGTAGTTTCCGCTGTCTGATCTCTGTACCTTGTGTATAAGAAGAGTTCCATCAGTCGTGACCTGGTACTTGGGTGAAGGCGGGATGAACCCGTTGGTTGGAGAATACCAGCTGATCCTGGGAGTTGGCTCTCCTTTGGCTTCACATTTTAAGGTACAGGTCTCACCGTACGCCACCTGAACAAGGGAGGGAGCATCGCTTTGGAAAGTTGGGGGTTCTGCTACCACTTTCACATTGACTTTCATCTCGTCCTTGCCGATCTGATTCACCGCATAGCAAGTGTAGTCACCCTCGTCTTTCAGCCCGACCTCGTTGAAGTACAGGGTGCCGTTATCAAACACAACATACCTCCGCGTTCGGGTCCCGCTGTCATCGGACTGCATGACACTGTTGACCATGGTGCCATCCGGCAGTCCCCACGAGATCTCTGGGTCTGGCAATCCTGATGCTATGCAGTCTACTTTGAGGTCTTTTCCATACATGACCTTATGCTTGGCATCTTGCTTGTATTCAATCTTTGCCGGCTTCATCATCACGTTGACCTTGAGCACCATGAAGTCATCGCCCATCTTGTTTCTGGCCACACAGAGGTAGTCGCCTGCGTCTTTGTCTGTCACTGATTGGACCACGAGAGTGCCATTGTTGTACACTTTGATTCTCTTGCTGTAACTGAAAAACAAAACGTAATCAGAGTTCAGCGGCCAACAGTTGAAGAGTCGCTAGAACTTATATATATATAAAGTTTATTTATTAGTCACAAGTAAGGCTTACATTAACACTGCAATGAAGTTACTGTGAAATTCCCCGAGTCGCCACATTCTGGTGCCTGTTCGGGTCAATGCATCTAACCAGCACGTCTTTCAGACTGTGGGAGGAAACCGGAGCCCTTGGTGAAAACCCACGCAGACACGGGGAGAATGTGCAAACTCCACACAGACAGTGACCCAAGCCGGGAATTGAGCCCAGGTCCCTGGCGCTGAGAGGCAGCAGTCCTAACCACTGTGCCACCCTTATGTATACATACATATCTCCATGACATTCTAAGAAGTCTCACAACACCAGGTTAAAGTCCAACAGGTTTATTTGGTATCGCAAGCTGTCGGAGCACTGCTCTTTCACCAGTGAGTGGAGACCCACTCACCTGATGAAGGGGCAGCGTTCCGAAAGCTCGTGATACCAAATAAACCTGTTAGACTTTCACCTGGTGTTGTGAGACTTCTTAGTGTGCCCACCCCAGTCCAATGCAACTGTACCTGAAAACATTAAAGGCTTGACCAATAATTTGCTCTTGTGACTCTTCTTGAGGTAGCAGATCTCAGCTGGCCCATTTGAGCATGTGTGAGCAATGTGGCACACAGTCGTTACCACTGCTGCCTCACAGCACCGGAGACCCGGGTTCAATTCCCGGCTTGGGTCACTGTCTGTGCACAGTCTGAATGTTCTCCCCATATCTGCATGGGTTTCCTCTGGGTGTTCCGGTTTTCTCCCACAGTCCGAAAGACATGCTGGTTAGGTGCATTGGCCATGCTAAATTCTCCCTCAGTGTACCCGAATAGAAATCATAGAAAGCCTACAGTGCAGAAGGAGGCCATTCGGCCCATCGAGTCTGCACCGACCACAATCCCACCCAGGCCCTACCCCCACATATTTTACCCGCTAATCCCTCTAACCTACACATCCCAGGACTCTAAGGGGCAATTTTTAACCTGGCCAATCAACCTAACCCGCACATCTTTGGACTGTGGGAGGAAACCGGAGCACCCGGAGGAAACCCACGCAGACACGAGGAGAATGTGCAAACTCCACACAGACAGTGACCCGATCCAGGAATCGAACCCGGGACCCTGGAGCTGTGAAGCAGCAGTGCTAACCACTGTGCTACCGTGGCGCCAGGGTGTGGCGACTTGGGGATTTTCACTGTAACTTCATTGCAATGTTAATGTAAGTCTACTTGTGACACTAATAAATAAACTTTATGAGGGGTGGGCTTGGAATTGGAGATGTTAGAGCCGGCATAAGTGAGTCTCAATAGTAAGCTTTGCTACTTGAATGTGCTGCAACCTAGTTCGTGCCTTGGACCAAAAGAGAAAATGCTGGAAAATCTCAGCAGGTCTGGCAGCATCTGTAAGGAGAGAAAAGACCTGACGTTTCGAGTCCAGATGACTCTTTGTCAAAGCATTTTGGGAGTACAGTACTTGTGGAACTGTACTCCCAAAATGCATCACGACTTCCAAGAGAGGAAGGAGGAAAATCAGAACATGAGAAATGAATAAAAACCTTTTAATAACAGGCTGAGTTTTGCTATTCCTCTGATTCAACATTAGGACAAAATAAAACTTGGTTCAGGATGTAGCCAAATACTAAGGGCGCGATCTTGCCTCCTGTTCATGCCATGCTCGTAGCGAGGTCAAAGAATTTGGTGGGACTTAGGAGGGCAAAAGATACTTGTAGAAAAGGACAGAAGTAGTCTCAGAATGAAAGTACTACAGGGGGGGAAGGCTAACTACGACAGAATTAGGCAGGAGCTAGGGAATGCGGACTGGGGGTGACTGAGGGTAAATCCACATCCAAATTGTGGAGTCTTTTAAAAGTCAGCTGTTAACAATTCAGGACAAGTATGTCCCTGTAAAAATGAAGGATAAAGATGGCAAGATTCGGGAACCTTGGATGAAAAGAGAGATTGTGGGCTGTGAGAAAAAGAAGAAGGAGGCATACATGAATTTCAGGAAATTGAAAACTGATACGGCTCTTGAGGAATACAAAGATAGCAGGAAAGAGCTTAAACAGGGACTTAGGAGGGAAAAAAGGGTCCATGAAATGTCCTTTGTAGGCAGGATTAAAGAGAATCCCAAGGCTCTTTATGCATATACAAGGAGGAAGAGGATAGCTAAGGAAAGGGTAGGTCCATTCAAGGACAGTAGAGGGAATTTGTGTGTGGAGCCAGATGAGGTGGTGAGGTCCTTAATGAGTACTTTGCATCAGTATTCACAAAGGAGAAAGATGTGGAGTGTAGAAAGGAGGATGTTGACATTCTTGGACATGTTGAGATAAAAAGGGTGGAGGTAGTGGGGGTTTTGAAAAACATTAAGGTGGACAAGTCCCCAGGGCCAGATAGGGTCTATCCCAGAATACTGAGGGAGGCAAGGGAAGAAATTGCTGATGCTATGGCCAAATCTTTGTATCCTCTTTAGGCATGGGTGAGGTACCAGAGGATTGGAGTGTAGCTAACATTGTTCCTCTGTTTTAGAAGGGCAGAAGAGATAATTGGGGAATTGCTCTGCCCAAGACCGCAAGAAGCTACAAATGGTTGTGAATGTCAGCCAATCCATCTCGCAAACCAGCCTCCCATCCATTGACTCTGTCTACACTTCCCGCTGCCTCGGAAAAGCAGACAGCATAATCAAGGACCCCACACACCCCGGACATTCTTCCACCTTCTTCCATCGGGATAAAGATACAAAAGTCTGAGGGCACGTACCAACTGACTCAAGAACAGCTTCTTCCCTGCTGCTGTCAGACTTTTGAATGGACCTACCTCGCATTAAGTTGATCTTTCTCTCCACCCTAGCTATGACTGTAACACTACATTCTGCACTCTCTCCTTTTCTTCTCTATGAACGGTATGCTTTGTCTGTATAGCGCGCAAGAAACAATACTTTTCACTGTATATTAGTACATGTGGCAATAATAAATCAAATCAAAGCACATCAAAATTACAGGCCTGTGAGCCTTACATCAGTGGTGGGGAAATTATTGGAGAAGATTCTTAGGGATTGGATGCACTCACATCTGGAAGAGAATAGGCTTATTAGCGATAGGCAGCATGGTTTTGTGAAGGGGAGGTCGTGTCTCACAAACTTGATTGAGTTCTTTGAGGAAGTGACAAGAAAGATTGACAGGACAAGGCAGTGGATGTTGTGTACATGGACTTTGGTAAAGTCTTCGATAAGGTTCCTCATGGCAGGCTGAAGGTGAAGTCACATGGGATCCAAGGTGAGCTGGTAAGATGGATACAAAACTGGCTTGGCCATAAAAAGCAGAGTAGCAGTGGAAGGGTACTTTACTAACTGAAGATCTGCGACAAGCGGTGTTCCACAAGGATCAGTGCTGGGGTCTTTGTTGTTTGTAATATATATAAAAATGATTTGGAGGAAAAAGTAGGTGGTCTGATTAGTAATTTTGCAGATGATAAAGAAATTGGGGGAGTAGCAGATAGTGAGGAGGATTGTCGGAGGATACAGCAGGATATAAATCAGCTGGAGACCTGGGTCAAAAGATGGCAAATGGAATTAAACCCGAACAAATGTGAGGTGATGCAAGTTAGAAGGTCTACTGCAGCAGGAAAGTACACAGTAATTGGTAGTGCCCTTAGAAATATTAACATATAGATGGATCTAAGCGTGCAGATCCACAGTTCCCTCAAGATGGCAACTCAGGTTGACAAGGTGGTCCGGAAAGCGTATGGCATGCTGGCCTTCATCGGTCCAGGCGTTGAGTATAGGAATTGGAAAAGTATGTTGCAGCTGTATAAGACTTTGGTTAGGCCACATGTGGAGTATTGTGTACAATTCTGGTGGCCACACTAACGGAAGGATGTTGATGCATTGGAAAGGGTGCAGAAGAGATTTACCAGGATGTTGCTTGGTTTTATGAATATGGACTGTGAAGAAACTTGGATTGTTTTCACTGGAGCGTCGGAGGATGAAGGGGTACCTGATAGAGGTTTACAAGATTATGACAGGCTTGGATAGAGTGGATAGTCAGAGTCTTTTTCCCAGGGTCGAAGGGTCAATTACTCAGGGGCGTAGGTTGAGAGTGAGAGGGGGAAAGTTTAAAGGAGATGTAAGGGGCAAGTTTTTCACACAGAGGGTGGTGAATGCCTGGAACGCGCTGCCAGAGGAGGTGGTGGAAGCAGATTCTATAACAACATTCAAGAGGCATCTGGACAGATATATGAATAGTCAGGGAATAGAGGGATATGGACCACACAGAGGCAAGAAAATACTAGATTAGAGAGGCATCTGTGTCGGCACAGACTTGGTGGGCCGAAGGGCCTGTTCCTGTGCTGTACTGCTCTTTGTTCTCTTTGTTCAGAGGGGAACACTTTTGTTTATAGTCACTGACCCACTGGTATCTCCTTATTGGTTAATTCAGAAAAAGTGAAAGGAGGTTGTGGTGACATTATTATATCAGAAACAGCAGATTTAGACACTACTTAAAACAGATAACAAGTTATGCAGTATCTTACCAAAATATTATAGACATGGAGTGATCTGAGGTTTACCGCTGCAACAAGAAGGAACAGAATCCAGATCCTTCCTACCAATTCTCATAGGGAGGGAGGAAGGGAGGGAGTAAAGATTTACCTTCACATGTATCTCTGCCTATCTACTTTGTAGAATCATAGAATCCTACAGTGCAGAAGGAGGCCTTTCGGCCCACCGTGTCTGCACCGACCACAATCCCACCCGGCCCTATCTCCATAACCCCATGCATTTACCCTTCCTAGTCCCCCTGACACTAAGGGACAATTTAGCACGGCCAATCCACCTAACCTGCACATCTTTGGACTGTGGGAGGAAACCGGAGCACTCGGAGGAAACCCACGCAGACACGGGGAGAATGTGCAAACTCCACACAGACAGTGACCCAAGCCGGGAATCGAACCCGGGCTCCTGGCACTGTGAGGCAGCAGTGCTAACTCTAAGGAAGGCATAAAGGAGGACAGATAGATTCCCCGCGGACTTGGTTGCCTAATGTCATGGAGGCAGGAATTTATTTGTGAACAGCATATCAAATCATTGCAGCCGTCAGTGTGTACATCAGTTGGAGTTCCACTCATTGATCCCCAATTAATTCGCCTCTGCTCATCCAGAAATGGGGAACGGCACTTATAGGAATGAGGACAAAGTCATTTTTATCTTTTATTAGGACAATCCTTAAAACCTAACCAAGCTTTTGGTCAT
Source organism: Mustelus asterias (assembly GCF_964213995.1). Classification (NCBI taxonomy): domain Eukaryota; kingdom Metazoa; phylum Chordata; class Chondrichthyes; order Carcharhiniformes; family Triakidae; genus Mustelus; species Mustelus asterias. Next base: position 115,290,056 of record NC_135810.1, read on the forward strand.
CTGAACTAATATTTCCTTGTGTGGCCCAGTGTCACCTTTTCTTTGATAATGCTACTGCAAAGCACCTTGGGACATTTTATTACTTTAAAGCCACTCTGATAAACCTCAACTGTTGCTGTTGCTGTACTGAAATGATCTGGTTTCAGTGTTGGAGGTCATTGCTGGGGTGATGAGAAGAGGGCTTGAGCAGTAGGCTAAGCCTGAATGGCACGGCATGGTGGCACAATGGTTAGCGCTGCTGCCTCACAGCGCCAGGGACCCGGGTTCGATTCCTGGCTTGGGTCACTGTCTGTGTGGAGTTTGCACATTCTCCCCATGTCTGCGTGGGTTTCCTCTGGGTGCTCTGGTTTCCTCCCACACGCCAAAGATGTGCAAGTTAGATGGATTGGCAATGCTAAATTGCCCCTTAGTGTCAGGGAGATTAACAGGGTAAATATGCGAAGTTACAGGGATAGGGCCTCGATGGGCTGAATGGCCTCCTCCTGCACTTTAGGGATTCTATAATTCTGAGCTGCTCGCTACTAATCGGCCTGCTGCCCTTACAGCCCAAAATGGATTTCAATCTGGGTGACGCCATGTCACACTTCAGATTAAAGTCACCTCTGCTGTCAGATTCCTAATCCCCTCACCGATCTATTCAAATGAATATGTCATGCAGTGAAGAGTTAATCCCCAGCTGAATTCACTTAATCATTATTGCAAAACAAAGCAATTCATTGTCAAATCGCAACTGCACAGTCCAGCTTCCATTGAATATACAATAGAAAGTCTTACACTTACACAGCACCTTTTAAAATGTCAGAATGTGCCTGTGAAGCATTAACAGCCATTAAACTACTGATGAATTGTTGTAATAGAAACAAAAAACTGGGCAACAAAGAGATGGCAGACCAGCTGAAAAAATACTTTGGATCTGTCTTCACTAAGGAGGACACAAATAACCTTCCAGAAATACTAGGGAACAGAGGATCTAACCTGAAGGAGGAACTGAAGGAAATCCTTATTAGTCAGGAAATCATACTGGGGAAATTGCTGTGATTAAAACCCGATAAATCCCCAGGGCCTGATTCTCTGCATCCCAGTGTACTCAAGGAAATGGCCCTAGAAATAGTGGATGCATTGGTAATCATTTTTCAGCATTCTATAGACTCTGGAAGAGTTCCAGTGGATTGGAGGGTAGCTAATGTAACCCCAATTTTCAAAAAAGAGGAAGAGAGGAAACAAGGAACTATAGACCGGTTAGACTGACTTTCATGGTGGGGAAAATGCAATTATTAAGGATGTAATAACTGAGCATTTGGAAAGTGGTGACAGGATCAGTCCAAGTCAGCACGGATTCACTAAAGGGAAATCGTGCTTGACAAATCTTCTGGAATTTATTTGAGGATGTGACCAGTAGAGTGGACAAGGGTGAACCAGTGGATGTTGTGTATTTGGACTTTCAAAAGGCTTTTGACAAGATCGCGCACAAGAGATTAGTGAGTAAAATTAAAGTTCATGGTATTGGGGGTAATGTTTTGATGTGGATAGAGAACTGGTTGGCAGACAGGAAGCAGAGAGTGGCAGGCAGTGACTATTGGTATACCGCAGGGCTCAGTGCTAGGACCCCAGTTGTTCACAATATACATTAATGATTTGGATGAAGGAATTGAAGGCAATATCTCCAAATGTGCAGATGCTACTAAGCTGGGTGACAGTGTGTGCTGTGGGGAGGACGCTAAGAGGCTGCAGGGTGACTTGGATAGGCTGACTGAATGGGTAAATACTTGGTAAATGTAACATAACATGGATAAATGTGAGGTTATCCACTTTGGTGACAAAAACAGGAAGGAAGATTATTATCTGAATGATAGTTTAGGAAAAGGGGAAGTGCAATGTGACCTGGGTGTCATGGTGAAACAGTCGCTGGAGGTTGGCATGCAGGTACAGTAGGTGGTGAGGAAAGCTAATGGCATTCTGGCATTCATAGCAAGAGGATTTGAGTATGGGGTAAGGAAGTCTTACTGCAGTTATACAGAGCCTTGAGTATTGTGTGCAGTTCTGGTATCCTAGTCTGAGGAAGGACAGTCTTGCTATTGAGGGAATTCAGCAAAGCTTCACCAGACTGATTCCTGGAATGACAGGACTGACATATGAAGAGAGACTGGATCGACTGGGCTTGTACTCGCTGGAATTTAGAAGAATGAGAGGGGATCTCATCGAAACATATACAATCCTGATGGGACAGGACAGGCTAAATATGGGAAGAATGTTCCTGATGTTGGGGAAGTCCAGAACTAGGGGTCACAGTCTAAGAATAAGGGATGTGCCATTCGGGACTGAGATGAGGAAGAACTTCTTCACTCAGAGAGTTGTGAACCTGTGGAATTCTCTACCACAGAAAGCTGTTGGGGCCAGTTCATTAGATATGTTCAAGAGGGAGCTGGACGTGGCCCTTGCAGATAAAGGGATCAAGGGGTATGGAGAGAAAGTGGGAGTGGGATACTGAAAGTGCATGATCAGCCATGATCATATTGAATGGTGGTGCAGGCTCAAAGGGCTGAATGGCCTCCTCCTGCACCTATTTTCTATGTTTCTATATTTAAGATGCATGGCAGTGAAAAATCAGATAGTCTGCCTTTTTGTTTTGTGATGTTGGTTGAGGGATAACTATATAACCATGAGATCAGGAAGAATTTCTCTCTGTCTTTAGGATGAGAAGTTGGATCAAGGTCCCATCTTCCTGCTCAGGTCTAAGTAAAAGATCCCACGGCACTATCTTGGTAAGGAGCAGAGAAGTTCTCCCCTTTGTCCTAGCCGATACTTACCCTTGAGTCAACATCATACAGCATAAATCTCATCCTACTTCCAGTTTTTTTCAGCTCTGATGAAGGGTCATCCAGACTCAAAGCGTTGGCTCTATTCTCTCTCCACAGATGCTGTTGGACCTGCTGAGATTTTCCAGCATTTGATGGGAGTTTGCCACACACATCTTGGCTGCTGCATTCCTGACATTACAACAGTGACTTCAATTTGAGAATACTTCATTGGCTGTAAAGAGCTTTGGGACATATGATGGTCATGGAAAAGGCGATGTCATCACAAGTCTTTTCATTCTTTCGAAATCATAGAATCCCTACAGTACAGAAGAGGCCATTCAGCCCATTGAGCCTGCACTGACTTTCTGACAGGGTATCTTACCCCAGGCCCTTTCCACCCCCCGCCCCATCCTTATAACCCCCACACATTTCCCATGGGTAACCTCCCTCACCTACATATTTAGGGCCACTAATGAGCAATTTATCATGGCCAATCCACCTAACCAGCACATCCTTAGACTGTGGGAGGAAACCGGAGTATCCGGAGGAAACCCACGCACCCACAGGGAGAATGTGCAAACTCCACACAGGCAGTGACCCAAACCGGGAATCGAACCTGGGTCCCTGGCGCTGTGAAGCAGCAGTGCTAATCACTGTACCACCTTGCCGTCCCCATGAATTAGTGCCATGGGATTTTACAGAGCCACACGAGAGGGCTGATGACATTTCCAGCAATGCAGGACTCCGAGGCTGATGTGTCGGCCTGGAATTCAGCATTGGTGTTGCTGGAGAGAGACTCGAACACATTCTGACGGAAAGCACAAGTGCATGTCCAACCGACCACAGCTGACCGTCACATTTGCGAGCCACTACCTTCTCAAGGGCAATTAGGGATGGGCAGTAAAAGCTGGCCAAGCCAGCAAGGCCCACATCCCCTGAATGAATAAAAAATTGAAGGAATTAGCAAAGATGCTATAATCAGTCTCAGTGTGTTGGGGACTAAGGATCGTCCAGGTTTTACAGAGTTATTATGGCACAGAAGGAGGCCATTCACCCCATCAAGTCCTGCCGGTTCTATGTAGAACAATCCAATCAGCACCAAACCCCCACTCTGGGGACAATTTTCCCATCCCGCTGCGCTAAGTGGACTGGGAGAATCCTGCAGCAGCCGATTCGCGTTCCCGCCGCGATGGCATCCCCCAGCGCCGGATTTCCGGCGGCATCTGCTCTTTGCTGGAAATTGGTGGAGAGGCAGGGTAAGGCTCAGTAACACACTTGCGCATTTACCCATCGAGCCTCTGCTGTCAAGGTCCCCTGTAAGTATTAATTACCTGTAGCGCGAATCCACCAGCAATTTTGAAGGGAGCCTCCAGAGTATTCGGGGCCCTGGGTCTCCTGCGGCAACACAGTCCAGGCGTAGAGCGCTTCCATAGCTGACGTCCACTCTCTGGGGAGATGACACGGTAATCTTGGCAGTAGCCGAATGCTTTTGAAGGTTTAGGCTCACCGTTCTCCTTGCCACACCGACTACATTGGTTGCCACGCATTCATAGTTCCCGACATATCGCTCCGACAGTTTCCGGATGTAGAGGGTCCCGTTGGGAAAAACAAACAGGTTGCCGTTGATAAATTGAGAGGGTCGGATCTGTGTCCCATCGAAAAGGACCCAGCGGATGTTTGCCGGGGGTGCAGCTTTGGCAGTGCAGTGGACGTGAGCGCCCTGCCCCAGGACGACCGAGACGCTCTCGGTCCTTGCCTGTTGGATCATAGGAGGCAGCGCCGCGATGTGCAGTCTCACCGTCACGGTGTCCGCTCCCACGGCGTTGCTGGCGATGCACTTGTAAACCCCCCTGTCCGAGAAGGCTGTCTCCCTGATGGACAGGGTCCCGTTCTGCAGCAGCGTCAGGCTGCTCCCGGTGCTGCCCGGCCTCTGCACGAGCTTCCGGCCTGGCAACAGCCACGAAACCTGGGGGCTGGGCATCCCGTCGGCCTTGCACTCCGCCAGGAAGGGCTCTCCGAGGTACACGGTGGTGTCTCTGTAGCGGGCTCCGACGATTCGCGGAGGCTGGGCCAACACAATCAGGGTGATCACCATCTTGTCCGTGCCGTGCTGGTTCCGTGCTGTGCACAGGTACTGCCCACGGTCCTGGACCTGGACATTGTGAATGCCAAAGGTTCCATTCTCAAAGACTTCAAATCGTAATGCTTTGCTACTTGCCATCATCACAGCCCCTGTATGAACAAAGAGCAAGAAGCACAATAATTGTAATGTTCATAGAATCATAGAATCCTTACAGTGCAGAAGTGGCCTTTCCGCCCATCAAGTCTGTACCGACAACAATCCCACCCAGGCCCTGTTTGACACCCACAATTCTATAGCACAGTGAGGCGGGAGAATCCTGCAATGGCCGATTCGCTGGGTTCGGGCGTGTATTCCCGCCGCAATAGCGTCTCCCAGCACCGGATATCCTGAGGCATCTGCTCCATGCCGGAAATCAGCAGGGAGACAGGGTAAGTATTTAAATCCTAATTTTAATCTAATTTAAATATGATTAGCAGGCCCGGAACTGAAGTCTCTGGGAATGATCAGGGGGGCTCGCGATTGGGCCGTCGGGGGGGACGGAGAGCCGGCGTGGTGGGGGTCGCAGAGCTGGCCAGCTATCGGGAGGTTATAAGTCTTGCTGGACTTGGAGGGAGTGCAGAAAAGGTTTACCAGGATGATGCCTGGTATGGAGGGTATTAGCTATGAGGAGAGATTGAATAAACTGGGATTGCTCTCCCTGTAAAGACAGAGGCTGAGGGGCGACCTCAGAAGTTTATAAAATTATGAGGGATATGGATAGGGTGAACAGTTGGAAGCTTTTTCCCAGGGCAGAAATGACAATTACAAGGGGACACAAGTTCAAGGTAAGGGAAGGTTCAGTGGTGATGTGCGGGGGGAGTTTTTTTTACACAGAGGATGGTGGGAGCCTGTAATGCGCTGCCAAGTGAGGTGGTTACATTACGTTAGCCACATTTAAGACTTATCTGGATAGGCACATGAACAGGCGGGGTATCGAGGGATACAGGCGGTTGGTCTCGGTGGGACAACATTATTGGCGCAGGCTTGGTGGGCCGAAGGGCCTGTTCCTGTGCTGTACTGTTCTTTATTCTTTGACTTCAAATCAAAGTTGTGTGAATACATTGTAGTTGAGTGCACAGCTGTGGAGAATGGACCCTCCCACCACCACCCACCACCACCCCCCCCCTCATGAAATTGATATCTCTCTGTCAGAGGACTTCAAAGGGGTTTGCTTTCACCTGCAGCCCCTGAGCAGGGAGAAAGGAAACTCTCTGCTGCAGGATGAAGTGCTGCAGTGATTTAAAACCCTGCCACATGACCAGGGGACATGGGGATTAAGATGTCCTGGCCACTTTAACATTTTTACAGCTGACAGGCAGGAATGAAAATGTTGATCACGTGGATGCCTGAAATCACCATGCCAGGGCTGATCTTCAGGTCTGCCATGGCTAAAAGGGGCTGTCCAACCACCAGAACACCATCCCATGCAAGAGTGGCAAGATGAACTCCTTGCCCCAGCCCGAGCCCACCCAACCCCCCAAGACCCTTGAGGGCCTCTTCCTCTGCAGCCTGGCAGTGGCAGAGGGGCAAGTGGTCACTGGGACCTACCTCTTTGACCACCTCGGGCCAAAGGCGCCAGGCCAGGGTGTCAGTGCCAGGATGCCAGGGGCAATGCATCATTGGCATTGCCAAGGTGCGTGGCCTGAAAGGGAACCTAAAGGGGGCACAGGCTGAGCGTCGTCTGAGGGGGAGGAGGGTTGAGTGGTGGTCTGAGGGGGGAGGAGGGAGAGGGCTGTGGGGGTACTGAGAGGGGAGGGGTCTCAGGGGTGGTTAGGTCACTCCCATACCGGCATGGCGTAGGGAGGGAGGGGGTTACCCTGATTTGCAGGGTAGGGGTGAGGACCTCCCTTGTTTCTGAGTAGTAGGTGGTCCTCCCTGATCCCTCAGGGTCCAGCATACCATGTCCACGCTGGTGATTACCATTGCCAAGGCCTGCCCAGTGCAGTTGCCGCTGGGGGTGGGGGGGTGCTGCCCAGGTGAATGGGGGGGTGGTTGGGGCGGTGAATGGGCCATTAAACCTGTTAATTGTATTACAATTATCGATTTGCCACCCGCTCTGGGCGGGGACTGGATCCGGGCCGATGGGCCGGTCCGGTGAATTCCGATAGCCACTGGATTTACTTTGCCATTGAAATGGGCCAATGTCTATTGGTTCCGAAACACCAACCCCAAGTTGTCATCCCTTACCACTGACTTGGATCCCACGGACCAGGGAAGTGATGCCATGGCCACTTCAAACACAGCCCCAAAATCAAAATAGAGGGACAACACTCTGCCGGAGCGTTGATAAGTCATCATGGCTCCAGGGCTCACCGAAGCATTTAGTTGGGCATTCCAAGAGGAGAATGAGGCCAAGAAAATTCCCAACAGCCATAGTCCTCCTACATTAATGTTGTTCCTTTTTCAGAAATCATGGGCAGCACGGTGGCATAGTGGTTAGCACTGCTGCCTCACAGCGCCAGGGACCCGGGTTCAATCCTGGCCTCGGGTGACTGTGTGATGTCTGCACGTTTTCCCTGTAACTGCGTGGGTTTCCTCCGGGTGCTCCGGTTTCCTCCCACAGTCCTCCAAAGATGTGCAGGTTAGGTGCGGGTTGGCCATGTTAAATTGTCCCTTAGCGTCATGGGGATTAGCAGGGTGAATACCTGGGGTTACGGGGATCGGGCCTGGGTGGGATTGTTATCTGAGCAGGGTCGATAGACCGAATGGCCTTCTTCTATAGTTAGGGATTCTATGATTCATATGGACACTGCTGCCCCCTATTGGTTTTAGAGAGATAAGGAGCAATTTCTTCAGCCAGAGGGTGATAATCTGTGTAATTCATTGCCACAGAAGGCCTTTGAGGCCAGGTTATTGAGTGTATTTAAGACAGAGATAGATAGGTTCTTGATTGGTAAGGGGATCAAAGGTTACAGGAAAAAAGTGGGATAATGGGGTTGAGAAACTTACCAGACATGATTGAATGGCGAAGCAGACTTGATGGGTCGAATGGCCTAATTCTGCTCCTAAATCTTATGGTCTTATACTCATTATCCCTACTCTCTGTCATTGGTCACTAAGGCAAAGTCCAAACCAGGTTAATAGTTTGTTAAGAATTCCATGAGTTTCAATTTTAGCAAACAGACATTCATAAGAAACTTCAACAAATGTTTAGAAATCCACACAAATAATGTACATAGAGATAGAATCAGAGAATCATACAGTGCAGAGGAGGTCCTTCGGTCCATTGAGTACCTGACCTCCCACCTAATCCCATTTACCAGCACTTGGCTCGTAGCCTTGAATGTTGATACCGGAGATGAGGGGTTTGGATTATGAGGAGAGGCTGAGGAGATTGGGTTTGTACTCGTTGGAGTTTAGAAGGATGAGGGGGGATCTTATGGAGACTTATAAGATAATGCGGGGGCTGGATAGAGTGGAGGCGGAGAGATTCTTTCCACTTAGTAAGGAAGTTAAAACTAGAGGACACAGCCTCAAAATAAAGGGGGGTCGGTTTAAGACAGAGTTGAGGAGGAACTTCTTCTCCCAGAGGGTGGTGAATCTCTGGAATTCTCTGCCCACTGAGGTGGTGGAGGCTACCTCACTGAATATGTTTAAGGCGCGGATGGATGGATTCCTGATCGGTAAGGGAATTAAGGGTTATGGGGATCAGGCGGGTAAGTGGTACTGATCCACGTCAGATCAGCCATGATCTTATTGAATGGCGGGGCAGGCTCGAGGGGCTAGATGGCCTACTCCTGTTCCTATTTCTTATGTTCTTATGTTCTTAATGTTATGATATGCCAAGTGCTCATCCAGGTACTTTTTAAAGGATGCGAGGCAGCTTCCCTCCACTACCATGTGCGATATTAAGATAGAAATCACTTTAAGTAGCACTTTGGACAGCCCAATGTGCTTCATGTACAATGAACAGCAATTTAAAGGTTATAATTGGGTTACTCCAAATTTTGCCTCAGGATCTTTTAAACCTGCTTAAGTTTCTCACCAAGGAGCCAACAGATTTTATAGCGCAACACTCCTTTAATCCCACACAGATGTATCAATCTTGATCCATAGTGGGACTTGAATCTAGACCCTTCTGCCTCACAGCTTTGTGTAAAACCATGTAGCCAGCATTGCACCTGTTCAAGAATTGCCCCAGAGTACCCCAGGAAGTAAGGACTAATCCCCAGGACATGGCTATGAGCGATCCTGGAAGAAAACCATCGGGATAATTTTTTAAAAAGCTCTTTCGTCATTTTTGTTTGCTCGTTGTAAAGTTATTGGACATGCAATAATGGACTGACCAATGGTCATGAACCAAAGTTAAAGTTTATTGATTAGTCACAAGTAAGGCTTGCATTAACACTGCAATGAAGTTATTGTGAAATTCCCCTAGTTGTCACAGTCTGGCCAACGCCTGTTCGGGTCAATGCACCCAACCAGCACGTCTTTCAGAATGTGGGAGGAAACCAGAGCACCCGGAGGAAATCCATGCAGACACAGGGAGAATGTCCAAACTCCACACAGACAGTGACCCAGGCCGGGAATCGAACCTGGGTCCCTGGCGCTGTGAAGCAGCAATGCTAACCACTGTGCTACCATCCGATCGTTTAATGAAGGATCCATTAATTTCATTTCACTCCAAAGACATGTGGGTTAGGTTGATTAGCCATGCTAAATTGACCCTTAGTGTCAGGGGTATTAGCAGGGTAAATACGTGGGGTTACGGGGATAGGGCCTAGGTGGGATTGTTATCGGTGCAGACTCGATGGGCCAAATAACCTCCTGCTGCACTGTAGGGATTCTATGATATTTCCAATTTGCTTGGGAAGGCGATGCACCACTAGTATGGACACCTTTGTCGAAATTTTACCAGCACACCCACTCCGGAATCGGGGCGGGTGAGGCTCACACAACACCATTCTCCGTTGGCCTCGGGCGGGATCTTACGAGCTTCGGGCGGGCAAGGCGGTAAAATTCCAGCACTTGTGTATTCGGATAATTGCGAGACTGTGAGAGTGAGGTAGTTGAAAGCAGGAGGTCAGGTGATGACACCTCCAAGAACATGTCCAATCAGAGTTGGCAACCCAACACTGAGCTAATGTAACACTTGTACCAAAGAAATGTGACATCTGATTGAGTGGGTACCTTGACTAACTCATATGGAATAAATGTTCATGTTGACATTTAGTATTGCTGCCCATTACTGAAACCATCACAATTTTCCTTCTAATTGATAAAACACTTCATTTCTTTTTAGTTTACTGACAATAAGGCTCTCAAGCAGATGTTGTCAATGGATCACTTACCTGTTGACACCTTTGTCCAAAACACAAAAGGCTTGGGGTCCCCGACTGTGTCACAAGGTAGATAAACATCCATCTCTGCTTTTACTGACATCGTCAGAGGATTCCTAGTAACTATTCTTGGCTTTCCTTTGGTTGCCCTGATATTGGGCCAGAGTTGTGCAGTATCGGATGAATTCCCTCCTCGCTTTGGAAAGATTGGGGTATGAGGTAACCTTTTGTTCAATGAGGTATTGCCAAGCAATTGAGCAGCGCGAGTTGTTGTGGGTAGAGTTGGAGGGGTATTCGTGGGCACTGTCACTGCGGGCACGGTCGTCTTGGGGATAGTTGTTGAGGTTTTCTCTTTAGTAAATAGGATTGGGGTCTGTGCCTGAGGTCGCCATTGATTACCTTGATTTGCGGTAGGCGTTTGGACAACGGAATGTCTCGGTGATGGTATGTAATTTGTTTTAGCTGTTTTTGAATTTGCATCTAAATCAGCATTGACTACTTTGTTGACTATCACTGGGCTTGTTCTGAATGGGGTTGCTGATATTGCAGTAGACGACTTGATGAAAGGTTCATCAGGTTTTGCTATGGTTTGCATTGTCCTAGTTGGAAATGCTCCCCATTCAGGCTTGGCAGTATCTCCTGACCATACTCCAGCTGCAAAACTGTGGGGCCAAACCCTTGTTGTAGGTGTCAGCGGCTTTTCCGTTACTCCTACAGGAATATATTTGGGAGATTTCGGCCTAGAGCCTTGGTGTGGAATGGATATTCTGCTGAGATTTGCATCTGGCTTCCATTTGTGCTTTGAAATCCAAGTTAAGTTGTTCGACAGTTCCGTGTACGTTTCTTTAACTTGTTGTCTGACTCGTGTAGTTACTGAGTGCTTCCTCGAATGGACGCTATCTGGTTTATTATTACTTTCAGATGTTGTCTTGCTTTCCAGTCGATCTTGATTCTTTGCTCCCATTCCAGCAGCTTTCGGAGTGGGCAAAGCACCTTGTGGAGAAAGAAGTGCAGGCAGGTTTGCTTTGCCCACTGAAACTGTGGCTTGAGAAGGCAAAAGAGGGACATGTGTGAAGGTTACATTGGTCATTTGGGCTTCTGGCACATTTTCTTCTGTTGCTTCACTAGATGGGGCAATGTCCTGGTTGGGAAATTGTGAAGGAGCTATCGTTACGTCAGGAGAAGAAGCTAGTTTTGACGGACTATCACTTCTATTTTGTTGAAGTGTGGAAATTCTGTCAGAAGTTTCGACCTCTGGTGATTTAGTCTCTATTTCCAAAGGTGGCACAGTGTTTGATTCTGGAGTTTCCCTAGATCCCTGTACATTAGAAGCAGTGCTTGTGGTTAATATTTCTAAGTAATTCACTGCAGATTTTGATGTCAAAGTAATTGTTGTGGGAATGGGAAGTGCAGTAATTGGGACAAGTGGATTTAAGATCATATCTGCCGTTTTTCCGCTGTCCTGTACTCCCTTCAATTTCCCAGATCCCATTGGAATAACTGAAGCTGTGGTTGAAACGTGTCTATCACTTGACTCCAGAGATTGTGAGTGAGTAGTGAGATCTGGAGGTTTACCAAAGGTATTGGATGTCAGAGGTGATACAGTTGTAGCGTCAAGTTTTGTACCATTGTGCAATTTATAATCCCTTTGAACATATGGAGCTTCTGTAGTTTCAAGTATTGTCTGAGTTGTAGCTAATGGTTTTGGTTGATGTGACTTCGGAGGCTGTGGCCCTTGAGTGGTAGGTGTACCTGAAGGTTTGGTTGTGGATGGAGAATGTATCAAGACATCCACTGATATTAATTTTGCTTCCTTCGTTGTGAGTTGCTCTAAAGGAGGCAAATTTAATTGGCTAGAAGCTATGGTTGCTAACTTTGAATCTGGCTCTTTTTCTGATATAATGTTGACTTTGATTTGGCCAGCTTCAGAATGGCTCATGTCTATTGGAACAGACGTCACAGTTGACTGGGTGGCTGGCGTCACATTTACCCTGGTTGGTTTTATTTCTTTGGCCCTGGCTATTGGGTATAAATGTTGCCTTTGTCTGTACCTATTAGGCCGAAACCTCCTTCTGCCAGGGAGCCTTCTCCTTGGATGATTTCGCGAAGCAACAACAGACGTATTTTTGCTTTGGCCAGCCCTTGCATTAACATTCACAACAGTGGCCACTTTTGCCATGGTTATGGGTACCGTGGCTTCCGTTGTAGTAGATTTGGCTGCAGGGGTGGGAGGACTGGTAGCAGTAGTTGTGATAATAGTTGGTCTAGTTATGGTGTTGGGGACCAACGTTGTAAGGGTAGCTGCTTCAGTGGCGGAGGCCAAGGCAGTGGTCGTTCTAGTTTTCTTTGACGAGGTAGGGGGGCTAGTGGTGGTTGAAGTTGCTTCAGTTGCGGCCAAAGTGGGGACTGTTTCGCTCGCTAAGACTGGACCTCCTCTGATAAACGCGCTGTCTGTTTCATTGTTAGAATTTGTATCTGCAATATCAATGACGGAGTCCTTTCCAAGAGGCTTCCTTGCTGGATCTATAACAGCTTTAGTCATCCAAGGTTCTGCTAACTCCTGACGTGCAACGGTTTTTGGAGCATTAATTTTGCTTCCAATGACAGATACATCATCATCATCTCCTGGTTCCCCCGGAGTTGGCTGTATCTTAATCATTTCTCTTCTTGGCTCAGTACTGACCTGTTCCGAGGCTGTTGGCAATTCCCAAATCTCTGACTCATGCCTTGGTTTTGAAAGGAACTTGGCCACAGTGCTGGACTCAGTAGCGCTTTGGAGAATGGGGTCAGTATGAGAAGCACTAGAGATTTGGTTTTTGGCAGGATTAGTATCACCTCTCACTCTTTGCTGCAAAAAATGTTCCCGGTGTTTGAGAACAAGAGGTTTGTTAAGTGTAGTGTTCTCCGGCATATCGTATTCTTTCGTTATTGTACTATGAGGTGAGGTTACATGTATTAATTCATCCTCTGAAAAGTTTACATCACTAGTACCTGATGATTCCTCCACGCCAGACTCTTCTTCTGAGGCTGGATTGAGCCCATTGGGCATTTGGCTTTCATTCCTTGCTGGAGATATGGTGGTGGGTTTATAGATTTGGAACAAGGGGTTTGCCGTCACTTTAGGAATAGTTTTGGCTCTCACCTTTGCCAAGATGTCCGCCCACTTTTGTGGGTCAATCTTTTTATTGGACATATTAACTCTTCTGCGAGAATCCCATCTTCTCCTGCCTTCTGTGGCTGTCTTCCCCCTGCCCCGCTGTGGCCCTGGTCTCAGCTTGACGTTCCTGTTCGATCCTACTTGGGAACCGTCATGGGTGTCATCAGCATGAAGACGTTTTCGCCCAATGGATGCGCTGCCAGTGTATTTATTGTAGGTGACCTGCTTCTGACTTTCATATGCTGTGTCTCTCCCTGAGCCCTCCTGTTCCTGAGTCACTGGATCCTCTTTTCTTATAAAGAGGTTGGGGATTGGCGCTCTACTGCCTTTCCCCTTTTTGGCTGATTGGCCGTGCAGCTTCTTAATGACGGCCACGTTAACCGTCAGCGAATCGATGCCGTACTGGTTGATGGCGAGGCATCTGTAATGCCCACTGTTGCGAACGTGACTAGATTTGATGACCAAAGTTCCATTCTCCATAACAAATCCACCAGTGGTGTTTGATGGGGCCCTGAGCACATTGTTACTTGGAAGGATCCAGTTCAGCTGGGCGCTCGGTACTGCGGAGGCAGTGCACAGCAGAGAGATGGTATCTCCAGAATGCACAGTGACGCCACTTTCTTCCACTTGACTTGCATGGACTCTGGTGGGTTGCACAGCAACCCGATAGGTCATTGTATCAGAGTCATCCTTAATAGTCGCGATGCACTGATATGGGCCTGAATCATAATAACCTACAGCCTTCACTATTAATTTCCCAGTGCTAGAGACAGAAATACGGTTATCCTCACTCGTGTACGGAGCTTCCAAACGGGAGCCATTGGGTAAGACCCATTGTACTGACGGACTCGCTGAGGCAAGAATTGGACAGTTTAGCTGCAGCATAGTCCCCGTAACTAAAACATGGTCCGTCCTTGCCCCCTCCTCTTCTTTTATTAATACCCAGCTGGTCTTGGTTTTTGGGGCATTGCTGATTGGAAAGTGCTGTGACAGGTACATTGAGAACAGAAGGATGACATGGCTCGCTGTAGTTTGCCTTCTGTCAAGCTGTATGTTGATGTAATGTTGCATTAACCATGAGGGCTCAGCCATAACATTTGCTTTCACACCGGTGTAATAGTAAGCATCATTATCGACAGCTTGTTTATATCGATAGCTAAGTTTGGGTTCTTTGGACAACATCAAGCCTCTTTCTAACCTTACAGGTGTCTCACTGTAGTAGGCAATGAGTTTCCAAAGCCTCTCCATCTTTTTTTGATCCATGTGGCACATAAGAGTTGCTGAAAGGGTCAGATTGACTGCAATTTCTTGCTCGCTTGGACGATGCCATTGAATCGTCGTATCGTTCCTCAGTTTGTTGAGGTGGCAGACTAAGTGGTTGTGGTTCCCTTGCTGGTCAGTTAAGTTCAAAGTCATGCTTCCAAATGGCTTTTGATGATTTTGATTGGACAGATCTTCACCTTCGTCATCTTCCCATCCACTAACGTTACTCTTCTTCAATGGGGATACAATTGTTGGCTTTGTACAGGTGAGGGCATTGGAATCCAACTTAAAAAGCTCCTTCTTGGTGAATTGTTCGGGTTGGGAGCACAGTGAGCACAGCCGCCCTCCTGGATATGTTCTGTCCTTTTTACATTTTACGACACCTGCGAAAGGTAAGAAAAGAACCATCAAAGTATTTGACAGAGATCTCTTTCTTTTACTCAATCCTTCTCTTTTTTTCTCCACGTTTCTTCTGAGTATGCTGCGAGCTGTTAGGGTACAGTTAAAAAGGATTAATCAAGTAAACGTAGACCAAATGTTTTCTCGTATGGGGCAATCTCAAACAAGAGGTCACAGGTCGAGGTTGCAAGGCAGTAGATTTAAAACTGAGATGAGGAGGAACTACTTCTCACAGAGGGTGGTGAATTTGTGGAACTTGCTGCCCCATAGCGCGGTGAAGTCTGAATCATTGAAGGGTTTCAAAAAGGAGATAGATATATTTCTGATACAAAATGTGATAATGGGACATGGGGAAAAGGTGGGGAGGTGGACTTGAGACCAGGGAGAGATTAGCCATGATCTGATTGAATGGTGGAGCAGGCTCGTAGGGCTGAATTTGCCTACTTCTGCTCCTAATTCCTATGTTCCTACAGCTCTGTTGGCACATGATGCCATATCATATTTCTCCCAAGAGATGGCTGATTCCAGGACAGTTGCTGGATCATAGATTGTAGAAACCCTACAGTGCAGATGGAGGCCATTCGGCCCATCGAGTCTGCACCGACCACATCTTTGCCAGTGAGAGTGAAGTCTCGCTGCCAGAACCAGAAGTGGGATCCTAACCCATGGGGACTCCCTCAACAGCAGCAGAATCCCAATGGGGGTGCAAAGTGGCTCGCCACTGAATTGAATTAATTGGCCATCCCAACTCCTGTCGGAAGGGCGGTTGCACTACCGTCATTCCCACTCTGGTAATATCTCATGATAAAGTTTAAAGTTTATCGGTTATTCGAACCAGGGTCCCTGGCACAGTGAGGTAGCAGTGCTAACCATTGTGCCACCATGCCTAGTTTTGAAGGAAGTTTCTGATTCCTGTTACACGTCACTTGAAGATGTGTTTTCTGGCCTCAACATTGATTTGGTTTGCAATGATGTTGCACTCCTGTCATTGTGAGGCCAGTGCAATCCTTGCATTGAAGAATGTGGTTGTCAACACAACTCACATTCCTTTATTTGTAAGATAACCATGAAAGCCACAAGAAATGTGCCACTTCAAGTGGTTGCATGACTATATATTGATTAATTTTAGAGTCATACTCCAGAATTTTACCGTCCCGCCCACCACAGAAATCAGACTGGGCGAGGGGCGGAGCATGGGAAGGTCCGTCAACCTCGGGTGGGTTTTATAGTTTCAGGATGAGCAAGGCCGTAAAATCCTGTCCATAGGGTGGCACGGTGGCACAGTGGTTAGCACTGCTGCCTCACAGCGCCAGGGACCCGGGTTCAATTCCAGCCTCGGGTCACTGTCTTTGTGGAACAGACAAAGAACAATACAGCACAGGAACAGGCCCTTCGGCCCTCCAAGCCCGCGCCGCTCCCTGGTCCAAACTAGACCATTCTTTTGTATCCCTCCATTCCCACTCCGTTCATATGGCTGTCTAGATAAGTCTTAAACATTCCCAGTGTGTCCGCCTCCACCACCTTGCCTGGCAGTGCATTCCAGGCCCCCACCACCCTCTGTGTAAAATATGTCCTTCTGATATCTGTGTTAAACCTCCCCCCCTTCACCTTGAACCTATGACTCCTCGTGAACGTCACCACTGACCTGGGGAAAAACTTCCCACCATTCGCCCTATCTATGCCTTTCATAATTTTATACACCTCTATTAAGTCTCCGCTCATCCTCCGTCTTTCCAAGGAGAACAACCTCAGTTTACCCAATCTCTCCTCATAACTAAGCCCCTCCATACCAGGCAACATCCTGGTAAACCTCCTCTGTACTCTCTCCAAAGCCTCCACGTCCTTCTGGTAGTGTGGCGACCAGAACTGGACGCAGTATTCCAAATGCGGCCGAACCAACGTTCTATACATCTGCAACATCAGACCCCAAACTTTCATACTCTATGCCCCGTCCTATAAAGGCAAGCATGCCATATGCCTTCTTCACCACCTTCTCCACCTGTGACGTCACCTTCAAGGATCTGTGGACTTGCACACCCAGGTCCCTCTGCGTATCTACACCCTTTATGGTTCTGCCATTTATCGTATAGCTCCTCCCTACATTATTTCTACCAAAATGCATCACTTCACATTTATCAGGATTGAACTCCATCTGCCATTTCTTTGCCCAAATTTCCAGCCTATCTATATCCTTCTGTAGCTTCTGACAATGCTCCTCACTATCTGCAAGTCCTGCCAATTTTGTGTCATCCGCAAACTTACTGATCACCCCAGTTACACCTTCTTCCAGATCATTTATATAAATCACAAACAGCAGAGGTCCCAATACAGAGCCCTGCGGAACACCACTAGTCACAGGCCTCCAGCCGGAAAAAGACCCTTCCACTACCACCCTCTGTCTTCTGTGACCAAGCCAGTTCTCCACCCATCTAGCCACCTCCCCCTTTATCCCATGAGACCCAACCTTTTTCACCAGCCTACCATGAGGGACTTTGTCAAACGCTTTACTAAAGTCCATATAGACGACATCCACGGCCCTTCCCTCGTCAACCATTCTGGTCACTTCTTCAAAAAACTCCACCAGGTTAGTGAGGCATGACCTCCCTCTCGCAAAACCATGCTGACTATCGTTAATGAGTTTATTCCTTTCTAAATGCGCATACATCCTATCTCTAAGGAGTTTGCACGTTCTCCCCGTGTCTGCGTGGGTTTCGTCCGGGTGCTCCAGTTTCCTCCCACAGTCCAAAGATGTGCAGGTTAGGTGCATTGGTCAGGGTATAAGCAGGGTAAATGGTTAGCACTGCTACCTCACAGCACCAGGGACCTGTGTTCAATTCCGGCCCCGTTCTCCCCGTGTCTGTGTGGGCTTCCTCCGGGTGCTCCAGTTTCCTCCCACAGTCCAAAGAAGTGCTTGTTAGGCTGATTGACCATGCTAAATTGACCCTTAGAGTCAGGGAGATTCGCAATGTAAATACATGGGATTAAGGCGATAGGGTCTGGTTCGGATTATTGTCGGTGCAGGCTCAATGGGCTGAATGGCCTCCTTCTGCACTGTAGGGATTCTGTGAACATTTAACTTATCCAACTTCCCCTTAAAACCATTTCCATTGATGACAGATCTCACATTCTCGCCACACTATCAGTAAGGATATTTCTCCAAAATTCCTTGTGGATTTATTTTAAAGATATTTTCGACGTCTTTATTTCAGACTCTTCACAAATGGCAACATCTTTTCTACACCTACCCTATCAAACCACTTCATCACATTAAAGAATTTGATCAGGGTAAATCTCAACAGAGAGGAGAACCTGAGGAGTCTGCACGTTCTCCCTGTGTCTGCCTGGGTTTCCTCCGGGTGCTCCGGTTTCCTCCCACACTCCGAAAGACGTGCTGGTTCGGTGCATTGGCCATGCTAAATTCTCCCTCAGTGTACCCGAACAGGCGCCGGAGTGCGTCGACTAGGGGATTTTCACAGTAGCTTCAGTGCAGTGTTAATGTAAGCCAACTTGTGACACTAATAAAATAAACTTTTAAAAAAAACCTCAGGCTGTACAGAGGGGAAGGGGAATTCACTGTGTATCTTAGCAGACTGGTGGCATGTTGGCAGAGTGCTTAGCACTGCTGCCTCACAGCGCCAGGAATCCGGGTTTGATTCCCGGCTTGGGTCACTGTCTGTGTGGAGACTGTAGGTTCTCCCCATGTCTGCGTGGGTTTCCTCCAGGTGCTCCGGTTTCCTCCCACAGTGCGAAAGGCGCGGCTGGGGGATTTTCACAGAAAATTCATTGCAGTGTTGATGTAAGCTTACTTGTGGCACAAATAAAAAAACTTTAAAAAAAACCTCAGCCTGTACAGAGGGGAAGGGAGATTCACCGTGCGTTTTAGCAGACCCCAGCTGGGACTAACTGCTGTTGGAATTACAAGTGGAAAACACTCCATTTCCAACACACATTCCTTGTCTTGATCAGCGTGTTCAATCATAGAATCCCTACAGGGCAGAAGGAGGTCATTCGGCCCATTGAGTCTGCACCGACCACATTCCCACCCAGGCCCTATTCCCACAACCCTCATTTACCCTGCTAATCCCCCAACACGAGGGCCAATTTAGTATGGCCAATCAACCTAACCCATCTTTGACTGTGGGGGGAAACCGGAGCACCCGGAGGAAACCCATGCAGAGACAGGGGGAAAATGTGCAGACTGCACACCGACAGTGACCCAAGTCGGGAATTGAACCCGGGGCCCCTGGCACTGTGAGGCAGCAGTGCTAACCACTGTGCCACCGTGCCCCCCACCCCACCTTTTTCCAAAAAAAAACTTAGATAACAAGTGCGTTACCACTTGATGCTAAGTCGCTGATTTACCTGCAGCCTCTCTTTCCCAGTCCAGGAGCCATTTTAACCTACAGTCACATGACCATGGATTCCCATGCAGGTAGATGTTTTCCAGTTGCGGCATGGAATGCAGCATCTCCCGGGGCAGCGTCCTGATGGAATTATCAGAGAGGTAGAGGTGCTTCACCGACGAAACTTTGAAATGCCGTAGAAATGAAAAGGTCACGAAGGTACTGGGATGGATTTGCTGCAACAGGTTCCCTTCGAGGTGGACCAACTTCAGGGAGGTCAGTCCGTAGAAGGCGCCCGGCTGAATGAACTCAATCTTATTGTGGTCAATGTGCAGGCGTAATAAATTCACCAGGCCCTGAAAGGTCTGCCCCATTACGACACTCACTTTGTTGTAACTCAGTTTAAGGACCTGCGAGAGGAGGATAATTAAGTTGAAACTTAACGGGCAATCCCAAAACAAAGCT
This sequence comes from Mustelus asterias, assembly GCF_964213995.1. Classification (NCBI taxonomy): domain Eukaryota; kingdom Metazoa; phylum Chordata; class Chondrichthyes; order Carcharhiniformes; family Triakidae; genus Mustelus; species Mustelus asterias. The sequence continues at coordinate 115,309,882 of NC_135810.1, forward strand.
AAATCAGTTCAGCATGCAGAATGATTTACACCAAAAAACACCGTGGCATTATATTAACAAGAAGCACGTGCATCTCTTTCACAGATCATTGGGGCGGTTATACTTGCGCTGCCCACACAGAGATTTGCTGAAATTTATTGGATCTTCTTGGGAGGTTTGATGAGGGATGGAGGAAAGAAAATATTAAAGAGAAAAAGCTATGGCACTAATAAGGATCTGGGACAAGTTAACTGCAAGAAGCTAACTCGGCAGAATGCAGGGGATAAAGAAAAGTTTTTGTTGTTCATTCGTGGGACATGCCCATCGCTGGTTGGCCAGCATTTATTGCCCATCCCTAGTTGCCCTTGGAGGGTAGTTGAGAGTCAACCACATTGCTGTATATGGCATTCTTCTGTTTAAAATCTATCTTTGCCTGACAATTGAAATATTTTAGTCTATTGCATCCTATGGCAGCACAGTGGTTAGCACTGCTGTTTCACAGTGCCAGGGACCCGGGTTCGATTCCCAGCTTGGGTCACTGTCTGTGTGGAGTGTGCTCGGTCTCCCCGTGTCTGCGTGTGTTTCCTCCGGGTGCTCCAGTTTCCTCCCTAGTCCAAAGATGTGCTGGTTAGGTGCATTGGCCGTGCTAAATTCTCCCCCAGTGTACCTGAACAGACGCCGGAGTGTGGCAACTAGGGTATTTTCACAGTAACTTAATTGCAGTGTTAATGTTAGCCTACCTGTGACACGAATAAATAAACCTTTAAACTTCCCTAGATTCTACAACAGTGATGTATGTAAACTTGCCAAATAAGAAAAGAAGAAACAGAATTCCCTAAAAGTGACGTCACAGGTGGATAGGGTCGTAAAGAGTGCCTTTGGTACATTGGCCTTTATAAATCGGAGTATCGAGTATAAAGGTTGGAGTGTTATGTAAGGTTATATAAGGCATTGGTGAGGCCGAATTTGGAGTATTGTGTACAGTTTTGGTCACCTAGTTACAGGAAGGATGTAAATAAGATTGAAAGAGTGCAGAGAAGGTTCACAAGGATGTTGCCGGGACTTGAGAAGCTGAGTTACAGAGAGAGATTGAATAGGTTGGGACTTTATTCCCTGGAGCGTAGAAGATTGAGGGGAGATTTGATAGAGGTGTATAAGATTTTGATAGGTATAGATAGAGTGAATGCAAGCAGGCTTTTTCCGCTGAGGCTAGGGGAGAAAAAAACCAGAGGGCATGGGTTAAGGGTGAAAGGAGAAAAGTTTAAAGGGAATATTAGGGGGGGCTTCTTCACGCAGAGAGTGGTGGGAGTGTGGAATGAGCTGCCGGATAAAGTGGTAAATGCGGGGTCACTTTTAACATTTAAGAAAAACTTGGACGGGTTCATGGATGAGAGGGGTGTGGAGGGATATGGTCCAAGTGCAGGTCAGTGGGACTAGGCATAAAATGGTTCGGCACAGACAAGAAGGGCCAAAAGGCCTGTTTCTGAGCTGTAATTTTCTATGGTTCTATGGTTCTAACTACATGTCAGTTACTCTGATATCAGTAGTGGAAAAATTGTTTGACTCTATCCTTAGGGATGCGATAAGGGATACAAGAAAATCTTGATAAGCTTGGCCAAAGTTAACATTGGGCAGAGTGAACACAGATCTATGAAAAGGAAACTGTGCTTGACAAATCTATTGGAGTTTGGCCATGCTAAATTCTCCCTCAGTGTACCTGAACAGGCGTCAGAGTGTGGCGACTAGGGGATTTTCACACTAACTTCATTGCAGTGTGAATGTAAGCCTACTTGTGACACTGATAAATAAACTAAATAAACTTAAACTTAAATGCATGCTGTGATTTAAATATTTACATCCAGGCACCAAGTACTACCTGCAATGATTGCAAATCATTGAAAGCTCCATCCGGAAGCCTTTGGATTTCATTTCCGTGTAGCATCAGAAGCTCCAGCTTTTGAAGTCCGTGGAAGGAGAGTTTGCTCACGGATTGTATATTGTTAAAGCTGTGAGAATAGGGAAGAAGCAAATCATCGTCCTGTACCTTGGTCAAAATGTTTTTTAAAAAACCAATGCGACACAATCTCTAGAGCAAACGTCTCAACTTTCCAAACTAGGTATTGCACCCACCAGCTCAAATATTCGGATGACTCAGTTTTTCCAGTTGTCAATGGATCTTTGTGGTAGATTTGTGTGTGCTGAATTACCAGCACAGATAAAGAAAGAACTTCATTTATATAGCGCCTTTTCTGGCATCAGGGCATCCCAAAAAATGAAGTACTTTTGAAGGTTCTTTAGTGTAAGAAATCGAGCAGCCAACTTGCACACAGCAAGGTCTCTCAAATGGCAATTAAATATCTGCCTTACTTAAGACATATAACCTGCCTTAGTTAGGTTGGCTATTGGCCAGGACACTAGGAGGAGCTCCTCTGCTCTCATTCAAATAATATCGTGGGACCTTTGACATCCATCTCAGAGGGCTGATTTCCCATGCGAAGAACAGTACTGCTGACAGTGCAACACCACCACTGCCCCCAAACGCCCCCCCCCCCCCCCCCCCCCCGCCCCCCTCAACCCCTGTTACTATTGCACTGCGGCTGTCAGGCCAGACTTTGTGTTCAAGTCTCCGGAATGGGGCTTGAAGCCTTCAACTCTCTACCTTGGGGGTGAGGGAGATGCCAACGGAGCTATGGCCAATGCCTTACCTGTCAAACATACAGCTGACTGACTGTGGAGAATTTTAACCTCTTAAAACAGGTCGGTTTGGGTTGGGTGGGATATCAAGATTTTAAAAATCTCAATCCCAAACCCAACACACTCCTGCTTTTAATGGAGGAAGAGTAAGTAGTCCCACAACACCAGGTTAAAGTCCAACAGGTTTATTTGGTAGCACGAGCTTTCGGAGCGCAGCTCCTTCATTAGACTCACCTGATGAAAGACCATTAGGAAATAGTGATCATAATAACATTGAATTCCATGGTAATTTTGAAAGTGACATATTCCAATCACAAACAAGATGATTGAACTTAAACAAAGGCAATTACATAGGTATGAGGGGAGAACTTGCTGTGGCTGATTGGGAAAATAGACTTAACTGTGTGGCAATGAATAAACAGTTGGAAATATAAAGATATTTTGAACAAAACACATTCCATTCAAAACCAAAACCTCAGTGGGAAAGATCCCTCCGCGGCTTTCTAAGGACGTTGAGGAGCATTAAGTTCAAAGAAGAGGCTTAATATATTGGGATGGCACAGTGGTTAGCACTGCTGCCTCACAGTGCCAGGGGCCCAAGTTCGATTCCTGGCTTGGGTCACTGTCTGTATGGAGTTTGCACATTCTCCCCTGTCTGCATGGGTTTTCTCCGGGTGCTCCGGTTTCCTCCCACAGTCCAAAGATATGCGAGTTGGGTGGATTAGCCATGCTAAATTGCCCCTTAGTGTCAGACGGACTAGCTAGGGTAAATGCATGGGGTTATGGGGATAGGGTCTGGGTGGGATTGTGGTCGGTGCAGACTTGATGGGCCAAATGGCCTCCTTCTGCACTGTAGGATGCTGTGATTCTATGTTGAAACGATTAAAGAGGTTAAAGAGGCTTATAAATATTGCCCATCCCTAACCGCCCTTCTCAAGGGATAGGCAATAAATGCTAGCCTAGCCAGTGACACCCACATCCTGTGAAATCATAAAATAGCAAGTATGAGGTTGGGAATATTTTAGAAACCGACAAAGAGCCACCAAAAAATTGATAAAAAGGGAAAAATGGAATGAGAGTAAACTAGACAAATACCTTAAAACAGATTGCAAAAAATACCATACCTGTATACAAAAGGGGAAGTTAAGAATAGGCAGTAAAGTCTGTCCCTGCTAGTACTGTCCAGATTCCATGAACGAATAAAGTAAGAAAAAGGAAGAGAATAGCTAAAGTATTTCCTGATAGAAGTCTACAAGATTATGAGGGGCATGGACAGAGTAGATAGTCAGAAGCTTTTTCCCAGGGTGGAAGAGTCAATTACTTGGGGGCACAGGTTTAAGGTGCAAGGGGCAACATTTAAAGGAGATGTACGAAGCAAGTTTTTTACACAGAGGGTGGTGGCTGCCTGGAACTCGCTGCCAGGGGAGATAGTGGAAGCGGATCCGATAGTGAGTTTTAAGGGGTGTCTTGGCAAATACATGAATAGGATAGGAATAGAGGTATATGGTCCCTGGAAGGGTAGGGGGTTTTAGTTAAGTCGGACAGCATGGTCGGTGCAGTCTTGGAGGGTCGAAGGGCCTGTTCCTGTGCTGTAATTTTCTTTGTTCTTTGTTCTAAACTTTGGTCCCTTAAAAACAGAGACGTGGAAATTATCACTGGGAATGAGGAAGAGGCAAAAACATTGAACAATATTTTGTGCCTGTCTTCACGGAAGATGACACAAACCTAGGGCTAAGAGTGAGGAAGTTAAGGTCTATATTGTCAGTGGAAAAATAAATGAGATGAAACTCAAGGAATTAAAATCAATCAAATTCCCAGGATCTGATTTGCCTACATCCAAGAGTCCTATACAAGATAGCTGCAGAGATAGTGGATATGCTGGTTCTGATTTTGAAAATTCTTTATATTTTAAAATGATCCCGGAAGATTTCCGTGAATTCAGAATGAAAGTGAGGAGGTGTGGGATAGAGGGAAAGTTGGCCGATTGGATAGGTAACTGGCTGTCTGATCGAAGACAGAGGGTGGTGGTGGATGGAAAATTTTCGGACTGGAGGCAGGTTGCTAGCGGAGTGCCACAGGGATCAGTGCTTGGTCCTCTGCTCTTTGTGATTTTTATTAATGACTTAGAGGAGGGGGCTGAAGGGTGGATCAGTAAATTTGCTGATGACACCAAGATTGGTGGAGTAGTGGATGAGGTGGAGGGCTGTTGTAGGCTGCAAAGAGACATAGATAGGATGCAAAGCTGAGCTGAAAAATGGCAAATGGAGTTTAACCCTGATAAATGTGAGGTGATTCATTTTGGTAGGACTAATTTAAATGTGGATTACAGGGTCAAAGGTAGGGTTCTGAAGACTGTGGAGGAACAGAGAGATCTTGGGGTTCATATCCACAGACCTCTAAAGGTTGCCACTCAAGTGGATAGAGCTGTGAAGAAGGCCTATAGTGTGTTAGCTTTTATTAACAGGGGGTTGGAGTTTAAGAGCCGTGGGGTTATGCTGCAACTGTACAGGACCTTGGTGAGACCACATTTGGAATATTGTGTGCAGTTCTGGTCACCTCACTATAAGAAGGATGTGGAAGCGCTGAAAAGAGTGCAGAGGAGATTTACCAGGATGCTGCCTGGTTTGGAGGGTAGGTCTTATGAGGAAAGGTTGAGGGAGCTAGGGCTGTTCTCTCTGGAGCGGAGGAGGCTGAGGGGAGACTTAATAGAGGTTTATAAAATGACGAAGGGGATAGATAGAGTGAACGTTCAAAGACTATTTCCTCGGGTGGATGGAGCTATTACAAGGGGGCATAACTATAGGGTTCATGGTGGGAGATACAGGAAGGATATCAGAGGTAGGTTCTTTATGCAGAGAGTGGTTGGGGTGTGGAATGGACTGCCTGCAGTGATAGTGGAGTCAGACACTTTAGGAACATTTAAGCGGTTATTGGATAGGCACATGGAGCACACCAGGATGATAGGGAGTGGGATAGCTTGATCTTGGTTTCAGATAAAGCTCGGCACAACATCGTGGGCCGAAGGGCCTGTTCTGTGCTGTACTGTTCTATGTTCTATGTTCAGTCACCGGGAAAGTGTTGGAATCTATTGTTCAGTAATTCTTAAAAACGCTCTTCAAAAAGCATGCTATGATGAGAAAAAATCAACACGGCTTTACAAAAGGGAAATCCTGTTTGACAAATCTATTCAAGTCTTTAAGGATATAACTATTTGAGTCAATAAAGGGGAACCCCAGAAAACTTGGATTTCCAAAAGACATTTGAAAAGGTGCCACACAAAATGTTAATACATAAGGTAAGGTGGAGTTGGGAGTGATTTATTAGCATGGACAGAGGATTGCTTAACAGGTGGGGAGCAGAGGGCAGGGAAAAATGAGACATCTCCAAGTTGACAGGCAGTGACTAGCGGAATGCTGCAAGGATCAGTGAGTGCCTCAGCTATTTGTAGACGATATTAATGGCTTAGTCAAAGAGACAGAGAGTAATGTATTTAAGTGTGCTGATAGTATAAACTTTTTAGGGCAGCACAGTGGCACAGTGGTTAGCACTGTTGCCTCACAGCACCAGGAACTGGGTTCGATTCCCAGCTTGGGTCACTGTCTGTGCGGAGTCTGCACATTCTCTCCCCGTGTCTGCGTGGGTTTCCTCCGGATGCTCCGGTTTCCTCCCACAGTCCAAAAGACGTGCTGGTTAGGTGCATTGACCATACTAAATTCTCCCTCAGTGAACCTGAACAGGCGCCGGAGTGTGGCGACTAGGGGATTTTTACAGTAACTTTATTGGAGTGTTAATGTAAGCCTACTTGTGACATTAATAAATAAACTTTCAAAACCTTTAGGTGGGAATATAAGCTGTGAGGAGGACACGAAAAGGCTGCAAAGAGATCGAGACAAGTTAAGTGAGTGAGCAGTGAGGATAGCAGATGGAGAGGCATGGGGAATGTGAGGTTTTTCACTCTGCTTGGAAGACTAGAATTGCAGAATATTTTAAAAAGGCATGGAACTTGTAAATGTTGATGTTCAAAGGGACTTGGGTGTGCTTGCCAAAGCAACACAAAAAGTTTGCATGCAAGTGCAACAAGTAATTAATAAAGCAAATGGCATGTTGGCCTTTATTACACAGAGATTGGAGTGCAGGGATAAAGAAGCCTTGCTCCAATTGTACGGGCCTTGGTGAAAAATATCATTTGGCTTTGATATTTAAAGTCATTGGAGTCAATATGGGGAAGGTTCATTAGATTGGTCCTTGGGATGAGAGGTCTGTCCTTTGATGAGACGCTGAGTAAACTGGGTCGATATTCATTCGAGTTTAGAAGAATGAGAAGCGAGCCCATTGAAACATTCAAGCTTCTGGAGGGGCTTGACAGGGTAGATATCAGGGGGTTGCGCCCTCTGGCTGGGGAGCCGAGAACAAGGAGACGCTAGCTGGAATTTTATCACCTTGCCCGCCCCGGAATGGGGGCGGATTAGGCTCACAAAACGGAATTGCCCGTTGGCCTTGGGCAGGATTTTACGAGCCTCGTCCGAGCGAGGTCGTAAAATCCCGCATTCAGTCTCAGGTAAAGAGGCTGATCATTTAGGATTGAGACAAGCAGAAATTTCTTCACTCAGAGGGTGGCGAATCTTTGGAATTCTCTACATCAGAGGGTTGTGGATGCTCCTTCGTTGAATACAGTTAAGGCTGAGATAGACAGATTTTTGAGGGAATCAAGGGATATGGGACGCAGACAGGAAAGTGAAGTTGAATCTGCAGATCTGCCATGATCATACTGAACGTTGGATCAGCTTCAACAGATTATTTGGTCCTATCCTGTTCCTATTTCATATGTCCATATGAAATACTATCGGGAACAGTGGCATAGTGGTTATGTTCACAGCACTAGTAATCCAGCATCCAGTGACATGAGTTCAAATCCCACCACAGCAACTGGGCAACTTAAATGCAGTAAATTAAATAAACCTGAATTAAATCTGGCATCAATAGTGATGACTGTATAACTAGGGGATTATTACACAAACCTATCTGATTGAAACTCCTCCCCTCAGTTTGGAGAGTCAGCCCAGTAAAGATTGGGCAACTAAATTTCACATCCAAAGGTCTGCAGGTTAGGTGGATTGGCCATGCTAAATCACCCCTTAGTGTCCCAAGATGTGAAGGTTAGGGGGATTAGCGAGGTAAATACATGGGGTTACAGGAAAGGACCTGAGTGGGCTGCTCTATCGGAGAGTCGGTGCAGACATGATGGGCCAAATGGCCTTCTTCTGCACTGGACAGGATACTAAGTTGAAATAAAGATCAATCTATTCGCCCTTAGAATTCATCTTTGTCAGCTGGTATGCAAATATACCCTTTGTAGACATTGCAACCACACAATTATACTTCACAGTTCCAAGAGATCAGGCACCACGTGCAGAAGTCTACAAACCCTAAATTCATTCTTTCCACCTCCTTTGGTATTCTGGTCGGCACTGCTGTTAGTGATCGGAAAGTGCAGTGGACTTCGGTTGAGAAATAACAGACGCAGGTATGGGGACATGAGAGTGTCAGACGTGGCAATCCCAGAAACAGAATCAGCACCATGGAGAGGGTCTCCACATTAACCACGTTGCGTAACACCTCAAGCATCTTCGCCATTCTGCTGTAAGAGATGCTGGAACTTCCACACAGTCTGCGGCAGAGTGCAGGACGATGGCGTTTGCTTTTAAGCTCACGGGTGGCACAGATTCTACCGTCGCGCTGTCAGGAAATATCAAAATGTTGCCATCTTTCCAATCTTGAGTGATCCATCAAAAAAGGACAGCTGCTTAAAGGTGTAAGCCATGCCCTGGGAGGAGCGTAAAGTTCCAATTCGTCCTGCAGAAAAAGAAATAAACCATTCAGGTATTGGTCAATAGGTATCCAAAGCATTACGTGTGGCGGTGTGAGAAGACAAGGGCATCTACCTCATCAAGTCCTTTCCTTTTACCAACCCAGGCACAATCCACTCTGTTATAGATTCAACCCAACACATCTTTATTCCTGGGTTCGATTCCGGTTTAGGTGACTGTGTGGAGTCTACATGTTTTATTATTATTATTTATTATTATTATTGTCACAAGTAGGCGTACATTAACACTGCAATGAAGTTACTGTGAAAATCCCCTGGTTGCCACGTTCTGGCGCCTGTTCGGGTACACTGAGGGAGAATTTAGCATGGCCAATCCACCCTAGTAAGAAGTCTCACAACACCAGGTTAAAGTCCAACAGGTTTATTTGGTAGCAAATACCATAAGCTCTCAGAGCGCTGCTCCTTCGTCAGATGGAGTGGAAATGTGCTCTCAAACAGTGCACAGAGACACAAAATCAAGTTACAGAATACTGATTAGAATGCGAATCCCTACAACCAGCCAGGTCTTAAAGGTACAGACAATGTGGGTGGAGGGAGCATTAAACACAGGTTAAAGAGATGTGTATTGTCTCCAGACAGAACAGCTAGTGAGATTCTGCAAGTCCTTTCTGCATCCTTTCTGCAGGAAAGGATGTCCCGAGGCATGGTACATTGGGGAAACCATGCAGAAGCTACGACAATGGATGAATGAACACCGCTCGACAATCACCAGGCAAGACTGTTCTCTTCCTGTGGGGGAGCACTTCAGCAGTCACGGGCATTCAGCCTTGGATCTTCAGGTAAGCGTTCTCCAAGGTGGCCTTCACGACACACGACAGCGCAGAGTCGCTGAGCAGAAACTGATAGCCAAGTTCCGCACACATGAGGACGGCCTAAACCGGGATGTTGGATTTATGTCACATTATCAGTAACCCCCACAGCTTGCCTCCTGGACTTGCAGAATCTCACTAGCTGTTCTGTCTGGAGACAATACACATCTCTTTAACCTGTGTTTAATGCTCCCTCCACCCACATTGTCTGTACCTTTAAGACCTGGCTGGTTGTAGGGAGTCGCATTCTAATCAGTATTCTGTAACTTGATTTTGTGTCTCTGTGCACTGTTTGAGAGCACATTTCCACTCCATCTGATGAAGGAGCAGCGCTCCGAAAGCTTATGGTATTTGATACCAAATAAACCTATTGGACTTTAACCTGGTGTTGTGAGACTTCTTACTGTGTTCACCCCAGTCTAACGCCAGCATCTCCACATCATGGCAATCCACCCTAACCAGCACTTCTTTTGGACTGTGGGAGGAGACTGGAGCACCCGGAGGAAACCCACGCAGACGCGGGGAAAACATGCAGACTGCGCACAGACAGTGATCTAAGCCGGAGATCAAACCTGAGTCCCTGGCGCCGTGAGGCAGCAGTGCTAACCAATGTGCCACCATGCCACCGTGCCACCCCGTGCCAGCCCACATTCTCCCCATGTCTGAGTGGGTTTCCTCCAGGTGCTCCGGTTTCCTCCCACACTCCAAAGATGTGCTGTTGAGGTGGGCTGTCTATGCTAAATTGCCCCTTAGTGTCCCAGGATGTGTGGGTTAAGGGGATTTGCCATTCTAAATGCATAGGGGAGTGGACCTGAGTAAGATGTGTAATAACTCCACAGAGGCGAAAGTCCCATGACTAAGTTACTTTATTTACACCATACACCTGTACACAGCCAGCTCTCCAGTTGCTCCCTGCTGAATGCAGGCTGAGAGTCTGACACACCTGCTTTAAATAGTGAGCATGAGGCTCCCTGATTTAACCATCGATTAGGACTCATCAGATAGTTCATACTCTAGCAAGCCAACCTCATTAGCCTGGCTGAAGTCATCACAAGACGCTCTTTCAGAAAGTCGGTGCAGATGCGATGGGCCGAATGGCCTCCTTCAGCACTGGATTCGGGACTCTGTGGATAAAACTCCACAGCTGGCAGGAGGATTTCTCGGGCTTTACCAGCCATCCCAATTCCTGTGGGGTGGGGGCTCAAAAAGGTTAAAGAAAAAACCCTCCCCTGCTGTAACAGTTCCATTATAAATACATAACTAGGAAAAAATGGGATTGAAAGTAAGTCTGAGGCAGCTAACCAGACTGAAGGGAAGTTTCCATCTTTTATTCCTTGCACTCTAGCCAGTTTAGCAATAAGGTAGCAAAATATTTCTAAGAATAATATTTCCAGTAAGGATTTGGCAGAAGCTTCAGGCTAGAAAGTTGATTTGAAGATTAGTACATTGAAAACATGAAGGATCACAATTGCATGCTGTACGTACAATTGAATAAGTCTTTAATCCAGATCTGCATATCTAAATGCCTTGATTAGATTATTATACCGTGATCACTCCAGGCTATCCAAGCTTCTAGATAAATGAGCCATTTTACTGTGGAATTACTGGTATTAAATTACTGCGGAATAACCATAAGCAGATTTCCATTATTCTCAACTTCACTGATGTCTCGTTTTTTTCCCAAATTGTCTCCTTTTTTTGGACCTCTATCGTTTTTACCCTTTGCCATTCTGTAAGGGAGGGCAAGTGAGGGACGGAAAGTTGCTCACATCACCGCACTTCAAGGCAGACATCATAGAATCATAGAATCCAACAGTATAGAAGGAGGCCATTCGGCCCATCGAGTCTGCACTGACCAAAATCCCACCCAGGCCCGATTCCCGTAACCCCACATATTCACCTTGCTAATCCCCCTGACACTAGGGTCAATTCAGCATGGCCAATCAACTTAACCCGCACATCTTTGGAGTGTGGGAGGAAACCGGAACACCCGGAGGAAACCCACGCACACACGGGGAGAATGTGCAAACTTCACACGGACTAGTGACCCAAGTCGGGAATCGAACCCGGGTCCCTAGCGCTGTGAGACAGCAGTGCTAGCCGCTGTGCCACCGTGCTGCGCCTAGGTCATTTTCTCAGTGTCAGGCTATGCCACAGGCCCAATTCTGCTCAGCTTGCATAACCTTCTCCATTATGATCACTGAACAGCCATGAACAGGTTGCAAACTGCCACCAGGTGTATGTACATTTTTATATTTAATTTATTAGTGTCACAAGTAGGCTTACATTAACACTGCAATGTAATTGCTGTGAAAATCCCCTAGTCGCCACACTCCGGCGCCTGTTCGGGTACACTGAGGGAGAATTTAGCATGGCCAATGCACCTAACCAGCACGTCTTTTGGACTGTGGGAGGAAACCGGAGGACCCAGAGGAAACCCACGCAGATACGAGGAGAACGTGCAGGTTCTGCACAGACAGTGACCCAAGCCGGGAACTGAACCGGGGTCCCTGACACTGTGAGGCAGCAGTGCTAACCACCGTGCCACCATGCTGCCCTGCAGACGTTCGCCGTGAGGTGTAACGGCAATTTGCGCATAACAGTCCCAGTGTCCTGCCTGCATTCACTCGTAGAGATATGGTTAAAAAAACAACCTTATCCCACATTGCTTTTGTAGCTCTTTACTCTTTGACTCCAAGTGATATCACATTAGATGGATGCCCTATACTTCAATTCCTTAACCCTTGAGAATAAGGACTCTGGAGTTGAATCCTTCGTGATGTCTGAGTCACAAGCTCCTGGGTATAAGTCCCAGTCTAGGGCGTGAGTACAAAGATTGACAATCCAGTGCAGTACAATCCAGTGGTTGACAATCCAGTGCAGTACAATCCAGTGGTTGACAATCCAGTGCAGTACAATCCAGTGGTTGACAATCCAGTGCAGTACAATCCAGTGGTTGACAATCCAGTGCAGTACAATCCAGTGGTTGACAATCCAGTGCAGTACAATCCAGTGGTTGACAATCCAGTGCAGTACAATCCAGTGGTTGACAATCCAGTGCAGTACAATCCAGTGGTTGACAATCCAGTGCAGTACAATCCAGTGGTTGACAATCCAGTGCAGTACATAGGGGTTGCACTGATGGTGCTGCCTTCTTTTGGTTGAGACATTGAACCGATGCCCCTTCTTTGGAGGGGAAACCTGGAAGACTTAAACCCACAGCATGCATCTTGTGACCCTGACAGATTCCTCGCCCAGAGCTTAACCTGACTTCCCACTTTCAGTGAGGTTGGGAGCGTTCCAGGGCAGACCAAAGAACTAAGTCCTGGAGGGGTGGGGAGTGGTTGGGTGGTTGGAGGTTTGAAACTGGATTAGGCAGAGGGGTCTGACTACTGACCCCAAAGGGTCTTTGTATGGGAAAGTATTCTGAGTTGTGTGTTGGGAAGGACAGTCATTAGAGAGTCAAACGGAAGTGCCCCGGCTCCTCCTGGCCCACAAGCAGTGCTGCAAAAACACTTACCTTCTCCCCAAAGCTATACCAGCCTTGTTTCAGATATTGGATTTCTGTCCACCCCGTTGTAAATCCCACAAAGCCGGTTAAGTTAACGCCAGCCTCATTAACATGTTTAAAATGACAACTTTCCATTGTCGATTGTCGGAGAAACCCATCTGGTTCACTAATGTCCTTTAGGGAAGGAAATCTGCCGTCCTTACCTGGTCTGGCCTACATGTGACTCCAGAGCCACAGCAATGTGGTTGACTTTCAACTGCCCTCGGGCAACTAGGGATGGGCAATAAATGCTGGCCAGCCAATAATGCCCACATCCCCCCATGAATGAATAAAAAAAAAACCTTGCCTCTGAAAGTGGGTCTCATCTCAGTAAAACCCTTGTCGGTGGGTTGAAGCCGACTTCCTGACACCCTTGGAATTTTTTTCCTGATTTAATTTCCCACTTGCACCCACACGCTCACTCATGTTAAAATCCTCTCCTACGTTTCCGTACACTGTAGCCTCTGCAATATTGACTGTGAATTAATGGTTCTCTGCGAATGATTGATGGGTTGAACTGCACCTCCCATATGTCTGATAAAGGCTACGTCTTACTCTAGATTTTTCTATGACACACTCCATAGAATTTCTCAATCAAACAACCGCACCCTTATTCACTTTGACTCTGTCAAGCACTTGGCAGTAGACAGTGTCTATTGACAGTCGCTCGGGGCAGGAATGCAGTCAATGAAGATAGATAGATTTCCAGTGAAGAGGAGCAGCTTCTCATGTCAGTGAGAACAGAAAAAGAACACACTGCTCAAGCAATGTTCCCACAGAGTTCAATACAGTGTCATTTATAGCCCAGCCTTATAGAGTGTGCAGCAGAGGGGACTCAACTGATGGTCGAGTTGAATTACTGTAATTCTAGTCAAAACCCGCTGGAAATGCAACTATTTACATCTGAATGAGAAAGGTTTACACTCTGCAGCTCATTTAACAATTCGGTTGAAGATTTACACCCAAGCCACGAACAATCAGTCAGAGACTGAGGTACTGTACATCTTCTGTTCCTCAGAGAAACCCAAGCACAAAACCCAGCGGGCAAACGAGGAGAGGTTTCTAACACAGAAAACCGATATGATCTGGACTGGACTGCCTGAAAAGTGTTGGAAACAAATTAAATCGTACTTATCGAAAGAAAAGATACAGAAAAGGAAGCAATAGTTGAAAAGCTGATGGAGTAGGACTAATTGAATGGATCTTTCAAAGAGCTGGCACAGGCATGCTGGGCCGAATGGCCTTGTTTTGTGCTTCTTGATTCGATACATACATAAGTTGATAGTGAGTCAAAACGTGTTAAAATGGTATTATCAGAATGAGAATGAAATCCTGATCCAAAGCAATGTTTGATTTCATTAATTGCCACCGGATATTGTGTTGGCCAGAGGAGGAGGTTCAGATTGGAGGCATTTCCTGAACACTGCCTCAATAATACCATAGAAAAGTTACAGCACAGAAATAGGCCATTCGGCCCATCTTGTCCCTGCCAGCCTGAAGACACCCAAGTTCCCTTTCTAATCCCACCTTCCTGCACCCAGCCCATAGCCCTGTATCTTACAGCACTTAGGGTGCAGATCCAGGTCCTTTTTAAAAGAGGTTAGGGTTTCTGCTTCCACCACCAACTCAGGCAATGAATTCCAGACACCCACCACCCTCTGAGTAAAAATGTTCTTCCTCATGTCCCCTCTACATTTGTGTCCTACACTCAAATATTTAAAAATGTTTTTTAAAAAGTTTTTAGGCATCCAGATCACCAACAACTTGTCCTGGTCCCCCATGCTGACACGGATAGAATTCCCACCAATGCCTCTACTTTCTCAGAAGACTAAGGAAATTTGGCATGTCAGCTACGACTCTCACCAACTTTTACAGATGCACCATAGAAAGCATTATTTCTGGTTGTATCACAGCTTGGTATGGCTCCTGCTCTGCGCAAGACCCCCAGAAACTACAATAGGTTGTCAATGAAGCCCAGTCCACGCAAATCAGCCTCCCATCCATTGACTCGGTCTACACTTCCCGCAGCCTCGAAAAGCAGCCAGCATATTTAAGGACCCCACGCACCCCGGACATACTCTCTCCCGCCTTCTTCCGGCAGGAAGAAGATACAAAAGTCTGAAGACACGTACCAACTGACTCAAGAACAGCTTCTTCCCTGCTGCCATCAGACTTTTGAATGAACCCTACCTCGCACTAAAGTTGGTCTTTCTCTACACCCTAGCTATGACTGTAACTCTACATTCTGCACTCTCTCCTTTCCTTTTCTACATATGGTATGCCTTGTATAGCATGCAAGAAACGATACTTTTCACTGTACACTCATATATTGTGTCTGGAACAGGCTGCCAGAGGTAGTAGTAGAGGCGAGTACAATTTTGTCTTTTAAAAAACATTTAGACAGTTACATGGGTAAGATGGGATATGGGCCAAATGTGGGCAATTGGGACTAGCTTCGGGGTTTAAAAAATAAAGAGCACCATGGGCCGAAGGACCTTTTTTTATGCTGCAAACCTCTATGACTCTATGTGACAATAATAAATCATATCAAATCAAAATGCATTTGCTTTGGTGCAATTCCTATCAAATATAAAGGACATCTTGATTGAAAGGTTCTGCGCAGTGGAGAAACGGGCTCAACAAAGCAGGAAGGTAACACATCCGATTCACAGTCTCTGCTAAGTTACTTAACCCGAAGTGAACAGCAGGAGGTGGGGAAAGCTGCAGCTGTCCAAGGAGTGTGTGTGTGTGTGTGCGTGAGGAAACCAGCCAGGTTTCCAACTGATCACAATCCCATGTGTGTGTGCTCAAGTGTCCTATATGTGTGTGTGTCTGTCTATGTACATATTTGTGTGTGGGTGTGTATCCTATATCAGTGTGTCCTGTGTCTATCTGTGGGTTTGTGTCCTGTATCTGTATGTGTATGTGCTGTGTTTGTGTGTGGCTATAGGTGATTCGCTCTTTAAGTTTACGTGGACACACACAAGTGCCATCAGTTACCACATACGCGTGGGTGCACAAAAAGTGTAAAAGGAGTCACAGGGACCTAAATAAAATGCCCAAACAGAATTCAACAGTATGTTTTATATGTGTGTCTGTGTGTGTGTGCTGTGTGTGTCTTTGGGGGTTGGGGGGGAGGGGGGGTATATGTGTCCTTGTTTTGTATGTGTGTTTGGATCTGTGGCATGTGTGTGTGTGTGTGTGTGTGTGTGTGTGTGTGTGCCCTGTATCTGTGCGTGTGAGGATCTGTGGAGTGTGTGTATGTGTGTCTGTGTGCGCCCTGTATCCGTGTGTGTGGATCTGTGGAGTGTGTGTATACGTGTGTGTGTTTGTGTGTGCCCTGTATCTATGTGTGTGGATCTGTGGAGTGTGTGCGTGTGCCCTGTATCTGTGTGTGTGGATCTGTGGATGTCTGTGTGCCCTGTATCTGTGTGTGTGCCTGTTTGGGTCCTGCAGCTCTGTGTATAGGATATCTTGTGTCCATCCGTGTGTGCTGGTGTGTGCAAGGGAATTATCATCTGAAAAGGCAAAATGGACAGGGCGAGGGGCAAACGGTGGGGGTGGGGTACTAAGGTGAGGTGCTCCCTCCTGCAGACTGCCAGCATGGGTACAGCAGAGATAGCAGCATTGTAATAATGTCACCCGACTAGTAATCCAGAGGCCCAGGCTAACACCACGGTGGAACTTAAATTCAATTAGTTAAAATCTAGTCTCCGTAATAGTGACCATGAGTCAAAAAACCATCTGGTTCACGAACATCCTTTCGAGAATTAAATCTGCCACCCCTTCTGGCCGATATGTGACCCAGGGGTTGATTAGCTCAGTTGGCTGGACGGCTGGTTTGTGATGCAGAGCAACGCCAGCAGTGTTGGTTCAATTCCCGTACTGGCTGAGATTATTCATGAAGACCCCGCCTTCTCAACCCTATCCCTCCCCTGAGGTGTGGAGGTGCTCAGGTTAAATCACCACCTGTCAGCTCTCCCCCTCGAAGGAGACGGCAGCCTTTGGTTATCTGGGACCATGGCGAATTCGTTTTATATCTGACTCCAGACCCACAGCAAAATGATTGACTCTTAACTACCCTCCTAAATGTTCCAGCAGCCGTATCAAACTGCGACAAAGTCGGAAAGGAATGAACTCCCTCCCACATGGTTCAAGAAGTCAGCGTCCCTTCTCAAGGGGCAATTAGGGATGGGCAATAAATGCTGGGCTTAGCCAGCGACACCCACATCCTGTGAATGAATAAAAACCAAAATGATCTCTGTGCCATCCTGCACAGATGGGTCAGGGTGCAGAAGTAGGCCATTTGGCCCATCATGCCTGCACCGGCTCTCCAATGAGCATGACTCTGGATATGCTGTGTCTATTTCAGTATTGTATCAGTGTTGAGTGGGTGCCCTGTGTCTGCGGTGGTGCCTGTTCTTTTTTTGTTCAGTATCCGTGCGTGTTTCTTGGGGCAAAGGCAGAATGGTGTTTAATATACAGCAGCCATGATGTGGAGATGCCGGCGTTGGACTGGGGTGGGCACAGTAAGAAGTCTCACAACACCAGGTTAAAGTCCAACAGGTTTATTTGGAATCACGAGCTTTTGGAACGCTGCTCCTTCATCAGGTACAATATACAGTAACACATTGGTATTAATTACCCGCGGGTTCCCCCATTCAGGAATCTGTGAGCCACTGTGGGGGGGAGGATGAGCAGGGTGCCTGTGGAATGCACAAGCAGACAGGCACAAGAGAAAAGTTATCTTTTACAACTAGAGGGCGGCACGGTGGTTAGCACTGCTAGGGACCCGGGTTCAATCCTGGCCTTAGGTGACTGTCTGTGTGGAGTCTGCATGTTCTCCCTGTGTCTGCGTGGGTTTCTTCTAGGTGCTCCGGTTTCCTCCCACAGTCCAAAGATTTGCGGGTTAGGTTGATTAGACATACTAAATTGCTCCTTAGTGTCAGGGGCACTAGAATCATAGAATCAGAGAACCTACAGTGCAGAAGGAGGCCATTTGGCTCATCGAGCCTGCACTGACAACAATCCCACCCAGGTCCTATCCCCGTAACCCCACATATTTACCCTAAGGGGGTGGCACTAACACTAAGGGGCAATTTATCATGGCCAATCAACCTAACCCACACATCTTTTGGACTGTGGGAGGAAACAGGAGCACCCGGAGGAAACCCACGCAGACACGGGGAGAACGTGCAAACTCCACACAGTGACCCGAGGTCGGAATCAAACCTGGGTCCCTGGTGCTGTGAGGCAGCAGCGCTAACCATTGAACCACCAAAAGTAGGATAAATACACGGGATTACGGGGATGGGGTCTGGGTGGGATTACTGTCTGTGCAGGTTCGATGGGCCGAATGGCTTCTTTCTGCACTGTAGGGATTCTATGATACCCAGTGAGAAGGGAATTGATCTGTTGCCTTTTGGGGGAGGGGGAGGGGGGGGGGGGAAGATGTGTTAGGGAGGTGTCCCACTCGCTGCTTCATTCATCCATCAATCAATCAGTGCTCAGACTGCGCTGTGCAACACGGTTTTGACACAGAAAGCACACTCCCAACTACAGGAACTGTGCAAACTGAGCCAGCTCTGCACCTCAGCCACTGAGAGACAGCAGCGTTTGATTCAGGAAGGGCAATAAAAGAGCTATTTAACCAGATAGACGCTGCCTGGTCCTCTTCCCCCTCTTGTCTCTTTTCCCTGTGAATTTTCCCAAGCTAAATTCATGCATTTTGCTTTTCCTGGATAGACTGGCCCCGTCAAAATCTGTTCGGGATGTACAGTTGAGGAGGGAAAGTTGCTTTTAAAATGGGAACTCACCGCGGCAGGGAGGGTTTTCACTCAATTCTGCAAAAGTTGGGAGGCATGGATGCGAAACTCAAGGCAAGAATTGTTGCTGAAAAGTGTAAGGGCAAACAGTCGAGGTGGAAGGGAGAGAGGGAGAGAAACACTGGCGGACTAGAGAGAAAATTAGGGAGCTGCAACTGACCCTATGAGAAATGCAACAATTTCTGTTTCAATTCTGTCAGCACAGACACGCCGCCTCTCGCCGACTTTCTAAATACAGATGATTCCGATTAAATACTAACACACACACACACACATATGGGAATGAGGCATTCTCTGACAGAGCCCCAAGCGCCAGCTGTTAGATAACGCGTGATATTTTCAGAGCCTTCTCTGAAAAATAATATCACTCCCTTGTCAACAGCTCCAGATTGACGGCTGTCCTGATGTCTCCTTTGCACTGGAGAGAAATATCTGTAACATTTTGACAATGCGTCTCACTTGTCGAAATTAGATACTTTTGAGCCCCGCTCAACATGCAGCCCACTGAAATGTGGTTAATATGGGACCATCAATACTTAGGTCAAAATGTATTCGACAGCCTTTATACAGTCTAGGGGCTTTACACAGAAACTTCATTGCAGTTGTCCCATTGCAAATCAATACTTGGATCCAAATGTATTCGACAGCCTTTATGCAGTCCAGGGGATTTTCATTGCAGTGTTAATCTAAGTTTACTTGTGACACTAATAAATAAACTTTAAACTTTTTATTTTAGAACCACATAAATTTAGGCATTGTCTTGCTAATTTAAAAAAAAGATATTTAACATATTAAGGAGTCAATTAAACGGCATAATTCCGCAGGCTACAGTACAAAAAGTTAAAATGTATATATATATATATATATTTGTGTGTGTGTGTGTGTATATTTTATTATTTACCTTGCTTTCTTAGAAGTCCATATTGGTTATCTGACAGCCTCCTGATCCGCAGAGTTGTTTGGTGAGTGCCAGTCTTGTCTGGCTGAGGGTGGGTCTCGCCTGAGCTCTTTTGGAAGAGCTGTATCCCCCACTTTGGATCAGTGTGTGTGAGAGAGAGAGAGAGATTCCCAATCACACTGCACAGCGCCGTCCCGTTAGAAAGTTAAACAACAGGCAAACTGCAGAACAGAAACCCACCTATAATGTCACACTGTTTGCTCTCTCTCTCTTTCTAAGTCCACTAATCATACAAAGTGCAGGGGTGGAATCTTAACTTGCAGGCTCAATTAGGTTTTGCACTTTAAAAACAAAATGTCAATTTCAGATTCCTTGTTGCAATGAAATCGCCAGTCAGAATCCAGCCCAGGCAGAATAAATTATTTTCTTTTTCCCTTGCAGTTTTTTTTTTGTAAATCCGGATTTAAATCGTGATGTTGAAGTTTCTGTCCGAAGGGTGAAAGTGCTCTAAGCCCCTCTCGGTTGGAGATGGAAGGATACAGTGCACGCTGAGGTCTCTCACAGGGAGCCCCGCTCTAAGGGGAGGGAGCACTACCTTTCTATGTGTCATATATTCACCTCTCTGCACATGACATGTGGACTCATTGGTTCAGCATTACACAGCAGAGGCCGTCCCATTGCTCCATCAGATCATTCACTCCAGAAAGAGACTCCAGTCCTGAACCCTCACAATGCGTCAGGCAGAAGATATGGAGAGAGAAAAGTTTAAGAAGTTGGAAGGTCTTAGGGTAGCAGATTTAAAACAAGCCGAGGCAGAGAAATGAAGTGAGGGAGGGTGGAGTGGCAAGAACAACAGAAGCAGGTTAATGGGAACAGACTCTCTCCAGCAGCTGAGTGTTCGTTTTTTATCACAGAGTTCATAGAATCCCTACAGTGCAGAAGGAGGCCATTCAGCCCATCGAGCCCGCACTGACTCCCTGAAGAATATCGTACACAGGCCCTCTCCCCTGCGCTATCCCTGTAACCCCACACATTTCCCATGGACAATCCACCTGACCTGCACCTTTTTGGACTGCGAGAGCAAACCGGAGCACCCGGAGGAAACCCATGCAGACATGGAGAGAACGTGCAGTCTCCACACAGACAATCACCCGAGGCAGGTATTGAACCCGGGTCCCCTCTCTGGAGCTGTGAGGCAGCAGTGCTAACCAATGTACCACCATGATGCCCATGCACATACACCATTTTGCCTTTGTTTGCCTCTAGTTCTGTGCCAGTCTATACATGTGAACATTCTGTGCCAGTCTGTACATGTGAACATTCTGTGCCAGTCTATACATGTGGGCATTCAGTGTCAATCTGAACATGTGAGCATTCTGTGTGTCTTTCCAGCGCCTCCAATTGTATATCTTTCTGTTCCAAAGTAGTTTAGCACTTCCTTTGTTTGTTCTGGATCTTCATCATTCTCTTTTGCACACTCTTGTCAAAGACACACAGCAGGTTGTCTTTCTTAGTGTCACTGTTTCACCCATGGTTTTAGCAGTCATTGTGGCAGATATGCTGCTGCAAAAACCATTATAATTCACTTGAACATCAGCTGTGAACAGTACTGTTTCTTTGGGCATCCCATGGTTGTGCAAGCTGTATAGATTCAATATCGTAAGAAGTTTAACAACATCATGTTAAAGTCCAACAGGTTTATTTGGTAGCAAATGCCACTAGCTTTCGGAGCGCTGCCCCTTCGTCAGGTGGAGTGTTTAAAAAAGGAAGGAGACAAAAGGCGGGTAACTATAGGCCGGTCAGCTTAACGTCTGTAGTAGGGAAAATGCTGGAATCCATTATTAAAGAGGAGATAGCAGGGCATCTGGATAGAAATGGTTCGATCAATCAGACGCAGCATGGATTCATGAGGGGAAAGTCGTGCTTGACGAACATGTTGGATTTTTATGAAGATGTGACTAGGGCGGTTGATGGAGGAGAACCGGTGGATGCGGTGTTTTTGGATTTCCAAAAGGCGTTTGATAAGGTGCCCCATAAAAGGCTGCTGAAGAAGATTAGGGCACACGGAGTTGGGGGTAGTGTGTTAAAGTGGATTGGGGACTGGCTATCCGACAGGAAGCAAAGAGTCGGAATAAATGGGTGTTTTTCCGGTTGGAGGAAGGTAACTAGTGGCGTGCCGCAGGGATCGGTACTCGGGCCGCAACTGTTTACCATTTATATAGATGATCTGGAGGAGGGGACGGAGTGTAGGGCAACGAAGTTTGCAGACGACACAAAGATAAGTGGAAAAGTGAATCGTGTGGAGGACGGAGAAGATCTGCAGAGAGATTTGGACAGGCTGAGTGAGTGGGCGAGGATATGGCAAATGGAGTATAACGTTGAGAAATGCGAGGTTATACACTTTGGAGGAAATAATAACAAATGGGATTACTATCTCAATGGAAACAAATTAAAACATGCTACCGTGCAAAGGGACCTGGGGGTCCTTGTGCATGAGACGCAAAAGCCCAGTCTGCAGGTACAACAGGTGATCAAGAAGGCAAATGGGATGTTGGCCTATATTGCGAAGGGCATAGAATATAAAAGCAGGGATGTCTTGATGCACCTGTACAGGGCATTGGTGAGGCCGCAGCTGGAATACTGTGTGCAGTATTGGTCCCCTTATATGAGGAAGGATGTATTGGCATTGGAGGGAGTGCAGAGAAGGTTCACCAGGTTGATACCGGAGATGAGGGGTTTGGATTATGAGGAGAGGCTGAGGAGATTGGGTTTGTACTCGTTGGAGTTTAGAAGGATGAGGGGGAACTTATGGAGACTTATAAGATAATGCGGGGGCTGGATAGGGTGGAGGCGGAGAGATTCTTTCCACTTAGTAAGGAAGTTAAAACTAGAGGACACAGCCTCAAAATAAAGGGGGGTCGGTTTAAGACAGAGTTGAGGAGGAACTTCTTCTCCCAGAGGGTGGTGAATCTCTGGAATTCTCTGCCCACTGAGGTGGTGGAGGCTACCTCGCTGAATATGTTTAAAGCACGGATGGATGGATTCCTGATTGGTAAGGGAATTAAGGGTTATGGGGATCAGGCGGGTAAGTGGTACTGATCCACGTCAGATCAGCCATGATCTTATTGAATGGCGGGGCAGGCTCGAGGGGCTAGATGGCCTACTCCTGCTCCTATTTCTTATGTTCTCTTATGTTCTTATGAGTGGAGGATTGCTTACAAACAGGGCACAATACAGAGACACAAACTCAATTTACAGAATAATGATTGGAATGCAGCATTGATTCAATATCCCAGCAGTTCATTTTGAATGGCAGTTTAGTTTCATCAAACAATCTCACTTCACGTCATTGTCCTTTTCTTTTGTCTACTGTAGTAAAATACTTCTGCTCCTCAATCTCCATCTTGAGATCACATATGACTGCTGATTGATCTACATTTTTCCTCTTATAGAGGATAGGTTTTGGTGACAATCCTGCGGGTTAGATTTAGGTGGTTTCAACAAATCAAAAACATGTTCCAAATCAATAAACTTTTCTTGCATTTGTCTCTGCACCTGCTCACTTTCCTTATTCACACCAGTGTCCAGTAACTGGTTCTCCTTTTCCACCTTCACCAGTTTTACATTGCACTCATCTGCCTATATTCATGTCTTCATTATCTGAGATTTGTAACTATCCACCAGCCCTTTGTAGTGTTTGATCGAGACTTTTGGCTTTGACATCTCAGACTGAGTAAACTTCAACTTTTCCTTCTGAACCTGTGCCAACTTGATTGGATGAAGCCTATGCAGATATTGCTCAATTGGAACAGCACTTTCTACAGCTATATCCTGCAAAAATATTTCCGTACTTCCCAGTTTATTCCCACGTATGTCTCCACATGATTGTAATAACTCTTTCAGGTCATTTTGATTTTCTCTGGAAGGTAACTCGGTAATTTATCCCAATTTCTGATTACTTCCTCATTATCCAATTTGAAGAATTCAAATTCAGAATAATCTTTATTTGTTTCTTCAATCTGAGGAGTTGTAACAACAAACACATCCCACTTCTGCTTTCCTTCCCTATCAAAATACCATTTGAGCATATAAATATGACTCACTCTGTGAGTTTTCCTTCTATCTGACATTCTTATCAAATAATTCAGCTCACTCAATTTTCTTTTGATTTGATGGGCCCTATTTTACCATTTTGATTCTAAGTGCTGGGCGGACTTGAAACTGGGAGTGTTTCAGATCCGGCTTTCAGACCCGTTCTCAGGCGCCCCCATACACACTCTGCCTGCAAAAATATCAGCGATTCCGAAACGCGCTGCACAAGCCTGTGGGCGGGGCTTAACACGCGCAAAATCCTGCAGC
This sequence comes from Mustelus asterias, assembly GCF_964213995.1. Classification (NCBI taxonomy): domain Eukaryota; kingdom Metazoa; phylum Chordata; class Chondrichthyes; order Carcharhiniformes; family Triakidae; genus Mustelus; species Mustelus asterias. Next base: position 115,333,883 of record NC_135810.1, read on the forward strand.
TCCGATTGGCACCTCCAACTGCGCGGGCGCAGAAAGAAAAATGAAAGAATGCTGCTCCCCTGCCACATCGCTCCCGGGCCGGATAATGCCTCCCCCTGGCCCCCACAGACATTGTCCCCACCCCCACAACATTACTGATCCCCTTGTCTCCCCATCCCCGCCACCCAGACTGATCGCAGATCCCTTCCCCCCTTACCCCCACCGATCTCAGGTAGAGTGGCAGAGGATCCCCCCTTCCCCCCCACTGACCTCAGGCAGAATGGCAGCAGACCTCCCCTTTCCTTCCACTGATCTCAGGCAGAGTGGCAGCAGACCTCCTCCCCCCCCCCCCACTGATCTCAGGCAGAGTGGCAGCGGACCCACTTTCCCCTCCTCATCGATCTCAAGCAGAGAGCCATCGGACTCTAGGCACCTACCTCCTCACTAACTGGAGCACCCGAATCAGACTTCTATGGAGCATGTCTGTTTCGCGCCGATTCTGGATGGGCGAACACAGTGGTAAAGGGGGAAGTGCCGGTAAGGTTGGGCGTGCAGCCCATTAAGTCAATTTAAATGCATGCAAATGCATTGAAATGGCCGTCACACCCGTTTCAGGCGCGGTCCCACTTGCGGGCCTTGGTAAGGGGGGAACCGGCGCGGAGGCGGGCACGGATCGCGCTACTTGCCTCACGCCCGACTTTACCAAGTTTTCACGCCCAAAGATGGGTGCAACGTGATGGTAAAATTGGGCCTGATAAGCCCCACTGAACCTTGTTTTTAAAAATTAATCTACCACTGATAATAATACTAATATTTTATCCCTGACAGCAAACCTACAAATTCCTGATTTCTGATCTGCTTCTTTTTTCATCACATGCTGCATCACTTTTAAATGCTGTCTGGCCAATTCACCAGCCCTAGTTAATCTCTCCCTAGAGTTTGAAATGTAGTCTAACAATGTAGTCACAGAATACTAACTCGCCAATTTCTCCTTGATCAATTTAAATGGTCCTCTTACCTCATGATCAAAAATCATTCGATGGCACTGAATCAAGTGCTTCCTTAATTACAAAAGTACAAATGGAATTCCTTTACCCCAATCCTCTGGACAATAGGCTCTCCACAGTGTCTTTAAAGTTCTAATGCTCCCTACGATTTTGAATATTGCCCAGTTGATTAAAATTGCTTTACTCCTAAGCAATCCGTAACTTCCCTGAATAACTTCAACATTAAATTTTATCCTTGATCTGACTGTATTCCTCTGGGCAATCCACATCTTGTAAACAAATTAAATAACTCCTCTACAATCCTTTCAGCTGTATTATTACATCATGGATTGGCTTCCGGAAATCTAGTGGACACATGCAAAGGGGAGGTGATGGCCTAGTGGTGTTATTGCCAGACTATGAATCCAGGAAACTCAACTAATATTCTGGGGACCTGGGTTTGAATCCTACCATGGCAGCTGGTGGAATTTGAATTCAATAAACAATACCTGGAATTAACAATCTACTGATGACTATGAAGCCAAAGAAACAATACTTTTCACTGTGACAACAATAAATCAAATCATTGTCGATTGTCGGAAAAACTCATCTGGCTCACTAATGCCCTTTAGGGAAGGAAATCTACCATTCTTACCCTGTCTGGCCTACATGTGACTCCAGAGCCACAGCAATGTGGTTGACTCTCAAGGGCAACTAGGGATGGGCAATAAATGCTGGTCAGCCAGCGATGCCAATGTCCTACAAATGAATAAAATAAAAACATTTCCAAACTAAAGATATTCGTTCCATCCTTCACCTGCTCTTGTTCTTTCTCAACCGTCTGGTAAAAAATTGTTTCTGATAATTGAACTTCAGTCTCCTTATCTTAGCTCTTTGCTTTCTCATCCTGCCTCAACCTGTGGCTTTGTGACATTGTTACCACGCAGTCAGGAAAAATCCCAGGATATGCTTTCTGCATCACCTCAGTTGTTTGATTTTCCATTGGCTCTTCAACCGCAGTAGTGTTATGATCCAGCCAGAAACTCCAAATGTATTTTAATCCTGTTTCTTTGTAGGTTTTCTCAAGCAGTTCCTTTGCAAGATTTTATTGGTGCAGTAATGTCTCTAACCGGTGTCCTCTAATTGTTACTGGATCAATATAATGGGCGTCATGTTCATTTTTAATCTGGCCTAATTCAGTGTCCTGAGGTTTTATGAGCCTTTTGGAATTGCTGGGTGCAGCATGATTGACAGGTCAGGTGCTGCCTGGGGACACTTTTCTTTTCACAGAAAAGCCCAAGGTTTTAGTTTCAGTTGAGTTGCTCGCTAGAAGTTTTATGAAGAGAGCCTCGATCCTAAGTTTTTACCTTAGAATTTGGCATGGGTAAGTATAAGGTGTTTCACTCCAGGTATGATTCAATTGACCCATTAGGGAGCTTTTATCAAACAAAGTTTATTTAAGAACACAGTTAAAATATAACAAAAAGAATTAGCTTAACTTTTACCATTTACATGAATCATCCATAATAAGGATAAACCTTGATGTTCCAAATCAAACAACATCTTGCAAACATACACCTCTTTCTAGATTTGGCACAAAGCAAGTATGCTCACGTGATGTTGGATTTTGCTGCTTTTTTACACTGCATTGAATTAGTCCTTTGATTGTTGGATTGAATCTCTGAGACTTCCCAATGCTGGAACTTTCAGCATGCCTCTGGAGAGAGAGGGAGACAAACAGACAGAGACACTGCCTGCTGCCACCAACTTCTAGCTAGCAACTCAACTGAAACTAAAACCTTGGACTTTTCTGTGGAAAGAAAACTGTCTCCAGGCAGTACCTGACATGTCAATCATGCTGCACCCAGCAATTCCAAAAGATTCATAAAACCCCAGAACACTGTATTTGGCCAGATTAAAAATAAACATAGCATTCATGATATTCATAAGTTCATAAGATATAGGAGCAGAATTAGGCTATTTTGCCCATCGAGTCCGCTCCGCCATTCGATCATGGCTGATATGCTCCTCATCCCCATTTTCCTGCCTTCTCCCCATAACCCTTCAACCCATTACCAATTAAAAATCAGTCCAACACCTCCTTAAATTTACTCACTGTTCCAGCATCCACCACACATTGGGGTAGCGAATTCCACAGATTCACAACCCTTTGGGAGAAGTAGTTTCTCCTCAACTCTGTTTAAATTTGCTACCCCTTATCCTAAGACTATGACCTCTCATCCGAGAATGCCCTACAGGAGGAAGCACCCGCTCCACGTCCATTTTATCCATACCTTTTATTATCTTGTATACCTCAATTTGATCTCCCCTCATTCTTCTAACGTCCACAGAGTATTGGCCTAAACTGTTCAATCTCTCTTCATACGACAAACACCTCATCTCTGGAATCAAACATATTACAGAATATTGCTTCAGTAACAATTTGAGGACACCGGTTTCAGACATTACTGCACCAATAAAATCTTGCAAAGGAACTGATTGAAAAAACCTGCAAAGAAACAGAATTAAAACACATTTCTTAAAGGCACAGTATTGTCACACTTCCCACTTAAGAAAAAGATGAACCATCAGCATTCAAAGATGGCTTCATTTATCAAAACCTTTTAGTTTTCCACGACTAGGACTATACAATAGATATACATAAATTTTATAAAATCAAAACATGGAAACATAACAATATTATAATCCATTTCAGTCCTTGTCTTCCATGATCGAACACTCCTCCTTTCTTTTCTCAACATACTGCTTCCTTGTTCCTCTCCAAAATTCTCCTTCAGTCCTTAATCCTGCGTTGGTTCCAAGCTCAAGCTCACTTTTGTCATTGCGGTGATAAATTAGCTGTGGTAATGTCCTCAGAGAGATAGGCAGGATCAGGAGGATAAAACTTTACATGTGTGTAGTCACGGTCACTCAGAACCGTCACTTTACCTCTGTCCCCTTTCTTGTTAATTGGCCTTAGCTCCTCCTCTGTCAGGCAGTCCAACTCCTTTGTTTGCTCTAGTTTTGGCTGAGAGCCAAATTCTTCATTCTCGCTGTAGCGGGGGTGGGGCAAATGAGATCAGGGAGAATGAGCCCAATGAGCAACAAACCAAAGTTTTAGCAGACGAGGAAAAATCATTTTTACATGAGTGGTTTCGGTTGTAACCTTCAAAAGGGTAAATATCTGAAGGTGACAGAAAGCACTGGGATATGGGGAAAGAGAAGGGAGAATGTGGGTGCGATAACCTCCCTGAGTTACAAGGGGAATCTCCACTTGATCTCCTGGCAGGGGAGAGTCAATGATCAGGCAGATTGATCTCCCAGGCCAGGCTAGAGTCAATGGGGCGGCACGGTAGCACAGTGGTTAGCACTGCTGCTTCACAGCTCCAGGGTCCCGGGTTCGATTCCCGGCTCGGGTCACTGGCTGTGTGGAGTTTGCACATTCTCCTCGTGTCTGCGTGGGTTTCCTCCGGGTGCTCCGGTTTCCTCCCACAGTCCAAAGATGTGCAGGTTAGGTTGATTAGCCAGGTTAAAAATTGCCCCTTAGAGTCCTGAGGTGCGTAGGTTGGAGGGATTAGCGGGTAAATATGTGGGGGTAGGGCCTGGGTGGGATTGTGGTCGGTGCAGACTCGATGGGCCGAATGGCCTCCTTCTGCACTGTAGGGTTTCTATTCTATTTCTAATGATCAGGGTAGCCGATGAGGTTTGACTGAGGCAGCTTCTGGTGCAATTTTTCAAAACCATCTCGGCCTTATGGCTAAGATGAAGTGGTAGATCTAAGCCCGGGAGGGGGTGCAATGTCTCATCCTGTCAGTTTGAATCATGTTTTCCTCTGTTGTGGGGACCATGAATTGGATTCAATTGGAATTTGGATTGAATAAATCATAGAAGCCCTACAGTACAGAAGGAGGCCATTCGGCCCATTGAGTCTGCACCGACCACAATCCCACCCAGGCCCTATTCCCTTAACCCCACACATTTACCTCACTAATCCCCCTGACACTAGGGTCAATTTAGCATGGCCAATCAACCTAACCCACACATCTTTGGACTGTGGGAGGAAACCGGAGCACCCGGAGGAAACCCACGCAAACACGGGGAGAACGTGCAAACTCCACACAGACAGTGACCCGAAGGCTGGAATTGAACCCGGGTCCCTGGCACTATGAGGCAGCAGTGCTAACCACTGTGCCACCGTGAAAAAAGCAATCTCCATGTGGGGCTCGTGGAATACAAGCTCCCTTGGTAACAGGCAATGCCCACATGGAAGTCGACACTTGAGCCTTTATAGGCCAGACACCGGGAAGTTGTGCAGAACTGTTTTGTGTATATACACCACGGAGCAGTGGCTTACTGTTGTGTTTAGCATTAAATACCATTCCTTTCCGGTCGGGCTCCCTGAGTTATTACAGTGACTAATAATTCCTCTTCAAAAGAACTGAACAGACTCGGTAGGCTGAATAGCTACCTTCCATATGACGCAGTGATTCTGTAGTGGGGCAGCAATGTAAAAGGGCATACTCCTATCTCATAGATCATTGTTGCTTACAGCATAATGCCATGTTTTCCATCTCTCTGGCATGCATTTTCTCAATTCTTTCCATCACGCTACAAGATATCACAAAACTGCCTCAATCAAATTGTAGCAGAGTTTAAGTTTGGGGACTTGAGGAAACATTCCATTAGGCAACCACTATGTACATAAACATAAGGAATTATTTATTTTTGCAAATTAAGTACAAATATTTGCGTCAGTTGGGTTGACTGCTTGGAAACAGGCCCTTCGACCCAAATTGTCCATGCCGCCCAGTTTTTACCATTAAGCTAGTCCCAATTGCCTGTGTTTGGCCCATATCGCTCTATACCCATCTTATACTGTAAGATGTCTAAATGCTTTTCAAAAGACAAAATTGTACCCACCTCTACTACTACCTCTGTCAGCTCGTTGCAGACACTCACCACCCTCTGGACCCTTTGGTATCTCTCCCCGCTCACCTTAAACCTATGCCCTCTGGTTTTAGACTCCCCTACCTTTGGAAAGGATGTTTTCTCCTTACCTTATCTATGCCCCTCATTATTTTATAGACCTCTATAAGATCATCCCTTAGCCTCCTGTGCTCCAGGAAAATAAATCCCAATCTGTCCAGCCTCTCCTTATTACCCAAAGCATCAAGTTCTGGTTGCATCTTAGTAAATTTTTTCTGCACACTTTCTAGTTTAATAATATCCTTTCTATAATAGGGTGACCAGAACTGTGCACAGTGTGGCCTCACCAATGCCTTGTACAACTTCAACAAGACATCCAACTCCTATATTCAACGTTCTGACCAATGAACCCAAGCATGCTGAATGCCTTCTTCACCACCCTGTCCACCTGTGACTCCACTTTCAAGGAGCTATGAAACTGTACCCCTAAAACTCTTTGTTCCATAACTCTCCCCAACGTCCCACCATTAACTGAGTAAGTCCTGCCCTAGTTCGATCGACCAAAATGCATCACCTCGCATTTATCTAAATTAAGCTTCATCTGCCAATCATCGGCCCACTGGCCCAATTAATTAAGATCCCGTTGCAATCCTAGATAACCTTCACTGTCCACTATGCCACCCACCTTGGTGTCATCTGCAAACTTTCTAACCATGCCTCCTAAATTCTCATCCAAATCATTAATATAAATGACAAATAACAGTGGACCCAGCACCGATCCTGATGCACACCACTGGTCACAGGCCTCCAGTTTGAAGAACAACCCTCCACAACCACCTTCTGTCATCAAGTCAATTTTGTATCCAATTGGCTACCTCACCCTGGATCCCGTGAGATTTAACCTTATGCAACAACCCATCATGTGGTACCTTATCAAAGGACTTGCTAAAGTCAATGTCGACAACATCGAGTGCACTGCCCTCATCTACCTTCTTCATTACCCATCAAAAAACTCAGTCAAATTCATAAGACATGATTTTCCACTCACAAACCTATGCTGACTGTCCCTAATCAGTCCTTGCCTCTCTAAATGTCTGTAGATTCTGTTTCTCAGAATACCTTCCAACAATTTACCCACCACAGACGTTAGGCTCACTGGCCTGAAGTTCCCAGGCTGTTCCCTGCAGCCCTTCTTAAACAAAGGCACAACATTTATCACCCTCCAATCTTCAGGCACCTCACCAGTGGCTGTCGATGATTCAAATATCCCTGCTAGGGGACCCACAATTTCCTCCCTATCGCCCCACATTGTCCTGGGATACACTTCATCAGGTCCCAGGGATTTATCTACCTTGATGCGCTTTAAGACTTCCAGCACCTCCTTCGCTATAATATGTACACTCCTCAAGACATCGCTTTTTATTTCCCCAAATTCCCTAACATCCATGTCTTTCTCAACAGTAAATACTGAAATATTCATTTAGGATCTCACCTATCTCTTGTGGTTCCACATATAGATGTCCTTGTTGATCCTTAAGAGGCCCTATTCTCTCCATAGTTACTCTTTTGCCCTTTATGTATTTGTAGAAGCTCCTTGGATTCTCCTTTGCTTTATCTGCCAAAGGAATTTTGTGCCCCCTTTTTGCCCTCCTGATTTCTTTCTTAACTCTACTCCGATACTCTCTATACTCTTCAAGGGATCCACTTGATCCCAGCTGCCTACACATGTCACATGCCTCCTTCGTCCTGTTGACCAGGGCCTCAATATCCCGAGTCATCCAGGGTTCCTTACTTCTACCAATCTTGCCCTTCACTCTAAAAGGAATGTGCTTACCCTGAATCCTGGTGATGTGGAGATGCCGGCGTTGGACTGGGGTAAACACAGTAAGAAGTTTAACAACACCAGGTTAAAGTCCAACAGGTTTATTTGGTAGCAAAAGCCACACAAGCTTTCGGAGCTCCAAGCCCCTTCTTCAGGTGAGTGGGAATTCTGTTCACAAACAGAGCATATAAAGACACAAACTCAATTTACATGAATAATGGTTGGAATGCGAATACTTACAACTAATCAAGTCTTTAAGAAACAAAACAAAACAAAACACGTTGTTTTGTTTCTTAAAGACTTGATTAGTTGTAAGTATTCGCATTCCAACCATTATTCATGTAAATTGAGTTTGTGTCTTTATATGCTCTGTTTGTGAACAGAATTCCCACTCACCTGAAGAAGGGGCTTGGAGCTCCGAAAGCTTGTGTGGCTTTTGCTACCAAATAAACCTGTTGGACTTTAACCTGGTGTTGTTAAACTTCTTACTGTGAGCACACTTTTACCAGCCATCCCTTTGCCTGCCAACAGACTCCCCCAATTAACTTTTGAAAGTTCCTGTCTAATACTATCAAAATTGGCCTTGCCCCAATTTTGAATTTTAACTTTTGAGCCAGACCTATCAGTAGCTATCTTAAAACTAATGGAATTATGCTCACTGGTCCCAAAATAAATCCCTCACTATCACTTCTGTCACCTGCCCTTCCTTATTTCCCAAGAGGAGGTCAGGTTTTGCCCCCTCTCTAGTCGGGCCATCCAATACTGAATGAGAAATTCCTCCTGAATACACTCAACAAATTTCTCTCCATCCATTCTATTGCAATGTAATGTTCTGGACATTGCAATAGAATACATTTTTCTCCCTCTTCGAGGATTGGATGTCTGGACCAAGGGGTTGACATGTTATGATGAATTACAACACACAAAGCCATTTATGTTTTCAGAATAATAATAAACTGTTGATTGTTTTTCAACTAACGTTTAGTGTAAAATATAAACAGAAAACTTATGGCACAGAAAGAGGCCATTCAGCACATTTCCCATGCATTGGCCAAAAAAGAGCTATCCAGACTAACCCCACAGACCTTCAAACTCTTGTTCCATAACCCTGTTGGCTAAGGCGTTTCGAGTGCATGTCCAAATTTATTTTTCAATGCAGTGCATTTTCCAGCCCTTTCCACCAGCGGGGTATTCCAGTCCTGCCTATGGCAACTATCTGCAGTTGGTTCCCCAGCGGTGGAATGGGCGAGCCATGGAAAACATTGTAGACATCAGCGGGACTGGAAGATCCCACCAGCCACCAATGGCGAGCTGCCTCTACCGCTGGAAAACATGACGCGGGGAGACCGGAAGATCCTGCCCACAATGGGGACTTCTGCCTTTGCTATATTTTCAGGTAGTGAGTTCCAGATCCCCACAACCCTCTAGTTGAAGAAATTAATGGTCCTATCACATCTAGTTTCTAAGTTTCTATCGCGGGAAATGGAGGGAAGGGGAGGAATCAGGATATTGAATTCAATGATCAGCCATGATCAAAATGAATGGCAGAGCAGGCTTGAAAGGCCGAATGGCCTCCTCCTGCTTCTAGTTTCTATGTTTCTATATTCAGCTGATCTTTCTCCTCACCCTATCGGTAATTGTAACACTATATTCTGCATCCTCTCTTTTCCTTCTCCCCTATGTACTCTATGAACGGTGTGCTTTGTCTGTATAGCACACAAGAAACAAAACTTTTCACTGTACCCCAATACATGTGACAATAATAAATCAATTCAATTCAATTATTTTAAATCTAGGCCTACTGGTTATTGACTTCTCTGCTAAGGAAAGTCGATCCTTCCTACCCACTCAATCCAGATCCCTCACTTAAATATCTCACTTATGACTCCACTCAACCTCCTCTTTCCCAAGGAAAACAACCACACCCTCTCCAATCATTCCTTGCAGCTAAAATTCTCCAATCTTGCTAACATCCTCTTAAGTCACCTCTGTATCCTTTCTAATGGGATCACCTTCCTCCTGTAATGTGGTGACCAGAACTGTATGCAGTACTTTAGCTGAGGTCTAAAGGGTGATCTGTACATGTAAAAATAGAACATGCCAAAAAATCTCAGCAGGCCTGGCTGCTTCTGTGGAGAGAGAAGTCCAAACTCCTTCTCTCTCCACAGATGCTGGCAGACCGGCAGGGTATTTCCAGCACTTTCTGTTTTTATTTCAGATCCCCAGCATCTGCAGCATTTTGCTTTTATTGTACTGCTCTGTACAGTTCTAAGGGTTGTGAACGTAGCCCAGTCCATCACGCAAACCAGCCTCCCATCCATTCACTCCATCTACACTTCCCGCTGCCTCGGAAAAGCAGCCAGCATAATCAAGGACCCAACGCATCCAGGACATTCCCTCTTCCACCTTCTTCCATCAGGAAAAAGATACAAAAGCCTGAGGTCACGTACCACCGACTCAAGAACAGCTTCTTCCCTGCTGCTGTCAGACTTTTGAATGAACCCACCTTATAAAGGTTTTATTTATTAGTGTCACAAGTAGGCTTACATTGACACTGCAAAGAAGTTACTGTGAAAATCCCCAAGTCGCCACACTCTAGCACCTGTTTGGGTACACTGAGGGAGAATTTAGCATGGCCAATCCACCTAACCAGCACATCTTTGGACCATGAGAGGAAACCGGAGCACCCGGAGGAAACCCACGCAGACATGAGGAGAATGTGCAGACTCCGTACAGACAGTGACCCAAGCCAGGAATTGAACCCAGGACCCTGGCCCTGTGAGGCAGCAGTGCTAACCACCAAACTGATCTTTCTCTTCACCATATCTGTAACTGCAACACTACATTCTGCACCCTCTCCCTTCCTTTTTCCCTATGTACTCGGTAGGATTTTTAAAATATAGCACGCAAGAAACAATACTTTTCACTGTATCCCAATACATGTGACAATAATAAATCAAGTCAAATCAATTCAAATGACCTCCGGACATCCCAAAGCACTTCATAGCCAGTCACATGCTTTAGGAATACAGTCACTATTATAATGTAGGAAACATAGCAGCCAGTATGCCCACAGCAAGATGATGCTGACCAGACAATCTGTTTAAGCGAAGCTGGGTGAAGGATTTGGATTGACCAGAAAATGTGACAGTTACTCACTTATTCTTCAAATCGCGCTGTGGAATTCTTCACGTCCAGTTACCCGGGCAAGGGACGGGGCAGTGGTTTAATGGCTTATCAGAGAGATGGTTCCTCAGACAGTGCAGCACTCCCTCAGCGCAGCTGCAGAGTCTCCAACTTGTCCGGTACTTTTCTGATAGATTATTTTCTTAAGTGTCAAAGTTTTCCAGTTCATCAGTTGTGATTTATTTCCCTGCCTATAGTTTTTCAGTCCTTTTTTTCCCTTCATTGCTGAAATGACTTTCATCAATTTCCTTTGCTAGTTAGATTTATTTCATATATTTTCCCCTCTTTGACCTTTTCTCTCCTCGCTGTGTTCCATTGTCAAGTCTCTCATTCCTCTTAAGAGATGACAATAAGGGTAATAAATGGATAATAAATGTCTCAGTGGCTGTTATAAATGGTAGCCTAACAGAGTATGTGCATATTCAGGGAGAGAGGAGTGACAGAAGGAAATTTTAATTTTGCCTCTGGGATGTAATATTTTAATCTACTGCAGTGATCTGTCTTGCGGTTCGGTACTTTAAGTGAAGGACAATGCGCATGGATATTATTGGAGTCTGGAAACTTGAACTCGTGAACCTGTGGGCTGGGGGTTCCAACTCGCTGCCAGTGAAACTTGCTCAGAAGCTTATGTCTCAGAGGTTAATGTTTAATATATGACCACCACCAACCACATCCTGAAACTGCCCCATTTAAGCTACTAAATCTCACGGTGGAGCAAGACTGCGATGAAATGAATTATGTCGGGGACTCAAAGCAAGATTGAATAAATCCATTGTTGCCATACAGGCATAGAGAGAACTTCTAATTATTCACCTTGTTCCCCAGACGCAGGCAGGGGATATCAAAACTAAAGTCTCCCCAGTGTGTGTCTGAAAACTCATTTAATCCTATTTAGTATTTACATTGACATTCCTGTGCTTCATCATGTTTGAGTTTTCCAATGATTGACTTGTTGTTAATTTTTCTATTTTTTTTGCTTCAAGTATTTGTATGCATTTCCAATTGGTCTTAAAACCTGGTAACCCAGAGATACAGAAATAGTGGCTGGTGAGTTAGTGAAGTGACTGGGGGTTAAGGCAGCATGACAAATGGGTAGAAAAACACGGAAAAGATGCTGGGCCTCCTTGAGGAAGGAATATGAAAAGATATGGTGGGTACTATTAAGACAAAGGTGGAAACAGCTGGACCAGAATGGAAGATGTTACGATCTGCCTGGGGGAAACGTAAACCAAACTAACAAAAGTTTTTTTTTAAGTAAAGTTTACCTATTAGTCACAAGTAGACTTATATTAATACTGCAATGAAGTTACTGTGAAAATCCCCCAGTCGCCACACCTTTCTGCCTGTTTGGGTACACTGAGAGGCAATTCAGCATGGCCAATCCACCTGATCAGCACATTTTCCAGATTGTGGGAGGAAACCGGAGCAGATACAGGGAGCATGTGCAAACTCCACACAGACAGTGACCCAAGCCGGGAATTGAACCTGGGGTCCTGGTGCTGTGAAGCAGCAGTGCTAACCACTGCGCCGCCCAGTTACCAGACGAAAGTTACAAGGTGACCTGTTAATGAAGAAATTGCGAACAAGAATTCACTTTCTGCAACTTTTAATTTAACACAAATCAGAACAAATGCAAATCAAACATGAATTAATCGACGAAAGATAATTCAAATGAAAAGATAAATTTCACTTTGGATTGTTGAAACACGTCTTACACAACCACAATCACAGAATTCCTACAGTGAAGAAGGAGACCATTCAGCCCATCGAGCCTGCACTGACAACAATCCCACTCTATTCCGGTGACACCACATATTTATCCTGTTAATCCCCCCGACACTCAGGAGCAACTTAGCATGGCCAATCCACCTAACCCACACACCTTTGGACTATGGGAGGAAACCGGAGTACCCGGAGGAAACCCAAGCAGACACAGACAGGACTCCACCTGACAGTCACCCAAGCTGGGAATTGAACTGGGGTCCCTGGCACTGTGAGGTAGCAGTGCTAACCACTGTGCCACCGTGTCACCCCAAGCACATGCATCATTTCTCGCACAAATACAGCACCGAATGTAATCTTCCAATCTTCGCACTCCATTGATTTGGCCCTCGAGTTGTATTCACTGGCAAGGATATTTCACCAGATGTTCCTGGATATGGGTAGCACTGACACAACACATGTCCACCAAACCTCTCTTCCTCAGGTCACATCAGTCTTGATGATGCAGCATTCCAGAGAACTCCTTTTCAACTGACTCATCTACAACAACCCATTCACAGTCTAGTCCTGACACCAACTCTTTGCTCATTTGTGCCTGAGCGACTTATAATGGTTTTTGGGGTTCAGTCCCCTTTACCTCCCTCGTATGTCTCTTCCCCAAGAGTTTCTATTTTTCTACTTAATGCCAATCAGAAAACTGGCTTCTGCGTCGAGAGCTGTGCTGGCTTCTGCTCACCTGAATTCTGTGTTCCTCTTTCTGCCTCTGCTTTCTCTTTATGTCTGTACTTGTGTGTTGATTGTCTTCACCCTCCAGCTCTCCTACTTGTAGCTCTCCATTGTGTCTGCAGCTCTCCTTTGAGTCTGCCAGCCACATTGCTTCTTTCTTAATTTCCTTCCTGTTGGTACTGCTTCCAGGTCACATGGAGTAGTATTTCTCACTATACAAATTAATCAATTCCTTTACAATTGATACAAACTTAAGTCCTTCCCAAACAGTTCAAAGAAAATTACAGATTCCACAAACCTTAAAAAAAACCTCAACTAAAGTTTATTTATTAGTAACAAATAAGGCTTACATTAACACTGCAATGAAGTTGCTGTGAAATTCCCCTAGTCACCACAGTCCGGCACCTGTTCGGGTAACTGAGGGAGAATCTAACATGGCCAATGTACCTAACCAGCATGTCTTTCAGAATGTGGGAGGAAACCGGAGCACCCGGAGGAAACCCACGCAGACACGGGGAGAGCGTGCAAACTCCACACAGACAGTGACCCAAGCTGGGAATTGAACCCGGGTCCCTGGCACTATGAAGCAGCAGTGCTAAGCACTGTGCCACCGTGCCGCGGAATGTCTTGTATTCAGATCAAAAGCCATCACAATTAACTGAATCATTAATTTCAATGAGTGGTTAATGCCTACCCTAGTAGAATCGTACAGCACAGGAGCAGGCCATTCAGCCCAAGTCCAGGGAGCCACCGTGCCACCGCACCACCCACATGGAGATTAGCAAGGAGACAGTTATTAATTATCATTAAATATTGAGTCTAATGAAAGTCATCAACATCAGTCAGAAATGCCTGCCTGGCTCTATTCAGAATGTTATGTGGCTTCTACTGGCTTCTTGCATATTTTATTCCTGTACCTTCTCTTGTTGAACATCAGCTAACCACATCTGCAATTAATGCCAACATCCCGAACAAGATACCTCTTGCTCACCTTCTGCGTGTTTCTGTTCCTCAGTAGCAGAAAGATATCTTTGGCAACTCGAATCTGCTCAGGCTGCAAGGCACAGGAACAGTTTCGCTTTGAAGATGAATCCCAAGGACGCCGCCTTCAGATTTCATGTCTTCTTAAGATCAGAGTCCAATTTTCACAATGACTGATCTTCCTTGTCCCCTGAAACCAAAAGAGAAAATGCTGGAAAGTCTCAGCAAGTCTGGCAGCATCTGTAAGGAGAGAAAAGTTTCGAGTCCAGATGACCTTTTGTCAAAGCCGTTTCAGATTGGTTTCAGATTCCAGCATCCGCAGTAATTTGCTTTTATTCCTAGTCTTCTGTTTTCACTTTATCAATGGCATCAGGAGGCAATATACCATGAGCATGATTATTTGATCAACTTTGCCATTTGTACAGTGTGTTCCAGCTGGGTATTTACCACATACAACCCCACCACCCCTGCCCTATTTCTTGTATTCAATTGCAAACAGGACTCATGGAATTTAAGCAACTTAGGTGATGCAGTACAGATCCATCAGAATACTGGGAGGGGGGTGGGAGAGGAGGGGGGGAAAGAGGGGGGCAGTTAAGGGTGCAGAGGGTGGTGAATCTCTGGAATTCTCTGCCCCAAAGCATGGTAGAGGCTGGATCATTAGAGGGATTTAAAGTGGAGGTGGATAAATGTTTGATGAATCAAGGAATAGAGGGCGATGGGGAAATGGCACAGAAAAGGAACTGAGGCCAGAATAAATCAGCCATGATTGTCTTGAATGGCGGGGCAGGCTTGAAGGGCCTGGTGGCCTATTTCTGCTCCTATTTCTTGCGTTCTTGTGTGTAAAAGGATTACATTAAAAAAGGGGTGGCACGGTGGCACAATGGTTAGCACTGCTGCCTTACAGCGCCAGGAACCCAGGTTCAATTCCAGGCTTGGGTCACTGTCTGTGTGGAGTCTGCACATTTGCCCTGTGTCCATGGGGGTTTCCTCCGGGTGCTCCAGTTTCCTCCCACAGTCTGAAAGGTTAACACCTAACCTTCATTGCAGTGTTAATGTGAGCCTTACTTGTGACTAATAAACAAGCTCTTTTAAAAAACTTTATATTATGAGGACGGGGCTCTGAGAATACACACCCCTCATGTTCGCTTTGGGTATAGCAAAGTATGGAGTGATCGAATAAAGACGATAAATTAGATAAGGTCGATAGAGGTAAGCTACTTCTTGTGATGGGGGCTGGGGGAGAGTCCTCAAAAAGGGGCGTAAACCTAAAATTATATCTGGGGCTGAAGTCAAGAATCCCTTCTTTACAGAAGGCGACAAATTGGAAGTCTCTCTGCAAAGGTTGAGGCTAGGTCAATTGAGAATTATAAAACTGGGATTAATTCCAACAGGGTTGGACAGGGTAGATTCAGGAAGAATGTTCCCGATGGTGGGAGAGTCCAGAGCAAGGGGTCCTAGTTTCAGGACACCTTAGAACTGAGGTGAGGAGAAATTTCTTCACCCAGAGGGTGGTGAATGTGTGGAATTCACTACCACGGAAAGTAGTTGAGGCCAAAACGTTGTGTGATTTCAAGAAGAAATTAGATATAGCTCTTGGGGCTGAAGGGATCAAGGGATATGGGGGGAAGGGGGTGATCAGGATATTGAATTTGATGATCAGCCATGATCATAATGAATGGTGGAGCAGACTCGAAGGGTCGAATGGCCTACTCCTGCTTCTAGTTTCTATGTTTCAATGTTTCAGAGAGAGAGAGAGAGGCAGAGCCAATGGGTTGAGTTGAATGGCCATTAGCAGTGACTTATTCCAGCCAGTGGAAACTCTGCCAGGGCCTATCCTGGGCACCCTTATGTGACTAAAAGACATGATGTGGAGATGCCGGTGTTGGATTGGGGTGGGTGTGTTAAGAAGTCTCACAACAGCAGGTTAAAGTCCAACAGATTTATTTGGAATCATGAGCTTTCGGAGCACTGCCCCTTCCTCAGGTGAGTACTCACTTAATGAAGGAGCAGCGCTCCGAAAGCTCGTGATTCCAAATAAACCTGTTGGACTTTAACCTGATGTTGTGAGACTTCTTACCATGACTAAAAGACAAGTCACCTACCTCATTAGTGTCAGGGCTCCATAGAAACTAGAAGCAGGAGTAGGCCATTCAAGCCTGCTCCGCCATTCAGACTCAGAACAGAGTGACCCAAGCTGGGAACTGAACCCAGGTCCCTGGTGCTGTGAGGCAACAGTGCTAACCACTGCGCCACCATGCCACTCGGGCTCATCCACCCAAATCCAAAGCTCCCATTAAATAGGAGCACTGAAATAGGCCCTTCGGCTCAATTGGTCTATACCAGTGATTATGCTACACCGAAGAGCCTCCTCCTACAAGTCGAACAGCTCATTTTTTATATTCCTTTCTCCTCACATGAGTTTATCTAATTGCTCCTGAAATGCATCATTTGTCTCAGTTCAGCCTCGCGGTTGCAAGTTCCATAATCTGAAAACTCTTACTACATAATTTAACTGCGAGTGTTAATTAGTTTTTTCAGAGTTTATTGTGGGGTCTGACAAATTGCGAGTCTTGTTCTAAGTTTTGTTTTTATGGGTACCATTGCGACTGTTATTTCTGCTTTGCCTTCAAGGCCTTTGACAGCGTGTGTGTTCCATGGAAATGATCTCTCGCCATTTGAAATTCAGCTTCTCCTACTTGAACCTTTTCCACCTTTGCGTTTCTGTTCATTGTTTCCTAAATCAGGATATTATTTATAAAAACTTCCCCTCCACAGCTGTAACAGTATGCATCGGAACAGTCCTGGAGCAGGCCTGATCCCCAGGGGGGACATTCTAATATATGCATCGCTCCCAAGGGGAATTATTAACTAAACACAACTTTAATGATTCCAACTCTGCGGCCGGTGGCCACAATTTGCATCAAGCTCACTGAGGATTTTGCCATTTAATAAGCTTCACATTCTTGCAATGGATAACTGCGGCTTTATGTAAATCTTTGGGGGCAATGTTTCACTGGATCCCGGGACACAATTCGATCAGAAGAATGCGGCTCCCAACATCAGGATGGGAAGTGGCGACACTTCCATTCACTTTTTGGGAACCCCCCAGCCCACACACACATCCAGATACCCAGACACCTACATGCGCACACACACCCATACACATACTCCCACACACACAGACAGCCACACATATACGCACACACCCACACAGACACTCACACACACACACGTGCACACACAGAAAGGCATGCACAGGACACACACACAAATATATACGCTTACACACACGCACACAAATACACATACACACACACGCACAGACACACACAGACATGCACACAGACACACACACATGCACACAGACACACACACGCATGTGCATGCACACATAGACATGCACAGACACACACACACACATACGCTTACACACATACACATGCACACACACACAGACATGCATGCACAGACACCCAGACACACATAGGCACACACTCACACAGACACACACACACTCAGACACAGACACAGACACACACACACACACTCAGATACAGACATACACGCGCACACAATCACAAGGTAAGTTGCAAGTATATACAGCTGACATAGCTCCAGGTTGGGACTGGTTATGAGACATCCAGTCTCCGCAGGCAGGGAGAACATAATTTAAAATTGTTCATGGGTTGTGGGCATCTTTGCCTAGACCAACACTTATTGTCCATCCCTAAGAGCCCTTGAGAAGGTAATGGTGAGCTGTCTTCTTGAATCGCTGCTGTCCATGTGGTGTAGGCACATCCATGGTGCTGTTAGGGAGGGAGTTCCAGGATTTTGACGCAGTGACAGTGAAGAAATGGTAATATCTTTCCAAGCCAGCATGGTGAGTGACTTGGAAGGGAACGTGTAGTGGTGGCATTCCCACGTATCTGCTACCCTTCTCCCTCTAGGTGGTAGTGATGATAGGTTTGGAAGGCATTGGCGAAGGAGCTTTGGTGAATGCATTTTGGAGATGTTACATACAGCTGCTATTGTGCATCGGTGATGGAGGGAATGAATGTTTAAGGTGGTGGATGGGGTGCTATTCACGCAGACTGTTTTGTCCCGGATTGTTTTCAGCTTCATAGAATCATAGAATCACAGAATCCCTACAGTACAGAAGGAGGCCATTTGGCCCATCAAGTCTGCACAAACCACAATCCCACCCAGGCACTATTCCCGTAACCCCACACATTTACCCTAGCTAATCCCCCTGACACTAGGGGCAATTTAGCATGGCCAATCAACCTAACCTGCACATCTTTGGACTGTGGGAGGAAGCCGGAGCACCCGGAGGAAACCTATGCAGACATAGGGAGAACATGCAAACTCCACACAGACAGTGACCCAAACCGGGAATAGAACCCAGGTCCCTGGTGCTGTGAGGCAGCAGTGCTAACTCCTGTGCCACCGTAACGCCCCAATGTGCAACTCCAACAATGCTTCTTGAGCATATTGGAGTTGCGCATATCCAGGCAGGTGGAGAGTACTACATCACACTCCTGACTTGTACCTTGTAGATGGTGGACAGGCTTTGTGGAGTCAGGAGATGAGTTATGCGCTGCAGAATTCCCCAGCCTCTGATGTCATAGCCACATGGCTGGTCCAGTTAATTTTCTGGTGTCAACTGGGAGAAGTCATTCCCCCACCCCCAGGGCCAATCACAGTTCCAAAATCTCCTTGACACCCTCCATTAGTTAACCCCCACCTTCCATCATTCCCCAATGTCATCTGTCATCCAACATGCCCCTCTTTCAATGACATAGTTATTGGACTCTGATCACTCCCCCCTTAATTCTTCATAGTTATCATTTTGGACTCCTTAAACTTCCTCCCACCTACCAAGCTGCCTTGCCATGGAAAATGTGTGGCTCCACATTTCAGTAATACCTCCCTGTAGGTTCGCCTCCAGGCCATGTGGAAAAATGGGAGGGGAGGGGTGCTCTATCCCAGAAATCTGAATAAGAAACCCTCCCCCACCTGGAGAGATATCGCGGAGAAGGTGAGCAGCCATGGGCTCCATGCAAGGTCCTGGGTCTAATGTCGCAAATGGATAAACAAACTCTGATCGACCAGGTTAAGAGTCAGTGTGATGTTGCATCAAAAGGGACATCATCAGTGCATCAGGCCAAGGGAGTGCAAGTGGGGAAAGTGGCCAAGCTGGGAAATGGGTGCTGATCATCAGTACCACAGTTGTCCATGAAAGAAAACAGTTAGATTGTGTGTCGAGTATGTAACACAAGGAAGGGCGTCACCTTCGGTAAGATAAAATGTAATAAATTTGTCTTATATGTTCATGATCTTTTCTAGTTACAAACTCCTTCCGACCTCCCTTTGAAATTCATTAGGTGAAAGCACAAATCCTCATGTATCTCTGAATGCAAATCTAACCTGGCTCCATTAACTGCCTTCTACACCCAGCCCTGTTAATCTTCTCAACTTTGCAGCTACCTGGTCCCCACAATCCTGATTTACAATATATCATAGTACGCCTCAGATATATTTTAAAAATGACATTTTCATTACAAATAACAGCCGCTGTGCTATCAACACTGTGCTTATAGCAACAAATGAAGATGACTTCCAAAAAAATAATTGATTAATTGATAGACTCATGAAGGAAATTGGTAGATACAGACTTACATGCGACTGTAATAAAACATTCACTGTGGTATCGTCAAAATAAAAGAATATTCCAGACTGCAACAGCTAAATGGAAGCGAATTAGAACATTACAATCAATTCAACTAATCTAAGAAGCACAGGGAATTCCTTCTCTCAGAAGATCATTAGTGTTTAGAATTTATCTCCTTCAATGAACACTGGAGTCTGGGTTATTGAATATATTCAGGGCTGATTTGGACAGGGTTTTGATTGACAAGGGCAGCAGGGTGGCACAGTGGTTAGCACTGCTGCCTCACAGCGGCAGGGACCCCAGTACGATTCCAGCCTTGGATAACTATCTGTGTGGAGTTTGCACACTCACCCCGTGTTCATACGTTCATAAGTTCATAAGATATAGGAGCAGAATTAGGTCATTCGGCCCATCGAGTGCGCTCCTCCATTCGATCATGGCTGATAAGCTCCTCATCCCCATTTTCCTGCCTTCTCCCCGTAACTCTTCAACCCATTACCAATTAAAAATCTGTCCAGCTCCTCCTTAAATTTACTCACTGTCCCAGCATCCTCTGCACTTTGGGGTAGCGAATTCCACAGATTCACAACCCTTTGGGAAAAGTCGTTTCTCCTCCACTCTGTTTTAAATTTGCTACCCCTTATCCTAAGACTATTTACCTCTCGTCCTAGAATGCCCCATAACAGGAAGCATCCGCTCCACGTCTACTTTATCCATACCTTTTATCATCTTGTATACCTCAATTTGATCTCCCCTCATTCTCCTAAATTCCAGAGCCTCTGGGTGGTCCAGTTTCTTCCCACAGTCAAAAGGTGTGCAGGTTAGGTGGATTGGCCATGATAAATTCTCCCTTACTCTCCCAAGATGTGTAAATTAGGGGGATTAACCAGGGTAAATGTGTGGGGTTAAGGGAATGGGACAGAGGGTGGGCCTGGGGATGATGCTCTGTCGGAAAGTCAGTGTAGACTGAATGAGCCGAATGGCCTCCTTCTGCACTGTAGGCATTCTATGGTTCGAAGGCAGTAAGGGGTTATAGGGATCGGGAATGGTAATGGAGTTGAGATGAGCCATGATCTTATTGAATGGCAGAGTGATGCACCATCAATTGAACAAAGACTAGTTTGTATGCAAGAACAAATAGGCTTTTATTAGCAAAAGACTTGGAGCACACCCATGCCGATGAACTAGTCCAGACTGAGGCAGGGGGGTGGGGAGCAGTCGCCTTTACACCTGGACTAGGGGGTGGAGGAGTCTCGGGTAGGGCCGGCAGGGATGTGTCCAGGCATGTCACATATACAGGTAATAAGCTAACAGTGGTTTACCACACAGAGCAGTCTTAAAGAGTGGAATGGCCTATTCCAGATCCGATTTCTTATGTTCTTATTGTTCACAGACACACCCAATGTCCAAAACGGTATTGAAATCCCAAAAAGGATTGTGCAAGTCAAAAGTCTTTTCACGAAATGAAGCAACATTCTGAGACATATCAGCTTGAGTCTTGAAACAAGAATCCATGTACAAGAATGTTATGTCTCGTCAGTAATGAATTATGGATGTGAAGCTTGGAGCATCGGGAAAGGAGAAGAAAAGAAAATCAACAGCTTTGAAATGCAGTGCCTCGGAAGGATGGAGAAAAGAATGAGTGAAGAAGTACTGGATGGGAGCAGGAGGAAAAGAAAACTCTTCAGCAATAACACAGTGAAACAAATGGAGCTCAGTGGACATGTTAAAAGTTTACTTATTAGTGTCACAAGTAGGCTTACATTAACACTGCAATGAAGTTACCGTGAAAATCCCCTAGTCGCCACACTCGGGTACACTGAGGGAGAATGTAGCATGGCCAATGCACCTAACCAGCACGTCTTTCGGACTGTGGGAGGAAACTAGAGCATTTGGAGAAAACCCATGGGGACACGGGGAGAAAGTGCAAATGCCACACAGACAGTGACCCAAGCCAGGAATCAAACCCAGGTCCTTGGCACTGTGAGGCAGTAGTGCTAATCACTGTGCCACCCTGCTGCCCCACTGTGCCACCTCTCTGCATGTTATCCATGCAGAGAGCTCTGGAATGCCTAATCACCACTGGAAAAATTAATGGAAGAACAGCAAGGGGCCGACAGCAAAGGAAGCAACAAGATAACATTAAAAACTAGGGCAGCATGGTGGCACAGTGGTTAGTGCTGCTGCCCCACAGCGCCAGGGACCTGAGTTCAATTTTGGCCTCGGGTGACTGTCTGTGTGGAGTTTGCACGTTCTCATTGTGTGTGTGTGGGTTTCCTCCGGGTGCTCCGGTTTCCTCCCACAGTCCAAAGACGTATGGGTTAGATGGATTGGCCATGCTAAATTGCCCCCAGTGCACAGAGTAGGTGGATTGGTCATGCTAAATTGCCCCTAGTGCGCAGGGTAGGTGGATTGGCCATGCTAAATTGCCCCTAGTGCGCAGGGTAGGTGGATTAGCTCTGATGGATTTGCTGGGCTGTGGGGATGGGGAAGGGGGGTTGGTCTGGGTGGGATGCTCTTTGGAGGGTAGGTGAGCTGAATGGACTCCTTCTGCACTGTAGGGATTTTATGATTTTATGACTGACTTAACCAGAACGCCAGTGACGTTATCTACTGTGGCTGTGATCAGTGAGTCTGGAAGAGCTTTGCAGCATGGAACTTAGATGGCAATGCTAGTTTCACAAAGATGAATTACAAAAGGTGATGAATGAATGAACCCTTAGCAATGTCGCTCACAGTCAGCGGATATGCGAGCTTATAAGGATTAGAGCATTGCACCATGTGGTGCACAATATTCTGTCCCAGACTTGGCTGCTGTAAGGAACTGGCCTGATATCTCGAAGATCACCAGGACAAATGGATCTAATGCAATTACATCATTGAGGAGCTAAGGGGCATCTTACAATCAATTAGGAGATATTATTTGCTGTTGGGGGAGTAGATTGGAAATAATTGACTTTCCTCTTTAATAGCTTCATCTTAAAAATGTGACAGATATTTGTGGAGGACCAAATGTGACAGTCAATTTTTCTCTAACTCATAGATATCAAATGTTAAGTTTCTAAAGTTTATTTATTCATGTCACAAGTAGTCTTACATTAACACTGCAATGAAGTTACTGTGAAAATCCCCTAGTCGCCACACTCCGGCGCCTGTTCGGATACCCTGAGGGAGAATTTAGCATGGCCAATGCACCTAATCAGTACATCGTTTAGACTGCGGGAGGAAACCAAAGCGCCCAGAGGAAACCCATGCAGAGTACGTGCAGATTCCGCACACCCAAGCTGGCAATCGAACCTGGGTCCCTGCCGCTGTGAGGCAGCAGGGCTAACCATTGTGCCACCGTACCAATTAGTCACTGGCAAACCAATCAGCACAGTAAGAAGTCTCACAACACCAGGTTAAAGGCCAACAGGTTTATTTGGTAGCACAAGCCACAAGCTTTCGGAGCGCTGCCACGTCATCAGGTGAGTGGGAGCTGTGTTCACAGCAGGGCATATAAAGACACAAACTCAATTTACAAGATGATGGTTGGAATGCGAGTCTTTACAAGTAATCAAGTCTTAAAGGTACAGACAATGTGAGTGGAGAGCGGGTCAAGCACAGGTGAAAGAGATGTGTATTGTCTCCAGCCAGGACAGTTAGTGAGATTTTGCAAGCCCAGGCAAGTCGTGGGGGTTATCAATCAGCCCCAGAAATGATGTATTTGGGAAGGGCCATATACGTTTGAGTTTCCTTTTTCTGTCATAAAGCTACCATGTGTACCATGTCTCTGTAACAGACCGATTGTACTGATTGTTGCACACATGTCCGTTATTCAGAAGATCGCGGGTGAAGTCTTGTCCAGCTGGCAACTCCTATCGGCCTGTCCGGAGGGTCTGTTTTCCGCTCACTGTTTGGCCATTTTTATCAGACAGGAATTGACACATTTCCACCACCCACTGTTCTCTCTCTTGGATGGATCTCCAGTTATTTCTGAATGTAAGCACAGCTGCTTGCCTCAAACCAAAACATGGAAACAGAGCGGATAAGCCGGATCATCTCGGAATGTAATGATTACCTGCCCCGACATCACATTCCAAAAGATTAGGAACAAGAAAGGTCGGTGTCCTTTTTCTCCAGGTTATGGTGGCTTTGACCTCCTTCACGAGTGCCCTATCTTGGATTACTTGACAAGCATCTGGCACTAATCTGTTTACTCTTTTCCAAGCATTTTCCAATTGGGTGACTGACCAGAGACTATGTACTTACCTTCACCTGGGTTTGAGGTCCCTTTTCAACCAACTTCCTTATGATAGAAAGGGGTTTTGATAGGGACAGCACGGTGGCACAGTGGTTAGCACTGTTGTCCCACAGTGCCAGAGGCCTGGTTCGATTCCCAGCTTGGGTCACTGTCTGTGCAGAGTCTGCATGTTCTCCCCGTGTCTGCGTGGGTTTCCTCTGGGTGCTTCAGCTTCCTCCCACAGTCCGAAAGAGGTGTTGGTTAGATGCATTGGCTGTGCTAAATTCTCCCTCAGTGTCCCCAAACAGGCGCCAGAGTGTGGCGACTGGGGATTTTCACAGTAACTTCATTGCAGTGTTAATGTAAGCCTACTTGTGACACTAATAAATAGACTAAAAAAAACTGATCAAGGCAATGAGGACAAACCTGTTTCCATTGGCAGGAGGGTCGGTAATGAGTACATACAGATTCAAGATAATTTTATTTAAGAAGCTAGGGGAGAGATAATTTGTTATGATCCAGAATGCACAGTCTGGAAGGGTAGTGGAAGCAAATTTAACGATAACTTTCCAAGCAAATTGGAGAAATAATTGACTTAGGCTATGGGCAACGAGTACACCAGTGGGATAAATAGGAAAACTCTTTCAAAGAGCCGGCACAGGTATGGTGGGCCAAATGGTCTCCTTCTGTGCTGCATTGTTCTATGATTCTGTGTAGGCAATGAAATCCTTGACTCATTGGTGCTGAATAAAGAGGGGTGATGGTGTAACGATATTATTACTGGACTGGTAAATCCAGAGACCAAGGATAGTGCCCTGGAGATCCAGGTTTAAACCCTGCCGTAGCAGATAGTGGAATTGGGATTCACTAAAAGCTGGGGTTAAAAGTCAAATGATGACAATGAAACGATTGTCATTAAAACCCATCCGATTCACCAGTGTCACTTAGGGAAGGAAATCTTCCATTCTTATCTGGTCACGACTGCCGGACCGCCCAAAGTGCTTTACAACCAATGAAATGTGTTTTTCAAGTGCAGTCCTGTTGGGATGTTGGAAATGTGACAACTAAATGCGCACAGCAAGATCCCACAAGCAGCAACGTAATGGTGCCTGGATAATATAATCTTTGTGCTGCTGATTGAGGGGTTGGCGAGGACACCAGGGACAACTCTGCTGGTCTTCTTCAAAAAATGCCATGGTGATGGTTTGCGTACATTTGAGAGGACAGACAGGGCGTTGGATTGAAGTCTCATCTGAAAGACAGCATCACTGACAGCACAGCACTCCCTCAGAACTACATCTGAACATTAGGCATGATTGCTAAAATCCTGGAGTGGGATCCAAAGACCAGAGCCTTCTGGCACAGAGGTGAGAGTACTGCCAACTGAGATATGCTGCCTTCCATGATTTAAACTCTCGAACTACTCGTAGTGCAAAGAATAACTTAGAGATATATGCAACCACTTAAATGTCACTTTTTCAGTCCAGTCTCCAATCCATAAATCCACACCAGTTTAAAACCTGGTCAGAGGGCACGGTGCCACAGTGGTTAGCACTGCTGCCTCACAGCACCAGTGACCGGGGTTCAATTCCGGCTTGGGTCACTGTCTGTGTGGAGTTTGCACATTCTCCCCGTGTCTGCGTGGGTTTTCTCCGGGTGATCCGGTTTCCTCCCACAGTCAAAAAAAATGTGCGTGATAAGTTGATTGGCCGTGCTAAATTGACCCTTAGTGTCAGGGGGATTAGCGGGGTAAATGTGCGGGGTTATGGGGATAGTGCCTGGGTGGGATTGTGGTCGGTGCAGGCTCGATGGGCCGAATGGCCTCCTTCTGCACTGTAGGGATTTTATGGATTCTATGGACCTGGATTCGATTCCGGTCTTGAGTGACTGTCTGTGTGGAGTCTGCACGTTCTCCCCGTGCATTTCCTCCGGGTGCTCCGGTTTACCCCAACACCCCAAAGAAGCGTAGGTTAGATTGAGTGGTAAATTGCCCCTTAGTGTCCAGAAATATATAAGTTCGGGGGATTAGTGGGGCAACGGGGTAAGCCTGGGTGTGAGTCAGTGTGGACTCAATGGGCCAAATGGCCTCCTTCTGCACTGCGGGGATTCCGTGATACAAATTTGAAAAAAAACAAAATCTTGTATGAAAACAAAATGCTGTGGATTCTGGAAATCTGAACGAAAAACAGAAAATGTTGAAGATTCCCGTCGAGTCCGGCAACAACAGTGCGGAAAGAAACAGAGTTGATGGTTGGAAATTTACTGCCCCGCCCACCACGGGAATCGGAGCGAGCGAGGGGCAGACAATGGGAAGGTCCGTTCACCTCGGGTAGGATTTTACGGTTTCAGGGCAAGTGAGGCTGGAAAATCCCGGCCAATGTTTCATCAGAATCCATCCTCCTTAAAGTTAATTTATTAGTCACAAGTAAGGCATTGACACTGCAATGAAGTTACTGTGAAATTCCCCTAGTTGCCACACTCCGGCGTCTGTTCGGGTCAACGCACCCTCACCAGCATGTCTTTCAGACTGTGGGAGGAAACCGGAGCACCCGGAGGAAACCCACACAGACACAGGGAGAATGTGCAAACTCCACACAGACAGTGACCCAAGCCAGGAATCGAACCCGAGTTCTTGGTGCTGTGAGGCAGCAATGCTAACCACTGTGCCACCGTGCCACCCTTGTTCAGCAGCAGCAACCAGGAAAGTAAAGGACCTGTGATGTTTTATTTATTGACATCTGTCATCTGTCTTGCGTTTTAATGCCCCGATGAACTCCTATTGCCAGTTCTGACCACAAGAGCAGGACGTTCAAACTGCCGTGAAGACACATGTCCCCACATGGATCCACTGAATGTGAAAGTATTCGGCTTGTGACCTGACCTTTCCGCTCATGATTCTGTGTCTCGTGTGGTACGCCACGCACTCGCTGCTTGAACATTCTTCTTTTAATGTCTGTCAGCTCTGAGGGAATTGGAGGATGGATCTCCTATTCTCAATGAGCGTTTAATCACTCTCGCTTGTTTTATCCCAACTTTTAGGTACATCACTGAGCGAAGAAATTGTCATGGAAGTGGAATCACGATGGTAAAAGAGCAAGTTTCCTCAGGAGGAAGATTTACTAATTGATAAAGTTTAGGTAGAATACTTTAATGAGCTTTGCATTGAATCCCCGCGTGTGTTATTTTTAGGCCACTGAAAATCTGCCAAACTAAAAATAGAAACATAGAGAAAAGATGTACCTGAGTAGGTCTCAAATCTGGAAATAGATCTCATACTTATTAATTATCCTGTTATGCATTTGGTTACAGTGCTAAACAAGCAGAAATTATAATCCAAACAATAGCATTCGAGCACATAATATCATCTGACACCTCAGTCCAATGCTGTGGGAGTGCTGACTCATTATAAGGGAGGACCTTTGAGTGAGGTATTAAACCAAGGCCCTCGTCTGAAGTTTTTAGATTTGATTTGATTTGATTTATTATTGTCACATGTATTAACATACAGTGAAAAGTATTGTTTCTTGCGTACTATACAGACAAAGCATACTGTTCATAGTGAAGGAAACGAGAGAGTTCAGAATGTGGTGTTACAGTCATTGCTAGGGGTAGAGAAAGATCAACTTTATGCAAGGTAGATCCATTCAAAGGTCTTACAGCAGCAGGGAAGAAGCTGTTCTTGAGTCGGTTGTATCTTTTTCCTGATGGAAGAAGGTGGAAGAGAGAATGTCCGGGATGCGGGGGGTCCTTGATTATGCTGCCTGCTTTTCTGAGGCAGCGGGAAGTGTAGACAGAATCAATGGATGGGAGACTGGTTTGCGTGATGGACTGGGCTACGTTTACAACCCCTTGCAGTTTCTTGTGGTCTTGGTCAGAGCAGGGGCCCATACCAAGCTGTGATGCAATCAGAAAGGATGCTTCCCATGATGCATCTTCTCACCTGGATGGAATGTTTGGGACTTTGGACAGTGAGGAGAGAAGAGATAAAAGGGTAGGTATTGCATCTCCTGAAGTTGCATGGAAAGGTGCGGTGGGAATGGGAGCCTGGTGTGGGGAATTGAGGAGTGGACCAGGGTGTCCCAGAGGAACTGGTGTCTTGAGAAAACTGAAAGAGGAAGAGAAGGTGAGTTTGGTGGTGGCATCATATGGTTGTAGTGGTGAAGGATGAGCTGGCCAATTATGAAGGCTGGAAGCTGAGACCAATGGGAACCTTATTGTGATCGTTTGACCTTTCACCATCAACGTGTTATTGAATCTCTCCTATCTCCCACCATATCACAGACCCTCACTTTTGTTCTTTTCCCATCCTACTCCATTTCATTCACTTAAAGCCCATTACATTTCTAACTTTTCCCAGTTCTGATGCAAAGCCTGAAGCTTTAACTCTATTTCTCTCTCCACGGATGCTGCCAGACCTGCTGAGTATGTCCAGCACTACCTGTTTTTATTTCAGACTTCCAGCATCTGCAGTATTTTGTTTTACTTTGAGAAGCTGAGAGAAGATGGCGGTGAGGTGGCGCTGGGTGTCACATGTGAATCTCGGCAGTGTGTTTTCAGATGATGGCATTGAGGGGCAGTAAGTGGATGAGAAATAGGAAACATTGGGAGACATCAATGGTTCACAATGGACGGCATGGTGGCACAGTGGTTAGCACTGCTGCCTCACAACACCAGGGATCCAGGTTCAATTCCCAGCTTGGGTCAATGCTTGTGTGGAGTTTGCATGTTCTCCCCATGTCTAGCTCTGGGTGCCCCAGTTTCCTCCCAGAGTCCAAAGATGTGCGGGTTAGGTGGATTGGCCATGCTAAATTGACCCTAGTCTCAGGGGGGTTAGTGGGGTAAATACGTGCAGTTACAGGAATAGGGCCTGGGTGGGATTGTGGTCAGTGCAGACTCAATGAGTCGAATGGCCTCCTTCTGCACTGCAGGGATTCTATGATTCAATTAACCCTTTGTAGTTTTTTGCGTTCCTGGTTACCTGTCTTGCATTCATTGGTCAAAGGGTTTAAGCAGCTGATTAACACTGGGTGAGCTACCACTCCCGAGGAATAAAGTATTTACCGAGTGCTCAGATACTGGGGCCAGTTTGCGTCAGGAAGTTGCCTTGTTCTGCTGAAAGACCAAAGCAATTTAGATTATGTTTGCTGGAAGCGACAAACATTCATGCACAGGGATCCATTCTCTGAAACATGAGGGATATGATCAAACCTTGTGTCTTTTTGAATTATCCAGATGCATGAGGAGCTTATAGTTCCCTATGGCAACACCTCAGCTATTCAGAGTCTACTTACCAACCAATCAGCACCCCTTTTCTCCTGCAATAAAAATTGTTGTGGGGGAGCGTTAGAAATTTGACATTCTTGCATTTGTCCTGATGAGTGCAAGATGAAAAGCTTCAGCCACATGTCTCTTTTTTCAGCATCATTCAAGTTCTGTGCTACCAAGGAACACCTAGAACAATGAATAAATATCGAAAACACATGGGGTGGGATTCTCCAGCCTCGCTCGCCCCAAAACCGCCCCAGGTTAATGGAGCTTTGCGTGGTCTGCCCCCACGGGAATCGTAGCGGGCGGGACGGGAGAATTTGACCCAAGTTCTTTCGTTATTGTAGTGTCTTGAAACAGATCAAAGTTTGGCGATGCACAATATATCTGTCCTGTGTCTACAGTTTAACATCAAGAAGAAAATCGATGAAACATGAACACAAAGAAGCAATGGTTTCTATTGTTTTTGGCTTGTTAATGGAGATTATAGTTCCATAATAAAAAGAACCCGGGATGGTTTGCTGTGAGGAAAAAAAAAATACCTCTGGATTCTCCATCTGCCGTAGATGTTTTTAAAACGGAATGCAAGAGTTTGGACTCATATCAAATTTCAGAAGTACTCAACCCTTTGATCTATTGTTCTCCATTTGCTCTGATATCAATTCAGAATGGACTCTTGGATTCCTTTTGGCAGCGACTCAAAGTACAGACACTTTGGAGCGACCTTTTGATGTATGATGTAAAGGCACAATGACATTTAGTGGAGAAGGAGGCAGGAGTGGACAAGTGTGCAGATTAAAATTTATAGCATCATTGCCAATTGAGGGGATTTGAAGTGTGAAAGATGTGTTTTGCCAGTGTTACACGATCAGTCAGATTGTAAGGGAGGGCTTTATCCTTAAGCCCCCTTGAAGGGTAATTATAACATGGCCCACATTCCCAGTGCCTTTACAAGATTGCTGGTGTCTGACTTCACGTGATCTCACCTCAGGTGCTGGAGCCCTCCTCAAGGCAATCTCTGCCCAAACCGAAAGCCCACCAGCCTCGGAAAGTCACCAAAACTGCGACAAACTACAGGCCATCCAAAGACGTAACGTGCTGACTTAGCCCCTTCACTTCAAGGATTTGGCCATTCGAAGTAAAAGTAAAACAGATAGATTTTTTTCATAAAATAACATTTTGTGATTTGGCGTATGAATAATTCAAGGCATGATGTGTGTAGATGTAGCGTTGAACAAAGCACAAAGAACAGTATAGCACAGGAACAGGCCCTTTGGCCTTCCAAGCCTGCGTCGATCATGATGCCTGCCTAAACTAAAACCTTACGGAGCCCATATCCTTCCATTCCCATCCTATTCATGTATTCGTCTAGATGTCCCTTAAATGCCGCTCTGGTACCTGCTCCCACCCCCTCCCCGGGCAGTGCGTTCCAGACATTCACCACCCTCTGTGTAAAAAACTTGCCTCGCACATCTCCTCTAAACTTTTCCCCACGCACCTTAAACCTATGTCCCCTAGTACTTTACTTTTCTATCCTAGGAAAGAGCATCTGACTATCCACTCTGTCCATGCCATTCCTAATCTTGTAAACATCTATCAGGTCGCCCCTCAACCTCCAGTGAGAACAAATTGAGTTTATCCAACCTCTCCTCATAGCGAATACCCTCCAGAGCAGGCAACATCCTGGTAAACCTTTTCTGTACCCCCTTGTTTGTGAGCTTTTCATGCAGCCTTTATGACGTGATTTGATTTAATTTGATTTATTATTGTCACATGTATTAACATACAGTGAAAAGTATTGTTTCTTGCGCGCTATGCACACAAAGCATACTGTTCATAGAGAAGGAAAGGTGATGGTGCAGAATGTAGTGTTACAGTGTTATCCCTTGTTGGGACCCAGCTTCCCTCCCCTCGGTCTTCCTTCTGCCTCCCGTTGTTCGTCATCCTCATCCACCTCTTTGCCCCTCTGCCTGCCATCGTGAGCCCTCTCCCTCCCCACCTGCTTGCATTGCCCTCCTTTCATGTTGTCCCCCCCTTGTTTTTGTCAGCATCCCCCCACCTTCACCTCGCACCCCACCCCCAGTCGCACTTCAGGCTATTGGGAGAGGATGGTCGATGAGTCCCGCAGCATGGTGCTGGCCATAAACACCAGCTCAACATGGAGCTAGAGGACACAAACCAGCCTTTCCCTCCACACTGATGCACAACAGGGGTGGTGCAGTTCTCCAGCAAGTAGCCGAGATTGAACTCATCTTTAAGTCTTGAATGAACTGAGGTCCGCCTTGTGCACATCAGTCTCTTTCAAGCTGGTTTGCCACTGAGATTAATCCACACTGGTGTGCGCAGGATTGGAAGACCTGAAGAGAATTAGATGATCAGATGTTTTAATGAGCATTTATGAGATGCTGATAAATGCAAATAGCATTCACACCAACAGCCAATGGGAGAACCGACCCTCCATTAGCCCATCAATGGGAGAACTGCAAACTATTTTTACGCTGGCAGGTTTTCGACTTTCTGGTTCTTGCTGGATGCTCCACTACCAACCCCCCCCTCCCCCCCACCCCCCCCAAATCGCCAAACCGCAGCCGGCAGGGTGGGGGAATCCCACTCACAATGTCACAA
Source organism: Mustelus asterias (assembly GCF_964213995.1). NCBI lineage: Eukaryota > Metazoa > Chordata > Chondrichthyes > Carcharhiniformes > Triakidae > Mustelus > Mustelus asterias. Next base: position 115,365,997 of record NC_135810.1, read on the forward strand.
ACATGTCACACATAGACGAGGAAGTGGGGGAGATGGTGGTCAAGATAAATCTTTTGGGGTGTCCAGATGAAATATACAGTAAATGGCAGAACCCTTAAGAGTATTGATAGGCAGATGGATCTGGGTGTACAGGTACACAGGTCACTGAAAGTGGCAATGCAGGCAGGTGGAGAAGGTAGTCAAGAAGGCATATGGCATGCTTGCCTTCATTGAGTTTAAAATTGGCAAGTCATGTTGTAGCTTTATAGAGCCTTAGTTCGGCTGCACTTGGAATGTCGTGTTCAATTCTGGTCGCCACACTACCAGAAGGATGTGGAGGCTTTGGAGAGGGTACAGAAAAGATTTACCAGGATGTTGCCTGGTATGGAGGGCATTAGCTATGAGGAGAGGTTGGAGAAACTTGGTTTGTTCTCACTGGAGCGACGGAGGTTGAGGGGCGACTTGATGGAAGTCTACAAGATTATGAGAGGCATGGACAGAGTGGATAGTCAGAAGTTTTCTCTCAGGATGGAAGAGTCAATTACTAGGCGGCATCGGTTTAAGGTGCAAGGGGCAAGGTTTAAAGAAGATGTACGAGGCAGGTTTTTTACACAGAGTGTGGTGGGTGCCTGGAACTCGCTGTCGGGGGTGGGAGTGGAAGCAGATATGACAGTGACTATTAAGGGGCGTCTTGAAAAATACATGAATAGGATGGGAATAGAGGGATATGGTCCCCGGAAGGTAAGGGGGTTTTAGTTAAGTCGGGCAGCATGGTCGGTGCAGGCTTGGAGGGCTGAAGGGCCTGTTCCTGTGTTGTAATTTTCTTTGTTCTTTGTTCTTATGTGATGGCGCTGGAGCAGGAAGAGAAGGTTGCACTATTGGAGATATTTAGAAAGGTAGGTGAAAGTGTGGTCTCAAGGAGGTGAAGGCCTAATTATATTATCACCAGACTATTAATCCAAAAACTCAGCTAATATTCTGGAGACTCAAGTTCGAATCCCGCCACGGCTGATGGTGGAATTCGAATTCAATAAAAAATATCTGGAATTAAGAGTCTACTGATGGCCACGAAACCATTGTCAATTATCGGGAAAACTCATCTGGTTCACTAATGTTCTTTTGGGAAGGAAATCTGCTGTCCTTACCTGGTCTGGCCTACATGTGACTCCAGAGCCATAGCAACGTGGTTGACACTAAACTGCCCTCCAAGGATAACTAGGGATGGACACTCAATGCTGGCCCACAAATGAATAAAAAAAGGAGGTAGCCAAGGAGGAAAACAGGGAAGAGGATGGTAATGGAATGATCTATTGGGTATATTGAGGAGGAGAAAAAAGGAGGTTCGAGATTAGGCAATTGTGGTGGAGGATGGATCAGCCGAGGTTTATCAAATGGAGGGAATGTATGGGTTGGGGTTCATTAGTTGAAGAGGATGAGGAGGCTCGAGGTTCAATCATTGGAAAGGTTGGAGTGCTGAACATTCAGTCATTGGAGAGATTGAATGGATCAAGTTTCAATCGCTGGAGAGGATGAATGAGTTGAGATTAAATTTACTGAGGAGGGTGAGCGTTGCTAATTTGAAAAGAATGAGGGAGAAGTGGACAGTATCTGAGCAAAGATCACCATTTGCAATGCCTGCAAGTGTGGAGGCAGAAGAGATAGTTGAGTGGACAGTAGATGGAAGTGTATGGAGCAGAAGTTTGGTCTCATGTAAGAGATAAGTTCAAAGTAAACAGCAGCATCAGAGAAACCGTGAACTGACAGTGGATTAGAACTAACATAGGTGCTTTGAGGAACCTCAACAGTTTCAAACAGATAAGAGCAAAGAAATAGCACAGAATGAGACCATAAGATCATAAGACATAGGAGCAGAATTAGGCCACTCGGCCCATTGAGTCTGCTCCGCCATTCAATCATGGCTGATATTTTTCTCATCCCCATTCCCTTGTCTTTTCCCCATAACCCCTGATCCCCTTATTAATCAAGAACCTATCTATCTCTGTCTTCCAGACACTAAAATGACCCGGCCTCCACAGCTTTCTGCGGCAAAGAATTCCACAGATTCACCACTCTCTGGCTGAAGAAATTCCTCCCCATCTCTGTTCTAAAGGGTCGTCCCTTTAGCCTGAGATTGTGCCCTCTGGTTCTAGTTTTTCCTACTGGTGGAAACATCCTCTCCACGTCCAATCTATCCAGGCCTCGCAGTATCCTGTAAGTTTCAATAAGATCCCCCCTCATCCTTCTAAACTCCAACGAGTACAAACCCAGAGTCCTCAACTGTTCCTCATACGACAAGCTCTTCATTCCAGGGATCACTCTTGTCAACCTCCTCTGGACCCTTTCCAAGGCCAGCACATCCTTCCTTAGATACGGGGCCCAAAATATGGGGCCCAGAATACAAGTGGTCTCAATCAATGAGCCGTTTCCATGATATTGAGGTTGCAGTGATAAATTAAAAGAGATTTATTCCTGGCATTTAAATCAGACAATATTACAACATTCATGGAATAATACTTTCATGGAATAATACTTGAATATTAGTACAATAACAGCAATGTTCAGTGTAGGAGATTGAAGTATGCCTTTAGAAAGTGTACCTTTCACTTTCTCGATTTCAAGACGGGACGATTAATCTTCTAGTGTTAACTCTATCACTTGGGTGGCTCTAATACACAAATATACAACTCTTTCCTCGGAGTATCATGTTCAATGCTCCAGGAACAAATTAGTCTCTTTTGCATGGTGCTGGTCCCACCTCTGGGGCATGTTAGCCATGAGTCATCTCCCATGATTTTTCCTGTTTTTTCAGCTGCCCTCTCTCTTGCCCGAGTTTGAGCTCAATTCTGACGCCCATTTCTACCTGTGATGCTTTACTTTCTTTATCAATCAATTTATCTTTTCAAAAACCTTCTTCAATCTCTTTCTGGCTCCCCTCTTCCCCCCCAACTTTCTAAAAATCTAAATTAAGTGAACGGGACTGGCTTTAAGTATTTTAACATTGCTCGTTGATCTTACAAATCACATCCAATGGAATCAATTTGCATTAATCATTTAATGGAGTTGATTCAGCTGGAATAAATATGCTCAAGAAATAGTAGCTGCCAGATCTATGCTATATAGTGGGGCGGCACGATGGCACAGTGGTTAGCACTGCTGCCCCACAGAGCTAAAGGCCCAGGTTCAATTCCTGGCTTGGGTCACTGTCTGTGCAGAGTCTGCACATTCTCCCCATGTCTGTGTGGGTTTCCTCCAGGTGCTCTGGTTTCCTCCCACAGTCTGAAAGATGTGCTGGTTAGGTGTATTGGCCATGCTAAATTCTCCCGCAGTGTACCCGAACAGAGTTTGGCAACTAAGAGATTTTCACAGTAACTTCATTGCTGAAACCATATCATAACCATTCTGTTAACCTAGTTTCTCTTTCTAATGCTGACCGATCTGCTGTTCCAGCATTTTCACTTCTTATTTCAAATTCATTTTTACTCTTTTTAGAAATTTAAAATTCATCAGGTTTGCCATTGAGTGGCACGGTAGCACAGTGGTTAGCACTGCTGCCTCACAGTGCTAGAGACCTGGGTTCGATTCCTGGCTTGGGTCACTGTCTGTGTGGAGTTTGCACATTCTCCCCGTGTCTGCGTGGCTTTCCTCCGGGTGCTTCGGTTTCCACCCACATTCCAAAGATATGCAGGTTTGGTGCATTGGCCATGCTAAGTTGCCCCTTGTCAGGGGGGTTAGCAGGGTAAATACGTGGGGTTGTGAAGATAGGGCCTGGTGGGCTTGTTGTTGGTGCAGGTTCGATGGGCTGAATGACCTCCTTCTGCACTGTAGAGATTAGAAATAGAATCATAGAAACCCGACAGTGCAGAAAGAGGCCATTTGGCCCATCGAGTCTGCACCGACCACAATCCCACCCAGGCCCTACCCCCATATCTCTACATATTGTACCCGCTAATCTCTCTAATCTACGCATCTCAGGACACTAAGGGACAATTTTAGCATGGCCAATCTACCGAACCCGCACATCTTTGGACTGTGGGAGGAAACCGGAGCACCCGGAGGAAACCCACGCAGACACGAGGAGAATGTGCAAACTCCACACAGACAGTGACCCAAACCAGGAATCGAACCCAGGTCCTTGGAGCTGTGAAGCAGCAGTGCTAACCACTGTGCCACTGTGCCGATTCTGTGATTCTATTGATTCTATGAAAGTGGAGTTGAGGCAGAAGATCAACCAGGATTGTATTGAATAGGGAACAGGCTCAAGGGGTCACATCGTCTATCGCTTCTCTTATTTCTTATGCTCCCTCCTAACAGCAATGAATTTGTTATGAGTTAACACATCCACTTCAAGAAATATATAAAGAGAAGGTCTTCATTTTAAAAGGATACTCACCATTTTATGCTGATTGCTACTGTGGCTGTGAATAGACCCTCTGAAATATATCGGGATACTGTCTGGGACTATTGCGTCAAGACTTCACCAGCATTCAAGCAGCATTAGTACTGGAAAATGTCCAAGAAACTCATCTAAAAAGAGAGAGCACAGTGCCAGTCCACCTTATAGGAGTCATCAGGAGGGAGGGAGGGTTTGATCATGGGCATCTTGCTGGGGAACACAGTTGACCATAGAATCTTTGAATCCCTACAGTGCAGAAGAGGCCATTCGGCCCATCGAGTCTGCACCGACTCTCCAACAGAGTATCTTACCCAGGCCCTCTCCCTGTAACCCCATACATTAACCATGGCCAATCCATCTAACACACACATCTTGGGACACTGAAGGACAATTTAGCACCTAACTTACACATCTTTGGACTATGGGAGGATAGCGGAGCACCCAGAGGAAACGCAAGCAGACATGGGGAGAACATGCAAATTTCACACAGAGCCACCCAAGGCCGGTATTGAACCCGGGTCCCTGGTGTTTTGCTATAGAGGGAGTGCAGTGAAGATTTACCTGGCTGATTCCTTAGGTGGAAGGTTTGTCATATGAGGAGAGACTAAGTCAGTTCGGATTATATTATATTGTGCCACCGTGCTGCTCAAGAGAAGCAAATGTGAAGAGGACATGAGGTCAGGTAGGGCACGATGTGGAGATGTCGGTGTTGGACTGGGGTGGGCACAGTAAGAAGTCTCAAAACACCAGGTTAAAGTCCAACAGGTTTATTTGGAATCACAAGATTTCAGAGCGCCTCACCTGAGCAGCGCTCCGAAAGTTCATGATTCCAAATAAACCCGTTGGACTTTCTCCTGGTGTTGTGAGGCAGAGCATCATCAGCTCCTGCAGGAACAGACAGAGAGAGACAGAGAGAGAGAGAGGGCGCGATGAGGGTGACGTGGCGTCTTTCTCCTCTAGAAGTACAGAATATCCCACCTCACCTGAAACTCCTACATCAGGAATTCCAGTGCCATATCCAAAAACGCGCGTGCCCACTCCAACAATCCCTGAGCCTTGCAATCCGCCACTGTGCCAGCTAAAACACTCCACACTTACAGTGGAAGCGTGTGCCTGGAGCAAACATACAATGCTCCACAAAAATCGTGCCTAATCAGCTCTTGAGTACTAAACATACAAGTATGTGATTCCAAACATCTCCAGGCAAGTACAAGTTATGGCAATCAGCAAATAGGACCAAACTTCTCCGCTAAATTCAGACTTCTAAAGTAACTAATTTTATTATTACAGCAGCCATTTGTTGACTATTTTCACCCTTTGCCTAAGAAAACTTCCATTGCGTTACAATAGCTGAAACTACAAAGCGGTATTACCTCTTTTAAATTTATATATTTACAGTGTACAATTGTTCAATCTTGTGGAACACAAATGCTGGTGAGATACCAGTCAAGTCAAATATCCTGAATCTTATTCTAAATTCCATGTAATTCTGTGAATACCTGAAGTGTTGTACAGTCTATCTAATAGAATATTATCACATAGTAACAGTCAATCACGCTGGCTTACTGTATCTTGTGGCATTTTAGGTTGAACATTGTTCGTTGATATCAGAAGGTGATTTGATTTGATTTATTATTGTCACATGTATTAACATACAGTGAAAAGTATTGTTTCTTGCGTGCTATACAGACAAAACATACCATTCATAGAGAAGGAAACGAGACAGTGCAGAATGTAGTGTTACAGTCATAGCTAGGGTGGAGAGAAAGATCAACTTAATGCGAAGTAGGTCCATCCAAAAATCTGACAGCAGCAGGAAAGAAGCTGTTCTTGAGTCAGTGGGTACATGACCTCAGACTTTTGTGTCTTTTTCCCGAAGGAAGAAGGTGGAAGAGAGAATGTCCAGGGTGCGTGGGGTCCTTAATTATGCTGGCTGCTTTGCCGAGGCAGCAGGAAGTGTAGACAGAGTCAATGAATGGGAGGCTGGTTTGCGTGATGGATTGGGTTACATTTACGACCTTTTGTAATTTCTTGCGGTCTTGGGCAGAGCAGGAGCCATACCAAGCTGTGATATAACCAGAAAGAATGCTTTCTATGGTGCATCTATAAAAGTTGGTGAGAGTCGTAGCTGACATGCCAAATTTCCTTAGCACAGTGGCACAGTGGTTAGCACTGCTGCCTCACAGTGCCAGGGATCAAGTTCGATTCCTGGCTTGGATGACGGTCTGTGCGGAGTCTGCACGTTCTCCCCGTGTCTGCATGGGTTTCCTCCGGGTGCTCTGGTTTGCTCCCACAGTCGGAAAGACGTGCTGGTTAGGTGCATTGGCCATGCTAAAATTTCCCTCAGTGTACCCGAACAGGTGCCGGAGTGTGGCGGCTAGGGGATTTTCACAGTAACTTTATTGCAGTGTTAATGCAAGCCTACTTGTGACACTAATAAAATAAAAACTTAAAGGTTGCTGAGAAGGAACTTAAGATGAGGAAAGTGAGTCGGCAAGGAGGGAAGGCAACCTGACAAACCTTGAATGTGTGTATCTGTGCAAATAACTAATCTCCCACTGATTCATTTCCACATGAGAGGCTGAATCCTTTGTAATTAAAAATCAAATTAAGCGACTTGACCTAAAGGCATACCAGCACTATCAAAAAATAGTTGGCTTATGTAGGAGAAATCTGGAGCTAAAAGGCATTGTACATAAAACCCTACCTCCATTTCTACATAATTGCTGGTATTACTCTGCCAGGGATTTTTTTTTCACATCCCATTTGTCTAGGCTTGATACAGACTAAGGTCCCAGAGGTGAAATGAGAGTCATTCATCCAATTCCCTTGCTAATTACAGTTTCACAATGGTAACAGAAGTGCTGACTTGCATGCAGAATAAGGCGGGTGCTCCAGATATGAATGAGTAAATGTCATTGGCATTTTCTCCTTAGACTTGATAATGCAAGTGCTATTGCTACATAATCTGGCCCTAGAGATAAAGGAAATGTTCCTCCTACCCTCCCTGATGGTTGATGTGAGTTGCCAGATAAACGTTCCCCAGAAATGTGGAGACTGCTAACAGTTTCTGGTCTAGCGAGTGGATTCAGTATAGGAATAGGGATGTGTTACTGCAATTGTACAGGGCATTGGTGAGGCCACACCTGGAGTATTGTGTGCAGTTTTGGTCTCCTTTTCTGAGGAAGGATGTCCTTGCTATAGAGGGAGTGCAGTGAAGATTTACCTGGCTGATTCCTGAGGTGGAAGGTTTGTCATATGAGGAGAGACTAAGTCAGTTCGGATTATATTCACTGGACTTTAGAAGAGTGAGAGGGGATCTCATAGAAACTTATAAAATTCTAACAGGGTTAGACAGGGTAGATTCAGAAAGAATGTTCCCAATGGTGGGGGAGTCTAGAACTAGGGGTCATAGTTTGAGGATAAGGGATAAATCTTTTTGGGGGAATTTTCCTGTCCCACCTGCCACATGAATCGTAGCGGGTGGGGGGCAGATCATGCAAAGGTTTGTTGACCTTGGGCGGGATTTTCCTGTTTTGGGACAAGTACAGCTAGAAAATCCCGATGTTTAGAACTGAGGTGAGGAGAAATTTCTTCACCCAGAGAGTGGTGAATGTGTGGAATTCACTACCACCGAAAGAAGTTGAGGCCAAAATGTTGTGTGATTTCAAGAAGAAATTAGATGTAGCTCTTGGGGCTGAAGGGATCAAGGGATATGGGGGGGAAGGGGGTATCAGGATATTGAATTTGATGATTAGCCATGATCATGATGAATGGCGGAGCAGGCTCGAAGGGCCGAATGGCCTATTCCTGCTTCTAGTTTCTATGTTTGTCTCCAGTGAAGGTAACTGAATTATATTACTGAACCAGTACGACATTTCCGATTGGAAAATAATTCTCAAACTCATGAAATTATGTCGGCTACAATGAACCCAATTCATTAAAAAACTCAAAGTAGTGGTTTGAAAACTGGGAAAAGCAGATCAGCTTGCCAGACTGATAATTTGCCAGAGCAGCAGTCAATTTACCCTCCCTGGAGTCTATCTTCTTCTTCATAAATCAAATAAACTCACAGTCTTGAAGTGGCTGCCACTAGTTTTCGAGTTGTTCGTGTTGACGGTCAATAAACCTTATAGCTTCCACAAATCCACGTTATTGTTGTATAAACAGAGGAGAACAGGCACAAGTTATGTATAAACATTTGACAAGATGGAAAAAGGCTGGGCCACTCTGACAACGCAAAAAAAGAGTCATTTTTTTCGAGATCCAAACAAACTCAATGACTAAAAGAAATCCTCTTTCCTATGGACTAATCGTCCAAACATTGGGCAGGACTTTACGGCCTCGCTTGTCCCGAAACTGTAAAATCCCGCCCGAGGTCAACAGACTTTCCCATGCTTCACCCCTCGCCCACTCTGATTCCCATGCCAGGCGGGCCGGTAGAATTCTGGCCATTTTCCCTGACAGAGGGTCATCCAGACTTGAAATGTTAGCTCTCTTCTCTCTCCATCGATGCTGACAGACCTGCTGAGATTTTCCAGCGTTTTTCTGTTTTTTTTTTCAGATTCCGGCATTCGTTTTTATTCTTTTTTAGAAATTTAAAATTAATCAGGTTTCTCATTGGGTGGCACAGTGGTTAGCACTGCAGCCTCACAGCACCAGGGACCCAGAGCCAGGGATTCCAGCATTATTCTGTCTCTACCTTAGTTTCCTAATGTTACAGTGTTTTGTCTTAATAAGGAGGTGTAATTGAAGGCTCAGTTCACTTTGAATTGAAGTGTCTGAACAAGGTCAAACCCAATGCTGCAATAAGTGCTTCAAAACTTAAATTACTTAAATGTACTTAAATTGTCCTAAATCCTCAATGGTTTTCACTATTAAGAACAAATGTTCATATACATCTTTTGTCCGCAATATGCAAACAGTGTTAATCCGGTTATTTTGAAAACTTACACCCATATTAAAAAAGCAGACATAAAAATTTTGTACACAGTGTTTGTTATTAATATCTCACAGTGCCATTTCAGTTACTGATATGATATATCCACGATGGCACAGTGGTTAGCACTGCTGCCTCACAGCGCCAAGGACCTGGGTTCAATTCCAGCCTTGGGGCGCTGACTGTGTGGAGTTGCACATTAACTCCATGTCTACATCGGTTATCTCTGGGTGCTCCGGTTTCCTCCCACAGTCCGAAAAATGTGCTGGTTAGGTGCATTGGCCATGCTAAATTCTCCATCAGTGTACCCGAACAGGTGCCAGAGTGTGGCAGTAACTTCATTGCAGTGTTAATGTAAGCCTGTGCCCAGACATTTATGAACAGCAATCAGTGTGGAGGGTACTCTGTAAAATTAAACCCCATGCACAGATTACTTCCTGTGTTAAATAATTTCCACAATAATAAATACTAACTTACCCTGCAAACCCTGCAAATTTATCTTTGTTGAGTCTTTCGGCCTCCAACAACACCGAAACGTTTCCAAAATAAGGCCAGAAAGTATTTTTTAAAGTTTATTCATTAGTGTCACATTAACACTGCAATGAAGTTACTGTGAAAATCCCTTAGTCGCCACATTCCGACACCTGCTGGGTACACTGCAGGAGAATTTAGCATGGCCAATGCACCTAACCAGCAAGTCTTTCAGATTGTGGGAGGAAACCGGAGCACCCGGAGGAAACCCACACAGACATAGGGAGAACGTGCAAACTCCACACAGACAGTGACCCAAGCCAGGAATCGAACCCGGGTTCCTGGTGCTGTAAGGCAGCAGTGCTAACCATTGTGCCACCATGCCACTCAATGACAAACCTGATTCATAGAATCATAGAACCCCAACAGTACAAAAGGAGGCCATTTGGCCCATTGAGTCTGTACCGACCACAATCCCACCCAGGCCCTATTCCCGTAACCCCACATATTTGCCCTGCTAATCCCCCTGACACTCGGGTCAATTTAGCAAGGCCAATCAACCTAACCCGCACATCTTCGGACTAATTTTAAATTTCTAAAAAGAATTAAAAAGGACCAGAAATGCTGGAACTCACAACAGATCTATCAGCATCAGCAAGAGAAACTAGATTAACATAATGGTTATGATAGTGAATCGACACTGCATACATATATTGTCAACTAATAGAAAATACTATAGAATGTATGGAACGGGTAATTGTCATGCTGCATTATAATGAGACTCATATCAAAGGAATTGGGTGGATCAACAACTGTTGCATAATTATTCATCCATAAAATTGTAGAATAAAGCAGCATGGAAAGAAATTGTCCTGCCCCTCAAATCTATGCTATCTCTTCAAAGGGCAATTTAATCATTTCCACTCTCCCATTCTTTCCCAGTATCCCCGCAATTTTTGTTCCTTCAAATATTTCTTCAATTCTCTTTTGAAAGCTACATGTGAATCTATATCCACCACTGGTCTCCTTCTTTGAGGAAAGATGCGTTGGCAGCAGTTCAGAGAAGGTTTACCATTCTAACACCAGGAATGGGCTGACTATCTTATCAGGAAAGGTTGAAGAGGTTAGGTTTGTATCCACTAGAGTTTGGAAGAGTAAGAGGCGACTTGATGGAAACCTTTAAGATCTTGAGGGGTATTGACAGGGTGGATGTGGAGAGGGTGTTTCCTCTTGTCGGAGAACCTAGATCTTGTTTAAAAATAAGGCGTCACTCATTTCAGATAGAGAAGAGAAGAAATGTTTCCTCTCAGGGGGTGGTGAGTCTCTGGAACTCTCTTCCTCAAAAGGCAGTGGGAGCAGAATCTTTAAAAATTTTGATTAGTTAGGCAGTTTCTTGATTAACAAGGAGGGGGTGAAAGGTTAGCGGGGGTAGGTGGGAATGTGGGGTTGAGGTTACAATCAGATCAGCCATGATCTTATTGAATGGGGGAGCAGGCTCGAGGGGCAGAGTGGCCTACTCCTGCTCCTAATTTGTATGTTTGTACTTTGTCAGGCAGTATATGCCAAATTCGAGACATTTGTTGTGCAAATAAGGTCAAAATCATAGATTCATAGAATCCCTACAGTGCAGAAAAAGAGGCCATTTGACCTATCGAGTCTGCACCAACCACAACCCCACCCAGGCCTTATTCCCATAACCCCACATATTTACCCTGCTAATCCCCCTGATACTAGGGTCAATTTAGCATGGCCAATCAACCTAACCCGCATATCTTTCGGAGTGTGGGAGGAAGCTGGAGCACGCCGGAGGAAACCCACGCAGACACAGGGTGAATGTGCAAACTGCACACAGACAGCGACTTGAGGCCGGAGTTGAACCCAGGTCTGTGGCGCTGTCTGGCCGCAGTGCTAACCACTGTGCCACCGGCCGTTCACGCTGGCAGGATATTCCCATCCCGCTGCAGTGAACGGAGGAGATTTGGCTGGGTGCCAAATTCTCTGACCTCGCTGCAACCGGAGTGGGGCATGAATGGCCAGTAAGATCGTGCCCTCACGTTTCCCTCAGGTCTTTTGCATTGCTTTGTTCAAACAAGGGAAAGTGAAATCTGTATTTGTATAGCACCGTCCACATCCTCCCAAAACATTTTTCAGCCAATTTATTACTTTTGAAATGCAGCCGCTGTTAGTTTGTAAACAGAGTCCGGGGCAAGTGGTGGGAGGGGAGGTGGTGGGGGGGGGCGGGGGGCGACGGAGCGGGTAGACTAAACTGGTAACAGAGTGAAAAGAAAAGTTTCATATCAGTTTGGTTAGCCTAGCAATTCAGAACACAAGGGGGCCGGGGGTTTAACTGAAATCTAAGCGATAAAGAATATAAATCTAACTGTATTTAACTAATATTTATTGCAAGAAGCACAGGAGGGCAATATGTGATTCCCTCAGGATGTGGGAGTTTTTGGCAACTGTTGTTAACTTGGGAAAACCCATCATCACCAACTGAAATGACTTGAGCCCAAGATCTTGGAACCTGAGGCAGAATTGGAGATAATCTGGTACATCAGGGTGAAACATTTCTGGAAGGCGTGTTTCAGAGAATTGCTACGCCACATAGAGATACTTTACTGGCAGTTGCAAAGGAAATGAGGGTGACTACCCACAGGTCAGGGGAAGCCAGTATGACTGGGCTAAAGGAGGAACAGCTAAAGGAAATAATTGTCTCAAAGAAAGACTGGCTTTCTGTGAGGAGGATGGAGACTCTGGGTAGGAGCATCAAATGGAATGTAACGGCTCCATAATAATCAAACTGTGAGACTTGCTGTCCAAAATGAGACTCACCTTTTACTTGCTGCCTCACAGCGTCAGGGACCCGGGTTCGATTCCCAGCTTGGGTCACTGTCTGTGTGGAGTCTGCATGTTCTCCTCGTGTCTGTGTAGGTTTCCTCCAGGTGCTCCGGTGCATTGGCCATGCTAAATTTGGAAGTTTGGAAGGACAATTTATAAACATGAGTTCTTTCAATTTTTCTTTCTTTTGATTTGATTTTGATTTTGATTTGATTTATTTGATTTGCTTTGATTTTGATTTTGTTTTGATTTGAATTTGATTTGATTTGATTTGATTTGATTCAATTCGATTCGATTCGATTCGATTCTTAATTGTTGTCCTTCACATGTGAGGCATCAATAATGAGGGAAAAAAAACCCTAAATCCTTCAACAATCGTTTCGGAAATTCGGGAGCAAGTCTTCAAAGGTGGTCAACTCTGGATAACTCACCCAATCATGTGCTGCATAAAAGGGAAGATTAGGAGGGCCTGGCAACCCCCACGTGGTGAAAGAAGTGATGACAGGAAAAGTGTTTCCATTTTATGGGATATTGGCAGCAGATTGAAGATGTTCTGCGAGTGTGAGTGGGACATCCAAACAGGAAATAAGGTAATAGGCTGGCTTTTCAGACAACTTGCTGATGCTGGTGCCCATGCATCTGCTTTCCATGTCCTCCAAGGGGGGTAGAGGGCGCCGGTTTGGAAGGTGCTGTTGAAGGAGCCTCGGTGAGGAGCTGCAGTGCATCTTGTGCATGGCAGACACTGCAGTGCGTTGATGCAAGATGGAGTTGGTGGATGGGATCCCAATCAAGCGATCTGCTTTGTCCTGGATGATGTTGCCACTACTGAGGCCTGAGGCCTTGTTTGGAACTGACTTTGGGCCTCACAACTGAGTGGCGCATAGCAACGATTTTAGGGCCATAAATGGACAAAAATAATTTCAAGCCTTTTATCAGTGAAGATAGTGTTGCTGGATTCAGATACAATTCAAGACCCATTTGGCGATCTAAAGAGTTAAGCCTTTTCATCTTTGATATGGTGCAACTTTTGCGAAAGCAATTTTTACAAAGCAAATTAACTTACATTCACATTACAAATGAATACAAATGTTACTGATAGCTGTGTCATCTTCGAGAAACATCTGTGCAGCATATTTTGTTGAGTAGAAACTATCACCATGGCAGCAGGAGCCAGAGAAACGATTGAGAGACAGGACAAGGATGAAGATCGCAAGGATGAGGTCCTGATGTTATTGAGAATCAAAAAGGAGCAGTGGAGAATAAAAGAGCGAAGAAAACGGGGAGGAAATTGCTTGCACGATCACCGAAATCTCCCAGGTCAAGTGCACCTGGGATGACTGTTTCGAGAATTCTCTCCATGATTTATACAAGGGCGAACAAGTAGAAAATAGCAGCCAAGAAGAGGCCCCCAAAGTGCAAAACAGATGCAAAAACCTTCCCAGGTGAAAGCAAATACTTCAGTCATTTGCCGCAGATGTGCCGAGTGGGTTGGGCCCTTAACAACTGATAGAAAGGACAGACTGCTAGGTATAAACATGGTTTGAGTAAAGTAGGATGAAATATTTTGTGAGCGCTGGTTTATTGTTGCAATTAAGTCTTGGGTGTCTATATTCTAAATGTGTTATTCAAAATATGCTTGGATATCCGGCTGGGGCGGCACGGTGGCACAGTGGTTAGCACCACTGCCTCGCAGCGCCAGGGACCTGGGTTCGATTCCGGCCTCGGATGATTATCTGTGTGGAGTTTACACGTTCTCCCCTCGTCTGTGTGGGTTTCCTCCGGGTGCTCCGGTTTCCTCCCACAGTCCAAAGATGTGCGGGTTAGGTTAATTGGCCATGGTAACTTGTTCCTTAGTGTCAGGGGAATTAGCAAGGTAAATATGCAGGGTTATGGGGGATAGGGCTGGGCGGGATTGTGGGCTGAATGGCCCCCTTTTGCACTGTAGGATTCTATGATTCTATGATATCCGAGGGCCTTTCCACCACTGGGTTCGAGCACAGAGATACCAAATCCAGTGAGTGGCTTGCCTGCTGCCTGACCCTGCCTCACTGCAATTGTGCCAGTGGTTGGGGGAAGGACATTGGGCAACCCACCTGCAAGCAGATCAATTGAGGTCCTTCCATGACTATCGAATCCCAACAGTGCAGACGGAGGCAATTCGGCCCATGGAGTCTGCACTGTCTCTCAGACAGAGTATCTTACCCAGGCCCTCGTTCCCCGCACTATCACTGTAATCCCACACAGTTATCATGGCTAATCCATCTAATCTACATATTTGGGGACACTAAGGGAGAATTTAGAATCATAGAATCATAGAAACCCTACAGTGCAGAAGGAGGCCATTCGGCCCATCGAGTCTGCACCGACCACAATCCCACCCAGGCCCTACCCCCACATATTTTACCCACTAATCTACGCATCCCAGAATTCTAAGGGGCAATTTTTAACCTGGCCAATCAACCTAACCTGCACATCTTTGGATGTGTTCTCAGCCCTCTACTATATTCCTTATACACCTATGACTGTGTGGCCAAATTCCCCTCCAATTCGATTTTCAAGTTTGCTGACGACACCACCATTGTGGGTCGGATCTCAAACAATGACGAGACAGAGTACAGGAATGAGATAGAGAATCTGGTGAACTGGTGCGGCAACAATAATCTCTCCCTCAATGTCAACAAAATGAAGGGGATTGTCATCGACTTCAGGAAGCGTAAAGGAGAACATGTCCCTGTCTACATCAACGGGGATGAAGTAGAAAGGGTCCAGAGCTTCAAGTTTTTAGGTGTCCAGATCACCAACAACCTGTCCTGGTCCCCCCATGCCGACACTATCGTTAAGAAAGCCCACCAACGTCTCTACTTTCTCAGAAGACGAAGGAAATTTGGCATGTCAACTACGACTCTCACCAACTTTTACAGATACACCATAGAAAGCATTCTTTTGGGTTGTATCACAGCTTGGTATGGCTCCTGCTCTGCCCAAGACTGCAAGAAACTATAAAAGGTTGTGAATGTAGCCCAATCCATCACGCAAATCAGCCACCCATCCATTGACTCTGTCTACACTTCCCACTGCTTCGGTAAAGCAGCCAGCATAATTAAGGACCCTACGCACCCCGGACATTCTCTCTTCCACCTTGTTCCATCGGGAAACATAGACAAAAGTCTGAGGTCATGTACCAACCGACTCAAGAACAGCTTCTTCCCTGCTGCTATCAGACTTTTGAATGGACTATCTTGCATTAAGTTGATCTTTCTCTACACCCTATGACTGTAACACTACATTCTGCACTCCCTCCTTTCCTTCTGTATGAACGGTATGCTTTGTCTGTATAGCGCGCAAGAAACAATACTTTTCACTATATGTTGATACATGTGACAATAATAAATCAAATCAAATCAAATTAAATCAATATCTTGGGATTTATCATTGATCAGAAACTGAACTATACTAGCCATATAAATACTGTGGCTACCAAAGCGGGAATCCTACGCCGAGGAACTCACCTCTTGACTCCCCAAAGCCTGTCCACCATCTGCAAGACACAGGTCAGGAGTGTGATGGAATATTCCCCACTTGCCTGGATGGATGCAACTCCAATAAGACTTAAGGAACTTGACACCATCCAGAACAAAACAGCTTTCTTGATTGGCACCCCATCTACAAACATTCACTACCTCCACCACCGATCCACAGTAGCAGTGGTGTGGACCATCTGCAAGATGTACTTCTGAAACTCATCAAGACTCCTTCAAACCTGTGACCGCTCCCACGTCAAAGGACAAAGGCAGCAGATGCATGGGAACATTACCACCTAGAAGTTGCCCTCCAAGTCACACACCATCCTGATTTGGAAATATATCGCCGTTCCTTTATTGTCGTTGGGTCAAAATCCAGAAACTCCTTCCCTAACAGCACTGTGGGAGTACCTACACCTCAGGTACTGCAGCAGTTCAAGAGTACAGCTCACCACTACCTTCTCAAGAAAAAATAGGAATGGGCAATAAATGCTGGCATGGTGACGAACACCCACATCCCATGAATAATTTTTTAAAGTCCCTTAGCACTGTACCTGAGGGTCTGCATTGAGTTTTCTTCTTAAGACTGAGAGTGGGATTTGAAGCCAGAACCTTCTGACAGACAGATGAGAGTGCTGCTGACTGAGCCAAAGCTGACAGCTCAGCCCATTGGATAGTTGCTGTTAATTATTGGGCCATAAAGAAAGAATGCATGTTTACGATAATCTCTTAAATTCTCAGGGATAGTAGAGCGTGAAGTGAGACTATGTTGATGATTTTCCACTGGGTCCCTCGCAGCTATAAACTGGCCCCTAGGGATTGTCTGGTCATAATGACAAACAACTGGATTTCCTTATTGATTTCAATTAAATTGAGAAGTAGACGATATAAGTAACAGGTGGAGACTTAGCCAACAACAAGCTAAAAACTTACCCCCTCAATTTTTAGTTAATATCATGCATAATTAACAGCTGCACACTGCTGTTAGGGAGGGAGTTCCTGATTTTAACCCAATGGCAGTGAAGGAACGGTGATATTTTTCCAATGTTTGAATCATAGAATCCCTACAGTGCAGAAGGTGGCCATTCAGCCCATCGAGTCTGCACCGATTCACTGATAGAGCTTCTTACCCAGACCCTTCCCTGTAACCCCACGTATTTACCATGCTAATCCCCCTAACCTACACATCTTGGGACACGAAAGGGGCAATTTACCATGGCCAATCCATCTAACCTGCACATCCTTGGACTTGGAAACCAGAGCACCCAGAGGAAACCCACGCAGACACAGGGAGAATGTGCAGACTCTACACAATCACTCAAGGCCGGAATTGAACCTGGGTCCCTGGCGCTGTGAGGCAGCAGTGCTAACCACTGCACCACCGTGCCACCCATTTAAAGCAGATGATCTTTTATCTAATGTCTCAGTAGATGAAACCATAGAATCCCAACAGTGCAGAAGGAGGCCATTCGGCCCATCGAGTCTGCACCGACAACAATCCCACCCAGGCCCTATCCCCGTAACCTCACATATTCACCCCGCTAATCCCTCTAACCTACGCATCCCGGGACACTAAGGGGCAATTTAGCATGGCCAATTAACTTAACCCGCACATCTTTGGACTGTAGGAGGAAACCGGAGCACCCGGAGGAAACCCATGCAAACACGGGGAGAACGTGCGAACTCCGGACAGACAGTGACCCAAGCTGTGAATTGAACCCAGGTCCCTGGAGCTGTGAAGCAGCAGTGCTAACCACTGTGCTACCGTGCCGCCCACAAGATGATAGCATAAAATGGAAGAAAAGGTGAAATCAAGGCCCATTCCGCCATCTGAGATGGACATGACAGATCCCACGACACTATTGTGAAGAAGAGTCCTCCACAGTGCTCTGGCCAAGATGGGTTAGCAGGTTATTATCGCAATGCTACTTGTGGGATCTTGCTGTGTGGAAACTGGCTGTCATGTGCCAAATTTCATTGGAGTAAAGTGCTGGAAAACACAGGCCACAGATCGGGCACAAGGGGCTGACTGGCCTATTCCATTCCCTATGTACCTTATTTCCTGTGTTACCACTCTAATTCAGCACAGCACCAGCCCATTGGGGTTGGGATTTTCCAGTCCTTCCAACAGTGACCCCTGCCCGCTGTGGGTTACCTGGTGGCAGAGGGTGTGAACAATGGCAAAACTTGTTGACAGCAGCAGGTCCAGAAGATCCCGCCGCTGACCAAAGACTGGCTGCCTCTGCCATTGCAAAACATGTGGGGGGTGAAAATCCCAGACTATGTGAAATTCTAGAACCAAAGGACATAGATTCAAGATAAGTGGCAGTAGGTGTAGAGGGGACTTGAGGAAGAATGTTTTTACGCAGAGGGTGTTGGATGTCTGGAATTCTCTGCCCAAGTTGGTGGTGGAGGCAGAGATCCTAAACTCTTTTAAAAAATACCCGGATCTGCACTTTACGTGCTGTAAGCTATAGAGCTTTGGGCTGGGTGCAGGAATTAGAAAGGGCACTTGGGTTTCCTTGGGCTGGCATGGGCAAGATGGGATGAATTGCCTCCTTCCATGCTGTAACTTTTCTAGAGTTCTCTGGTTCTGCATGCCTGTGTTGTCTCCAGTGGAGAAATCCAAAGAGATCCAATTTTCCCTTAAAAGATGGAAGGCGAGGAAGTAGAGGGATACAGACCAAGTAAGGTCAGAAGGTTGTTTTTTTATGGGCAACATGGTGGTACAGTGGTTAGCATTGCTGCCTCACAGCACCAGGGACCCAGGTTCGATTCCCAGCTGGTCTGTGTGGAGTTTGCATGTTCTCCCCATATCCACCTGGGTTTCCTCCGGGTGCTCCGGTTTCCTCCCACAGTCCAAAGATGTGTGGGTTAGGTGGATTGGCCATGTTAAATTGCCCCTTACTGTAAGGAGGACTAGGTCGGGTAAATGGGGTTATGGGGATAGGGCCTTGGTGGGATTGTGGTCGGTGTAGGCTTGAAGGGCCGAATGGCCTCCTTCTGCACTGTTAGGATTCTATGATATCCAATACGATGGCCTTTGCTTGATTTACTTCTTTGTGGCAAAATATCCCATATTCTCGCAATTATCTGAGCAACTGGTTCCATTCAGTATTCGCCCCCTCAGCTCCCGTCACTTCCCTATCCCATTCAGAATCATACTTCCACATTGCCTGACCCTGCTTCCCCCTCAGCGCACCCGCTCCTGAAATAATCCTCATCCACTCCATTGTTACCTTCAGTATTCCCCGTTCTCTCCTGGCCTCCCAACTTCCAGCCTCTATAAACGCCAACTCATTCACAACGCTGCTTTCTATATCCTAACTCGCACAAGGTCATGTTATTACAGCTGAAATTCTCCTGTCTCAGCCTCCACGGGAATCGTAACGGGCGAGACAGAAAACGCAGTCCATTCAAGGGTCTGTTGAGTTTGGACGGGAATTTCCAGTCATGGGGTGCGCGAGGCCAGAGAATCCTGCCCTAGCTCTCCGTTCCTTCACCTACATTGACTCCCAGTCCAGCACTTATCTTTGTTTTCAAATGCTTCCATGGCCTTCCTATCTTTGCAAATCCTTTGTATAGCCCTTAGGTATATACATGAGTATCTTATATCCGTGTTGGTTCTCTGCAAGATTCACAAGGACATTGCCAGGACTTAAGAGACCGAGTTATAGGGAGAGATTGGACAGGCTAGGACTTTTTTCTTTGGAGCATAGGAGACTGAGGGGTGATCTTAGAGAGGTGTATAAGATCATGAGAGGCAGGGATAGGGTGAATGCACTCAGTCTTTTTCCCAGGGTTGGGTAATAGAAAACTAGAGGGCGTAGGTTTAGGTTAAGAGGGGAAAGAATGAATGGGAACCTGAGGAGCAGCTTTTTTACACAGAGGGAGGTACGTGTGTGGAATGAGCTGCTGGAGGAAGTGGTTGAGGCAGGAACTTTGATAATATTTAAAAGGCATTTGAACAGATACAGGGATAGGAAACGTTTAGAGGGATATGGGCCAAATGCAGGCAAATGGGGTTAGTTTAGATGGGCTTTTTGGTTGGCATGTTCAGTCATAGAATCCCTACAATGCAGAAGGAGGTCATTCGGCCCTTCAAGCCTGCACCGACCACAATCCCACCCAGGCCCTATCCCCGTAACCCCATGCATTTACCCTGCTAATCCCCTGACACTAAGGATCAATTTAGCATGGCCAATCCACCTAACCCACACATCTTTGGACTGTGGGAGGAAACTGGAGCACCCGGTGGAAACCCACGCAAACATGGGGGGAATGTGCAAACTCCGCACAGACAGTAATCCAAGCCGGGAATCGAACCCGGGTCCCTGGCTCTGCGAGGCAGCAGTGCTAACCACTGTGCCACCATGCTGTCCCCTGGCGTGGACCAGTTTGGGCTGAAGGGCCTGACTCCGTGCCATAAATTCTATGATTCTACGATTCTATGAAGTGGCAACATCTTCTCTATGTCTGCTCCATAAAACCCTTTCATAATCTATCATGTCGCCCACTCGGTCTTCTCCTCTGTTATATATAGAACAGTTCTAGGCATGAGTTTTATGTAAACTGTTTCCTACGGGCGTCATTCGATATTCCCAGACATTATTACGTAGTGTTTTGAGTTTTGAACCATTGACAACTTTCCAAGCTTCAAGCTTTGAAGTCAGTATCTTGATTGTAACCAGAATGCAGCTGTCTTGCATTGAGCTGGTCTACCCCATGAAGTGCAGTGAGATTATCCAACTTCAGGCAGGGGAACGTGACTTAAAATAGACTCCCAGCTTTCACAGAAATAAGGGGTTCTTGGTTCTGGCCTCGAAACCTTTCCCAGCATCTGTCAATTGACTTCCTCAACCCTGAAATGAAAAGCAGATTGGATTGCTTTTCACAACACTCGCTTCATCCAATGTGTTCAATAGTGGGGCGGCACAGTGGCACAGTGGTTAGCACTGCTGCCTCGCAGTGCCAGGGACCCGGGTTCAATTCCTGGCTTGGGTCACTGTCTGCATGTTCTCCCCATGTCTGCGTGGGTTTCCTCCGGGTTCTCTGGTTTCCTCCTATTGTCCGGAAGGGGTGCTGGTTAGATGCATTGGCCATGCTAAATTCTCTCTCAGTGTACTCGAACAGGTGGTAGTGTGTGGCGACTAGGGGATTTACACAGTAGCTTCATTGCAGAGTGACTACAGCCTACTTGTGACGAATAAGTTAACTTTTCAGTGAGGAGTTACCTTTTAAAAAAAATTCTCTGAAAATTCTTTATAATTAAGCATAAGTTAGACAGGGTAATGTAGCTGATACTGCTCACTAAGGGTAATTGAGTAACTGGCTGGGACTATAGTGGAGTCTATCACTTGAGTACGGTAGATTGTCTAGTAATAGTTGTTATTTGCCATTATCAGCTCTCTCTGTCACACCATTTCTCTCTCCTCCTTTGCAACGCTCCTTAAGACTTGCTTCTTTCACCCAGCCTTTGGTCACACTTTCTATATTCTTCCATGCAGTGTGGCAAGGCACAACATTTGTTGCCCATCTCTAATTGGCCTTGAACTGAGTGGCTTGCTAGGGCCACTTCAGAGGGCAGTAAAAGAATCAACCACATTGCTGTGCCTCTCGAGTCGCATGTAGGCCAGACCAGGTAAGGATGGCAGATTTCTTTCCCTAAAGAACATGAGTGAACCAAAGGGGTTTTAAACACCAAAATGGTGGTTCTTACGCTCACCATCACTGGCAGGCTTTATCAATTTCAGAAATTATTAACTGACTTGAAATCCCATCAGCTACCATGGCAGCAGACACCGCCTTCCCCCTCACTGGTCACAGGCAGAGTGGCAGCAGACTGCTCCCCCCCTTCCCCCTCACTGATCACAGGCAGAGTGGCAGCAGACCCCCCTTTCCCCTTCACTGATCTCAGGCAGAGTGGGAGCGGACACACCCTTTCCTCTCAGTCATCTCAGGCAGAGTAGCAGCGGACCCACCTTTTCCCCTCAGTGATCTCAGGCTGAGTGGCAGCGGGTTCCCCTTCCCCCTCACTGATCTCAGGCAGAATGACAGCGGACCCCCTACCTTCTTCCTCACTAATCTCAGGTAGCAGACCCTCTTCCTCCTCACTGATGCCAGGCAGAGTGGCAGCGGACCCTCCCTTCCCCTTCTCTGATCTCAGGCAGAGTGGCAGCGGACCGCCCCTTCCCCCCCGCATTGATGTAAAGCAGAGAGCTGTTGGACCCACTCCCCCTGCCCCGCCCCCTCCACCCCACCGATCTCAAGCAGAGAGCTGTCGGACACTCGGCACTTACCTCCTCACTAGCTGGAGTGCCTGAATCGGACTTTTGTAGAGCATGTCTGTTTTGCGCCGAATCTGGATGGGCGAACGGGGTGGAAAAGGGGGAAGTGCATGCAAATGCATTTAAACATCCGTCGTGCCTGTTTCGGGCACGGTCTTGCTCTTGGCCATTTTGGGGCCTTGGTAAAGGGGGAAACTGCGTGGAGGCGGGCGCGGATTGCGCTACTCACCTCACACCGACTTCACCAAGTTTTATGAAAGGTTTTTCACTCTCAGTCCCCATCACCAACTGCATCTCCACTTCCCTGACCTCTTTGAAGGCAAAAAACCCACCCCTTTGACCAAGCTCTTCATCAACCATTCCTAAGATATTCTTCCACTCAGTGGTGAGCTTTGCCCAAGTTTTTCTGATCGGTACTTTAACATATTGTCCTCCAGGTGTTGAGGGTACAGCTTTGCCCCTCACACCTTAAACCTCTGCCCCCTAGTAATTGACTCTTCCACCCTGGGAAAAAGCTTCTGACTATCCACTCTGTCCATGCCTCTCATAATCTTGTAGAATTCTATCAGGTCGCCCCTCACTCTCTGTCATTCCAGTGAGAACAAATTAAGTTTCTCCAACCTCTCCTCATAGCTAATGGGCTCCATACCAGCAACATCCTGGTAAATCTTTTCTGTGCCCTCTCCAAAAACACCTGGAGGATAATATGTTGAAGTACCTATCAGAAAACCTTGGACAAAGCTCACCACTGAGTGGAAGAATATCTTAGGAGTGGCTGATGAAGAGCTTGGTCAAAGGGGTGGGTTTTTGTGTCTTCAAAGAGGTCAGGGATGTGAAGATGCAGTTGGTGATGGGGATTGAGAGTGAAAGACCTTTCATATTTCAGAAGGGAGAGGAGACAGATTGCCGCTCAAAGAAAAGGAACAAAGAAAATTACAGCACAGGAACAGGCCCTTTGGCCCTCCAAGCCTGCACCGACCATGCTGCTTGACTTAACTAAAACCCCGACCTTTCTGGGGACCATATCCCTCTGTTCCCATCCTATTCATCTATTTGTCAAGAGACCTCTTAAAAGTCACTATCGTATCTGCTTCCACTACCTCCCCCAACAGCGAGTTCCAGGCACCCACCACACTTCGTGTAAAAAAACTGCCTTGCACATCTCATTTAAACCTCGCACCTTAAACCTGTGCCCCCTAGTAATTGACTCTTCCACCCTGGGAAAAAGCTTCTGACTATCCACTCTGTCCATGCCTCTCATAATCTTATAGACTTCTATCAGGTCACCCCTCAACCTCTGTCGTTCCAATGAGAACAAACCAAGTTTCTCCAACCTCTCCTCATAGCTAATGGCCTCCATACCAGACAACATCCTGGTAAATCTTTTCTGTACCCTCTCCAAAACCTCCACATCCTTCTGATAGTGTGGCGACCAGAATTGAACACTATATTCCAAGTTCGGCCTAACTAAGGTTCTATAAAGCTGCAACATGACTTGCCAATTTTTAAACTCAATGCTCCGGCCGATCAAGGCAAGCATGCCATATGCCTTCTTGACTACCTTCTCCACCTGCCTGCATTGCCACTTTCAGTGACCTGTGTACCTGTACACCCAGATCCCTCTGCCTATCAATACTCTTAAGGGTTCTGCCATTTACTGTATCCTTCCATTCCCATCCTATTCATGTATTCGTCTCGTTGCCCCTTAAATGCCGCTATCGTACCTGCTCCCACCACCTCCCCGGACAGCGCGTTCCAGACATTCACCACCCTCTGTGTAAAAAAACGTGACTCGCACATCTCCTCTAAACTTTTCCTCATGCACCTTAAACCTATGTGCCCTGGTGTTTGACTTTTCTATCCTAGGAAAGAGCATTTGACTATCCACTCTGTCCATGACACTCTTAATCTTGTAGACCTCTATCAGGTCACCCCTCAACCTCTGTCGTTCCAGTGAGAACAAACCAGGTTTATCCAACCTCTCCTCATAGCTAATACCTTCCAGACCAGGAAACATCCTGGTAAACCTCTTCTGTACCCTTTCCAAAGCATCCACATCCTTCTGGTAGTGTGGTGACCAGAATTGTACACAATATTCTAAATGAGGCCTAACTAAGGTTCTGTCCAGCTAACATCAAGGCCTGTGAATATAACCTGCGTGATCTGTCTCGGCCTTTGAGGCAAAGTATCCCGTGAGTTGCTCAGCCCAGGTGTTTGAAGGAGGAGGTGGAGGGGGCAGAGTAGATGAGGTCTAAGGAGCTGGTTAGTACTGACTAGCGCTTGGGCAATGGCTTAAAAGGGACATGATGTGGAGATGCCGGCGCTGTACTGAGGTGGGCACAGTAAGACGTCGCACCACATCAGGTTAAAGTCCAACAAGTTTCTTTGGAATCACGAGCTTTTGGAGCGCTGCCCCTTCATCAGGTCATAAAATCATAGAAACCCTCCAGTGCAGAAGGAGAGCATTCGGCCCATCGAGCCTGCGCCGACAACAATCCCACCCAGGCCCTATCCCCGTAACCCCACATATTTACCCCACTAATCCCTCTAACCTATGCATCCCGGAACACTAAGAGTCAATTTAACATGGCCAACCAACCTAAACAGCACATTTTTGGAGTGTGGGAGTGTGGTGAACCATCGTTGGTTCCCACTAGGTAGTACTGAGCCAGGGTCTGGCCAGTACTACGAGTATGTATATATGTTGCTGTTGGGGTTAGGGATGGGTTGTTCTACTTGTTGCTGTTGGGGTTAGGGTTGGGCTGTTACACCTGTATTATAGTTATTATGGTACATCCCAGTCGGGCTCCGCCTCCTGGGAGAGGTATAAAGGTCACTGCTCTGTCTGGGACCCCTCAGTCTGGGATCGTGTACTATACGTAGTAGCTTCATTGTAATAGTAAATAAAAGCCTTTATTTCCTTGAGCATCTCAAGCCTCGTGTGTGATAACATGCATCAAGGAGGAAACCAGAGCACCTGGAGGAAACCCACTGGAAAAGTGAGTGGCCTTGGAGACCCTCTCCACTTTGAGCTGGCGGTTTGTGGTGTCCGTGGTAGCCATGTTCCTTTGGGGGGTTTTAGTTCAGTCGGGCAGCATGGTCGGTGCAGATTTGAACGGCCAAAGGGCCAGTTCCTGTGCTGTAATTTTCTTTGTTCTTTACATGATGTGGAGGAGCCATGATGAAGGAGCAGTGCTCCGAAAGCCCGTGATTCCAAATAAACCTGTTGGACTTTAACTTGGTGTTGTTAAAAGGGATAGTCCACGATAGCGGTTAAATCCCAAAACTATTCTCCAGACCATCTGCTAAAAATGCCGCATGAGATTTGCTCACGATTCGTAAAAATTTTCCCTTCTTAGTTACAGTGTACAGAGTCTCAACTGAGGCGGAAATTTGAATTTGCGTGCTTCTCGTGGGAGGCAATTCAGGACTGAGGTGAGGAAATGTCTTGAAATCACTGGTGAGACATTCTGTTTATTCTGCATCTCTTGCTGGAATATGAAACACATCTTTAAATAATTTCTGACGCTCCACTGCTGACCATAATATGCGATTTAGGCAAGTGTTGTACTAAAGGGAATTCCTGTGTTGAGCCGGTTAACAGCTGG
Organism: Mustelus asterias; assembly: GCF_964213995.1. Classification (NCBI taxonomy): domain Eukaryota; kingdom Metazoa; phylum Chordata; class Chondrichthyes; order Carcharhiniformes; family Triakidae; genus Mustelus; species Mustelus asterias. The sequence continues at coordinate 115,392,033 of NC_135810.1, forward strand.
CTTGGACAGAGTCCTGGAACACCAGCATCCAGTTCTTGGGCTGAGTAGTTACCTGTGGCTGAAAGACATTATGATGCCTCTACAGCAAAGATAGCTTAAAGAAAATGTGCTCAGTTACATAGAAACATAGAAGATAGGAGCAGGAGGAGGCCATTTGGCCCTTCAAGCCTGCTCCGCCATTCATCACGATCATGGCGATCAGTCTAATCCTGCTTTACTAAGGGAATTTCACAGTAACTTCATTGCAGTATTAATGTAAGCCTTACTTGTGACTAATAAATAAATTTTACTTTACTGCTTTCTCCCCTTAACTTTTGATCCCATTCGCCCCAAGTCCTATATCTAGCTGCCTCTTGAATATATAGCCTCTGATTTCATGTGATCATCAAAAGAACAGAATGTGGGAACTGTAGGGAATACATTGGCTGGAATTCTACCTGCCATTGGATTCGGAGAAGGTGAGGGATGGACAATGGATAGACCCGTTAACCTTGGGTGGGATTTTATGATTTTGGGATGAACGAGGCCATAAAATCCCACCCAATGTATCAATTGCATAAAGGTCAGTTTGGTGGAGGTCTTTTTGTGCGGTGGATGCGTCCTCACCTCTGAGCCAGAAAGAATGGGTTCGAAACCCACACCAGGACCTGATGACCAAGAAAAGTGTGTCAATAATCTGGACAAATGAATGGAGTATCAACCTGCAAATCCTTTTCATGTATGTTAATGGCAGGCGGTAAGAGTGCGAGAGACTTTTTTTATTCATTCGTGGGACATGGGCATCGCTGGCTGGCCAACATTTATTGCCCATCCCTAGTTGTCCTTGAGAATGTGGTGGTGAGCTGCCTTCTTGACAACTGAGAGGCTTGCTAGGCCATTTCAGAGAGCAGCTGAGAATCAAGCACATTGCTATGGGTATGCCAGACCCGGTGAGGACGGCAGACTTTCTTCCCTGAAGGACATTAGTGAACCAAATGGGTTTTTCCGGCAAGCGACAATGGTTTCATGGTCATCAGTAGATTCTTAATCCCAGATTTTCTTTTAATTGAATTCAAATTCCACCACCTGCTGTGGCGGGATTCGAACCCAGGTCCTCAGGACATTTCTGGATTAATAGTCCAGTGACAATACCACTCGGCTTTCACCTCCCCTTGATTGCTGGTCAACCGTGTGATGAAAAGAAATTGGAGCCTCTTCCATCACTATTGATAGCTGCAGAGTGGATCATGCATGTAAAAGTTTATGTTGCCGCAGCAGTTTGGACTCCTTGGTGGCCAATTGCCTGTGTGTCGGCGTGGATCAGATTGGTACCAGCTGCACAGGGTTTGACCCTGTTCTAGCTGGGCTGGATCTGGGACTGTGGGAGCTCAGTCACTGAAAGTGCTCAAGATAGAGATCGAGAGATTTCTAGGTGTTAATAACATCAGGGGATATGGGGATAGTGCAGGAAAATGACATTGAGGTCGATGATCAGCCATGATCGAATTGAATGGCAGAGCAGGCTTAAGGAGTTGAATGGCCTACTCCAGCTCCAGTGTTACCCTACATGTGGTGGTGGTCAGGCTGAACCTGCCTTCGGGCAGAGAATTCAAGAAGAAAGGACAGGCATAGAAAAATAAAGAAGGAGATCGTGCCTTTCAGAATATCAGGAATTTCCAAATTTCTTCACAACCACTTAGGAGGGTTTTTATTTAAAGTTTACTCACTGCTGTAATGTAGGAAACACAGGAGCCAATTTGTACACCTGGCAACAGCAATGTGCTAATGGCCAAATAATTTGTTTTTAGTGATGTTGGTTGGGGGCTAGAGCGCCAGATTCTCCCCCCATGCCGACGTTATAGATAAGAAAGCCCACCAATGCCTCTATTTTCTCTAAGGAAAATTTTAGACTAAGGACATTTGGCATGTCAGCTGTGACTCTCAGCAATTTTTACAAATGCACCATAGAAAGCATTCTTTCTGGTTGTATCACAGCTTGGTATGGCTCCTCTTCTGCCCAAGACCGCAAGAAACTACAAAAGGTCATGAATGTAGCCCAATCCATCAGGGAAACAAACCTCCTGTCGATTCTGTCTACACTTCTTGCTGCCTCGGAAAAGCAGCCAGCATAATTAAGGACCCCACGCACCCCGGACATTCTCTCTTCCATCATCATCCTTCGGGAAAAAGGTATAGAAGTCTGAGGTCACGTACCAACCGAATCAAAACCAGCTTCTTCCCTGTTGCCGTCAGACTTTGAATGGACTATCTTGCATTAAGTTTAACTTTCTCTACACCATAGATATGACTGCAACACTACATTCTGCACTCTCTTGTTTCCTTCTCTATGAACAGTATGCTTTGTCTGTATAGCGCACAAGAAACAATACTTTTCACTGTATATTAATACATGTGATGATAATAAATCAAATCAAATCAAAGACCTCACTCGCAAGTGGGATTCTCTGGTCTTGCTGCAGTGAACAGAGATTTGGCTGAGCGCCAAATTTTCCATTCTCGCTGACGGTGGGTTTTGGCCAGGGTCTTCATTAAGCCACCTCAGAGAGCAAATGGGGTCTTGTAGAATATCATGAATATATATTGCTATCCCTTGTTGCTAAATCTTTTGAATTGTTTTAAAATTGTTCATACGCAGTTCCGCTAACAAAACTAAATTAATATTTTCTTCCTTCCTCTAGTTCACTCTCTTTCTTCTTGACACCTGAAGCCATAACTGCCCATCAAACCATAGGGCAGCACGGTAGCACAGTGGTTAGCACTGCTGCCTCACAGTGCCAAGGACCCGGGTTCAACTCCGGCCTTGGGTTACTGTCTGTGTGGAGTTTACATGTTCTCCCCATGTCTGCGTGGGTTTCCTTAGGGTGCTCCGGTTTCCCCCCACTCTCCAAAGATTTACAGGTCAGGTGGATTGGCCATGGTAAGTGTGTGGGGTTATGGGAATGGGGCAGGGGAGGTGGCCTGGTTAAGATACTCTGTCAAAGAATCGATGCAGGCTCGATGGGCCAAATGACCTCCTTCTGCACTGAAGGGGTTCTATTCTAACTTCACAGTATCTCCTCATCATACCCTCCTCCAAACTTTTCTCAGTTCCCATGAACATCCTATTCTTTGTATCCCCAACTCTGACTTCAATGTGGCCACAATTCCAAGGGTTTACAAGGTTATGGACAGAATGGATAGTCAGATGCTCTTCCCTAGGGTAGAAAAATCAAGTACTAGGGGACATAGATTTAAGGTGCGTGGGGAAAAGTTTAGAGGAGATGATTTACTATGTGGAGTTTGCACGTTCTCCCCGTGTCTGCGTGGGTCTCCTTCCACGGTCCAAAGTTTAGGTTGATCACCCATGCTAAGTTGCCCCTTAGTGTCAGTGGGAGCGAGCAGGGTAAATACATAGAGTTTCAGGCTGGGTAGGATTGTTGTTGGTGCAGACTCGATGGGCCAAATGGCCTCCTTCTGCACTGTAGGGATTCTATGTGTGAGGCAAGCTTTTTACACAGAGGGTGGTGAATGTCTGGAACGCACAGCCGGGGAGGTAGTGGGAGCAGGTACGACTGTAGCACTTAACAGCCAACTAGACAAATATATGATTGGATGGGAATTAAAGGATATGGACTCCATAAGTGCATACGGTTTTAGTGTAAGGAGACATCATAATCGGCACAGGCTTGGAGGCCAAAGGGCCTGTGCCAAACTTTCTTTATTCTTTGTTCTTTGAATGGGATCGTGCTGGTGCAAAGACCTCAAGATCCCACAACAGCAACCACAACACATAGCAGAGTCCTATCATCATCAGCTACCTGCTGGGAGCGGTGGTATGGGATGGAACCACAAGCAGTGTGAACAAGCAGACATTGATTCCGAAACACATGGGCCTGATATTAGCTCTGTCAGAGCAAATGGGTTTGGAGTGAGTTAAAATTGGGCCCAAATCCAAAATTCGGGGGGTTGGTCTGCATGGAATCGAATTACCCGGAGAGCTACAACTCAGGTAATAGAAACATTGAAAAACTAAAATAATTATCGGAGACAAATATTGATTTTGCTTCATGGTTGTTTATGAACAAACCCTGCAGAGCTTCAACTTGTTCAATGTCAACACTGTTCCAGTTTTGCACATCAGGATCTTATTCTGTCATTGAGTCACAGCCAAGATCGGAATGAGTCCCAGGTTTCATGATAAGCATGCGCTTTCTTATTCAATAAGGAACAAACAGCCATTCATGATTCGCTTCTAAGACTATACCTTGAAGACAAAGTGCGTCTAAATAATTCACAGCAAGCACTCCACCCAAATGTTTGCCATGCACCCAGGGCAGCACGGTGGCACACTGGTTAGCGCTGCTGCCGCACAGCGCCAGGGACCCGGGTTCGATTCCCAGCTCAGGTCACTGTCTGTGCAGAGTCTGCACATTCTCCCCGTGTCTGCGTGGGTTTCCTCCGGGTGCTCTGGTTTCCTCCTACAGTCCGAAAGATGTGCTGATTAGATGCATTGGCCATGCTAAATTCTCCCTCAGACTGTGGGAGGAATCCGGAGCACCCGGGGGAAACCCATACAGACATGGTGAGAATGTGCAGACTCCACACAGACAGTGACCCATTCTGGGAATCGAACCCTGGTCCCTGGCACTGTGAGGCAGCAGTGCTAAAGGGGAAGGCACTAGCCCAGTGGTGTTATCATTAGATTATTAATCCAGAAGCTCAGCCAATGTTCTGGGGACCCAGGGGGTTCGAATCCCACCACGGCAGATGGTGGAATTTGAATTCAATGAAAGATATCTGGAATTGAGAATCTACTGATGACCATGAAACCATTGTCGATTGTCAGAAAAACCCATCTGGTTCACTAATGTCCTTCAGGGAAGGAAATCTGCCGTCCTTACCTGGTCTGGCCTACATGTGACTCCAGAGCCACAACAATATGGTTGAGTCCCAACTACCCTCTGAATAAGGGAAACTAGGAATGGGCAATAAATGCTGGCACAGCCAGCAACGCCCAAGTCCCACAAATGAATTTTTAAAAATAGCCACTGTGCCACCGTGCCATCCAACTCTTTAGTTCAAACTGCGAGCTATGCCATGTTGTGACTAGCCCCAGGAGTTTGCAGTCACAGGAAGTGAATGGTCTTGAGTAAAATGGAAAATTGCTACCACACCACCACAGCAGTGTGGTTGACTCTCAACTGCCTCTGAACAAGGGCAACTAGGGATGGGCACGAATGAATTAAAAAAAACTTACAATTAAAATACTGGTCATGTTTCATTAGAGAAGGATTGGATGGCAAGGAATAGAAGATACCTTGAATCCTGAAGAACCTACCGCATGGTAGGTTGTTGCATAAGATTAAATCTCACGGGATCCAGGGGAAGGTATCTAAATGGATACAAAATTAGCTTGATGACAGAAGCCAGAGGGTGGTTGTCGAGAGTTGTTTTTCAAACTGGAGGCCTGTGACCAGCGGTGTGCCTCAGCGATCAGTGGTGGGTCCACTGTTATTTGTCATCTATATTAATGATTTGGATGAGAAGATAGGAGGCATGGTTAGTAAGTTTGCAGATGACACCAAGATTGGTGGCATAGTGGACAGTGAAGAAGGTTATCTCGGATTGCAACGGGATTTGACCAATTGGGCCAGTGGGCTGACGAATAGCAGATGGAGTTTAATTTAGATAAATGCGAGGTGATGCATTTTGGTAGATTGAACCAGGGCAGTTCATTTAATTATTCAGTTAATGGTAGGGCGTTGGGGAGAGTTACAGAACAAAGAGATCTAGGGGTACAGGTTCATAGCTCCTTGAAAGTGGAGTCACAGGTGGATCGAGAGGTGAAGAGGGCATTCAGCATGCTTGGTTTCACTGGTCAGAACATTGAATACAGGAGTTGGGACATCTTGTTGAAGTTGTGCAAGACATTGGTAAGGCCACACTTGGAATACTGTGTACAGTTCTGGTGACCCTATTACAGGAAAGGCGAGATAGACTGAGACTTTTTTCTCTGGAGCGTAGAAGACTGAGGGGTGATCTTATAGAGGTCTATAAAATAATGAGGGGCAGCTCGTCAATATCTTTTCCCAAAGGTAGGGGAGTCTAAAACTAGAGGGCATAGGTTTAAAGTGAGAAGGGAGAGATACAAAAGCTCCAGAGGGGCAATTTTTTCACACAGAGGGTGGTGAGTGTCTGGAACAAGCTGCCAGATGTTATAGTAGAGGTGGGTACAATTGTGTATTTTAAAAAGCATTTAAACAGTTACATGGGTAAGATGAGTATAAAGGGATATGGGCCAAATACGGGCAAGGGACTAGCTTAGTAGTTTTTAAAAAAAGGGGTGGCAGAGACAAGTTGGGCCAAAGGACCTGTTTCCATGCTGTAAACCCCTATGACTCTATGACTCAAAGGTGAGTTAGGGTTTGAGGAGGCTCTTGACAAGGGAGGGGTAGTGAGGTCAAGGAACAGAGTTTCAGTGAATGGCTCATGGGCAGTTCTGTCACCAATCATGGAGTGGAAGTGGGCAGTGGGGGTGAGGGGGTGGTCATCGGAGGGAGTGGGGTGCAGCAGAGGTTGAAGGCTGGAGGATGCAGCCTGGATTTTACAGTTACAATGCGGCTTCTGTGCACTGAGAACACATTCTGGCAAAATGTTACCCACAGCAGCAAGGAATTGCCTGATGGAAGGCAGGCTCCATTATAATGGACGTGGAAAAACTCCAATGCCAAAGTGAATTATCTTTACAAACAGTTTAGTTTGTAGTAGTTAAAATCACTCAGACACTTTATACGCTGAACTTAACAACAATAAATCTGAGAATCACAGGATATTTGTACTATCTCACTCATTTGTTTTAGGTTTAATGAAATGTTTATTAATTGAAGCATGGTTTTCATCTGCTTTGCTGACAAACAATATATGTTCTATTGAAACTTTTTGTCTTGCACTCATCAGGACATTCTTTTGTTTTATTCATTCGTGGGGGGGCAGTTTTACGGCCTATCTCATCCCGAAACCATTAAATCCCACCCGAGGTCAACGGACCTTTCTATGGTCCAGCCCTCACCCGCTCCAATTCCGTGGTGGGCGGGATGGTAAAATTCCAGCTGAGATATGGGTGTTGCTGGCTGGATCTGTGTTTATTGCCCATTCCCTGAGGACATTTTGAGAGTCAACCACATTGCTGTGGATCTGGAATCGCATGTGGGCCAGACGGCAGACTTCTCTCCCTAAAGGACATTAGTGAACTAGATGGGTCTTTACAACGATCGACAATGGTTCCATGGTCATCATTAGACTTTTAATTCCAGATTTTCTTTATTGAATTCAAATTTCACCAACTGCTGTAATGGGATTTGAACTCAGGTTCCCAGAGTGTTACTTTGGTCTGTGGATTACTAGTTCAGCGACAGTACCACAAGATCACTGCTTCCCTTTGTTACATTCACAAGAATACAATGCAAGGGAAATTAACAAATTTATGGTGGAAAATTGGATCTGCTTGGGAGAGGCACTGTCATGGAGAATGTACCAGCTGATGGTAACTGACAGTTAACTGCCAAGCACAGTTTGAAGTTTTGATTTGATTTGATTTATTATTGTCACATGTGCTAATACACAGTGAAAAGTATTGTTTCTTGTGCACTATACAGGCAAAACATACCGGTCATAGAGAAGGAAACGAAAGAGTGCAGAATGTAGTGTTACAGTCATAGCTAGGGTGTAGACAAAGATCAACTTAATGCAAGATAGTCCATTCAAAAGTCTGACAGCAACAGAGAAGAAGCTGTTCTTGAGTCAGTTGGTACGTGACCTCAGACTTTTGTATCTTTTTCCCGACGGAAGAAGGTGGAAGAGAGAATGTCCGGAGGCATGGGGTCCTTAATTATGCTGCTGCTTTGCCGAGGCAGCGGGAAATGTAGACAGAGTCAATGGATGGGAGGCTGGTTTGCGTGATGGATTGGGCAGAGCTGGAGCCATACCAAGCTGTGATACAACCAGAAAGAATGCTTTCCATAGTGCATCTGTAAGAGTTGGTGAGACTCGTAGCTGACATGCCAAATTTCCTTAATCTTCTGAGAAAATAGAGGCGTTGGTTGGCTTTCTTAACTATAGTGTTAGCATGGGGTGGACCAGGACAGGTTGTTGGTGATCTGGACACCTAAAAACTTGAGGCTCTCGACCCTTTCTACTTCGTCCGCGTTGATGTAGACAGGGACATGTTCTCCTTTATGCTTCCTGAAGTCGATGACAATCTCCTTCATTTTGTTGACATTGAAGGAGAGATTATTGTTGCCGCACCAGTTCACCAGATTCTCTATCTTATTCTAGATGAAATACTGTTCGTGTCACCATTAACGATTTTAAGGCTGGGGATTAATTTGTGGGAGGGCAGGCATGGATCAGGTGTGACATTCAGCATTCCAACACTCTGCCTCAATTTGTTGGGGGGTATGATAGCTTAGTTGATTTTGCTGAATGCAGTAATGTTTGGCATTGTGGGTTCAAATCCCACCTTGGCAATTGGGGAATTGAAATTCAATTAATTAATTAAATAAATCCAAAATAGGGTCAGATTTTCCAGCCCTTTCTGCTGGTTGGATCTTCTGGTCCCCATGATGGTGACCTCCAGTGACGGGTCCCCCAATGATATGGCTGGTGAACAATGCAAAATGCCATTGACATCATTGGGAGTGAAAGATCCTACCGCCAGCCAATGGAAAGCTGGTTTGCCACCGAAAAACACGCTGTAGAGGCTTGTGGAATCCTGCTCCTTGTGTCAGTGATGGTGACCAGAATTGTTCGAATTTCATTCAGCCACTTCATCTCAAGTATCATGTTAATGAGAATATTTCAGACTGGGATTGGTGCTGGAATGCCTTACTGTCACAGACAGTGAAACATGTACTCCATATCAACTTTCTCAGCAAGCTAGCCTAAAATGCAGTTTGTCCTAAAAATGCTGGTAGTTTTGAGTTCATTCATAGAATCCCTACAGTATGGAAGAGGCCATTCGGCCCATCGAGTCTGCACTGACTCTCTGACAGCGAATCTTACACAGGCCCTATCCTCGTAATCCCACACTTTTCCCATGGCTAATCCATTTTGCCTACACATCTTGGGAAACTAGGGCAATTTCACATGGCCAATTCATCTAACCTGCACATCGTTGGATTGTGGGAGGAAACCAGAGCACACGGAGACATGGGAAGAACATACAAATTCACCCAAGACAGGAATCGAACCCTGGCTCCTGGAGCTGTGAGGTGGCAGTGCTAATGTCTGTGCCACCGTGCCACCTTTAGGAAATGAAATCTGCTGTCCTTCCTTGGACCAGATCCATTGTGGTTGACTCTTACCGACCCGTCCTTTAAAATGGCCCAGCAAGCCACTCATAGAATCATAGAATCTCTACAGTGCAGAAAGAGGCCATCTGGCCCATTAAGCCTGCACCGGCAATAATCCAACGCAGGCCCCACCCTATAATCCCACGTATTTACCCTGCCAATGCCCCTGACATCCCCCCTGGCATGGCCAATCAACCTGATCTGTACTTCCTTGGAGTGTGGGAGGAAACTGGAGCACCCGCAGGAAACCCACGCAGATATAGGGAGAAAGTGTAGACTCCACGCAGATAGCCACAGACAGTCGAGAGCTTCAAGTTTTTAGGTGTCCAGATCACCAACCAATTTCCTGGTCCCCCCCATGCCAACACTATAATTAAGAAAGCCCAGAACGCCTTTACTTTCTCAGAAGACAAAGGAAATTTGGCATGTCAGCTACAACTCTCACCAACTTTTACAGATGCACCATAGACAGCATTCTTTCTGGTTGTACCACAGCTTGATATGGCTCCTGCTCTGCCCAAGACTGCAAGCAGCTACAAAGGGTTCGGAGTGAAGCCTAGTCCATCACGCAAACCAGCCTCCCATCTATTGACTCTGTCTACACTTCCCGCTGCCTCGGAAAAGCAGCCAGCATAATCCAGGACCCCACGCACCTGGACATTCTCTCTTCCACCTTCGTCCATCAGGAAAAAGATGAAAGAAGTCTGAGGTCATGTACCAACCGACTCAAGAACAGCTTCTTCCCTGCTGCTGTCAGACTTTTGAATGGACCTACCTCGCACTAAGTCTCTACACCCTAGCTATGATTGTGACACTACATTCTATACTCTCTCCTTTCCTTCTCTATGAACGGCATGCTTGTATAACACGCAAGAAGCAATACTTTTCACTGTATACTAATACATGTGACAATAATAATTCAAATCCCAGGCCAGAGTTGAACGCGGGTTTCTGGCGCTGTGAAACAGTAGTGCTAATCACGATGCCACTGTGCCACCCTCTCGGTTGTATCAAAGAAGACCATCCCAGGACATCTAGGGATGGGCATGAATGTTGGCCTTGCCAGCAACGCCTTGACCTCATCAATGAATACAAAAGGTCAGCACAGAATGGGGCATTATCTCATTGCCTCTTTGTGAGGTAGGGATTAGTTTTTAATAATGGCCAATATTCACTTACATAGTAACCCCACTTCAAAGAATTCCATTGCCTGAAGCATTTTGTGATGTTCCTGTGGTATGCAACGCACATTTACTAGAAGGGGATTTTTTTTATGAAGCCTATAGTCAAAGGATATAAAAGAACAAAAGGTAAATCTCAAATTTCACTGCAGGTCTAACAGAAGTAATAAAAAGTAGTGAAGTAAATAGAATCAAACCAGGGGAGGGTTCACTAAATCATCAATGTGTGTAATAAATGGCAAAGAAAAAGTCTTTAACACGTTTTCGAGCTACCTATCCCAGACCACCAACCCTCCCCTTTAGGGTTTAATCCGAGCTGTCACCAGCGTGTATCGATTGATTGAAGTCTGGCTTCAAGAGGCTTAATGGTCATCCACAAAACACCGCCCCGCCGTCCTGAACACTGATCGGGTCAGGTCGCACTGATTTTAAACTTTACAACCAGGCCTCAAACTGGTGTTGTCAATCAATGCTCCGTGTCCAAATGGTGATGAAAATCTGGCTATATCCGTAACAACCACGCACTTGACTAGGCCAGCATAATATTTGGGTGAAAAGTTCAGCAGCACAGTGGCACAGTGGTTAGCACTGCTGCTTCACAGCGCCAGGGATCTGGGTTCGATTCCCAGCTTGGGTCACTGTCTGTGCGGAGTTTGCATGTTCTACTCGTGTCTGCGTGGGTTTCCTCCGGGTGCTCCGGTTTCCTCCGAAAGACGTGTTGGTTAGGTACATTGGCCATACTAAATTCTCTCTCGGTGTACCCGAACAGGTGCCGGAGTGTGGCGACTAGGGGATTTTCACAGTAACTTCATTGCAGTGTTAATGTAAGCCTTTAAAAGTTACAAACTGAATCTTCTTGCATCATCTACACTACAAATTTCCCACTGAAACAATTGATAGCAACAATTTATATTTGTGTGGTGCCTTTAAGTTAATGAAGGATCCCAACAGAGGAACCAGAGGAACATAGGAATTAGGAGCAGGAGTAGGCAATTGAGTCCTTTGCATCATAAAATTCTACAGTGCAGAAGGAGGCCATTTGGCCCATCGAGTCTGCACCGGCCACAATCCCATCCAGGCTCTACCCCCATAACCCCATGCATTTACCCTAGCAAGTCCCCCTGACACTAAGGGGCAATTTGGCATGGCCAATCCACCTAACCTGCACATCTTTGGACTGTGGGAGGAAACCGGAGCGCCCGGAGGAAACCCACACAGACACAGAGAGAACGTGCAGACTCCACACAGACAGTCACCCAAGCCGGGAATCAAACTGGGGTCTCTGGCGCTGTGAGGAAGCAGTGCTAACCACTTTGCTACCGTGCCACCCTTTGAGCTCGCTCTGCCATTTAAAATGACCATGGCTGATCCCAAGGCGCTTCACAAGAACGTTATAAAAATAAAACACAACACCCAAGCCACTTAAGGAAATATGGGCTGGAATTCTCCAGCCATTCACATCAGCGGGATGCTCCAGTTCCGCTGCAGTGAATGGAGATTTGGTTGAGCGGCGAATTCTCTGTCCTTGCTGGCGGTGGCGACGGGGCGTGGATGGCTGGAGAATTCCGACCATGAGGTCAGATGACTCAAAGCTTTAATTGGCTTGCTTGGAGGGCCGAAGGGCCTGTTCCTGTGCTGTACTGTTCTTTGTTCTTTGTTTAAAGAGGCTCTAAGGAGTGCCTCAAGAGAGGAGAGAGAAACAGAGAAGTGTGAGGTGGACGTTTCAGAGCTTTGTGCGTAGGTAACCCAAAGGCAGGGCCACCAATGGTGAAGCAGTTAAAACCCATGATATTCGAGAGTTCAGAATTAGATGACAACTTTTACAGATGCACCAAAGAAAGCATTCTTTCTGTTTGGACCACAGCTTGGTCTGGCTCCTGCTCTGTCCAAGATTGCAAGGAACTACAAAAAGTCATGAATGAAGCCCAGTCCATCATGCAAACCAGCCTCCCATCTATTGACTCTGTCTACACTTCCCGCTGCCTCGGCAAAGCAGCCAGCATAATTAAGGACCCCACGCACCCCGGACATTCTCTCTTCCACCTTCTTCCATCAGGAAAAAGATACAAAAGTCTGAGGTCACATGCCAACCGACTCAAGAACAGCTTCATCCTTGTTGCTGTCAGACTTTGGAATGGACCTACCTCACATTAAGTTGATCTTTGTCTACACCCTAGCTATGACTGTAACACTACATTCTGCACTCTCTCGTTTCCTTCCCTATGAACGCACAAGAAACAATACATTTCACTGTGTGTTAATACATGGGTCTTTTCTCCTTGGAGAGACGTAGGATGAGAGGAGACCTAATGGAGGTATATAAGATGTTGAGAGGCATAGATTGGGTGGACTCTCAGAGGCTTTTTCCCAGGGTGGAAATGGCTGCTACGAGAGGACACAGGTTTAAGGTGCTGGGGGGTAGGTACGGGGGAAATGTTAGGGGAAAGTTTTTCACACAGAGGGTGGTGGGCGAGTGGAATCGGCTGCCGTCAGTGGTGATGGAGGCAAACTCAATAGGGTCTTTTAAGGGACTCCTGGATGAGTACATGGGACTTAATAGGATGGAGGGTTATAGCTAGGCCTAAAAGGTAGGGATATGTTTGGCACAACTTGTGGGGCCGAAGGGCCTGTTTTGTGCTGTAGTTTTCTATGTTTCTATAATAAATCAAATCAAATCAAATCAAATAAATGATTAGATGATTCCAGATATCCTGGAGGGTTGTGGGGCTGGAGAAGATTAGGCAGATAGAAAGGGGGAGGGATTTGAAAATTGAGAACTTTAACATTAAGACATTGCTTGACCAGGAACCATTGGAGGTCAGTGAGCGCAGGGGTGACTTTGCTCCAAGATAGGAACAGCAGTGTTGGATGACCTCAACCTAATGGAGGGTAATATGTGAGAGACCAGCCAGGGGTGCACTGGAACAGTCAAGCCTAGAGGTAACGAAGGCAGACGTCAGGGTTTGAGCAGCAAATGAGCTGAAACAGGGGTGTTGTTACAGAGGTAGAAATGAAAGGTGTGACACCAAGGCTGTGAACACGCTGGCTTCATCTCAGATTGTTGCTGGGAAGAGGATGGAGGTGGTACTAGGGAACAAAGTTTGGAGCAGGGAACAAAACCAATGGTTTCAGTCCCCCCAATAGTTATTTGGCGGAAATTTCTACCGGATGTGGGACAAGCTGGCTGGTATTTCAGAGTAAGAAGTCTCACAACACCAGGTTAAAGTCCAACAGGTTTATTTGGCAGCACTAGCTTTCGGAGCCTCAAGCTCCTTCTTCAGTGGGGGAGCTTGAGGCTCTGAAAGGTAGTGCTGCCAAATAAACCTGTTGGACTTTAACCTGGTGTTGTGAGACTTCTTACTGTGCTTACCCCAGTCCAACACCGGCATCACCACATCATGGTATTTCAGAAACAGTGGAGGAATCGAGAGAGGTGGTGGTGAGGTAGATCTGGGTGTGATCAGTGTACATGCGAAAACTAACACTGTACCTTTGGATGATGTCACAAAGAGGCAGCGCTTTTTTTTATTCATTCGTGGGACACGGGCGTCGCTGGCTGACCAACATTTATTGCCCATCCCTAGTTGCCCTTGAGAAGGTGGTGGTGAGCTGCCTTCTTGGATCGCTGCAGTCCACGTGCTGTGGGTTGATCCACATTGCCATTAGGGAGGGAATTCCAGGATTTTGACCCAGCAACTGCGAAGGAATGGCGATATATTTCCAAGTCAGGATAGTGAGTGGCTTGGAGGGGAACTTGCAGGTGGTGGTGTTCCCACATATCTGCTGCCTTTATCCTTCTAGACAGAAGTGGTCGTGGGTTTGGAAGGTGTTGCCTAAGGATCTTTGGTGAATTGCTGCGGTGCATCTTGTAGATAGTACACACGTCGGTGGTGGAGGGAGTGGATGTTTGTGGATGTGGTGCCAATCAAGCTTTGGATGGTGTCAAACTTCTTGATGGATGAGAAATATGAGTGGCTAAGGATAGCTGAGTCTGTAGGCTTGTAGGCAGCGGCATAGTGATACTGTCAGCAGTATCAGTAGTAACCCAGAGACCCATAGTAAGGCTCTGAGGATCCAGATTCAAATCTCACCATGGCAGATGGTGAAATTTGAATTCAATAAAACCCTGGAATGAAAGGTCCAATGGTGACCATGAAACTATTGTCATTTGTTGGTTCACTAATGTCCTTTAGGGAAAGAAATCTATCATCCTTATCTGGCCTGGCCTATATGATGTTCCAGATCCACAACAGTATGGTTGACACTTAAATTCTCTCAGGGATGGGCAATAAATGCTGGCCAAGCCAGCGATACCTAAATCCCATGAAGATCCTTGGGGGCAAGAAGCTAATCGTGCAGGAGCAGGAAGTGAAACCATTGGAATTGATTCTTTAGCCACAGTTAAATAGATAGGGAGAGCAGTCCGACCCAACTGGACAACATTGGAATGGCAACATTGGAGGAGGGGAGGGCGGGTAGTGATGTGGTCAAGTATATCTCAAATGCTGCAGACGGATTGAAAAGGGTGACGAGGTGGGTAAACTTTGTTCCAGGCATATCGGATATAATTTGTGATTTGTGATTATAACAGGGATTGCAGCAGAGGGAAGATTCAAACATGAAGTCTTGGGAAAGACAGGAACATATTTTAGAGGTGGCAACATGTTCAAGGAATTGGGCGGCACGGTGGCACAGTGGTTAGCACAGCTGCCTCACAGCACCAGGGACCCAGGTTCGATTCCCGGCTTGGGTCACTGTCTGTGCGGAGTTTGCACTTTCTCTCCGTGTGGGTTTCCTCTGGGTGCTCCGGTTTCCTCCAACACTCCAAAGATGTGTGGGTTAGGTTGATTGCCCATGCTAAATTGACTCTTAGTGTAGGGGGACTAGCAGGGTAAATGCATGGGGTTATGGGGATAGGGCCTGGGTGGGATTGTTGTCGGTGCAGACTCGATGGGCTGAATGATCTCCTTCTGCACTGTAGGGATTCTATAATTCGATGACTTTGGAGAGGAAATGGATGTTGGAGGTGGGACAATAGTTTGCAAGGACGTGGAGTCAAGGGTTGTTGGTTTGAGGAGAGGGGTGATGACAGAACAGAGCAGCAAAACCTGAAGAGAGTGGTGATGGGAATGAGGAGAGAATGGGGAATGGGATTTAAGAAGTTCTTCGGTAGAGATGTTTAGTTGAGGGGTTACACTCGCATTTCAGGATGATACATGAATAATGAGCAGTTTTAGCAGACCAGGGCAGGATCTGATAATGTTGGTGGTCTAGGCGATGGACGGATAAACCAGTTGTGTGCCATATTCTTTCCACCCTTTGTCCCTTGTATTTAAGTGAGTGAAGATGACAGCCATACCAGGCGAATGGCAGGGTGAGCGTTAATAATAATTTTACCTGGGGCTAGGTGGCGGGGAGGTATTAAGGAGGGAGTTCCAAGATTTTGACTGTGATAGTGAAGGAACGACGATATAGTTCCAAGTTAGGGTAGTATATGACTAGATGGGGAATTTGCATGTCGTGGTGTCCTCATGCATCCGGTGCCCTTGTCCTTTTAAATGGTAGATGTTGTGGGTTTAGAATGTGCCATCAAAAGTGCCTTGATAAGTTCCTGTAGTGCATCTTGTAGATGGTACACTTTGCTGCGATAGTAAGTCAGTGGTGGAGGGGGACAATGGATGGGGAGCAAGTTCTAGTTTTGCCCTGGACGGCATTGAGTTTCTTGACTATTGTTGGAGCAGGCAACTGGAGAGTATTCCATCACACAAGTTACTTATGTCTTGTGGACAGGCTTTGGGGAGTCAGGACTTAAAGGCCTCAGATCTATTCTTGTAGCCACCGTATTTATATGGCTGGGTCCAGTTCAGTTTCTGGTCAATGGTAACCCCCAGGATGTTGATGGGGGAATTCAGCAATGGTAATGGCACTGACCGCCAATGGGCAATGGTTAGATCCTCTCTTGTTAGAGCTGGTCATTGCCTGGCACTTGTGTGGCACGTAGGTTGCTTGCCACCTAAATGCCCAAGCTTGAATGTTGCCCAGTTCTTGCTGCATATGGACACAAACTGTTTCCATATCTGAGGAGTTGCAAATGATGCTGAGCATTTTGCAATCATAAGTAAGTGCCTACATTTCTGACCATATGATGGAAGGAAGGTCATTGATGAAGCAGCTGAAGATGGTTGGGCCTAGAATACTACCCTAAGGAACTTTTGAAGTGATATCCGGGTTGGCGGTGATTGACTTCCAACAACTAGAACCATCTTCCTTCCAGGTATAAATCCAATCACTTGAGAGCTTTTCTCCTGATTCCCATTTATTCCTATTTTGCTCCTTGATGCCACAGTCAGTCAAATGTTGCCTTGATATCAAGGGCAGTCACTCTCACCTCACCTGTAGAGTTCAGCTCTTTTGTTCATGTTTGAACCAAGGCTGTAATGAGGTCAGGAGCTGAGTGACCCTGGCAGAACCCAAACTGAGCATCAGTGAGCAGGTTATTGCTGAGTAAGTGTCGCAGGATGGCACCATCAGCAACCCCATCCATTACTTTGCTGTTGAAATAAATATACGAGAGAGAGATTAATAGAAGGATATCCTGATAAGGTGAGACAAAGAGGCATTGAAGTTTGTGTGGAGCATAAACCTCAGCACTGAGCAGTTGGGGCATACGACTTGTTTCTATGCAATCAATTGGAATACTCCCCACTTGTCTGGGGAGCTCCAACAACAGTCAAGAAGCTTGACATCATCCAGAACAAAGCAGCCCGCTTGATTGGCACCCCATCCACAAACATCCACTCCCTCCACCACCGACGCTCAGTAGCATCAGTGTACTATCTACAAGTTGCACTTCAGCAATTCACCAAAGATCCTTAGGCAGCACCTTCCAAACCCATGACCACTTCCATCTAGGACAAGGGCAGCAGATTCATGGGAACATCACCACCTCCAAGTTCCCCTCCAAGCCACTCACCATCCTCTCTTGGAATTATATCGCTGCTCCTTCACTAGTGCTGGGTCAAAATCCCGAAATTCCCTCCCTAATGGCATTGTGAGTCAATCCACAGAACATGGACTGCAGCGATTCAAGAAGGCAGCTCACCACCACTCTCTCAGGGCAACCAGGGATGGGCAATAAATGCTGGCCAGCCAGCGACGCCCATGTCCCACGTATGAATAAAAAAAATTGGAATGCAGTATAATTTCCCAATGATCTCCAGAGACAGAATCAAGCAGCCAGATTTCATTTGGACCCCAGTCTGACCACTTATGCTCTTTGATTACCTTCCCATAGGTAATATTGCTTATAATTAAAAGCGCAAATTTAACTTGGCCCACTTACTACCCAACCACATTACCTCATAGAAGTAAATGACTATTAAAAGCCAACTGGCCATTCTGCAGTAAAGATTGTTCATCGACATTTTGACTAACCGCAGAGAACAAATTAAATGATTTAGTCAGAATTTCGACAAGGCAAATTCCTGCTTTGCCAACATTTAATTTTTTTTCAATGTCTCCAAAGCAAGCCCCAAAAAGACAGAGAGCTGATCTTTCATGCATTTGGGAAAGATTAATTTTCCAAAACAGAATGAAGCAGTTATTTATACAACATGAGGAATTCATTCTGCAAATTCATGTTTGTAGCTATGATGTTAATGTCAGTCCAAGTATTAAATATCAAATGGATTTTTACCTTAAAATTATACAACTAGGAAAGCACTAGGTTCAATCGTCAGTCTGCATTGAGTTAACTGTTCTTAAATGGGGAATAGGGTATTGTTGCTCAGGAGTCGAGCACATATTTCAACCAATCAGTCAGAACTTATATTCCCAATTGTGACCCAGTGATAATTATTGAAAAATGTGGTGTGTGTGTGTGTGTGTTTGTGCGTGTATGTGTGTGCGTGCGTGCGTGTGTGTGCGTGTGTGTGTGTGTGTGTGTGTGTGCGTGCGTGTGTGTGCGTGCGTGTTTGTGTGTGAGTGTGTGTGTGTCTGTGTGTGCGTGCGGGCACGCATGTGTGTGCGTGTGTGTTTGTGCGTGTCTGTGTGTGTGTGCATGTGTGTGCGTGGGTGCAAATATATATCAGTGTGAATGTAGGAGTGTGTGTAATTGAGTGAGTGTGAATGTGAGTGTGTGTAATTGTGTGTGAGTGTGAATGTGAGAGTGTGTGATTGTGTGTGAGTGTGAATGTGTGTGTAATTGTGAGTGAGCGTGAATGTGAGAGTGTGTAATTGTGAGTGAGTGTGAATGTGTGTGTGTAATTGTGTGAGTGTGTAACTGTGAGTGAGTGTGAATGTATGTGTGTAATTGTGAGTGTGTGAATGTGAGTGTGTGTAATTGTGAGTGAGTGTGAATGTGAGTGTGTGTAATTGTGAGTGAGTGTGAATGTGAGAGTGTGTAACTGTGAGTGAGTGTGAATGTGTGTGTGTAATTGTGAGTGAGTGTGAATGTGAGTGTGTGTAATTGTGAGTGAGTGTGAATGTGAGGGCCCAATTTTACCATTGCATCGCGCCCATTTGCGGGCTCAAAAATGTGGTAAAGTCGGGCTTGAGGCCATTGATGCGATCTGCGCCTGCGTCCGCGCAGATGCCCACTTTACCAAGGCCCGAAAATGGCCGCGATCCGATTCGCACCCGAAACGGGCACAATGGCGATTTACATGTATTTGCATGCATTTAAATTGAATTAATGAACTGCCCGCCCAACTTTATCAGCATTTCACCCTTTACCATCGCGTTCGCCCGTCGAAATTTGGCGTGAAACAGACATGCTCGGCAAAGGTCAGTTTCGGGCGCTCCAGCTTCTGAAGAGGTAAGTTCAGAGCTTCCAACGGCCCTCTGACTCAGATCAGTGGTGGAGGGGAAGGGGGAGGTGGGCCAGATCATTCTCTGGTGTGGGGGGGGGGGGGCGGGTGGGGGGGAGAAGGGAAGCCCGATCATCTTCTGGTGGATTGGGGGAGGGAGGAGGGAGGCCAGATCATTGTCTGCCGGGGGGGGGGGGGGGGGGGGGGTGGAGGAGGGAGGCTAGATCGTTGTCTGGTGGGGGGGCAGGGGGGCAGTGGGGGAGGCCCGATCATTCTCTGGTGGGGGGGAGGGGTGGTCAGGGGCAGGGGGGTCTGCTGCCACTCTGCAGAAACTAATAGCCAAGTTCCGCACACATGAGGACGGCCTCAACCAGGATCTTGGGTTCATGTCGCACTATCTGTAACCCCCACAACTTGCCTGGGCTTGCAAAATCTCACTAACTGTCCTGGCTGGTGACAATACACATCTCTTTAACCTGTACATAATCCTCTGTCCACTCATATTGTCTGTACCTTTAAGACTTGATTACCTGTAAAGACTCGCATTCCAACCATTATCTTGTAAATTGAGTTTGTGTCTTTCTATACCCTGTTTGTGAACAGAACTCCCACTCACCTGATGAAGGGGCAGTGCTCCGAAAGCTTGTGGCTTGTGCTACCAAATAAACCTGTTGGACTTTAACCTGGTGTTGTGAGACTTCTTACTGTGCTTACCCCAGTCCAACGCCGGCATCTCCACATCACTGGTGAGGTCCCAGAGGATTGGAGGATAGCTAATGTTGTCCCGTTATTTAAGAAAGGTAGCAAGGATAACCCAGGTAATTATAAGCCAGCGAGCTTGATGTCAGTGATAGTGAAATTGTTGGAGAAGATTCTTAGAGATAGGACATTTAGAACTGAATGGTCTTGTTAGCGACAGACAGCATGGATTTTTACGTGGAAGGTCATGTCTCACTAATTTAGTTGAGTTTTTTGAGGAGATGACAAAAATGATTGATGAGGCTGTGGATGTTGTCTACATGGACTTTAGTAAGGCATTTGACAAGGTCCTGCATGACAGGCTGGTGC
This sequence comes from Mustelus asterias, assembly GCF_964213995.1. Taxonomy (NCBI): domain Eukaryota; kingdom Metazoa; phylum Chordata; class Chondrichthyes; order Carcharhiniformes; family Triakidae; genus Mustelus; species Mustelus asterias. The sequence continues at coordinate 115,412,418 of NC_135810.1, forward strand.
AAAAGAATAAATCTCACAGGATCAGTGGTGAACTAGCTAGATGGATTTAGAACTGGCTTGGCCATGGAAGGCAGAGGGTAGCGGTGGAATGGTGTTTTTCTGAATGAAGGTCTGTAACTAGTGGTGTTCCGCAGGGATCAGGGCTGGGACCTCTGTTGTTTGTAATGTATATAAATGACTTGGAAGAAAACGTGGATGGTCTGATTAGCAAGTTTGCAGATGATATTAAGATTGGCGGAGTTGCGAATAGTGATGAAGATTGTCAGAGAATACAGCAGGATATAGATAGGCTGGAAAATTGGGCGGAGAAATGGCAGATGGAATTTAATCCGGACAAATGCGAGTGGATGCATTTTGGTAGATTCAATTCAGGTGGGAGCTATAAAATAAATGGCAGAACCATCAGGAGCATCGACACACAGAGAGATCTGGGAGTACAGGTCAACAGATCCTTAAAAGTGGCAGCACAGGTGGAAAAGGTGGTGAAGAAAGCATATGGCGTGCTTGCCTTCATCAGATGGGGCATCGAGTATAAAAATTGGCAAATTATGTTACAGTAATTTCAAACGTTGGTTAGGCCACATTTGGAATACTGTGTCCAATTCTGGTCGCCACACCACCAGAAGATGTGTCCAAAGATGTGTGGGTTAGGTTGATTGGCCATGCTAAAATTGCCCTTAATGTCCTGAGATGCGTAGGTTAGAAGGATTAGTGGGTAAATATGTAGGGATATGGAGGTAGGGCCTGGGTGGGATTGTGGTCGGTGCAGACTCGATGGGCCGAATGGCCTCTTTCCGTACTGTAGGAATTCTATGATTCTATGAGAAGGACGTGAAGGTTTTGGAGAGAGTGCAGAAAAGGTTTACCAGGATGTTGACTGGTGTGGAGGGTATTAGCCATGAGGAGAGATGGAATAAACTGATTGTTCGCTCTGGAAAGTCAGAGGCTGAGGGGCGACCTGATAGAAGTTTATAAAATTATGAGGGGTATAGATGTGGTGAACAGTTGGAAGCTTTTTCCCAGGACAGAAATGACAATTACAAGGGGGCCCAAGTTCAGGATAAGGGGGGAAATGTTCAGTGGAGATGTGTGGGGGAAGCTTTTTACACAGAGGGTGGTGGGTGCCTGGGATGCACTGCCAAGTGAGGTGTCTGAGGCAGATATGTTAGCCACATTTGAGACTTATCTGAATAGACACATGAACAAAATAGGAATAAAGGGATATAAGCGGTTGGTCTAGATAGGACAATGTGATCGGTGCAGGCTTGGAGGGCCGAAGGGCCTGTTCCTGTGCTCTACTGTTCTTTGTTATTTAAATTCCTGTAGATATTATGAATTAACGTTGATACTGAATCTGCTTCCACCACTCTTTCAGGCAGTGCATTTCAGATCATAACAACTCGCTGTGTAACAAAAAAACCTCCTCACTTCTGCTTAGGATTCCTCCCCCCACCCCCCACCAATGTCCTCCTCCTTCCTGGCTGTGGAAGCAGTTTCACCCTCTCTACACTATTAACACCTGGTAATTTTGAACCTGTCTATCCTTTTCACACTCTCTGCTCTGAGGAAGACAGAACAAACTTTGCCGGCAAACTGAGCTCCCTCATTCCTGGAACCATTTTTATTCACTCCCTGTGTTCTCTTTTCCAAGGCCTTGACCTCCTGAAATGTAGTGACCAGAATCGTAGAATTCTGACAGTGCAGCAGAGGCCATTTGGTCCATCAAGCCTGCACCAACTCTCTGGCAGAGTGTTCTAACGAGGACTTCTCCCCCGCCCTATCCCCGTAATCCCACACATTTACCATGGCTAATCCACCTAACCTACACATCTAGGGACACTAAGGGGCAATTTAATGGTCAATCCACCTAACCCATGTATCTTTGGACTGTGGGAGGAAACCGGAACACCCGGAGGAAATCTACGCAGACATGGGGAGAACGTGCAGACTCCACACAGACAGTGACCCAAGGGCACAATTGAACCCGGGTCCCTGGCTCTGTGAGGCAGCAATGCTAACCACTGTGCCACCGTGCCGCCCATTGTGTTGTCCAGAAGTGGATGTGATATTCTAGCTGCGGCTTCACCAATGTTTTTAAAAAGGTTTAGCACAACTTCATCATAGAATCATAGAAACCCTGCAGTACAGAAAGAGGCCATTCGGCCCATCGAGTCTGCACCGACCACGATCCCACCCAGGCTCTACCCCCATATCCCTACATATTGTACCCGCTAATCCCTCTAATCTACGCATCCCAGGACACTAAGGGGCAATTTTAGCATGGCCAATCAACCTAACCCGCACATCTTTGGACTGTGGGAGGAAACCGGAGCACCCGGAGGAAACCCACGCAGACACAAGGAGAATGTGCAAATTCCACACAGACAGTGACCCAAGCCGGGAATCGAACCCAGGTCCCTGGAGCTGTGAAGCAGCAGTGCTAACCATTGTGCTACCGTGACGCCCTTGTCTTCCTGCCCTCTTTCTATCATTCAAACCAAAGGTCCCTTATGCTTTTGCAACAGCCCTCTCCCAACAGCCCTATCAAATCATCCCACCACCTTCTAAGACTTGTGCGCACACACCTCCCAGGTCTCTCTTTCCCTGCACCTCTTCAAAATGATAGTTTCATTTGTATTGCCTCTGCACGTTTTGCCTTCCGAAATGTAACATTTCTCCCTGCTCTGCATCAAATTTCATTCTGCCGTGTGTCTGCCCATTCTGCCAGTCTGTCCGTGTCCTCCTCCTGATGTCTGCTACAGTCCTCATTGCTGTTTATTGTATTTCCATGTTTTTGTGTCATCTCTGAAGATTTATTTCTTCCACAGATGGTGTAAATCGCAGTGCATAAGTCGACTCAGCGAGCAAGGCAGCCACCTCACCCCCCCTGCCCCCGCTTTGAGCCAATAAATAATGTTTTTGCATATACTTGGCATCTAAGTCAACCCCCACTCCCCCACCTCCTTTTACAACCATAACATGCTACAGTTGCAGTAGCAGCCAGCCTCAGTTTTTCACCCAGATACACGCTTTACTTGTTAGTACCTTACAACCGTGCACAAGGAAACAAGCTGGCAATGCAGCCAATGTCTTGAAGATGTGCGGAAGATGCCCAAGGCCCTATACCAACAAACCCACACATTTAACCCGCTAATCCCTCTACCCATCCCAGGACACTAAGGGGAAATTTAGCATGGCCAATGCACCTAAACTACACATCTTTGGACTGTGGGAGGAAACCGGAGCACCCGGAAGAAACCCACGCAGACATGGGGAGAATGTGCAAAACTCCACACAGACAGTGACGCAAGCCGGGAATCGAACCCAGGTCCCTGGAGCTGTGAGGCAGCAGTGCTAACCACTGTGCCACCGTGCCGCTCACCCATTCACATTCAAATGATGATGATCCCACCCTCTTGCACGTAAAAGTCAATCAGCATTTTTCTAGGGATCTTTCGAGGCTTCAAAGGATGTCTTGTGTGCCGATATTTACCATGTATACCATTCTCTCTGCGATGCCCTAACATCCTACTTAAACATCCAGGCTACACATCACTCTTAAACATTGATCTTATTTAAAACGGAAGCAAAATTTGCAAACCACCATTTGGCAGTATTCCATTCAGAAGTTGAGTGGAAATTGGAAAAAGATCGTCGAAAGTGCTCCCAGCTTCACGTTCATACAGGTTGGAGCTATGAGGAACCCTCAAGTGATATTCAGAAATGCCTGCTTTCCTCCTGTACATTAGTTAAACAGAGGTCATTCTGCAATCTGACTTAAGCAACTGTAACACTCAAAGTTTCCAATAGAATCATAGAATCTGCAGTGCAGAAAGGGGCCATTTGGCCCATCAAGCCTGCACCGGCAACAATCCCACCCAGGCCCTATCCCCGTAACCTCATGTATTTACCCTGCTGGTTTAGTTTGTAGTTTTAAGTTCTAGTTTAGGCAGGCAGCATGATTGGCGCAGGCTTGGAGGGCTGAAGGGCCTGTTCCTGTGTTGTACTTTTCTTCGTTGTTTTGTTCTTCACCCCCCTGACACAAAGGGTCAACTCAGCATGGCCAAGCCACCTAACACGCACATCTTTGGAGTGTGGGAGGAAACCAGAGCACCCGGAGGAAACTGACGCAGACACGGGGAGAACGTGCAAACTCCACACAGACAGTGACCTGAGGCCGGAATCGAATCCGGTTCCCTGGCGCTGCGAGGCAGCAGTGCTAACCACTGTGCCACCATGCCACCCAATAGGGGAAAGTATTGAGCAAAATATTGACAGAGTTTGGCGGCTGCTGGCTCTCAGTTAGGGACAATACAAACATGTACTTTCAGCTCACAGACAGAATGTGTTGTTCTAAGTATCCTATCATTCAGGCAATTTAATGACCTCAGGAAGGTGAGCTGCTCTGATGGCTAACTGTTATGATTATGACGCTTTCATGAGATTTTTCTCTGCTTGGAATTTATCCTGAAGTAAACGTTCTCATAAAGAATATTTTTATTGTCTCTCTTGGCAAAGAAATCATCACCAGCACATATACATCCTGAATTTCTACATTTGCAGATGACAAGAACCATAGAATCTCTACTGTGCAGAAGGAGGCCATTCGGCTTATGAAGTCAGCAGTGACTTTCCAAAATAGCAATAGCATTATACCCAGGACAAACCCTCCCCCACCTGTGCTATCCCCGTAACCACCCCCCCCCCCCCCCCCCCGGAATTTAGCATGGACAACCCCCCCCCCCCCCGCATTTAGCCATGGACAATTCACCTAACCCGCACATCTTTGGAGATTGGGAGGAAAGCACTGTGTTCGTGTCACGTTTTTGAAAGAGCGATTCAACACTGCACTACCTCCACATAACACTCCAGTGTCAATCTAGATTTTATATTTTTAATTTATTTATTAGCATCACAAGTCAGCTTACATTAACACTGCAATGAAGTTACTCTGAAATTCCCTTAGTCGCCACACTCCGGCGCCTGTTCGGGTACACTGAGGGATAATTTAGCATGGCCAATGCATCTAACCAACATGTCTTTCAGACTGTGGGGGGAAACCGGAGCACCCAGAGGAAACCCACGCAGATACAGGGAGAACATGCAGACTCCGCAGACAGTGACCCAAGCTGGGAATTGAACCCGGGTCCCTGGCATTGTGAGACAGCAGTGCTAACCACTGTGCCACTGTGCTGCCCTCCCGCTGACAAGGGTGTCACTTTTCCCTAGGTCCAAAGCTCTGGGATTTATTCCCCACTCTGCACTGTTACATCCTGCTCTTCATGGAGGATGTAAATGTGTTGGAGTTGGCTGAGAGGAGGTTGTCTCATGGGAAAAGGTTACACAGACTGAGCTTGTTTCCACTGGAGTTTCAAAGAGTGAGAGGTGACTTGATTGAAGTATAGAAGATCCTGAATGGTCTTCACAAGGTGGACGTGGAAAGGATGTTTCCTCTTGTGGGTGAGTCCAGAACTAGGGGACACTGTTCTAAAATTAGAACCATAGAATCCATAGAATCCCATAGTGCAGAAGGAGGCCATTCAGCCCATCAAGTCTGCACTGACCAGAATCCCACCCAGGCCCTATTCTTGTAACCCCACATATTTACCCTACTAATCCCCTGACACTAGGGTTAATTTGACATGGCCAATCAACCTAACCCGCACATTTTTGGATTGGGGGAGGAAACCGGAGCACCCGGAAAAAACCCAGGCAGAGATGGGGAGAACGTGCAAACTCCACACAGTCAGTGACCCAAGGCCGAAATCGAACCCAGGTCCCTGGCACTGTGCCGCAGCAGTGCTAACCACTGTGCCACCATGCCACCCCTAGGGGTCACCTTTTTAGGTCAGAGATGAGAATAATTTTCTCTCAGGGGGTTGTGCGACTTTGCAACTCTCTGCCTCAGAAGGCAGTGGAGGCGGAGTCATTGAATATTTTTATGGCAGAGGTGGAGAGATGGTTATTGGGCCAGGGAATCAGGGGTTATCGGGGGTAGATGGGAATGATCAAATGGCAGGGAAGGTTCGAAGAGCTGAGTAGCCGATTTCTGATCCTAGTTTGTATGTTTGTATGTTCGCATTTCAGTCCTATTCTCTGGACAACTCACCTTTGAGGCCCAGTGCCAGAGTTTGTTTAATGACAATCTTGTCAAGCGCCTGGTGCCACTTTATTATGTTAAAGGTGTTATATAAATGCAAGTTAGTAACATAGGAACAGGGATTGGTTATTTAGCCCCTCATGCCTATTCCACCATCCACCAGAAGACTAAGGAAATTTGGCATGTCAGCTACGACTCTCACCAACTTTTACAGATGCACCATAGAAAGCATTCTTTCTGGTTATATCACAGCTTGGTATAGTTCCTCTCTGCCCAAGACCGCATGGAACTACACAAGGTCGTGAATGTAGCCCAATCCATCACGCAAACCAGCCACCCATCCATTGACTCTGTCTACACTTCCCGCTGCCTCGGCAAAGCAGCCAGCATAATTAAGGACCCCACGAACCCCGGACATTCTCTCTTCCACCTTCTTCCATCGGGAAAAAGATACAAAAGTCTGAGGCCATGTACCAACCGACTCAAGAACAGCTTCTTCCCTGCTGCCATCAGACTTTTGAATGGACTTACCTTGCATTAAGTTGATCTTTCTCTACACCCCAGCTATGACTGTAACACTACATTCTGCACTCTCTCCTTTCCTTCTCTATGAACAGTATGCGTTGTCTGTATAGCGTGCAAGAAAAAATACTTTTCACTGTATACCAATACATGTGACAATAATAAATCAAATCAAAAGATCCAGTGAGATCGTTTTATTGTTGTCTGTTGCCACTGTGACTCTTACTAAAAGAGTTGCTAGTGGGCAGTGAAGATGAATCATAGAATCCTTCCAGTGCAGAAGGAGGCAATTAGATAAGATCCTCTTATCTAAGGAAAGAATAACAGGCATTGAAGGAAGTCCAGCGAAGGATGATCCCGGGTATGGAGGGATTTTCTGATGAGGAGAGGTTGGGTAGGTTGGGCCTGTACTCATTGGAGTTTAATAGAATGAGAGGCGACTTATTAAGACATATAGGATTCTCAGGGAGCTTGACAGGGTAGATGCTGAGAGGTAGTTTCCTCTTGTGGGAGAGTATAGGACAAAGGGCATAATCTCAGGGTAAAGGGTCACCCATTTAAGACAGAGACAAGGAGAAATTTGTTCACTCAGCGGGTAGTGAATCTGTGGAATTCTTTACCGCAGAGGGCTGTAGAGGTTGGATCATTAAGTATGATCAAGGCTGAGATAGACAGATTTTTAATCAAAGAACAAAGAACAAAGAACAAAGAACAATACAGCACAGGAACAGGCCCTTCGGCCCTCCAAGCCCGCGCCGCTCCCCGGTCCAGGATTGAATCCTGAATCCAGGATCCCCGCCCAATTTTCCAGCCTATCTACATACCAACATCCTATCCACCGAGCTGTCCCCCACAGCTACGATGCTTTGTTCATTACAACCTATTAACTCACCCCCACCCCCCCATTCCAGACCATGTGATCTCCAGGGAGAGGCGAAAACCCAGAGTGAAAAACCCCAGGGCCAATATGGGGAAAAAAAAATCTGGGAAATTCCTCTCCGACCCCCTGAGGCGATCGAAACGAGTCCAGGAGATCACAATGGCCCTGATCGGAAAATGCTTCCCAACCCTAGTCATTTCCACTTCCACGAGATACAAGGAACAATTAGCCCGCGCCGCTCCCTGGTCCAAACTAGACCACTCTTTTGTATCCCTCCATTCCCACTCCGTTCATATAGCTGTCTAGATAAGTCTTAAACGTTCCCAGTGTGTCCGCCTCCACCACCTTGCCCGGCAACACATTCCAGGCCCCCACGACCCTCTGTGTGAAATATGTCCTTCTGATATCTGTGTTAAACCTCCCCCCCTTATCAGTTTGGGAATGAAGGGCCATGGGGATTAGGCGGGACAGTGGAGTTGAGGATTATTTTATCAGGTCAGTCATGATCTCACTGAATGGCGGAGCGACTCAATGGGCCGAATGGCCCATCTTCTGCTCTTGCATCTTATAGTGTTCGATGACAATTCTTTTCAATAAGAATCCTACAGTGCAGAAGGAGGCCATTCTGCCCATTGAGTCTGAATGAACGACAATCCCACCCAAGCCCAATCCCCTATCCCCATGGGTTTACCCTAGCTAGTCCCCCTGATACTAAGAGGAAATTTAGCATCGCCAATCAACCTAGCCTGCACATCTTTGGACCGTGGGAGGAAACCGGAGCACCCGGAGGAAACCCACGCAGACACAGGGAGAACGTGCAAACTCCGCACAGACAGCGACCCAAGCCGGGAATTGAATCTGGGTCCCTGGCGCTGTGAGGCAGCAATGCTAACCACTGTGCCACCGTGCATGACCATGTAGGGACTTCATCTGTGTGACACTAACACTGTGACCTGAGACACAAAGGCTATATGTTCTCAACCTGTATTTCAAAAGCTGCCAAACTTTTTGTGGAACCGAAAGTTTTAATGCAAATCTGTTGACCTTCAAGCATTTGGGATTAAATCCAGCCCAAATAATGTGCTGTATCTGTAATGGGAGTAAATTATACATTGTTCATCTTTATAACAACATTTGAAAGGCTTCATCCCGAAAGACTTGAGTCCATTGAATATAAAACTGGCACTGAGGATAAAGCACGACTTTAGGAATCTTAATCAAAGATGTCTACATTGATAAAGAATGAAATATTCCCCCAAACTCAGGATTGTCAGAACACTGTAACATAAGTCATGCATCATCTTAAACTCTGGGAATCTCAGTGAACTGTGTTCCACTCTTAAGCACAGCCATTTCTCATCTTGATGGGCCTGTACATAAAAATTATAATTCACAGAACATTAAGACGTCTGCAGAAAATTGACAGCCAGCTATTAAATCAGAAGTTTACATTCCAGCCTCAGCTAATGTTTAAAGCTGTTTTCTCAGCAGTTATATTTTATTTTTTCACGGGATGCGCTCATTGCTGTTTGGGGTAGCCTTTATTGTCCATCCTTAATTGCCCTTAAGTACGTGGTGGTGAGCTGCCTTCTTGAACCGCTGCAGTCCATTTGGTGTGGTTACACCCACAGTGCTGTTCCAGGTTTCTGATCTGGTGACAGTAAGGAACGACGATATAGGAACACCACCACCTGAAAGCTCCCCTTCAAGCCATACACTATCCTGGTAAGGAGCTAAATCACTAATCCTTCACTGTTGCTGAGACAATGACTGCAAAAATGTCCAACATTTCCCTCTAAGACAACCGTTCAGCCCAGCCTCCAAGCAGCAGCAATAGGATTTAATTTTACATTCAGTTGGAGGGAAAGAGAAGTGGGGAAACCCCCGTGTCTGTGGAGGACACGGTGGCGCAGTGGTTAGCACTGCTGCCTCACAGTGCCAGGGACCCGGGTTCAATTCCAGCCTCGGATCACTGTCTGTGCCGAGTCTGCACGTTCTCCCCGTGTCGGTGTGGGTTTCCTCCGGGTGCTTCGGTTTCCTCCCACAGTCCAAACATGTGTGGGTTAGGTGGATTGGCCATGCCAAATTTCCCCTAGTGTCAGGGGGACTAGCTAGGGTAAATGCATGGTGTTATGGGATAGGGCCTGGGTGGGATTGTGGTCGGTGCAGACTTGATGGGCCGAATGGACTTACCTTGCATTAAGTTGATCTTTCTCTACACCCTAGCTATGACTGTAACACTACATTCTGCACTCTCTCGTTTCCTTCTCTATGAATGGTATGTTTTGTCTGTATAGAGCGCACGAAACAATACTTTTCACTGTATGTTAATACATGTGACAATAATAAATCAAATCAAATCAAATTGAGTGGCCTCCTTCTGCACTGTAGGATTCTATGATTCTTTAAAATGTCAATCTAGTAAAGCTTTTCTGAACTGCCTCCAATGCATTTCTGTCCTTCCTCAAGTAAGGAGACCATTGGGGCCCGATTCTCCCAAATCTTCACACGGCTGGTGAGAATCCTGATGCCCCAGTGAATGGGGTGTCATCCAAAAATCAGGATTCCTGATGGATATGAGGGATCTCGGGATTGACCCGACCCACCCCGCTGCCCCGCCCCACCTGCCCCGACCGGGCTTCTGCTCAGAGCAGGCAGCGACCCGGGAATTATGCAAGCCCATTAATCTGAATGTCATTAGTGGGTTTAACAGCCAATTCACCAGCTTCCCGCCATTCACCCAGCCTGCCTGCGGGAACGGCACTCAAATCATGGGTCACTTCCTCCCACATCCCCACCTCCCCCCCCACCCCCTCACACACATCGTGCAGGCATCAGGGTGACTTGATCCTCGCCCCGCTCAGCAACCCCCTCCCCCTCAAACCCTGCACTCAGCCTCCCTTCCAGCCATGTACGCACCTTGGCAGTGCCAACGGTGCACTGCCCCACACCCTGGGACTGACGCCCAGGCCTCGGACCCCAAGGATGATCAAGGAAGTAGGTCCAGTGGCCATTTTCCCCTATGTCACTGCCAGGCTGCAGAAGAAGGGTCCCTCAAGTGCCCTGAGGGTTGGATTGGGTTAAGACTGGGGGCAAGGACTTGACCTTGCCACCCTACTGGGATTGAAGTATTCAGGTCACCCTCATGCCTGCAGGATGTGTGTGTGTGGGTGGGGGGGGGAGGGAGGATGCGCAGAGGGGAGGTGAGACATGATTTGATTGGTGTAGGGAGGATGCCCCTCTTTTTTGAGTGGTTGGTGGTGCTCCCCTGAACCCTCCCCTGCCCCTTTAGCCCTGGCAGACCTGAAGATCACTCTGGCATGGTGAATTCAGGCAGCCCTGTGATCAGCAATTGCGTTCTCGCCGTCAGTGTGAAAGTATCGAACTGGCCAGATCACTTGAATCTCCGTGCCCCCTCCCCGGTTACCTGGCAGGATTTTAAATCATTGCAGCAGAGATTTTCCTTTCTCGCTGTCACCTGTGTGCAGAATCGAAGAGGGATAAAAATGTGATAAATTATGTAGTTGGAGAGGGGGGTGAGGTGGAATGGAGAGTCCGTGGGACAGGTCAGAGCTCAGCAGAGAGTGACAAGGATGTCATGGGCATAAGACAAAGTGGATGTTAATGGTGGCGTTAGGGACTGAAGAGTCTTATAGCGGCACAGTGGTTAGCACTGCTGCCTCACAGCGCCAAGGTCCCAGGTTCAATTCCTGGCTTGGGTCACTGTCTGTGTAGAGTTTACACGTTCTCCCCAACTCTGTGTGGGTTTCCTCCGGATGCTCTGGTTTCCTCCCATAGTCCAAAGGTGTGCGGATTAGGTTGATTGGCCATGCTAAGTTGACGCTAGTTTTGGGATAATTAGCAGGGTAAATATGAGGGGTTACGGGGATAGGGCAGGATTGTTGTCAGCGCAGGCTCGATGGGCCAAATGGCCTTGATCTGTATTGTAGGGATTCTATGATTCTATGCAGCTTGTATTAATAGGAGAACACTTTGGATAATGTGGGTGGCACAGTGGTTAGCACTGCTGCCTCACAGCTCCATGGACCAGGGATCAATTCTGGCCTCGAGTCCCTGCCTGTGTGGTGTTTGCACGTTCTCCCCGTGTCTGCGTGGGTTTCCTCTGGGTACTCCAGTTTCCTCCCACAGGTGCAGATTAGGTTGATTGGTCATGCTAAATTGGCCCCTTAATGCCAGGGGGATTAGCAGGGTAAACACATGGGGTTGCAGGGTAGGGCCTGGGTGGGATTGTTGTTGATGCAGGCTCAATGGGCCGAATGGCCTCCCTTCTACACTGTAAGGGTTCCATGAGAAGATTTTGCATAAAGTCAATGGGAAAAGAGATCAAATTGACTGCAAATTAGACAACCAGTCAAATGTCCCCATTTCACCCCACCATTTCATCACACCCCCCCCAATAAGTTTTAAGCTTACAGCACTGCTGCCTCACAGCACCAGGGACCCGGGTTCGATTCCCGGCTTGGGTCACTGTCTGTGCAGAGTCTGCACGTTCTCCCCGTGTCTGCTTGGGTTTCCTCCGGGTGCTCCGGTTTCCCCCTACAGTCGGAAAGACGTGCTGGTTAGGGTGCATTGGCCATGCTAAATCCTCCCTCAGTGTACCCGAACAGGTGCCAGAGTGTGGTGACTAGGGAATTTTCACAGTAACTTCATTGCAGTGTTAATGTAAGCCTTACTTGTGACTAATAGATAAACTTTAACTTTTTATTTGTTTTAAAACTGTTTTTAGCTGCTGTTTTAAAGTGATTTGAATTGCTTGCAGTTGACATTGTTTTAGGAATACTTTCTGAAGGGCAAGGGGCAGAGATAAGGGAAAACAGAAAATACCATAAGCTAGCAAGTAACTTCATTGCTGAACGGATTGCTTATCCGCCTAATCTTCCCAACTGCGGTTGTTTGCAACTGGGAATTGTGGATAGGAAACGTATACTTTTCTCCGAAGATTATCAAGTAATAAAAGTAAAATGTAAATGCGCTTACAAACCTCCCGACACTGAAAAGCTCTCTTGTGCCTTTGCCAGCTGAATTGGACTGGTTTTAATATAGAGAAGCCACGGCTGGCTATCTCAGTCAAATCTCACTTTGAATTATATTGCAGAAAGAAGGAATTGCCACGGAAAGATTGAAGGAGTTACGGGCAGGAAGCTGTCTTCTCACTGGGATTACTCTCCTTAGAGCAGAGAAGGCTGAGGGCAGGGATCACGGCGTACATTATTATGAGGGATATAGGGGAGATAGGAAGGAGCTATTCCCCTGAGTAGAGGGGTCAATAACATAGATTTAAATTAAGGGACAGGGGATTTAAAAGGGAATTGTGGGCAAACCTTTTCACCCAGAGGATGAAACTTACAGGATACTGTGAGGCCTGGATAGAATGGACGTGGAGAAGATGTTTCCCACTAGTAGGAAAAACTAGAACCAGAGGGCACAACCTCAGGCTAAAAGGACGATCCTTTAAACCAGAGATGAGGAGGAATTTCTCCAGCCAGAGAGTGGTGAATCTGTGGAACTCTTTGCCGCAGAAGGCTGTGGAGGCCAGGTCATTGAGTGTCTTGAAGACAGAGATAGATAGGTTCTTGATTAACAAGGGGATCAGGAGTTATGGAGAAAAGGCAGGAGAATGGGGATGAGAAAAATATCAGCCATGATTGAATGGCGGAGCAGACTCGAGGGGCTGAGTGGCCTAATTCTGCTCCTATGTCTTATGGTCTTATGGTGGGAATCCGTGACTCACTGCCTGAAAGGGTGGTCGAAGCGGGAACCCTCACAACATGTAAGAAGTGTTTAGATGAGCATTTGAAACACCATAAGGTTATGGACCAAGTGCTGGAAAATGGGATTAGAATAGATAGGTGCTTGATGGCCGGCGCAGACACAATGGGCCGAAGGGCCTCTATCTGTGCTGCAAAACTCTATGGCCGGGATTTTACTGGCTCGTCTTGCCCATCGATGTGCGGAGCAAACCGGTTAAATCACGCGGGAGCCGGGAAATTAGGATCACGCCCGATTTCTCACCTCTCGCAATCTTACGAGAGCCGGATTTCTGGCACGATCAGCCTCTCGCTGGAATTGCGCAAGAGGCTGAATAAATTATATTAATTTATTATAATCCTCATTTACATGTGTTTAGTGAGCCCAGCGCTGAATCGTGCGGGCTCACTTGCCTTTATGGCCTCACCGGGAGAGGTTCCCTCTGACGAGGAAAACAACTTGCTCCCCATGAACGGGAAACAGTCGTGTTGGCCTCGCCGGTGGATATTTCCGGGTGGCACGGGGCTCACAGTCGACCGTGAGCCCCCTTGGGGAGAGGGGGGAGGTTTGTGAGGCAGCCTGCAACTGCAGGGGCCTGACAGATCTCTGTCTGTCAGGCCACTGCTGTTAGAATTGCGCATGTGCAGAATCAGAGGTCTGCGCATGCGCAATAGCTCCCTCTGCAGGCTGGCTGGTAAATTTAGCCCAGCCCACTACCTGCAGCAGCTAGAAATGGTCTAGCCCATATTTTCAATGTCTAAGTCCGTACGATTGGGCGTGAAAACCTACCCAAAAAATGGATCATTCTGGTAAAATTCTGCCCACTGACACTATGCCTCTATGATCGGGAAGTTATTTTGTAAGTGTTATACTGTATTAGAATAACATTTCACTACGTGTACATGGGCGTATATGTCCAGTGATCACTGAAAGTGGCAATGTAGGTGCGAAAGGTAGTTAAGAAAGCATATGGCATGTTTATCTTCATTGGTCAGGATACTGAGTATCAGAATTCATAGGTCATGCTGCAGCTCTACAGAACCTTAGTTAGGCCTCATATAGAATACTGTGTGCAATTCTGGTCACCACACTACCAGAAGGATGTGGATGCTTCGGAGAGGGTACAGAAGAGGTTTACCAGGATGTTGCCTGGTCTGGGGGGTTATAGCTATGAGGAAAGGTTGGATAAACTCAATTTGTTCTCACTAGAATGATGGAGGTTGAGGGGTGACCTGATAGAGGTTTACAATATTATGAGTGGCATGGACAGAGTGGAGAGCCAGATGCTCTTTCCTAGGGCAGAAAAGTCAGGTACTGGGGACGTAGGTTTAAGGTGCGTGGGGAAAAGTTTAGAGAAGATGTGCGAGGCAAGTTTTTTACACAGAGGGTGGTGAATGTCTGGAACGCGCTGCCCGGGGAGGTGGTGGGAGCAGGTACGATAGCGGCATTTAAGGGGCAACTAGACAAATATATGAATAGAATGGGAATGGAAGGATACGGACTCTGTAAACGCATACGGTTTTGGTTTAGGCAGGCAGCATGATCGGTGCAGGCTTGGAGGGCTGAAGGGCCTGTTCCTGTGATGTACTATTCTTTGTTCTTTGTAAGCAATTTTAGGGACTGATGGGTCAGCTGGAATCTGTCATTCCATAAATGGTGCATTGGACACCACTCAATGGCAGCGTTCCTGTCTGTGTTCAGGATGTTGCTGGTTCAAAACCCAGTCCAGAGACTTGGGCACATGATCTAGGCTGGCAGTTTGTTACATTACTGAGGCACTGCTGCACAGTTGGAGTGTCACATTTTAGGTGAGGCATTAAATTGAGACTCCACCTGCCTTCTCTGGTTGTCATAAAATACTGCATGGCATCCTTTGATGAAGAGTGGATGGCCAGAATACTCTGGCTATCCACGCCTGCCACCGCTGCAAGCAAGGACAGAGAGTTTGGCACTCAGCTAAATCTCCATTCACTGCAGCAGGACCATAAAATCCCGCCAGCGTGAATGGCCAGAGAATTTCGGCCAAGGAATTCTCCCCAGTCATCTGGCCAAGTATTAATTCCTCAACCAGTTTGCACATTCTCCTCGTGTCTGCGTGGGTTTCCTCCGGGTGCTCCGGATTCCTCCCACAGTCCAAAAATGTGCGGGTTAAGTTGATTGGCCATGCTAAAATTGCCCCTTAGTGTCCTGAGATGCGTAAATTAGAGGGATTAGCGGGTACAATATGTAGGGATATGGGGGTAGGGCCTGGGTGGGATCGTGGTCGGTGCAGACTCGATGGGCCGAATGGCCTCTTTCTGTGCTGTAGGGTTTCTATGATTCTATGATTTCCATGATTCTAACCACTATCACTAAAACAGATGGTCCAGTCATTCATTTCATTCCTGCTTGTGGGCCCTTGCTGCGGGCAAATTGGTTCCCAGGTTTCCTACGTTATAGCAGTAACTTCCTTCGCAGTCACTGGGTCAAAATCCTGACTACACTCAGGGCGGCACGGTGGCACAGTGGTTAGCACTGCTGCCTTAGTGCCAGGGACTCGGGTTCAGTTCTCGGTTTGCGTGATTATCTATGCAGAGTTAGCACATTCTCCCGCATGGGTTTCCTCCGGGTGCTCCGATTTCTTCCCACACTCCAAAGATGTGCAGGTTACATAGATTGGACATGCTAAATTGTCCTTTAGTGTCAGGGGATGAGAAGGGTAAACATGCAGATTGACGGGAATAGGGCCTGGTTGGGATTGTGGTTGGTGCAGACTCGATGGGCCGAATGGCCTACTTCTGCACTGTAGGGATTCTATGATTCTATATACTTCATGGGCTGACCATTTCTTTGCGTCTTGCTGAGTTGTGAAAGGCCCTTTACAAAACCAAGTCTCTGTGTTTCCCAATCCCAGCAAGAAATCTCACAACACCAGGTTAAAGTCCAATAAGTTTATTTGGTAGCAAAATAATTTATTTTGTAGCAAAATTTTGCTCCCAAATAAACCTGTTGGACTTTAACCTGGTGTTGTGAGACTTCTTACTGTGTTTACCCCAGTCCAATGCCGGCATCTCCATATCATGACTCCCAATCCCAGCCAGGTCAGTCACTGAGCACTGGAAATTTATTATGCGGGGTCCATTGGGGTAGATTTTCAACTTGATAAATTAAAAATTAAAAGCAGGTGGTTTCTGTAACAGGAGGGCGGAACCCCAAACATAGAACATAGAACAGTACAGCACAGAACAGGCCCTTCGGCCCACGATGTTGTGCCGAGCTTTATCTGAAACCAAGATCAAGCTATCCCACTCCCTATCATCCTGGTGTGCTCCATGTGCCTATCCAATAACCGCTTAAATGTTTCTAAAGTGTCTGACTCCACTATCACTGCAGGCAGTCCATTCCACACCCCAACCACTCTCTGCGTAAAGAACCTACCTCTGATATCCTTCCTGTATCTCCCACCACGAACCCTATAGTTATGCCCCCTTGTAATAGCTCCATCCACCCGAGGAAATAGTCTTTGAACGTTCACTCTATCTATCCCCTTCATCATTTTATACACCTCTATTAAGTCTCCCCTCAGCCTCCTCCGCTCCAGAGAGAACAGCCCTAGCTCCCTCAACCTTTCCTCATATGACCTACCCTCCAAACCAGGCAGCATCCTGGTAAATCTCCTCTGCACTCCTTCCAGCGCTTCCACATCCTTCCTATAGTGAGGTGACCAGAACTGCACACAATATTCCAAATGTGGTCTCACCAAGGTCCTGTACAGCAAGCTGAAAATAAGCCTTTTGGATCATTCTCTCCCCAGGCTCTTTCATTTATGTGAATATCGCTTTCTAGGCCTGCGTTTATTACACAGAAGGTGGCGGTGAGCTGGGTACTTGAACCACAGTGGTCCCTGAGGTGTAGGTACACCCACAATGCTGTTCGGGAGGGAATTCCAGGATTTTTACACAGTAACAGTATTTTTCTGTTGCAATTTTCTAGCCACTTACACCTTGAAAATGCAAACGTTCTTTGCCTCAGCCATTCCCAATTGCAAAAATATGTCATCCAAAAACTCTCTGTGTAAATAAATTCTCTTCTCATTCCTTGAATACTGATGATCCTTTGTCAGGTTCCTCAACCAGAGGAAATTGTTCTCCCCTATTCATCCTATTAAATCACTCACCTGATGAAGGGGTAACGCTCCAAAAGCTTGTACTACCAAATAAACCTGTCGGACTTTAACCTGGTGTTGTGAGACTACTTACTGTGCCCACCCCAATCCAACACTGGCATCTCCACATCATTCCTATCAAATGTTTAACAATTAGAAAAAAATTAGAAAGTTTAAAAAAAATCTTTTATCCTACTCTGCTCCAAAAGACTGGAAACTAGAATTTCCAATGGCTTGCACCATCCCGGTAAGCCCATCTTCACACTCCAATGGTCTTAGGGCCATGCTGAAACAGGCTTTCCAGAACTGTGCACTCAAGTTCCTGCTTCACCATTGTCTTGTATAAATTCATCATTATCTCTTTAGAACAAAGAACAAAGAAAATTACAGCACAGGAACAGGCCCTTCAGCCCTCCAAGCCTACACCGACCATGCTGCCCCCGATTCTTCTGGGGACCATATCCCTCCATTCCCATCCTATTCATGTATTTGTCAAGACGCCCCTTAAAAGTCACTATCATATCTGCTTTCACTACCTCCCCCGGGAGTGAGTTCCAGGCACCCACCACCCTCTGTGTAAAAAACTTGCCTCGTACATCTCCTTTAAACCTTGCCCTTCTCACCTTAAACCTGTGCCCCCCAGTAATTGACTCTTCCACCCTGGGAAAATGCTTCTGACTATCCACTCTGTCCATGCTCCTCATAACGTTGTAGACTTCTATCAGGTCGCCCCTCAACCTTCGTCGTTCCAGTGAGAACAAACCAAGTTTCTCCAACCTCTCCTTATAGCTAATGCAACTTCCTGGTAAGTCTTTTCTGTACCCTCTCCAAAGCCTCAACATCATACTGGTAGTGTGGCAACCAGAATTGAACACTATATTCCAAGTGCGGCCTAACTAACTACTTTTTTATTTATTGGGCAGCATGATGGCACAGTGGTTAGCACTGCTGCCTCACAGCGCCAGGGTTTGATTCCGGCCTTGGGTCACTGTCTGTATGGAGTTTGCACATTCTCCCCGTGTCTGCGTGGGTTTCCTCTGGGTGCTCCGGTTTCCCCCCACACTCCAAAGATGCGTAGGTCAGGTGGAATTGCCAAGGTGAATTGCCCCTTAGTGTTCCAAGATGTGTAGGTTGGGGGGATTAAATATGTGGGGTTCCCGGGGTGGGGCATGAGAAAGATGCTCTATTGGAGAGTCGGTGCAGACTTAATGGGCCAAATGGCCTCCTTCTGCACTAGAGGGATTCTATGATTTATTCAAGAGTTGGGAAATCATGTTGTAGCTACATACTGAGTACGAGCTTTGAGAAATCAAGTTGCAGCTATATAAAACCTTGGTTAGGCCACATTTGGAGTATTGCGTGCTATTCTGGTCGCCACACTGCCAGAAGGATGCAGAAGCTTTAGAGCAAGTGCAAAGAAGGTTCACCAGGATGTTGCCTGGTCTCGAGGGCTTTGGCTATGGGAAGAGGTTGACTAAACTAGGATTGTTTTCACTGGAAAGACAGAGGCTGAGGGGAGACCTGACAGAGGTCTACAAAATTATGAGAGGCATAGGTAGGGTGGATAGTCAGAAACTTTTACCAGGGTGGAAGTTTCAATTACAAGAGCCACAGGTTCAAGGTGAGAGGGGGAAAGTTTAAGGGAGATGTTTTTCATTGCAGAGAGTGGTGGGTGCCTGGAATGCGTTGCCAGAGGAGGTGGTGGAAGCAGGAATATCAGCAACATTTAAGAGGCATCTGGATGGGTACATGAATAGGGAGGGAATAGAGAGATTCGGTCTGAGTCAGCAGGTTTTTTTAGTTTAGTTAGGGCATCATGATCGACACAGGCTTGGAGGGCCGAAGGGCTTGTTCCTGTGCTGTACTCTTCTTTGTTCTTTGTTCTAAAGTCCAAAGTCTGTTGGTCTTTTTATTGGATTTATCCATTTGTGAGGAAGTAAGCCTTTGAACGTTTGCGTTCTCCTGTTCAGCCTTCTGTGCTTTTCCATTGGTTGTACACTTACTATATTTTCCCCTCCGTGAATGCGTTAACATGATGCTTAGCCATATTCACTTGTCAGTTACAAATGAAAGCGCTCACACTTATAGAATGTCCTTCGTCAGCTCAGAATGTCTTGGTTTAACATTT
Source organism: Mustelus asterias (assembly GCF_964213995.1). NCBI lineage: Eukaryota > Metazoa > Chordata > Chondrichthyes > Carcharhiniformes > Triakidae > Mustelus > Mustelus asterias. Next base: position 115,431,961 of record NC_135810.1, read on the forward strand.
AATTCAAAAGGCAGAAGCTTGAGCATTACAGCAATTCAAGTTTTTTATTATCCAATCGTGGGACACGGGTGTCACTGGCTAGACACCATTTAAGTGCCACATAGATAATGGAACTGAGACTTTTAAATCTTCTGACATAGAGGTGACAGTGTGACCACACCTGACATAAGATCATGCAATCATAGAATCCCTATAGCGAAGAAGGAGGCAATTCAGCCCATCAAGTCTGCACCCGACCACTTTTTTTAATCTTACCTCGGCTCTATCCCCATAATATCATATATTTACCCTGCTAATCCCTTTGGGACACACTAAGGGGCAATTTAGCATGGCCAATCCACCTAACCTGCACATCTTTGGACACTAAGCGGCAATTTAGCTTGGCCAATCCACCTAACCCACACAGCTTTGGACACTAAGGGGCAATTTAGCATGGTCAATCCACCTAACCTGCACATCTTTGGACACTAAGGGGCAATTTAGCATGGCCAATCCACCTAACCTGCACATCTTTGGACACTAAGCGGCAATTTAGCTTGGCCAATCCACCTAACTTGCACATCTTTGGACACTAAGTGGCAATTTAGCATGGTCAATCCACCTAACTTGCACATCTTTGGACACTAAGCGGCAATTTAGCATGGTCAATCCACCTAATCCATACATCTTTGGACACTAAGCGGCAATTTAGATGGTCAATCCACCTAATCCATACATCTTTGGACACTAAGCGGCAATTTAGCATGGCCAATCCACATAATCTGCACATCTTTGGACTGTGGTAGGAAACCAGAGCAGCCGAAGGAAACTCAGACAGACACGGGAAGAATGTGCAAACTCCACACAGACAGTCACCCGAGGCGGGAATCGAACCCGGATCCCTGGCTCTGTGAGGCCGCAGTGCTAACCACATCATTCTGATACAACTCCAGAATCTCTCTCTCACAACTTCTAACGGACCGGAGGAGATTAGAAGGAAACCAATTTCCCTGCGAGGGACGGGAATTTGAAGACATTTCCGCAGTTTGTCGTACACGTCATTGGCAGATGACCAAGAGAGTGCTTTGCGACTCTTCCTAAAACAGCTAGAAATTCTCAATGCATTTCTACCAATGAACTTAATTGTCTTGTGTTGAAATGCCCGAGTCATCACAATAAACAGAGGAAGAGAAGCGATGGAAATGTTTTCCCTGACTCCCTCAGTCCAGGAAATCATATTCCTCCCAAAACAACGACACAGGCACAAAATACTGCAGATGCTGCAAATCTGAAATAAAAATAGAAGATGTTGGAAATACTCAGCAAGTTGGGTAGCATCTGTGGACAGTTCAAAGGAGTTAAGGTTTCAAGACAAAAGCCTACCGTATTTGTCACTCCCCGTGCCATCTCCTCTACATTTGAGAGACTAAATGCAGACTGGGTGACCGCTTTGCGGATCATTTTCCCTCCATCCACAAGCATGACTCCCACCTCGCTGTTGCTTGCCATTTCAACTCCCCACCTTACTCTCCTACCCACATGTCCAGCCTTGGCCTGCTGCAATGTTCCAGTGAAGCCCAACGCAAACTGGAGGAACAGCGGCTCATAGAGTCATATACTCATAGAGGTTTACAGCATGGAATCAGGCCCTTCGGCCCAACCTGTCCATGCCGTCCTTTTTTTTAAACACCTAAGCTAATCCCAATTGCCCGCATTTGGCCCATATCCCTCTATACCCATCATACCCATGTAACTGTCTAAATGCTTTTTAAAAGACAAAATTGTACCCGGCTCTACTACTACCTCTGGCAGCTTGTTCCAGACACTCAACACCCTGTGTGAAAAAATTGCCCCTCTGGACACTTTTGTATCTCTCCCCTCTCACCTTAAACCTATGCCCTCTAGTTTTAGACTTTCCTACCCTTTTGGAAAAGATATTGACTATCTACCTTATCTATGCCCCTCGTTATTTTATAGACCTCTATAAGTTCACTCCTCAGCCTCCTGCGCTCCAGAGAAAAAAGTCCCAGTCTATCCAGCCTCTCTTTATAACTCAAACCATCAAATCCCGGTCGCATCCTAGTAATCTAATCTTCCAATCTTCCAACCATTGGGGCTCAGCAACTTTAGACTGTGACCTTTTTCCTCCATCCCCAACATTTTGTCCCAACGCAATCCCCCACTAACCCCCCCTCCACCCCCTGACATCCCACACCCCCTCCCCACTATGTCATCTGCCACTTGTTCATAGAATCATAAAATCCTACAGTGCAGAAGGAGGCCACTTGGCCCATCGAGTCTGCACCGACCACAATCCCAACCAGACCCTATCCCCATAACCCAATGCATTTACCCTAGCTAGTCCGCCTGACACTAAGGGGCAATTTACCATGGCCAATCCATCTAACCTACACATCTTTGGACTGTGGGAGTAAACCGGTGCACTCGGAGGAAATCCACGCAGGCACAGGGAGAACGTGCAAACTCCACACAGTGACCCAAGCTGAGAATTGAACCTGGTCCCTGGCGCTGTGAGGCAGCAGTGTTAACCACTGTGCCACCGTGCTGCTTAAGTTTTGCTTTCACAGAGCACTGACCTTTATTCTCCCATTTACACATTCTGATATCTTATCTTTATACAACTACTGACACCTCACCCTGCTATTAACACCTCCTCTGTCTTGCGCCCTGCGCAGATTTGTTGCAATCTTTCCTAGTTCCCACCAATCATTGACTTCCTACTCTGTTCCAGCTGCCACACCCCCCTTATACAAGATATAAATCAAAACATTTTTCCCTCTCTTTAACTCTGAAGAAGAGTCAGGCAGTCTGGAAACATTAACTCTGTTCTTCTCTCCACTGATGCTGCCAGACCTGCTGGGTTTTTCTTTTGTTAAAGTTTCAAGATGACAACCTTTCGTCAGAACCGAGGAACGAGGGAAATATTTATGAACAAGTGGGGAGGAAGAACAAACACAAAGGTCTGTGAGCGGATGCAGGGCAGGAGACGTTAAGGACACAGGGCAAGGTTTTCCAGCCACGCTCACCCCAAGACTGGAAAATCCCACCCGAGGTTAATGAATCTTTGTCCCGCCTACTCCCATGGTGGGCAGGACGGTCAAATTCCACCCAAAATGTTTTGTTGTGCAAAAGCCAAAGGCTAAATATAATGGGTAAAGTAAAGAAACAAAAGATCTGCCGAGATGAGGTGCGAATGGTAACCACCCAAATACAACCATTGTAATGCCATTGAATGCCAATGTGTGATGGTTAGGTCCTGTCTTGTTGGAGGAGGTCATTGCCTAGCACTTGTGTGGTGCGAATGTTATTTGCCACTTGTCAACCCAAGCCTGGATATTGTCCAGGTCTTGCTGCATTTGGACATGGACTGCTTCACCCCGTGAGGAGTTGCGAATGGTGTTGAACATTGTGCAATCATCAACAAACATCCCCACATTTGACCTTACGATGGAAGGAAGATCATTGATGAAGCAGCTGAAGAGGGTTGGGCCTAGGACAGTACCCTGCGGAACTCCTGCAGCAATGTCTTGAAGCTGAGATGATTGACCTCCAACCACTGCAACCATCTTCCTTTATGCCAGGTACAACTCTAACCAGCAGAGGCTTTCACCCCCATTCCCATTGACTCCAGTTTTGCTGGGGGTCCATGATGCAACACCCAGTCAAATGCTGCCTCGATATCAAGGGCAGTCGCTCTCACCTCTTGTCCATTTTGTCCATACTTAACTATGATTGTTGATTAGGAGAAGCGATCGAGGAGCAAAGTTCATCAGTTCACCCACTTGGCATAGCCCCTCACTATTACCATCGCTCAAGACATCCACCAAAGGCATTCGAACCAATCAACGCACCCATTGACCAATGTTTGGGAAGAGAGGAGAACTTGAACCAGTGATTGGATATAGGAGTTATTAAAACTAAACTGAGACAACCCTGGGGGAAGACTGAATGCCAACCAAAATAGAGATGAAATGAACTTGTTTGAAGTTAAATAAATGAAATACCAAAATTGGACGCTGAAGGGATTTCTGTAACTGGAATCAACTTCTTGCAATCTTAATTACATTTAATTGACCTGATTGCATGTAACTACAGCAACAATATCACCTTGAGGAAGCTAGCTAGCGTCCCCCCATCCCATCCCATTGGGAGTGGTTCCCCCCAGCGGGATTTATTCCTGCTCCCCACTACTGGGAAATAGGCGACCCGGCCCTGCTGGAGGGAAGAGAGACCATTGAGTCCCCCTGGGAGATCAGGGGCAAGGGCAAAACTGGCACGATCCAAGGGGCACCTTTTCACTGCCCAATGCCCGGTGGACAGTGCCAGAGGTGGGTGGGACCTATTGGGGCAGGGCCTATTGGGGACAGGGCCTATTGGGGAGGATCTCCGCATGGATCACCACGCTGACAGATCGGCGCGTGAGCAGCGGCCCACTCAGTGCTATGCTACTGACCTGTCAGGAAGGACGAGGCCCCAGACACTGATTTTCAGAGTGAATCACACTCGGGCACTCTGTGGCGCTCAGTGTGTCAGAGATTCATTCTGGAAGTTCACATTGAAAAAACCAGCGGGATTTACTCCCAGTTTCCCGCAAGTTGGGGACTTAGAATTTTTTTGGGAGAATCCCAGCCAATGAGCCCATATGGCAGGACTTACTCAGTTAATGGTAGGGCATTGGGGAGAGGTACAGAACAAAGAGATCGAGGGGTACATGCTCATAGCTCCTTGAAAGTGGAGTCACAGGTGGACAGAGTGATGAAGAAGGCATTCAGCATGCTTGGTTTCATCGCTCAGAACATTGTATACAGGAGTTGGGACATCTTGTTGAAGTTGTACAAGACATTGGTAAGGCCACACTTGGAATACTGTGTACAGTTCTGGTCACCCTATTATAGAAAGGATATTATTAAACTAGAAAGAGTGCAGAAAAGGTTTACTAGGATGCTACCGGTGTAATGGTTTGAATTATAAGGAGAGGCGGGATAGACTGGGACTTTTTTGTCTGGAGCGTAGGAGGCTGAGGGGTGATCTTATAGAGATCTATAAAATAATGAGGAGCATAGATCAGCTAGATAGTCAATATCTTTTCCCAAAGGTAGGGGAGTCTAAAACTAGAGGGCATAGGCTTAAGGTGAGAGGGGAGAGACACAAAAGTGTCCTGAGGGGCAATTTTTTCACACAGAGGGTGGTGAGTGTCTGGAACAAGCTGTCAGAGGTAGTAGTAGAGGCAGGTACAATTTTGTCTTTTAAAAAGCAGTTAGACAGTTACATGGCTAAGATGGGTATAAAGGGATATGGACCAAATGTGGGCAATTGGGATTAGCTTCGGGGTTTAAAAAAAAAGGGTGGCATGGACAAGTTGGGCCGAAGGGCCTGTTTCCATGCTGTAAACCTCTATGACTCTTCTGCAGTGCTGAAGAACAAAGAACAAAGAAAATTACAGCACAGGAACAGGCCCTTCGGCCCTCCAAGCCTGCACCGACCATGCTGCCCGACTTAACTAAAACCCCCTACCCTTCCGAGGACCATATCCCTCTATCCCCATCCTATTCATGCATTTGTCAAGATGCCCCTTAAAAGTCTGCATCCACTACCTCCCCCGGCAGCGAGTTCCAGGCACCCACCACCCTCTGTGTAAAAAACCTGCCTCGTACATCTCCTTTAAACCTTGCCCCTCGCACCTTAAACCTATGCTCCCTAGAAACTGACTCTTCCACCCTGGGAAAAAGCTTCTGACTGTCCACTCTGTCCACGCCCCTCATAATCTTGTAGACTTCTATCAGGTTGCCCCTCAACCTCCGTCGTTCCATGAGAACAAACCAAGTTTCTCCAACCTCTCCTCGTAGCTAATGACCTCCATACCAGGCAACATCCTGGTAAATCTATTCTGTACCCTCTCCAAAGCCTCCACATCCTTCTGGTAGTGTGGTGACCAGAATTGAACACTATATTCCAAGTGCGGCCTAACTAAAGTTCTAAAAAGCTGCAACATGACTTGCCAATTTTTAAACTCAATGCCCCGGCCGATGAAGGCAAGCATGCTGTATGCCTTCTTGACTACCTTCTCCATCTGCATTGCCACTTTCAGTGACCTGTGTACCTCTGCACCCAGATCCCTTTGCCTATCAATATTCTTAAGGGTTCTGCCATTTACTGTATATTTCCTATCTGTATTAGACCTTCCAAAATGCATTACCTCACATTTGTCCGGAATAAACTCCATCTGCCATCTCTCTGCCCAAGTCTCCAACTGATCTATATCCTGCTGTATCCTCTGATCGTCCTCATTACTATCTGCAAATCCACCAACCTTTGTGTCGTTCATAAACTTACTAATCAAACCAATTACCTTTTCCTCCAAATCATTTATATGTATTACAAACAGCAAAGGTCCCAGCACTGATCCTTGAGGAACGCCACTTGTCACAGCCCTCCATTCAGAAACACACCCTTCCACTGCTACCCTCTGTTTTCTATGACCGAGCCAGTTCTGTATCCACCTTGCCAGCTCACCTCTGATCCCATGCAACCTCACCTTCTGCACCAGTTTGCCATGGGGGACCTTGTCAAAGGCCTTACTAAAGTTCATGTAGACAACATCCACTGTCCTACCCTCATTAATCATCTTCATCACTTCCTCGAAAAACTGATCAAGTTTTGTGAAGGGGCACAAAACCATGTTGCCTCTCACTAATACATCCACTTATTTCCAAGTGGGAGTAAATCCTGTCTCGAAGAATCCTCTCCAATAATTTCCCTACCACTGACGTAAGGCTCACCGACCTGTAATTATCTGGATTATCCTTGTAACCCTTCTTAACAAAGGAGCAACATTGGCTATTCTCCAATCCTCTGGGACCTCCCCTGTAGCCAGTGAGGATACAAAGATTTCTCTCAAGGCCCCAGCAATTTCCTCCCTTGCCTCTCTCAATATTCCAGGGTATATCCCATCAGGCCCTGGGGACTTGTCTACGTTAATGTTTCTCAAGAACTCCAATACCTCCTCCTTTTTGATCACAACATGACTCAAACTATCTACACACCCTTTCCCAGACTCATCATCCACCAAGGAAGAGAGGTAGAAATGTCATAGGTTTTATAGTATTGAAGAAGGGCGGGGGGGGGGGGGGGGGGGGGGGGGGGGGGCGGTGGAGCAGATGGAGTAAAATAGAACGGGATGGGTGAGAGCTTAGGTGAGCTTTAACAAAGATGTTTTTTAAATAATTCAATAATCTTTAACAATAGAGCAGTACGGTGGCCCAGTGGTTAGCACTGCTGCCTCACAGCGCCAGGCACCCGGGTTCGATTCCCAGCTTGAGTCATTGTCTTTGTGGAGTCTGCACATTCTCCCCATGTCTGTGTGGGTTTCCTCCGGGTGCTCCGGTTTCCTCCCACAGTCCAAAGATGTGCAGCTTGGTGGATTGGCTGTGCTAAGTTGACCCTTAGTGTCAGGGGGATGAGCAGGGTGAATATGTGGGTTACAGGAATAGGGCCTGGGTGGAATTGTTGCCGGTGCAGGCTCGATGGGCCAAATGGCCTCTTTCTGCACTGTAGGGATTCCATGACTCTACGGCCAGAATTTTACCGGAATCGGGGCGGGTGAGGCTCGCAGAACGGAAATCTCTGTTGGCCTCAGGCCAGAGTTTACAATCTTGCCAGAGCGGGGTTGTAAAATCCCACCCTATGAATGTCATACACTTCCAACATTTTGTTGAACACTGCACTATCTGGAGACACGCATCCACGCCAGATTGCGAGAAATTAAGATTGAAAAGTAGTTAAGAAATCCATTATACCTGAAAGAATCATTTATATTTATTTCTCAGTGTCATTTTGTATTAAGCTCAGCAGTTAAATCATGGACCAAAAATAACTAACTCTGCAAGGGACCATTAAAACATTCTTAAAAGCCAGCTGGCATATATTTACATTTCAAGAGGCTTTTACATGCTAAGCCGGAGCCTCGGTATCATTGTTTTGTAAGCTAGGCTTCTTGTATGTATTGCTGACCCTAAAACACTGCTTTATTTGGTACAACCTGAGATCGCAAAGCATTCGCATGGATTTTGAGAGGGGTTAAGGTGTTCCCGTTTACAGATATGTACGGGGGCGAATTTCCCATCCCGCCCGTCACGGGAATTGTAGCAGGTGGGCGGGGGGGCACCATGGAAATGTCCGTTGACCTTGGGCGGGATTTTACGGTTTTGGGTCGGGCATAGCCAGAAAGTCCCGCCCAAGGTGTACATAGAAACATACATAGAATCTAGGAGCAGGAGGAGGTCCTTTGAGCCTGCTGATCATGGCTGATCGTCCAACTCAATAGCCTAATCCTGCTTTCTCCCCATAACCTTTGATCCTGTTCACCCCAAGTGCTATATGTAGCCGCCTCTTGAATACATTCAATGTTTTGGTATCAACTACTTCCTGTGGTAATGAATTCCACAGGCTCACCACTCTTTGGGTGAAGAAATGTCTCCTCATCTCCATCTTAAATGGTCTACCCCGAATCCTCAGACTGTGACCCCCTGGTTCTGGACATCCCCACCATCGGGAATATCCTCCCTGCATCTACCCTGTCTAGTCCTGTTAGAATTTTATAAGTCTCAATGAGATCCCCCCCTCATTCGTCTGAACTCCAGCGAAAACAACCCCAACCTAGTCAATCTCTCCTCATACAGTGTAGTTCAACTAGAAACTGTATAAATGGGGTCAATCCATAGAGATAGGTAGGGGGGTGAAGAAGTGAGCTATCTGGAGGTTTAAGCTGCCTCTGAAGCAGCCATTCTTTGTGGACATTATGTTGACCATGAACAAAAAACTTTATTCATTTATTGGTGTCACAAGTAGGCTTACATTAACACTGCAATGAAGTTACTGTGAAAAGTTCCCCAGTTGCCACATTCCGGAGCCTGTTCAGGTACACTGAGGGAGAATTTAGCATGGCCAATGTATCTAGCCAGCACGTCTTTTGGACTGTGGGAGCACCTGGAGGAAACCCACACAGACACGGGGAGAACGTGCAGACTCCACACAGACAGTGACCCAAGCTGGTGAATCGAACCCGGGTCCCAGCATTGTGAGGCAGCAGTGCTAACCACTAAGCTGATCTTTCTCTTCATCATATCTGTAACTGCAACACTATATTCTGCACCCTCTCCTTTCCTTCTCCCCTATGTACTCTATGAACGGTAGGATATTTTTTGTATAGTGTGCAAGAAACAACACTTTTCACTGTATCCCAATACATGTGACAATAATAAACCAAATCAAATTAAGGACATTCCAAAGCACTTCATAGCCAGTCACATGCTTTAGGAGTACAATCACTCTTATAATGTAGGAAGCATAGCAGCCAATTTATCCACAGCAAGATGATCTTGACCAGATAATCTCTTTAAGTGAAGCTGGGTAAGAAGTCTCACAACACCAGGTTAAAGCCCAATAGGTTTATTTGGTAGCACAAGCTTTCGGAGCGTTGCTCCTTCTTCAGGTGAGTGAAGAGTTGGGTTCACAAACAGGGAAGACATAGACACAGACTCAATTTACAAGATAATGGTTGGAATGCGAGTCTTAACAGGCAATCAAGTCTTTACAGGTGCAGACAATGTGAGTGGAGAGAGGGTTAAGCACAGGTTAAAGAGATGTGAATTGTCTCCAGCCAGGACAATTAGTGAGATTTTGCAAGCCGAGACTATTTGTGGGGGTTACAGATACTGTGACATGAACCCAAGATCCCGGTTGAGGCCGTCCTCATGTGAGCGGAACTTGGCTATCAGTCTCTGCTCGGTGATTCTGCGTTGTTGTATGCCTTGAAGGCTGCCTTGGAGAACGCTTACCTGAAGATCAGAGGCTGAATGCCCGTGACTGCTGATATGTTCCCCAATAGGAAAGGGTCCCATTGTTTGAAGCTGGGTGAGGGATTTGTATTAACCAGAATACATTACAGTTACTCATTTATTCTTCAAATTGCGCTGTGGAATTCTTCACGTCCAGTTACGCGGGCAAGAGACGGGGCAGTGGTTTAACAGCTTGTCAGAGAGACGGCTCCTCAGACAATGCAGCCCTCCCCCAGTAATGCTGCAGGGTATCTCAGGCTTTATGTTCACCTCACTGAAGTGGCGCTCAAACCACAACCTCCCAGGCCAGCAGAGAGAGTGTTACCAACTGAGTCACAGCGGACGCTAAGAAGGCTGCCTGTTTGGGGATTGAAAGTAATTCAATATATTTTTTTAAAAGAAAGCAAAATTACTTGATTCATCGACATCCCAAGTTAAAACTGGCACGCCTGGTGAAAATAGAAAGAAAGAACATAACATCATGATGAAGTAATTTCCTTCTTTTGGTGATTTTGCTGTGGCCTGTCTGCGTCTGTGTATGGATTTCTATGCCTGCTGCAGACTAAATTGACACATTTCTTTTATTCGATTGTGGGATGTAGGCATCACTGACTATTCCATCCCTAATTGCCCTTGAGAAGGTGGTGGTGAGCTGCCATCTTGAACCACTGCAGTCCATGTGGTGTACATACACCCACCGTGCTGTTTTGAAGGAGTTCCAGGAATTTGACCCGGCGACAGTGAAGGGCGACTTTTCTGGACAGCAGCACAGTGGCACAGTGGTTAGCTCTGCTGCCTCACAGCGCCAGGGACCCGGGTTCGATTCCCGGCTTAGGCCACTGTCTGTGCGGAGTCTGCACGTTCTCCCCATGCCTGCGTGGGTTTCCTCCGGGTGCTCCGGTTTCCTCCCACAGTCCGAAAGACGTGCTGGCTGGGTGCATTGGCCATGCTAAATTCTCCCTCAATGCACCTGAACAGGCGCTGGAGTGTGGTGACGCGGGGATTTTCACAGTAACTTCATTGCAGTGTTAATGTAAGACTACATGTGACACACTAATAAATAAATAAATCCATCACGCCTCCCATCCAGTGACTCTATCTACACTTCCCGCTGCCTCGGCAAAGCAGCCAGCATAATTAAGGACCCCACGCACCCCGAACATTCTCTCTTCCACCTTCTTCCGTCGGGAAAAAGATATGAAAGTCTGAGGTCACGTACCAACCGACACAAGAACAGCTTCTTCCCTGCTGCCATCAGACTTTTGAATGGACCTACCTCGCACTGAGTTGATCTTTCTCAACACCCTAGCTATAACTGTAATACTACATTCTGCACTCTCTCCTTTCCTTCTCTATGAACGGTATGCTTTGTCTGTATAGCATGCAAGAAACAATACTTTTCACTGTATATTAGTACATGTGACAACAAATCAAAATCAAATCAGAATCAAATAAACTTAAATATCTGCATGGACAGCACTGTGATGTAAACTTTTACATCTTTTTAAACGGCTGGCTGAACTATTTCACACAGGTTGAAGATAAAGATCTCAGACAAGAGCCTGTAGCTGCCAATTTGTCCTATCTGTCTTTTCCTGACCTTTCAACCCCCCCCTCCCTAACGACGAATGTATCAGTCATTACAAGTGAGTGACAAGCACCGCAAGATCCTTTGAGTCTTTGTCTTTGATGTGCCATCAAAGTAGATCATTGAAGTGGTTATTTAGGGTGTGATTTATTGACCTTGGATCTCGTGGGACGCGTATTTTCCATTCGGAAAACTGAAATTTTTCCAAAGGAGTGCAGGGTTTATTTATTCTTGCTGAGAGAAGGACAAACTGTTCAAGATGCTGTCAGAAGAATCCATTGCTTGCCTCTCCCATTGATCTGTTGGAGTTAAAATCCGGATCATCCAGTGGTTCGTATTTTGTTTTTTTCTGTGGAACTGTGCGTGTTGGAGATACGAGAGTCACGGCTCTGGGGAACTGAAGCATTCTATCCCACTTTCCACTGAGTGACCACTGTTCCCAGGTTAGCTACTATAAGGCCCATTCACCAATTCGTGCTCTCAGCATAGAGTGCAAGCCGCCAACTTGTAGAGCTTATCTCTGACCCAGAGATAGAATCCATAGAATCCCGACAGTGCAGAACGAAGCCATTTTGGAATGTCTGGAATAAGAATCTACTGACCATGAAACCATTGTCAATTGTTGGAAAAGCCCATCCAGCCCATCCGGCGGCACGGTAGCACAGTGGTTAGCACTGATGCTTCACAGCTCCAGGGACCTGGGTTCGATTCCCGGCTCGGGTCACTGTCTGTGTGGAGTTTGCACATTCTCCTCGTGTCTGCGTGGGTTTCCTCCGGGTGCTCCGGTTTCCTCCCACAGTCCAAAGATGTGCGGGTTAGGTTGATTGGCCATGCTAAAAATTGCCCTTCGTGCCCTGAGATGCGTAGGTTGGAGGGATTAGTGGGTAACTATGTAGGGAGATGGGGGTAGGGCCTGGGTGGGATTGTGGTCGGTGCAGACTCGATGGGCCGAATGGCCTCTTTCTGTACTGTAGGGATTCTATGATTTCTATGAGTTCACTTATGTCCTTTAGGGAAGGAAATCGACCGTCCTTACCTGGTCTGGCCTACATGTGAATCCAGAGCTACAGCAATGTGGTTGACTCTCAACTGCCCTCGGGCAGCTGGGGGTCGGCAATAAATGCTGGCTCAGCCAGTGGTGCTCATATCCCACGAATGAATGAATTTGGCCTATCGAGTCTGCACCAACTCTCCGAAAGAGCATCCTACCCACCTCCCTTCCCCCTGCCCTATCGACATCATCCCGCACACTTATCATGGCCAACCCACCTAACCTACATATCTTTGGACATGAAGGAGTCATTTTTCATGGCTAATCCACCTAACCTACATATCTTTGGACATGAAGGAGTCATTTTTCATGGCTAATCCACCTAACCTACATATCTTTGGACTTTGAGCACTGGTTGAAAGAAGAAGCTTACATTTATATAGTGCTTTTCATGACCTCAAGGTTGTCTCAAAAGATTTTTAACAACCAATGAAGTTCTTTTGAAGCATGGTCTCTGTTGGAAATGGCAATGTGATGTGACCAGGGCCTCAGGGGGAGCCTTTCTGTCCTTCCTTCGAATAGCGCCTTGGAACTTTGTAATCCTCCTTCATGTACCCATGACTAACAAAAATCGATTGATCTTTGCCTCAGAAAAAGCAATCTTCTGTCTTTGGGAGGAGCGAGTTCCAGATTTTGCTGACATTTTTAACAGCAAATTACATTTATATAGTGCCTCCATTGATTCCAAAGTGCTTCACAGGAGCAGTATAAAATACAGCAAGACACAGAGCCATATAAGCTGATGTCAGTTCAGGCGATCAAAAGCTTGGTTATAGATGGAGATTTTAAGGAGCATCTTCAAGGAAGAAAGTGAGATATAGATATGGGCAGACGTAGGGAGGGTGTTCCAAGGTAACTGAAGGCCTGACAAATAATGGTGGGGCAATTCTAACCAGGGATACTCAGGAGGCCAGACTTAGAGGGCCCAGATATCTGGGAGGGAGGTGGAGCTGGAGGAGGTTATAGAGACAGAGTGAGGTAGGGCCATGGAGGGATTGGAAAACAAGAATGAGAATTTTAAAATCGATACTTTCCTGACAACCTCAGTCAGCGAATACAGGGGTGATAGGTGAATCAAACTGGGTGAGAGGAAAGATATGGGTAGCAGACTATTGGATGTCTTCAAGCTTATGGAGTGTAGAGCTTGGGAGACCAGGCAAGAGTGCGTGGAACAGTCTTAACAAAAGCATGAATCAGCAGCAGGTCAGCTGGGGTAAGGGTGAAGTCGGGAAATGTTATGGGGTCAAGTGAGACACCAAAATCGGAATTGTCCACCCCTCCTGCTGCCGGTATCTTTGGGTCTTGATTTGATTTGATTTGATTTGATTTATTATTGTCACACGTATTAGCATGCAGTGAAAGGTATTGTTTCTGGCGAGCTATGCAGACAATGCATATCATTCATAGAGAAGGAAAGGAGAGAGTGCAGAATGTAGTGTTACAGTCATAGCTAGGATGTAGAGAAAGATCAACTTAATGCAAGGCAGGTCCATTCAAAAGTCTGGCGGCAGCAGGGAAGAAGCTGTTCTTGATTCGGTTGGTACGTGACCTCAGACTTTTGTATCTTTTTCCTGACGGAAAAAGGTTAAAGAGAGAATGTCCGGGGTGCGTGGGGTCCTTAATTATGCTGGCTGCTTTTCCAAGGCAGCGGGAGTGTAGACAGAGTCACTGGATGGGAGGCTGGTTTGCATGATGGTTTGAGCTACATTCACAACCTTTTGTAGTTCCTTGCGGTCTTGGGCGGAGCAGGAGCCATACCAAGCTGTGATAGAAGCAGAAAGAATGTCTTCTATGGTGCATCTGTAAAAGTTGGTGAGAGTCATAGCTGACATGCCGAATTTTCTTGCCAAAGTCAGCAAACAGTTGAACGGCTCGCTGCATCTGCCGCAGAGACATGAGGCTGATTACACCGGCAGAACAGGCCCGGTAATATCGCAACTGTCGAGAAACTGGGTGTGATCGACCGTTGTGTTGAGCCGTAAGATCGCCCCCAACATGTTTCATGGTGGTGGAGGCATCCCACCATTGGCCGATTGTTAACAGAGTTCCCCATTGAATGCACACCTTGCTGGCAGGAAACCCGCAGCAGGGCGTGCGCCATCGGCCGGACTAGTAGATCCTGCCGGCATGGACAGCTGGAAAGTTCCGGTCACTGACATCAGTCTTCCCAATATCAAACTGTCTTAATATTTTATGTGAGCGAGTGCGCCCTGATTATGCTGCGAAATAGCCCTGCTTTCATTTAAAGATGAGTGGCACGGTGGTTAGCACTGCTGCCTCACAGCGCCAGGGACCCGGGTTCAATTCCGGCTTCGGGTCACTGTCTGTGTGGAGTCTGCACGTTCTCCCCGTGTCTACGTGGGTTTCCTCCGGGTGCTCCAGTTTCCTCTCACAGTCCAAAGATGTGCGGGTTAGGTTGATTGGCCATGCTAAATTGACCCTAGTGTCAGGGGGATGAGCAGGATAAATATGTGGGGTTACGGGAATAGGACATGGGTGGGATTGTATTTGGTGCAGACTCGATGGGCCAAATGGCCTCTTTCTGCACTGTAGGGATTCGATGATTCTATTCTATAATTTCCTCCTCATTTTTCGTCCATTCTATTGACCTGCTTCCTAATTAATATTAGCTGTCTTTTAGGAGGTAATCTTTCGTTCGTGTTGGCCTCTGCAACATTGAAATGTTGTATATTTGTGTAGTAGCCCACAATGTTCTCATGTTGTTATTATTTGTCTGCACATTCGGGGGCGGTCAGGGGCAGGAAGTTAACACAGGAAACAGTCTCCTTGACCCCAGATGAGCGAAAGGAATGAACATGACAGTCAGCAGCTCGAGTCCAGTGCTTCAAATTAAACTTTTCTGTTGTTTTTGTCGACCGTAAATAAAATTGATATTGTACCAGATGTCACTGTGGTGCAGTCCCACCGCAATACAAGGTAATGGGATAAAACCTTTAAAATTGCCAAAGGAGGATGTTAGGGGCACTCAGGCGATTATCTGGCATCTCAAAGGATGTGAGGATGTGCAGAAAAGGTTCATTTTTTACACTGTAGCATAGCGAGCACTTCCTGACATGAAGAGGACCAGTTTGGGCCAATTCAGAGCCCCCTCAGAAAGGAAGGAGAGTTGCATTTTGTATTGCCTTCGCTGGGCTGAATTTCAGGAACATGGGAGGGAGAGAAAATAGAGAGCATGGCAGCTTATTGGTTATATCGGTGGACGGCTAATCCAAGGATTTTTTTTTCAATTCATTCATGGAACATGGCCATCGCTGGCTGGCCAGCATTTATTGCCCATCTTTAATTGCCCAAGGAGGGCAGTTGAGAGTTGCTCTGACTCTGGAATTGCATGTAGGCCAGACCCAGGTAAGGACCCCAGATTTCCATTCCTAAAGGACATTAGTGAACCAGATGAGTTTTTCCGACAATCGACAATGGTTTCATGGTCATCAGTAGATTCCAAATTCCAGATATTTTTCATTGAATTCACATTTCACCATCTGCCGTGGCGAGATTCGAACCCGGGTCCCCAGAACATTTAGCTGGGCTTCTGGATTAATAGTCTACTGATAATACCGCTAGGCCATCGCCTCCCTTGAATTCTACCCCATTTCTCTGGATTAATGAATGCTTGGCAGCATGCCGACATGGTGAGGTCACCCACCTCTGCTGCTGTTACCAGCAGAGGTGGGCCGCAGATCTTCAATGGCCCTAACTTGATCACTTAAGAATCTTGGGGCTTTATAAGGCTCTGGTGAGACCCACTCAGAAATATTGCGTGCAATTTTTGGCCCCGTATCTAAGGAAAGATGTGCTGGCCTTGGAGAGTGTCCAGAGGAGGTTCACGAGAATGTACCCGGGAATGAAAAGCCTGACCTGTGAGGAGCGCCTGAGGACTCTGGGTCTGTACCCGATGGAGTACAGAAAGATGAAGAGGGATAATATTGAAACGTATAGAATATGGAAAGGCCCGGATGGAGTGGACATGGGGAAGATGTTTACATTAATAGGACAGACTAGGATCCAAGGGCACATCCTCAGACTAAAGGGACGATCCTTTAAAACAGAGATGAGGAGGAATTTCTTCAGCCAGAGAGTGGTGAATCTGTGGAAATCTTTGCCACAAAAGGCTGTGGAGGCCGGGTCATTGAGTGTCTTGAAGACAGAGATAGATAGGTTCTTGAATAATAAAGGGATCAGGGGTTATGGGGAAAAGGCAGGAGAATGGGGGTGAGAAAAATATTAGCCATGACTGAATGGCAGAGCAGACTCGATGGGCCGAGTGGCCTAATTCTGCTCTTGTATCTTATGGTCTCATGGTCTTATTCTGCATAACCTTTATTTCAACCCACTTTCCTTCTCTAGAATGTTTGTGCTGTGTGCCGCGCACCAACCCAGTGTGATGTAGACGCAAAACTTCAGGACGCAACACTCTGCACTTCCTTTTTGATAAATGATCGGCTGGGATTCCAGACAGGGTCGCTTGCCAAATCAAGTTAGCTTCGCTGTCCAGCCATCAGTATCGTCTGTGACCGGAGCATGTGTCTTCAGGAAGATGTGTGCAAGTGTTGAGAATGTGCGGAGCAAAGACTTGCCATGAAACCCCACAGTGTGGATAAATAGTTGGCCCACCAGCCTTCTGGACTGGCTCCAATATGGGATTCCCCGTAACTCTGTAAATACTCAGACCAGCTTTTATTAAGAGGGCCATCGTGTAATAAAAAAGAGATTAATTAACTTTATGCTAGCGTTTGTTTGTTAGCATATAAAGTAGCTAATACGGAAGTCCATGCAGCTAATGGAAGCAGAAATGCTGAGAGTTCTGTAACATGTGGCTGGCTCAGTATTTCCCACAAAGTTCTTTTTTAAGTTTATTTATTACTGAATATTTCCAGCGTGTTCTGTTTTTCATAGAATCATAGAACCTCTACAGTACAGAATGAGGCCATTCGGCTCATCAGGTGTGTACCGACCATAATCCCACCCAGGCGCTATTCCCGTAACGCCACACATTTACCCTGCTAATCCCCCTGACACCAGGGGTCAATTTAGCACAGCCAATCAACCTAACCCGCACATCTTTGGACTGTGGGAGGAAACCGGAGCACCCGGAGGAAACCCATGCAGACACGAGGAGAAACTGCAAACCATACAGACAGTGACCCGAGACCGGAATTGAACCCGGGTGTCACAAGTGGGCTTACATTAACACTGCAATGAAGTTACTGTGACAATCCCCTAGTCACCACACTCCGGCGCCTATTCCGGTACACTGAGGGAGAATTTAGCATGACCAATGCACCTAACCAGCAAGTCCTTTGGACTGTGGGAGGAAATCGGAGAACACAGAGGAAACCCACACAGACACGGGGAGAATGTGCAGACTCCGCACAGACAGTGACCAGGCCGGGAATACGAACCCGGGTCCCTGGCACTGTGAAGTAGCAGTGCCAACCACTGTGCCACCGTGCTGCCCACAACTGCCCAACATTAAAATTATTCACATAAGCTCAGGGGTGGGGAAGGCAGGACCAGGCTTTTGAGTTGGATGAGCAGCCGTGATCATCATGAATGATGGACTGGGCTCGAAGGGCTGAATGGCCTCCTCCTGTTCCTATTTTCTATGTTTCTATCAGAGGCATTCTAAAATAACTGTTTTGATTATTGGTGAGCACACAATTACTTGGCTTCCTTCCATTGAATATTTTAACTATGGGGAGGGTTGACCCATTTAAAATGAACGATTCAGAGGAAGGAATGTGATCGGAATGCACCAAGTAATTGTCCAATAGTATAGTATAATGATTATGTTCCTGGATTATGTCCAGGAAACATGAGTTCAAATCCCATCGGAGCACTTTATAGATTCAGGCTCAGTACATTTGGTATCAGTAACAGTGACCGTGAAGCTGCCAGTTTATCATTAAGAACATAAGAAATAGGAGCAGGAGTAGGCCATCTAGCCCCTCGAGCCTGCCCCGCCATTCAATAAGATCATGGCCGATCTGAAGTGGATCAGTTCCACTTACCCACCTGATCCCTATAACCCCTAATTCCCTTACCGATCAGGAATCTACCTATCCGTGATTTAAACATATTCAACGAGGTAGCCTCCACCACATCAGTGGGCAGCGAATTCCAGAGATTCACCACCCTCTGAGAGAAGAAGTTCCTCCTCAACTCTGTCCTAAACTGACCCCCCTTTATTTTGAGGCTGTGCCCTCTAGTTCTAGTTTCCTTTCTAAGTGGAAAGAATCTCTCCACCTCTACCCTATCCAGCCCCTTCATTATCTTATAGGTCTCTATAAGATCCCCCCTCAGCCTTCTAAATTCCAACGAATACAAACCCAATCTGCTCAGTCTCTCCTCATAATCAACACCACTCATCTCTGGCATCAACCTGGTGAACCTTCTCTGCACTCCCTCCAAGGCCAATATATCCTTCCGCAAATAAGGGGACCAATACTGCTGGTATGAACCCAGCTGGTTCACTCCTCTTCTTTCGGGAAGGAAACCAGTTGCCTTCACACGATCTGGTCTTTCCATGCTTCCAATCCCCAAACACGATTAACTCTTAACTGAGCTCCAACCTGGCCTAGAAAGACATTAAAATTATCTAATTTATTTGGGGCAAGTTCGAAGGAGATTTGAGGGGGCAAGTCTTTTACACAGAGGGCGGGGTGGTGCAGACAATTATGATTGGGGTGTTTAAGGGGCTTTTAGATAAGTTCAGGAATATGCAAGAAACAGAGGGATGTGGTCCAAGGACAGGCAGAAGGGATTAGTTTAATTTGGCGTCATGTTCGGCACAACATCGTGGGCCGAAGGGCCTGTACCTGTGCTGTACTGTTCTATGTCCTATATTTTATGATATACTTGCCATAGAGGGAGTGTGACAGAGGTTAATCAGCCTATTCTCTGAGATGTTGGGCTTGTCTTATGAGGAGCATAAAACATAGGAGCAGAAGTAGACCACTCAGCCCATCGAGTCTGCTCCACTCTTCAATGAGATCATGACCGATCTGAAGTGATAATCCTCAACTTCACTTTCCTGCCTTATCCCCTTAACCCTCGATTCCCTTACTGATTAAAAAATCTGTCTATCTCAGCCTTGAACATACAAAGAACAAAGAACAAAGAACAATACAGCACAGGAACAGGCCCTTCGGCCCTCCAAGCCCGCGCCGCTCCCCGGTCCAGGATTGAATCCTGAATCCAGGATCCCCGCCCAATTTTCCAGCCTATCTACATACCAATATCCTATCCACCGAGCTGTCCCCCACAGCTACGATGCTTTGTTCATTACAACCTATTAACTCACCCCCACCCCCCCCTTTTAGACCATATAGACATAATGGCCCCAGCCTCTACGGCCCTATGCAGTAAAGAATTCAACAGATTCACTACCCTCTTGACAGAAGAAATTCCTCCTTGTCTTAAATGGGTCATCATGCTCTGAGATTATGCCCCTCTGGTCCTAGACTCTCCAAAAAAGGAAACAACCTCTCAGCATCTACCCTGTCAAGGCCCCTGTGAATCCTATATGTCTCAATAAGGTAGCCTCTTATTTTTCTAAACTCCAGTGAGTACAGGACCAATCTACTCAACCTCTCCTTATAAAAAAAGAAAACCCCTCCATACCCAGGATCAACATAGTGAACCTTCTCTGCCAATATATCTTTCATAGATTCCCTATGTGCAGAAGGAAGTCATTTGTTCCATCAATTCTGCACCAACGCTCCAACAGAGCATCCCATTCAGGCCCTAACCCCGTAGCCCCATATATCTACCCTGCTAATCCCCCAAACCTACACATCTTGGGAAACTAAGGAGCAATTTAGCATGGCCAATCCATCTAACCCGCACATCTTTGGACTGTGGGAGGAAACTGGAGCACCCGCAGGAAACCCACACAGACACGGGAAGAACGTGCAGAATCTGCACAGATAGTGATCCAAGCCGGGAATCAAACCCAGGTCTCTGGCGTTGTGAGGCAGCAGTGCTAACCACTGTGCCGCCATG
Organism: Mustelus asterias; assembly: GCF_964213995.1. Classification (NCBI taxonomy): domain Eukaryota; kingdom Metazoa; phylum Chordata; class Chondrichthyes; order Carcharhiniformes; family Triakidae; genus Mustelus; species Mustelus asterias. The sequence continues at coordinate 115,452,458 of NC_135810.1, forward strand.
CTGCCCACTTCCTTAGATAAGAGGACCAAAACTGTTCACAGTATTCCAGGTGAGATTGAAAAAACTATGTTTTCTAGTGTTTTGACGAAGGAGAGCTGATTTCATTGAAGCTTATAACATCTTTACAAGATGTGACAGGGTGGATGTATAAAGGCCGGAATTTTCCAGCCATTCACAAAGGCGGGATTCTCCAGTGCCGCCTGTGGGTTTCACGCCAGCGGGGGGTGAAGTCAATGGGAATTCCCATTGACTGCAGTGTGACCAGAGAATCCTGCCACTAGCCAATAGCAGGGAGACGATGGCTCAGTGGTATTATGGCTAGGCTATTACTCCAGAAACTCAGCTAATGCTCTGGGGATCCAGATTCGAATCCCGCCACGGCAGATGGTGGAATTTGAATTCAATAAACAATATCTGGAATTAAAAATCTACTGATGACCATGAAACCATTGTCAATTGTCGGAAAAACACATCCGGTTCACTAATGTCCCTTAGGGAAGGAAATCTGCCATCCTTACCTGTTCTGGCCTACATGTGATTCCAGAGCCACAGCAAAGTGGTTGACTCTCAACTGCCCTCCAAGGGCATCTAGGGATGGGTAATAAATGCTGGCCAGCCAGTGATGCCCATGTCCCACGAATAAATTAAAAAAAAATAGCATGCCACCTCCTGCCAGTGGGAAACATGAGGCTGGGTGGTCAGAGAATTCTGGCTAAGGTGTTTCCCCTGGCTGGTGAGTCTAGAACCGGAGGACACATTCTCATAATAAGGATAATTTAAGACTGAGACAAGGATGAATTTCTTCACTCAGAGAGTGGCGAATTTCTGGGAACCTCTACCCGAGAGGTTGTAGAACACAATCACTGAGCACATTCAAAACTGAACTTGATAAATTTCTGGATACCAATCATCAAGGGATAAGGGGATAACATGGGGAAAAGTGGCAATGAGGTGGCTGATCAGCCCTGATTTAATTGAATGCTGGAACAGGTTCAATGGGCTGAATGGCCTCCTATTGCTCCTGTGATCGTATGCATCGTGCTGCCACTACCAATTCAAGGAGGTGGCTCATAATCACCTTATCAGGGCAGTGAGAGATGGATAATAAATGTTGGCTGAGGTAACGTTGCCTACGTCCCAAGAATCATAGAATCCTACAGTGCAGAAGGAGGCCATTCAGCCCATCAGGACCATACCAACTACAATCCCACCCAGGCCTTATCTCCATAGCCCCATGGACTCACCCTGCTAGCCCCCTGACACTAAGGGGCAATTTAGCATGGCCAATCCACCTAGCCCGCATATCTTTGGACTGTGAGAGGAAACCAGAGCACTCGGAGGAAACCTACGCAGACACGGGAAGAACGTGCAAACTCCACACAGACAATGACCCAAGCCGGGAATCGAACCCGGGTCCTTGGCGCTGGGTAGTAGCAGTGCTAACCACTGTGCCACCGTGCCGTCCCAAGAAGATTTTTTAAAACTGATTCATTTTCAGTCAAAAAGGTTTTCTGCCTTTGAGATTTCCATACGCCCATCCTGTAAACGGAGATTTGATATAAGGCAATGGCTTGAATCCATGGCCAGAATTCTCCAGTCTCGCACGCCCTGCCACCGTTGCCAGCGAGAACGGAGAACTTGACACTCAGCCAAAACTCCATTCACTGCAGTGGGAATGGAGAATCCCAACCGCGGGTGAGGTCAGAGGATTCCAGCCTCCACATGAAGTGAAATATCCTGTTAAAACCATATTAGCAGGCATTTTCCTTAACCTCCAAGCTAATTCCTTGGAATCCTCCTATTTTGAACATTTCAGCTCATAATCTGTCTCTTGAGAGAGGAAGACAAGGAACTCAGGAAGCCTTAAGTATCAGATTGGGAAGATACTTGAATTCCACAGCAGGGGGGAGGATGTGATTGTTAACACAATTCTATCTAATCTAATTTACGCAACCTTACAATTGACTTGATGAAATGCACAGTCTGCTACGGAGAGCAGAATTCTCAGAACAGAAAAGGGGCCCAGTGGGGGGGTGGGGGGGGGGGGGGATGGGGGGGGGGGGGGGGGGGGGGGATGGGGGGGGGGGGGAGAAATCGAGCCCGTTGGAACATTGACAGAAATTAATTTTTTTTGTCAGGACCTCAAGTGAACTCAAAGCTTCGTGAGACAAAAAGGAATGATTAGCGCATGAATGCAAGCAAACAGCGCTCAGAGGTCTTGATGGTTTCAAAGTGGGATCATCTATAGTTTTACCATGTGTTGTACATGGGCTGATTTATACCTCCATTGTTGGGGATTAGCTGCAAGCTATTGCTTGCTTTCTGAATTTTGATATTCTTTATTCTGAAAGTCAATATTAGAAAGTCTCGGGGTGGGGGGGTGGGGGGGTTATTTTTGCCAATGAACGTGACTGGCCCATCCAGAGACACACAGCTGCTTTGCTGTTCGGCAAATCTCATCTGGACCACTTGGATTTGATTTTTGACTTTCAGGACGTAGGATCTTTTGAAGCATTATTCTCTGCCACAGGACTCGAGTACAACAATCCAGGCTGACAGTCCAGCGTCATACTGAACGGGAGCTGCACTGTTGGAGGCGCTGTCTTTTAGATTAGACATTTAAGAGGAGGTGGTGTCCTAGTGGTATTATCATTCGCCTATTAATCCAGAAGCTCACCTAATGCTCTGGTGACCCGGGGTTCAAATCCCACCACAGCAGATGGGGGAATTTGAATTCAATAAAAAATATCTGGAATTAAGAATCTATTGATATTGTGAAATGATTGTCGGAAAAGCCCATCTGGTTCACTAATGTCATTTAGGGAAGGAAATCTGTTGCCTTTACCCAGCCTGGCCTATATGTGACTCTAGAGCCACAGCAATGTGATTAATTCTCAACTGTCCTCAGGCAACTAGGGATGGGCAATAAATGCCTCATGAATGAATTTTTAAAAAAATCTCTTCCATCCCTGTTTAATGCTTTGAAGTTTATTTATTAGTGTCATAAGTAGGCTTACATTAACGTTGAAATGAAGTTTCTGTGAAAATCCCCTAGTCGCCACACTCCGGCACCTGTTCAGGTGCACTGAGGGAGAATTCAGCATGGCCAATGCACCTAACCAGCACGTCTTTCGGACTGTGAGAGGAAACTGGAGGACCCGGAGGGAACCTATGCAGACATAGGGAGAACATGCAAACTCCACACAGACAATGACCCAAGGCGGGAATCGAACCCGGGTCCCTGGCACTGTGAGGCAGCAGTGCTAATCACTGCCACCGTGCCACCCAGGATGAGTTGATTTATTGTGATAATACCTTTCTCGGCAAACCCTGTATTCAGTGCAACGTGATGTGGAGATGCTGGTGCAATTCATTCAGTGCAATGTCCCCCCATTAGTAGCTTCTCTGCCGCAGGGCTCGAGTACAACAATCCAGTCTGATAGTCAGCGTTGTACTGAGTGAGTGCTGCACTGTTGGAGGCACTGTCTTTCAGGTGAGACATTTGAAATGAGGTGCAGTCTGTTCTCTGAGGCTGGCATATACGATCCCACAAAGCACTATTTTGAGGAAGAAACAGGAGGAGTTATTCCCAGTGGCCCGGCCAAGATTTATCCCTCAATCAACATCACAAAATCAGATTTTCTGGTCATCATCACATTATTGTTCGTTGGATCTTGCTATGTGCAAATTGGCTTTCTTTTATTCATTTGAGAGATGCGACCTTTGCTGGTTCGGTCATCTAGGTTATCTATTGCCCATCCCTAATTGCCTCTTGAGAAGGTGGTGGTGAGCTGCCTTCCAGAACTGCTGCGGTCCATGAGGTGTAGGTACACCCACAGTGCTGTTAGAGATAGAGTTCCATATAACAGTGATAGCATTTCAAAAGTTTCTGCATGGGCTTTGATAAAGCGCATTGGAGCATCCCCTAGCCATGAAAGGTGCTAAATAAATGCCAGTCTTTCCTTTTTCCACACTCTGCAAAGGCTCAAAATACACACGGGCCAGAAAAGGAAGACTTACATTTATATAGCGCTTGCTGTGATCTCAGCATGTCCCGAAGCACTTTGCAGAAGATGAAATAATTCTTTTGAAATGTCATCACTGCACAAAACAAGGTCGCCAATTGACACATGTCAGCTACGACTCTCACCAACTTTTACCGATGTACCATAGAAAGCATTCTTTCTGGTTGTATCACAGCTTGGTATGGCTCCTGCTCTGCCCAAAACCGCAAGGAACCACAAAAGGTCGTGAATGTAGTCCAATCCATCACGCAAACCAGCCTCCCATCCATTGACTCTGTCTACACTTCCCGCTGCCTCGGCAAAGCAGCCAGTATAATTAAGGACCCCACGCTCCCCAGACATTCTCTCTTCCACTTTCTTCCTTCGGGAAAAAGATACAAAATTCTGAGGTCATGTAACAACTGACTCAAGGGCAGCTTCTTCCCTGCTGCTGTCAGACTTTTGAATGGACCTACCTCGCATTCAGTTGATCTTTCTCTATACCCTAGCTTTGACTGCAACACTACATTCTGCACTCTCTCGTTTCCTTCTCTATAAACGGTATGCTTTGTCCGCATAGCGCGCAAGAAACAATACTTTTCACTGTATGTTAATACATGTGACAATAATAAATCAAATCAAATCAAAGATACAGTGCTGAGGGACTTCCTCAGTGCCACACTGGCAGTGACATGCTGTGCTACATAATCAAGTCCCGAGAGTAAGACTTGAATCCACAGGCAGGATTTTCCAACCCTGGGGGCGAGTGCTGCCGGAAAATCCCGCCCTGTGGATTCAAATCTCACTCCAGCGATGGGATTTTCCACCTGTACTCGCCCCAAGGTTGGACAATCTCACCCGAGCTCAACAGACCTTTCCATGGTTCATCTCTTGCCCGCTACGATTCCCATGGCGGGAAGGACGGGAAATTTCCGCCACAACCTTGTGCTTCGGAGGTGAGAGCGCTACCAACTGGGTCACAGCTGGCACCTAGCTGTGCCCACCCACCTTAAAACTGCCGGGCGTGCAGCAGGGAGGATGGAAACGCAACCAAGTCCAGAAATGCCAACGCAGTCAAGTCTTGCAATCAACTTGTGTCCAGTAACGTCCTACATAAGAGGAGCAAATGTGATGGCGAGTTAACCTGTTTGTGAATAGAAACATAGAAACTAGAAGCAGGAGGAGGCCATTCGGCCCTTCCAGCCTGCTCTGCCATTCATCTTGATCATGGCTGACCATCGAATTCAGTATCCTGATCCCCCCTCCTCCCCCCCCGTACCCCTTGATCCCTTTAGCCCCAAGAGCGATATCTAATTTCTACTTGAAATCAGATTTTTGGCCTCAACCACATTCCACACATTCGCCACTCTCTGCGTGAAGAAATGTCTCCTCAGCTCAGTCCTAAAAGGATTACCCGTTGTCCTCAAACCATGACCCCTAGTTCTGGACTCCACCCACTATTAGAAACATTCTTTCTGAATCTGCCCTGTCTAACCCTGGTTTGGCTGAGGGGCCAATGTGAATCAGGTCACTGGGGAAAGCCCCAGTGATCCTTTGAGTATTGCTGTCCATTCTTTATGTCCACCTGTAACAAGCTGAGGGAACCAGTTCAGTGCCTGGTTCAAAAGACGGCCATTTTAATGATGCTGTGGATCAAGTTTAAATGGCAGCAAAAGGAGATTGCGAAATAAGTCTCACTTTCAACCGCTTGTAACTTTCCAGCAAGTTATGTTGAGACTAATCACTTCACTGTAATTGTGTAGTTTCAGTGTGGGAGTGCATTTTTTAATCTGAGTACTATTTAAAAGTATCATAAGTGATGTTCTAACTTGCAGACAGGTCCTTTTCTATTTTTTACTCCATTCTTAAAGTTACAATGCCAATGCTCAGAGTGAATCATAGAATCCTATAGTGCAGGAGAAGGCCATTCAGCCCATCAGGTCTGCACCGACTGCAATCCCACCCAGGCCTATCCCCATACATTTACCCTAGCTAGACCCATTGACCCGAACAGGCGCTGGAGTGTGGCGATGAGGCAATTTTCACAGTAACTTCATTGCAGTGTTAATGTAAGCCTTACTTATGACTAATAAATGAACTTTACTTTAAGAGGCAATTTAGCATGGCCAATCTACCTAACCCGCACATCTTTGGACCGTGGGAGGAAACCAGAACACCCAGACAAAACCTACACAGATGGAGAATGTGAAAACTCCACACAGACAGTGACCCGAGGCCGGAATTAAACCCAGGTCCAGGGGGCTGTGAGGCAACAGTGCTAACCACTAAGCCACCTTGCCGGATTAGAGTGCAGTCAAATCCATTCCTTCCTTGTTCCAAAAGCCAAATTCAAAATCCAATTGAAGCCAATTCAAGGTCGCCACAAGGGAGACAAACAAGATGCAAGCTGACAAGATGAAGCATTGCACCCCTTCCCGGGCTTGATCTGACACTTGATCTTAGGCAAAAACGCCAACAGGCAATCAAAAACACACAATTGCTTTGTCTCTTTGTGTTGTTCATGAACTGTTAACGGGCTCAATCCATCTGTTGCCGCAGTGACTAATTGCTAAACAAGTTGCTCTTGAAGCAGTCAGCATCTTGAGCTTGGATCGCTTATTACTGGGAGTTTTTCACTGATGGGCAAACGGCTCTGGGGCCCACTACCTCCATTAATTGTCATTGCTTAAGCCAAGGTTGCAGGATCCTTTGCAGCCATACCTCAAAGTCCTGGATCGATCCAGAAATGTGTGGAGGGAAGATCAGTGGCAGCGTTTCAAACAGCACTTCCCGCTCAGGAATTCCACCCAGGGCTGTTGCGGCCTGGAGATTTCAAGGCGTGTGTGCAGTCGCAAACCACAAGCATTAATTATCATCAGCTCAGCTCAGCTTCTGGGAACTCACATTGGGCTATGAGAGACCTTTAGCCTTGTTCCTATTCATCATTCCGAGTAAGCAGCATTGGAACAAAAGTAGACCAGTTAACCCCTCACGCCTGTTCCACAATTCAAGGAGATCATGGCTGATCTGAGACCCAACACCAAATACCCATCTATGGCTATGGGGAGGCAGTGGCATAATGGCATTGTTGTTGGGTTAGTAATCCAGAGAACTAGGGTAATTCCTGGGGACTTGGGTTCGAATCCCATCATGAAAGACGGTGAAACTTAAACTCTTAAAAAAAGTCCAATAACTTTTTGTACAATCTACACAATAATTTAAGTCGATATAATCTTCAGCATTTCTGAGCATCTTTGCATCTCTTCCCATCACCGCTGCAGGGAAACCATTCAGAAAGCCTTACCCACAACAGAAAATGCTGGAAAATCTCAACAGGTCTGACAGCATCGATGGAGAGAGAATGAAGCCAGTGTTTCAAGTCTAGTTGACTCTTCCTCAGAGCTCTGGTTGTCAGACCTGCTGAGATTTTTCAGCATTTTCTGCTTTTGTTTCTTCTTGTATGCATGGGAGGGGGAGAGACACTCTTAAATTGTAGGGAACACAAGTTTCGACCTAGCCTTCCAAATGCGTGTCACAAATGTCTTAATGTGTGATTCTCCATACAAACACAAGCAAGCACAAACATGCCCAATACTTGACAGATCAAACACACGCAAACTGTACAAACGATGTTCAAAGAAACATCACCTTCTGGCTTATGACATGGAATATCAATGCCAAACACACTCTGACTGACTTGTCAGTTCATTCATATATTTATACAGCTATGAATAGGGCGGCACGGTAGCACAGTGGTTCGCCTTGCAGTAAGAGTTTTAACAACACCAGGTTAAAGTCCAACAGGTTTATTTGGTAGCAAATACCATTAGCTTTCGGAGCGCTGCTCCTTCGTCAGATGGAGTGGATATCTGCTCTATGTAAACGATCTGGAAGAAGGAGTAACTGGGGTGATCAGTAAGTTTGCGGACGACACAAAATTGGCAGGACTTGCAGATAGTGAGGAGCATTGTCAGAGGCTACAGAAGGATATAGATAGGCTGGAAATTTGGGCAAAGAAATGGCAGATGGAGTTCAATCCTGATGAATGCGAAGTGATGCATTTTGGTAGAAATAATGTAGGGAGGAGCTATACGATAAATGGCAGAACCATAAAGGGTGTAGATACGCAGAGGGACCTGGGTGTGCAAGTCCACAGATCCTTGAAGGTGACGTCACAGGTGGGGAAGGTGGTGAAGAAGGCATATGGCATGCTTGCCTTTATAGGATGGGGCATAGAGTATAAAATTTGGGGTCTGATGTTGCAGATGTATAGAACGTTGTTTTGGCCGCATTTGGAATACTGCGTCCAGTTCTGGTCGCCACACTACCAGAAGGACGTGGAGGCTTTGGAGAGAGTACAGAGGAGGTTTACCAGGTATGGTAAATGGCCTAGATGTTGCCTGGTATGGAGGGGCTTAGTTATGAGGAGAGATTGGGTAAACTGGGGTTGTTCTCCCTGGAAAGACGGAGGATGAGGGGAGACTTAATAGAGGTGTATAAAATTATGAAAGGCATAGATAGGGTGAACGGTGGGAAGCTTTTCCCCGGGTCGGTGGTGATGTTCACGAGGGGTCATAGGTTCAAGGTGAAGGGTGGGGGGGAGGTTTAACACAGATATCAGAAGGACATATCTTTTCACAGAGGGTGGTGGGGGCCTGGAATGCGCTGCCGGGCAAGGTGGTGGAGGCGGAAACACTGGGAACGTTTAAGACTTATCTAGATAGCCATATGAACGGAATGGGAATGGAGGGATACAAAAGAATGGTCTAGTTTGGACCAGGGAGTGGCACGTGCTTGGAGGGCCGAAGGGCCTGTTCCTGTGCTGTATTGTACTTTGCTCTCAAACAGGGCATACAGAGACACAAAATCAAGTTGTTCTCTTCCTGTGGGGGAGCACTTCAGCGCTCACGGGCATTCAGCCTCTGATCGTCAGGTAAACGTTCTCCAAGGCGGCCTTCACGACACATGACAGCGCAGAGTCGCTGAGCAGAAACTGATAGCCAAGTTCCGCACACATGAGTACGGCCTAAACCGGGATCTTGGGTTTATGTCACACTATCAGTAACCCCCACAGCTTGCCTCCTGGACTTGCAGAATCTCACTGGCTGTCCTGTCTGGAGACAATACACATCTCTTTAACCTGTGCTTAATGCTCCCTCCACTCACATTGTCGGTATCTTTAAGACCTGGTTGGCTGTAGAGATTCGCATTCTAATCAGTATTCTGTAACTTGATTTTGTGTCTCTGTGCCCTGTTTGAGAGCAGATTTCCACTCCATCTGTGGATAATGGAACATAATTGATGCAAACCAAGACCTTGGAGTTAAAGTTACTGATGTGCGTTATTGCCTGGCTCCATATTCTGGGAAATCCTGGGCACGCTGCCCATAATTTTCTGACCATCAAGTTAATGACGGCAATTTGTGGACGGCACTGTGAGGGATTCTCGATGCACATTTAACAGGGAAGACTCCTGTTAGACTTAATAGAGGTGTATAAGACTTATCTAGATAGCCATATGAACGGAGTGGGAATGGAGGGATACAAAAGAATGGTCTAGTTTGGACCAGGGAGTGGCACGTGCTTGGAGGGCCGAAGGGCCTGTTCCTGTGCTGTATTGTACTTTGCTCTCAAACAGGGCATACAGAGACACAAAATCAAGTTGTTCTCTTCCTGTGGGGGAGCACTTCAGCGCTCACGGGCATTCAGCCTCTGATCGTCAGGTAAACGTTCTCCAAGGCGGCCTTCACGACACATGACAGCGCTCCAAAAGCTAATGGCATTTGCTACCAAATAAACCTGTTGGACTTTAACCTGGTGTTGTTAAAACTCTTACTGTGTTTACCCCAGTCCAACGCCGGCATCTCCACATCATAGCCTCGCAGTGCCAGGGACCCGGGTTCAATTCCCGGCTTGGGTCACGGTCTGTGTGGAGTCTGCATGTTCTCCCCTGTGTGGGTTTCCTCCGGGTGCTCCAGTTTCCTCCCACAGTCTGAAAGACGTGCTGGTTAGGTGTATTGGCCAAGCTAAATTCTCCCTCACTGTACCCGAACAGGTGCCAGAGTGTGGCCACTAGGGGATTTTCACAGTAACTTCAATGCAGCCTACTTGTGACACTAACAAATAAACTTTAGTATCGTTCACACAATGGAAAGATTTATAGACTGATAACCAAGCTGTTTGATCCCATGACAAACGCACCTTCCATGGCCATCAAACCCTGAAGGGGTCTTGAGTCTGGAACTTCTGGCCCGGCCATATATGGACGCTGCATCGCCCCTGATCGGTCCATATCCAAGACCATGCTTCAGTTCAGTTTGATAACAGTGGATTAAAATACCCTTTCCAGTTTCCAAAATTGAGCATTGAGGATTCAATTATGGGGGTCAGGAGATCAGAGCCATCAATTTGTCTCATTGCATCCTGTGGGAAGTTCAGATCAACTGATTGCAAACTGACTCGTCTCCCCATTTTAATGAAGGCAACTTGAAAGGGTTTTACGATTTTGTGTTTCAATGAGGAGCCTTCCCTGTTAAATGTGCATCGAGAATCCCTCACAGTGCCGTCCACAAATTGCCGTCATTAACTTGATGGTCAGAAAATTATGGGCAGCGTGCCCAGGATTTCCCAGAATATGGAGCCAGGCAATAACGCACATCAGTAACTTTAACTCCAAGGTCTTGGTTTGCATCAATTATGTTCCATTATCCACAGGGAGAACTCAGAAATCAACTTTAGAACATGCATATTTGTTGGCTCCACATTGTAGATTATTTTTAAAAATGCAATCTCACAAGTTCCAATGCATTTTCCACAACATTATGTCCGATGGAGATAAGGAAAGGATGGAGAGGCAAGGATAGATTTTTACGGGACACCAAGAGTTACGGTTCAGGGAAATGAAGGGAATCCAATTTTGCAGATAGACTGGCTACAATCGGATAGTGAAGCAATCCCATTGAACTGAGCAATAGCTGGGTGGCATGGTGGCACAGTGGTTAGCACTGCTGCCTCAAAGCGCCAGGGACCGGGGTTCAATTCCAGCCTCGGGTCACTGTCTGTGTGGAGTTTGCACATTCTCCCTGTGTCTGCGTGGGTTTCCTCCGGGTGCTCCAGTTTCCTCCCACAATCCAAAGACATGCAGGTTAGGTGGATTGGCCACGTTAAATTGCCCCCTAGTGTCCCAAGATGTGTAGGTTAGGGGGATTGGCCTTGATCAATGTGTGGGGTTACGGGGATAGCGGGGAGAGAGGGCCTAGGTAGAGTGCTCTTTCGGAGGTTTGGTGCAAACTCAATGGGTTGAATGACCTCCTTCTGCACTGTGGGGATTATACGGTTTTAAGTTTATTTATTAGTGTCACAGGTAAGGCTTACATTAACACTGTAATGAAGTTACTGTGAAAATCCCTTAGTCCACACACTGCGGCGCCTGTTCGGGTACACTGAGGGAGAATATAGCATGGCCAATGCACATAACCAGCACGTCTTTCAGGCTGTGGGAGGAAACTGGAGCACCCAGAGGAAACCCACGCAGACACGGGGAAAAGGTGCAGAATCTACACAGACAGTGACCCAAGCCGGGAGGTAAACCCGGGTCCCTGGCGCTGTGAGGCAGCAGCGCTAACCACTGTGCCACCGTGCCACCCATACTAGCTTTAAAAACTTTTATATTTCTAGCTCTTCAGTTCTGATGAAAAGATCCTCGATTTGAAACGTTAACTTCTGACCACACCTACGTGAGTCTTCACAGCATCGTTTGTGTTTGCTGCTGAAATATGCCTTTTCCTTTGGCCAGCTGGGTATCTCACATATGTAGGAACATGTCACTCCCCCCCTCTCCCCCCAAACTGTTCAGAAGTCCACGCAGATGCAACCCCCACTGCCCAGTAAACCTTCAACACAAAGATGGGTGTAAAATTACAGCTCCGAGGTGACCAGCTGTAACAACTGAAACATTGCAAATGGAGAAATGCCGACTCCCTGTGAGGACACCTGGGGGAATCATTGGAAGGTTATTTTGGACAGGAATAGGTTTAAGCAAATGGCTCTTTTGATGCAGGTTGGACCGAAGTCAGCAACTTCAGTTTAAAGTCAGATCAGATCACCGAGATTTGTGAGAAGCACAGACAGAGTAGTAAGACTCCCAAAAGCTATGGCAGTGAATCTGTCTCAGTGCTCTTTGTTTGCTAAGGTAACTGGCTGCAGTAACTCAGCCTTATGGGATGACAAATAGTTTTTCAATGTGCTTGAATGGACACGCATCTCTGACAGAAAAGTTAGCAATGAGAACAGCATCTTGGAGGGCTTCCAACACTCCACTAGCACGGATTCAGCAGTGGACAAACTCCCTTTATGCACACTGCCCTCATTACATAGAAACATAGAAACATAGAAAAACTACAGCACAAACAGGCCCTTCGGCCCACAAGTTGTGCCGAACACATCCCTACCTTCTAGACCTACCTATAACCCTCCATCCTATTAAGCTCCATGTACTCGTCCAGGAGTCTCTTAAAAGACCCTATTGAGTTCGCCTCCACCACCTCTGACGGCAGCGGATTCCACTCGCCCACCACCCTCTGTGTGAAAACCATTATCCTGGTTCAAACAACCCTTCCTTAGTATCCAAAAATGTGTAGGTTAGGTGGATTGGCCATGCTAAATTGCTCCTTAATGTCCACAAATGTGTCGGTTAGGGGAATTAGCTGGTTAAATTTGTGGGGTTGGGTGGATAGGGTGTGTAGGCCTAGATAGAATGCTCTATCGGAGAGTTGGTGCAGACTCCCTCTGCACTGTAAAGGGATTCTACAATTCTGTGAAGCTCTGGTGAAAAGCCACCTGCCAGTTGTGGGGAGGAGGTGGGGTGACACCCATCAAATTCTAACTGGCACTGAAGCTTGTTTGCCACCAATGAGGCTTTTCCCCTTCAGATAATCTCCCCTCTGGCCCTTGCTGGCACATGGGACCAATTCTTCAGCCTGGCCCAATTGGCAACCCTCTCACCTCTGGTGGGGTGGGGGGTGGGGGAAGTGGGGGGGGGGGGGGGGTGGGGGAGGGTGTTGGTGAGGGGGGAGTTTCTGTTTTCAAATCACACTCCAAATACTTGAGCCAAATGAAGTGGATTGTAATCCTAGGCCCTTTCTTGGGACTATTCTGGATAAAGCGTACTCCTCAGATGATCACTCCCACTTAAAGATGGGCCTCACAGCCATTGTGAAGTTCTGAAGAACTCTTTTTTGAAGGAAAGGACCCGCCAGAGTATTTTTATTCACTCATGGAATGCGTCGCTGGCTGGGACAGCATTTATTGCCCATTCCTAATTGCCCTTGAACTGAGGTAATTTCAGAGGACATTTAAGAATTAATCACATTGCTGTGGGCCTGGAGTCACATGTAGGCCAGGCCAGGTAAGGACGGCAGATTTTCTTCCCTAAAGGACATCAGTGAACCAGATGGGTTTTTCCAACAATCGACAATAATTTCACATTATTATTAGATTTTTATTTCTAGGTTTTTACTGACTACAAATTTCACCAGCTACCATGATGGTATTTGAATCTAGGTCCCCAGAGTGTTACCATGGGACTCTGTCAACATTGATAGTTCATAGAATCCTACAGTGCAGAAGGAGGCCATTCGACTTATCGAGTCTGGACCAACCACAGTCCCACCCAGGCCCTATGTCCATGACTCCATGCATTTACCCTGCTAGTCCCCCTACCAATTTAGCATGGCCAATCCACCTAACCCGCACATCTTTGGACTGTGGGAGGAAACTGGAGCACCCGGAGGAAACCCACGCAGACACAGGGAGAACGTGCAAACTCCACACAGACAGTAACCCAAGCCGAGAATCGAACCCGGGTTCCTGGCGCTGTGAGGCAGCAGTGCTAACCACTGTGCCACCCTGCCGCCCCAAGGAAAAGCAAGTATACATCTGGTTTCTAATACAGAATAGAGGCTTAAATAATTTCACAGAGAGATATTCAAGAAAGGCATCAACGTTTAAAATAGTATTTATTTTAAATCCCTGAATAGAAAGCTACAGAGTGAAGTGAGATACTGCTATCCCACTTAAGGGCAGAAATATAATGTTGAAGCAGGGAATCCACTGGGATAAGTTTTCCGCTCCTGCCCACCACGGGAATCATCACGGACGGTGCGGACAATTTGATGGCCCATTTAAATATAGATCAGTCGGTGACTTGGGCGGAGAGGTGGCAGATGGAGTTTAATCCGGACAAATGTGAGGTAATGCATTTTGGAAGGTCTAATACAAATAGGAAATATACAGTAAATGGGAGAACCCTTAAGAGTATTGATAGGCAGAGGGATCAAGGTGTACAGGTACACAGGTCACTGAAAGTGGCAATGCAGGTGGAGAAGGTAGTCAAGAAGGCACACGGCATGCTTGCCTTCATCGGCCGGGGTATTGAGTTTAAAAATTGGCAAGTCATGTTGACGCTTTATAGAACCTTAGTGAGGCCGCACTTGGAATATAGTGTTCAATTCTGGTCGCCACACTACCAGAAGGATGTGGAGGCTTTGGAGAGGGTACAGAAAAGATTTACCAGGATGCTGCCTTGTATGGAGGGCATTAGCTATGAGAGAGGTTGGAGAAACTTGGTTTGTTCTCACTGGAGCGATGGAGGTTGAGGGGGGACCTGATAGAAGTCTACAAGATTATGAGAGGCATGGGCAGAATAGATAGTCAGAAGCTTTTTCCCAGGGTGGAAGAGTCAATTACTCGGGGGCATAGGTTTAACGTGCGAGGGGCAAGTTTTAAAAGAGTTGTACGAGGCAGATTTTTTACACGGAGAGTGGTGGGCGCCTGGAACCCGTTGCCGGGGGAGGTAGTGGAAGCGGATATGGTAGTGATTTTTAAGGGCGTCTTGACAAGTACATGAATGAGATGGGAATAGAGGGATATGGTCCCCGGAAGCATAGGGGGTTTTAGTTTAGTCGGGCAGCATGGTCGGAGCAGGCTTGGAGGGCCGAAGGGCCTGTTCCTCTGCTGTAATTTTCTTTGTTCTTTGTTCTTTGCAAAGATCCATTGACCTTGAATGTGAATGTCCGGTCACGGGGCAGGTATGACTGGGGTGGGTATCCCATCCATCGTGGCTGGATCATCTCTCTGAATTAGCAGTTCACCCAGTGCCATTCTCCTGCAGATGTCTCATTTGCGAATAATCCTGTGATTGGAATGCTTCAATTAAACGCTGCTTCCACCACACTCTCAGAGAAACTCTCCCTGGACTCCTGGTCAATGTTTATCCTGCAACTAATACCACAAAAATGGACATTTTGGTTATTATCACAATGCTGTTTGTGGGATCTTGCTGTGTGAAATATTGGCTGCCGCGATTCATACATAATGGAAAGGTTGAGAACCAGAGGGCATCGACTTAAGGGGATTGGCAAAAGGATCACACAAAGAGATCAGGCCAAGTGCAGAAAGGTAGGATTAGAAAGGACACCCAGGTGTCCTCAGGCTGGCATGGACATGATGGGTCGAATGGCCTCCTTCTGTGCTGCAACCTTCCAATGGTTCTACGATTCTAACAGGAAAAGAAACCTCTCCAGCCAACAAGTGGTTAGGATCTGGAAATGCTGTGCCTGAGAGTACAATCGTGGCAGATTCAATTGTGGTTTTCAAAAGAGAATTGGATCAGTTTCCAAAGAGATAAAAATAAGCTGTGGAGGGGAAAGGGCAGAGTAGAGAAACTAGTTGAGTTTGTGGTGTTAGTGTACCTTTAAGAGTATTTTTAAAAAAAAATCCTGTTCTCTTCAGCTCACAGCCTCAGCTGATGCCCTTGTGGCCGGGCTGTCTACGAGGAGTCCTTTTACTGCTTCTTAAGCGGCTTAAATGGGGATAGTTTATTTTTACTTTGGGAATTATTTATATGACCCTGCATTGTCAGGAAGAAGAATGTTTGCGGGATAGGTGACAGGAGCACTTTCATTTTCAGTTCTGAGCTGCAGGTTTTAGTTTAGAAGGGAATGAACATCAGACTGAAAGCAGTATCTCTCTCTCTCTCTCCCTGGTTTTGGGAAATTCTGCTGGTTTGCTAAAAACCTTCCTGGAGTAGAAAATATGCTTTTGGTGGCTTGACCAGTAAGTCTCCCTGGTCTGGGAAGCTGTTCTGACTTCAAACTGTTCTGCGCAAATCAACAGAACTGCAGTATTCATCCAAAGGACTCAGTTTCAGTATCACGTGAGCATTAGTCTTTGCTGTGTTAACTCTGTGAAAAGGGTTTTGTCTAAAGGATGTTTTGGTTTGATTGGAACATCTTAGATATATTTGTTTTCTTTTTGTTTGTAATTGATAAAAGTTATTGCTAATTTTCTTTCCATGCATGTTAACTATATTCTTAAATAAACTTTGGTAATTCGTGGGTCATTTGAATCATACCTGTGGTGAACCATATCATGCTTATCCTCGCCAAATTCAAGATGCAAAACTTATGATCCAGGCGGGCTCCATAAAACACTTTGGAGTTTCTGACTTGAACCATTACAAGTTGCTCTTGCAGAGAGCCAGCATGGATTGGAGAGACCACAGTGGTTAGCACTGCTGCCTCACAGCGCCAGGGACCCAGGTTCGATTCCGGCCTCCAGTGACTGTCTGCCTGGAGTTTGTACATTCTCCCTTGTCTGCGTGGATTTCCTCCGGGTGCTCTGGTTTCCTCCCACAGTCCAAGGACGTGCGGGTTAGGTTGATTGGCCATGCTAAAGTCACCCCTTAGTGTCAGGGGGATTAGAAGAGTAAATAAGTGGAGTTACGGGGATAGGGCCTGGGTGGGATTGTTGTCGGTGGACGCTCGATGGGCTGAATGGCCTCCTTCTGCCCTGTAGAGATTCTCTGATTCTTAACCATTCTCTTACAGCAGTGGCTACTCTTCGAAACCCATTCATTGCTGCGAAGGGAATTCTGGAGTCATAAAACGACAAGTTCTGTGATCCGAACATTATAAGCAGCCCTCAAAAAACACTAGATTTACTAGGATGCTATTAGGACTTGATGTTTTGACTTATAAGGAGAGGCTGGATAGATAGGACTTTTTTCTCTGGAGCATAGGAGGCTGAGGGGTGATCATAGAAACCCTACAGTGCAGAAGGAGGCCATTCGGCCCATCGAGTCTGCACCGACCACAATCCCACCGAAGCCCTACCCCCACATATTTACCCGCTAATCCCTCTAACCTATGCATCTTAGGACTCTAAGGGGCAATTTTTTTTTTAACCTGGCCAATCAACCTAACCCGCACATCTTTGGACTGCGGGAGGAAACCGGAGCACCCGGAGGAAACTCACACAGACACGAGGAGAATGTGCAAACTCCACACAGACAGTGACCCGAGCCGGGAATCGAACCCAGGACCCTGGAGCTGTGAAGCAGCAGTGCTAACCACTGCGCTACCGTGCCGCCCTACCGTGATCTTATAGTCTGGAAATTGACAGCTTTCCTGGAAACCAGCTCCCACTCGCGAATTCCTCCATTTAAATTAAATACATTGGAAGTGGCAGATTGTCAATTTCAAGGCATTAATCACTCAATACTGCTGCCTCACAGCGCCAGGGACCCGGGTTCGATTCCCGGCTTGGGTCACTGTCTGTGCGGAGTCTGCACGTTCTCCCCGTGTCTGCGTGGGTTACCTCCGGGTGCTCCGGTTTCCTCCCATATCCTGAAAGACGTGCTGGTTAGGTGCATTGGCCCGAACAGGCGCCGGGCTGTGACGTCTCGGGGAATTTCACAGTAACTTCATTGCAGTGTTAATGTAAGCCTTACTTGTGACTAATAAATAAACTTTAACTTCAACTTTAAATTAGCGCAGGTTTTGTAATCTTACTTTGGCTGTACAGATTCCCTGAAATTCACCAGTGGAAACAAGGTGAGAGCGCAGCTGTAATTGGGGAGACCATGGCAACTGTTGAGAGCTAGTCTCAATGATGGTGGCCATGACAACCATCATCGATTGGCGTAAAAATCACTAATCACTGGTTCACTAATGTCCCTTTAGGGAAGGAAATCTGCTGTCCTTACTCAGTCTGGCCGACATGTGACTCCAGACCGACTGAAATGTGGTTGACTCTTAACCGCCCTCTGAAATGGCCTAGCAAGCCAATGAGGGATGGACAACAAATGTTGGCCTTGCCAGAGCATTGGTCAGGGAAATTTGGGCAGATGTCAAAGAGGTTGATTTTAAGGAGGTTAAAGAGATAGAGAGGTGGCAGAAAGGTATATGGAGGGTAATCCAGATCTTAAGGCTTAGGTAACTGAAGGCATGGCCACCAGCGGTGGAGCAATTTGAATTGGGGTGCTCAAGAGGCCAGAATTAGAAGAGAGCAGAGATCTCGGAGGGTTGTGAGGCTGGAGGAGATTACAGAGACAGGCAGGGGCAAGTTCATGAGGGAATCTGAAAACAAGGTCATGAATTTTAAAATCAAGATGTTCTTTGACCAGGGGCTAATGTAGGTTGGCAAACACAGGACAAGAGGTGAATGGGCTTGAGTTTTGGATGACCTCAAGTTCATAGATGGTAGGTTATGAGAGATCAGCCAGAAGTGTGTTGGAATAATCAAGCTCAGAGCCAGTGAAGGCATGAAGGAGGGTATGGTGAACCATAGATGGTTACCACTATGGGTACTGAGCCATAGATGGTTACCACTATGGGTACTTGTACATATGTTACTCTTGTTACTGTTGGGGTTAGGGTTGGGGTGTTCCACCTGTTGGTATTGTTCTGTGGTACACTCCGTTTGGCTCCGCCTTCTTATAGGAGTATAAAGGTCACTGCCACTTCCTAGTGGCCCTTAGTCTGGGATAGTATTGTTAAGCAGTATGCTCTATTCTTGTTGCGAATAAAAGCCTTTATTCCCGGGTACGATCTATCCTCCCGAGTGGATTAATCGCGCATCAGAGGGTTTGAGCAGCAGTTGAGTTGAGACAGGGACGTGGTCAGGCAATGTTATGGAGATGGGCAGCATGGTGACACAGTGGTTAGCACTGCTGCCTCACAGCACCAGGGACCCAGGTTTAATTCTGGCCTGACTGTGTCGGGTTTGCTCATTCTCTCTGTCCCTGTGTGGGTTTCCTTCGAGTGCTCCAGTTTCCTCCCATAGTTCAAAGATGTTCTTATGTTCTTATGTTCTTATGTGCAGGTTAAGTGGATTGGCCAGGCCAAATTGCTCCTTTTTCATCCAAAAATGTCTAGGATGGGTTATCCATGGTAATTGCGCAAGGTTACAGGGATGGGGCGGAGGGTGGGAGGTTTTTTCGGAGAGTCGGTGCAGATTCGATGGGCTGAATTGCCTCTCTCTGCAGAGTAGGGGTTCTATGAAGTGGATGTAGGCAATCTGAGTGATGGCAAGGATCGGAGCTCAGAAGCTGTCCTTGCAGTCAGGTGTGACTCCAAAGGTGCAAAATAGACTGACTTAGTCTCAGACTGCAGACAGGGAGAGAATTGGGCTCAATAGTCAGGGAATGGAATTAGCGAATGTTCTTTTATCGTGACATTGCACCATGCAATCACCTCATGGAAGTGGTGACTGCAGCTCGGCAGACTAACTCCTTACAAGAGCAGAAATATTAGTCATACATTACCAGACGCTGACCACATAATTTAATCTGCTGTGTATTTCAACTTCTCAGGCTCAGCTGAGACAACATCTCATTGACGCTAAGGCTGCAGATACTGAAATAAGATCCTGAGCCGTCATTGGGTGTAACTTATGAGTGCTACAGTTAAGAATTGGCCGAAGAAACCTCATACAGTTTAACTCTGCTCGCTCAGGGCCATTAGTCATCATTACAGTCACGTTTAACATAACCTGAAAGGCAAGCCGTCAACAGTTTATTGTTACATCAATTTCACTCAGACATTAACGGACAAGTGACGTATTTCTGCCTGCTTATGGATTTCAAGCCATTAAAATAAATGGAATAACACCCTAAAATAGCAGATGGAGGGATTAGCATTAAGCATCGCTGCACACCACCTCTAAGCCTTGCTTAAAAAATATTCTTTGGGCAGATTAACAGAGAATTGTAGTGTAACCCAGGAATGGGACAATCTAAGTCACGCCATGAGATCTTGCATTGGCAGGACTAACTCTTCCTCAATAATGTTTGAAAAATTCAACGATGGTAAGAAGTGTGGGAAGATCATAAGAAATAGAAACAGGAGTAGACCATTCAGGCCCTCACCACCATTCAATGCGGTCATGGCTGATCTTACAATTCCTTATGTCCACTTTCATAGAATCCCTACAGTGCACAAGGAGGCCATTTGGCCCATCGAGTCTGCACCAACCACCCAGGTCCTATTCCCATAACCCCATTTACCCTGCTAGTCCCCTGACACTAAGGGACAACTTAGCACGGCCAATCCACCTAACCTGCACATCTTTGGACTGTGGGAGGAAACCGGATCAGCCGAAGGAAACCCATGCAGACATGGGAAGAATGTGCAAACTCCACACAGACAGTGGCCCAAGCCGGGAATTGAACCCGGGTCCCCGGCGCTGTGAGGCAGCAGTGCTGACCACTGTGCCACCATGCCACCCTTTCCTTCCCTTTCCCCGTAACCCTTGATTTCTTTACTGATCAAAAATCTATCTATCTCAGCCTTAAATTATATACGGGATGCGATCCTACCTGCTATTCACACCACGCTCCCGCTGCAGCGAGGCTGGAGAATTTGGCGCCCAGCTTCCACGGGATGGGAAAATAATCCCACCAGCGTGAACAGTGATAAAATTCCGGCCATGGACTCTGTCCCCGGAACTCTCCTGTGGCAAGTAGTTCCAAAGACTCACAATCCTCTGAGAGAAGAAATTCCTCCGCGGCTGAAATTCTCCAGCCTTTCACACCACACTGCCACTGCCCGGGAGGACAGAGAATCTGGCATTCAGCATGTTCACCCAGACATGAACCTGTAATGGTGATCCCTCCAGGAGCGTAAAGATAAGTATCGCTAAAAGGAAATTACTGCGGATGCTGGAATCTGAAGCAAAAACAGAAAATGCTGGAAAATATCAGCAGGTCTGACAGAAAGAGAATAGAGTTAACATTTCGAATCAGGATGACCCACGTTGCCTCTATTCTCTCTCCACAGATGCTGTCAGGCCTGCCGAGATTTTCCAGCATTTTCTGTTTTTAGAATCATAGAATCCCTACAGTGCAGGAGGAGGCCATTCAGCCCATCGAGTCTGCACTGACACCAATCCCACCCAGGCCCTATCCCCATAACCCCATGCATTTAGCCCAGCTAGTCCTCCTGACACAAAGGGGCAATTTAGCATCGCCAATCCACCTAACTTTCCTTGTGTGTGAAGGTGAGTATAGCCCCTGGGGGGAGGGGGTCATGGCTGGGCTGTGGCCTGGCAATGCTCCCTGGCACTGCCCGTGGAGGCTGTGCCAACCTGCCAGTGCTGACCTGTGCAAAGGGGCAGTGCCAGGGGTGGATCACAGTGGGAGCCTCATGTCGGGGGTGCATGGAGAGGTTATGTTTTGTTTTGATTGGGGCACCCTTTAAACATGGCACTGCGATCTCAGTGCAGCCGGGCTTTGCCGTCAGTTTGAGGGCCCCCCCCCCCACCTCCCAATATGGCGGTGTAACACTTGCCCAGTTGTTTTTTTTGTGACAGAGTGAAGTCAGATCTGGAGAGAAACATGGGATTCTTCTCACTGGAACACTCTGCCATTTTCCCTCCAACATCTTTATTTTCAAAGTGAGGGTATTACCCCCTGTCAACTGCAGGATATTTATCAGTTGTTTTCCTGATCTCGTCAACTGGAGTTCAATGCAAAGGGGTATAACGTCATCCATTTGGGTGCAAGAAAGAGAAATTGGAATATTTTCCAGATGCTGAGGAACTGGGAACCACAGAGGAGCAAAGGGATTTGAGTGGTCATAGAATCCCTACAGTGCAAAAGGAGGTCATTCGGCCCATCAAGCCTGGCCTGACCAACAGCCCACCCAGGCCCTATCCCTGTAACCCCACACATTTACCCCGCTAATCCCTTGACACTAGGGTGGGATGTTGGTCAGTATAGACTCGATGAGCCGAATGGCCTCCTTCTGCACTGTAGGGATTCTATGACCACTCAAATCTCTTTGCTCCTCTGTGGTTCCCAGTTCCACAGCATCTGGGAATTTAGCATGGCCAACCAACCTAACCCGCACATCTTCGGACTGTGGGAGGAAACCAGAGCACCCGGAGGAAACCCATGCAGACACGGGGAGCATGTGCAAACTCCACACAGACAGCTATCCAAGCCGGGAATGGAACTCAGGCCCCTGGCGCTGTGAGGCAGCAGTGCTAACTGCTGTGCCACCATGCCGCCCATGTACACCAATCACAAAAAGCTTATGGACAAGCACAAAAAGCAATCAGTATGGCCTTTATTTCAAGGGGGATGGTATACAAAGGGGAGAAAGTTATCTTTCCATTGTACTGAACCTTAGATAGACCCCACATGGAGTGCCGTATTCATTGCTTGGCACCAAACCTCAGCGAGTTCATATTAATCTGTTGGAATGGGGTGGAGTGCAGATTCTCCAGAATGATACCAGGGCTAAAGGCCTGAACCTGGTTTGGAGATTGAGGCCATATAATTACTGTTACTACAAGAGCAGACAATACACATCTCTTTAACCTGTGCTTATCTCTCTCTCCACTCACATTGTCTGTACCTTTAAGACTTGATTACCTGTAAAGACTCGCATTCCAACCATTATTTTGTAAATTGAGTTCATGTCTTTATATGCCCTGTTTGTGAACAGAACTCCCACTTACCTGACGAAGGAGCAACACTCCGAAAGCTAGTGGCTTTTGCTACCAAATAAACCTGTTGGACTTTAACCTGGTGCTGTGAGACTTCTTACTGTGTTTACCCCAGTCCAACGCCGGCATCTCCACATCATTCTTATTTGTGCCCTACATGTGACCTTAACGGTGTGGATCAGAGCATATTAACACTTACTTGCTGAGCAGCTATCTTATCTATTATCCTTTTGAACCTCAAGGAGCTTCCTTACATGGAAGTACTTCACTTGTGAGAGTTGAATGTTGAAAATGGCCAATCAGATTACAAATTGAGCCAAGGGCTGCTACTGGCTCATATCCTTCACAGCAAAGGGTGGTGATGGTCTAGTGGTGTTACCGCCAGACTATTAATCCAGAAACCCAGCTAATGTTCTGGGGGACCCGGGTTCGAATCCCGCCACAGCAGATAGTGGAATTTGAATTCAATAAACAATATCTGGAATTAAGAATCTACTGATGACCATGAATCGATAGTCAGGAAAAGTCATCTGGTTCACTAATGGCTTGTAGGGAAGGAAATCTGCCGTCTTTACCCGGTCTGGCCTACATGTGAATCCAAAGCCACAGCAATGTGGTTGACTCTCAACTGCCCTCCAAGGGCAACTAGGGATGGGCAGTAAATGCTGGCCCAGCCAGTGATGCTTCTACCTCACAAATTAAAAAAAAATTAATGACAGCTAGAGTTTTTTTATATTACGCCTTCATGGGATGTGGATGCCGCTGGCTAGTTTTGTAGAAACTATGAAATTGTGCCTAGTACACCAAGGTCTAAGCCATTAATGTAATTTTTTTATTCATTCGTGGGACATGGGCGTCGCTGGCTGGCCAGCATTTATTGCCCATCCCTAGTTGCCCTTGAGAAGGTGGTGGTGAGCTGCCATCTTGAATCGCTGCAGTCCACGTGCTGTGGGTTGACCCACAATGCCGTTAGGGAAGGAATTCCAGGATTTTGACCCAGCAACTGCGAAAGAATGGCGATATATTTCCAAGTCAGGATGGTGAGTGGCTTGGAGGGGAACTTGCAGGTGGTGGTGTTACCATGTATCTTCTAGATGGAAGCAGTAGTGGGTTTGGAAGGTGCTGTCTAAGGATCTTTGTATAATGTATACCAGGAAGACCAAGCATCCTAACACTGAGGAACTCCACTACAAACCTTCCTCCAGTGAAGAAACATTCTCCATGTTTCCTCGCACTCAGTCAATTTTGTCTCCAAGTGGCCACTGTCCCTTTTATTCGAAGTCTGTTGTGTAGCACTTTATCAAATATCTTCTGGAATCCGTGTTCACCACATCGACATTAACACATTTTTTTAAAATTGAGAAGAGATTTGATAAAAGCACTCCGAATCATGAGGGATGTGGACAGAACAAATAGGGAGAAATGATTCCCTTTTGTCAGAGGACCGAGAACCAGACGGTACAGATTTAAAGAAATTGTCTTCTGATCTTGTCGAAACTAGTACATTTTTTTTTAAAATACTGAAATCCCAGTTCTTTCATGAAAGAATGAAGCCAGAAGTGTGGGCGGCACGATGGCACAGAGGTTAGCACAGCTGCCTCACAGTGCCAGGGATTCGGGTTCAATTCTGGCCTCAGGTCACTGTCTGTCTGGAGTTTGCGCATTCTTCCCGTGTCTGCGTGGGTTTCCTCCGGGTGGTCCGCTTTCCTCCCACACTCCAAAGATGTGTGGTTTAGGTTGATTGGCCATGGTAAACTGGCCCTAGTGTCAAGGGATTAGCAGGGTAAATATGTGGAGTTACTAGAATAGGGCCTGGGTGGGATTGTGGTTGGTGCAGACTCGATGGGCCGAATGGCCTTCTTCTGCAGCATAGGGATTCTATGATTCCATGGTTTAAAAGAAAGCGATTTTTACTATACAAGAGTCCATCAAAGCAGCCATGGAGAATGCACTTAACTGTGACTGACAGTTAACTGCCAAGCATTGTTTGAAAATTTAACCCAGGCAGCTTGACTCTGAGTAGTCAAGGCATTGCCCTGAGGACAGCCTTGATGTATTATCCTCCATTAAAGCCTTCCCATTATACAGCTAAACAGTATTGTGATAGAATTTTCTCCAGTTGCAATCCATAATGTGATTGTGATTCCCTTCCTTTATTTTCTCTGTCACTAAGTTCCAAGAGGAAGCATTGGGTAGAGAAATTCACCCCAAGGAAATCTTCCCCAGTGTTCCTGCCACCTTGCTACAGAAGGAGTTAAGATACAGATCAGACATGAGTGAATTGAATGGTGGAAGAGGCTTGAGGGTCTACTGCTGATCCTATGTTCTTAGTTCGCAAGAACAGTGACTCTTTCCTCAATATATACACACTCTATTGGGAGGTTAAAGGAATTTAAATCCTGATGTGTTCAATGTGGTTACTCTGCCGGGCCAGGAGATCTCTGAGGCAATGGCAATTGATCATCTACACACCTAAAGTCTGTTGACTTTGTTCTGGGTTTGGTTGCTGTTAGTGTGAGATGCATTCACCGTTCCAGTGCCAATGGCCCGTGAACACAGCCTGTTCTGTCCATGTGTTGCCTTCCACTTTTTATGATGCAAATCACATTAAGCCTTAAACCTACAGAGCATTCAGGGGCTAAGGTTAGAGTACAGCATATGTGCATGCCTATAGAATGGATAGTAACATCAACACCAAAGCTTGACTCCTCACATTGACTTTAAATAACCACCACTACAACAAGTTCCTTGTATGATCTATTTAGATAAATTTTTTTTAATTGGTTGCCCTAGAAGAATGGCTTGTTCCTGCCTATGAAATGAGATGCTTTAATTGCACAAAGTTAAGTTCTTTGACATATTAGTAACAGCAGGGCGAGGCCATTTGGCCCTTCGAGCCTGCTCCACCATTCATTTTGATCATGGCTGATCATCCAATTCAATATTCTGATTCCCCCCCCCCCGACCATATCCCTTTAGCCCCAAGAGCTATAGCTACATTATCTATACACCTTTAAAAATGGGATGAAATGCACAGATAATTTGTCCTTGTATAATACCAGCATGAAGCAGGCAAAACATATTTCATTGAATCCCTCAGTGCAGAAGGAGGCCATTCGGCCCATCAAGTCTGCACCAAACACAATCCTACCCAGACCCTATCCCCGTAACCCCATGTATTTACCCCCCTAATACTAAGGGACAATTTAGCATCGCCAATCAAACTAACCCACATATCTTTGGAGTGTGGGAGGAAACCAGAGCATCCGGAGGAAACCCACGCAGACACGGGGAGAATGTGCAAACTCCACACAGACAGTGACCCAAGCCGGGAATCGAACCCACGTCCCTGGTGCTATGAGGCAGCAGTGCTAACCATTGTGCCACCGTGCTGTTTCCTGTAGAAAAAATGCAGTGGTCAACAATGATTCCCTCTTTCAAATCTTTCACCGAATTTTCAGTGTAGATTTGTCCAGTTGGCTATATTCTTGCCTCGGGGACAGATGTTTGTCAGTTCGAGCTCCATCCCCAGAATCAATACCATAATAACACACAACACAGTGGTTAGCACTGCTACCTCACAGCGCCAGGGAACCAGGTTCGAATCCCGGTTAGTGTCACTGTCTGTGTGCAGTTTGTACTTTCTCCCCGTGTCTGTGTGGGTTTCCTCCGGGTGCTCCGGTTTCCTCCTGCAGTCCAAAAGACGTGCTGTTTAGGTGCATCGACCATGCTAAATTCTCCCTCAGTGTACCTGAACAGGCGCCGGAGTGTGGCGACTAGAGGATTTTCACAGTAACTTCATTGCAGTGTTAATGTAAGCCAACTTGTGACACTAAGAAATAAACTTAAAACTTAAAAACTAGATTGACACTGAACTGTTATGTTGATACAGTGCAGTATTGAATCACTCTTTCTAAAACCTGACACAAACATAATGGGCTGAATGGCCTCCCTATGTTCCACATCATTCTATGAGATGGCTCTTGATTGAGACCTTAAATGGAGGTTCAGACGGGTGTAAAAATTGCACAGTACTATACATAGAAACATAGAAACTAGAAGCAGGAGGAGGCCATTTGACCCTTTGAACCTGCTCCGCCATTAGTTTTGATCATGGCTGATCATCAAATTCAATATCCTGATTCCCCCTTCCCCCCATGTCCCTTGATCCCTTTAGCCCCTCGAGTTCCATCTAATTCCTTCTTGAAATCACAGAACGTTTTGACCTCAGCTACATTCAGTAGTAGTGAATTCCATTATACGAAGAGGAACTTCACCTGATCATAGAATTGTTGAATCATAGGATCAATATGATGCAGGAGAAGACTTTTTGGCCCATTGAGTCTGCATCGAATATCCGACAGAGAATCTGATCCAGTCCGTATCCTTTTAACCCCACCTATTTATCCCACTAATCCCCTCAACTTAGACATCTTTGGACTCTAAGGGGCAATTTAGCACAGCCAATCCACCCAACCTACACTTCCTGGGACACTGAGGGGCAACTTAGCATGGCCAATCCACCTAACCTGTACATCTTTGGATTGTGGGAGGAAACCGGAGCACCCGGAGGTAATCCACGCAGACACGAGAAGAAGGTATGGGCGGCACGGTAGCATAGTGGTCAGCACTGTTGCTTCACAGCTCCAGGGACCTGGGTTCGATTCCCCGCTCGGGTCACTGTCTGTGCGGAGTTTGCACATTCTCCTCGTGTCCGCGTGAGTTTCCTCCGGGTGCTCCGGTTTCCTCCCACAGTCCAAAGATGTGCAGGTTAGGTTGATTGGCCAAGCTAAATTGCCCCTTAGTGTCCCGGGATGCATAGGTTAGAGGGATTCGCGGGTAAATATGTAGGGATACGGGGATAGGGCCTGGGTGGGATTGCTGTCAGTGCAGACTCGATGGGCCGAATGGCCTCTTTCTGCACTGTAGGGTTTCTATGTGCAAACTCCTCACAGACAGTGACCCGAAGCTGAAATCGAACCCAGTTTTCTGGCGCTGTGAGGC
Organism: Mustelus asterias; assembly: GCF_964213995.1. Taxonomy (NCBI): domain Eukaryota; kingdom Metazoa; phylum Chordata; class Chondrichthyes; order Carcharhiniformes; family Triakidae; genus Mustelus; species Mustelus asterias. The sequence continues at coordinate 115,480,254 of NC_135810.1, forward strand.
AGCAGTACTAACCACTGTGCTGCCCCATGGCCTTACCAATATTTATCCCTCAATAAACATCAGTAAAATAGATTAGCTGGTCATTGTCATGTTGCTCTTTGTGGGAGCTTGCTGAGTGCAAATTGAGTGCAGCTTGCCCGACAGAAGAACAGTTACGACACTTCAAAAGTTCACGATATGCACTTGGGAACATCCTAGGATCATGGACGTCGCTATATAATTGAAAGTCTTGTTTTTTGTGGGGCAGTAAAGGGGAGAATCCATGTAGAACAGATGCAAGTTGGCATGGTGGCACAGTGGGTTAGCACTGCTGCCTCACAGCGCCAGGGACCCGGGTTCAATTCTGGCCTTGGCCACTGTCTGTGTGGAGTTTGCACATTCTCCTCGTGTCTACGTGGATTCCCTCCGGGTACTCCAGTTTTTTCCCACACGCGACAGATGTGTGGGTTAGTTGATTGGCCAGGCTAAAATGTGTGGGGTTACGGGAAGAGGGCCTGGATGGGATTGTTGTTGGTGCAGACTCGATGGGCCAAATGGCCTCCTTCTGTACTGTAGGGATTTATTGTAAGAAGTCTCACAGCACCAGGTTAAAGTCCAACAGGTTTATTTGGTATCATGAGCTTGATGAAGGGGCAGCGCTCTGAAAGCTCGTGATACCAAATAAACCTGGTAGACTTTAACCTGGTGTTGTGAGACTTCTTACTGTGCCCACCCCAGTCCAACACTGGCACCTCCATATCGTAGGGATTTATGATTCATGAACTAGATCGGGACATGAAAAGGGGATGTGAAACATACTAACGTGCATACAAAGTACTGAGATTCCATCACATGAAGTCAGATTACAATGACATTTGATACGGATAAATGTGATCACTGGTTGGGTCTGGCTAGAGGACTGAATGATACAGATGCTGTAGTTACAGAGCTTGCACTATGATTAAACAAACTGTGTTTATGGTTAATTAGGATGTGGAGTCAAGCTGTGAGCAAAGAAATCCAATATCGAAATATTGAAATTGTTTCTTGTACATCAAAGCCTTGGTCGTTAATATAGATCATGAAGAGCAGATATTTCCTAAAGCTCACATGTTGTCTCTCAGTATTGGTGTGTAAAAAGATCCAAAACATTTCTTTAATCATCCTGCTTATCATGCATTTGATTTGATTTATTATTGTCACATGTATTAACATACAATAAAAAATATTGTTTCTTGCGCGCTGTACAGACAAAGCAAACCATTCATAGAGAAGGAAAGGAGAGGGTGCAGAATGTAGTGTTACAGTCATAGCGAGGGCGTAGAGAAAGATCGACTTAATGCGAGGTAGGTCCATTCAAAGATCTGATGGCAGCAGGGAATAAGCTGTTCTTGAGATAATTTGTACGTGTTCTCAGACTTTTGTATCTTTTTCCCAAGGGAAGGTGGAAATGAGAATGCCCAGGGTGCGTGGGGTCCTTGATTAAACTGGCTGCTTTTCCAAGGCAGTGGGAAGTGAAGACAGAGTCAATGGATGGGAGGATGTCTTGAGTGATGGACTGGGCTTCGTTCACGACCCTTTGTTGTTCCTTGCAGTTTTGGTCAGAGCAGGAGCCATACAAAATTGTGATACATCCGAAAAGGATGCTTTCTATGGTGCGTGTGTAAAAGTTGATAAGAGTCAGAGCGGACATGCCAAATTTCCTTAGCCTCTTCAGAAAGTAGAGGTGTTGGTGGGCTTTCTTAACCATAGCGTCGGTGCGCTTGATCGCCTTCAAGAAAGTACAGGAGGTAAATCTGCAACAACACACTCATAGCAGGGATTCATGATCGTAGAAATTGTTCATTAAAGAACTGGGTTCTATCTCTGATCTGAGGGAGCACAGTGCAGTGAAGTCACCCTTCATATAAATGTGACTGCATTTAAATTGTAATGATGCAAGTACTACGCCTCAGCTGTACAGGCTAGGATCACTACTATCAGTCGCTGAAAGTAAGCATGCAGGTACAGCAGGCAGTAACGAAGGCAAATGGTATGTTGGCCTTCATAGCAAGAAGATTTGGATATAGAAATTAGGGATGTTTTACTGCAGTTTATAGGGCACTGGTGAGGCCTCACCTGGAATATTGTGTGCAGTTTTGGTGTCCTTATCTGAGAAGAAATATTCTTGCTATGGAGGGAGTACAGCAAAGATTTACTAGGCTGATTCCTGGGATGGCAGGTCTGTCATATCAGGAGAGACTAAGTCGGTTAGGATTTTAGAAATTGGAATTTAGAAGAGTGATCGGGGATCTCATAGAAATGTATAAAATTCTAACAGGGTAAGACAGGGTAGATTCAGAAAGAATGTCCCCAGTGGTGGGGGAGTCCAGAACTAGGGAGTCGTAGTTTGAGGATAAGGGGGTAAACCTTTTAGGACTGAGGTGAGGAGAAATTTCTTCACCCAGAAGGTGGTGAATGTGTGAAATTTACTACCACAGAAAGTAGTTGAAGCCAGAGCATTGTGTGATTTCAAGAAGAAATTAGATATAGCTCTTGGGGATAAAGGGATCAAGGGATTTGGGTGGAAGGGGGGATCAGGATATTGAATCTGATGATCAGCCATGGTCATGATGAATGGTGGAGCAGATTCGAAGGACGGAATGGTCTATTCCTGTTTCTAGTTTCTGTGTTTCGATGGTTCTATGACACCGTGCTGGCAAAGGAAGCCTTGGCAAGCTTGTCAATGACACATCTGGCTGGCTTTCATCTGTTGCCCACACAGGCGTTCATCTGCAAGGCATCAGGACAACAGTGGCTGACCACAAGATTGGCGGTTGGCGTACAGCACTGGTGGTCGTCTCATTCCCCCTGGACATCACAACCCTTGCCGGCATACAAGGGATCCTTTTGTTCCACACTGGGGACTTCCATTTGGCATCTCCAATGATGACCAACAGTTTGATATAAATTACACACCGCAGGAGATATATTTAAAATTCTTTGCAATATGCCCCAAAAGAAGTAAAACGATATTTATTCCATTCAGGGGTGTATCTGGTGAAGTTAGCTCCTTCCTTTCCTCCTCCACCACAGGAAGATTGAGTTAGCATGCCTATTTAACGGAACTGGATCCTTTTGATGTGACTCAAGCATGCAATCTGGCCTGGAGATCATTTTACTGGAATGAGTTCTTTTTCCATTAATTTAATGGCAGTTTCCGCTGTCTTCTTCAAAGACAATCTACAAGACCTGAAATTAAACTAAATGATAACAATGCATCCTCAGAAGTTTACAAGACTCTCTCCTGCACAATCTTTCCCTTGAGTTATTTATTCTCACTAAAATTAATTATTTATTACAAGTTATTTATTTGCTATATTTGCCTGCTCAAAGGCAACTGTGGAATGAATTCATACAGGAAGCATCCTAGTTTATCGTCTAAGTGGTTTATTCTTTATAGAATAGAATATACAGAATCCCTACAGTGCAGAAGAGGCTATTCAGCCCATCGAGTCTGCATTGACTCTCTGACTGAGTACCTTACCCAGGCCCTCTCCCCAGCCCTGTCCCCATAACAGCATAGAGGCACGGTAGCACAGTGGTTAGCACTGCTGCTTCTCAGCTCCAGGGACCTGGGTTCGATTCCCGTCTTGGGCCACTGTCTGTGTGGAGTTTGCACATTCTCCTCGTGTCTGCGTGGGTTTCCTCTGGGTGCTCCGGTTTCCTCCCACCGTCCGAACGACGTGCTGGTTAGGTGGATTGGCCATGCTAAATTCTCCCTCAGTGTACCCGAGCAGGTGCTGGAGTGTGGCGACTAGGGGATTTTCACAGTAACTTCATTGCAGTGTCTGCAAGCCTATTTGTGACACTAATCAATAAACTTTAAATTTTTATCTTTGGAGTGTGGGAGGAAACTGGAGGAAACCCACGCAGACACGGGGAGAACATGCAAACTCCACACAGTCAACCAAGGCCGGAATCAAACCCAGGTTCCTGGCACTGTGAGACAGCAGTGCTTACTACTGTGCCATCATGCCACCAGTCTCTTATGACTGAGAGTGATCAAGTACTCTCGATCAATCAACATAAGTTGATTTGTTTCCTTCAGAGCAGGCCCCATTGAGATCAGTTGTGACTTGGATCAGCAAAATCAGGAACCAGACTCTGGGATTTTGTTTGTGCATCGCTGAGGATCATTCCAGCTTCTATAATGCATATTACGTATATGTTTTCACCTCTGAATTTCCATTTCGCGCGCAAGCTCACTGGCCGTGTGCTTGTAAAAGCCCCTCTCTTAAATTGAGCTGAGGTGATCTGAGATGATTCACACACCAGTTAAAATTCTGAGGTATTCACAACTATTATGTCAGACTGCATAGTGCCTCACAGCGCCCGGGACCCGGGTTCAATTCCCGGCTTGGGTCAATGTCTGCCTGGAGTTCGCACTTTCTCCCCATGTCTGCGTGGGTTTCCTCTGGGTGCTCCAGTTTCCTGCCACATTCCAAAGACATGCTGGTTAGGTTGATTGGCTATGCTAAATTGCGCCTGAGTGTCAGGGGTCTAGCTAGGGTAAATGCATGGGGTTATGGGGATAGGGCCTGGGTGGGATTGTGGTCAGTGCAGACTCGATGGACCAAATAGCGTCCTTCTGCATTGTAGGGTTTCTATGGTCTATTAAGGCCCTAATCAGGCTTCAGGTGATTGTCAGTTAACTCAGCTAACTGGAGCAGATCCTTATTGAGCTTTCAATTAGACTACTGCACTTACTATCAGGATGAGAAAATCTTACCGATTCAATTCCCACACAGCTCCAAAATCCTGATAGTCCCACCCTCACTCTGGCTCAATCTCACTCCGGATGAGTCTCTCCCACAGTTCACACGCAAACTCAACTCGCCTAAGGTACCGGGTCAAACATTGTTTTTTACCCTTTCATGACAAGGGCATAAAATTGAGGAAGTTATGCTAAACCTATACAAAACCCTAGTTTGGCTCCAGGTTATTGTTCCTACTGTAAGGAGGTGAAGCTCATGGAGAGGATACACAAGTCATTCACTAGGATGGTTCCACTTGTAGGATTTCACGGATGGACTGGAGAATTTGAAATTAGAACAAAGGACAAAGAAAGAACAAAGAAAATTACAGCACAGGAACAGGCCCTTCGGCCCTCCAAACCTGCACCGACCATGCTGCCCGACTTAACTAAAACCCCCGACACTTCCGGGGACCATATCCCTCTATTCCCATCTCATTCATGTACTTGTCAAGACACCCCTTAAAAGTCACTACCGTATCCGCTTCCATACCTCCCCCAGCAACGAGTTCCAGGCACCCACTACCCTCTGTGTAAAAGATCTGCCTCGTACATCTCCTTTAAACCTTGCATCTTGCACCTTAAGCTTACGCCCCCTAGTAATTGACTCTTCCAACCTGAGAAAAAGCTTCTGACTATCCACTCTGTCCATGCCTCTCATAATCTTGTAGACTTCTATCAGGTCTCCCCTCAATCTCCGTCGCTCCAGTGAGAACAAACCAAGTTTCTCCAACCTCTCCTCATAGGTAATGCCCTACATAACAGGCAACATCCTGGTAAATCTTTTCTGTACCCTCTCCAAAGCCTCCACATCCTTCTGGTAGTGTGGCAACCAGAATTGAACACTATATTCCAAGTGCGGCCTAACTAAGGTTCTATAAAGCTGCAACATGACTTGCCAATTTTTAAACTCAATGCCCCGGCCAATGAAGGCAAGCATGCCGTATGCCTTCTTGACTACCTTCTCCACCTGCATTGCCACTTTCAGTGACCTGTGTACCTGAAAACCCAGATCCCTCTGCCTATCAATACTCTTAAGGGTTCTGCCATTTACTGTATATTTCCTATCTGTATTAGACCTTCCAAAATGCATTACCTCACATTTGTCTGGATTAAACTCCATCTGCCACCTCTCCGCCCAAGTCTCCAACTGATTTATATCCTGCTGTATCCTCTGACGGTCCTCATTGCTATCCGCAAATCCACCAACCTTTGTGTCGTCTGCAAACCTATGAATCAATCCAGTTAAATTTTCCTCCAAATCATTTATATATATTACAATCAGCAAAGGTCTCCAGCACTGATCTCTGAGGAACGCCACTTGTCACAGCCCTCCATTCGGAAACACACTCTTCCACTGCTACCCTCTGTCTTCTTTGACCGAGCCAGTTTTGTATCCACCTTGCCAGCTCACCTCTGATCCCATGCGACTTCACCTTCTGCACCAGTCTGCCATGAGGGACCTTGTCAAAGGCCTGACTGAAGTCCATGTAGACAACATCCACTGCCCTACCCTCATCAATCACCTTCGTCACTTCCTCGAAAAACTCAATCAAGTTCGTGAGACACGACCTCCCCTTCACAAAACCATGTTGCCTCTCACTAATACGTCTACTTATTTCCAAGTGGGAATAAATCCGGTCTCGAAGAATCCTCTCCAATAATTTCCCGACCACTGACGTAAGGCTCACCGGCCTGTAATTACCTGGATTATTCTTGCTACCCTTCTTAAACAAAGGAACAACATTAGCTACTCTCCAATCCTCTGGGACCTCTCCTGTAGCCAACGAGGATACAAAGATTTCTCTCAGGGCCCCCGCAATTTCCTCCCTTGCCTCTCTCAGTATTCTGGGGTATATCCCATCAGGCCCTGGGGACTTGTCTACCTCAATATTTCTCAAGAACCCCAATACCTCCTCCTTTTTGATCTCAACATGACTCAAACTATCTACACATTCTTTCCCAGACTCATCATCCACCAAATCCTTCTCTTTGGTGAATACTGACGCAAAGTACTCATTTAATACCTCACCCATTTCCTCTGGCTCCACACATAGATTCCCTCCCTTGTCCTTGAGTGGGCCAACCCTTTCCCTGGCTACCCTCTTGCTCTTTATATATGTATAAAAAGCCTTGGGATTTTCCTTAATCCTGCTGGCCAATGCTTTTTCGTGACCCCTTTTAGCCCTCCTTACTCCTTGCTTACTTTCCTTGTTTTCCACATTTGCTTCATGTGTTCCCAGCCTCCTAGCTTTGACAAATGCTTCCTTTTTCTCTTTGACTCGGCTCACAATATGTCTTGTTATCCAAGGTTCCCAAAACTTGCCATACTTACCCTTCATCCTTACGGGAATGTGTCGGTCCTGAATCCTATCAACTTACACTTGAAAGCCTCCCACATGTCAGATGTTGATTTGCCCTCAAACATCTGCCCCCAATCTACATTCTTCAGTTCCTGTCTAATATTGTTGTAATTAGCCTTTCCCCAGTTTAGCACCTTAACTTGAGGACTACATTTATCTTTATCAATCAGTACCTTAAAGCTTACTGAATTGTGGTCACTGTTCCCGAACTGCTCCCCTACTGAAACATCGACCACCTGGCCGGGCTCATTCCCCAATACCAGGTCCAGTATGGCCCCTTCCCTGGTTGGACTATCTACATACTGTTTCAAGAAGCCATCCTAGATGCTCCTTACAAACTCTGCTCCATCCATGCCCCTAGCACTAAGTGAGTCCCAGTCAATATAGGGGAAATTAAAATCTCCCACCACAACAACCCTGTTACTTTTACACCTTGCCAAAATCTGCCTACATATCTGTTCCTCTATCTCCTGCTGTCAGTTGGGTGGCCTATAGTAAACTCCCAACATTGTGACTACGCCTTTCCTATTCCTGAGTTCTACCCATATTGCCTCGCTGTATGAGCCCTTCGAGGTGTCCTCCCGGAGTACAGCTGTGATATTCTCCTTAACCATTAGTGCAACTCCCCCACCCCTTTTACATCCCTCTCAACCCCGCCTGAAACATCTGTATCTTGGAATGTTAAGCTGCCAATCCTGTCCTTCCCTTAACCAAGTCTCTGTAATGGCAACAACATTGTAGTTCCTAGTACTAACCCAAGCTCTAAGTTCTTCTGCCTTTACAGATACACTTCTCGCATTGAAACAAATGCACTTCAGTCCACCAGACCCTCTCTGATTAGCAATCCCACCCTGCCTGCTGTTTCTCTGTGTCTTACTGGCCCTACTCTCTGGTTCCCCTTCAGCTAATTCACCTTTGCTTTGGTTCCCACCCCCCTGCCAAACTAGTTTAAATCCTCCCGTGTGACACTAGCAAACCTCCCGGCCAGAATATTTGTGCCCTTCAAGTTTAGATGCAACCCACCCTTCTTGTACAGGTCCCACCTGCCCTGGAAGGGACTCCAACGGTCCAGATATCTGAAACCCTCCCTCCTACACCAGCTATTTAGCCACGTGTTGAGCTGCACTATCTTCCTATTCCTAGCCTCACTAGCACACGGCACAGGGAGTAATCCTGAGATTACAACCCTAGAGGTCCTGCTTTTTAACTTTCTACCTTATTCCCTAAACTGCTGCTGCAGGACCTCATCACTCTTCCTGCCTATGTTGTTAGTACCAATATGTACCACAATCTCTGTTCATCCTCTCCCTTCAGAATGCTTTCTGTTCGTTGAGAGACATCCTGGACCCTGGCACAGGGAGGCAACATTCCATCCTGGAGTCTCTTTCACGTCCACAGAAACGCCTATCTGCACCCCTAACTATAGAATCCCCGATAACTATTGCTCTAGTCCTCTTTGTCCCTCCCAGCTTAACAACAGAGCCAGCCGTGGTATCACTGCTTTGGCTGCTGCTGCTGGTGTCCCCTGATAGCCCATCTCCCCCACCAGTATCCAAAACGGTATACTTGTTAGAGAGAGGGATGACCACAGGGGATTCCTGCACTGACTGCCTGCCCTTTCTGGCAGCCATCCATCTATCTGCCTGTACCTTGGGTGTGACCACATCTCTAAAGCTCCTATCTATGACACTTTCCGCCTCCTTCGTGCTCCTAAGTGCATCCAACTGCTGCTCCAACCTATCCATGTGTTCTGTAAAGAGCTGCAATTGGGTGCACTTCCTGCAGACATAGTTGTCCGAGACATTGGAAGTGTCACGGATCTCCCACAGCTCACAAGTGCAACACTTAACCCCACTGACCGACATTTCGAGCACCAATTAAATTATTTGAAAAAATTTCTCAAACTCTTACCTTCACTTTTACCTTCTCACAGTGGCCTTTTTTTTTGGTTAGAGGAGGAGGGAGGTTGTTGATGCTGCCCATCTGAACTAAAACTCCCCACCCTTCCCAGGACTATATCCCTCTAGTCCCACCCTATTCATATATTTGTCAAGACGCCCCTTAAAAGTTACTATCGTATCTGCTTCCACCTCCCCCGGTAGCGAGTTCCAGGCACCCACCACCCTCTGTCAAAAACTTGCCTCGTACATCTCCTTTAAACCTTGCCCCTCGCACCTTAAACCTATGCCCCCTAATAATTGACTCTTCCACCCTGGGAAAAAGCTTCTGACTATCCACTCTGTCCATGGCCCTCATAATCTTGTATTCTTCTATCAGGTCAACCTCCATTGTTCCAGTGAGAACAAACCAAGTTTCACCAACCTCTCCTCATAGCTAATGCCTTCCATACCAGGCCACATCCTGATAAATCTTTTCTCTAAGTATTTTCCTTGGAGCAGAAACGGCTCAGAGGGGATTTGATGGAGGTTCTTAAAATCATAGATGGTTTTGATAGAGAAAATAAAGAGAAATTATTTCCAATGGTTGCAGCATCAACAATCAAACTACTTCTATAGTCCCAAACAACTTCAGCTGCTTCATCAGTGACCTTCCTTCCATCATAAGGTCAGAAGTGGGGATGTTTGTTGATGACTGCACAATGATCAGCACCATTTACGAACCCTCAGATACTGAAACAGTCTGTGTTCATTTCCATCAAGACTTGGGCAATATTCAGGCTTGGGGTGACAATTGGCAAATAACATTAACACCACACGCAAGTGCCAGGCAATGACCATCTCCAATGACAGAGTCTAACCATCTCCCCTTGATATAAAATGGCAGTACCATACTGAATCCCTGACTATCTACATCCTGTGGGTTAGCATTTATCAGAAACTGAACTGGACCAGCCATGTTTGTTTTTAATTCATTTGTGGGACATGGGCGTCGCTGGCTGGCCAGCATTTATTGCCCATCCCTAGTTGCCCTTGAGAAGGTGGTGGTGAGCTGCCTTCTTAAATCGCTGCAGTCCATGTGCTGTGGGTTGACCCACAATGCCATTAGGGAGGGAATTTCAGGATTTTGACCCAGTGACTGCGAAGGAATGGCGCTATATTTCCAAGTCAGGACGGTGAGTGACTTGGAGGGGAACTTGCAAGTGGTGATGTTCCCATATATCTGCTGCCCTTGTCCTTCGCGATGGAAGTGGTCGTGGGTTTGGAAGGTGCTGTCTAAGGATCTTTGGTGAATTGCTGCAGTGCATCTTGTAGATAGTACACACTGCTGCTACTGAGCGTCGGTGGTGGAGGGAGTGGATGTTTGTGGATGGGGTGCCAATCAAGCGGGCTGCTTTGTCCTGGATGGTGTTGAGCTTCTTGCGTGTTGTTGGAGCTGCACCCATCCAGGCAAGTGGGAGTATTCCATCACACTCCTGACTTGTGCCTTGTAGATGGTGAACAGGCTTTGGGGAGTCAGGAGGTGAGTTACTCACCGCAGTATTCCTAGCCTCTGAATACAGTGGCTACAAACACAGGTCACAGGCCGGGAATTCTGCGCAGAGTAACAGCTCAAACCCTGTCTTCCATCTAAAAGGCTCAAGTCAGGTTTATGATGGAATACTCTCCACTTGCCTGGCTAAGTGCGGCTCCAACAACACTCACTACCACCCAGGGTGATGCAGCCGGACTGAATGACACCCCAACCACCATAATAAACATCCACTCCCTCTCCCACCCATGCTCAGTAGCAACAATGTGTACCATCTACAAAATGCATTGCAACAACTCACTAAGGCTACTTTGACAGCACCTTCGAAACCCGCAACCTTTACCATCTAGAAGAACAAGGGCAGCAGACACATGGAAACACCATCACCTGAAAGTTCCGCTCCAAGCCACTCACCACCCTGACTTGGAAATACAGTGCCGTTCCTTCACTGCCACTGGGTCACAATCCTGGAACCCTCTCTCCTCCAGCACTGTGGGTGGTACCTACACCACATGGACCGCAGTGGTTCCAGAATACAGCTCGCTACCACCTTCTCAAGGGCAAATAGGGATGGGCAATAAATGCTAGTCAAGCCAGAGACATCCGGTGAAAGAGTGAAAAGAAAACAGAGGGCATAGATTTAAGGTGATTGGCAAATGAATCAGAGCTAAAATGAGGAAAAGCCTGCTTTCACAATGAATTATAGAATCCTACAGTGCAGAAGGAGATCATTTGGCCCATCAAGTTTGCACCGACCACTATTCCATCCAGGCCCTATCTCCATAACCCTGTGCATTTACCCTGCTAGTCCCCCTGAATGTGGGAGGAAACCAGAGCACCCGGAGGAAACCCACACAGACACGAAGAGAACGTGCAAACTCCACACAGACAGTGACCCAAGTCGGGAATCGAACCCGGGTCCCTGGCGTTGTGAGGCAGCAGTGCTAACCATTGTGCCACCGTGCCGCCCAATGAGTGGTTAAGATTTGGAATGCACTGTCTGAAGGGCTGATTGAAGCAGATTCAATAACAATTTGCAAAAAGCAATTGGATAAACAGTTGAAGGTGAAAAGTCTAGAAATATGGGGAAAGGGTAGGGGAGGAGGACTAACTGTCACTTCAGTTCTCCTCCTTAATGTACAATCCTGATCCTACAATCAAAGACAAAACTACCTTCTCTTTATTTGTTGTTTATTTTTATTCACTCATGGGAATTGGGCATCGCTGACTGGGTCAGTATTTATTGCCCATCCCTAGTTGCCCTTGAACTGAGTGGTTTGTTCGGCCATTTCAGAGGGCAGTTGAGTGTCAACCACATTGCTGTTCTCAGCAGTTTGAATGAAGAAAAGTTAGGTAGTGGAATGAACCAAGTACTCCAACAATTCCGATACTTCTCTTGAGTTCATTTTAAACCCTCCTTCTGATGTCTATCCCCTTTTTCACTTGAAGCACCTCTAGTTCATAAGTTCACAAGATATCCCACTTCAGGGAAGAAATATCACTGCTACACTACATTGGCCATACCTTTACATTGAGAGATGCTGGAATGAACCCATCAACCCTAAAAATCCTACTGTGAGGTTTCAATAATCATGCCGTAAGTTCATAAGATATAGGAGCAGAATTAGGCCATTCGGCCCAACAAGTCTGCTCTGCCATTCGATCATGACCAATAGGCTCCTCATCCCCATTTTCCTGCCTTCTCCCTAAAACCCTTCAACTCATTGCCAATTAAAAATCTGCCTAACTCCCCCTTAAGTTATTCCACAGATTCACAACCCTTTGGGAGAAGTAGTTTCTCCTCAACTCTGGTTTACATTTGCTACCCTTTCTCCTAAGGCTATGACCTCTTGTCCTAGAATGCCACGCAAGAGGAAGCATCTGCTCCACGTCTACTTTATCCATACTTATTATCATCTTGTATACCTCAATTTGATTTCCCCTCATTCTTCTAAATTCCAGAGAGTGTCGGCCTAAACTGTTCAATCTCTCCTCATACGACAAACCCCTCATCTCTGGAATCAATTGAGTGAACCTCCTCCGAACTGCCTCCAATGTCACTACATCTTTCCTCAAATAAGGGGACCAAAACTGTGCACAATACTCCAGGTGTGGTTATCTTCTGACCTCAATGACCTGACTGAATGTGAATCAATAGAAACATGTTGACCATTACTGGTTCCAAATTAGACTTCAGTGATCAGGTCAATTGGAGAAATAATGTGGACAATGGAAAAGTCACATCAAAACAGCATCCCTGATGCATCTGCACCAGTCGGTAAATGGGATATTTGACACTCCCCAATTATTAAAACAAGTTATATCTTCTTCATCGCTGACCTTGAACTTAAACCAGGAAGCAATCACAATTATAACATTTACTATTGCTCTGTGTGTAGATCAATATCATCAGGTTAATTTGGTGAAATTGCAATGATTTCCTTTTGCAAAATGACAACCACTAAATCAAGACATGTGTGTGCTTTGATAGATCAAGGTTTTGTAATCAGAACGGAGTGTACAGCAGTTTCCACTGGTACACAGTTCCAATGGAGATAAACCCCTGTCACCGGCAAGCTTTTCCCAAAGGAAAAAAAGACTTGGATTCATACAGAACCTTCCACGACCTCAGGACGTCCAAGAATGCTCTACAGCCAATTATACATTTTTGTAGTCACTGTGGTGGAATGTGAATTAGAGCAGCCAATTTCTGCAAGATCCCATAAACGGTAATGTGATGAATGACTAGATAAGTTTGTAAGTTCATAAGATATAGGAGCAGAATTAGAACATTCGGCCCAACAAGTCTGCTCCGCCATTCAATCATGGCTGATATGCTCCTCATTCCCATTTTCCTGCCTTCTCCCCATAACCCTTCGACCCATTACTAATTAAAAATCTGTCTAACTCCTCCTTAAATTTACTCACTGTCCCAGCATCCACTGCACTTTGGGGTAGTGAATTCCACAGATTCACAACCCTTTGGGAGAAGTAGTTTCCCCTCAACCCTGTTTTAAATTTGCTACCCCTTATCCTAAGATGATGACCTCTCCAGATATATTGATCCAGCCCGCTATGTTTCCCGTGGTGGGCAAGGTGGGAGATATTCGGTTTTCTGTTTTCTGGAGAAGGGCAAGAACCCAAGATATGGATGGATGTTAGGGAACTTGGGGAAATAAATAGTGATGTCTTGAGGAGTGTACATATTACAGAGAAGGAGGTGCTGGAAGTCTTAAAGCGCATCAAGGTAGATAAATCCCTGGGACCTGATGAAGTGTATCCCAGGATATTGTGGGAGGCGAGGGAGGAAATATCGGGTCCCCTAGCGGAGATATTTGAATCATCAATAGTCACGAGTGAGGTGTCTGAAGATTGGAGAGTGGCAAATGTTGTGCCTTTGTTTAAAAAGGGCTGCAGGGAAAAGCCTGGGAACTACAGGCCAGTGAGCCTCACATCTGTGGTGGGCAAAGAGCCAATGCCCAGGGGGGCATTTTGGCATTGCACGTCAGGTATGGGGGCAGTGCCAAGGGGGTTGGGCCTACTGTGGGTGGGGCATGATGGGGTGGGGCCTCTGGGGGAGATCGGTGGGGATGGGGGAGTTCTGCTGCCACTCTGCAGTTGGGATCGGTGCTGGCGATCAGGGTGGAGGGGCAGCCTGATGAACATAGAACATAGAACATAGAACATTACAGCGCAGAACAGGCCCTTCGGCCCACGATGTTGCACCGACCAGTTAAAAAAAAAAAAAACTGTGACCCTCCAACCTAAACCAATTTCTTTTCGTCCATGAACCTATCTACGGATCTCTTAAACGCCCCCAAACTAGGCGCATTTACTACTGATGCTGGCAGGGCATTCCAATCCCTCACCACCCTCTGGGTAAAGAACCTACCCCTGACATCGGTTCTATAACTACCCCCCCTCAATTTAAAGCCATGCCCCCTCGTGCTGGATTTCTCCATCAGAGGAAAAAGGCTATCACTATCCACCCTATCTAAACCTCTAATCATCTTATATGTTTCAATAAGATCCCCTCTTAGCCGCCGCCTTTCCAGCGAAAACAATCCCAAATCCCTCAGCCTCTCCTCATAGGATCTCCCCTCCATACCAGGCAACATCCTGGTAAACCTCCTCTGCACCCTCTCCAAAGCCTCCACATCCTTCCTGTAATGTGGGGACCAGAACTGCACACAGTACTCCAAGTGCGGCCGCACCAGAGTTGTGTACAGTTGCAACATAACGCTACGACTCCTAAATTCAATCCCCCTACCAATAAACGCCAAGACACCATATGCCTTCTTAACAACCTTATCTACTTGATTCCCAACTTTCAGGGATCTATGCACACATATACCTAGATCCCTCTGCTCCTCCACACTATTCAAAGTCCTCCCGTTAGCCCTATACTCAACACATCTGTTATTCCTACCAAAGTGAATTACCTCACACTTCTCCGCATTAAACTCCATCCGCCACCTCTCGGCCCAACTTTGCAACCTGTCTAAGTCTTCCTGCAAACTACGACACCCTTCCTCACTGTCTACCACACCACCGACTTTGGTGTCATCAGCAAATTTGCTAATCCACCCAACTATACCCTCATCCAGATCTTTAATAAATATTACAAACAGCAGTGGCCCCAAAAGGGGTTGGCATTGCAGTGGGAGGGCTGACACTGCGGGGGTGGAGGGGGGAGGGGGGGGCGGTGGTCGGGACTGCCGGCGGTGGGGGGGCAGATGGGGGGCTGAGAGATCAAGGAGGGCTGTGATGGGAGGTCGGGACTGGAGTCTGCATGTTCTCCCAGCGTCTGCATGGGTTTCCTCCGGGTGTTCCGGTTCCTCCCACAATCCAAAGAAGTGCGAGTTAGGTTGTTTGGCCATGCTAAATAGCCCCTTAGTGTCAGGGGAATTAGCAGGGTAAATGTGCGGGGTTACGGGAATAGAGGCTGGGTGGGATGTGGTTGGTATAGACTGGATTGGCCGAATGGCCTCCTTCTGCACTGTAGGGATTCTATGATTCCCACAGGGTGTTGTGATTCCTTTATTCGCAAGTGATTTATATTGAGAAATACAATGGTGTGTGTGCGAGTTGATAGACTCTTGGGGCCGATTTCCCGCCTCCCCCATGGCACGTTGAGCGGCTGCGGAGGTGACCTGTCATTGGCCAATGACAGGAGCTTCTGGTCCTGCTGTTGTGCACAAGGTTTCTCATAGGTCACACCTTCTCAGCGCCAGGGAACTTGCAAGGGGGGGGGGTCACCATCAGCGGAACCGGAAGATCCCGTCGGTGGGAATGGCCGGACAATCCCATCACTGCTAAAGAACATAGAACATAGAACAGTAGAGCACAGAACAGGCCCTTCGGCCCACGATGTTGTGCCGAGCTTTATCTGAAACCAAGATCAAGCTATCCCACTCCCTATCATCCTGGTGTGCTCCATGTGCCTATCCAATAACCGCTTAAATGTTCCTAAAGTGTCTGACTCCACTATCACTGCAGGCAGTCCATTCCACACCCCAACCACTCTCTGCGTAAGGAACCTACCTCTGATATCCTTCCTATATCTCCCACCATGAACCCTACAGTTATGCCCCTTGTAATAGCTCCATCCACCCGAGGAAATAGTCTTTAAAATAGGCTGTCAACTTCATACAAAATGGGGGTGAGGCACAGAAGAAAATAGATAGGGTGGATAGTTAGAGACTTTTCCCAGGGTGGAAGGTGTAATACGTTGGCGGAGGCAGGAGTCCCTTCACCAAAATCCCTTTATTTACAAACTCTAACAGCAGTACACAGAGTGCTCGCCTTCAGCAGTCTACACCTGGGGGTGTCAGAGGAACTGACACACTCGGTTAAGTAAGGCAAAGACTCCCTGATTGGCTCATCAATTGGATCCTTAATCAGGGAGCTCATATTCCAATAGGCCAACCTCAATGGCCTGACTGAAGTCATTACAGAAGGGTCTACTGCAAGAGGGCACAGGTTTAAGGTGAGAGGTGATAAGTTTCGGGGAGATGTGCGGGGAAAACTTTTCACACAGAGGGTGGTGGGTGCCAGGAACGCACTGCCAGTGGAGACGGTGGAAGCAGCCACATGAGCAACGTTCAAGGTGTATCTTGATCGACACGTGAATGGGAGGCGAACAGAGGGACAGAAACCATGTATCGATGGGCCAAAGGGCCTGTTCCTGTGCTGGATTGTTCTTTGTTCTTTGAAATATGGGTTTGTACCATTTAAGGAGAGGACAGGGAAAAGGAAGAGTGGAGAGAAGGATGGGGAGCAGAGGGGACAATTGAGAAGTATAAAATTATCCAAATAAAAATCATATTTGAAGATTTGAGTGATGTGTACATGAGAATGATGCAAATCAGCTCAACCTGAACTAACCTGAAATCCAGACCATGTACAACTGGAAGCATGTGTACAAGACCAAAGCTTCGTAATCTAACCCCACTATAACTGTATTTGGGAAATCTTTCTCATTGAGACTGAGAGACATGGAATGCACAGCTGTGTAAAGTACTGACACCAACATATGTGAAGCTGGAGAAAGCCACAGCCTCATTCCTGAGACATTTCAGTCTGTAACATCCAGGCCAAAATTACAATCAGGAGTTGCAACATTCATTCCTGTGCCGTGCTCTGACCAGGTCAATGGGATGAACTGGCTTCCTTCCATTCAAACTCCCTGACTGGTCAAAGCAAAGAAAGTTTCTATTCCTTGAGGATATTCTATTTACAAATCAGAATTATTTTAATTATTTTAGCTATAAGCATCAAAGGATCAATCAAAAAAATCAAAGAAAGAGCAAATTTATTAACCACAAAAGCCAAGGAAAATAATAAAAATGCAATGTTAAGCATTCAGCTATTATTCAGTGATTAGACACACACACACAAATACATGCATGGACACTCACATTCACACACATATACACACATACACATACATGCATGCACAAATACCCACACATACACACACACACACACACACATGGACACTCACATGCACACACATGCACACACATACATATACATGAATGCACACACATACACATACACGAATGCACACACATACACACACACAAACATGGACACACATTCACACACATACACATACATGAATGCATAATGCACATGCATACACACACATACATGGACACCCACATTCACACACATGCACATACATACACATACATGCATGAATGCACACCCACACATACATGGGCACTTACAATCACACACAAAAACATACATGCATGCACGAATGCACACACACACACACACACGCACACAGACACACACACACAGACACACATGTCAGAAATAAGGGGATTTAGAGTCCAATAAAAAATGTTAACCTTTATGATTAAGTGTCCTTTGATTATCCTTAACCAATTTAAGTTAGCTGGTTTCTTGGATGTGGTCGGATATAGAAGGTGTTGTAATTTCTGAGATCTTGGTTTCCCAGCAAACCCAGCAAAACTCGTATTTCAAGAGAAAGAGAGGGGGAGAGAGAGAGTAGCCTTCAGCCTGTTTCCTCTGCTGGAGACTTCCTTGTTTCAGACGCAATCTTGCTCTGAAGTGTCTGAGCAGCCTTTATTCAAATGCTTTACCCAATATGTATTTCCAAGATGTTTTGGGTATTAAGTGCCTGTGGCAGCCATTGTTTCACTATTCAGTGTTTTGCATTTTTTCATGTCTCCCCCCTAGACAGTTACAAATTGCGATGGGTGTCTGGATTATAGGAAATGTCTCTCTCGTCAGAATCCCCTGAGGGTGATTGGTTTGTTTCTCACCTTCACCTTAGGATGCGGCCTTGAATTTTTTTATAGTTTCTTCTGTCTCAGTTCAAGTTGCAACATTTCCAATCAGCTAAGAGTTGGAATAATCATATTTTTAAAAAATTAAAGGGGCTATAAACTCATAAAGATTGAGGGGAGGTGCTGGAGTAGTGTTATTGTCACTGAACTAATAATCCAGATCGGCATGTCAGCTACGATCTCACCAACTTTTACAGATGCACCATGGAAAGCACCCTCTCTGGTTGTATCACAGCTTGGTATGATTCCTGCTCTGCCCAAGACTGCAAGAAACTACAAAAGGGACAGCCAGCCGAAAAGAAGTGATTTTTCTGTCCCTGTTTATTTTGGAAATTCTGCTGGTTATCCAAAAGAAAGGTCTTGCCTTCCTGCTCTAAAGGTTCTACGGTTGGTATCTTGACCAGAGAGTCTGTCACTGGGGTTCTGAGAAACTGTTTTGACTTCAAACTGTTCTGAGTGAATCCAGAGAACTGTAGACTTCAACCAAGTGACTCAATTTCCAGTATCATGTGAACATTAGTCTTTGCTGTGTTGAACTTGTTTAAAGTGTTTTGTCTATGGAAGATTTTGGTTTTGATTGGAACATATTAGATACATTTGTTAAGGGCTATACATTACAGTGGTTGCTTTGGTTTCTTGTTTGCAATTGATAAAAGTTCTTGCTAATTTTCTTATAACACACGTTAACTGTATTTTTAAATAAACGTTTGACAAAAGCTCCCGAGTGGGTCATTTGAATCATACCTGAAGTGAAACCTTTCATGTATTCCTGGCCAAATTCAAGATGCAAAACTTATGATTCTGGCAGGCTTTATAAAACACTTGAGTTTCTGACCTGAACCATAACAACTGCCATAAGGATAGAAAAAATAGGAAGTAGAGTAAGCCAGATGGCGCATTGAGTCTGCTTCGCCATTCAATAAGATCGTGGCTGAACTCCAGATCACCTTTGTTGAATCCAACTTTCTTCATGTTATGAGAAGTTTAGAGACAGGAAGATTTGATGCACACTGTGGAAAATTTTACATTTGGTAAATTGAATAGCTTGAATTCAGAAAAAAAGAAGTTAAAACTCAATAGATATGCAGCAGGCCAGCCAGTCAACACCTGCAAAGAAACATGAGATGTTCAGTGCAAGGCAAAATACTGTGGATGCTGGATCCTGAAACAAAAACAGAAAATGCTGGAAAATCTCAGTAAGTCCGACAGCATCTGTGGAGAGGGAGACTGGCGCCAATGTTTTGAGTCTGGGTGACCCTTGATCAGAGCTGGACGAGATATGTTTAGTGATGGATTTAAGGTGCTGCCTGAAAACTGAGGAAAATGCCTGCAGACGGACATGTGAAGTTACTATTTGGGGAAATGGAGATACAGGGACAGATCAGGGAGGAAAGAGATGAAATTGCTGGGCCTCTAGCAGAAATCTCTGTCTCTTCGCTGGACACGGGTGAGGTCCCAGAGGATTGGAGGATAGCAAATGTGGTCCCGTTTTTTAAGAAGGGTAGCAAGGATAACCCGGGTAATTATAGGCCGGTGAGCTTGACGTCCGTGGTAGGGAAATTGTTGGAGAAGATTCTTAGAGATAGGATATATGCGCATTTAGAACTGAATAATCTCATTAGCGATAGACAGCATGGTTTTGTACGAGGGAGGTCATGCCTCACCTTAAAGGTGGCAGCACAGGTGGAGAGGGTGGTGAAGAAGGCATATGGCATGCTTGCCTTTATTGGACGGGGCATAGAATACAAAAGTTGGCATATGATGTTGCGGCTGTATAGAACGTTGGTTAGGCCACATTTGGAATACTGTGTCCAGTTCTGGTCGCCACACTACCAGAAGGACGTGGAGGCTTTGGAGAGCGTACAGAAAAGGTTTACCAGGATGTTGCCCGCTATAGAGGGTCTCAGCTATGAGGAGAGATTGGGTAAACTGGGGATGTTCTCCCTGGAAAGACGGAGGATGAGGGGCGACCTAATAGAGGTGTATAAAATTATGAAGGGCATAGATAGGGTGAACAGTGGGAAGCTTTTTCCCAGGTTGGAGGTGACGAACACAAGGGGTCACAGGTTCAAGGTGAGGGGGGCAAGGTTCAACACAGATGTCAGGGGGACGTATTTTACACAGAGGGTGGTGGGGACCTGGAATGCACTCCCAAGCAAGGTGATTGAGGCGGACACGCTGGGATCGTTTAAGACTTATCTAGATAGCCACATGAACAGACTGGGAACAGAGGGATACAAACGAATGGTCTAGTTGGGCACATGAGCGGCGCAGGCTTGGAGGGCCGAAGGGACTGTTTCTGTGCTGTATTGTTCTTTGTTCTTTGAACCCCCTGGAGGTTTGGAGCAACTGTGGAATGTTTGTTAAAAGGACTGTAATTCCACGGAGAATGCAATGGATAATACATGGAAAAGCTGAATGTCACTGAGGGATCCTGTGTATGCGTAGCCCTGTTTGCTTCAGTCTATGCTAAGACGTAATTTTAAGATATTTCTGCCTATGCACATTCACATTTAAATGCTAGACTCTAACTCTGCTTAACTGATCAATTGCAGCTGGCTTGACTACATGTCAAATCAGAAGGCATGATGGGTTAGATAAAAATTGACTGCATTCCTGAAGGGTACACAATGCAGGCAGACAACAGTTTCTCATAACATAAAATGTTTCTAGACAGAGACAGCAAGTGAAAAACACTTACAATAACAAGATTTGGGTTGGAGACAGCATGCAGAAAAACACTTCCAATAATGAGATAAGTGTTAAGATATATTTTGGATTTTAGGATGTGAGTTTTTCAGTTTCAGGGTTCAGATTAGAGGGATTGGCTGAGAAGCCAATCTCCAAGTTCGCTTTCTTTGCGCTTCTGTCATGTCAATTTTTTAAAGATCTATTCAATAAAAGAAAACCATTTTAAAACTCATACCATAGCTGTCCCCTTATCTCTTCAAACGAACGAATGGATCTGTAGTTCAAAGTATAAGTTGCCTAAAAGAATAGTGTTTAGTCTGTGGTGGTTTTCCGGTCATTTGTTACAGTTTTAAAACATGAAATGTTACTGTGTCATCCCTTTCAGCGACTAACTTGTAGTTCAAATCTCCACCATCGACAAGATTTACCGATGCACTTCAGAGTCTGAGGTTACGTACCAACCGACTCAAGCACAGCTTCTTCCCTGCTGCTGTCAGACTTTTGAATGGACCTACCTTATATTCAGTTGACCTTTCTCTACACCCTAGCTATGAGTGTAACACGACATTCTGTACCCTCTCCTTTCCTTCTCTATGAACGGTATGCTTTGTCAGTATAGCATGCAAGAAACAATACTTTTCACTGTATGTGAATCCATGTGACAATAATAAATCAAATCAAATCTAATCTAGTCTCATCTCATCATTGT
Source organism: Mustelus asterias (assembly GCF_964213995.1). Taxonomy (NCBI): domain Eukaryota; kingdom Metazoa; phylum Chordata; class Chondrichthyes; order Carcharhiniformes; family Triakidae; genus Mustelus; species Mustelus asterias. The sequence goes on from NC_135810.1 coordinate 115,502,043, forward strand.
GCAACTGCTCTATCTGAGATAATTGAATTGCCTGCAGCCCTCAATATTTATATGTCCAAATCTTAAAATCTTGGCAAAGAGGATGATCATTCAGCCCATTGAGGCCGCCTCAGCTTTTAGCCCCACTCCCCTCTTCTTTTGCCATGACCCTGCGTTTTACTTTTCATTTTCAGTTATTTATCCGTTTGAAAGTTAATACTGGATTTGCTTTCGGGAAATACATTCCTATCATACCCCCTGAACTAGCATTAGATTCTCTTTGAGGGAGAGAGTTCCAAATACTATTTTACCGGCACATCCGCGCGAGGTCCGTATGATCCCGCCCGAGCCAGAGTCGGGGCGGGTGTGCCGATAAAATTCCGGCCTTTGTGTCTGAAATGTTTCCCATGCTCACTTATGAAATGTTTGTAATTTTTAGAGTCTCTGTTCCAGTTCCAGAATCCCCATATGGACGGCACGGTGGCACAGCGGTTAGCACTGCTGCCTCACAGCGCCAGGGACACGGATTCAAGTCCCAGCTGTCTGTGTGGAGTCTGCACGTTCTCCCCGTGTCTGCTTGGATTTCCTCCGGGTGCTCCGGTTTCCTCCCACAGTCCAAAAGACGTGCTGGTTAGGTGCGTTGGCCATGCTAAATTCTCCCTCAGTGTACCCGAACAGGTGCCGAAATGTGGCGACGAGGGGATTTTCACAGTAACTTCATTGCAGTGTTAATGTAAGCCTACTTGTGACAATAATAAATAAACTTAAACTTAACATCTTGAAAATGCCAACCAAATTACCCCTTAATCTTCTAAATTCTAAGAAATGTGTTATGATCGGGGTGGGAGTGAAAGTTAAAGTGAACTTATTCATCACAAGTAAGGCTTACTTAACACTGCAATGAAGTTACTGTGAAATTCCCCTAGTCACCACACTCCGGCACCTGTTTGGGTCAATGCACCTAACCGGCATGTCTTTCAGACTGTGGGAGGGAACCGGAGCACCCAGAGGAAACCCACGCAGACATGGGGAGAATGTACAAACTCCACACAGACAGTGACCCAAACCAGGAATCGAACCCGGGTCCCTAGCTCTGTGAGGCAGTAGTGCTAACCACTGTGCTACTGTGCCGCCCCTTGTCTCACTATTCCATAGGTCACAACAGATGTTTAAACGGTTTCTCCAGGCAGCAATAGGGCCAAATACGTGCTTTACCATGAATTGCAGATAGGCATGCATGAACTAGTTTTATTCAATAAACAACATCATTGTTAGTTTATTGTAAAACCAACCGTGTCAAGTAGAAAGGCAAAGTTTATTAACACACAGCTTGAACTGTGAAAGTATAATAAATAGCCTAACTCTCTCTCTCACACACACGCACAGACATGTGCACACAGACACACGTACACACACGTACACACAGACACACAAACACGTACACCGACACACACACAGACACACGTATGCACACAGATACACACATGTACATAGATACACACACACAAACACACACACATGCACACACAGGCACACACACACACATGCACATATGCACACACACATACAAACACACATGCACACACACACACATCGCACACACACACACACACAGACAATAATAACAAAATAAAAGAGGGATTCTGCTAAAAGGTTAAGATTCAAGGTTCAAAAGAAAATGGTGGAGCCCTGGAAATGGTGTCTGGGCTGTATGGTTAATTTCTCAGCACTGCTTTGTGAAACAATCCATAGGATCCATAGAATCCCCACAGTCCAGAAAGAGGCCATTTGGCCCATCGAGTCTGTACTTGACTCTCCGAAAGAGCAATCCAACCAAGCCCTCCCATCCAGCATACCCCCTGTAGCCCTGTGCATTTACCATGGCTAATCCCCCAACCTACACATTTTGGGACACTAAGGGGTAATTTAGCATGGCCGATGCACCAACCCGCACATCTTTGGACTGTGGAAACTGGAGCACCCGGAGGAAACTCACACAGGCATGGGGAGAAGGTGTAAAATACTTTTTGCTGTATGCTAATACATGTGTCAATAATAAATCGCATCAAATCAAAAAATCAAACTTGATGATTCTTCCATTACTTCTCAGGTGGACTTCGAGAGAAACTTTCAGTCGGTTGATCTCAGAATGTAGAGCAACTTTGGAGCAACTTTCATTCACGTTTTGCTTTGGACTGGGCCAGAACCTTCAGGACTTGTTGATCTTTCTTGTTTCGAAAGACAAAGAGCCCGCACTTTTCTAAGCACGCTTTGTTTTTCAAAGCCATTGACCACCATGTGACCATGTAAGCAGTCCACTGAAGTTAAGAGGTTTCCTGTACCTTTAAAGCTGCTTAATTACCTTTTCTTGTGAAATGCTGTCTTTCCCAGGAGCCAGTGGCATTGCCTTAACCCTTTAAGGGAAAGTGTGTTTTATAAAACACAAATTCTTCCAGAATATTCTGAGTTCTTTACAAAGGTGGCACGGTGGCACAGTGGTTAGCACTGCTGCCTCACAGCGCCAGGGACCTGGGTTCAATTTTGGCCTTGGGTCGCTGTCTGTGTGGAGTTTGCACAATCTCCTCATGCCTGTGTGGGTTTCCTCCGGGTGCTCTGGTTTCCTCCCACAGTCCAAAAGACGTGCTGGTTAGGTGCATTGGCCATGTTAAATTGACCCTCAGTGTACCCGAACAGGCACCGGATTGTGGCGACTAGGAGATTTTCACAATAATGTCATTGCAGTGTTAATGTAGGCCGACTTGTGACTACTTTTTCATGATTGAAGTGTTTACGACAAATACAACCCGAGTTTGTACAACCTCAAGGGAACATAGAATCCCTACAATGCAGAAGGAGGCCACTTGGCCCATCAAGCCTGCACCAACCACAAACCCACCCTGGCCCTATCCCTTAACCCCAAGTATTTTACCAAGTGATATACCATGGCCAATCCACCTAACCCGCACATCTTTGGAGTGTGGGAGGAAACCGGAGCACCCGGAGGAAACCCACGCAGACACGGGGAGAACATGCAAACTCCACACAGGCAGTCAGCTGAGGCCGGAATTGAACTTGGGTCCCCGGTGCTGTGAAGCAGCAGCGCTAACCACTGTGACACTGTGCCGTCCCAAACCTTTTCTCATAATTTAACCATTGGAGCCAGGTACAATTCTGGTAAACCTAGGCTGCACTCCCTCCAAGGCTAATATACCCTGCGCACAGTCCTCTAGATGTGGTCCAACCAGGGGCTTTGTACAACTGAAGCTTGACTTCCTCACTTGTGAATCCCAACCCCAAGTTGGTCTTTCCCTGCACCCTAGCTATGGCTGTATCACTACATTCTACACCCTCTCTTTTCCTTCTCCCCTATGTACTCTATGAATGGCATGCTTTGTCTGTATAGCACGCAGGAAACAATAACTCTTCACTGTATCCCAATACATGCCACATTAATAAATCAAATCAAATCAATCACCTCGACTTAAAGCTGAATATTATATCAGCTTTTTTTTGTTGCTTTTTGTACCTGTGCTTTTAGTGATTTGTGTACATGGAGAAAGAGAGGCCTTTGCTCCTTCACAGCTGCTAGTCATTGACATCGCTTTGCTCACTCGCTTTGCCTCTCCATGTCCCTCTGTAACGTTCTGCTCCCATTGCACAACCTCTTGTGCCTCCTAACTCTGTTCCATCTGCTCACCGGTTCATTGCTTATTGCTTTCCCCCCTGTCACTCCTTGACAGATCAGCTTCCCCTCATTTCCTGAGCAAGGTCTCTGAAGCCTGCCTTCTTTGTTTTCTTTACCATCTCGCGCTCATCGTCATTATGCTTCCTGCTCTCCGCCGACCTTCATGGCTCGATGAGCCAATTGGCCTGGAGTCCTTCCACGCTTCCGTGACCTTTTCAAATGTCATCCTGACATTTCCCTTCATCGGTAGAAGATTCGGGGGAAAGATTCTTTTCAAGGGCTTCCTCTCCTTGGACATCCTTCGTTTGTTGAACCTGCGGCTGTTTACCTCACCAGATAGACAAAATAAGGGATATACAAATCGCTGGCAGTACGGATTGCACGTGGCTTCTTGAAGAGAATTGGCCGGTTAAGTGAAACTTTTCTCTCCCTTTCCAAACTCTAATATGTTCCTTGTGTGTTTGCTTAAACTCTTATTCTTGAATTTCAGCAATGGAATGGCTAAAATCTTTAGCTTGCCGAGTGGAATTCAATCACTGAGTACTTTTTCCACTCACTTTTTTGACAATGCTCTATTTATAGGGCACATTTTGTTTTAAAAACATACTCGGTTCCCAAAATCTTCACAAATTTCCCTGTGCATTGTGTAACAATGATGCCATTCTACAGCTGGAACCAAGCATCTGACAAAAAGCCTTTACCTGGGATGTGATTTATAGGCCGGGTTATGCTTAGGATCTGGAAGTCCAGGTTTCTCCAAACTCCACAGCGTGCATCTTTTTAACATGGTCTCTGCCCAGGAGCCATCCAGATCGATAAGCTTGACCAGCTGAGGGTCCAGAGGGGCAATTGTTTCACTTAGAGGGTGGTGAGTGCCTGGAACGAGCTGCCAGAGGTAGTAGCAGAGGCGGGTGCAATTTTGTCTTTTAAAAAGCATTTAGACAGTTACATAGGTACGATGGGTATAGAGGGATATGGGCCAAATGCAGCAATTTTTGATTTGATTTGATTTGCTTTATTATTGTCACATGCATTGGTATACAGTGAAAGGTATTGTTTCTTGCGCACTATACAGACAAAGCATACCATACATACAGTACATAGGGGAGAAGGAAAGGAGAGTGCGCAGAATGTAGTGTTACAGTCATAGCTGGGGTGTAGAGAAAGATCAGCTTAATACGAGGTTGGCCCATTCAAAAGTCTGATGGCAGCAGGCAAGAAACTGTTCCTGAGTCGGTTGGTACGTGACCTCAGAATTTTGTATCTTTTTCCCGAGGGAAGAAGGTGGGAAGAGAGAGTGTCTGGGGTGCGTGGGGTCCTTAATTATGTTGGCTGCGTTTCTGAGGCAGAGAGAAGAGTAGACAGTCAATGGATGGGAGGAAGGATACTGTAATTCAGATGGAAGTATGATTGGAGGGATTGAGCTGGGTACAGCGTGCATTGGAGGAGTGGGGATATAGCGGGGGGTCAGCGAAGGAAGCAGAAGGAGAGTCGGATAACATGGGGGTCAGCACTAGATTGTGGATGGTGGACGCATGGAAGTGTCAGAGATCGGGGGGGTGGGGGGAAGTCGGTGCTCCAGGGGACTGAGATCAGGGGACGCCCTGTCTGAGACCCAAGGTAAAAACGCACCAAGACCTCATCCAGAGGGGCTCTCTGTGGATGATGATGCCACACGGACAATCCATACTGAGGAACACCTTCAGTGGAAAATTGTCAAACTCTCTCACGTGGATAGTTTGCTTTGACCATGAGTGTGAAGAAGACAAATGTTACTGTCCAGGGTGTTGCTGCAGCCCCATCTATCAGCATTGATGATGTGATGCTTGGGACTGTTGATAGCTTCACAGGTCTCCGCAGAAATCTGTCACTTGATGCTGTCAGCAACATGTGCATTGTTAAAGTAGCAGCTGTTATGTCCAAGTTAAGTAAGAGAGTGTGGAACAAGAGCAATCTAACTGAGAACATCAAACTGCAAGTCTACAACCTGTGTCTTCAGTGCACCCCTCTATAAGAACACAAGAACATAAGAATTAGGAGCAGAAGTAGGCCATCTGACCCCTCGAGCAATTCAATAAAATCATGGCTGATCTTTTCATGGACTCAGCTCCACTTACCCGCTCACCATAACCCTTAATTCCTTTACTGTTCAAAAATTTATCTATCCTTGCTTTAAAAACATTCAATGAGATAGCCTCAACTGCTTCACTGGGTAGGGAATTCCACAGATTCATAACCCTTTGTGTGAAGAACTTCCTCCTCAACTCAGTCCTAAATCTGCTTCCTCTTATTTTGAGGCTATCCCCCTAGTTCTAGTTTCACCCGCCAATGGAAACAACTTCCCTGCTTCTATCTTATCTATTCCCTTCATAATCTTATATATTTCTATAAGATCTCCCCTCATTCTTCTGAATTCCAGTGAGTATAACCTCGGTCTGCTCAGTCTCTCCTCATAAGCCAACACTCTCAACTCCGGAATCAACCTAGTGAATCTCATCTGCACCCACTCCAGTGCCAGTATATCCTTTCTCAAGTACTCCAGGTGTGGCCTCACCAGCACCTTATACAGCTGCAACATAACCTCGCTGTTTTAAAACTCCATCCCTCTAGCAATGAAGGACAAAATTCCATTTGCCTTCTTAATTACCTGCTGCACCTGCAAACCAACTCCTTGAGATTCCTGCACAAGGACACCCAGGTCCCTCTGCACAGCAGCATCTGCAATTTTTTACCATTTAAATAATAGCCCATTTTGCTGTTATTCCTACCAAAATGGATGACCTCACATTTACCAACATTGTACTCCATCTGCCAGACCCTCGCCCACTCACTTAGGCTATCTATATCCCTTTGCAGACTTTCAGCGTCTTCTGCACACTTTGCTCTGCCACCCATCTTAGTGTCATCTGCGAATTTTGACACACTACACTTGGTCCCCAACTCCAAATCATCTATGTATAGTAAGGAGACCTGGACAATGTATGCTAGGCTTTTGTTGACTCCGACAGGAACGAGTGGGGGTGTGGGGATGGCCTTGACGAGATGTTCGCCTTCATCGATGACATGTTGAAGGCTCTGGAGAAGATGTCGTAGCTTCTCCGCTCCGGGGAAGTACTGGACGACGAAAGGTACTCTGTTCGCCATGTCCCGTGTTTGTCTTCAGAGGAGGTTGGTGCGGTTTTTCACTGTGGCACGTCAGAACTGTCGATCGATGAGTCGAGTGCCATATCCTGTTCTTACAAGGGCGTCTTTCAGCGTCTGGAGGTGTCTGTTGCGTTCCTCCTCATCTGAGCAGATCCTGTGTATACGGAGGACTTGTCCAAAGGGGATGGCTTCTTTGCTGTGTTTAGAATGGAAGCTGGAGAAGTGGAGCATCGTGAGGTTATCCGTCAGCTTGCGGTTGAGACAACAGACATCTTCTTCGGAGTCTTCAACACGTCATCAATAGAGACGAACATCCCGCCAAGGCCATCCCAACACCCCCACTATTTGCCTTCAACAACCGCGCAACCTCAAACAGACCATTGTCCGCAGCAAACTACCCAGCCTTCAGGAGAACAGTGACCACGACACCACACAACCCTGCCACAGCAACCTCTGCAAGACGTGCCGGATCATCGACATGGATGCCATCATCTCACGTGAGAACACCATCCACCAGATATGTGGTGCATACTCATGTGACACGGCCAACATTGTCTACCTGATACACTTCAGGAAAGGATGTCCTGAGGCGTGGTACATTGGGGAGACCATGCAGATGCTACGACAACGGATGAATGGACACCACTTGACAATCACCAGGCAGGAGTGTTCCCTCCCTGTCGGGGAACACTTCAGCAGTCAAGTGCATTCCGCCTCTGATCAGCGGGTAAGCGTTCTCCAAGGCAGCCTTCAAGACACACGAAAATGCAGAATCACCAAGCAGAAACTGATAGCCAAGTTCTGCACACATGAAGACGGCCTCAACCGGGATCTGGGGTTTATGTCACACTACATTTAACACCCACATTTTGCCTGGGCTTGCAAAATCCTACTAACTGTCCTGGCTTGAGACAATTCATACCTCTTTAACCTGTGATTATCCCTCTCTCCACTCACACTTTCTGTATCTGTAAAGACTTGATTACCTGTAAAGACTCAGATTCCAACCATTATCTTGCAATTGAGTCTTTGTCTATATATGCCGTGTTTGTGAACCCAACTCTCCACTCACCTGATGAGGAAGTAGCGCTCCAAATAAACCTGCTGGACTTTAATCTGGTGTTGTGGGACTTCTTACTGTACTGGAAGTGAGATATGAATTTTTACAGATGCACCATAGAAAGCATTCTTTCTGGTTGTATCACAGCTTGGTATGGCTCCTGTTTCGCCCAAAACCGCAAAGAACTAAAAAAGGGTCAAAAATGTAGCCCAATCCATCACACAAACCAGCTTCCCATCCATTGACTCCATCTACACTTCCCGCTACCTCAGAAAAGCAGCCAGCATAATTAAGGACCCCACACACCCCGGACATTTTCTCTTCCACCTTCTTCCATCGGGAAAAAGATACAACGGTCTGAGGTCACGTACCAACCGACTCAAGAACAGCTTCTTCCCTGCTGCTATCAGACTTTTGAATGGACTTACCTTGCATTAAGTTGATCTTTCTCTACACCCTGGCTATGACTGTAACACTGCATTCTGCACTCTCTCCTTTCCTTCTCTGTGAATGGTATGCTTTGTCTGTATAGCGTGCAAGAAACAATACTTTTCACTGTATGCTAACCCATGTGACAATAATAAATCAAATCAAAAAAGATGGCAAACATTAACAGAGACAACCGAGAGGCAGCTGCCGATGGCTTTAACCTCTGGAGTCTGGCTGTCTGGAGAGGCGAGGAGAAATCTCAACTGATGAAGAAGATGGCCGATAAAACACAGAGGCCAGCAACCTCTGCACCTCCTCAGCCCACTGCCTTCCTCCACAGCAGGTCTGCAGAAACTGCTGTTTCCGAAGCCCACCAGGCAATGTTTAACACGGTGTTGACCACCAGGGTGCAAACCATTGTCTCAAAAGACAAGAGGCTGTCAGGAGCTCCTTTTATATAGAGAATGCAAGAGATAAGGCCCGGAATTTTCCCCAAAATTTACTGTGTCATTTCAGGCAAGAAAACAGGTGCGATCCGTGCCGATGACTGGATATTTACCGGCCCGCCCACCACAGGAATCAGAGCGGACGAGGGCGGCCCATGGAAAGGTGCGTTAACCTCAGGAGGGATTTTATGGTTGTGGGACCAGCGAGGCTGTAAAGTCCCACCCAATATGTCTGGTGTGAATCAGATCGTAATCATCCCGCACGTAGAGTGCGGTGTTGCAATCTTGTCCCATCTGGCTTTTAGCAAGGCGAGGTGGTAAGATTGGGCGGGAGACAAAAAATCAGGTTTGGGCCCAGTTTTCTACCTCCTACGATCATGACGGCACTGTTTTGCCGATTTAAATATTAATGAGAATCACATATGGCCCCCACCAACAGAGACCAGACATGATAGCCTCACCAGGGGAGTTCAGAGTCCATTGAAACCGCCCCCCCCAGGTGGTTTTGGGCAGGGTAGGGCAGTACCCACGTGGCAGACTTTATTGCTCAACGGGCACCCTGGCATCGATTATGGTTTGTAGCTGGGTTTCTGAGTGTGCATACACACAAGCGTCGTCTGTGTACTGCAGTTCAATGGCAGAAGTTGGGGTGGTCTTGGTTCTGGCCTGAAGGTGTCTGAGCTTCAACAGTTTCCCACTTGTCCAGCAAATTAACTTCACTCTCGCGGGCAGCTTCAATTACCACCACCACCCCACCTCTAAGTCCGAAAGTTCTGGATTCAAGTCCCACTTCAGGTTGGTTTCATTGGTTAGAACATTGAATACAGGAGTTGGGATGTCTTGTTGAAGTTGTACAAGATATTGGTGAGGCCAATCTTGGAATACTGTGTGCAATTCTGGTCACCCTATTATAGAAAGGATATTATTAAACTAGAAAGAGTGCAGAAAAGATTTACTAGGATGCTACCGGGACTTGATGGATTGAATTATAAGGAGCGGCTGGATAGACTGGGATTTTTTTCTCTGGAGCGTAGAAGGCTGAGGGGTGATCTTATAGAGGTCTATAAAATAATCAAGGGCATAGATCAGCTAGATAGTCAACATATTTTCCCAAAGGTAGGGGAGTCTAAAACTAGAGGGCATAGGTTTAAGGTAAGAGGGGAGAGATACAAAAGTGTCCAGAGGGGCAATTCTTTCCCACAGAGGGTGGTGAGTGTCTGGAACAAGCTGCCAGAGGTAGTAGTGGAGGCGGATATAATTTTGTCTTTTAAAAAGCATTTAGATAGTTACATGGCTAAGATGGGTATAGAGGGATATGGGCCAAATGCGGGTAATTGGGATTATCTTAGGGGTTTAAAAAAAAAGGTGGCATGGACAAATTGGGCCGAAGGGCCTGTTTCCATGCTTTAAACCTCTAGGTTTCTGACTCTATGACTCTATGACTCCAGGAGCGGGATTTTCTGGCCGTACTCCCTGCAAGGCTGGAAAATCCTGCCCAATGTCGACGGATCTTTGCATGATCCTGTCCCGCCCGCTATGATTCTCATGGTGGGTAGGACAGGAAAATTCCACGCCAGGACTTGTTGACCATGGAAAGAGCTTTGCGTCGATACCCAGCCTCCCAATGCTCCTCCTCTCTTTCCCAAAATGAAGAACAGGTGTGGATTATATGAAGCAAAATTGGGGAAGGGCTGCCTTGACAGCAGTGCTCACATCCCAGGAAAGAATAAAGGCAACAAGCAAACCTCAGACAAATAAGATGCATTGATCTGTGTACATCATCTCCTGGGGTGAAATCATAGAAGGAGACCATTCAGCCCACTGAGTCTTTGCCAGTTCTTTTGAAGAACATTCCAGTTGTTCCTTAATCTCCAAAGATGTCTGGGTTAGGTGAATTGGCCATGGTAAATTGCCCCTTAGTGTCCAAAGATGGAATAGCCGCGGGAAATGTGTGGGCTTATGGGGATAGGGCGGGAGAGAGAGGGTCTGGGCAAGGTAATCTGTCAGAGAGTCGGTACAGACTCAATGGGCCAAATGGCCTCTTCTGCACTGTAGGAATTCTACGATTCTATGACCCTGTCGTCACCCTTGATGAATCTTCGGTGGGTGAGGGTATTCCTGATTTTTGATGCCCTGAAGACCATCCAATTTCACACCGAGCTGGATAGGGATATCCTTGTATAAAGAATGGTACAACTGCAATCATAGCTATTACTTAAAGATGTACTCCGTGTGCTCACATATACTCCCTGGGGCCATTTTAAATGGATAATGACATATTTGTAATAAATCACATGCAATAAAATCTGATCTGATATGTTTTATGTTCCAAATCAGCCGCGATGCGTGTAAACCCTTGCAACTATTCAAGGTCACCTTTCTACACACTTGAACTATTTCTACTAAGTTAAGTCCATGTATTTACACGCAATGACTTTTCTTTGAGTGAAGTCAGTGTTGAGTGATAGATTGCTGAAGACTAAAGATGGCATCTGGATGGGTACATGAATAGGGAGGGAATAGAGCGATATGGACCGAGTAAGGGCAGAATGTTTTTTCTTTAGTTTAGTTACAGCATCATGATCAGCACGGGCTTGGAGGGCTGAAGAACCTGTTCCTGTGCTGTACTTTTCTTTGTTCTTTGATCTTTGTTCTTTATCAGTTTAAAGTTCAAAGTTTATTTATTAGTGTCACAGGTAGGCTTCCATTAACACTGCAATGAAGTTACTGTGAAAATCCCCGAGTCGCCACACTCCGGTGCCTGTTCGGGTACACTGAGGGAGAATTTAGCACGGCCAATGCACCTAATCAGCATGTCTTTCAGACTGTGGGAGGAAACCAGAGCAGCCAGTGGAAACCCACGCAGACACAGGGAGAACGTGCAAACTCCACACAGACAGTCACCCCAAACCGGGAATCGAGCCCGGGTCCCTGGCGCTGTGAGGCAGCAGTGCCAACCACCGTGCCACCCATGGCATTACCGTGACATCAATCTGCAATTTAATACATATTCTGCATCATTCCTCCGAGTCACATCAATAGAATTGGGTTAAAGCGACCCGAGAAGAGAGCAGTGCTTTTATAGTGAGATATGGAATCTGCATGAAACACTTTGCCAAAAAAGGTCCATTGACCTTGAGCAGGATTTTACAGTTTCAGGGCGCGTGAAGCCTCCAAAGTTCCTCCCCGTTGTATTTTAAGTATGCTGCTCTCCTGGATGAACTTTTATTACAGCAGCAAATTTATACCTTTAATAAAATGTCCCAGCGTGCTTTGCATATAGAACATAGAACAGTACAGCACAGAACAGGCCCTTCTCCGAAACAATAGCCATTCATTGCTGCCAGTCTCCCTTCCTCCATCCTTGGGGGTTTCTCTTTTCCACCAGAAGGGAAGATAGCGCATGCCCATATTTTGCTGCTGTTACTGTGCGACTGGCCTGAGCCATGAGAGGATTGGCTCCTGCTCCAGGAACGTCTTGATTGTAACAAACTTCCGGCTGAATTTTCCGGCCCTTCCTGTCAGCGGGATCTTCTAGTCTTGCTGACGGTGACCCTCCCCTTCCGCGATGGTTTCTCTGACAGTACGGCCAACGAACAACATAATGCATCCTTGACAACGGTGGGACTGGAAGACTCCATCACTGGCCAATGGCAAGCAGCCTCCACTGCCAGGAAACATGCCGCGCGGAGTGAGGGGCCGGGGTTTGTGGGGGTGAGGGGTCGGGGGGGGGGAGGGGAGGGGATGTGGGGGGGTTAGTTTCATCCCATTCCTCATATTTATTTTCAAATTTCGCCAAAGCCTCATCCCTCCCTATACCTGTAATTGCTTTCAGCGTGGCAACCCTCAAGAGGTATCTGCCCACCTTTCATTCTGGTTTCTTGAGCATCCTTGATTTTAATTACTCTGCCTTTTGCCGCCAACATCTGGAGCTCCCTCTCTAAGTTATTCCACCTCATTTTCCTTCTTAGAAACTAACTCTTCAGCCATCTGCCCTAACTGTCTCCTGACGCATTTTGGAGTCAAAGTTTGATCCGTGCTGGAACATTTAAGTGGTTATTGGATAGGCACATGGAGCACACCAGGATGATAGGGAGTGGGATAGCTTGATCTTGATTTCAGATAAAGCTCGGCACAACATCGTGGGCCGAAGGGCCTGTTCTGTGCTGTACTGTTCTATGTTCTATATGCAAAGCACGCTGGGACATTTTATTAAAGGTATAAATTTGCTGCTGTAATAAAAGTTCATCCAGGAGAGCAGCATACTTAAAATACAACGGGGAGGAACTTTGGAGGCTTCACGCGCCCTGAAACTGTAAAATCCTGCTCAAGGTCAATGGACCTTTCCATTGTCCGCCCCTCGCCCCCTTCGATTCCCATGGCGGGTGGTAAAATTCCAGCCCATGTCTCAGATAAAGGGAGTAAAGGAGGATATCTATAACTATATATTTTTTTATTCATTTGTGGGACATGGCGTGTCACTGGCTGGCCAGCATTTATTGCCCAGCCCTACTTGCCAGAGGGCAATTGAGAGTCAACCACATTGCTATGGCTCTGGGGTCACATGTAGGCCAGACCGGGTAAAGACGGTGGGTTTCCTTTCCTAAAGGACACCATCAATGAACCAGATGGGATTTTCCGACAATCAACAATGGTTCCATGGCCATCAGTAGATTCTTAATTCCAGATATTTTTTATTGAATTCAAATTCCACCATTTGCCATGGTGGGAATCGAACCCGGGTCCCCAGAACATTAGCTGAGTTTCTGGATGAATAGTCTAGCAAGAATACAACTAGGCCATGGCCTCCCTATATGTACATATATCTATAATGGTCAGATTCTGAAGGGTGGAGATAATGAGTTGATGGAAAACAATTTTCATTTCTATAAAGCAGACACCTTCCCAAACACACCAAGTGTCCAAACTAATTTGCAAAACGAAATACAGGATGCTACGCAGTGCAATAAAATGCAGTGTAAATACTTAAGTGGAAAAATATTGCGCACATAATGCCAAATGGCTTCTGTAATTCTGAAAGGTCTATTAAATTGGGCAAGACTAACTCTCCTTCTATTAAACAACACTCTCCAGATACGAACATAAATGTCCAAACTAATCAGAGAAAATATAACGGGCTGTAACAAGAATTAGACCAAGCCTCAGTGTCATTCATCACGGGAACAGTTTACAGGGAGTTTGAGAGATTTTGGTATTGCTGGTGCCAAAATTTACAGTCCATCGATAGTTTCCCCTGGGAAAGTTGTGCTGAGTCACGATTTCTACTCTGCTGCAGTCTGTGCCATAAAAAAGAAAGATTTCCATTCATGTAGCACTTTCCACAGCCACTGAATATCTCAAAGTACTTTACAGCAACTGAAGCTTTCTGGAAGTTATGTCACGGGCAGCATGTATGTGCTCACTAACTGCCCATATGTTTCGCGTGGAACATTCACGACATGTTGGTTAGGGTGCATTGACCCGAACGGGCGCCGGAGTGTGGCGACTCGGGGAATTTCACAGTAACTTCATTGCAGTGTTAATGTAAGCCTCCTTGTGATGAATAATTGAACTTTAACTTTATCCATTGAGTGCATATTCCAATTAAATAATTCAGCAGCAAGCATTTGTGTGTTTAAAATAAAGAATGTTATTTATTCTCATACACTTAACCCAAAACTAACACAGTGTCATGCATTCAGTCTCATGCCTGCACACATAAAAAAACAAAGGATGAATTTAACAAATTTCAGTTGATTCATTCTCTTCCTTATGATTTGATTTGATTTATTATTGTCACATGTATTAGTATACATGAAAAGTATTGTTTCTTGTGCACTATACAGACAAAGCATACCGTTCATAGAGAAGGAAAGGAGAGTGTGCGTAGCTCGGGTGCACAGAAAGATCAACTTAATGCGAGGTAAGTCCATTCAAAACTCTGCGAGCAGCAGGGAAGAAGCTGTTCTTGAGTCGGTTGGTACGTGATCTCAGACTTTTGTATCTTTTTCCCGATGGAAGAAGGTGGAAGAGAGAATGTCCAGGGTGCATGGGGTCTTTGATTATGCTGGCTGCTTTGCTGAGGCAGTGGGAAGTGTAGACAGAGTCAGTGGATTGGAGACTGGTTTGAGTGATGGACTGGGCTTCGTTCACAACCCTTTGTAATTTCTTGCGGTCTTGGGCAGAGCAGAAGCCAAACCAAGCTGTGATACAACCAGAAAGAATGCTTTCTGTGGTGCAACTGTAAAACTTAGTGGGAGTTGCAGCTGGCATGCTAAATTGCCTTAGTCTTCTGAGAAAGTAGAGGTGTTGGTGGGCTTTCTTAACTATAGAGTCAGCATGGAGGGATCAGGACAGTTTGTTGGTGATCTGGGCACCTGGAAACTTGAAGCTCTTGACCATTTCCACTTCACCCCCATTGATGTCGACTTCATTCCCATTGATTAAACTTTCCCCCTTTTACCTTAAACCTATGTCCCCTAGTAATTGACATTCCTACCCTGTGGAAAAGACCCTGAGTGTAGTCTCCCCATTGAAAGGCCTGTGGTTTCTTGAATGAATTTGATGATTTAGAGTTGAAGTCAGGGCCTTGCCAAGTGAAGGATTGACAGCAGTTTCTTAGGTTTCTTTTAGTCCAATGTCTAGAGGTTGGTTCTCGGGTGAAATTTGAAACTGGAAGTTAAGTACTTTGGTCGCTTGATGGCTCGCAACAAGTTTCAAAGTCTGTTTCTGATACTGGCTGATGATTGGTGGATCTTATAAGGTAACAGTGACAGCCTTTATCAGTAGCTGTTGCCTTGTCCCTGTTCTACAAGCTGCCCAGTTTGCTTCTGTATTGGTCCTAGGATATTAAAAGATTTCAGCATTAGAAAAAAGTTTCAGTCACATTTTCAACGGCCATTGTACACCCAGAGTGGTTTAAAATAATAGGATATTGATATACAATATACAATAGGTGTTGGTCTTTCACCATTAACTTATGGATAACGGGTTTCATCAACTTTCTTTTGTGAAGTTGCAAACCTGGAGACATAGTGGAGCGATCTTACCAAAAGCTTCATAGTGCCAACTGAGCGTGAAAATGGGAGAGAGTCACACTGTTTTTTGGGTGGGTTAAAACTGGAATCTTACCGAACACTGTCAAAAAAATGAAGCCAAACCTATTTCTCGCCAGCAGAGTGAGCCCGGATGATTGCGTCCCGAATTTACTTGTAATATTTAAATCTGTACTTAAATAGATTTTATTCAATTTTATTTACCGGATGAATCCGGAGCCGGTAGGATCGCGAGAGGCGAGAAATCAGGCGCACACCTGATTTCTCGTCACTCTCGTAATCTTACGGACTTGCGCCACCCATTGGTAATATTGCGGCCATAGAGTCTAGCACATGAACTCTATCACCTCGCCCGCTGTGGAATCGGGGCGGGCAAGGGTCCAACAACGGAAATCTCCGTTGACCCCGAGTGGGAATTTCTGATCTCGTTCGAGCGAGACCATAAAATCCCATCCTAGGGCTCCACTGATTCTGTGTTTCAAGCAAGCTGCAAAAAGAGCAAGTGCAAAATCCACAGATAATATTTGCCTTGTTCTGTACATTCGCACACACGCCCATTTCCCAACCCCTCCCTCCCCCCTCACCAAACGATAGCTGTTCAATTCTGATATTTCTGAAAGCTTGATAGTCCATAGCCAATAAACAAACCTGACCCCTTGGCAGCCATCTCAACAACTTATCAAACAACTTTTAGATAAGTCAAAAAAACTGTTCCAGAAGCTTCTATACAAGTACACATGTTTAAAGTTATGAACGTGACAATGCCTTGACGAAAGAACATAAGAACATAAGAACTAGGAGCAGGAGTAGGCCATCTGGCCCCTCGAGCCTGCTCCGCCATTCAATAAGATCATGGCTGATCTTTCCGTGGACTCAGCTCCACTTACCCGCCCACTCACCATATCCGTTAATTCCTTTACTGTTCAAAAATTTATCTATCCTTACCTTAAAAACATTCAATGAGGTAGCCTCAGCTGCTTCACTGGGCAGGGATTTCCACAGATTCACAACCCTTTGTGTGAAGAAGTTCCTCCTCAACTCAGTCCTAAATCTGCTCACCCTTATTTTGAGGCCATGCCCCGTAATTCTAGTTTCACTCGCCAGTGGAAACAACTTCCCTGCTTCTATCTTATCTATTCCCTTCATAATTTTATATGCTTCTATCAGATCTCCCCTCATTCTTCTGAATTCCAATGAGTATAGCCCCAGTCTGCTCAGTCTCTCCTCATAAGCCAACCCTCTCAACTCCGGAATCAACCGAGTGAATCTCCTCTGCACCCCCTCCAGTGCCAGTATATCCTTTCTCAAGTAAGCAGACCAAAACTGTGCACAGTACTCCAGGTGTGGCCTCACCAGCACCTTATACAGCTGCAACATAACCTCGCTGTTTTTAAACTCCATCCCCCGAGCAATGAAGGGCAAAATTCCATTTGCCTTCTTAATTACCTGCTGCACCTGCAAACCAACTCCTTGAGATTCCTGCACAAGGACACCCAGGTCCCCCTGCACAGCAGCATGCTGCAATTTTTTACCAACTAAATAATAGCCCATTTTGCTGTTATTCCTAGCAAAATGGATGACCTCACATTTACCCAAAATGACTGGACAATTGCAACATAGGAAGCAGAGCAGCCATGTTGTGAACAAAAAGCCTTGGCAGAGTGGAATGCGGAAATGACCAGATATTTTTATGGCACTGACTGCAGGGTCGATATAGGCCAGGACACCAGCAAAACTCCGCTGCTCTTCTTCACAATGGTTCCATGAGACTTCTGACATCTGAAGCAGACAGTGTCTCAGTTTAATGGCTCATTGGAAAAATGGTACCTTTGACAATGCAGCACTCTCTCAGTATCTTACTGGAGTATTAACTTCAGTTTTCCTGCTGAAGTCCTGCCGTGGGAATTGAACCCAGAAATCCGAGGCAGCAATGTGACCAACTGAGCCACGGCTGGCACAGTGCGTTAGGTAAGGGGATTCCAGGCACGGTGCACAGTGGTCAGCACTGCCGTCTCACAGTGCTAGGAACCTGGGTTCTATTCCTATAGAGACTGAGCAGACTGGGGCTATACTCACTGGAATTCAGAAGAATGAGGGGAGATCTGATAGAAACATATAAGATTATGAAGGGAATAGATAAGATAGAAGCAGGGAAGTTGTTTCCACTGGCGGGTGAAACTAGAATTACGGGGCATGGCCTCAAAATAAGAGTGAGCAGATTTAGGACTGAGTTGAGGAGGAACCTCTTCACACAAAGGGTTGTGAATAGAACCCAGGCTCACTGTCTGTGTGTAGTTTGCACATTCTCCCCGTGTCTGTGTGGGTTTCCTCTGGGTGCTCCAGTTTCCTCCCACAGTTCGAAAGATACGCAGGTTAGGTGGATTGGCCATGCTAAATTGCCCCTTAGTGTCAGGGGCACTAGCTAGGGTAAATGCATGGGGTTAAGGGGATAGGACCTGGATGGGATTATGGTCAGAGTAAGCTTGATGGGCCATATGACCTCCTTCTGCACTGTAGGATTCAAAGATTCCCAGTTAGGGTCACTGTCTGTGTGGAGTTGGCACGCTCTCCCCATGTCTGCGTGGGTTTCCTCCGGGAGCTCCGGTTTCCTCCCACAGCCCGAAAGACGTGCTGGTTAGGGTGCATTGGCCCTGCTAAATTCTCCCTCAAAGTAACCCGAACAGGTGCCAGAGTGTGGCGACTAGGGGATTTTCACAGTAACTTCATTGCAGTGTTAATGTCAGCCTACTTGTGACAATAATAAATAAACTTCAACTTTAATGAGGGGACATTGGAAGCCCCCTGGCAGCAGAGAAAAGGCAAAGTGAAATAATTGCAGTTCACCTGCAACAGCAAAGAAAACAAGTGTGTTCGAAATCCATGGATACATCTGTTCTGTTGATCAGTACAAAAGTAGGTTGTTACTGCCCTGTCGACCCTTGCTGTGAAACATTGCTCCTTTCCAGTCAGAGGCTGTTCGGACTCTGCACTGTTGTTCCTTTTGCCTATTGAAAGCAGAAAGGTGAAGCACACCAAAATAAAAATTCTGCAATTCAATGTTTTCGTTTTTCCAAAACACGTTTCCGAGGTGATTTAAGGGAGACGTTATTGTTGCTTCAGCTGTTCAATTAAACTCAGCAAAGCCCAGTTGCCGTAAGAGCCTGCGCACCCTCATTAGGAGCCTCTTGGTTACAAAACAAACAGTTCCCATAGGGAAATGATCTACTGTGCAGGCAACATGATCAAGTTAGCAACATAAGCAGCAGAAATAGACCAAACAGTCCCTTGGGCCTGCTCCACCTCTCAATTAGATCATGGCTTATCGGCATCTTTTCCTGCCTTCGCCCCATATCCTTTGAAATCCTTACCAATCCAAAAATCTACGCGGATAAGTCATGGAATCCCCACGGTGCAGGAGGAGGTATACAGTTTTGGTCTCCTCACTTAAGGAGGAACATACTTGCAATGGAAGCAGTTCAGGGAAGGTTCACCAGGCTGATTCCTGGGAGGACGGAGTTGCCTTATGCGTTTGGGCAGTTTGAGCCCATATTCATCTGAGTTTTGAAGAATGAGAGGTGATCTTATTGAAACATTGAAGATTCTGAGGGGGCTCGACATGGGGGCATGTTTCCCCTCATGGGATAATCTAGAATTAAGGGGCCCAATTTATAAATAAGGGCTCCCATGTTTAAGGGGAAGATACGGATAAATGGGGTGGCACTGTGGTTAGCACTGCTGCCTCACTGCGCCAGGGGCCCAGGTTCGATTCACGACTTGGGTCACTGTCTGTGTGGAGTTTGCACGTTCTCCCCGTGTCTGCGCAGGTTTCCTCCAGTTGCTCCGGTTTCCTCCCACAGTCCGAAAGACGTGCTGGTTAGGTGCATCGGCCATGCTAAATTCTCCCTCAGTGTACCCGAACATTCCCCAAGCCGGGAATTGAACCCCTGTCCTTGGCGCGGTGAGGCTGCAGTGCTAACCGTTGTGCCACCATATCGCTCATTAAGGTGATGGAGAACAGAACTAAGGAAAGGAAAATTCTCGATTGTCTTTGCTGTCAGTGGCTGAAGCAATCAGAGAATTGCCCAGACTTAGTGCAGAACAACCTCTGCATCATCCAGACAGCAAGGGAGATTTGAAAAGCTTATCTGTTCCAGCAGAAACTCATCGTGTGAATATCTGGTTCCTCCCAGCTCATCCCACAGCTGCTTAAATAGAATAGTGGAACAGTTCCTGCAAAATCCGGTTTCCAAGATGTCCCAAAGGTTTCACATCATCGCGTTACTGGCATAGCCAAATAAGTAATAGGCAATTTGGGGCAGGATTCAGTATTTAATTACTATTACTTCTATTACTATTTAATTGTACTTTTTGATTTTGACACAAAGCCCTGGCCAACTACTACAGGAGATTGGATATTCCGCAGCACACCATGTGACTCTCTCTGGCACCTCTTTTCCAAAGGTGAAGGGACAATGTCATAGAGTCATTGAGTCATCCAGTACAGAAGAGGCCCTTCGGCCCATTGAGTCTGCACCATCAAAATTGCACTAAATCCACACTGGTCCCAGGTTCTAGCCCATAGCCTTGAATGTTATGACATTTCAAGTGCTCAGGTCGAGAGGCAGTAGATTTAAAACTGAGATGAGGAGGAACTACTTCTCGCAGAGGGTGGTGAATTCGTGGAACTTGCTGCCCCATTGCACGGTGGAGTCTGAATCATTAAATAGTTTCAAGAAGGAGATAGTTATATTTCTAATTATAAAAGGGAAAGAGGTATATGGGGAACAAGTGGGGAGGTAGATTTAAGACCAAGGAGAGATCAGCCATGATCTGATTGAATGGCGGAACAGATTTGAAGGGCTGAAGTTGTCTACTTCTGCTCCAAATTCCTTTGTTCCTATGTACTTTTTAAGGGTTGTGAGGTTTCCCGCCTCTACTACCCTTCCAGGCAGTGCATTCCAGACTCCCACCACCCTCTGGGTGAAAAAAGCCTTTCTTCAAATCCCCTCTAAAACTCCTGCTCCTCATCTTAAAATAATACCCCTTAGTTATTGTCCCTTCAATTAAAGGGAACAGCTGCTTCCTATCCACCCTCTTCATACCTTCACCATATTATACACCTCAATCAGGTCCCCCCTCAGTCTTCTCTGCCCTAAAGAAAACAACCCGAGACTATCCAGCCTCTCTTCATTGTTCAGATGTTCCATCCCAGGCAACATCCTGGTGAATCCCCTCTGCACCCTCTCCAGTGCAATCACATCCTTCCTATACTATTTATACTACTCCCCAAAGGTAGGGGAGTGTAAAACTAGAGGGCATAGGTTTAAGGTGAGGGGGGAGAGATACAAAAGTGCAGAGGGGCAATTTTTTCACACAGAAGGTGGTGAGTGTCTGGAACGAGCTGCCATAGGTAGTAGTAGAGGCGGGTACAATTTTATTTTTAAAAAAGTGTTCAGACAGTTACATGGGTAAAGAGGGATTTGGGCCAAATGCAGGCAATTGGGACCAGATTAGGGGTTTAAAAAAAAAAGGGTGGCATGGACAAGTTGGGCCAAAGGGCCTGTGTCCATGCTGTAAACCACTATGACTCTATAGTGAGGCGATCACAATTGCACACTGTACTCCATCTGTGGCTTAACCAAATTTCTATACAACTCCAACATGACTCCCAGCCTCGATTGATAAAGGCAAGCATCCCATACGCCTTTTTTTATCACACCACTAATATGCCCTTCCATCTTCAGAGATCTATGGACAAACACGCTAAGGTCCCTTTGTTCCTCAGGACTTCCATTCCCCCATCCTATCCCTGCAGCAATGTTCAATCAGTCCTTTCATTGAAGAACCATAGAATCCATACAGTGCAAAAGTAGACCACTCGACCCATTAAGCCTGCACTGACTCTCCAAAAGAGCATCTTACCCAGACCCAGGCCCCTGCCTTATCCCCATAGTAAGAAGTCTCACAACACCAGGTTAAAGTCCAACAGGTTTATTTGGTAGCAAATACCATAAGCTTTCGGAGCACAGCTCCTTCGTCAGATGGAGTGGATATCTGTTCTCCAACAGTGCACAGACACAGAAATCAAGTAACAGAATACTAATTAGAATGCAAATCTCTACAGCCAGCCAGGTCTTAAAGGTACAGACAATGTGGGTGGAGAGAGCATTCAACACAGGTTAAAGAGATGTGTATTGTCTCCAGACAGAACAGCCAGTGAGATTCTGCAAGATCACGGGGAAAGCTGTGGGGGTTACTGATAATGTGACATAAATCCAACATCCCGGTTTAGGCCGTCCTCATGTGTGCGGAACTTGGCTATCAGTTTCTGCTCAGCGACTCTGCGCTGTCGTGTGTCGTGAAGGCCGCCTTGGAGAACGCTTACCTGAAGATCCAAGGCTGAATGCCTGTGACGGCTGAAGTGCTCCCCCACAGGAAGAGAACAGTCTTGCCTGGTGATTGTCGAGCGGTGTTCATTCATCTGTTGTCGTAGTGTCTGCATGGTTTCCCCAATGTACCATGCCTCGGGACATCCTTTCCTGCAGGTAGACAACGTTGGCCGAGTTGCAAGAGTAGGTACCGTGTACCTGGTAGATGGTGTTAAAGAGATGTGTATTGTATTGTCCCTGTGCTTAATGCTCCCTCCACCCACATTGTCTGTATCTTTAAGATCTGGTTGGTTGTAGGGATTCGCATTCTAATCAGTATTCTGTAACTTGATTTTGTGTCTCTGTGCCCTGTTTGAGAGCAGATTTCCACTCCATCTGACGAAGGAGCAGCGCTCCGAAAGCTAATGGTATTTGCTACCAAATAAACCTGTTGGACTTTAACCTGGTGTTGTTAAAACTCTTACTGTGTTCACCCCAGTCCAACGCCGGCATCTCCACATCATGATTATCCCCATAACCCCATGCATTTACCATGGCTAATTCACCGACACTAAGGGGCAATTTGGCATGGCCAATCCACCTAACCTGCACATCTTCAGACTGTGGGAGGAAACCGGAGCACCTGAAGGAAACACATGCAGACACGGGGAGAATGTGCAAACGGGGAGAATGTGCAAACATTTCCAGAGGGGCGGCACGGTAGCACAGTGGTTAGCACTGCTGCTTCACAGCTCCAGGGTCCTGGGTTCGATTCCCGGCTCGGGTCACTGTCTGTGTGGAGTTTGCACATTCTCCTTGTGTCTGCGTGGGTTTCCTCCGGGTGCTCCGGTTTCCTCCCACAGTCCAAAGATGTGCGGGTTAGGTTGATTGGCCAGGTTACAAATTGTCCCTGAGATGTGTAGTTAGAGGGATTAGCGGGTAAATATGTGGGGGTAGGGCCTGGGTGGGATTGTGGTCGGTGCAGACTCGATGGGCCGAATGGCCTCCTTCTGCACTGTAGGGTTTCTATGTTTCTATGTTTCTATGTTCCACGCAGACAGTGACCCAAGCCGGGAATCGAACCCAGACCCCCGGCACTGTGAGGCAGCAGTGCTAACCGCTGTGCCACCGTGCCACCCATCCAAGAGTATGATTTACATATGCCTGGAAGTGTGGAAGAGGCAGGTTCATTCAAGGCATTCAAGAGGGCAATAGATGATTACTTGAATAGAAACTATGTGCAGTGGTGTGGGGGGAAGAAGCTGGGGGAATAGTATTGAGCCATGTTGCACGTTTGGAGAGCTGGTACAGACAGGATGGGCCAAATGGCCTCCTTCTGCGCCGTAACAACTCTGTGATATCAATCACATTTTGGAAAACATGCCTCGGTGTTGGAAAGTCCTAAATGTTTGCATGAGTTGGATTTTGGAATGTTTCTCATTCCTTTACTCAGGCAGATTCTTTCCTTCAGATGTGACCTTTTATTTCCTTGGTAGATGACAGGAGTGTGGTAAAATGTTAGAAGTAACCACTGCGTTATTTGGACTTCTTTTTTCAGGCCTTGAGTGAATTACTCGGAAAGCTGCGGAGCCGGAGGCTTTTATGGATGAGTCCAAGATCCTGTCAGTTTCAGTTTTTCATACTGAACAAAAATTACTCTGGGGAACACTGGTTGCTGCTCTGCTATTGCACCACAACCTGCTCTGTTAAGCTTCAGACACTCCACTGAACTCCCTTCACCAAAGCCTCGGTCACGTCTGACTTATGCCAACTTTATGATTTGCCAGTTGTGTGCTACCTTGTGCCAGTATACTGAGTGCACGAGTGGTTTCATACCTCAAACTTTGCGCACTTTTGATTTAATTATTAGGACATTAAGGAAATGTGGACATGCAGCCTCTCTGCTGACAAGCTGTGCGCATGCCCACCATTCATGAGACAAGCCAACATTCTTTTTGATTTACTGCTATTCCGGAAGAGTGAGTTATTAAACTGAAGAATGAAAAGTTTGCTTAGTTTAGGTGATCCAGGGCACTGCCGCGTTTCACATCTGAATCTACAGCCAGGATTCTCCGATCTCGAACGCCTCCGTCTGTGAGAATGGAGAATTTGGCGAGACTGGAGAATCCCAGCCGTGGGCAAGGTCGGAGAATTAGGCTCTGCGTTGGACCCCAGCATTTGCAATTTTTGATGGGAGGTGAGAGGTACAATGGGTCAGAGTTCCCTTGCAGCCGATAGCTTAACACTCACACACAATGAGAGGCAATTGGGACTCGCCTAGGGCGGCATGGACAAGTTGGGCCAAAGGGTCTGTTTCCATGCTGTAAACCTCTATGACTCTATCTCAGCAAACTGTGTGCGCATTGCCTGCCAAATTCCATTAATAGTGGCAAATTCTCAGGCAACGCGTCCAGTGGAGCACCTCCATGAGTGAGAGCCACCTAGTTGTCAAAGCTAACTAGTGAAACATTTTTTTGTGGTGCAGTTCCAAGAAGGTGTGGTTGCCTCAAATTACTAACGTCCAATCCTCACCCTGGCTTCAAGCCATCACATTACCACAAGGCACAGACCACAGCTGTCTGTTACTGGATGGGATACACACTGAATTTGTTGAAGACATCCTTATCATTTATAAGGAACAGACGTCTGGAGATTACCCTTTGAAATAGTCAAGGAGTCAATTTAACCAAACCCGCCTCCATGGTGAACTAAGCGATCGTGCACAATGCTGGCTTAACATCTCATTGGACTAGGGTAGACCATTTAGGAAGGAGGTGAGGACGCATTTTTTCACCCAGAGTGGTAAGCCTGTGGAATTCATTACCACAGGAAGAAGTTGATGCCAAAACATTGAATGTATTCAAGAGATGGTTAGATATAGCACTTGGGGCGAACAAGATCAAAGGTTATGGGTGGCAGAGCAAAGTGTGCAAAGGATGCTGAAAGTCTGTAAAGGGATATAGATAATCTAAATGAGTGGGCGAGGGTCTGGCAGATGGAGTACAATGTTGGTAAATGTGAGGTCATCCATTTTGTGGAGATGCCGGCGTTGGACTGGGGTGAACACAGTAAGAGTTTTAACAACACCAGGTTAAAGTCCAACAGGTTCATTTGGTAGCAAATACCATTAGCTTTCGGAACGCTGCTCCTTCGTCAGATGGAGTGGAAACCTGCTCTCAAACAGGGCACAGAGACACAAAATCAAGTTACAGAATACTGATTAGAATGCGAATCCCTACAGCCAACCAGATCTTAACACACATCATGAGGACGGCCTAAACTGGGATATTGGATTTATGTCACATTATCAGTAACCCCCACAGCTTGCCTCCTGGACTTGCTGGCTGTCCTGTCTGGAGACAATACACATCTCTTTAACCTGTGCTTAATGCTCCCTCCACTCACATTGTCTGTATCTTTAAGATCTGGTTGGCTGTAGGGATTCGTCTGTTTTGGTCTGCTTACTTGAGAAAGGATATACTGGCACTGGAGGGGGTGCAGAGGAGATTCACTAGGTTGATTCGTTTGGATTATGAGGAGAGGCTGAGGAGATTGGGTTTGTACTCGTTGGAGTTTAGAAGGATGAGGGGGGATCTTATGGAGACTTATAAGATAATGCGGGGGCTGGATAGGGTGGAGGCGGAGAGATTCTTTCCACTTAGTAAGGAAGTTAAAACTAGAGGACACAGCCTCAAAATAAAGGGGGGTCGGTTTAAGACAGAGTTGAGGAGGAACTTCTTCTCCCAGAGGGTGGTGAATCTCTGGAATTCTCTGCCCACTGAGGTGGTGGAGGCTACCTCGCTGAATATGTTTAAAGCGCGGATGGATGGATTCCTGATCGGTAAGGGAATTAAGGGTTATGGGGATCAGGCGGGTAAGTGGTACTGATCCACGTCAGATCAGCCATGATCTTATTGAATGGCGGGGCAGGCTCGAAGGGCTAGATGGCCTACTCCTGCTCCTATTTCTTATGTTCTTATAAAGGCAGCTGGAAGTGGATCTCGAGCAAGAAAGGACCAAGTTTGGGGACATAGCTCAGGAGCAGATTTGAAAATTCATACTTGGGAAGTGGAATCACTGGCTATAGAATTTCACTCAGCATCATAGAATCCTTACAGTGCAAAAAAAGGCCACTTGGCCCATCGCGTCTGCACTAATTGTGGCGGCACAGTGGTTAGCACCAGGGACCCAGGTTCAATTTCTGGTTTGGGTCATTGTCTGTGTGGAGTTTGCACATTCTCCCCATGTCTGCGTGGGTTTCCTCTGGGTGCTCTGGTTTCCTCCCACAGTCCAAAAGATGTGCTGGTTAGGTGCATTGGCCATGCTAAATTCTCAGTGTAGGTAGCAAATGCTACCAAATAAACCTGTTGGACTTTAACCTGGTGTTGTTAAAACTCTTACTGTGTTTACCCCAGTCCAACGCCGGCATCTCCACATCATGACATCAAACAGTTCAGACTTCATTTGGAACAAGAGGTATTTATGGATAAAGAGAAACTTGGCACAGAGGTTTGCAACACTAGATTTGCAGCACTAGGTTGCCTTGGAGAAGCCTCCCAGTTGCTCCAGTATTTACATGTTTACTACATGGCTCCTCAATGTATTCTGCCTGAGAGCGGACTCAACCCTCTCGGGCCATCATTCGCTCTCGGCTCCCATTGGTCCCATTAGCCATGTGACTCTCTTCTGCTGTGCTGTCTTAAAGAGACAGACACCACTTTTAAAATCGAGTAGAGAGAACAGGGTGGGAAGAAAGCAAATGATAGAAATCCAATTTCTAACATTCACCCCAGTGCTGATGACAGCATTTTCTGTCAAACTATTTCATAGCCTTCCTGACAGAACCTTTCGATCACACCAAAATGGTGAGCAGAGGAAAAGAAACAATCTTGTCCGTCAAGGTCCATGCTCGCGATGCCTGGTGCATCAGGACTAGACGCTTGTGTCTTCTCATCCCCTCGCCTGGGGCCACATAACCCCCGTGAGAGTAAAGAGAAAGAAAAAAGAGGGAAGAGAAAACTGAGGCAAATTCCTCTCCATGTGACTCGAGCAATGGAAACCAGTCCAAGGGTTTGTGACGCAGGAACAGAAAATGTTGGAAAATCTCAGCAGGTCTGACAGCATCTGTGGGGAGAGAATAGAGGCAATGTTTCAAGTCCATGCATACGTTACAATGTCGTACAAGGCTAATCCCTGGGCGTATTCTGGCAACTGCACCAAATTGTAATCCATAATGAAGATTTCCTGTATAGTTTTGGTATACCAGGATTACAATTTCATTTGCTAAAATTGTCCAAAGTGTTCTACATCACACCAAGCGTCTCATGGGGAGGCAATGGCCCCCGTGGTATTATCGCTGGACTATTAATCCCAAAACTATGAGAGGACACAGGTTTAAGGTGCTGGGGAGTAGGTACAGAGGAGATGTCAGGGGTAAGTTTTTCACTCAGAGGGTGGTGGATGAGTGGAATCGGCTGCCGTCAATGGTGGTGGAGGCAAACTCGATAGGGTCTTTTAAGAGACTTCTGGATGAGTACATGGGACTTAATAGGATTGAGGGTTATAGGTAAGCCTATATATAGGCCGAGGTAGGTAGGTAGGGACATCACCGGCACAACTTGTGGGCCGAACTTGTGCTGTAGTTTTTCTATGTCCTATGTTCTATGTTCTAACTCAGCTAATGTTCTGGGGGCCCAGGTTCAAATCCCGCCACGGCAGATGGTGGAATTTGAAGTCAATAAAAAAAAATCTGGCATTAAGAATCTACTAATGACCATTGTCGATTGTCGGAAAAACTCGTCTGGTCCTTTAGGGAAGGAAATCTGCCATCCTTACCTGGTCTGGCCTACATGTGACTCCAGAGCCACAGCAATGTGGTTGACTCTCAACTGCCCTCTAAGGGCAACTAGGGATGGGCAATAAATGCTGGCCAGCTGGCGACACACATGTCCCACGAATGAATAAAAAAAAATTATGCCACAGCAATTGACTGTAACAGCATTCATTCTTATTTCCACTGCAGTTAATATATTTATCCCTTTCAGTTCTCAGCAAAAGTATATTCCAGCAAAAAACAAGGATTGTAAGAAAAGGGAGAACCAGCCGTGGATAACGAAGGAAATAAAGGAGAGTATTAAAATAAAAACAGCTGCGTACAGAGTGGCCAAAAATAGTGGAGAAACAAGTGATTGGGAAAAATTTAAGAAACAACAAAGAGAGACTAAGAAAGCGATAAAGAAAGGAAGGATAGACTATGAAGCTAGGCTAGCAATTAATATAAAAAATGATAGTAAAAGTTTTTATAAATATATAAAAAGGAATAGAGTGGCTAGAGTGAATGTTGGACCCTTGGAGGACGAGAGGGGGGAGTTAATAGTGGGAAATGAGGATATGGCTGAGTCTTTAAATACGTTTTTTGTGTCGGTCTTCACGGTGGAGGACACAAATAGTTTGCCAAATATTAACGATAGAGGGTTGGCAGCAGGAGAAATACTTAATACGATTAATGTTACCAGAGAGGCAGTGCTGGGTAGACTAATGGGACTGAAGGTGGACAAGTCCCCGGGTCCGGATGGAATGCATCCCAGGGTATTGAAAGAAATGTCAGAGGTAATAGTGGATGCGTTAGTGATTATTTATCAAAACTCGTTGCATTCTGGGGTAGTGCCGGTTGATTGGAAAACGGCTAATGTTACGCCGCTGTTTAAAAAAGGAAGGAGACAAAAGGCGGGTAACTATAGGCCGGTCAGCTTAACGTCTGTAGTAGGGAAAATGCTGGAATCCATTATTAAAGAGGAGATAGCAGGGCATCTGGATAGAAATGGTTCGATCAATCAGACGCAGCATGGATTCATGAGGGGAAAGTCGTGCTTGACGAACATGTTGGATTTTTATGAAGATGTGACGAGGGCGGTTGATGGAGGAGAACCGGTGGATGCGGTGTTTTTGGATTTCCAAAAGGCGTTTGATAAGGTGCCCCATAAAAGGCTGCTGAAGAAGATTAGGGCACACGGAGTTGGGGGTAGTGTGTTAAAGTGGATTGGGGACTGGCTATCCGACAGGAAGCAAAGAGTCGGAATAAATGGGTGTTTTTCCGGTTGGAGGAAGGTAACTAGTGGCGTGCCGCAGGGATCGGTACTCGGGCCGCAACTGTTTACCATTTATATAGATGATCTGGAGGAGGGGACGGAGTGTAGGGTAACGAAGTTTGCAGACGACACAAAGATAAGTGGAAAAGTGAATCGTGTGGAGGACGGAGAAGATCTGCAGAGAGATTTGGACAGGCTGAGTGAGTGGGCGAGGATATGGCAAATGGAGTATAACGTTGATAAATGCGAGGTTATACACTTTGGAGGAAATAATAACAAATGGGATTACTATCTCAATGGAAACAAATTAAAACATGCTACCGTGCAAAGGGACCTGGGGGTCCTTGTGCATGAGACGCAAAAGCCCAGTCTGCAGGTACAACAGGTGATCAAGAAGGCAAATGGGATGTTGGCCTATATTGCGAGGGGGATAGAATATAAAAGCAGGGATGTCTTGATGCACCTGTACAGGGCATTGCTGAGGCCGCAGCTGGAATACTGTGTGCAGTATTGGTCCCCTTATATGAGGAAGGATATATTGGCATTGGAGGGAGTGCAGAGAAGGTTCACCAGGTTGATACCGGAGATGAGGGGTTTGGATTATGAGGAGAGGCTGAGGAGATTGGGTTTGTACTCGTTGGAGTTTAGAAGGATGAGGGGGGATCTTATGGAGACTTATAAGATAATGCGGGGGCTGGATAGGGTGGAGGCGGAGAGATTCTTTCCACTTAGTAAGGAAGTTAAAACTCGAGGACACAGCCTCAAAATAAAGGGGGGTCGGTTTAAGACAGAGTTGAGGAGGAACTTCTTCTCCCAGAGGGTGGTGAATCTCTGGAATTCTCTGCCCACTGAGGTGGTGGAGGCTACCTCGCTGAATATGTTTAAAGCGCGGATGGATGGATTCCTGAGCGGTAAGGGAATTAAGGGTTATGGGGATCAGGCGGGTAAGTGGTACTGATCCACGTCAGATCAGCCATGATCTTATTGAATGGCGGGGCAGGCTCGAGGGGCTAGATGGCCTACTCCTGCTCCTATTTCTTATGTTCTTATGTTCTTATTAATACAGCAAAAATGAGTTTTTTGAAGGAGTAACCAAGAAGGTAGATGAGGGCAGTGCAGTTGATGTTGTCTACATGGACTTTAGCAAGGCCTTTGACAAGGTACCGCATGATAGATTGCTGCACAAGGTTAAATCTCACGGGATCCAGGGTGAGGTATCTAAATGGATACAAAATTGGCTTCTTGACAGAAGCCAGAGGATGGTTGTAGAGAGTTGTTTTTCAAACTGGAGGCCTGTGACCAGCGGTGTGCCTCAGGGATCAGTACTGGGTCCACTGTTATTTGTCATTTCTATTAATGATTTGGATGAGAATATAGGGGCATGATTAGTAAGTTTGCAGACGACACCAAGATTGGTGACATAGTGGACAGTGAAGAAAGTTATCTTCAATTGCAACGGGATCTTGATCAATTGGGCCAATGGGCTGATGAATGGCAGATGGAGTTTAATTTAGACAAATGCGAGGTAATGCATTTTGGTAGATTGAACGAGGGCAGGACTTACTCAGTTAATGGTAGGGCGTTGGGGAGAGTTATAGAACAAAGAGATCGAGGGGTACATGTTCATAGCTCCTTGAAAGTGGAGTCACAGGTGGACAGAGTGGTGAAGAAGGCATTCGGCATGCTTGGTTTCATTGGTCAGAACATTGAATACAGGAGTTGGGACGTCTTGTTGAAGTTGTACAAGAAATTGGTAAGGCCACACTTGGAATACTGTGTGTAATTCTGGTCACCCTATTATAGGAAGGATATTATTCAACTAGAAAGAGTGCAGAAAAGATTTACTAGGATGCTACCAGGACTTGATGGATTGAGTTATAGGGAGAGGCTGAATAGACTGGGACTTTTTTCTCTGGAGCGTAGGAGGTTGAGGGGTGATCTTATAGAGGTCTATAAAATAATGAGGGACACAGGTCAGCTAGAGAGTCAATATCTTTTCCCAAAGGTAGGGAAGTCTAAAACTAGAGGGCATAGGTTTAAGGTGAGAGGAGAGAGATACAAAAGTGTCCAGAGGGGCAATTTTTTCACACAGAGAGTGGCGAGTGTCTGGAACAAGCTGCCAGAGGTAGTTATGGAGGCGGGTACAATTTTGTCTTTTAAAAAGCATTTAGATAGTTACATGGGTACGATGGGTATAGAGGGATATGGGCCAAATGTGGGCAATTGGGATTAGCTTAGGGGTTTTAAAAAAAAGGGTGGCATCGACAAGTTGGGCCGAAGGGCCTGTTTCCATGCTGTAAACCTCTATGACTCTATGTGTCAGCTGGCTCACGTTTTAAAAATCTTTTCATCCAGTGATCAGTTTATGGTTGCTTAAATGTCAGTTGCTGAAGAACAATTTCTTGTTCACTTTCCATCCATAAAAAGCAGTTATTTCTCCTTTTGACACCAATACAACGGCCCATTCACAATAGACAGGGATAAATGAATAGCCCTTTTGAATTCCATCGCTTTGCGTTTTCCCGTTAAATTATCCTGCTATTTCCGAGAGTGCAGCTTGTGAATCTCAAACCAATTGCTCGCAATCCACTGCAGCTAATTTGCTCTCCAAAGCATTGAACTAGTCATCCCAATGATGTTGCTCTGATATATCTGAAAAAAATGATAGTCTGCTATTAATCGTGTCAGATCAAAAGAATCCTGGCTGACATAAGAGTATGAACTAAGATGAACGCTTGTCAGTGGAGATCAGCCATATTATCCTGCTCTGCATGAACAGCTAGGACCTGATTGGCCCCGTTATAGCACAGCTAGCAACCATAATTGTATGCATAACTCCAGGAATTGTTGGCAGGCACCGAGCAAACTGCATCCAGGCCCCTGTCAACGACATTGCTGAGAAAAGGAACAGTTTTCTTTTCATTTTCGACCTTGGCAAAAGGGAATAATCAGGGAGACAGGTGCTCAGCTCATTTTGCAGCCAGCTGTGTTACCTCACTCCGGTCTTGGACACGTTATCCAGGCCAACATTTCACTGCTGTGCGAAAGGAATGCTGCACGGTGGGAGGCGCCATCTTTCAGACGAGGAGTCAAACCCCAGTCCAGTTTGCTCTCCGGGAGGAGATCAAAGATACCGTGTCACTACTT
Organism: Mustelus asterias; assembly: GCF_964213995.1. Taxonomy (NCBI): domain Eukaryota; kingdom Metazoa; phylum Chordata; class Chondrichthyes; order Carcharhiniformes; family Triakidae; genus Mustelus; species Mustelus asterias. The sequence continues at coordinate 115,534,444 of NC_135810.1, forward strand.
TAAGGACAAGGGAGAGTGACTCAATATCTGTCAACAAACATAAGTGACCAAATAACCGTTTTTTCGCAAAATTACTGATGTAATTCTTTGATTTGATTTATTATTGTCACATGTACTAACATACAGTGAAAAGTATTGTTTCTTGCGCGCTATATAGACAAAGCATACTGTTCATAGAGAAGGAAAGGAGAGAGTGCAGAATGTAGTGTTAGAGTCATAGCTAGGGTGTAGAGAAAGATCAACTTAATGCAAGGTAGGTCCATTCAAAAGTCTGACAGCAGCAGGGAAGAAGCTGTTCTTGAGTTGGTTGGTACGTGACCTCAGACTTTTGTATCTTTTTCCCGAAGGAAGAAGGTGGAAGAGAAAATGTCCAGGGCGCATGGGGTCATTAATTATGCTGGCTGCTTTGCCGAGGCAGCGAGAAGTGTAGACAGAGTCAATGGATGGGAGGTTGGTTTGCGTGATGGCCTGGGCTACATTCACAACCTTTTGTAGTTCCTTGCGGTCTTGGGCAGAGCAGGAGCCCATACCAAGCTGTGATACAACTAGAAAGAATGTTTCCTATGATGCATCTGTAAAAGATGATGAGAGTCTCTCATCTAGGGATTAAATTCTGTGGTGGGTTGGGAACATGAAGTGTTTCCTGTTGTGGAGGCTAGCGGGTTGAGGGATCCGATGTATGCTTAGCTCTGTATGCTTCATTTATGCGAAGACTTCATATTAAGATATTTCTGCTTGTGCAATTACATTTAAATGCTAAGCTTTGAAAGCTAACTTGACCACATCTTAAAACTCAGCAGGCATGCTGGGATTAGCTTGAAACATTGATTGCATTCTTTGGAATTACAATGCAGGCATAAACAGACCTTTTCATAAGCCGAGACAAAAGTTTTCATAAACAGCATCTGCAAGTTGTTTTGGTAGTCAGAGATAGCGCGAACCAAACGATTTCAAGAACACAGATAAGAATTAAGTTATATTGTAGTCACAGTTCTATGCTCAGTTAGTTCAGTCCAGAGTAAGCCTAGTAATCGCTAAGGTAGGGACATGTTCGGCACAACTTTGTGGGCTGAAGGGCCTGTATTGTGCTGTAGTTTTTTCTATGTTTCTATATTTCTTGAGTTTGTTCTGAGTTCTTCGACCAGCACAGACAATATCTTTCTCTCTCTCTCTCTAGTCTCCTTCACTTTCGGTAATGGGTTAAGTTTAAGACGTGTTCAATAAAGAAATTCAATGCGTCAGTGCTGTCTTCCTCTATTCTGAGGAATGAAGGGACCCTACATGGGTAATCACACCATATCTTCTGGCTCCAACCTCATTAATTATGCAGCCAGGTGCTTTGCACAATATCCCTAGACGGGGCAGCTCTGATGGTATGTTGCCCAACGTTGTGTCTGAGCGCCATGTTGAAAAGGTACCCACTGACCCACTATTGAAGAGAGAAAATGGACCTCCTGAGAGTGAAGATGGATCATCAGGAACACTCCGAGGCTGGATTATGGAACTCTTTGAACACACTGAAGTTGGAATATCCACCCGTAAGATACTCTCCACCGCCCCCCAATCCCGCGCCCCCCCCCCGCCCGCTGCTGTGGTGATCCAGGATCCAGGGTCACTGCAAGCCTCCATTCTGAACTCTGGGGGCAGATCCAGGCATTGCGCAGGTGTGCTCCAACATCCGCACATCATGTTGCTCCAGGCGTATTTCACATTGAGGGTTTCTTTCCCCACTGGCATCGCGGAGAAAATGATTCCAGTTGGGCCTCCATCTGCATCCCGTCAGTGGGATGCAAGTCAGCTTCATTGCAACCTTCAGTGGATTTCCCGATCCGTGAGAGCAGGCACCAGTGGAAGATCCCAACAGGAAATTTATGCTGGCGTCAAACTGGCTTTGCACTTTCCGTCGAATTCTCCCACTGATAGAAGGTCCAAAAACCAAAGATCGATAGCGAATGGTAAAAGAAGCAATGGCGATGCTGTGAGATGCCAGCTACTTAATAGAAATATAGAAACCTCTGTCTCCACTTTTAACATGTTTCAGAGGTTTCCCTCCTTCCCTTGGAAAATCTATTCACTCCCACGGTCACTCTTCCCTTTGCCACCTCTCACTGTCCTTTCTTTTTCCTCTTTACAAAAGGTTCATCAGTAACTTTGTCAACTGTGAGGCAAATCTGATTCATAAGTGGTGCTGTGTGAGTTCAAACCTTTTTTTTTTAAGGTGAGCTAATATTTTTCCTTATGTTTCCAACTGGATTCTATTGGCCCAAAAGGAGGTTCACTTATTTTAAAGTTTATTTATTAGTCACGAGTAGGCTTATATTAACACTGCAATGAAGTTACTGTGAAAATCCCTTAGTCGCCACACTCTGCTGCCTGTTCGGGTACACTGAGGGAGAATTTAGCATGGCCAATGTACCTAACCAGCACATCTTTTGGACTGTGGGAGGAAACCGGAGCACCCGGAGGAAACCCATGCAGACACGGGGAGAACGTGCAGACTCCACACAGACAGTGACCCAAGCCGGGAATCAAAGCCAGGTCCCTGGAGCCGTGAGGCAGCAGTGCTGACCATAAAGTCCAAAACTAGATGAAGTTGTTGAAAATAACAGTTGGGGGGAGGGAGGGGAGAATAATCAAGATCTGGAAATTGCAGTGTGTTTTTTGCGAATAAAAATTGATCGAAAGTGCATAATGCCCTTACAGCAAAGTGGAAAAATTCAGTGACATTTTAAAAAACTGGGTTTTTGGTGCCAAGTTTTTATATTCCAGTAATTTACAGCACTCCAATTAAAACAGAGAATTTGAGGCACAGAGGCATTTGTGAAGTGCTTGTTATCCTGAGACATCAGATCAAAAAAACTTACTTAGTGAAAAACCTATAAGTTAACACAGCTGGAGTTTTACAAGACATATAGTGAACAGGAAGACTGTATTCACTCAGTTTCATTACAATTGCAAGGAGCGAATATTCAGCTTCTCCTTTACAGTCTCATGCTTAAAATTCCACTTCTGAGCTAAGCAGCCAAAACATTCTTCGAAGAATCATAGAATCCCTACAGTGCAGAAGGAGGCCATTCAGCTCATTGAGCCTGCACCGACAACAATCCCATCCGGGCCCTATCCCCATAACCCCATGTATTTACACTGCTAGTCCCCCTGACACTGAGGGACAATTTTAGCATGGCCAATCCACCTAACCCGCTCATCTTTGGACTGTGGGAGGAAATCGGAGTACCCGGAGGAAACCGTGCAGACACGGGGAGAACGTGCAAACTTCGCACAGTCACCCGAGGCTGGAACTGAACCCGGGTCCCTGGCGCTGTGAGGTAGCAGTGCTAACCACTGTGCCGCCTAAAAGAAAATCAAAAATAGAATCAGAATTTAAAGCTAGAAGCAGCTGCAGAAATCAACCAGCACGGTGGCACAGTGGTTAGCACCGCTGCCTCACAGCGCCAGGGACCCAGGTTCGATTCCCGGCTTGGGTCACTGTCTGTGCGGAGTTTGCACGTTTTCCCCGTGTCCACGTGGCTTCCCCCCACAATCCGAAAGATATGCTGGTTAGGTGCATTGGCCGTGCTAAATTCTCCCTCAGTGTACCCAAACAGGTGTTGGGCTGTGGCGACTAAGGTATTTTAATTGCGTTGTTAATGTGAGTCTACTTGTGATACTAATAAACTATATTCCAGTGCAAATGGAGGTTGCCTCTGAACACAGTGATGGGGAGTGCTTGCATTCCGGGAGGCGTTTGTGTGTCTGTGTCACGGTTGTGTTTCTGCTGTTTGGACCGTTCGAAACCGTTATCTTGTGGCTTGACTGCACTCCAGCACGGTGCGCACACGTCCTTCCCGGGAGGCGTTTGTGCGTCCGTGTCACGGTAGTGGAATAGAGGGGGAATAGAGGGATATGGACCAAGTAAGCACTGAAGGTTTTGTTTAAGTTAGAGCATCATGATCAGCACGGGCTTGGAGGGCCGTAACAGGTTGATAACATGTTAGATGGAACCGAAGAATGGTTAATGTAGCAAATGGAAAAATACACACGGTGTACCTCGACTGGACTGTGGGCAGCAGAAGAACCCCTCTAATGACAAACAGGAGGAAGCCGGCAGATTAACAACATTTGAGAGGCATCTGGATAAGTACGTGAATAGAGGGGGAATAGAGGGATATGGACCAAGTAAGTGCTGAAGGTTTTGTTTAAGTTAGAGCATCATGATCAGCACGGGCTTGGAGGGCCGAAGGGCCTGTTCCTGTTCTGTACCTTTCATTGTTCTTTGGTGCAGCAATGAGTGATCTTTGATTTATTATTGTCACATGTATTAACATAGTGAAAAGTATTGTTTCTTGCGCGCTATACAGACAAAGCATACCATTCATAGATAAGCAAACGAGAGAGTGCAGAATGTAGTGTTAGAGTCATAGTTAGGGTGTAGAGAAAGATCAACTTAATGCGAGGTAGGTCCATTCAAAAGTCTGACAGCAGCAGGGAAGAAGCTGTTCTCTAGTCGGTTTGTGCGTGACCTCAGACTTTTGTATCTTTTTCCCCGAAGGAAGAAGGTAGAAGAGAGAATGTCCGGGGGTGTGAGGGGTCCTTGATTATGCTGGCTGCTTTGCCTGAATCTCAAGCTTCAAACCTGTGAAATAGCCATCGCTGAGATGTACTTGGTGTTGGCACTACCAAAAAAAAGAAAAATTATTTCCATCCTTTGCAATATTATCTTCTACCTTCAGAAAATATGTAAAGCAGGATTCGGGCAGAAATGTCCTAATTCCTTCTCTTGCTGGACTGTCTACCTTTGCAATACAGTGGTTGCGTTATGAAGCGGGGGCATGCACTAATGTTGCGGAGACATGTGGTAGAATTTTACAGCCCCTCCCACCAGCAGGATTTTCCTGAAGTCAATGGATTCAAAATTGGCTCGATGGCAGGAAGCAGAGGGTGATGGTCGAAGGTTGTTTCTCAGACTGGAGACCTGTGACTAGTGGTGTGCCTCAGGGGTCGGTAATGGGACCTTTGTTATTCGTTATTTGTATAAATGATTTGGATGTGAATGTACAAGGTATGGTTAGTAAGTTTGCAGATGATACTAAATTAGGAGATATCGTTGATAGCGAAGGTGGTGATCAGAAATTACAGGGGGGATCTTGATCAGTTAGAGAGGTGGGCCAAGGATTGGCAAATGGATTTCAATGCTGGTAAATGTGAGGTTTTGCATTTTGCAAAGTCAAACCAGGGTAGGACTTATACAGAGAATGGTAGGGCCCTGGGGAGTGCTGAGGAACAGAAGGAGCGAGGAGTAAGAGTACATGGTTCCTTTAAAGCGCGTCGCAGGTAGACAGAGTGGTGAAGAAGGTGTTTAGCACACTGGCCTTCATCAGTCAGGGCGTTGAGTATGGGAGTTGGGACATTATGTTACAGTTTTATAAGTTGTTGGCAAGGCTGCACTTGGAGTATCATGTACAGTTTTGGTCACCCAGTTATAGGAAAGACGTTAATAAACTGGAAAGAGTGCAAAGATGATTTACAAGGATGCTGCCAGGATTAGTGGGCCTGAGTTATAGGGAGAGGTTGGCCAGGCTAGGACTTTATTCCTTGGAACGTAGAAGAATGAGGGGTGGCCTTATTGAGGTGGATAAAATCATAAGGGGCACAGATAGGATGAACGCACATAATCTTTTTCCCAGGGTAAGGGAATTGAACGAGGGGGCATAGGTTTAAGGTGAGGGGGTAAGATTTAAAAGGGACCAGAGGGGCAACTTCTTCACACAGAGGGTGGTGTATATATGGAATGAGCTGCCAGAGAAAGTGGTTGAGGCAGGTTCAATAGCAACATTTAAAAGGCATTGGGATAAGTACATGGATGGGAAAGGATTAGAGGGATAAGGGCCAAACGCGGGCAATTGGGACTAGCTGAGAGGGAACCATGGATGGCATGGACCGGTTGGGCCAAAGGGCCCGTTTCTGTACTGTATTGTTCTATGACTCTATGACTTAAGAATGGCTCACCACATTTTCTGGCTCCCCCGATGGGGGACTGTAAAATTTAACCCACAAATTCAAATCTCACTCGGACACCTGAGAAATTGAAATTCAGTTCGTTGAGTAATCCGAAATAAAAAGCTAGTATTAGTAACCAAGCAAACTACCAGATGTAACTAAAGAAAGTTTTAAAGCTTATTTATTTGTCACAAGGCTTACATTAACGCTGCAATGAAGTTACTGTGAAATTCCCCTCGTCGCCACACTCCGGCACCTGTTCGGGTCAACGCACCTAATCAGCACGTCTTTCAGACTGTGGGAGGAATCCAGAGCACCCGGAGGAAACCCATGCAGACACTGGGAGAACGTGCAAACTCCGCACAGACAGTGACCCAAGCCGGGAATCAAACCCGGGTCCCTGGCATTGTGAGGCAGCGGTGCTAACCACTGTGCCACCATGCCGTCCACAAGAAGAAACCCATCTGGTTCACTGATATCCATTAGAGAAGTAAATATGGCATCCTTACCCAGTCTGACTCCAGACCATCTGAAATGGCCAAACAAGCCACTCAGTTGTCAAGGTGGCTCAAATACATTTCCCAAGGGCAATACATAGAACATAGAACAGTACAGCACAGAACAGGCCCTTTGGCCCACGATGTTGTGCTGAGCTTTATCTGAAACCAAGATCAAGCTATCCCACTCCCTATCATCCTGGTGTGCTCCATGTGCCTATCCAATAACCGCTTAAATGTTCCTAAAGTGTCTGACTCCACTATCACTGCAGGCAGTCCATTCCACACCCCAACCACTCTCTGCGTAAAGAACCTACCTCTGATATCCTTCCTATATCTCCCACCATGAACCCTATAGTTATGCCCCCTTGTAATAGCTCCATCCACCCGAGGAAATAGTCTTTGACGTGCTGACTCTGCCAGCGATACTCATTCCATGAATGAATTTGAAAAGACTTAAGATACCGAATGCTGGTATTCCTTGGGTATGGAGCGCCAAGTCATGGATTCAAGCCTGTGGCTTACGATCTAGGAAGAACTGCATAGGTACAGAGTGGAAATCCAAAGTGGGAAAATGGGAGACTTTAAATTGTGAATTAATTTTCATGCTGGCACAAGGATTTCTTAAAAGGGGTGATAATATATTGAGAATGCAACAGTTAAAAGCTAGAATAGCTCTGGGATGCGAAACCACTTTGCACTGACACTGTGGACACGCAACTGGCCTGAATCTGGTGTCAGGGCTTACAGAAGGCTTTGGGGAGTGATTCTCACTCCACTTTGATTCAACATCTCTTGGGTCTACACATAGATGTGAAACCAAAACCTTTTGGTATTAAAGATAGGCATGAATGTACTCTTTGTACATTTTTAAGTGGTCAGTTTAGTAGACAACCAAGGAGAACCTGTTGTCTTCGAGACAATGAAATGTGGACACCTAAACTATTTGCTTTTTTGGATGATTAGGGACAAAGCATTCTAAATGTTCCACTGCGGGATACACAGTAAACATCATCACCTTTACATTGTCTTCCAAGTAACACATTATTCTGACTAGTACATGCACACAAATCACAAAGGTCGCAGTCAGGGTACAGGAAGTAATCAAAAAGACTAAGGTCTAGATCTTAAAGAGGAGTTGGAACACAAAAGTGATGAGATGTTTCAGCTGTGCACAGACTTGATCAGATTCCAGCTGGAACGCTGCCTTCAGTTTTTGCCAACAAACTTGAGGAAAGATGTGACAGCTTTGGAGGAGTTACAGCACAGATTCACTAGCGTGATACCAGAACGTAAATTCATTCTTATCCTCTTGGTGGAACAGACTCGAGGGGCCAAATGACCCACTCTTGTTCCTGTGCATCAGTGTTCATCATTGTCTGGGTTGGAAACCCTACCTAGTAAGCATGGGAATGCCATCACCAAAGAACAAAGTTCTTGCAGTACAAAAAACAAAGAAAATTACAGCACAGGAACAGACCCTTCGGCCCTCCAAGCCTGCACCAACCATGCTGCCCATCTAAACTAAAACCCCCTACCCTTCCAGGGACCATACCCCCCTATTCCCATCCTATTCATGTATTTGTCAAGATGCCCCTTAAAAGTCACCATCGTATCTGCTTCCACTACCTTCCCCGGCTGCAAGTTCCAGGCATCCACCACCTTCTGTGCAAAAAACTTGCCTCGTTCATCTCCTTGAAACCTCGCACCTTAAATCTATGCCCCCTAGTAATTGACTTTTCCACCTTGGGAAAAAGCTTCTGACTATCCACTCTGTCCATGGCTCTCATAATCTTGTAGACTTCTATCAGGTTGCACCTCAACCTCCGTCGTTCCAATCAGAACATACCAAGTTTCTCCAATCTCTCTCATAGCTAATGCCCTCCATACCAGGCCATATCCTGGTAAATCTTTTCTGTACCCTCTCCAAAGCCGCCACATCCTTCTGGTAATGTGGTGGCTAGAATTGAACACTATATTCCAAGTGCGACCTAACTAAGGTTCTAAAAAGCTGCAACATGACTTGCCATAAACTCAATGCCCTGTCCGATGAAGGCAAGCATGTCGTTTGCCTTCTTGACTACCTTCTCCACCTGCGTTGTCACTTTCAGTGACCTGTGTACCTGTACACCCAGATCCATCTGCCTATTGATTCTCTGAAGGGTTCTGCCATTTACTGCATATTTCCCATCTGTATTAGACCTTCCAAAATGCATTACCTCACATTTGAACAGATTAAACTCCATCTGCCATCTCTCCGCCCAAGTCTCCAACCGATCTATATCCTGCTGTATCCTCTGACAGTCATCATGGCTATCCACAATTCCACCAACCTGGCTAATGGTTCCAACACGCGAGATTACATCTTTTGAAAACCATTTTGAGCAACGAGAAGTATTAAGGACTATTTCATAATTCAATCAATTCTTACTGAATTTTGGATTGTGTGAATATTTATAAAGAAAAAGAAAGCAGTCCCAAAACATGTTAAATGCAGCATTAGCTTGCCAGATCAGAACCTTATGATAACCATGCAACAAAGTGGAGTACACTGTAAAGTGTTGCACCAGTATGGTGTATGGAAATGTATTGTTCGAGTATGGAATAACAATGTCAAAATAAAGTTTCACCAGGACACTAAGCACAAAAGTCTCTAAAGATAAAGGTGACCATAAGCAGTGACTGGTGGATCACCACACCTCAGGCGAGGGGCAAGGTTGAGAAGGTAGGGCCTTCATGAATAACCTCAGCCGGTACAGGAATTGAACCCACGCTGTTGGTGTCGCTCTGCATTACTAACCAGCTGTTCAGCCGACTGAGCTAAAGTAACTAAAGCCAATTTCCAATTGATGTCTCAAAGTGGATAAGCATAATTAAGGTGCAGAGGGGATGCTAGAGCACTTGTGGATAAATAGTCAGGGCAGTGCATGGTTGCAGGATAGTCGGCGACAACCACAGCAACAACTTGTATTTACATCGCACCACTAACGTAACGAAACATCCCAAGATGCTTCCCTGGAGCAATAGAAATGAGGCACACAAGAAAATATTCGGTCAGAAGACCAAAAGCAAAAGAGGTATGGCTTAAAGAAGTGACTTAAAGGATAAAAATGAGATAGATAGTCATGAGAAGTGTAGGAAGGAATTCCAAAACTTGGGGTCAAGACAACTGAAGGCACAGCCCATCACTACAAATCAAAGGAGGTGTATAATTACAAGATGCTGATGGGACTCTATCTGGAGGCTTGCGTGCAATTCTGTTCACCTAATCCAAGAAAGGATATTATTGTTCTGAAGTGAATAGAAGAAAACAACATAATCCAGATACTAAGTGGGAAGTTGAAGTAAGCTGAATGTATAAAATTACCCAATTGGAGTTCTCAAAATTATGAAAAGGAAACTGGTGTAGGCAACCTGGGTAAATAGCAAAGGTCTTAAACACCGGGGGGCACAAAGGTTAGCATTGAAAGTAGAGCGTATTCTTGAAGAGTGAATTTCTTTTAAAGCTAGTAATACTGATCTTGACTTTTTAAATGTGCACATTTTAGTGTCTGAAAGAAATTTCAATACACTTTTCCACAAACATTTAATTCTCCCCAATTTCATTTGCTAAACACAGTGACCTACAAAAATTCCCTTGTTAATTGTGGAATCTATCAAATCCATATCTCGTTCCAAATAATCAAAATTCTGTCCTTACAGCAAGTGCAGAAAGATGAACTGGGATAGGTTTTAATTTGAAACACACTTGACTGCTGTTACACATTAGTCTTAAATCACTCAGCACTGGAGACACTGATCCAAAATTAATTTACCCAGAAGCATCATGCAAATGTGGGTTTCATTACTTTATAAATTTGCATGATACTACACTTTCTCTTACTTGAGGGAGCAGACTGAAATGACAATGTCAACAATGTAGGGTAGTTACATTGAACACATCAAAATCAATTGTCTTTGGTACTACTTAATACAGTATTCAAATCACTGATCGGTGTTGGTTTTACCAGTTTTTGGTCCCTATCCCAAATGCTACCCCCTAACTTCTGACTCCATCCCTCTCCCTTGTGACAGTTAAGTCAGTCTGTTCGCAACCTGTGCCACACGAGAGCCAGAGATGAACTTCTGACACGAGTGCCCCCAGGGACATTGCCCATCTCCAGCTACGTAACATCACTCGACTTTGCCTGTCTCAGCTCATGTGTTGCCAAAACCTTCATTTCATGGTTTAATTGCCTCCAGACCTGACTATCCCAATACACTCCTGGCTAGTCTCCCACAATCTACCCTCCATCAACTGGAGGTCATCTAAAACCCAGCTGCCGTGTCGTAACTCACAGCAATTCCCATTCCCTGATCATCCCTGCGCTTGCTGACTCAAAATTGGCTCCCAGTCAAACAACGGCTAGAGTTTAAAAAATTCTCAGCCTTGCTTTCAAATTTCTCCTCAGCCCCACTCCTCTGTGAGCTCCTCCAGCCTCACAACTCTTGAGATACCTGTGCTCCTCTAATTCTGGCCTCCCGTAAATTCCCAATTATAATAGTTGCACCACTGGCCATTGTGCCTTCCATTGCCTGGGCCCCAAGCTCTGGAATTCCCTCCCTATACCTTTCTTAAATCCTTTCAGGTACTTCTTAAAACTTACCTCTGAAAAAGCTTTTGGTTATTTGACCTATTGTCATGCAGTTTGGTGTCATATTTTGACTTATAATGCTCCTGTGAAGCACCTTCTGACTTTTCATCACATTAACGATGCTATATGAATACATGTTCTTGCTGTATCCAGATGTGGATGACTGCATCCTAGAAATGATCTCAGATGCATCCAACATTGCGCTGCTGACCTCTAATATTTTCGATGGTTAGCTGAGCTGCCTTTAGCACCAAATGAGTTAGGTTCAATCTTAGGTGGTCTCTGGCTTCAACTTAGAAAATGCATAGGCTGATGGAAAGTGCTGAGCAAGATTCTGCATGTGCTTCAAGCGTTTAGTGTCCTGTTTTTGTCTGATCACAAATTGCAGAGACAGGCAGTAAACCTCTTTGTCCATTTTCACCTCCATACTGGAGTCAGATTGACGCTTGCATTGTAAAAAGAGGACATGGGAGGTGGAACGGAGGGGATGCAAGTAGACTTTATAAGATGCGTATATACCCCTTAAGACATGAGGCTTAAAAATTAGTTTTCTCCTCGTTTTCATGACTTTGGACTATAATCCATAGCATAAAATAGTGAAAAATATTCATAGATTAATACACACCTAGGAACAATATTTAATTAGCTATAAGTCCTGTATTTTTAGTAGTTTATATTAGATTATCCACTAATGACCAAAGGATTAGCAGTTATTAGCTCTTCCATATTGCGTACTAAACCAACATGATAATCACCATGCCGAGATATATGAATGAGGAATGAGATAGAGAATCTGGTGAACTGGTGCAACAACAATAATCTCTCCCTCAATGTCAACAAAACAAAGGAGATTGTCGTCAAGTGTAGTGGAGAACACGCCCATGTCTACATCAACTGGGACAAAGTAGAATTGGTCGAAAGTTTCAAGTTTTTAGATGTCCAGATCACCAACAATCTGTCCTGGTCCCCATGCCAACACTATAGTTAAGAAAGTCCAACGCCTCTACTTTCTCAGAAGACTAAGAAATTTAACATGCCAGCTATGACTTTCTCCAACTTTTACAGATGCACCATAGAAAGCATTCTTTCTATGGTACAAAATTAAACTTGTTCACAAGATTGCAGTAATTAGGAGCCACACCATCACAACTTGGTATGGCTCCTACTCTGCCCAAGACCGCAAGACCCTAGCTATGACTGTAACCCTACATTGTGCACACACTCACTTTGTTGTCTTTGAACGGTATGTTTTGTCTGTATAGCACGCAAGAAACAATACTTTTCACTGTATGTTAATACATGACAATAATAAATCAAAAGAAACCACAAAAGGTCATGAATGTAGCCCAATCCATCACGCAAATCAGTCACCCATCCATTGATTCTGTCTACACTTCCCACCGCCTCGGCAAAGCAGCCAGCATAATTAAGGACCCCACACACCCCGGACATACTTTCTTTCACCTTCTTCCGTTGGGAAAAAGATACAAAAGTCTGAGGTCACGTACCAACTGCCTCAAGAACAGCTTCTTCCCTGCTGCCATCAGACTTTTGAATGGACCTATCTCGGATTAAGTTGATCTTTCTCTACACCCTAGCTAAGACTGTAACACTACATTCTGCACTCTCTCCTTTCCTTCTCTATGAACGGTATGCTTTGTCTCTATGGTGTGCAAGAAAATACTTTTCACTGTATACATGTGACAATAATAAATCAAATCAAAATCAAATACAGCAAATAAAGCTTTTCTGGGTGGCTTAGTTCCATTGCTTTCAGACAGATCACACAATCATTTACAAATTTTTTTAGTTTGTTGTGAGGCAGTGAGAAAGGAAGAGAAATGTTCACATTACCCTCACCGCTACTAGTGCTTATCACTCCACACCATTTGGCTAAAAATGGTGGGTAGTTTTGTCTAGAGATGATCACCATCGCTACTGTTCCATGACCAGATTAGACTGACCTGCTTCCCCCATCAAGACTTGGCCAAGGATGATTTATTTTCCTCTCCTTCGTCTATAATGGGAAGCATCGTGTTACCACAAAGTTCTCAATACCAATATTTGGAAGGAGATTTGATTGGAATAACCAGTTGTGTAATTCTATCCTGTGAGATGAATAGAATCGGTCATGGAATTCAATTGATTGGCGTTAAGACTCAACGTGAGCGTGCAAGTATAATCACATCTCTGCTTAAAAGTGTTTCTTAGCAACCTAGGGGAACAAAAAAAACTCAACACAAATAAAGAATGCTGGTTTATTAGGTGCTCCAAAATAACAATCCAGTAAGGCAAATCCAGCTGTTTGGCTATACTAGAGCAAATGAAAGAATAAATCAGTGACTGTACAATGCTGCAAAATTGATTTACAAAATTAAACTTGTTCACATGATTGCAGTAATTAGACAGATTCAGATCATTGCACCTCACACTCAATTAATGCTGAAGAATCTTCTGCACTTTGTTTTGGCAGGTCTTTTTATACATTACTTGATTTACAGGTTGCGCTTAGAAGTGACAGTTCAGGAAAAAAAACCCCACAACACTGATCTACCTTGTGTTGTTTCAAGTTTTCATGGCAACAGCCGTGTTTGAAGTGATGTGACTCCTAAGCCTGGGGCAAATATCAGATTGATAAATTAAAGGTGTGCCAAAGTTCAATTCGACTCAAAGGGGCTAACATCCACACATCATCAAGCTTCTGGAACGTGGATTAGACCCAGAAGAAACATCCGGCAGAATGGCGTTTCTTGCATATCGCATCAGTTTAACACAACAAAGCTTCCTTCGGTTGGGGCGTCACAGTGGTTAGCACTGGTGCCTCACAGCATCAGGGACCCGGGTTCAATTCCCGGTTTGGGTCGCTGTCCGTGGGGTTTGCATGTTCTCCTCATATCTGCATGGGTTTCCCCCGGGTGCTTCGGTTTCCTCCCACCATCCAAAGATGTGCGGATTATCCATGCTAAATTGCCCCTTAGTGTCAGAGGGACTTACTAGGGGTTGTGGGGATAGGGCCTGGGTGGGATTGCGGTTGGTGCAGATTCGATGGACCGAATGGGTTCCTTCTCCACTGTAGGATTCTATGATTCCTAATGCATTCCAGTAACTCTCACCTAATATGCTGCAATGGCCCTTTCACTTGACCCTAGCAAGAGGACAACTTCTGCAGGGGAGCTCATACCTGGGAAGGATGGGAGCAGGTTTGATCGGCTAATTCTCAAACACATTGAACTAGGGGGAGGTCAGAGGCCAGACCTTTGGCCTTCAGACTGCTGGAACACAAGAAACTCAACAAACTTTGGAGCAGGAACAGTCACCGGGGGGGGGGGGGGGGGGGGGGGGGGGGTGAAGGAGGTCTCTCTTCCGAAGGCGGGAGTGGGGAAGCTGATTAGTTTCAGAGATTTGCAAGTCTGAGCTCAATTCAGCTCACTAACAGGCCATATAATGGTGTGCTCTGCTATTTTCAATGGTTAACACAAACCAGAAGCAGCTTGTGGAATTACAACTGACTTCCTCTCACATCAGTGTTTATCAATCCATCTGTGAGGTGGCAGCATCCAGTACATCAACAGAGCTTCATGTTACAACCATGGTCATGTTGTCACACAGTCGTATGTTGGGCAAAGGCTAACTCCAGATCGTAGGGGACATGGAAAAACTCTGCAAACCATGGAGCAGGGTCTTGAGGTTTGTTAGGCAGCCTTTAAGATCAAAATGGCCCATATATATTGACCTGAAGTGTACACAGCAGGACATGTATAACTACATTAAAAGTAGTACAGGTTGAAAGATGAAATCTAATGAATTGAGGAGGAATTTCTTCAGCCAGGAGAGTGGTGAATCTATGGAATTCATTGCCACAGAAGGCTGCGGAGGCCAGGTCACTGAGTATATTTAAGACAGCGACAGCTAGGTTCTTGATTGGTAGAGGAATCAAAGGTTATGGGGAAAAGGCAGGAGAATGGGGTTGAGAAACTTATTAGCTATGACTGAATGGCAGAACTGACTCAATGGACCAAATCGCCTAATTCTGCTCCTATACATTATGGTCTGATGACCAATTAGCCTAAGGGCGGGCGGGCGGGGGGGAGGAGAGAGGAAGAAAGTAAGGTTGTCCTCCCCAGATGTAATTGGAGGAGGGGGATGGGGAAGGAAATTGGAAAGGTGTTGGACTCTACACCCTATACCTTGCTGCCCCATTAAGCAGCTCGCAATCAGCCTCTCAGACTGCCTTCAGGGGATGGCCATTTGATTCTACCCCATTTCTTTGGATCATTAGTCCAGACCCTTGGATTACCCGTCCACTGACATAACCACAAAGCTGCCTTGGCCTAATTCTGCTTCTACATCTTATGGTCTAATGAGCTGCTTCTTCACATCAATAGTGAGAGAGCACAATGACTTTAACCAGGCTGTTTGGTGAAGCACAACCACTCTGACAATTAGGAAATCGGAAGCTGTTTAAAAACAAAAGCTGTAGATTTGATCCACCTCAACAGGCTCGTAACTAGCTGGCTGCAAGGAGCATTGCAAGAGATACAGACCTGTGGACACACGTCTATTATCTTAATGATTCAGAATACACAGGTCAAGGCACATGTGGGGGACCAGTCCTTTTTAAAAAATAAATAAAATTGCATGTTTTCAGTTCTCCATTCGATTTAAAATGTCTGAATTAGTAGAGGCTGTGACAGCAAAGAAACAAAGCACCAAAAAGGAAGAAACAACGTCAAAACCCTGATACCAATTACTTTTCATCATTAGATTGTCATTAGTTCCTCTGAAACAAATTCATTTGGCTAAAAATGATTTCCAACAGCAATAAACATTTGTATTTCAGTATGTACAATACAATTACATAACAAATACACCATAAACAGAGCTTTGTTTTTTCATTTTGACAGTCCTCAAACGGGTCAGTTTGTTGGGAGGTACAGGTTTTTAAAAATTTTACAATGGTTATCACCAGTGGTTAATCCCCCTTTTTCCAGTCTAAATGCGTTTAACATTATATTTTTGCTCGTATTCTCAGGATGTAAATCGCACCCAAAATCAGACTGTGCTCAGTGACAGTTACCTGCCATGTTCATACCCACAAATGTGGAACGTTGTAAACCACAAAATGTCTTCAAAATGTACAGTGCAATCCTGCTAAAAATGGAAGCAAAACCTCTCAACTTTCTTTTACACATTATTCAAGAGCACACATTTAGAATTCTGTTGTACATAAAACAAGTTAGAAATTTGTCTCTGTACAGCAATATTAAGGCTACTTAGAATGCAATGTCCATACAGGTTAAATCGCCACTGGATAAAAAGGAGGTTGATTAAAAGCCTTAAACTTGAACGGTATCTCATTATACAAAACGTATTCACAGAAAAACAGGATATTGTGGGTTGGCAAATGAAGGACGCTATATAATGCCTTTACAACAAACATACTTCCATTTCAACCTGCAGCTTTCCTCCGATTTCACATTTATGTATTTGTGCAGTTAGCCGTTCCTCATTTGTCTGGCCTTCTGTTAATCAAACTGAACCGAGCAAGATACAGTTGGATAAAAACATTAAGAAATGTAAACCATAAAATTCAGTGCATGAGCCAGGTTTCAAAGCGCAGATCTTCATGACCTGTGATTCTGAGGAGCAGGTTATGCACCGATACTCAGTGAGAATCAGGTACTCTCTCTATGGGGTTCTTTATGATATTTTAAGAAACAACATAAGGCATTGTGTGTGTTATGCGAATGAGTAAAGCTTGCCACAGAGCGCCATGATTTCGCACACAATGATTTAGTTCAGCTGGGTCATCAAGGGAAGGGGAGCTAGGAATGGATCAAACATGTTGACCATAACCCAGCTAAACAGCACAGGACACCCAACAGCTGCCAAACAGGGAGTGATAGGTTATATAACCAACCCCCGATTAAGAAATAATATGGGAGGAACTATTTAGGGTGTTTGGGAGGCTGGGGATTGGGAGTGAAGGAAGAAAGTTAACATATCACGTAGCAAACAGCAATGATGAGACATGATCTCTCAATGGTCAGAATTTAGTGCTATACTGGGTTTCCAAGCAATTTAAATACACCATAAAAATGTATCCAAACACACGTCAAGGTAAACACAACAGAAGCCTTCATGACCAAGACAATAAAAAAATTTGTTCTGTTTTCTCCTATACAATAAAGAAATTCTGGTGTATTAATATTTTACCCGAGACAGATATGTTTATTCCACTACCTAGCAAGTTATAATCCATTCACAACGGTCCACTCGGGTTCATTAGCTTTGATGACCATCTCCTTCCCATCAGCTTTATTTGGAATCACGACCTTTCGGAGCGCTGCTCTTTCATCACTCACCTGATGAAGGAGCAGCGCTCCGAAAGCTCGTGATTCCAAATAAACCTGTTGGGACTTTAACCTGGTGTTGCGAGACGTCTTACTGTGCCCACCCCCAGTCCAACGCTGGCATCTCTACATCATCCTTCCCATACCATACATTTATTTCTCAAAAATTGAAGTTAAGCCCATGCGAGAAAAGGTATCTAGTACGACGTCAAGATGTGCGATAAACAGATAAAAAGTTTTAGAATCAAAATCCATGAAAATCTGTATTGCCCGCGCCTCCTAATCGAAGCCGTAAAAGACTCGTGTGCCATTGCAGCCCTGACAATGATCAACAGTATTCAAATTGTCAGCCTGTTTTAGAAAAAAATGAATCTGCAATTTGAGTGCGAAAACAGTTTCAACTAATAGGAGCCAGTGATAACTCCAGCGTTTTGCAGACATTAAATACTTACATCTCAAAATAAAGAAAAAAAATGGCATGATGCTGGTAATTAGGATGATCCCTTTATACATACAAATCTATATACATATATTTTTCTTAAAAACTCAAAACACATCCTGATTCTACTCAAAACAAAAACCATAAAATTTGGGAAAAAAAATTATATTTGCATAGTGCATCTATTTCAGATATCCGTATATACAAAGTGAAATGACCATAGTTTTACATCTCTATAAACACAAATAATTCTCTTTTAAAAAATAAAACATAAGGAAATACTTGTGCTTTTCAATCAAGGCAATTTTACAATAATGAAGAAATCTCGATCCACCGCTTAATACCGCATTTTAAAATAGCTGAAACAGGGATTTAATTATTAAAAACAAGCATCATAATGGACATGTAATAATATAGTTATAAAAAATTTGGGAGTTCCATTACATAATCGATATCACATATCCATGTAAAGTAAAATTCCAGTTCAGACCTCCAATCCTTAGTGTACACCTTTTAGTCACAGCATACTGATCGGTACTGAAGTCAAACCACGATTCCGTCTGGAATCTTCTAATGCGCGTATTTGTACAAAGTCTTTGTAGGCACAGGCAGGCCATGTAGCAAAACCCAAGTGTGAAAATTAAAATGTGCAATTTGATGTCCGATCCTTCTTATGAGCATATTCCTCTTGGTCACGCTCCTTAAGTGTTCTGTAGGGAGGAAGAAAGTACATATAATAAGGAAAGATAATGATTATTTTACACTTGAGATGATCTTTCTTCTCAAAAGATGAAATTTTGTAGGTCACTGGTTAAAGGACTGGACTTCAAGCCTATCAGTGGCTGTTAAAGGTATAATCGTCGAGTCTCAGGCATCCTTTCACCAGGTTCATGGGGCGGCATGGTGGCACAGTGGCTAGTACTGCTGCCTCACAGCACCAGGGATCCGGATCTTGGGGGGGGGGGGGGGGGGGAAAGGGGGGGAAATGGGGGGAAAGGGGGGGGAAACGGGGGGGGGGAAGGGGGGGGGAAGGGGGGGAAGGGGGGGAAGGGGGGGGGGAAGGGGGGGGGAAGGGGGGGTGAAGGAGGGGGAAGGGGGGGGGAAGGGGGGGGGAAGGGGGGGGGGAAGGGGGGGGGGAAGGGGGGGGAAGGGGGGGGAAGGGGGGGGAAGGGGGGGAAGGGGGGGGGAAGGGGGGGGGAAGGGGGGGGAAGGGGGGGGGAAGGGGGGGGAAGGGGGGGAAGGGGGGGAAGGGGGGGAAGGGGGGGAAGGGGGGGGAAGGGGGGGAAAAGGGGGGGAAAAGGGGGGGAAGGGAGAAAGAGAGGGAGAAAGAGAAGGAGAGAAAGAGAGAGAGAGACACACACAAAAAGAGAGAAAGAGAGAGAAAGAACGCGAGGACACCTCGAAAGACAAGTGTAGCAGATGCACGGGAACACCACGAACTGCAAGTTCCCCTCGAAGTCACACAACATCCTGACTTGGAATTATATCGCTGTTCCTTCACTATTGCTTGGTCGTAATCCTGGAAGCTGCTTCCTAACAGCGCTATGGGCGAATGGTTCAAGCAGGCAGCTCACCGCCACTTTCACTGGGGCAATTAAGGATGGGCAATAAATGCTGGCCGAACCTTTGAAATCCACAACTCGTAAAAGAATGTATACATGTAGAAAACATTTCAAATCAATGACACTGCATCAATATTGCACGGAGATGGAAATTTTCAAAAATGCATTAAGAAACACAGTGAACACAGCAAAAAATATTAACTGAGCTCGAAGGTCCCCTGCTTGGTGAACAAGGTTTCCCATTATGTATTTTGCTGGCCCATCTTTCTCAATGAATATCAAATAAATAAATGTTGATGCTGAAATGATGGCGATTTCTTTGGTACAGGGATGGATAATAAAGCTGAATAATGCTACCCTTTCTGATACTCATTCACCTTTTGAGCACACCTCTCAACTTATTCTTCCCGAAGAAACCATAGAAAACCATAGAACCCGACAGTGCAGAAGGAGGCCATTCGGCCCATCAAGTCTGCACCGACCACAATCCCACCCAAGCCCTACCCCCACATATTTACCCGCTAATCCCTCTAACCTATGCATCTCAGGAGTCGAAGGGGCAATTTTTAACCTGGCCAATCAACCTAACCCGCACATCTTTGGACTGTGGGAGGAAACCGGAGCACCAGGAGGAAACCCACGGAGACACGAGGAGAATGTGCAAACTCCATACAGACAGTGACCCAAGCCGGGAATCGAACCCAGGTCCCTGGAGCTGTGAAGCAGCAGTGCTAACCACTGTGCTACCGTGCCGCCCCTTGTGTGAGTGTTGTGCGCCTGGCTTCTTCATTTTATGTGGTAACTTCCAGTGTAGCAATCTCTGGACTGCTCCCGGTGCCTAGTGCAAGTGAGGCTCGGAACAGGGAGATTCTACAGTTGAACGCGTGGCTAAAGGACTGGTGCAAGAGGGAGGGTTTTAAATTCATAGATAACTGGGAAATCTTCAAGTCAGGATGGCAACTGTACAGAAAGGATGGGTTACACCTTAACTGGAAGGGAGCAAATATCCTGGCTGGGAGTTTTGCTCGAGTGTTTCGGCAGGATTTAAACTAGTGTGGCAGGGGGGTGGGGAACAAAACAGGAGGTCAGTAAATACTGAGGCTGGGGTCGAGCTGGGGGCCAGGGCAAGGCTAGCTAAGAAGAGGAGCACTCTGGAGGAGGAGGACCTGACTGGGCCTGGAGGTCTGGAGTGCATCTGCTTCAATGCGAGGAGTGTAACGGGTAAAACAGACGAACTTAGGGCCTTAATGCTTGTGCGGAATTTGGATGTGGTTGCGGTGACGGAAACTTGGTTAAAAGAAGGACAGGACTGGCAGCTGAATATTCCGGGGTATCAGTGTTTTAGGCGAGACAGAGGAGGGGCTAAAAAAGGTGGGGGAGTAGCGATATTAGTTAAGGAGCATATTACCGCGGTGCAGAGGGTAGACAACTTAGAGGGGTCATGTACTGAGTCGCTGTGGGTGGAACTCAGAAACAGGAAGGGTGCAGTCACTATGCTGGGGGTGTACTACAGACCACCCAACAGCCCACGGGAAGTGGAGGAAAGGATATGTCAGGAGATTCTGGATAGGTGCAGAAAAAATAGGGTTGTTGTAGTGGGGGACTTTAATTTCCCTGGCACAGACTGGAAAGTGCTTAGAGCTGGGGGACCGGACGGGGAGGAATTTGTAAAATGCGTACTGGAAGGTTCTTTGGAACAGTATGTAGATAGCCCGACTAGAGAGGGGGCTATACTGGACCTAGTTCTGGGAAATGAGCCCGGTCAGGTCGTCAAAGTTTCGGTAGGGGAACATGTGGCAAATAGTGATCACAACTCTGCTAACTTTAGGATAGTAATGGACAAGGATGAGTGCTGTCCTACGGGCAGGGTGCTAAATTGGGGGAAGGCTGACTATAGCCGGATTAGGCAGGAATTGGTGGATGTTGATTGGGAGAGGATGTTCGAGGGTAAGTCCGCGTCTGGCATGTGGGAGTCTTTTAAGGAACTATTGATAAGGCTGCAGGATAGGCATGTGCCTGTAAAAAGGAAAGATAGGAAAGGTAGGATTCGAGAGCCGTGGATAACCAGGGAAATTGAGGATCTGATTAAAATGAAAAGGGAGGCGTACGTTAAGTCCAGGCAACTGAAAACAGATGGAGCTCTGGAGGAATACAGAGAGAGTAGGAAAGATCTCAAACGGGGAGTTAGAAGGGCAAAAAGAGGTCACGAGATGTTCTTGGCAGGCAGGATTAAGGAGAATCCTAAGGCATTCTATTCATACGTTAGGAACAAAAGAGTTGTCAGGGAGAAAATCGGACCTCTCAGGGACAAAGGAGGGGTATTATGCTTAGAACCCAAGGGAATAGGGGAGATCCTAAATGAATACTTTGCATCGGTATTCACGAAGGAGAGGGGCGTGTTAACCGGGAGTGTCTCGGAGGGAGGTGTTGACCCGTTAGAGAAAATCTCCATTACGAGAGAGGAAGTGTTAGGTTTTTTAGGGAACATTAAAACTGACAAAGCCCCAGGGCCTGATGGCATCTATCCTCGACTGCTCAGGGAGACGAGAGGTGAAATTGCTGGGCCTCTGACAGAAATCTTTGTCGCTTCTTTGGACACGGGTGAGGTCCCTGAGGATTGGAGGATAGCGAATGTGGTCCCGTTGTTTAAGAAGGGTAGCAGGGATAACCCAGGAAATTATAGGCCGGTGAGCTTGACGTCCGTGGTAGGGAAGTTGTTGGAGAGGATTCTTAGAGACAGGATGTATGTGCATTTAGAACGGAACAATCTCATTAGTGACAGACAGCATGGTTTTGTAAGAGGGAGGTCGTGCCTTACAAATTTGGTGGAGTTTTTTGAGGAAGTGACAAAAACGGTTGATGAAGGAAGGGCCGTGGATGTTGTCTATATGGATTTCAGTAAGGCATTTGACAAAGTCCCACATGGCAGGTTGGTTAAGAAGGTTAAGGCTCATGGGATACAAGGAGAAGTGGCTCGATGGGTGGAGAACTGGCTTGGCCATAGGAGACAGAGGGTAGTGGTCGAAGGGTCTTTTTCCGGCTGGAGGTCTGTGACCAGTGGTGTTCCGCAGGGCTCTGTACTGGGACCTCTGCTATTTGTGATATATATAAATGATTTGGAAGAAGGTGTAACTGGTGTAATCAGCAAGTTTGCGGATGACACAAAGATGGCTGGAATTGCGGATAGCGAAGAGCATTGTCGGGCAATACAGCAGGATATAGATAGGCTGGAAAATTGGGCGGAGAGGTGGCAGATGGAATTTAATCTGGATAAATGAGAAGTGATGCATTTTGGAAGAAATAATGTAGGGAGGAGTTATGCAATAAATGGCAGAGTCATCAGGAGTATAGAAACACAGAGGGACCTAGGTGTGCAAGTCCACAAATCCTTGAAGGTGGCAACACAGGTGGAGAAGGTGGTGAAGAAGGCATATGGTATGCTTGCCTTTATAGGACGGGGTATAGAGTATAAAAGCTGGAGTCTGATGATGCAGCTGTATAGAACGCTGGTTAGGCCGCATTTGGAGTACTGCGTCCAGTTCTGGTCGCCGCACTACCAGAAGGACGTGGAGGCATTGGAGAGAGTGCAGAGAAGGTTTACCAGGATGTTGCCTGGTATGGAGGGTCTTAGCTATGAGGAGAGATTGGGTAGACTGGGGTTGTTCTCCTTGGAAAGACGGAGAATGAGGGGAGATCTAATAGAGGTATACAAGATTATGAAGGGTATAGATAGGGTGAACAGTGGGAAGCTTTTTCCCAGGTCGGAGGTGACGATCACGAGGGGTCACGGGCTCAAGCTGAGAGGGGCGAAGTATAACTCAGACATCAGAAGGACGTTTTTTACACAGAGGGTGGTGGGGGCCTGGAATGCGCTGCCAAGTAGGGTGGTGGAGGCAGGCACGCTGACATCATTTAAGACTTACCTGGATAGTCACATGAGCAGCCTGGGAATGGAGGGATACAAACGATTGGTCTAGTTGGACCAAGGAGCGGCACAGGCTTGGAGGGCCGAAGGGCCTGTTTCCTGTGCTGTACTGTTCTTTGTTCTTCTTTGTTCTTTGTTCAGCCACAAGCTCAGTCAAAAGGAAAATTGTAATATTCACGAGGAAAGAGCAGCGGAGTGAAATGAATTGGATATCTCTTTCAATTCATGCAGCTCAACTGAATGACAGATAACATCTTTGCGATCTTCAGAAGGAAGGGCTGTGTTCCTTAGGTAGTTTGTTATATCTATTTGCAGCCTGGGCCAGGATGCTTTAATATGGACACTAGAACTTTAAAGTAAGACACAAAATGTTAACCCATGGAAAGATCTGCCACCTCAAAAACTTTCAAATACTTTTCCCATATGCCAGTTAAACACCTTCGAGAATCTCACAATGTTACAGTACAGAAAGAGATTGGCTAAGAAACCATTGCATAGAAGTCTTTTTGCAGGCTTTTGAGCCTTAAATGATAGAGTTCACCTTACCTAGTAGCATAATCAGAAGGTCTTGAAAATTTCCAGATCCTTGGGAGGAACAGGCGGTATCTTTTTCCACTCATTTTCCGGATAAGATTCAAAATTTGACGTATCCCCATCATGAGAGAGCTTCGGTACTATTGGCGGCTGAAACGAGAAAATTGTGTCTGTCAGGTAACTAAGTTTTGGTCGATCTAGAATAATTTATATAATTCTGATGTCCTGTGCAATCAAAGGGTATTTGCTACCAAATAAACCTGTTGGACTTTAACCTGGTGTTGTGAGACTTCTTACAATCAAAGGGGAGCAGGGATATCTTTCCTTATCAATTGATTTACCGGTCATCCATCTTATTTCTTGCCATGCATAAGGTGGCTGCCATATTCATTTAATAAACATTACTGCAATTGAGGTGCTTATGAAACACTTTCTGTTCCTCGAAGATGTAATTAGGTTGGAGAAACTCAACTCATTACACCCATGAAAAACAGTTTTACTATACTGGGGATGATCCAATGGATCATGACAGATTCAATTAGTCACTTCAGTTCAAAATCATATGCAGAGAACTGCTAACTCCAGGCCAATCAATGTAATAGTTCTACTGCTTCCATTGGGAATGTGTTGCATTTACCATCAAGATAATATATTTATGAACGGCACAACCTGCTGTCTCCAATTGCAAAGGCTAAAAGAGACAGAGTTGCAAAACCCAAAGCTGCCCAGAGAGATTAGACAGAGTTTCAATGATCATTAAGGAATATTCAAAAACAGTTTAAAATACACAGCAAGACCATAGGATCTGAACAGAGGAATCACGGGACATAGAAAAGTCAGGAACTTTTTCCCCACAGGTTCGTTCTAAACTTAGTTACATAGGAATGTGGGGAAAGGAGGGTTTTGGTAACTTAGGCTTTTTCAGTATGCAACTGAATCATAACTGATACCTGAAACCCATTTCGTCCCCGTATTCCTTAATATTTTTTCTCAATTGATCCAGCAGCCACAGCCTTTGGGAGAGAGAATGCCACATTTCCATTCTTCTTTGTGAAATGCATTCTGATTTCACTGGGTCATAATTTTCAAATTAGAACAAATGTTCCAGAATCTGCCAGAGGAAAAAGCCTCTCCACATTCATCTTATCAAATCCTTGTATCCCGTTCACGATTATATCATCCATCAACCTTCTAAATGCAATGAAATACAAACAGAGCTTTTACAACCCTGTTTTCTATTTAAATCATTAACCTCTGCGGTCATTCAGGTGAATCTGTGGCTGCACCTCACCCAAGACCAATTTATCTTTCCGAGGAATTTGTGCCTAAAACTAAATGTAGTACTCCAGGTAGGGTCCGAACAAGACTCTACGACTAAGTATCACTTTTGATTCCAATTCCTTTGAGAGAAATGTCCAAATTTGACTTTTTTTTCCTCAGGATATTTTATTGGGTTCTTGTTTTTGAAACATTTCAGTCTTTGCAAAGTGACCAAGGATGAGCCAATGACATTTTCCTCCCCAGATCCTTGCCCTCCAAATTTCCTTAACTTTCATGAAGCTTCTGCTTAGAATCTTTCTGGGAGATCAAAATATGAATAAGCGGAAGATGACAGGGATAATCGTCAGTTTCCTGTGCTACGGTGTATTGATACTCACTGCATTCCCTACTCTATTCTCCCCCACCTTCATTTCTAGCCAGTTATGATAATTTAATGATCTACTTTAAAATAATCTTACTATAATCAAAACAGTGTTACAAAAAGCACAACAGTTCTATAGTTTACAGTAGCATGAGGATGGGAACAAAGGAAGGAAAATGGCTGGAAACAACTAGGAGTTTAAATATTCAAGGACACAAGTTTGAGAGATCGTATTAGGAATTAAGGGGTAAAAGTTGAATTTATATTAAAATATCCCGGATTTTAACAAAACAAACACATAAGATGAAATAACAAGTTACTACACAGATGCCAAGTGATCTTTAAAGTCCTTAACAGTTGGGTTTGAAACATGTAAAGCTGGTTATTTTTAGTTATTTCAACACTAAAGCAGAATGTTTTGAAGCATGTACATCAGAACAAAGAACAGGATCAGGTCCTTCGGCCCACCAAGGCTGTGCTGACACAGATGCCTCTCTAAGCTAATATTTTCTTGCCTCTATGTGGTCCATATCCCTCTATTCCCTGACTATTCACGTATCTATCCAGGTGCCTCTTGAACGTTGTTATAGAATCTGCTTCCACCACCACCTCCGGCAGTGCGTTCCAGGCATTCATTGCCCTCTGTGAAAAGCTTGCCTCTTACATCTTTTTTAAACTTTTCCCCCTGAGCAGTGAGCAATGGTGCATTATTTCACAATCATACAGCCAAATTGAAACAGGAAAAATGGAATTCCTGGTATATATGTGGAAATGTGCTGGTGGTAGGGGGATGAGTAGCGGCTGCACGTAATCTATTGATTATTTTGTATGCCTGCAGCAGAAAATATTTGACTGGAGGAAAATGAAGCCATCTAAACTGCACTGAAATAGAAGAGATTCAAATAGAGGAGAATTTTTCCACTGCGGAAAGTTGACCCAGTGGTTGCTGGTTTGACAGATCAATTGCTTTACACAAGTACTACATGATAACAGTCTATGTGGTAAATACTATATGGTAACAGTCAACTAGGCAGCCTGATTCAATTTGCATTTTAAAAAAACATGCAACAGACAAAATTAGTTTAATACTTGCTCAATATTTTATTTTCTTGCGTAACCTCATGTTCCTAGTTAAATATGTAGGAATACCATGTCAGAATTTTTGCCAATGTTAATTTAAAACCCCCGTTAACTTAGAGGTTTAACTGAAAATTACTGTGTAAACCTTTCAGAGAACTGACTGCAATTGATGCCTTCCAATTTATAACACGATCACCAACTAAAAAAATTAATTCCAAATAGCAAAACCTCAATTCCATTGATCAGTTTGCAATTATGTCAATTACTTTGAAGATCTAGTTTTTGTTTTGGAGGTCTGGGCGGCACGGTGGCACAGTGGCTAGCACTGCTGCCTCACAGCGCCAGGGACCCGGGTTCAATTCCGGCCTTGAGTGACTGTGTGGAGTTAACACATTCAGCCCGTGTCTGCGTGGGTTTTCTCTGGGTGCTCAGGATTCCTCCCGCAGTCCGAAGATGTGTGGGTTAGGTGGAATGGCCATGCTAAATTGCCCCTTAGGTTAGATAGATTAGCCATGGGAAAGATGCAGTGTTCTGGTGATAGGGTAGGGGAGAGGCACTGGGTAAGATACTCTGTCGGAGAGTCGGTGCTGACTCGATGGGCTGAATGGTCTCTTTTGCACTGTAGGAATTCTATGATGTAGTTTATTATTAATACTTAGAGTGTGGGCATCGCTGGAAAGACTGCTAGGCTTTGTCCAACTCTAACAAATGAGAGTCTTCCTTGGCCACTTCAAGTTAAGTTAGATGTTGGTGTGGGATTGAGGTAATTGATAGATCAAATCAGGTAAAGACAGTAGATGTCCTAAACCTTAAACAATGCAACTGAACCGGTTCTGGTATTTTTAAACAAACCAATCGCTTCACGGTTTCTGTTAATTTTACGGGTCTTTTAAAGTAAAGTGTATTTATTAGTATCACAAGAAAGACTTGCATTAATGCTGCAATTAAGTTACTGTGAAATTCCCCTAGTTACCACACTCTGGCACCTGTTCGGATCAATGCAGCTAACCATTATTTCCAGAATTTTCAACAGAATTCAAATGCTCAAATTGCCATGGTGAAACTTGAGTTCATATTCTCTCGATCAGTGATATAAACATTACAGCACAATACCCTATGGTCTCCTCAAAACTAAATTCTTCACTCCCCCCCCACCCCCCTACCCTCTGTCAATTATCCCTCTCTTCAGTGAAGCAGCTAAGGATGTTTCCTGCCATTAAATAGCTCCAGTGCGAACAATTATTATAGATCAATGAAATGCGGTGGGCAGCGTAACAGTAAAACATGCACAGTTTAAGCAGTTTTATTTCGTAACAAACAAATAGAATTGTGGGACATTAGCAAAGGTGGAAAAGAGAAGGTACTCGCATGATTATTGATCATCCACTAATCACTTGAAATTTCCATTCAATGTAGTTTATCAAAAAAGTCAAGGCTACTATTAATCTTGACTGTATTTTAATATCTAAGTTAACCTTGTATCCCTAATAATTGTTACATTTAGGCTACACAAAACTATTCCCAGTATCCTATCAAAATTATAGAGACGCACTGGAAAGCATTTGGGAGAGAGTAAATTTTATGAGGTGATTTACAGAGCTGGGCATGTGTTCACTCGAGAAAAGATCATACAGGAGTGAGTGAAAAGCTTTGCCTTCCTGTAAAGCAGGATATGCCAAAGTACACAGAACAAGAATGGATTTTCTACGTTTTGTTCCTAAATTAAGTAAAAATAATAGCATGCCGCATACTTTAAACACCTATCCATGATTGGTATACAGTAGTAAAATATTTAGTGGATAATTTTGTTATATGGCTTAATTGTTGCTAGTATTTAAACTCAAAGAATAAGAAGTGGTATATATTCTGGATTCAACCATTGTTCTCAACTCACCTTTAATTTTCGGAGAGGCACTGCTTCCCAGTCCACATATTTAAACCATCGATGACGCTTAATATCATCTGCTCCATTCTGAAAATTAATGGGAAGAAGTTTTAGAATTCTCAATCCTCTAAGGATTACACCTAGAGTGGGATTAAATAAAAGTGGGCATTTCATTTTTTGCTACTGTCATGACTAACCCACTGTTGTATTCAATGTGCAGAGGATAGATTCTACATAATATTAATTTGGTTAATTTCCTATTGGAGAATGATCTATGAGGAATAACTCAAGGTACTTCAGCCCCAACTGGAGTTTACACAGCCAAGTAAGATACCATTTCAAATCTTTCATAAAACTAGAACAAATACCCGAACAGGAGTATGGCGACTAGGGGATTTTCACAGTAAATGCAAATCTACTTGTGACCAAGAAATAAACTTTACTTTTCAAGGGGGCACGGTGGCACAGTGGTTAGCTCTGCTGCCTCACCGCGCCAGGGACCCAGGTTCGATTCCCAGCTTGGGTCACTGTCTGTGCGGAGTCTGCACGTTCTCCCCGTGTCTGCATGGGTTTCCTCCGGGTGCTCCAGTTTCCTCCCACAATCCGAAAGACACGCCGGTTAGGTACATTGGCCATGCTAAATTCTGTGTACCCGAACCGGCGTTGGAGTGTGGCGACTAGGGGATTTTCACAGTAAATTCAATGCAGTGTAATGTAAGCCTACTTGTGACAATAATAAATAAACTTTAAAAACTTTAAACTTTAGAAAGTTCAGGATTGTGAAAGTCAAATTTATTACAGTGTTCATTTCTTTAGAGAAGGGATGAACAAATGGATGGAATGAGTGGCTGGGGAGTGTGGTCAAGGGCAAGACATTCAATCAGTTAAAAGACAGTTATAATATGTAATGAGATGGTTTCAGATTATAACAAAATTGGATCAATTGGGGTGAACAGAAATCCATTTCCAAATTCATCTTGTGAATATATTCAGTGAATCAAGTTGCAATTGCTATAAAAGCAGAAAGAGTCCTTCAATTCAGTGGTAAAAGTGGACTGGGAGTCAAGCCTCTAGTGTTCAAAGGAGAACATTTACAATAGTGACTGGCATTTTAATGTGCCACAGAACTTCCAAACGTCAGGGAATGTAAGCATGTGGACAAGCCTACAAGAGGAGAGGCTGTACTTGATCTGATACTGACCAATGAACCTGGACAGGTGTCAGATCTCTCAGTGGGAGAGCATCTTGGGGATAGCGATCATAACTCTATCTCCTTTAGGCTTGCATTGGACAAAGAGAGGATCAGGCAAGCTAGGAAAGTGTTTATATGGAGTAAGGGGAAATATGAAGACATTAGGCAGCAAATTAGAGGAGTAAATTAGAAGGAGGTATTCTCGGGGAAAAGTACTGAAGAGAGGTGGCAGTTTTTCAAGGAATGTCTGTCTAGAGTTCTACAGGACAACGTTCCGAGCAGACAGGGAGGTGTTGGTCGGTTAAAGGAACCGTGGTGCACGAAAGCTGTGCGGGACCTAGTCGAGAAGAAAAGAAAAGCGTACAAAAGGCTCAGAGAGCTTGGCGAAGATAGGGATTTAGAAGAGTATACGGCTTGTAGGAAGGGACTAAAAGGAGGAAATGAGGAGAGCCAGAAGAGGTCACGAGAAGGCCCTGGCAGGTAGGATTAAGGAGGACCCTAAGGCGTTCTATAAATATGTGAAGAGTGAAAGGATGAGAAGTGACAGAATAGGGCCTATAAAAGGTGAAGGCGGGAAAGTCTGTACGGAACCAGTAGAAATGGCAGAGGTGCTCAATGAGTATTTTGCCTCGGTTTTCACAGAGGAGAAGGACCTGGGTGGATGTACTGCGGGCGTGCGGTGGACTGAAAGGATAGAGTATGTGGACTTTAAGAAAGAGATTGTGCTGGAATCTTTGAATGGCATCAAGATAGATAAGTCGCCGGGTCCGGATGGGATGTACCCCAGGTTACTGTGGGAGGCGAGGGAAGAGATTGCAGAGCCTCTGGCGGTGATCTTTGCGTCGTCGATGGAGACAGGAGAGGTGCCGGAGGATTGCGGATGTGGTTCCTATTTTCAAGAAGGGAAATAGGGATAGCCCAGGTAATTACCGACCGGTGAGTCTAACCTCAGTGGTTGGTAAACTGATGGAGAAGATCCTGAGGGACAGGATATATGAGCATTTAGAGAGGTTTAGTATGCTCAACAATACTCAGCATGGCTTTGTCAAGGACAGATCGTGCCTTACGAGCCTGGTGGAGTTCTTCAAAAATGTGACTAAACACATTGACGAAGGGAAGGCGGTAGATGTGGTTTATATGGATTTTAGCAAGGCGTTCAATAAGGTCCCCCGTGCAAGGCTTCCGGAAAAAGTGAGGGGGCATGGGATCCAAGGGGCTGCTGCCCGGTGGACCCAGAACTGGCTTGCCCAAAGGAGGCAGAGAGTGGGTATAGATGGGTCTTTTTCTAAATGGAGGTCGGTCACCAGTGGTGTGCCCCAGGGATCTGTTCTGGGACCCTTGCTGTTTGTCATTTTCATAAATGACCTGGATGAGGAAGCTGAGGGATGGGTTGGTAAGTTTGCCGACGACACGAAGGTTGGTGGGGTTGTGGATAGTCTGGAGGGATGTCAGAAGTTACAGAGGGACATAGATAGGATGCAAGACTGGGCGGACAAGTGGCAGATGGACTTCAACCCAGATAAATGCGTCGTGGTCCATTTTGGTAGGTCAAATGGGATGAAGGAGTACAATATAAAGGGAAAGACTCTTAGTACTGTAGAGGATCAGAAGGACCTTGGGGTCCGGGTCCATAGGACTCTAAAATCAGCCCCGCAGGTGGAGGAGGTGGTTAAGAAGGCGTATGGTGTGCTGGCCTTTATCAATCGAGGGATTGAGTTTAGGAGTCCAAGGATAATGATGCAGCTGTATAAGACCCTCATCAGACCCCGCTTGGAGTACTGTGCTCAGTTCTGGTCGCCTCACTATAGGAAGGATGTGGAAAAGATTGAAAGGGTGCAGAGGAGATTTACAAGGATGTTGCCTGGATTGAGTGGCATGTCTTATGAGGATAGGCTGAGGGAGCTCGGTCTTTTCTCCTTGGAGAGACGAAGGATGAGAGGAGACCTAATAGAGGTGTATAAGATGTTGAGAGGCATAGATCAGGTGGACTCTCAGAGGCTTTTTCCCAGGGTGGAAATGTCTGCTACGAGAGGACACAGGTTTAAGGTGCTGGGGGGTAGGTACAGGGGAGATGTTAGGGGGAAGTTTTTCACACACAGGGTGGTGGGCGAGTGGAATCGGCTGCCGTCAGTGGTGGCGGAGGCAAACTCAATAGGGTCTTTTAAGAGACTCCTGGACGAGTACATGGAGCTTAATAGGATGGAGGGTTATAGGTAGGTCTAGAAGGTAGGGATGTGTTCGGCACAACTTGTGGGCCGAAGGGCCTGTTTGTGCTGTAGTTTTTCTATGTTCTATGTCAGCTTGGCTCAAGTGACAGCACTTCTGTTCAATTCAAAATGTTTCAGGTTCAAGTCTGATTCCAATCCTAGGCCACGATTGACAATTCATGGTCAGTACTGAAGGCGTGCTGCATTTTTGGTAAGTTCTGCCTTCAACAAAGTGTTAATCAAAACCTTTTCAGTTGTTAGTAAAAGTTCCCATCACGCCATTCAAAAAGTAGGAAATTCAATAGAATTGGTGGATTTTTACCAGAGTAGAATGAGTCTTGCTAATATATTTTTTTAATTGCATTATAAAAGCAAGTATTAGATACAGATAATACAATGAATACTTATAAAATGCAAAAGAGCAAGCAGCCTAGCCACCATTTAAATTTATATTAAGTTATTTTACATAACAGTAAGCGCCAAAAGCTCACTGAACGACCTTGGCTACAGCTATAAATTCAAGGGAGATTTTGTACTTCAATGCTCCTGAACATATCAGGAGTATATACTGAGAAACTGCGCATACTTCATTATCCATCATAATTTTGGAAAGAGCTTCCATTTACGTAGGACTTTTCACAATCTCAAGATGTTCAAAGCACTTCACAGTCAATGAAGCATTTTTAAAGCACAGTCGCTGCTGTAATGTAGGAAATGTGGCAGCTGATTTATGAACAGCAGATCTGATGAACTGTTGTAAAAGTGGACTGGGAGGCAAGCCTCCAGCAGTTGGGTTCAAAGCAGAACTCTTACAATAGTGACTGGTATTTTAATATGCTACACAACTTCCAAGTGTCAGTTTGGATCAAGTGGCAGCAATGAGATAATGACCAAATAATCAGATTTTGTGATGTTTGCCAGGGCACCAGGGAGCACTTTGTTTCTGGTTGTATCACAGCTTGGTATGGCTCCTGCTCTGCCCAAGACCGCAAAAAACTACAAATGATCGTGAATGTAGCCCAATCCATCACGCAAACCAGCCTCCCATCCATTGACACAATCCACACTTCTCGCTGCTTCGGAAAAGCAGCCGGCATCATTAAGGACCCCGGACATACTCTCTTCCACCTTCTTCCTTCGGGAAAAATATATAAAATTCTGAGGTCATGTACCAACCGACTCAAGAGCAGCTTCTTTCCTGCTGCTGTCAGACTTTTGAATGGACCTACATCGCACTAAGTTGATCTTTTTCTACATCCTAGCTATGACTGGAATACTACATTCTGCACTCTTTCCTTCTCTATGAACGGTATGCTATGTCTGTATAGCGCGCAAGAAACAATACTTTTCACTGTATACTAATACATGTAACAATAATAAATCAAATCAAAGAGAACTCCCTTGTTTTTCTTTAAAACACTGTCATAGGATATCTTATTTCAACTTAAGACAGGAGTTAATTAAGCATCTCCTTGGAAAGAGTGGTCAGGTGGTGCAGTGCCACACTGAAGTATTAGTGCCCCTTCATACCACACTGAAGTACTAGTTTACATTCTGTGTCGAACTGCCTGGAACAACCAGAAAAATCACAAACTAGCCATAGGCATTTCCTTGTTTGCTCTCCCAGAGTGTGCAAAAAATGAAAAATCTTCTTCGATTTCAGTACTACAGATTTTTTGAAGCAATTAACTGGACAGTTGAATGCTGAAGAATAGATGTAGTGTTAAAAAATATATTGGACTGCCTTCTCAGTTTCCTCCAAGTGCCCAGCTAAGGTTAAATTGAGTGAAAGATCAAAAAAGGTATTGAGAGATTCATGCAGGTCCAAACTGAGCCACGTTACAATTTTAAATGTTACTTTTGCATTTTGTTCAAGTTCCATCATCAAGTGTGGGAATGCTCAATTACATTATGGTGCAACATGTCTATATTATTTGGTTTGATTTGATACATATTAACATAGTGAAAAGTATTGTTTCTTGCACACTAAGCAGACAAAACATACCACTCATAGCGGAGGAAATAAGAGTGTAGAATGTAGTGTTACACACGTAGCTAGGGTGTAGAGAAAGATCAACTGAATGCGAGGTAAGTCCATTCAAAAGTCTGACAGCAGCAGGGAAGAAGCTGTTCTCGAGTCGGTTGGTATGTGACCTCAGACTTTGTATCTTTTTTCCAATGGAAGGTGGTGGAAGAGAGAATGTCCGGGGTGTGTGGGGTCCTTAGTTATGCTGGCTGCTCTGCCAAGGCAATGGGAAGTGTAGACAGAGTCAACGGATGGGAGGCTGGTTTGCGTGATAGATTGGGCTACATTCACGACCTTTTGTAGTTCCTTGCAGTCTTGGACAGAGCAGGAGCCATACCAAGCTATGATACAACCAGAAAGAATGCTTTCTATGGTGCATCTATAAAAGTTGGTGAGAGCCGTGGCTGACATGCCAAATTTCCTTAGTCTTCTGAGAATGTAGAGGCGTTGATGGGTTTTCTTAACTATGGTGTCGGCATGGGGGGACCAGGACAGATTGGTGGTGATCTGGACACCTAAAAACTTGAAGCTCTCGACCCTTTTTACTTCGTTCCCATTGACGTTGACAGGGGCATGTTCTCCTTTATTAGACAAAGTTGCTCCATGTTTCACTAACATTTGGCACTTAGCACACAACCATGTAGTTTAGCTTCAGGATTGCAGCATTCTTGTTTATCCCAGAGTCTGGAAGTGATTTATTAGTACACCTGTGACATACCTCCTGTAGTTACAACCATCCTTGTGAATGCTACCTGCATACAGAAATTCTATTTCAGAACAAACTGGACATACTTAATCTAATAAAAGCAAAATACTGTGGATGCTGAAATAAAAACATAAAATGCTGGATAAACTCAGCAGGCCTGACAGCATCTGTGGAGAGAGAAATAGAGTTAACGTTTCGAGCCTGAGGGTCACGGACTCAAAACGTCAATTCTCCAGAATACTAAATCTAATGTTCGGCATTTCCTTATGACCCACAGAGAAAAATTGTGTTTAGATTCTACAAATATACTCACTCAACGCCTTCTCTATTTTTACAACACACTTAGTATTAAACATCCTTAAATGGAAGCGATGCGATGGCTAATAATAACATCTTAATATTGGAAAGGAAGAAAATGAGGGATGAAGTGAGACCATTGAAAGTAGCATCAAGTGAGTGGATGACAACTGATGCTGCACAGGCTGCAATGTGCCACGTCGGTGTTTTGCCTTAGTTCTTCCCTGATCTGGAAAGGGAGCTAGATGGTGTCACAGCATGAAGTTATTACATGATTCACACTGTGGTTACTAAACAAATAAATCTCAAGGGCCAGCTGAGATGCATACGAAAATCCTTCAAGTGAGTGAATAAATCACAGAATAAATCACAGAATCACTGCAGGAAAGGATGTCCCGAGGCATGGTACATTGGGGAAACCACGCAGACGCTACGACAACGGATGAATGAACACCGCTCGACAATCACCAGGCAAGACTGTTCTCTTCCTGTGGGGGAGCACTTCAGCAGTCACAGGCATTCAGCCTCTGATCTTCAGGTAAGCGTTCTCCAAGGCGGCCTTCACGACACACGACAGCGCAGAGTCGCTGAGCAGAAACTGATAGCCAAGTTCCGCACACATGAGGACGGCCTAAACCGGGATGTTGGATTTATGTCACACTATCAGTAACCCCCACAGCTTGCCTCCTGGACTTGCAGGCTGTCCTGTCTGGAGACAATACACATCTCTTTAACCTGTGCTTAATGCTCCCTCCACCCACATTGTCTGTATCTTTAAGCTCTGGCTGGCTGTAGGGATTCGCATTCTAATCAGTATTCTGTAACTTGATTTTTGTGTCTCTGTGCCCTGTTTGAGAGTACATTTCCACTCCATCTGACGAAGTAGCAGCGCTCCGGAAGCTAATGGTGTTTGCTACCAAATAAACCTGTTGGACTTTAACCTGGTGTTGTTAAAACTCTTCCTGGAAAGGCACGCAAGGACTAGGAGAGAGATGTTGCACCTATTTTATTCAAGGACAGAAAAAAGCGACCCAAGGAATTATGGACCAGTGAGTTCCATGTCCATTCTGTGTAAAGTAATGAAAAGTGCACCTAAAGGTCATGGAGCTCTGGATGTTAAAAAACAAAGAATAGCCAACACGTGTCCAATAGTCTCTGATTCTCCTTTAGATATGGGGCACCAACGCCTCTACTTTCTCAGAAGACTAAGGAAATTTTGCATGTCAGCTACGACTCTCACCAACCTTTACAGATGCACCATAGAAAGCATTCTTTCTGGTTGTATCACAGCCTGGTATGGCTCCTGCTCTGCCCAAGACCGCAAGGAACTACAAAAGGTCGTGAATGTAGCCCAATCTATCACCCAAACCAGCCTCCCATCCATTGACTCTGTCTACACTTTCCACTGCCTCGGCAAAGCAGCCAGCATAATTAAGGACCCCACGCACCCCGGACATTCTCTCTTTCACCTCCCCCCTTCGGGAAAAAGATACAAAAGTCTGAGGCCAGGTACCAACTGACTCAAGAACAGCTTCTTCTCTGCTGCTGTCAGACTTTTGAATGGACTTACCTTGCATTAAGTTGCTCTTTCTCTACACCCTAGCTATGACTGTAACACTACATTCTGCATTATCTCCTTTCTTTCTCTATGAACTGTGTGCTTTGTCTGTATAGCGCACAAGAAACAATACTTTTCACTATGTTAATACATGTGACAATAATAAATCAAATCAAAAATCAAAGGATGCTGCCAAGGGACTGAAGAATTGCAAATGTTGCACTCTTGTTCAAAAAGGATCGCAAGGATAAATCCTGGAAATACAGGCCAGTTAGTTTAACCTTGATGGTAGAAAAGCTTTTAGAAGTGATAATCTGCAACAAAATTGTCACTTGGACAAGTGTGGATTAATTAGTTAAGGAGGCTAGCACAAATTTGTTAAAGGCAAATTGTGTTTAACTAACTTGATTTGAGTTTATTGATGAAGTAACGGAGAATTGCTGAGTGTAATACACTTGATGTGATATACAAGGACTTGCAAAAGGCAGTTAATAAAATTGCTACATAATAAGAATGCTGTCAAAGCTGAAGCCCACAAAAGTAAAAGCAACAGTGGTGGCACACGTACAAAGTTGGCTGAGGGACAGGATACAAATAGTAATGGTCAATGGCTTTTTTTTTGGATTGGAGGAATACAGTGCAATTCCTAGGGTTCAGTACTAGGACTACTTTTTTCTTGATACATATCAATGACCTCTTAAGTGTGCAGGGCATAATTTCAAATTTGCAATTTACATAAAACATGGAAGTACTGTGAACTTTAAAGTTTTTTTTATTAGTGTCACAAGTAGGCTTACATTAACACTGCAATGAAGTTACTGTGAAAATCCTCTAGTCGTCACACTCCGGCATCTGCTCGGGTACATTGAGGGAGGATTTAGCATGGCCAATGCATCTAACCATCACATCTTTTGGACTGAGGGGGGAAACCGGAGCACCCGGAGGAAACCCACACAGACACGGGGAGAACATGCAGACTCTGCACATACAGTGACGCAAGCCGGGAATCGAACCCAGGTCCTTGGTGCTGAGGCAACAGTGCTCACCACTGTGCTGCCCTGCAATGGATAACTCATTGAGTGACAAAATCGAGAGGGTAGTAGCACAGGAACTATCAGCCGAGAATGTACAGTTGCTTGTTTTGGATTATCATTTGTTTAATATCCTCATTGAGCAGATAACACTCAATGGTAATCAAATACATTTCAATGCACGAGCAATTAAGCGTTCCACATGGGCACAAAAAAACCCATGGGAGGGATCATTACTTACTTGGAAAGAAAATATATATGGAAAATGAAAGTGATCGGGATCCTGACTGACAATAAATTGAAACTACCACAAGGCGGCTCACAGTCAGTAAAGCAAATCAAATATTGAAATATATTAAATCGTCAATATTGAGCCAATTTAAAAGGGTAAATGAGTCATTTTGTAAATCATTGGTGCATAATTCTGGTCAGTGCAGTACAAGTTTTTGAAGAGATACAGAAAGATTTGATAACTAGAATGAGTAAAGGAATTGAAGAACCAGAATATAAACAATTCAATTGGACACATGGAATTTTAAGCTTTTTCTTTCAATTTGATACAATCTTTAACCTCCTTAGTTAGCCACGAATGATGCATCCTTCCCCAAGAGTCCTTCTCGCAGCAATGCATCTTTGCTGAGTGTTATGAAGCATCTCCTTAAATGTCTTCCACTACATCTCTACTGCACTACCCCTTAACCAATTCCCCATTTCACTTTAATATACTCTTACACTTGTCTTTATTGAACATCAAACACTGTCTTACTCATCTCTCCCATAAAATAAATATGAAATTCATCAGGTTATGATTACTGCTACCTTAGGATGCTTTTACTACGAGGTCATGAATTAATTTGTCTCATTGCACATCAGCAAATCTAGAATAGCCTGCCCCCTGGTTGGCTCTAGAACATAGTCTTCTCAGAAACCATCCCAAAATCATTATGAACTAATCTTCTCGGATAATTTTGCAATCTGATTTGCACAATCTACATGTAGATTAAAATCTACGATTATCACCATATCTTTCTCACAAGCCCCTATTATTTCTTACCCTATCATATGATGGGGGCATGTAAACTACTCCCACAAATACGTTCTGGTCTTTGCTACTTCTTGCCTCTACTCAAACTAATTCTACATCTTGATCTTTGGAACAAAGGTCATCCCTCACTATTGTACTGTTATCCTTAATTAAGAGCTACCCCACCACTTTTTCCTGGCTTCCCAAGCTTCCAAAAGGTCACATACTTTTAAATATTCAGGTCCCAGCATTTGGCATCTTGCAGCAATGTCTGTCAGGTATTACATATTTATAACATGTAATGGCCATCATATTACACATATTTATTTCCGAGTTCTCAATTCATCTGTTTTGTTATGAATGCTATGCACATTCAGAAAGAGCCTTGAGTTCTATCTTTTAACCATTTTTGCAATATCTAGCCTTATTTGCTGATGCACTCAAGTTTGTACGGTCTATCCCTTCCTGCCAAGCTCTGATTATCATGATCTGGGGGAGCACGATAGCACAGTGGTTAGCACTGCTGCGTCATAGCGCCAGGGACCTGGGTTCGATTGCCAGTTTGGGTCACTATCTGTGTGGAGTCTGCACATTCTCCTTGTGTCAGCGTGGATTTCCTCCGGGTGCTCCAGTTTCCTCCCACATTCTGAAAGATGTGCTGTTTAGGTGCATTGACCCGAACAGATGCCGGACTGTGGCAGCTAGGGCAATTTCACGATAACTTCATTGCAGTGTTCAGTGCAATTAAATTGCATTAACTGCACTTAATTGCAGTGTAAGCCTTACTTGTGACTAATAAAATAAAACTTTAAAACCTTATTGGTACCTTGCTCTTTTGTCACGACCTCTCTATTTAATCCTCACTTGATTCCTCACCCTCTCCATTTGGTTTAAAGCCTTCGCTAATGCCCTAGCTATACAACTCACCAGAACCCTGGTCCCAGCACAGTTCCAGAGAAGGCTGCTCCAACTATACATCTCCCGCTTTCCCCAGTACGCCACGAAACAAAACCCATTTCTCCCAAACCAATCTTTGAAGTGCACAGAAAGCCAATTTGCTCATGGCTCAGGTAATAATCCGGAGATTACCTCCAAGGTCCTGCTTTTTAATATAGCCCCTAGCCAAATTCTTCCCAAGCAGAACCTTTCTCCTTGTCCTACATACGTTATTGGCACCTGGACCCTCCCTTTCATTGTTAGTTCCTCTCCAGCTCAGAGCAGATGTCCTGAACTCAGGCAGCCAACACCTTGGATCTTTTACACCCACTTGAACAGATGCGGCCTCAGTTGAATTAACCTCCTCCAAAAGACAACATTCTCTCTGTCCTTCACCAAAATAGCAGCCTAGTATTTGTCTTGAAGTCAATGAGAGGGAATTGAAACTCTGACAAGTGAGAGGACAACTACTGAGTCAAGATCCCATGAGATGTAATTTGCCTAGATTTCTGTAAGAGCAAGGTAAATGAAAGAGGATGAATATAAATTGAAGCAATTAGATAGGATAACTGCAGATAAGAATCTCTGAAAAAGTGAACCATGATGGCATGCATCCCAGAAGTATAAATGGTTTTATTAAACTAAGTAATAAATAATTTTATTAATTGCCAGTGGTTCAATAAAGGGTTTCATTTAGATTACAAAAAGGATGAAGAGAAAGATTGACAAGAATTTAAGTACAGGGTTGTTAGGACATGGAATTTCTTACAGGATACAAAATCTATAATAGCTTTTAAGAGGGATATGGATGAATATCCAAAATAAAAATTTAAAAGGCCATTGGGAGAAAGACTGGGGAATGGAATCTTGCCATCCATTTCAACAAACTTGGCATGTATAAACTTATTTCCATTGTTTTGTTTATAGCTATGCATCTCTGACCGGACCACCTCTCCATGATTGCCATCAAATTAATTTGTTAAATTAATGCAGCCTAAAGTTGACAGTTGCCCAGCATGCCAATTATTTTGTGATGGGGAAAAAGACACAGCAGCTCAGAATCATTCCAGTCAGCAATTGACTAAGGCACACATATTATAGCTTGCTTGAGAATGTGACTGAACATATGTTCGCCGAATAACTTTTTCACAAGCACGAGTGTACAAAACCAGTATGGCATCTGCCAATTATGTGGGTTGAGCTAACAGATGATAGCTTAATCTGGGATCCACACTAATAATGTTCACAGTCAATCAGTTGAGATGTGGGAATTGAAGAGATGGACATAGCAAGTTGTGAATTCAATCTGAAAGTGCTCTCCTGATGCACAGAGCTTAAAAAAAAACCTCACAAATTCCCAAGATTCAGCAGCTGCAGCTCCACCTAACTGGATAGGCTATCCGGCTACACCAACAGGTTGAATGATAACATGTCAGTCTTATGGGTAGAGTGGATGTCCTTTTAGGCAGGTTTCTAATGTAATGCATCCAAGAAAAAACAAATAAAGACAAAGCTACACGTGGTTTTGTTATGTAATGCAAAACAAATGCATTCAAATTTTCATGGGACTTTGCACTTTTGCCTTGAAAGACGTCAAAAAATGAGAAAAGTTTCCACCAAACCAAATTTTTATAGTTTTAGAAACAAGTAATCAAATTTTGACAATCAATTTGTTGGTATTTTCCTGAAATTACATTTCAATTGTTGTGTATTCATGACCTTCGCCTTAATTTTGGAGATTTTATTTATTGCGCTCAAGTCATTCTACAACTGAGGCAATTGCAGCATTGCTACTTAAAACTAAACTAAAAACAAATGCTACGCAAAGCTACCCTGCTAAAAAACACAGCCCCTTCATACAATTATTCAGCAAATTGACCTGCATACAGGTTTAGTTGAAAGTTTACTTTCTCTCATTAATTCTACTCAGAGCAGTGGTGAAGCATTAAACTGTGGGTATGCTAGTAATGACATCCCAATTGCTGCTTCAAATCTAAATGATTTGCAGCTGCAATTAGCCTCGAGGATATAATATATCAGTTTATAAATGAGCGACTCCACAAGAGAACTATAAATATCATATAAATACTATAAACTATAAATATCCTGGACGGACCCTCATTTATTGCCAGTTTTATGG
The DNA here is from genome assembly GCF_964213995.1 of Mustelus asterias. Taxonomy (NCBI): domain Eukaryota; kingdom Metazoa; phylum Chordata; class Chondrichthyes; order Carcharhiniformes; family Triakidae; genus Mustelus; species Mustelus asterias. The sequence goes on from NC_135810.1 coordinate 115,576,109, forward strand.
GTGGCACAGCCGTTAGCACTGCTGCCTCACAGCACCAGGGAGCCGGGTTTAATCCTCGGGTGATTGTCTGCGTGGAGTTTGCACGTTCTCCTCCATGTCTCCGGATGCTCCAGTTTCCTCCCATAGACCAGAGATGTGCGAGTTACGTTGATTGGCCAAGCTAAATTGCCCTAGTGTCAGGGGGACTAGCTAAGGTAAATACACGGGGTAATGGGGATAGGGTTTGGGTGGGATTGTGGCCGGTGCAGACTCGATGGGCCAAATGTCCTCTTTCTGCGCTGTAGGATTCTATGTAAACTGGTAAGATTTGCTTGCAGGATTTGGCCAAATTAAGTAAAATATGAAATATTGTCCTGCCCAGTGGCTGCCATCGCTGAATGGCAAGGAAAAGTTAAAATGGAACCTCAAGCTACACCTACTAACACCTTCTCTGCCTTGACGTACATTGAAGTCAATTTGTCGCAAAAGTTAAAATCTCAAAGACTTCTAACAAAATACAAATATTGTAGGGTTGTAATTCTGTCCACAGTCCGAAAGACGCTAGCAGATCCTGCAGGGAATACTACCAGAAGGACTTGGAAGCTTTGGAGGGAGTACAGAAAAGGTTTACCAGGATGTTCCCTGGTATGGAGGGTATTAGCTATGAGGAGAGATCAAGTAAACTGGGATTGCTCTCCCTGGAAATACGGAGGCTGAGGGGCGACCTGATAGAAGTTAATAAAATGAGGGGCATAGATGAAGTGAATGGTTGGAAGCTTTTTCCCAGGGCAGAAATGACAATTATAAGGGGGCAAAGGTTCAGTAGAGATGTGTGGGGAAAGTTTTTTTTTTACAGAGGGTGGTGGCACTGCCAACTGAGGTGGTTGAGGCATGTTAGTGACATTTAAGACATCTGGATTGACATAAACAGACAGGGAATAGAGGGATACAGGCGGTTGGTCTAGATAGGACAACATGATCGGCGCAGGCTTGGTGGCCGAAGGGCCTGTTCCTGTGTTGTACTGTTTTGTTCTATTTATATAGTGACTTTCATTTCGCAGGACAACCCAATGCGCAACACTTTCAATGACTTACTTAGTCCACTGATCTTAAAGGAGCCCACAATATGATGATTAACCTAATAATCCATTTTGTGTTGGTCGAGGGGTGAATGTTGACCAGGGCACACAAACTCTCCGCTCTTCTTGGAAAAAGTACCATGAAATCTCATGACTCCCTAAACAGACAGGACCCCAACGGAAAGCTCGCACCTTTGACAATATAACATTCCCTCAGTACTGCACTGAATTGTCTGCCAAGAACTATTTGCTCAAATCCCAGATTTGTGCTCAAATCTACACCCAAGTGATAAGAATCAAGTTCAGTTGATTTAGTTCACTCATCCCTATGAGGTTTGCCTAAAAGAAAATCCATAGCTTGAAGCATCTTTCCTATAAGAAAGGTGGGCACCAAAGCATTTCAGCAAATGCATTTCACCAAAGTGAATATCTCTTTTAGAAGAAGAAAATTAAGCTCACAAGGTAATTACTGCTGAAGTTCATTTAATTAATCTTTGCTATTCGGAATGGCCTTAAGTTCTACCATTTTAGGATTTAATGGGGTTAAATGATTCTAAAGCTTCTATTGTCACTATTCCATCAGAGAGTCAATTTCAGTTGTTTATTACGGTGAGAAAAACCTCCTGTATCAATCCTACATTTGTTTTTAGTTTAAAGCTGTAGCTCATTATTCTAGTCAAACTTTTAACTCAATGTCATTTTCCAGATTTGCATTTTTCTATTCCGTTTGTAATATTGCATACCTCTAGAAGACCCACTTTTAAAAGATCTCCTTTCAAGGTAGAAAATTCCATATGCCCCTAGTGTTTCCTTATTGACAACTCTAAGACTGGGAAGCCGGTGCGGTGACTCCTTTCTGCACTACCTCTATAGCTTGAATGTCTCCTTGTGGTGAGGCAACTAGAATTTGACATGCTATTCAAAGTATGGTTTAACAAAAGTCTGATACAGATCGATCGATCTGACTTGCATTCTACTGTTTTAACTTTTCAATCAACGTTTTGTTGGGTTTACTGAACTGCTGCTCTGCATGGCTTGGCTCCTCACTGAGCCTCCAAGGATTCCAAGTCGTGTTCAGCTTCACTCTTCAATACATGTGTTTATTTTTCTTTTCAATGTATAATATTTTACACTTTGTCGGCAATAAATTCCATCCTCCACTGTTCTAACCAGTTGCATATTTTGTCCAACTCATTCTTCAAGCTGCCTGCTTGAATATCACTGACTCTCCTAGCTTGGCGTTATTACGGTATTAGCTTGCTGAAATAGTACACAAAAACAGTTGTGAATTCTGGTTAACTGTCCATTCTTAAGCTGAACACACAAATCTAAACTATTCATTTTTCTGTGGTTTGTGGTTCTGAATTGAACCGTGACGATGTGGGAGCATAAAATATTGCTGGAAAGAACTTGCTGCACTTGCAAGAAATTCTGGTTAGGTAGCGTTATGACAAAGTATGGGCTGTAGGCAGCATTCCTAATGAAATGTGGTGCTGGATGGAGGTGCCTGCCCGAGAGGGTGAGAGAGAGAGAAAGTTCTACTCAAACCATCTGCTCCCAGCTCATCTTGCACAGATTTAAAAAGCATTTGAAAACAGAAATAAAGTTAAACACCAAGTACGTTGTAGCAATTCAGAAAATGCAGTTTCCTTTAACAGTATCGACGCTTACATACAATTAAAGACAGTGAATGGTTTTAATGATACATTCATTCTAAAGGACAGGAGAACTACTCAATGTGGTCAACATCAATTACATAACTTCCAAATTAATGATGGAGCCATGTTAGTTAGAACATAGAACAGCTACAGCACAAACAGGCCCTTTGGCCCACAAGTTGCACCGAACATGTCCCTACCTACTAGGCTTACCTATAACCCTCTATCTTACTAACTTCCATGAGCTTATCCAGAAGTCTCTTAAAAGACCCTATCGAATCCGCCTCCACCATCACTACCGGCAGCCGATTCTACGCACCCACCACCCTCTGAGTGAAAAACTTACCCCTAACATCTCCTCTGTACCTACTCCCCAGCACACTGAACCTGTGACCTCTTGTGGCAACCATTTCAGCCCTGGGTAAAAGCCTCTGAGAATCCACTCTATCAATACCTCACAACATCTTATACATCTCTATCAGGTCACCTCCCATCCTTCGCTTCTCCAAGGAGAAAAGACCTAGTTCTCTCAACCTATCCTCATAAGGCATGCCACCTAATCCAGGCAACATCCTTGTAAATCTCCTCTGCACCCTTTCTATGGCTTCCACATCCTTTCTATAATGAGGTGACCAGAACTGGGCACAGTACTCCAGGTGGGGTCTGACCAGGGTCCTATACAGCTGCAGCATTATCTCCCACTTTCTAAACTCAATTCCTCTATTGATGAAGGCCAGTATTCCATACGCCTTCTTAACCACAGCCTCTACCTGCGACGCTGCTTTGAGCATCCTATGAACCCGGACCCCAAGATCCTTCTGATCTTCCGCACTGCCAAGCGCCTTACCCTTATTATATTCTTTCATCCTATTCGACCTGCCGAAATGAACCACCACACACTCATCTGGGTTGAAGTCCATTTGCCACTTCTCCGCCCAGTCTTGCATCTTATCTATGTCTCGTTGCAACTGCTGACATCCCTCTACACTATCCACAACACCACCAACCTTTGTGTCATCAGCAAACTTGCCAACCCATCCTTCCACTTCCTCATCCAGGTCATTTCTAAAAATCACAAAGAGCAAGGCTCCCAGGACAGATCCCTGGGGCACTCCACTGGTGACCGACCTCCATGCTGAAAAAGACCCATCTACAACCACTCTTTACCTTCTGTGGGCAAGCCAGTTCTGAATCCACAAGGCAATGTCCCCTTGTATCCCATGCCCCTTCACTTTCTCAATAAGCCTTGCATGGGGCACCTTATCAAACGCCTTGCTGAAATCCATATAAACTACATCTACCGCTCTTCCCTCGTCTGTGTGTCTAGTTACATCTTCAAAAAATTCAATTAGGCTCGTAAGGCATGATCTGCCTTGGACAAAGCCATGCTGGCTATTTCTGATCATACTATTAGTTGGTGGTTGCTTTCTATATATTCATTACTTACCTTCATATTTCCTAATCGTCTTGTTCTGTCAATAACTAGGAGCTTTTTTATGAGGTCTCTGAAACAGAAAAAAGTGACATGTAACATCAGAAATATTATTCCCTATGGAGTAATTGATCGCGTTTGAACATGCATAAACAGAATATAAGTAAATCCATTAAAGTTTTCTAAAATAGTATCATTGGCCAGTAGCAGATTATTTAAAAGACTGACTATTAAACTAGAAGGACAGCCCAGGAATTGAAATATTTTGTCATTTTAGAATAGCTAGCATGTTCCATTTCCATGACACTCGATCTCCTGGGTCAATGCTCATAGTTATCCCAAGATACAAAGGAGAGAGTAAAGAAGATCAGCCAAAAACATGTCAACTTTCAACAGCAGAGGCTCAGAAACTATTAAAATCCAAAGATTACCTCAAAGATCTAAACCCCTGAAATGAGTTTCAGAATCTTCAACATCAGGTAGCAGGGACAGGATTAGGCCATTTAATCTTAGTCCACCACATAATGACACCCTGAATTAACCTTGAAAATTTCAATTGACCCAGCATCCACAGCCTCTTCAGGGTGGAGGAGAAGTAGTGTTCCAGATTAGCATTCACCTTTGTGTGAAGTGCTTCCTGAAGTCCCTCCTTACTGATTTAGCTTCAACTTGAAAATTTGTCACCTTGTGCTGGATTTCCCCACCAAAAATAATAGTGTGGCACAGTGGTTAGCACTGCTGCCTCACAGCGCCAGGGACCTGGGTTTGATTCCGGGCTTGGGTCACTGTTTGTGTGGAGTTTGCACGTTCTCCTCGTGTCTGCATGGGTTTCCTCCGGGTGCTCCGGTTTTCTCTCAGTCTGAAAGACGCGCTGGTTAGGTGCATTGACCTGAACAGATGCTGGAATGTGGCGACTAAGGGAATTTCACAGTAACTTCATTGCAGTGTTAATGTAAGCCATACTTGTGATTAATAAATAAAAATTTTACTTTATCTTTTTATTCACAGCATTGAAACAGGGGAGGGAAAGTTTACAGGGAAGTTTCATTTCTTCTTAACAACAGAATATTTGTCTTGTAGTGATAATTTTTTAAAAAATTAGGAACATATTATTGGATGATTGGGGTGCCAAAATAGCAAATAAAAGAGCTTTTTTTCTGATTCTTTCAGAAATAGAATTTTTGGACATTATTATGTACATTTTCACATTCTCCAAAAGCAGCATTTAAAAAAAAAAACAACATTCTCTATTCCCCAAGATAAAAGCAAAATACAGCAGATGCTGGAATCTGAAACAAAAATAGAAAATGCTGGAAAATCTCAGCAGGCCTGACAGCATCTGTGGAAAGAGAACAGAGCCAACGTCGAGTCAGGAAGACCCTTCGAGGGGTCCCTTCACGGGTCATCCTGACTCGAAACGTTGGCTCTATTCTCTCTCCACAGATGCTGTCAGACCTGCTGAGATTTTCCAGCATTTTCTGTTTTTGTTCTCTATTTCCTAACATGTCTGTCATCAAACAGCAAGCAAATACTCAAAAGAAAATATGATATTTTATCTCTATCTTTAGACTTCATGAGGGGAAAAGGAAAGTACAGGGAAATTACTTTCCAAGTACTGTTCAAAACCTGAATGTGGTATCTGTCTTGGTAGCACGTAATCTCAGATACTGAATATGATGCAGAGCCCAGGCTTCCTCCCCACTAAACCATGGTCAAATCAGCCTGAACTCTAAGTGGCCTTTATATCCTGAATATTAAAATCACAATAATCTGGTCTAATGTGCCAACGTCTGCCTTTTAACCATACAGGGATTGCATAAAATGTGTACTTTGCTTTGTTTTTTTTACCTGAAGGACAAAGTCTTGTCTGGCACCCATACGTTTGACCTATGTTCACCCAATCATAGATAGCTCAACAGGAGAAACTTCACACACTTCAGTTGCAAACGTACTCTGAATCTAAGTTAACACTAGTGTAACCTCCCCCTAAATGTGTTAATGAGGGATAAGAGAGACAGAGCTTTATCTTTAGTCAACTGTACTATTACTGAGTGCTTAATAAACCGGGCACAAATGCATTCTACCCAAGCACTGACATCCCTCATATTGGGTGGCATGGTGGCACAATGGTTAGCACTCCTCTCAGCGCCAGACACTCTGACAGAGTTGGTGCAGACTCAATGGGCCAAACAGCCGCCTCCTGCACTGTAGGGATTCTATGACACCAATATAGGGTGAGTGGCAAAAGGAGCAAATGAAGAAAAATGTTCACACATTGAGTGGTTACTGGGTTATGATCTGAAATGCACTGCATGAGACTGGTGGATGAAGATTCATTTGGGTTTTCAAAATGGAATTGGGTAGTTGTCCAAAGAGAGTTTAAATTTGCAGGACGACAGGGAAAGGATGGCAGAGTAGAGTCATCATTCATCTCATTGCTGTTTGGGGCGGCGTGGGGTGGATTTCCTCTTGTGCAGATCAGCTGGAGCGTTTCTCCACAAAGACATTGACCATACTTGGTAATCATTTGCTGTAAAGCACTTTAGAACATTCTACAGTCATGAAAGCTATTATGTGAATATAAACTCATATGCACAATATAACTTAACAGACAGGAATGTGGTAATGTGCTTATTCTCTTTTTACTGCACAGGAATTAAATAATCAAAACTAATAATTTCTCTGTGGGAATTTTGAATCTAAATGTTAGCTACAACAAACTCAAGCCATCTGGCACTTTGAGATCCAATGGTGTCCCAGCTCATCAATTAGTTACTGTGGCACTATTTTCTACTGATCCTTTAATTTGTAGATTAAAAAATATCTGTTGCTTATCAATAAGTTTAAGTTTTAAGTTAATTGATTAGCATCAAGTACGCTTACATTAACACAGCAATTAAGTTCCTGTGAAAATCCCCTAGTTGCCACCTCCAGCGCCTGTTTGAGTACATTGAAGAAGAATTTCACATGGCCAATACACCTAACCAGCACGTCTTTCGGACTCTGGAAGGAAACCAGAGCACCCAGAGTAAACCCACGCATACACGAGGAGAACATACAAATTCCGCGTGACCTAAGCCAGGAATCGAACCCGGGTCCCTGGCGCTGTGAGGCAGAGTAAGAAGTCTCACAACACCAGGTTAAAGTCCAACAGATTTATTTGGTAGCACAAGCTTTCAGAGTGTCGCTCCTTCTTCAGGTGAGCTGACCTGAAGGAGTGACACTCCGAAAGCTTGCGCTACAAATAAATCTGCTGGACTTTAACCTGGTGTTGAGACTTCTTACTCTGCTTACCCCAGTCCAATGCCGGCATCTCCACATCATGGCTGTGAGGCAGTAGTGCTAACCACTGTGCCAGAAATATAGCAAAGAAAGATCTGCTTGGTTATACGCAAGTTTGTGACTTTTCTATATTTTTTATTGCTATGATTCTCATGACTAATCTGTGATTTCTCAAACATGACTGCCATTTTGATTGTGCCCTACATCGAGCGTCTGTAGCCTCACGTAATAACATTTGAAAAATCACAAAACACACATTTTAATTCCCACTATAAACAACCTCAGCTTATGCTTGTGTCACATAAATTTTATATATGGGAGAATGGAGGCTCTGTGCTGTCGTTAGTTTGTTTGCTTCTGTAACACCATAATCAGCAGAGAAATGGCCCCTTAAATCTGTCACAATGTGCAAGGCATTTCCAAACTACTATGGTGGATAGGTACAGTGGAACTGAAGTAAAGTTCATAGGAGAATGTGCTACTTATTCAATGGAACAGCACCGCACAAAGTGGCAGGTATGTAAATTGTATTACAATGTTAGATCTGGTGCCGCCAGCAGGCTGGGAAGAAAAATTGCAATGCAATTTATCTGTATATGGCTTTGTATCTTATTCTAATATGCACGTTACATTTTCAATCAAATTAATGTGACCAAAACATAAGCAAACCAAACATTAGGTTTCATTCCTGGAGGAACAGAATTGAAAAGTAGATAGATTCTGCTAAACTTGAATCGAATCTTGGTTAGAACACAGTTGCGAGTACTGGGAGTAGGCTCTGGTAGTCAGGTTACAAAACAAGTATTGAGGAACAGGAGAGAGTGCAAGAAATATTTATCAGGGCCATAAATGCAAGGTTAAAACGATCAAGAATGGATGAATAAGCTGGGCCATTTTTTTTCCTCTTGAAAAGAGAGATATTTAGAATTATAGAAGTTTGTGATAGGTGTCTGTACTTAAGGTAATGGGGGTCTTGCCATCAGCTAGAGAGTCGGAGAGAGAGCCACTCAGGAACTTAATCATGCAATGGTAGGCCCCCACCCCCCGCCGGGATCAAGGACCTGGGTTAGAGATCCCACCTACCTGGAACTGCCAGGCAATCAGAGGCCCGCAGCTCCATTGATCAGCAGTGCCACCACCGGTACAACTGGTCCCCACCCAAGGCCTAATGTCACCGCTAGATCCTGTACTGGCGATGGCAAGAGGAGATTTGTAGGGGAGGGAAGGCGATTCTCAGGGCAAGTTGCTAGCTCTCAACGCATTCCCCACCACGCTTTTCTGACAGCGGCCCCTCAATCAAGGCAGCCTCGAGGAGGAGTTCATAGAATGCATTTTCGATAGTTTCCTCGAACAGTATGTAACGGAACCTATGAGGGTGCAAGCTATCCTTGATCTGGTCCTGTGTACCGAGACAGGAATAATTAATTATCTCATAGTTCGGGGTCCTCTCAGAAGAAGCAATGATTGAATTTAAAATACAGATGGAGCGTGAGAAGGTAAAATCCAATACCAGTGTCTTGTGCTTAAACAAAGAATGGGATGAGGAAGGAGATGGTTGAAGTAGAATGGGAGCAAAAACTTTATGAATTGGAATTTAGAAGAACGAGGGGGGGGATCTTATAGAAACATATGAAATTATGAAGGGAATAGATAAGATAGAAGCAGGGAAGCTGTTTCCACTGGCGGGTGAAACTAGAACTAAGGGGCACAGCCTCAAAATAGGGGGAGCAGATTTAGGACCAAGTTGAGGAGGAACTTTTTCACCCAAAGGGTTGTGAATCTGTGGAATTCCCTGCCCAGTGAAGCAGTTGAGGCTACCTTGCTGAATGTTTTGAAGGCAAAGACAGACAGATTTTTGAACAGTAAAGAATTAAGGGTTATGGTGAGCAGGCGGGTAAGTGGAGCGGAGTCCACAAAAAGATCAGTCATGATCTTATTGAATAGCTCGAGGGCCAGATGGCCTACTCCTGCTCCTAGTTCTTAAGTTCTTATAATCAAGCACTAAGTGCCTTTGAATGAAGAACCTTTCCCCATATGGATTTAGTAAGAAGTCTCACAATAACCAGATTAATATGGATTTACTTATGATATCCCAGCATGGTAGGCCATCTGCCCTGGGTTAATACCAGTGGCGGTGAGATGAGACTGTTAAGTGAGCATTAATTGCCCACTTAAGGGCCTCAAGTGGAAAAGAGACAGGAAGGCCATTCGTAGGCCTTCCTGTCATGGACTTAATTGGGGTGGAGGGGGAAGGTGGTAGCCCCTACCTGCCACCCTCCCACCACTTAACCCACCACAAGGGAGGGCATTAAATTCTGCCCAGAGTCATGTGGGGAAGCAGAAACTCCCGACTATCAATATACGAGTCACAAGAAATCAAATCGGGGATCGAGAAGAAATGTTTTCAAAAAATGGCAAGAATGCGGAACATACTACCACGTGAAATAGTTGAACCAAACAGATGCATTTAAAAGAAGTCTAGTTGATAAGGGAGAAGGGAATGGAGCAGGGCTTCCCAAACTGTAGGTGCCGAGCTCTCAGGAAGCAATGGCTATTGTGGACCTCGAACCAAATGTTAACAGCAACAAGGCCCCTTCAAATCCCTGCATGGATCTAACTGATCATTCAAGTCCGATTCCTCCTTCAGTTCTCCAGTTTATTTATTAGTATCACAAGTAGGCTTGCATTGACACTGTAATTAAGTTACTGTGAAAATCCCCTAGTCACCACACACTGGCGCCTGTTCGGGTAACACAGAGGGAGAATTTAGCCTCGTCAATACAACTAACCAGCACATCTTTCGGACTGTGGGAGCAAACCGGAGAGGAAACCCACACAGGCACAGGGAAAACATACACGCTTCACACAGGCAGTCACCCAATCCGGGAATCGAACCTGGGTGCCTGGTGCTGTGAGACAACAGTGCTAACCACTGTGCTGCCTCGCATAAGCCTGTGAAAGACTGGGATTTTTTTTTAAAATCCCTTAAGATTAAACACTTATCCTGCACCACCACCTCACAGCTCTGTCCCTCCCTCACAAATTCTCTCTCTCTTCCCAGCCCCCTTTCTCTGAGCTCACAGTGAAGGGCCACAGAATTCTTCAAGCCTCAAAGAACAAAGAACAGTACAGCACAGGAAACAGGCCCTTCGGCCCTCCAAGCCTGTGCCGCTCCTTGGTCCAACTAGACCAATCGTTTGTATCCCTCCATTCCCAGGCTGCTCATGTGACTATCCAGGTAAGTCTTAAACGATGTCAGCGTGCCTGCCTCCACCACCCTACTTGGCAGCGCATTCCAGGCCCCCACCACCCTCTGTGTAAAAAACGTCCCTCTGATGTCTGAGTTATACTTCGCCCCTCTCAGCTTGAGCCCGTGACCCCTCGTGATCGTCACCTCCGACCTGGGAAAAAGCTTCCCACTGTTCACCCTATCTATACCCTTCATAATCTTGTATACCTCTATTAGATCTCCCCTCATTCTCCGTCTTTCCAAGGAGAACAACCCCAGTCTACCCAATCTCTCCTCATAGCTAAGACCCTCCATACCAGGCAACATCCTGGTAAACCTTCTCTGCACTCTCTCCAATGCCTCCACGTCCTTCTGGTAGTGCGGCGACCAGAACTGGATGCAGTACTCCAAATGCGGCCTAACCAGCGTTCTATACAGCTGCATCATCAGACTCCAGCTTTTATACTCTATACCCCGTCCTATAAAGGCAAGCATACCATATGCCTTCTTCACCACCTTCTCCACCTGTGTTGCCACCTTCAAGGATTTGTGGACTTGCACACCTCGGTCCCTCTGTGTTTCTATACTCCTGATGACTCTCCCATTTATTGTATAACTCCTCCCTACATTATTTCTTCCAAAATGCATCACTTCGCATTTATCCGGATTAAACTCCATCTGCCACCTCTCCGTCCAATTTTCCAGCCTATCTATATCCTGCTGTATTGCCCGACAATACTCTTCGCTATCCGCAATTCCAGCCATCTTCGTGTCATCCGCAAACTTGCTGATAACACCAGTTACACCTTCTTCCAAATCATTTATAAACATCACAAATAGCAGAGGTCCAAGTACAGAGCCCTGCGGAACACCACTGGTCACAGACCTCCAGCCGGAAAAAGACCCTTCGACCACTACCCTCTGTCTCCTATGGCCAAGCCAGTTCTCCACCCATCTAGCCACTTCTCCTTGTATCCCATGAGCCTTAACCTTCTTAACCAACCTGCCATGTGGGACTTTGTCAAATGCCTTACTGAAATCCATATAGACGACATCCACGGCCCTTCCTTCATCGACCGTTTTTGTCACTTCCTCAAAAAACTCCACCAAATTTGTAAGGCACGACCTCCCTCTTACAAAACCATGCTGTCTGTCACTAATGAGATTGTTTCGTTCTAAATGCACATACATCCTGTCTCTAAGAATCCTCTCCAGCAACTTCCCTACCACGGACGTAAAGCTCACCGGCCTATAATTTCCTGGGTTATCCCTGGTACCCTTCTTAAACAACGGGACCACATTCGCTATCCTCCAATCCTCAGGGACCTCACCCGTGTCCAAAGAAGCGACAAAGATTTCCGTCAGAGGCCCAGCAATTTCACCTCTCGTCTCCCTGAGCAGTCGAGGATAGATGCCATCAGGCCCTGGGGCTTTGTCAGTTTTAATGTTCCCTAAAAAACCTAACACTTCCTCTCTTGTAATGGAGATTTTCTCTAATGGGTCAACACCTCCCTCCGAGACACTCCCGGTTAACACGCCCCTTTCCTTCGTGAATACCGATGCAAAGTATTCATTTAGGATCTCCCCTATTCCCTTGGGTTCTAAGCATAATTCCCCTCCTTTGTCCCTAAGAGGTCCGATTTTCTCCCTGACAACTCTTTTGTTCCTAACGTATGAATAGAATAGAATGCCTTAGGATTCTCCTTAATCCTGCCTGCCAAGAACATCTCGTGACCTCTTTTTGCCCTTCTAACTCCCCGTTTGAGATCTTTCCTACTCTCTCTGTATTCCTCCAGAGCTCCATCTGTTTTCAGTTGCCTGGACTTAACGTACGCCTCCCTTTTCATTTTAATCAGATCCTCAATTTCCCTAGTTATCCACGGCTCTCGAATCCTACCTTTCCTATCCTTCCTTTTTACAGGCACATGCCTATCCTGCAGCCTTATCAATAGTTCCTTAAAAGACTCCCACATGCCAGACGCGGACTTACCCTCGAACATCCTCTCCCAATCAACATCCACCAATTCCTGCCTAATCCGGCTATAGTCAGCCTTCCCCCAATTTAGCACCCTGCCCGTAGGACAGCACTCATCCTTGTCCATTACTATCCTAAAGTTAACAGAGTTGTGGTCACTATTTGCCACATGTTCCCCTACCGAAACTTTGAAACTCAAAATGGGGTCACAGCGGGAAAAGGTTTGGGAAGCACTGGAACAGAGCACATTACCAATAGTTGCATAGGAAACAACGAGTGGAGGCTCGAATGGATTAGAAATACAGACAAGTTCTGATTGGGCCAAGTGGTGCTTTACAGCTGATGCAATCTACCAAATATATTAAACAGCATATAGAATCCTATAGTGCAGAAGGAGGCCATTCAGCCCATCAAGTCTGCATCAACCACAATCCGAACCAGACCCTGTCCCCATAACCCCATACATTTACCCCAGCTAGCCCCCCAGACACTAAGGGGGAAATTTAGCATGGCCAATCCACCTAACGTGCACATCTTTGGACTGTGGGAGGAAACTGGAGCACCCAGAAGTAACCCACGGGGAAGATGTGCCAACTCCACACAGGTAGTGACCCACGCCAGGAATCGAACCCGGGTCCCTGGCGCTGTGAGGCAGCAGTGCTAACCACTGTGCCGTCCCCAATATATATATATATTAAAAAAATAGGAAATTGCTTTATTATTGGGAAAGCGTGATATATATATATTATATCCAAATAGGACCATGATCAAGTAAACTTTCAAATAACTATTTAACAGATTGTGGCCATCTGGATACCTGAAAAAAAATGCAATTCCCTGTAAATGTTTCAGAAATGTGCTTTAAATTACTTTCACATGTAGTTTTGAAACTGATGGGCTGTGACGATGTTAAAAAGGTGTTGTAAAAATAAACCATCAGCATTACTGTTAAAACAAACCATCTTACTTGACTGCTGCCTGATAAGGAACGTGTACAAGATCCTGACTTGTAGAAGAATACTGTTGTTAAACAGTAATTTCCAAGTTGGATTGTTAACATTTATCCACTCAAGGGGAAAAGCCCAATGCAACTTAGAAAGCAGTGTTTTGCATAATCAGATGAAATAATAAATGTGATCATTTAAAAAGCAACATTCCCTATTTATTTTTGTAGTGAATTTTTTATCTGAAGCTAAGAACAAACAGAAAAGCAGATGGTAGCTACTCAAGTGTATACTTTTAAAGATGTCTATTTTCCTCACTAATCGGACTTGTCACGCTGTTCAGTGCAAAACTATTCCACAAGTTACACGTTTGAATTAATAAAAGTAGTAATTCAATCTCAATGTTCAGAGAACTAAAATACCACTGAATTTTTTCTTGGAGTTACATAGATACATACGAACTAGAAGCAGGAGTCGGCCACTTGGCCTTTCGAGACTGCTCCGCCATCCCCCCACTCCACTGGGAACATTCTTTCTGAATCTACCCTGTCTAACCCTGTTAGAATATTATAAATTTCTATGAGATCCCCTCTCATTCTTTTAAACTCCAATGAATACAACCCTAACCGACTCAGTCTCTCCTCATATGACAGACCTGCCATCCCAGGAATCAGCCTGGTAAATCATCGCTGTACTCCCTTTGTAGCAAGGACATCCTTCCTCAGATAAAGACACCAAAACTGCACACAATACTCCAGATGTGGTCTCACCAATGCCCTGTATAATTGCAGCAAAATATCCCTATCCCTACTCTTAAATCCTCTCGCTATGAAGCTTACTTTCAGTGACCGATGCACGAGGACTCCAAGGTCTTGCTGAATATCCATCTCACTCAAATTACACCCATTCAAGTAATAATCTGTCTCCCTATAATTGCTACCAAAGTGGATAATCTCACATTTATCCACATTATACTGCAACTGCCATGCCCACACACTCATCCTGTCCAAATCACATTGAAGCATCTCTGCATCCTCCTCACAGCTCACCCTCCCATCCAACTTTGTATCATCTGCAAATTTAGAGATAATACATTCAGTTCCCTCTTCCAAACCATGAATACATAATGTGAACTATTGGGGTCCTAGCATAGCTCCCTGCGGAACCCCACTAGTCACTGACTGCCAATCAGGAAAAGACCCATTTATGCCAACTCTTTGCTTCCTATCTGCTAACCAGCTTTCCATCCATCTCAAGACATTACCTGCAATCCGTTGTGTGAGACCTTGTCGAAAGCTTTCTGAAAGTCTAAATAAACCACATCCACTGGTTCTCCTCGGTCAACTCTACTAGTTACATCCTCAAAAAATTCCAATAGATATATCATGCATGATTTCCCTTTTGTAAATTCATGCTGACTTTGTCGGATTATACCACTGCCTTCCAAATGCCGAGTTACGAAATCCTTGATAACAGACTTGAGCAACTCTAGTTAATGAGACTGTATGAACTCCTTTGCAAGATGTTTCATTTTTTATTGAGATTTTCTTTTATTGAGAAACCAAGCTGAAGGACTAGTTAAACCAAGAAACCACCAAAGCTGGAGAAGACAAGAGAAGAGGTACAATGATTAGATGACAATGAACATGCACACTAAAAGCCTGATGCATTTCTAGAAGGAAAAGTAGTAAGGGGTGCTACAGTTTTAGGGTGCTGACAAAGACCAAGTTAGAGTAAGAGATTGTCAAGCGCTTCTCATTTTAATCACAGGAGTAGAAAGGAGGAAAACAACTAATTAAATTTATTTTGCAACATATAGACACCAATTACTGAAGGTTAGCATGCAGCAGGGAGCAAAAAAGGCAAATGGTATGTTGGCCTTCAAAGCGAGAGGACTCGATTACAGGAGCACGGATGTCTTGCTACAATTATGATGTGGAGATGCTGGCGTTGGACTGGGGTAAAGTCTGGGACTTCTTGCTGCAATTATACAGGGACTTGGTGAGGCCACACCTGGAATATTGTGTGCAGTTTTGGTCCCCTTATTTCAGGAAGGAGCGCAGAGATGGTTTACCAGACTAATTCCTGGGATGGTAGGACTGAGGTATGAGGAGAGGTGGAGTCGGTTAAGATTGTTGTATTCACTGGAGTTCAGAAGAGGGGGGGGGGGGGAATCTCACAGAAACCTATAAAATTTTGAGGAATTCAATTCTGTTAATGGCCTCCTTCTGCTCCGACTTTCTATCTTTCTATATAGTCAATACATAAAAATAGTAGTGACAGAATCTTTGGTGCAGCTTATCAAATGTTCTCTGAAGGTGAAGGATAGTGATCTCCTCCTCCCATACTGTCTGATAAGGCATAACATGCTGCAGCAGCAACATCAAAGATCAGAGGATGCAGAGTCTGCATTGAGCCAGATGTAGGAATGTTGCTGAACTCATATGAGCCCTGTTGCTGATTGCTACCGACAACCTGACTGGAGCAGAGTCCTATTCAGCTTTGATTGTAGAATAGCCCATTGACATCTCCCATCCAAACCCACAAAATTACATCTCATTATCTTCAGGAGAGAAACAGAGGTAAATTCAGTAGATAAAAATTTACTTCAAGAAGTCATAAACCAGTTTTGAGATTTAAAGAAATCTCAATGCCATACAGCCATGTGGAGAAAATAGGACCACGATTAACTAAAACCTATTGAAATGTGAATGCTGAGGCATATGCTTAAAATTTCCCACACAGGCCAGAAGACAAATGAGGAGTTTGAAATGAAGACAAAAATAAATCTAAGAAGTGACATCCAGAAAAAAGTCAATATTTCAGCCATTTGATCAGAGCTAAAAAGCAGCAGAAATCTCTTGCAGAGGGCAAAGTAGAAGACAGCAGAAAGAGGGGTCAGCCTCGGCATAGCTGGATGACAGGTTTCACAGAGTGGTCGCAGACAGGCTGCAGTGGATGTCTGAGGATGCTGGAAAACATATGAACGTGAAATATCACAATAGCAGATCTCCTGGTAGGAGTAGCTATGAGCAGCAGTAGCAACAGCCTTTTATCTGCTTGACAACACTTATCTGTGATCACTTGACAACCTCTTGCTCCAACTTGATCTTTTGCCAGCATCACTTACTTCTTTTCCTTTTAGATGCTTCAGGTTTTTACTGCATATGTTCAGTGTCACCTAATCACTGCACTCTCGCTCAGCTTTGGTGACATCCTGCATTAAACTAGACCTTCAACTAAACATTCATCATCTTACATTTACTGTTTAGGCGTTAAATCTTAAAGGCATTGAGATGGCTGTCAGAACAGTTATGGCGAGTTGTTACAATTTAAGTGTTTGGCTGAAGAATTGTTCCATTAGGCCTCAGCGGCCTAAACTAACCTCCTTGCTAATCTGTTAGGATTCTTGTTTTAAACTCACACCTGAAGGAGTTCAGCTTAAGGGCACCTAAAATGTCCATTAAAAAGATTTATTACATAAACACTAGCAAATAAAACATGATTCACTATATTGGTATGCATGCCTTGGGAGCTGCTGAATACATATTCCTTGTTAGATATTCAACACTTGTAAATCTAGGTGGCGAAGGTTGGTGGATTCTACTTCTTATCTGTCTTAGTCAGATACTTGGGAATGTCAAGCCTCATAAGTGGACCAAAAATAATATCTCCAACTTGTTTTGTTTCAGCAATTAAGACAACAATCTTTCAAACAGCATTTGGGAACAATTGCGCCTAACATTTTGTTGCCAGGGGTGCTGCTAGCAGTCAGAATTTGACAGATTAACAAGAGGGCCATATTTTTCTTCAGCATAGGTCAATACCTATGGTTTTACACAAGACAGCAGTCTTCTACATGGATTTCTTATCCAGGGCAATGACAGTCCTAATTACCATGGTGTTTCCTCCACACAAAAAAACTAAATAAAAAACTAAAATTAAAAAACTAAATGTTTCAGCAGTTTAAAAGTTCTTTTTCTTTTCATTGAAACATGTATTTTATATTCTTCTCAAGATGCTTTCAAGTAAATGGAAAAGATTGGGGAAACTAAGGCTTTCCACCACTGATATGGGGTGACCGAGATGACCTTCTTCAGGTATCTTCTGCTTAAAGCACATTTGAGCTTTCTCATTCTAGCACGGTTTATAAATGTAAGACTTTCCCCGATAATTCAATTTTTTCAATTGCTCCCTTTGTCATTTTAGTAAAGCTAAATTTAAGTTTATTTATTAGTCACAAGTAAGGCTTACATTAACACTGCAATGAAATTACTGTGAAATTCCCCTAGTTGCCACAGTCCAGCACCTGTTTGGGTCAATGCACCTAACCAGCACGTCTTTCAGAATGTGGGAGAAAACCGGTGCACCCGGAGGAAACCCACGCAGACACACGGAGAATGTGCAAACTCCAGTGACCCAAGCTGGGAATTGAACCTGGGTCCCTAGAGCTGTGAAGCAGCAGTGTTAAACACTGTGCCACCGTGCTGCCCAGTCCCTGTACAGTCTCTGCGCATATTTAGCTTTGTAAAAGCAAACCGCTTTTTCACTAATCCTTCTGCTTCCTTCCCTGATTACCACTTCTCTCCCCAATCCTCTCGCTCACCATATCCCTCCCAGGACACCCCCACCTGGTGCTTCCCTCACCGACCCTATCCTGCTTAATTCCCCTTTACAAACTGCTTGCCGCTCAACTCCCACAAGCTGACTGCTTTTCTCGCTGACCCGCTCACTTGCCACTTAATACCAACTGCTGCTCTTTGCTTAGCCTCACTAAACCCCACCTGCCACTTAATTCCTTCAACACTCTCCTTGCTCACCGCTTAACTCCTCTGAACCCCCACGCCACAACCTACCTGCTCAACTCCCCTAACCCCACCGCTCCTTTTTGCTCCCCAATCGTAGCTTTTCACCATCCCTATCCAAACCTATCCACTCAACTTCTATCCTGATCCTCCTATTCACCACCTCTCACTGAGGGTGACTGCAAGAGGGAGAGGGACAGAAGGATGGGGAGAGGGAAGTGGCGAGTGAGGGGATCGGGATAGGGATGCGGTGAATGGGAGAGCCAGGATAGGGAAGCAATGAGCGAGATGCATTAAGCTGGAGGGAAGTTACTTGGAGATATTAAGAGGATTTTTGGGCCAGTTAGGTTCAAGTCAACCAATGGATATTTAATGAAATAATGCTAGTTCAGGAATATAACCTAACCTTACTACATGCTTTCTTTCAGGAAAGTTACTTTCATTTAGCATGTTGCTTTTAAGAACATATTAGGAGTGCTAAACGAGGGAGGGATAACTGTACAAGGTTGTACATGGTATCAAAATGACAAATCTAGAAATGCAAAATAATTATTTGAGTAGGACAAAGGTTAATGGTTTAAACTAGCAAAAAGCAGAGTTAGGACTAATATCACGAAGCAGTTCTTCACACAGACTGTGACACATGGAATTGACTCCCAGATAAAGTACTGGAGGTGAGAACACTAAAATCACTCAGTAACAAATAGATACTTGCAACAGAAAGCAACTTTAGTGTAACTTTGAATGAATGAGTCAATATACGTTGAATGGCTTCCCTTATTTTTTTTAGGACAGCGGAAGGCTGCCATTCTGGACTGCAATAGTAGACCATAAATACAATGCCGTACCATAGCATTGTATTTGTTTCATCAATGTCAGTATGTTAACTAGAGTTATTAATTTTCTCCTGAACAAGTTAATAAAAATTGGGTGCTGCTCAAATAAAGGATAGAGTTGTTCAAATATTTTTACTCAAAAGTCCAACACATAGATCAAAAACTTGGGTTTCCCACTAACGAGGCAACTAATTTAAAGTGTTTCCCATGTCATATGGAGCCCAGGCCAGCTGCACTCTAAAGTTGCTTAAAAAAATCTGTTCTAATCTTTACTGCTCCAACATTTCTCACAAGACACCTTCCCCTCCATTAGTAATAAAATTAAATTTATGCGAAGCTGTCATCAACATTGTGCTATGGATTTGCTGTTACTTACAACAGGATAGGAGCTAGTCCAGACACATTCAAACTTATTGTACTGCAGTTTCAAGAGTTCTCAATCTCACCCAAATGTATGAATACCTAGTTGCTCTGTATGCTATGTTACAACATGGAAACCTGGTTTGTTCTGTGGCTTTAAACAGATTGCATTTCCTCACGTACAAAGTTCCCTTTGAGATCCTTACTCAACAAGCTAACATATTATCTTCCCACTCGACTAGAGTGGAAAATGAGCCTATGCCGCAAGAAGGGAACCAGACTTCCAGCCCTAATTGATGGCAAAATTACTCAATCTCCATCTTAGATAGTGTCTCTAACAAAAGAACCCGAATCCTATCTTAATTTGAGCTGGTTAACAAGCCAATTGACCTGTATAATACATTATTCACACCTGGCTTGAGCAGGTGGGTGGGGAGGGGGTTGGTTATTTTTTTAAAAATCTTTTGTAAAGGTAAGAAGATAGCGGGGCAAATTATTTGGAAAGGGAAGAAACATAGAAACTAGAAGCAGCCATTCAGCCTTTTGAGACTGCTCCGCCATATCATGGCTGATCATCAAATTCAATATCCTGATTCTTCCTCCCCACCATATCCCTTGATTCCTTTACCTCTCAGGGCTATCTCTAATTTCTTCTTGAAATCGGGCAACATTTTGGCCTCAACTGCATTCTGTGGCAATGAATTCCACACATTCACCACCCTCTGGGTGAAGAAATTTCTCCTCACCTCAGGTCTAAAAGATTTATCTCAAAATATGACCCTGAGTTCTGGACTCACCCACCACTGGGAACATTCTTTCTGAATCTACCTTGTCTACCCCTGTTAGAATTTTATAAGTTTCTATGAGATCCCCTCTCACTCTTCGAAACTCCAGTGAATATAATCCTAACCGATTTAGTCTCTTCTCATAGGACAGACCTGCCATCCCAGGAATCAACCTGGTAAACTGTCACTGTACTCCCTCTATAGCAAGGGCACCCTTCCTCAGATAAGGACACCAAAGCTGCACACAATACTCCAGGTGTGGCTTCACCAACAATTGCAACAAAACATCCCTATCCCTAAACTCAAATCCTCTCGTTTTGGTAGGGAAGGTGTGGTAGTTCACTTTGCGCATCAGGCTTTGCAGAGAGGTCCCTCAATCTCAAGATGTTTGTTTTTCCCCGCCTGACCTCCAAAACATCCCCTCCCATCTCTCCATGCTAGGCCTTCACCCACTTGGGTGTGGAGGCCATGGCTGCCTCCCTCCTGGGCCCGCCTTCAGTACCAGCAGCAGTCACAACTCAATTCAGATTGCACAGATTGGCAGCTCTCAAAAGTGGGACTTCAGTCCCAATGTTGGTCTGTTTAGCCCGCTTGCAGTAGGGCGGCGGGTCTTCTTTTCTGTGCATCAGCGACCGGCTGATTCTCACAACAGACAAGCCATTCATTTCCCTCCCCCCACTCCAACTCCCACAAAATCCAGCCCAAAGTTTATGCAGACAAACAAGGGCTGGAGGGGCAAAGGATTAAGACAGAGAGATGAGAATTTTAAATTGGAGCATTGCTGAACCAGGAGTCCTTTGCCAGTCAGCAAAGAGAGTAATCACAATGTTTAGGGCTTAGTACAAGATAGAATACAGGCAACAAAAATTGTACGAAGTTGACATTTATAGGGCAATGAGATTGAGAAAGCATTGGAACAGCTGACTTGGAGGGGAGAAAGGCAGGAAGGAGTTTTGCAAGGGAGTGGTGGGTATGAACAATGAAGCCAAAGACAAACGACAAAATTTGGAGGAGCCAAAAAAAAGTGAATGTAAATAATAAGAGTAAGATGCTGATTTGCACGATAATAACAGCAAAAACCATTAATTTGCTTTTCCAGTAAGGTGCGCAAGTCAAGTTGTGAGAACAGAGCAAGGAAAAACAGGTTCAAAGTAGTATACAGCAAATGCAAAATTGAGATGAGGAAGTTGTCATAGACATCGAGTAAGCCACACAAGAAATGAACTTCCAGACAGAACACTAGAGGTGAAAATCAGGAGTTAGTTAACACCTGCACACTACAAGATTCTTCTTTCGATGGACAATCTAGGAATGGCCTGACTGATTCATAATTATTTTGCAATATCCCAATCATTGAAAGGTTTAATTAAACTTACTTCACATAGAAATCGAGGTGTCTTGGGAAGTCCAATTTTCCAGCAAGTATCTTTTGGTAAATACCAAAAGGGTTGTCATCAAAAAATGGTGGGTACCTGCAAAATAAATCACACAAAGAATGGACTAAAAGAACTTTCTCGAAGCATGTTATGTTACCAGATAAACATCAAGGGGTCTTCAGCAGTAGTACCACAGATGTGATAGCAAATCAGCAGCCTCTTTTACACTGCACCCAATTTTCTTCCCCATTGAATAGCAAAACAGGTTTATGAAACAGTTATTGTTTTATGAAAATTTATCATTGCTTTCAGTACTGGTTACTGGCAATTTAATGAAAGCATGTTCTTTAAACTTGGCTACTTGGAAATAATGTCTCTTCTCCCCCTCTCTGTGCCAGCTACAAGTCAACAGATTGAAATACGTTTGGGAAACCTGGCACTAAACACTAGATTGAGAAGGCCACAGAGCAAAATGCCAATAAATCTGCGCAACCTCAGAAGCTCATTCACAAAAGTTGTAATGAAATGCGGAGTAAATAGTAAAAATGCCCTACTAGTGTTAGAAACATAGAAAAACTACAGCACAAACAGGCCCTTCGGCCCACAAGTTGTGCCGAACACATCCCTACCTTCTAGACCTACCTATAACCCTCCATCCTATTACGTTCCATGTACTCATCCAGGAGTCTCTTAAAAGACCTTATTGAGTTCACCTCCACCACCACTGACGGCAGCCGATTCCACTCGCCCACCACCCTGTGTGTGAAAAACTTACCCCTAACATCTCCCCTGTACCTACCCCCCAGCACCCTAAACCTGTGTCCTCTCGTAGCAGACATTTCCACCCTGGGAAAAAGCCTCTGAGAATCCACCCGATCTATGCCTCTCAACATCTTATACACCTCTATTAGGTCTCCTCTCATCCTTCGTCTCTCCAAGGAGAAAAGACCGAGCTCCCTCAGCCTATCCTCATAAGACATGCCACTCAATCCAGGCAACATCCTTGTAAATCTCCTCTGCACCCTTTCAATCTTTTCCACATCCTTCCTATAGTGAGGCGGCCAGAACTGAGCACAGTACTCCAAGTGGGGTCTGACGAGGGTCTTATATAGCTGCATCATTATCTTGTTTAGCTGCATCATTATATATTGTTCCTCAGAGTATTCTTCAGAGGTCAAGGTCAAACTGAAATTAGGTTTAAAGGTACAATTAGAATCACAGAATGGTTACATTCAGCCCATCTGTTGTGCTAAACCTTTACAAGAGCAATTAATTCACTTGGTGCCACTTTCCTGCCTTTCCCCTGTAGTCCTGCAATCTTTTCCTCTTCAGATAATGATCCAATTTCCTTTTGAAAGCCACAATTGAATCTGCCTCAACCACGTTCTCAGGTAGTGTATTCCAGATCCTAAAGACTTGCTACGTAAAAAGGTTTTTTCTCCGCCTTTGCTTCTTTTGCCAATCACCTTAAATCGGTGCCTGCTGGTTCTTGGGCCTTCCACCATTTTGGGAGTAAAATATAGTGGATTTTAAAATGCTCGTCTTTCCACTACCTGGGAGTGATTCATGCATTCACGATGTGCAAAATGTGGAAAATACCGATTTCTCAACCCGGGTGTTTTAATTTTGCATGGCTACTTCTAAAAATGTTCAGAACTTCATGCTAAATTATAGCGAAACATTATAGCAGGTAGATTGTGCTAGATTTGTGGAAACCAATTTACACTATGTGCCTGCATTCTTTGTACATATAGTTTTAAATGAAAATTGCAGAATTAACATTGAAATGAAAAAGCAATAAGGATCAAGCAGCTTCAGTCTTTGGAGATTTGAAATAGAGAAGAATTCTCTGATGACCAGAATTTTCATAACAGCGAAATCAAGGAAATGTCAAAGCTATTGTTAATAAATCAAAACCAAGCTCGCAGGACCTCCAAACTATGAAATCTGCGCCAGAACCATGTGCTCGGGGGAAAGCACTTGCATCTAACTGGCTGGTCATCAATATACCGAGCAAATAACTATTCCCCAGGACTGGGAGGCTGCACATCCAAGTCCAACATACCTCTTCCCCCAATTACTAGGGATGGTTATTGATGTTACCTGTTATTTGTCAGACTGGTATGATGTTTTAAGTTATTATTCAGAGCTACATAATTTGCAATAATCTATAATAATTTTATATGACGTGATTCTTTATTACTAAGCCGCATCTTCCTGTATACAATTCAAAAAATCATTCTGAAGGTCAGAAATTTAATGAGTTTAAAACTAGTATTCTTTGGTGTTTGCCTCAACTTTAAGCCCAAAGAGCAATAAAATAAAGTGTTCAATACTGACATCAAGTAAACTGAAGTCTTGCAGATTCCAATTCCAAAAGAATAATAAGTTGTCCAGTTAGCCACCAAAATAATCACGCCAGATTTTGTCCAATTCGCTTTAACTATCTTGGATCATATATGGGAAAATTTAGTACGAAACTATACAGAATAGATGATCCTAACTTTCCAGCTGGTGCTTAGCTGATCTCAGCTGTCAACAGTCAAAATGCAAATGGATCTGAATCCACTGGACTGCAGAAATACCAGTGAAGTTGCAGCACAGTGGTTATGTAATTGACCTAGTAATCCAGAGGTCTGGGTTAATAATTTGGAAACACAAATTCAAACACCATTTAACTTAAGGGCAGCACAGTGGTTAGCACTGCTGCCTCACAGAGCCAGGAACCCAGGTTCAATTCCGACCTCAGGTGACTGTGTGGAGTTTGCACGTTGTGTGTGTCTGCGTGGGTTTCCTCCGGGTGCTTCGGTTTCCTCCCACATTCCAAAGATGTGTGGGTTAGGATAGATTGGCTATGCTAAATTGCCCCTTAGTGTCAGGGGGATTAGCAGGGTATATGCGTGGGGTTATGGGGAAAGGGCCTGGGTGGGATTGCCGTTGGTGCAGGCTTGATGGGCCAGGTAGTACATTCCAGATTCTTACTACAGTGTGAGTGAAATAACTTCTCTTCAAATCCCATTTAACATCCTGACCCTCACCTTAAATTATGCCCCCTCGGCTGAGTTTGCTTAAAATGGCTGCCAGTGACCAGATGTGCGTGCACACATTGCAGCAGGAGTTACCAGATATGATTGGGAGTGCAAACTACACAGCTGTGTGTGTTTTTGGCTTCCTTAGCCATCCGGTCCAAAATCCCCACCCGAGATCAACAGATCTATGACCGGTCCGTCAAAGCTTTGGGGAAAATCTCAGGAATCGATGCCAGTTGTCGTTCTCCAGCCACCATGCTGCTCTGATCAATAACCTTCCTGCCCTTGTAATCTCTGCTACGAGTGATAAAGGCAAGTATCCCATATGCCTTCTTAGCTACCCTATTAACCTGTCTTACCACCTTCAGGGAACCGTGGAGAAGCACCCCTAGATCCCTCTGAGCTTCCTATTGTCCTACCATTCATTGAGTACTCCCTTCTCTTGTTACTTCTAAAGTCCATCACCTCCTACTTTTCAGGATCAAGTTCCATCCACCACTGACCTGCCCCCTTCTGACCAACCCGTCTATAGAACATAGAACATTTCAGCGCAGTACAGGCCCTTCGGCCCTCGATGTTGCGCCGACCAGTGGACCCAATCTAAAGCCCCTCTAATCTACACTATTCCAATATCATCCATATGTTTATCCAATAACCATTTGAATGCTCTTAATGTTGACGAGTCCACTACTGCAGCAGGCAGGGCATTCCACGCCCTTACTACTCTCTCAGTAAAGAACCTACCTCTAACATCTGTCCTATATCTCTCACCCCTCAATTTAAAGCTATGTCCCCTCGTGCTAGCCAACACCATCCGAGGAAAAAGGCTCTCACTATCCACCCGAGCTAATCCTCTGATCATCTTGTATGCCTCTATTAAGTCACCTCTTGACCTTCTTCTCTCTAACGAAAACAACCTCAAGCCCCTCAGCCTTTCCTCATACGATTTTCCCACCACACCAGGCAACATCCTGGTAAATCTCCTCTGCACCCTTTCCAACACTTCCACATCTTTCCTATAATACGGCGACCAGAACTGTACGCAATACTCCAAATGCGGCTGCACCAGAGTTTTGTACAGTTGCAGCATGACCTCCTGGCTCCGAAACTCAATCCCTCTACCAATTAAAGCTAACACACCGTACGCCTTCTTAACAACCCTATCAACCTGGGTGTCAACTTTCAGGGATCTATGCACGTGGACACCCAGATCCCTCTGTTCATCTACCCTACCAAGTATCTTACCATTAGCCCAGTACTCTGTATTCCTGTTACTCCTTCCAAAGTGAATCACCTCTCACTTTTCCGCATTAAACTCCATTTGCCACCTCTCAGCCCAGCTCTGCAGCCTATCTATGTCCCTCTGTAACCTGCCACTTCCCTCCACACTGTCTACAACTCCACCGACTTTAGTGTCATCCGCAAATTTTCTAATCCATCCTTCCACGCCCTCATCCAGGTCATTAATAAAAATGACAAACAGCAGTGGCCCCAAAACAGATCCCTGTGGCACACCACTAGTAACTGAACTCCAGGATGAATATTTCCCATCAACCAACACCCTCTGTTTTCTTACAGCTAGCCAATTCTTGATCCAAACCACTAAATCACCCTCAATCACATGTGTCTGTATTTTCTGCAAAAGCAACCTAAGAACTTCTTCCTTGCCAAACTTCATGTAATCTTCAAATTTACTTACCATCCCCTCCCCCCATATGCTTATCTATATTATTTATATATATCATGAACAATAAGGGACCTAGCACTGATCCCTGAGGTATGCCATTGATGCCGGGCTGCAGTCACACAAACAGCCTTCAGCCTCCAAGCTAATTTTGGATCCAACTTGCCAAGTTACCCTGGATCCTATGCGCTTTTACCTTCTTTATCAGTCTCCCATGTGGGATCTTGTTAAAGGCTTTTCTGAAATCCTTATAAAAACACATCAACTGCATCATCCTCACCTACACATCCAATCACTTCCTCGAAAAATTTAATCAAATTTGTTAGGCATGACCTCTTTCCGACAAAGTCATGCTGACTATCCCTGATAAACCTTGCCTCTCCAACTGGACATTAATTCTCTCCTTCAAAATTTTCTCCAATAGTTTCCCCACCAATGCTGCTCATGTGCATCAATGCTGCATAAGGATCCATGGATCTGTTGTAACAAATAAACTTCCAACCTGTTGTCTATGCTCATCCATGAAAAATGATCATATAGGCAAGGCACCAAAGGTCGTCAGTACAGGCTGGGCGGCACAGTAGCACAGTGGTTAGCACTGCTGCTTCACAGCTCCAGGGACCTGGGTTCGATTCCCGGCTTGGGTCACTGTCTGTGTGGAGTTTGCACATTCTCCTCGTGTCTGCGTGGGTTTCCTCCGGGAGCTCCGGTTTCCTCCCACAATCCAAAGATGTGCGGGTTAGGTTGATTGGCTATGCTAAAATTGTCCCTTAGTGTCCTGGGATGCATAGATTAGAGGGATTAGTGGGTACAATATATGGGGGTAGGGCCTGGGTGGGATTGTGGTCGGTGCAGACTCGATGGGCCGAATGGCCTCTTTCTGTACTGTAGGGTTTCTATGATTTCTTTCTATGATTTCTAGCCAGCACATCAGTACTTTCATCATGACAAAGCAAATGATAAACTACTCAATAAAGGATGGTTCAGAAAGTACTTGGAGGCATTCAAACCAAATGCAAAATCCTAAAACTTCAAAGACAAAATGAATAGGAGAAAAAAAAATGAACAGATGTACCAGAATTGAACTTGTTCTAAAATATCCCTAAACAAAAGTGTGATTAGCCTTTATATAGCATTCTGGTGCTGCTACTTAGTACATTTGCATAACAAGGACAGCTGAAATCATCCTGCGTTCTGCCAAAGACTCAACAGCTTAACAGCTGATGCATTATTTGAACTGAAAAACTGCAAATATTCCTTTCAGATCAATACCAGGAGACACATCCATGTAACTGACAAGCCATTATACGAAAAGAGAACACATGGATTACCCAGTACAGAACAAATATTCTCAGAAAGGATGTTAAAATGGCCACAACTGAATCCAATGATGGAAATATTCAACAGTAAACAAGGCAATAAACTGGCTGTGTAAAGAATGCTTGGCAGGGGAAAGGGAATGAGGAACATAAAACTGAATGGAGAGAAACAGAATGAAAAATACAGACAGGAAAACCTTGAAAGTGATGATCCAGCAAGATGGAAACAGAATATAGAAAGAAACGTGAATTTATTTAGTACCCTTCATCACCTCAGGATGTCCTGAATTCATAGATAATAAAGTACATTCGAAATGTAGTCATTGTTGTAGAAATCCTAAAGGAAGCACTAGACACAAGAGGGGAATAAATTTATAGGGCCAGCGGGATACAGAGGAGAATGGGACTGTTTTGATTTCTCCAGAGAGCCAGCATGGACTCAATGAACCAAATCTGCACAGTGTTGACTCTATGACTATGAAATGAAGGTCCCACAAACAGTAACATGATACTGAGCAGATCATTGTGTTAGTGATATTGGTTGAGGGATAAACATTGGCCAGGACACCAGGAATAAGTTCCAGGCTTTTTCCAATAGTGCCAAGGCATTCCTTTTACATCTGCCTGAGTAGTCAGACGGGGCTTTGGTCTCGCATTGCCATCAAAAACAGTAGGGTGAACTGCTGGCAGTTTTCCAAACAATTTCATTCTGTTATGTGCTTCTTCTCTTATGCAAATGCCATTACTTTGCTGAACTAATAATCAAGTGAACTTGAGTCCTTGATGGAAGGAAACATTCTATCCTTACTCAATCTGCCTGTGTCTGTCCAGTTCCACACAAAGGTGGTTGGCTTTTAAATGCCCTATGAAGTTACTTCGGAAGCCACAGCTACTTTCTCAGGGCAACAAGGGATTGCTAACTTATGACACCCACATCCAAAACTTGACTCCATACTTGCCACGACTTAGAAGATTAACCAGTGTAATTGTCAACATAATTATGTTGGCAACTCAAGTATAAGAAAAAATTAACAAATATCTATTTTTCTAAAATTCAAGTTATAAAACTCTAGACAATAAGCCACACATTCATAGGAAGCCACAGCACAAACAGGCCCTTCGGCCCACAAGTTGCGCCGATCACATCCCCACCTCTAGGCCTATCTATAGCCCTCAATCCCATTAAATCCCATGTACTCATCCAGAAGTCTCTTAAAAGACCCCAACGAGTTTGCCTCCACCACCACCGACGTCAGCCGATTCCACTCACCCACCACCCTCTGAGTGAAAAACTTACCCCTGACATCCCCCCTGTACCTACCCCCCAGCACCTTAAACCCGTGTCCTCTCGTAGCAACCATTTCAATACAGATTTGTACAGAAAGCGGATGTGCAGTAATCCAAGTAATTTTTTGCAAACTATTCTAAAAGCCATTGTCTTTTACAAAAATAAACAGTTCCACATTCCAAATAATCAGGAATTGCCTCGACCAATTGGTACACCTGCTCCAAATGTTTTCCAAAACGTTCTCAGACCATAAACACCTTGCCTTTAGCTTTGCAATTAAGGATACAATTTTGAGACTGGAGTCTGGAAAGTTTCTTGGCAAATGTACATTTTATATTTTGCTGAACAGACAGATGAAGTTTTGAAGGGGGTTGTAGGGAAGGAGAAAGGAATTCATTAAAAAAATAGCAGGACCTTAAGCAACCAAGTTGCTTTGTTATTAAACGCTCACACAATGAAGTATCAGCCTTTTCCTTTAAAACCTAGTACAAGCACGTTAAGGCTAAATAGCTGTTTGAAAAATGCTCAAAGATTTTATGGTTGCTTCATTTTTGAGGAACATTTACTATTGGTTGCAAGATTTTAAATTATACAAACACATCCACAACAACTTATAAAGGGCCTTTAAAAGAGTTTTAAAAAACACCAAAGCGAGCATTAACAAAATTTGACAAGTATTCCCAACTATATTTGAGTCGACACAATCCAGGGAGTTTCACTTAATGCCTCAGTGTCCACTGTATAAAAAAAATCCTAAATTGTAAAATGGATTTGTCCATGGTTGACTTATTGTTTTGCCATGTTGTAGTGCCAATAATATTTTATTTTTGATCACTTCCAAGCTTAGCCATATGACTTCAAATTATTTACTTCAAAGATATTATAGGTGTCTAAACGTCTACAGCAATTTTGATTATTGATCAAAATGACCAGCATCCCCACCTTTCCTCATAACCGTTATCAAGCGTCCCTAAAGTACCAGATTCTACCCTGAACCCAACGTTCTCCTCATCCAATATTCTCACCTGCATACATTTTAGCAGGAGTCATTGGATAGCATCAAGTAAGCACCTTTGGTCAGTGTTTCCTCTCCCTAACCTAGAGCACCAAAACTACACTGCCCCAAGACTGTTTGCCCAAAGACCAAAGATTTACCTCTGACCTTCCTGACTCAGTGCCACATCAGATGGTGCTTTCATTTAACAAGTAGGAAAGCTCACAAAGGGTTTTAGACAGAGGTCCATTACCCATTCCACATAACAGGTCAGTTGTCAAGTAATGTGCATCAAGTTTAGCTTTCCGGAGTAGGGATATAGTAGTTTCCTCAGAATAAAGAAATAACATTAAAAATTCACCTGGTTTCTAACTTCAATGATCAATCTAGTTTTATTCATTGCAGAAAAGAGATATGCAAATGAAAGAATGCCAAATTTCACGAAAATTTAAACTGGAGAGAAGGAAACTGATTGATTGGCAATTTGACTCCCATCGGCCGAGGCACTGCCATACATAAAGCAACGGGCAACTCCTGGGAAATTCAAAGTAGGTGCAAGGCTCGAAAATATTCCTTTTGTCGGCAGGAAAAGATTCCTGCATATAAATGTGGGTTGCTCCTTGTAAGCGCAAGTGAGCCATGTTACAATCTTGGCTGAGCATATTAAATTGGTTAGTGTAGCTATTAGCGCACTCAGGATTGTTCAACAAGTGCTGTCCAATTACGAAACCACATCTAACAGTAAGTAGATGGTTTATTTCGGATTTTGCAAACACAAGCTGGCAAATACAGTCTGCGTTCTGCCGATTATGAGCAACTATGTTGTTTTATTTGATGAACCAACCATTGCGATGCATGGCTGTGCACCTTGCATCGCAATGGTACTGAAATTCATTCACAACGTTGCTCAATTGCATGGTGGGTGTTGAACCTTCCATTAATAGGTTGCCTGCCTCAGTCCAAATAGACATTTTACCTACCACACAATTGAGCGAAGTTGTGCATGAATTTCAGTACTGGTGCGATGCCCAGCATGTAGGCTGCACATCCCTGCAGCTGGCTGATTGAATCAAACATCATGTGCCTTCGGTTATTCATTATAGGCAGAGTTCAGATTGTACTCAACTAGACCGTGAAAGTGCAAACTCCACACAGGCAGCAACCTGAAGCGGAGATCGAACCTTGGTTCTGGTGCTGTGAGGCAGCAGAGCTAACCACTGCGCCGCCCCATTTTGAGGGAATAATCGAAAAATCTCCAAAAAACACTTACCCTGAAAGCATTTCAAACATCAGCACGCCTAATGCCCACCAGTCCACAGCTCTCCCATGACCTTTACTCTGTATAACCTCTGGTGCAAGGTATTCAGGTGTCCCACAGAGTGTCCAAGTTCTAACAAAGGGGGAAAAAAAGAAACACTCATTTATTTTGTTGAAAAGAGAATCAGATCAAATTACTGTTATTGATGAAACAAGTTAATGTACAATGAACAAAATATATTCAAATAATGAACAGTTATGTACTTGAGTGGTTTTATTATATATTGGATATCAGCTGTTTTGAAATTGCGCGAAAATGTTTGGTGGGCAATGGAACACTCTTCTACTTTAGGCTGTCAGCGTCAGCATTAAGCAGGTTGGTACACCGTAGTTCAAAAGTGGAATTCCCTCGATTCCCAACGTGCAACACATCCCAATAAATTCTAAAGTGTAAAGTTTATTTATTAGTGTCACAAGTAGGCTTACATTAACACTTCAACGAAGTTACTGTGAAAATCCCCTAGTTGCCACAGTCCGGCACCTGTTCGGGTACACTGAGGGAGAATTTAGCATGGCCAATGCACCTAACCAGCACGTCTTTCGGACTGTGGGAGCAAACCGGAGCACCCTGAGGAAACCCACGCAGACATGGGGAGAACGTGCAGACTCCTCACAGACAGTGACCCAAGCCAGGAATCGAACCCGAGTACCTGGCGCTGTGAGGCAGCAGTGCTAACCACTGTGCCAACCACAGTGAATGATGCTAAAGTGGCACACATACATTCAAATTCTTAACTGAGATTACAACAGCAATTCTCAGCATAAGACATACCAGAACATGTATTTTTTAAAAAGAGGACATTTAACCACGTGTTTTGTGGGCTTAAAATTATGTTTAATGTGGTCTTGATCGGAATATAACTAACCTCATAGTTACAGTGCAGGACCATAACACCATCTGGTGTTAGAACAAGTGAAGCGCACATATTATGGTCACTTAAATCATCTCAAAGAGTTCTGCTGATCAGCAAAAATTGGCTTACAACAGGCAGGGCTCAGCTACCAACTGAGCATTCCTCAATATACAAAACATTTCTTGACTACGTTCTCAAAATGGAAAATTCTTCCAAAGTTATTGTGAAGTGGGTTTGACTTCTCCCTCAATCCCTCTTTAACTCTATAGCTTTGATATTTGGGTAATTCAAAAATCCATCAAAAATGTGTTCTGAAACAAGTCACCAGATTTCAGACGATACAATCCTTTGGTCAGATATTTAGATTTGGCTAATAACCTCAGATTAATTATTCAAAGACAATGGCCCATAACTTGTAGAAGTGACGATGCCTGTATTGTTAGATCGCCTTTCTAATCAATCATGCAGCTGAAAGTGCAAGCCAGTAGCCGTGCAGTGAGGACACTGGGCTACCTGGGATCTTGATGAATAATGGGACCAACAGTTTGTTTTAACCAATGAGATTCAAAATTAGGAAAAGAAACAGGACTGACAGAGAAGGAAAATAATGTGAATTAAAGCTTTCTAATAGGAGAACAGAAAATGCTAGAAAGACCCAGCAGGTCAAGCAGCATCTATGAAGAGAGAATCAGAATTAACGTTTCAAGCCCATTCACAATTCATTGCATTCCTCTTCCTCGCTACAAATTGCTGGATTATTTACTCACTGAGTGCGCGTTTTCAACATTTTCTCAGCAAGTTCTAGCCCAATGTTTTTTGCTGACTCCACAAGAAATTTGCTGAGCTCTTTGTTTTAAAGTTAAGTTTTTAAAGTTTGTGTCACAAGTAGGCTTACATTAACACTGCAATGAAGTTATTGTGAAAATCCCCCAGTCGCCACACTCCAAACTCCTAGTCATCACTTTCCAAAGAAAACTGAGGGACTGCTGTGTACTCTGTTTCACGGAGACATGGCTCACTCCTGCTTCACCAGACAGTGCCTTACAACCAGAGGGCTTCTCAATCCATCGAATGGATCACAGAGCGGCCTCGGGCAAGGCAAGGGGAGGTGGGGTCTGCTTCCTAATCAACACCTCGTGGTGCCTAGATGTAGTAACTGGCAACTTTCTGCTCAGTAAGAAGTCTCACAACACCAGGTTAAAGTCCAACAGGTGTATTTGGTAGCACAAGCCACTCGCTTTCGGAGCGCTGCTCCTTCATCAGGTGAGTGGGAGTTCTGTTCACATCAGGGCATATAAAGACACAAACTCAATTTACAAAATAATGGTTGGAATGCGAGTTTTTACAGGTAATCAAGTTTTAAAGGTACAGACAATGCGAGTGGAGAGAGGGTTAAGCACAGGTTAAAGAGATGTGTATTGTCTCCAGCCAGTACAGTTAGTGAGATGTTGCAAGCCCAGGCAAGTCGTGGGGGTTACAGATAGTGTGACATGAACCCAAGATCCCGGTTGAGGCTATCCTCATGTGTGCGGAACTTGGCTATCAGTCTCTGCTCAGCGACTCTGCGTTGTCGTGTGTCGTGAAGGCCGCCTTGGAGAACGCTTAACCGAAGATCAGAGGCCGAATGCATATGACCGCTGAAGTGTCCCCCAACAGGAAGAGAACACTCTTGCCTGGTGATTGTCGAGTGGTGTTCATTCATCTGTTGTCGTAGCGTCTGCATGGTAGACGCTACGACATATACACCACTACGAATACCATGCAGACACTACGACAACAGATGAATGAACACCGCTCGACAATCACCAGGCAAGAGTGCTCTCTTCCTGTTGGGGAACACTTCAGCGGTCACGGGCATTCAGCCTCTGATCTTCAGGTAAGCGTTCTCCAAGGCGGCCTTCATGACACACGACAGCGCAGAG
Source organism: Mustelus asterias (assembly GCF_964213995.1). Lineage (NCBI taxonomy): Eukaryota > Metazoa > Chordata > Chondrichthyes > Carcharhiniformes > Triakidae > Mustelus > Mustelus asterias. Next base: position 115,610,256 of record NC_135810.1, read on the forward strand.
TCGCTGAGCAGAGACTGATAGCCAAGTTCCGCACACGAGGACGGCCTCAACCGGGATCTTGGGTTCATGTCACACTATCTGTAACCCCCACGACTTGCCTGGGCTTGCAAAATCTCACTAACTGTCCTGGCTGGAGACAATACACATCTCTTTAACCTGTGCTTAACCCTCTCTTCACTCACATTGTCTGTACCTTTAAGACTTGATTACCTGTAAAGATTCGCATTCCAACCATTATTTTGTAAATTGAGTTTGTGTCTTTATATGCCCTGTTTGCGAACACAACTCCCACTCACCTGACGAAGGAGCAGCGCTCCGAAAGGGCTGCTACCAAAGCTTGTGCTACCAAATAAACCTATTGGACTTTAAACTGGTGTTGAGACTTCTTACTGTGTTTACCCAGACCAGTGCCGGCATCTCCACATCATAACATTCTGCTCCCCAGACCTAGAATACCTGACGCTAAAATGCCGCCCCTACTACCTTCCGCGGGAGTTCACTTCCGTTATCCTGATGGCAGTTTACATCCCACCCCATGCAGACGTGAAGATCCCGCTGGACGAAATATACACCATTACAAATAGCCTCGAGATGAAACAACCCGAGGCCTTGTTCATCATGGCCAGGGACTTCAATCAGGCCAAGCTCAAGAACGTACTACCAAGTTACCACCAACACGTCTCCTGTTCCACCAGAGGCCCAAACATCCTAGACCACTGATACACAAATATCAAACATGCCTACTGCTCTATTGCCCGCCCACACTTTGGTAAATCAGACCACAAGGCTGTGCTCCCGCTCCCGGCTTACAAGCAAAAACTGAAGCGGGAGAATCAGAGAGAGTCGTGCAATGTTGGTCTGAGGAATCGGATGATCTCCTATGGGGCTGCTTGGAGTTAGTGGATTGGTCAGTATTTAAAAACTCTGCAACCAGCCTGAACGAGTATGCCACTACAGCAACAGACTTCATCAGTAAATGTGTAGAAGACTGTGTGCCAAAGAAGCAAATCCTTGTGTTCCCCAACCAGAAACAATGGATGAACAGGGATATCCACTGCTTGCCGAAGTCCAGGTCTGAGGTGTTCAAGTCAGACGACACTGACCTATACAAGAAAGCCAGATACGATCTAAGGAGATCCATCAAAGATGCCAAAAGACAGTACTGGACCAAGCTAGAGTCCCAGGCTAGCCACAGCGATCCCCGCTGACTATGGCAAAGTCTGCAAGACATAACTAGCTACAAGATGAAGGCATGTAAAATCGCAGCTCCAACACACCTCTCCCTGATGAGCTCAATGCATTCTACGCCCATTTTGAGCAAGAGGTCAGCGAGAGGATGCCCTCCACCCTGGAAGCCCTAAAAGAACCTGTATCTGGGGTCACCATTGCAGATGTCAGATCAGCTTTCTAGAAGGTCAACCCACAGAAAACAACAGGCCCGGATGGGGTACCCGGACGTGCACTCAGATCCTGTGTGGATCAGCTGGCGGAGGTATTCACAGATATCTTCAACCTCTCTTTACAACAATCTGAGGTCCCTATCGGCTTCAAGAAGGCGACCATCATCCCAGTATCTAAGAAAAACCAAGCAGCGTGCCTTAATGACTACCGGCCGGTGGTTCTGACATCCATCGTTATGAAGTGCTTCGAAAGGTTAGTCATGGCATGAATCAATTCCAGCCTGGATTACCTGGATCCACTATAGTTTGCCTACTGCGGCAACAGGTCCACAGCAGACGCCATTTCCCTGATCCTGCACTCAACCCTGGAACACCTAGATAACAAGGACACCTATGTCAGACTCCTATTTATTGACTACAGCTCAGCCTTCAACATTATTATTCCCACGAAACTCATCTCCAAACTCCATGGTCTGGGCCTCGGCACCTCCCTCTGCAGCTGGATCCTGAACTTCCGAACTCACAGACCACAATCAGTAAGGAGACACAGCAACACCACCTCCACGATCATCCTAAACACCGGTGCCCCACATGGCTGTGTTTTCAGCCCCCTACTATACTCCTTGTACACCTATGACTGTGCGGCCAAATTCCCCTCCAATTCGATTTTCAAGTTTGCTGACGACACCACCGTAGTGGGTCGGATCTCAAACAATGATGAGACAGAGTACAGGAATGAGATAGAGAATCTGGTGAACTGGTGTGGTAACAATAACCTCTCCCTCAATGTCAACAAAACGAAGGAGATTGTCATCGACTTCAGGAAGCCGAAAGGAGAACATGCCCCTGTCCACATCAATGGGAACGAAGGAGAAAGGATCGAGAGCTTCAAGTTTTTAGGTGTCCAGATCACCAACAATCTGTTCTGGTCCCCCCATGCCGACACTATAGTTAAGAAAGCCCACCAACAACTCTACTTTCTCAGAAGACTAAGGAAATTTGGCATGTCAGCTACGACTCTCACCAACTTTTACAGATACACCATAGAAAGCATTCTTTCTGGTTGTATCACAGCTTGGTATGGCTCCTGCTCTGTCCAAGACCGCAAGAAACTACAAAAGGTCCTGAATGTAGTCCAATCCATCACGCAAATCAGCCTCCCATCCATTGACTCTGCCCACACTTCCCACTGCCTCGGCAAAGCAGCCAGCATAAATTAAGGACCCCACGCACCCCGGACATTCTCTCTTCCACCTTCTTCCTTCGGGAAAAAGATACAAAAGTCTGAGGTCACGTACCAACCAACTAAGGAACAGCTTCTTCCCTGCTGCTGTCAGACTTTTGAATGGACCTATCTTGCATTAAGTTGATCTTTCTCTACACCCTAGCTATGACTATAACACTACATTCTGCACTCTCTCCTTTCCTCTCTATAAACGGTATGTTTTGTCTGTAAAGCACGAAAGAAACAATACTTTTTATGTATGTTAATACATGTGACAATAATATATCAAATCAAAACTCCGGCGCCTGTTCGGGTACACTAAGGGAGAATTTAGCATGGCCAATGCTCCTAACCAGCACGTCTTTCGGACTGTGGGAGGAAACCGGAGGACCTGGAGGAAACTCAGACACAGGGAGAACATGCAAACTCCACACAGTGACCCAAGCCAGGAATCGAACCTGGGTCCCTGACGCTCTGAGGCAGCAATGCTAACTACTGTGCCGCCCACTGGACTTTATTAGAATATAATTAAAAACACAGATACTCGGTGTCCAACTGCACGATGCAACTCCTGAATACCACAGAATAAATGTCAACTTTATACAGCTGGTATGGTTTCAACATCTATATCTGCTTTACAATTATGGAAAATCAACAACACACTGCTCTCAAACTGGTAAAACAGATTGCTTCCAGTGTTCACCCAATTGCACAACACTGTTCTGTTAACTAACACAAATGTTTCATATTAAAAGAACAGCCCATTCTTAATTAACTCTAAAAATTAAGAAGCAATTCAGCAGAACTGGAAAATCTGTTTCGTTTCTCATCACTTGTGGTTATAACATGGCTATTATGAAGTTGGAATATGAAACCACCTCTACATTTGATACTCAAACCAAAAGTTGGTTTATGATTCCTTTCTCTTCACTAGGATTTGCACACTCAAAGTAATAACTGAAAACCCTGTGGGGTACATCTCAGTATTTCAAGCCAAAAGAGAAAATGCTGGAAAATCTCAGCAGGTCTAGCAGCATCTGTAAGGCGAGAAAAGAGCAGCCGTTTCGAGTTCAGATGACCCTTTGTCAAAGTTAAAAAGGCATAGAAAGTGGGAGGTATTTATACTCTCCAATGAGGGAATGAAAGATGGGTCATAGCCACAAAAAGGGGAAAGGCTAAGAGGTGTTAATGGCAGTCCATAGAGAGAATAGGTGGTGTGAATGGCCATACAGCAGAGAAGCTGAAATTAGAGGGTAAGCTATGACAGATGGAGAGATGGGGAAGGGAGAGATGGGTGGGAGAGAGGTAAAATTGAGAAGGGGGAAAAGGGAAGCATTGTAGCTGTTACTAGGGGGCATAACTATAAGGTTTATGGTGGGAGATATCGGAAGGATATCAGAGGTAGGTTCTTTACGCAGAGAGTGGTTGGGGTATGGAATGGACTGCCTGCTGTGATAGTGGAGTCGGACACTTTAGGAACTTTCAAGCGGTTATTGGATAGGCACATGGAGCACACCAGGATGATAGGGAGTGGGATAGCTTGATCTTGGTTTCGGACAAAGCTCGGCATAACAGAGGGCCGAAGGGCCTGTACTGTGCTGCACTGATCTATGTTCTATGGGGGGATAAATAGAGGGAAAGAGTGGAGGGGGAAGAAAAATAAAGACAGACAATAAAGAAATAAAAGGTAGAGAACAGTTAAAAATTAAATAAACATGCCTAGCCAGAAGATGAAATGCTGTTCCTCCAGTTTGCGTTGAGCTTCACTGGAACATCGCAACAAGGGGCGGCACAGTAGCACAGTGGTTAGCACTGCTGCTTCACAGCTCTAGGGACCTGGGTTCGATTCCCGGCTTGGGTCACTGTCTGTGTGGAGTTTGCACATTCTCCTCGTGTCTGCGTGGGTTTCCTCCGGTGCTCCGGTTTCCCCTCTCAGTCTAAAGATGTGCGGGTTAGGTTGATTGGCTGTGCTAAAAAAATTGCCCCTTAGTATCCTGGGATGCGTGGATTAGCGGATAAAATATGTAGGGATATGGGTGGTAGGACCTGGGTGGGATTATGGTCGGTGCAGACTCGATGGGCCAAATGGCCTCTTTCTGTACTGTAGGGTTTCTATGAAGCCAAGGACAGACATGTGGGCATAGGAGCAGGATCGGGTGTTAAAATGGCAAGCAATAGGAAGAAAGAGTTTTAACAACACCAGATTAAACACCAAGCAATAGGAAGATCAGGGTCCTGATTGTGCACAGACCGAAGGCCGAATACTACAGTATTTCAAGACTAGTTTGATTCAAATAATGTTCAAAGAATACATGATCTTTACTCCGAGGTTAGTGTGTCTGAGCCCCCAAATACGCTCAGAATAACAGATTTGTTTTTAAATTTATATATTCAATAGGATCTTCCATCAACTACTTCTATTTAAAAAGTGCCTCTAACATAGAAAGATGAAAACCCACTCCAAACTAAAGAATGAGATATTCAGACAGGTCCCCAAAAACTTCAAAGAGGTAGCTTAAAGGAATATGCTAAAAGCTGAAAGCAACGGAGTGGCAGAGGTTTAGGGAGCCAGTAGCAGGTGATAAAAATTAGGCAGAGTTGGAAGTACATTTATTTATTCGTTCATGGAATGTGGGTGTCGCTGACTGGGCCAGCATTTGTTGCCCATCCCCGAGGCATCTGGGAGTCGACCGCTTTGCTGTGGGTCTCAAGTCAAATGTAGGTCAGACCATTTAGGATGACAAATTTCCTTCCCTAAAGGACATTAGTGAACCAAATGGGTTTTTATGACAATCGACAATGGTTTCAGGGTCATCATTAGAATTTTAATTCCCGATTTTTATTGAATTCAAATTTTGCCATCTGCCATGGTGGGGTTCGAACCCAGGTCCGAACATTCCAGGTTCGAACATTACCCTGGGTCTCTGGATTACTCGTCCAGTGACAATGCCACTACGCCACTGCCTCCCTCTAACGATTATAGGGCTGAAGGAGATAGGGAAGTGTGAGGTCATGCAAGGATTTGAACAGAAGCATGAGAATTTTAAAACCAAGGCTCTGGTGGTTTGGGAGACAAACATAGCTCAGAAAACACAGGGACGATGGGTAACTGGCACTTGTTGAGTGTTAGAATATGGGCATTTATTTAATATATTGATAGTCAAAGAAGCTGTGGTAACTGATCTGTATACGTAATGTACTGACTTTCAAATTTGTTGCTCTGTGAATTGACCTGAAAGTACTTGATACAGTTAACATTTTTCTTTTTTTCAAACCTCAACCACAACACTCAACCAATGAGACACCAGTTAAAACATAACTGTCCAGAAACAGTCCAAAGATGTGCAGGTTAGGCGGATTGGCCAACGTTTCTGGGCTCAGACACACTAAACTAAGGAGCAAAATCAGTCTTTTGAATGGATCTACCTCGCACTACGTTGATCTTTCTCTACACCCTAGCTATGACTGTAGCACTACATTCTGCACTCTCTCCTTTCCTTCTCTATGAACGGTATGCTTTGTCTGTGTGGTGCGCAGGAAACAGTACTTTTCACTGTATACTAATACATGTGACAATGAATCAAATCATGTATTCTTTGAATCAAACTGGTCTTGAAATACTGAGATGTATTTTGCACAGTTTTCACTTTGAATGTGCAAATCTTAGTGAAGGGAATCATAAGCCAACTTTTTGTTCGACTATCAAATGTAAAGAGGTGGTTTCATACTCCAAACTTCATGATGTCATTAGCATCCCAAGGTTAGATGGGTGAGCCATGGGAAATGTGTGGGGTCACGGGGATAGGGCGGGGGAGCGGACCTGGGTAAGATACTCTGTCAGAGAGACAGTGCAGTCTCAATGGGCCAGATGGCCTCATTTGCACTGTAGGGATTCTATGATAACTCTGAGACAATGCAAGTAAAGTCACATACTTCTGTAAAACAATATGATATAAAGCCATATGAATGAGTATTGATAATTTCATGCTTTACTGACTGCCAGCAGAAGCCTGACAGGATGAGGGAGGTGAAAGAACACACACGATTGAATCATAGGGTTAGTAAGAGTCCCCTCCATTGATCTTACTTCAGCTCCCCAGCAGCAGCAACCTCAGTAACTCCAAGGCGATTGAACAGAGATGGGGGAACAAAAAACATATTGAATTAATAATATTTTTCATCAAAATGTGTGCATCAATGCTCTCCAAATGTATGAGACACTTGGATTTCACTGATACTTCTAGATTGCTTAAATATAACCAACCCAAACACTAAACGTAAGGTACAGCCAGACAAGTATGAAGGAAAGAGGGTTACGTTGACGTTAAAATGAGGAAGAATGAAGGAGGCTTGAACGATGCATAAATGCTGCCTTGTCTGGTTGGATTGGATGCGTTGTTTCTGTACTGTATACCAATAATTTCTATAAATTAATGTCAAAAGGAGATTTCAAAGTGGTTCAAGTAGATTTTTAAATGACGAGATTAATTGATTGTGATGTTTGATAGCAGCCTGTAATTTGGCACTGCATTTATTACTTCACAATGTCAAAAACATAGATGGTGCCTTATGGTTCTCAGCAGATTACCCAAGAGATCAATCATCATCATGGAAGAAGAGAGCAGTAAATGCAGAGGTGGTATACAACATATTGGAAAGAGACACAAAGCTGTATGGGATGACACAATTTGCTCTGCACTACAGACAGCCATTCTGTTATGCACCAGAAACCTTCCATTCAAAGAGAAACCCTTGAATTATAAACGCAAGCAAATTTTCTGTGTTTATCCAAAAGCTGGGTTTTCAGAAGTGTTACCATCTTTGGACAAACCCAAGAGACATGTGTGGAGATCCAGTTAGGAACCAATTACATCTTATTCAAAAGTAGATAATGTTTGCAATTGTGAATAAATCCACAAGTATCCAAGGGCTTTGAACAAACAAAACTAAACTTTACCATACAAGTTCAGAAAGATAAGACAATTTACAAAATCGATCTTATATTCTAACATTCAGGGCAAGTGTGAGGTACATGTGAATTAACAGGTGAGCTATGGTCAAACACGCCACACAACAGAACAGATGACAGATGCCACCAAAACAGATTTCATGGATCTTTCAACAACCCACCCAGACTTTTATCACATTGAGGGCCAACCAATCTCACTGGAACTCTGTCTTTTTCACAAGGGTGTCCAATCTCCACATTTTCTCCAGAGGTCACTGCCACTCAGACAAGCATGCCACACCTCGCAGGGTTTCAATCTTGCCAGGCGAGATTCTTTTCCCCTAGAACTCAGTATACTCCAGCTTTACCTTCCATGCACAATGTCAGATATTCGGCCATGCCAAGCAGAACACCACCGGTCCAGCAGGTATTTTTGCCCCAACAGCTCATGGCATGGAGTCACCAACCTTCAGTTGCTTTCTCAGACCTTCAGGACTCCTCTCATGCCACCTAGCATAAGGTCTGCTCCCTGCAGCTCTTTCTTGAGCTCTGAGCCTATTACTCTGCTCCTTTCTTTTATTTCATGCAAGGGACCTATTTCTGTCCCATCTTCATCCCTGACCCGAAAGTACCTTTTGGGACCGCTCCTCATTCCCCTCCCTAGTTTGGGGCCTTTTCCCTGTACCCTTCCAGTGCCCTGTTCCCTGGGACACCGACAAGAGGATGGTGTTCTGTATCAGGTATGCTGACTTGCACTATCGCATCATTCTTGGTTCTTTTCTTCTGCTCAGGAATGCCAGACCGATGCTCAACCAAAAGCACATAAACCCACTGAACTGCGCATGAAAAACCATTTCTCAATCAGCCAGCACATGCACATGCTGTAGGGCAATATCGGGGATCGCGTCTTTTCTACTTTAATTTATATGTGCGTTCAGGTGTTATTTAATTTCAATATAATACATGCAGGGCTACATAGAGCAAGCCCAGAGGGCCGGACTTCACCAGAGGAAAGGAAAGAGTTAATCAGGCAGCTAGAAGCCTGCTCTGCCAACAGATAACGATTAATGCATGCTATCAACTTCTAATGTGCGGGAGATCACTCGAATTATCAGGGCAATGGGAGAACCAGCATTAAGACAGCCAAGCTCCATATAGTCTAGAGAGGGTATAGTCTTCCGTAAACCATGATCATCTAGCAGAGGGGGATAATGATTAACACATCAGTGCAAATCAGTTGGGCAAATACAACGCTTTGACATTATAATCGGGTAAACGGAACTGCCCAAGAAACTGATTAACGAAGTTGTACTGAACAATGCAGTCTGCATAACGAGATTAAGAGAGCCATTTTGTATCCAACTCGAGGAATTAATGTGCTAATGTAAACCTTTGTGACTCAAAACAGTATATTAACCTGCACCAAATCTACCAGGGACAGAGAGGAATCACAGGCAACCTGGGATTTCAGGCCCAAGTTCAGCTCTCCCTCATGCATGTGGAATAAAAGCCTTTATTGAAGTTCGACATGGTCTCCAAAGCTTGACTCATTTTATTTCCCTCCTACACATAGGAGACTCGAGGCTCGTTAAAATTTGAGTTCCCAACATATCAACTGAGTTCAGGTTTCATCGCAAGAGTGACTTAAAGGAAAGAGGGGTAAAGAGGTGGAGGTTCAAGTATCAAATTCCAGAGGATAGGACCTGAGCAGCTAACAACAGTGGTGAATGGTGGAGTGATTAAAATCAGAGCCCATTAGAGGTCAGAAATCTTGAAGGGCAATAAGGCTGGAAGAGGTTATAGAGAAAGGAAGAGTTGAGACCATGTTGGATTTGAACACAAAGATGATCATTTTACTATCCAGGTGTTGCTATGCTGGTAGCCTTTGTAGGTCAGCAAGCACGTGGGTGGCGGCGGAAGTTTAGTCCATCCGGTGGATTGTTGGTCCAGTATCATAACTGCTCGGCAACCAGCTGTACTACCCCTACTCAGACTGGCCTTTGTGACACCAGCCCCACATGTTCCCTTCCTAACAGCACTGTGGGTCTATCTATACTGCATGGGAGATGGTGCCAGCGAAGGTATGGACAGAGTTTTGAATATGCTTAAGCTCATGGAGGGGGAGGAGGATCTGGGAGGCTGGCCCAAGATAGCATCAGGATTGTGGGGGATCTGAAGATAACAAAAAAATGACTGAGGATTTCAAGCAGCAGATAAGCTGAGATAGTAGTCGTGACAGGCAAGATGAAAGGTGTAAGCAGGTAGTGCAGGTGATAGATAGAATCTGAAGTGCAGCTCAGTGTCAAAGTAATCGCTGAAGTTGCAAGCAGTTGGATTCTATAAGATATAGCAGAATTAGGCCACCTGGCCCATCGAGTCTGTTCCGCCATTCAATTATGGCTGATAAGTTTCTCAACCCCATTCTCCTCATAACCTCAATGACCTAGCAACCACACCCTTCTGTGGCAATGAAATCCAAAGATTCACCACCCTCTGGCTGAAGAAATTACTCCCCATCTCAGATCTAAAAAGGGTCGTCCCGGGGGTGATGGAGTGGATAACATCCAGATTTAGCCATATAATCTTTTATTTACTCTTTCATGGGATGTTGGTGCTGCTGGTTAGGCCAGCATTTGTTGCCCATTCCCAACTCCCTTGAGAAGGTGAACGTGAGCCACTATCCTAAACTACTGCAGCACATGTAGTATAGATGGACCCACAGTGCTGTTAGGAAGAGAAAATATCGAATTGGAATCACATGTAGGCCAGACTGGTAGGGATGGTACAGCTGGTTGCTGAGTTGTTGTTACTGGACCAAAAGTCGACCTTTTGAGCTAAAATTCCACAATGGGCATGGCATCATAAACTTAAAAGGGTGGAAAGTTTGTCAAAGTTGAGACTAGTCATGGCTCGAGTGAGCCAGTAGGTGGAGCACCTGCACCAAAAGAAAGACGAAACAGACAAGTTCACGCTGGCATTCAGGATGTACAGGTTATAGAGTCTGAAGAGGTAAAATGCCCAAGGCAAAATTATTACTGTAATTGAAAGGAAACATTAGAGGTAAATATAGCATTGCAAGATAAAAAGTGAGATCACAGCAGAATTAAATGTTTCAACTGCACTCATGTGATCATGTGGAGATGCCGGTGTTGGACTGGGGTAAGCACAGTAAGAAGTCTCTCAACACCAGGTTAAAGTCCAACGGGTTTATTTGGCACTAGCTTTCGGAGTCTCAAGCTCCTTCATCAGGTGAGTGAGGACCTGTGTCCTCACAAGTCCTCACTCACCTGATGAAGGAATCTGAGACTCCGAAAGCTAGTGCCAAATAAACCTGTTGGACTTTAACCTGGTGTTGAGAGACTTCTTACTGTGCTCATGTGATCATGCAGGAATCTAAATTGTCAATATATGCAGCAGGATAATTTGTAAAAAATACATATGCTATTTTATATGATATCAAATCCAAACCAAGATGAAAATGTGCCATTTCAAATGGAGGAGATAAATAATTTATTCACGATTAGAAACTCTGCATTTAGTCATATTTCAAGAGCATTAATACAAATAAAAGATCTTAAGATATGAAGGACAAATTAAGTGCTGTGAAGTAGATGCAGAAACAATACAATTCTTTCTGCCAGCTTCATATTACAGACAGATTTAGGAGAACAGTTTGGTTTGCCTCTTCCCATTCACTCAAATGAAAGTCTCTCCTATCAACACGGGCAGCACAGCGGCTAGCACTGCCGCCTCACAGCGCCAGGGACCAGAGTTCAATTCCGGCTTTGGGTGACTGCATGTTCTCCCCGTGTCTGCGTGGGTTTCCTCTGGGTGCACCGGTTTCCTCCCACAGTCCAAAGATGTGTAGGTTAGGTTGATTGTCCATGCTAAATTGCCCCTTAGTGTTTCAAAATGTGTAGGCCAGGAGGATTAGCGGGAATGTTGCGGGGGAATTAAAGAAATGGTTACCTGACACACAAAATGGTTGCCTGGCACACAAAATGGTTACACCTGGGAAGGGTTATTAAACAGGCACTGGCTTTTAGCACAGCCAAGTTACTTAAAGTTAAAACATGCAGGAACTGAAATGCTGCAGGAAGCTAGTCAGAGCTTGAGGCACTTTAAGATAAGGGCAGACCCAGAACAATAAGACTGACAATAAGATCAGCCACAGATGGGAACATAAATGCATCATCAGCTACTGAATGCATAGATCGAAACCAGTCATTGATAGAGGAAATGTATCCATTCTATGAACAATGCTATGTTAACTGCCCATGTCTGTACCTGTCAACTTATAACGATGTGTTAAACAGCTAATATCCGTACTGCCTATTGTCCGAAAGGTATAAAAATGATCAACTACCATTGTGTAATTGAGAAGGTAGCTGCCAAGTACTGCGGAGTACCAATGCTTTCTCCCAAAGCTTTGTGTCCGAAATAAAACTGTATTGTTGAAACCTCCAAGTCTGACTCTGGTGGTAAATTTCCCACAACAGGATAAATATGTGGGGTTATGGGGATAGGGTGGGAGGGTGGTCCTAGGTAAGAAGCTCTGTTGGAAAATCAGTGCAGACTAGAGGGGCCGAATGGCTCCTTCTGCACTGTAGGGATTCGATGATTCGAAGTAATCTCAGCATTGTGTAGAGCAGCTCGCTGTACATTTCACAATGAACCATGATTTAAAATAGTATTTGTGTAATACTAATGAACATATGTAACATCATAATGACCTATTGTGTCCAGGCACACAACTGGACATACAAGACTACCAAACTCCAAAGACTGGAGACCTGGAAGAATAAAATTAAAACAGTTACAAGGGTTTCGATGTAAAGGAAAGATGGGTGATCACATGGTGTAGACAGAGTCAGAATTCTCAGCTCCCATCTCCAGTCTGGACATATGGGTGAAAGGGGAATGTAGAGTTTCTATAATAAGAAGAAAATTACAGTATAGGAACAGGTCCTTGGGCCCTCCAAGCCTGCACTGACCATGCTGCCCGACTTAACTAAAACCCCCTACGCTTCCGGGGACCATATCCCTCTATTCCCATCCTATTCATGTACTTGTCAAGACGCCCCTTAAAAGTCACTACCGTATCCGCTTCCACTACCTTCCCCGGCAATGAGTTCCAGGCACCCACCACTCTCTGTGTAAAATATTTGCCTCATACATCTCCTTTAAACCTTGCCCCTCGCACCTTAAACCTATGCCCCCTAGTAATTGACTCTTCCACCCTGGGAAAAAGCTTCTGACTATCCACTCTGTCCATGCCTCTCACAATCCTGTCGACCTCCATCAGGTCTCCCCTCAACCTCCGTCACTCCAGTGAGAACAAACCACGTTTCTCCAACCTCTCCTCATAGAGAATGCCCTCCGTACCAGGCAACATCCTGGTAAATCTTTTCTGTACCCTCTCCAAAGCCTCCACATCCTTCTGGTAGTGTGACGACCAGAATTGAACACTATATTCCAAGTGTGGCCTCACTAAGGTTCTATAAAGCGTCAACATGACTTGCCAATTTTTAAACTCAATACCCCGGCCGATGATGGCAAGCATGCCGTATGCCTGCTTGACTACCTTCTCTACCTGCATTGCCACTTTCAGTGACCTGTGTACCTGTACACCCAGATCCCTTTGCCTATCAATACTCCTGAGGGTTCTGCCATTTACTGTATATTTCCTATCTGTATTAGACCTTCATGGTAAATAAAAAGGGGTGGGGAACACTATTGCGACAGGTCAAGCCTCAAATGCTAAAAAACAGGAAATACTAGGAACGCACAGCAGGCTTATCAACTGACAAGACTTGCAATATACTTTAAATTTAACAGATTACTAAAAAGGATGCAGTAAGTACGTAATGGGGTATGTTACAAAGAAACATCTAGTTAAAAGAAATGCAGAAAAACAGGGTGAGCAGACACAAATAGAAGTGCTTAGCAATTTAGTTGTGTGGAATTTAATACTCCTGATGTCAGAATGCTTTATTATTGCAATAGTATTATTCAGCAATTCAGCATGCAAGCCAAAACTTGCAACTAATTCTGGGGAGCTGGGTTTTCCCTCAGACTTCCCAGTACTGTTAATCTGCATCAGGAAACTCATGCGGAATAGGCAAACTGGAGAAACAACATTTTTCTAGCACTGGAAGTTATCGGGATTTTATAGGGGAGAGAACAGGCTCATGATTCATGCATTGTCATCCTTAACAATTGGCAGGCTTGCATTTATACTCTGCTTTTCACAATCTTAAGACATCCCAAACAACCAATTACATACTTTTGAATGTTGTAATCTAGGAAACTCCGCAGCCAAATTTCAAACAGTCAAGTCCCATGAATGAGTAAAAAAACCCAGAAAATGTTAGAAATACTCACCTGGGAATACAGGTACAGAATTCCCTAAAAGTGACGTCACAGGTGGATAGGGTCGTAAAGAGTGCCTTTGGTACATTGGCCTTTATAAATCAGAGTATTGAATATAAAAGTTGGAGTGTTATGGTAAGGTTATATAAGGCATTGGTGAGGCCGAATTTGGAGTATTGTGTACAGTTTTGGTCACCTAGTTACAGGAAGGATGTAAATAAGATTGAAAGAGTGCAGAGAAGGTTCACAAGGATGTTGCCAGGACTTGAGAAGCTGAGTTACAGAGAGAGATTGAATAGGTTGGGACTTTATTCCCTGGAGCGCAGAAGATTGAGAGGAGATTTGATAGAGGTGTATAAGATTTTGATGGGTTTAGATAGAGTGAATGCAAGCAGGCTTTTTCCGCTGAGGCTAGGGGAGAAAAAAACCAAAGGGCATGGGTTAAGGGTGAAAGGAGAAAAGTTTAAAGGGAATATTAGTGGGGGCTTCTTCACGCAGAGAGTGGTGGGAGTGTGGAATGAGCTGCCGGATAAAGTGGTAAATGCGGGGTCACTTTTAACATTTAAGAAAAACTTGGATGGGTTCATGGATGAGAGGGGTGTGGAGGGATATGGTCCAAGTGCAGGTCAGTGGGACTAGGCATAAAATGGTTCGGCACAGACAAGAAGGGCCAAAAGGCCTGTTTCTGAGCTGTAATTTTCTATGGTTCTAGATCTGGGAAATGTTAGAAATACTCAGCAGATCTCAGTAGGGGAAGTGAAGCAAGATTTACGCTTTAGACCCACAAGTGAGGTAATGATCAAATAATATGTCCTAGTGACATATAAGACCATGTCTTAGGAACAGAAGTAGGCCATTCAGCCCATTGAGTCCAGTCCACTATTCAATGATATCACGACTGATCTGATCTTCAGCTTCACTTCCCCGCCTTGTCTCCATAACCCTCTATTCCCTTACTGATTAAAAATCTGTCTATCTCAGCCTTGAGCATACTTAACCCAGCATCTACAGCCCTCTGTGGTAAAGAATTCCACAGATTCACTACCCTCAGAAGAAATTTCTCCTCATCTCAGTCTTAAATGGGTAACCCCCTTACCCCGAGATTATGCTCTCTGGTCTAGACTCTCCCACAAGGGGGGGGATAACCTCTCAGTATCTGCCCTGTCAAGCCCTCTGAGAATCCTAGACGTCTCAATAAGGTAACCTCTCATTCTTCTAAACTCCAATGAGGACAGGCCCAACCTACTCAATCTCTCTCCATATGAAAATCCCTCCATACCAAAGATCAAACTAGTGAACCTTTCTCTATATACATGCTGGCCAGAACACACTGTTCCTCTTCAAAATAATGCCACCTACATGAAGCTGCAGATGGGACTGGTTAAACCAGTCATCAATAAGATGGTGCCTTAGGCAATACAGCACACCCTCCGTATTTATATTGCAATAGAAACTCAGCCAAGATCCAATGTTCATTTCTGGAGGGGGACATGAACTAACAACTTACTCATGTAAGCATAGCAATAGTCCAATTCAATATCAACTACTAATCAACTCTCACTGCAAACTAGGATGAGTTCATTAACAGTACTGTTGACAATACACTATCAGAAGTGATACACTGATGAACGTAAAACTATTTAGTACATTATGAAATACACAGAATACAATATACAGTGATGTTGTAGATATGTGCTCAGTCCAGAATTTGCAAAAACTAATGATAGAACGGTCTAATTTTCATGCCAATCCGCCTCGACCCATTTAGTTACCCAGATCTGAATGTAACTTGAACATAAGGGGCAGCACGGTGGCACAGTGGTTAACACTGCTGCCTCACAGCAGGTTCAATTCCGGCCTTGGGTGATTGTGGAGTTTGCACATTCTATCTGTGTCTGCGTGGGTTTCCTCCGGGTGCCCCGGTTTCCTCCCACTGTCCAAAGATGTGTGGGTTAGGTTGATTGGCCATGCTAAATTGCCCCTTAGTGTCCCAAGATGTGTAGGTTAGAAGGATTAGCGGGGTAAACACTTGGGATTACGGGGAACAAGTCTGGGTGGGATTGTCCCTCAGTGTCAGGGAGATTACGTGGGGTGATGGGGATAGAGCCTGGGTGGGATTGTTGTCGATGCAGAGTCGATGGGCCAAATGGCCTCCTTCGCACTGCAGGGATTCTATGATTCTATAAAAAATGTTGCTCCACAAAAGCAATTAATTCTAAAACGTGTTATCTTGTCACTAAAGTTCAATGCAAAGGATATTGTGAGCATCAAACGTTTGTCTTTGAAATCTGTTAGCTGTGGTGAAAGCATGATTCATAATTTGCTTTCCAAGTCTAAGTCTCAAAAGAGCAAGCTAGCTCAGCCACTTTCAGTATTTATTTTCTAACACGTAGCTGGTCTTCCTGTAAGTCAATTGCAGTGTGGGTGGCCTGATATTTCACCTCTACAAGAGTCTGGCCAAAACATTTTGGTTGGCATTGATGTAAAGAATAGTGATGTCATGATAAATTGCCATATTCTGGTCAGACTGGCTGAAGATCCAATGAAACATTCCTTGAACACAGACAAAAACACACAGCCACTTTATCTGACTGACTATTACAGTAACCAGCTGTATAAAACCATTACAAAATTAGCTACATCTAGCTTTTGTGCTAAATTAATATTCAGTTCATCTTTATATTCTTCACAGAGGGAGGCAATGGCATAGTGGTTGTCGCTAGACTATTAATCCAGAAGCTCAGCTAATATTCTGGCAACCCGGGTTCAAATCCCGCCATGGCAGGTGGTGAAATTGAAATTCAGTTAAAAAAAATCTGGAATTTAGGATCTACTGATGATGACCATGACACCATTATCGATTGCTGGAAAAACCCACCTGGTTCATTCATGTCCTTCAGAGAAGGAAATCTGCCATCCTTACCTGGTCTGGCCTACGTGACTCCAGACCCACAGCAATGTGGCTGACTCTCAACTGCCCTTGGGCAACTAGGGATGGGCAATAAACACTGGCCAGCCAGTGACACCCATGTCCCACGAATGAATTTTTAAAAAATCAACGTGAGCTGTCTGTAGTGGGAAGACAGATGTTGAAGTACTGTGACAGGAGATGTCTTAAAACAGTGGCCAATGGTTCGATTAACCCTTGAATTATCTGTGTATTAGTGTCCTTCAGACCGATGGGAGGACCTATAAAGGATTGTTCCCAATGGAACAGAATAATCCTGCAGTATGATAAAACAAGCTGTACAAAAAACAGTGAAAGCAACAGATAGCCAAAAATATATTAAAATGGTATTTAAAAATATATTAGTTCAAACTATAAAATTTGTGTCAGGGTTCAAGAGTTCATCTCAAAGCAAAGGCCATAAAGGGACTGGACTTCAAGTTATATTTGTGTAAGTTATTTTGTTAGAAGTACCTTCAACCTTTAGACTGCATGTTAAGCTATGTTTTTTTAAAAAGATTGTTCTCATCAAGGAAAGAAGTATTAGTGCTGGGAAGGGACATCTTGCATTGCTTAGTGTCAGCATCAAGATTAGGTAGGAACAGTGTTAAGCCCATAAATCAGATCAGCCATGATTTTACCGAATGGCGGATTAGGTTTGAGGGGCCGAATGACCTACTCTTGTATCTATTTCTTATATTCTTATACATTAGAGCCAAAAGCTATGCAAAGCCCCAGTGAGCAGTACTGTGGTTAGCACTGCTGCCTCTCAGCTCCAGGGACTCAAGTTCAATTTGAGCCTTGGGTGACTGCGTGGAGTTTGCACGTTCTCCCAGTGTCTGCGTGGGTTTCCTCTGGGTGCTCCAGTTTCCTCCCTCAGTCCAAAAATGTGCGGGTTAGGTTGATTGGCCACGCTAAATTACCCGTCAGAGGGATTAGCTGGGTAAATGCATGGGGTTACAGGGATAAGGCCTGGATGGGATTGTTGCCGGTGCAGGCTCGATGGACCAAATGGCCTCCTTCCGCACAGTAGGGATTCTATGATTCTATGAATATGCCTCAGCCCAAACTCAAAAGTGCAGCGCCACAGCATCAGTGAAACAGTTTTCCCCCCCCCCCACACTACTCATCCATGGCACCTGTTTTTATAAAGACATGCTAAATAATCACTGGCCATAATCCCATGCAAAAACCAAAAAAAAGAACGAACCTTCAACAAAGCTGTCATAATTTCAAGAATCTCATTTTCTCCTTCACTAGTTTTTAAACTTCCTACAAAGTTCAAAATTATCATGCTTCACAGAGGTCTTCAGGTTTCATCTCATGCTTATCAGGAAACAGCTTCTTCGAACAACTGTGTTCCTGAAGACAATGTTTTTTTAAGCATGAAAATAAAACACATTAAGAAATGAGTGGCACAGGTTCAGGGTGGGGGGAGGCTATGATGGTATTGGGGGAGTAGGCTTCTCTAAGGAATAAGGGAATGGAGGAGGATAAGAGGAGAAAGATTTAAACAGTAATATATCACAACCCAGTGAGCATTCAAATAATGGGTGACTGGGGGAAGGGGCATGGGCAAAAGGAACCAAAATAACTTATTCATTGACATTAAACATCATTCCTCATCAGTTTTTAAACTGATTTAGATCCCATTTAATATCATTAATCTTCCTCATCACATCACTTGGTTACATAATTTGGATCTGCAATCTTACAAGTTATACCCTCTTCCATATAATATAAATGATGTCAATAACAGGGAGGTGCCAAAGTGGCTTTAACAGGAATCTGCTCACGCTTCCCCATGGGGAAACCACCATCCCCAGATTACATCGCATCCCACTAGTGTGAGGCAATAACCATTTCCAATAAGAGAAAATCTAATCATCGCCCCATGCCATTCAATGGCATTACCATTGCAGAATTCCCTTGTGGCTACATGACATGTCAGAGGCTGGGAATTCTTTGGTAACTAACTCGCCTCCTGATTCCCCAAAGCCTGTCCACAAAGGCACAAGGAGTGGGATGGAATACTTCCCACTTCCCAGGATGAGTGCAGCTCAAACAACATTCAAGAAGCTCAACACCACCCTGGGCAAAGCGGTCTGCCTAATTAGCAACCCAACCACCACTTTAAACATTCACTCCCTCCACCACCGACACACAAGTAAGATTCACTACAGCAACTCATCAAGCCTCTTGACGGCACCTTCCAAACAACTGACTTCTACCACCTAGAAGGACAAAGGCAGCAGACACATAGGAACACCACCACCTTCAAGGTCCTCTCCCTACCATTGACCATCCTAACTTGGAACTATATTGCCATTCCTTCAGTTACTGGGTCAAAAATCTGGAAATATCTTTGTAACAGCATTGTGGGCGTAGTTTACCTGCATCAGATAGACTGCAGTGATTCAAGGCAGCAGTTCACCACAAAGGCAATCAGGAATGAGGAACGAATGCTGACCTTGCCCACAATGCTCATATCACATGAAAATAAAATGTTTCAATTAATTTGTCAAAAAATAATTAAAATCTGTGGTCAACCTACTCTGAACATGGCGGTGTGTGGAGCTAATTATTTTACCAAACTTATAATTTTACTGATCTTCAAGACATAATTAGAGACTCAGATAGGCTACAGCACAGAACAAAGCCATTCGACCCTTCTTGTCCAAATGGCTCCCTGAAGGAGCAATTGAGCTGAAACTACCACCTTCTCTCCATTGCCTTAGACGTTCTTCCTTTTCAGATAAGAATCCAATTCCTTCTTGGATTCCGTGACTCAAACTGCCTTCACCACACTCACAGGTAGTGCCTTCCAGGTCACAACTCAGGTTACTGTTGGCGCTTATGCTAATCACATTTTAAAAAAATATTCATTCATGGTTATTGCTGACTGGGCCAGCATTTATTGCCCATCCCCGAGGGTAGTTAAGAGTCAACCACATTGTGGTGGCCCTGGAGTCACATACGCCAGACCAAGTAAAGACGGCAGATTTCGTTCCCTCAAGAATGTTATGGGACCAGATGGGTTTTTATGACAATCGGCATTGGCTTTGTGGTCATTAGATTTTTAATGCCAGAAGTTTACTGAATTCAAATTTCACCATGATGGGATTCAAACCCAGGTCCCCAGAGCATTATCCTGGGACTTTGGATTACTAATTCAGCGACAATACAACTATGCCACTGCCGTAAGACCCCCCTTAAGTCAGTATCCTCTGGTTTTTGATCCTTCCATCAATGGGAATAGTTTTTTTGCCCATTTACTCTATCCAGTCTGCTCTAAGGAAAACAGTCCCAACTTCTCCAATCTATCCATGGGCAGCACGGTGGCATAATGGTCAGCACTGCTCATAGCGCCAGGGACCTGGGTTTGATTCCCGACTTGGGTCTGTGCGGAGTCTGCATGTTCTCCCTGTGTCTGCACTGGTTGCCTTTGGGTGCTCCAGTTTTCTCCCACAGTCCTAGAGACATGCTGGTTAGGTGTATTGGCCATGCTAAATTCTTCCTCAGTGTACCAGGACAGACGCCAGAGTGTGGCGACTGGGTGACTTTTCACAGTAATTTCATTGCAGTGTTAATGTAAGCTTACTTGTGACACTAATAAAAAAAAACTTAAATGTAACTGAAGTCGCTCACTCTGAAACCATTCGCCTTTCCTGCACCCTCGCAAATGCTTTCTCATCCTTCCTAAAGGGCAGTACCCAGAACTTGAACAACACTCACAGCTGAGGCTGAACCAATGTTTTTTTCAAGTTTAATGTAACTTGTTTGTGTACTCAATGCCCCTATTAATAAAGCCTAGGTCACTGTATGGTTTATTACCTGCTTCCTCAACCGACCATGCTACCTTCAATGATTTATGCACATATGCAGTCAGGTCCTTCTACTCCTCCACTCTTTAGGATTGCATCCTTTGTTTTATATTGCCTCCCAATTTTTCCTACCAAATCACTTCTTTCCTGAATCGCTTCTACATTGCATTTCTTCTGCTACATTTCCACTCAGTGCAGCAACCTGCTCCTTTTAAAGTTCTACAGTATCCTCTTCACAGTTCACAACACTTCTAGGTCACGTATCATCAGCAAATTTTGAAATTATCAGGAAAAGTAGGGGTCCAAACACCAACCCCAGTAAGCTCCACTATAAACCTTCCTCCAGTTCGAAAAACAAATGTTTCCTGTCACACAGCCAAGTTTGTTTCCCGTCACTCATCCAACTTAGTATCCATGTTGCAACTGCCTCTGTTATTCCACCAGCTCGAAATTTGCCCTCAAGTCTGTTGTGGGGCAAATTCAACAATTTGAAGCATATCCCATTGGAGATAAAGAAAACAATGCACAAAATACTCTGCAGGTTTGCCAATTTGTCTTCTCTTTACAGATGTTCAAAGATAGATCTCTTTTGTATAAAAATTTGATGGAAGAAAAATTCAGTTTCAGGAAATTAGGCATTTGAACTTGTATCTTTGCTAATTGACAGCCTTCTGCATTTTTCCACCGCATATGTAACTCCCATCCTTTATTTTCTTAATGCATTACCTCTCAACTCTCTACATTAAAATGTATTTCATCCCGCTGACCCATGCCCTCCTGACATCTGTTACAATCTTCCTCAATTGTTTGCCAATCTTCTGGCTTTTTAGAAGCCTTACTAGCTTGTGCTACACTTGGACCTAGGGCAGTATTTTTCAATGGAAGTTGCTAAACTGCCCACATGCGTGGCTACAGCAACATTTTATTATCCATATGCAGTAATTTTAGAATACCATATCACAAAATACAAATGGATGAATTTACTTTCCTATTTACTTAACAAATATCTATCATTCAAAGCAAAACTTTTCAGTCTTTCACTAAAGTTTAAGTTCTAGCATAGTTATGTAATTAAAGAATTTAAGTGCTGTGACAATTATTCTATCCAGCAGTTGCGAACAGCATTTTGACTTTAGCAGATGGATTGCTATGGCTGCGGAGACACACATCGAGATACACCAGATGTTCCTTGCCCTGTGCCATGAAGGGATGTTCTGAAGCTGCCAGCTATCAGATGAGCTTGTTTTTTTCTGCTGAGCTGGAGTGGGCGTTGCAATAAATTGAGCAGACCACTTGGAGTTTCCTTGCCCTTAACTTTCATTCTGGTGTTTCCGTTTCACCATTTTAAAAAATTTGTTATGGGGATGTGGGCATCGCTCGCAAAGCCAACATCTATTGTCCATCCCAAATGCCCTTGATTGGCTATCTTCTAAATTGCTGTGCAACACCAACACCAGTAATCAAGAAAATAAAGCAAAAATGCACAGTGTGTTTAAAGTTTATTTAATAGTGTCACAGGTAGACTTACATTAACACTGCAATGAAGTTACTGCAAAAATCCCCTAGTCGCCATACTCCAGCGCCTGTCCGGGCACACTGAGGAAGAATTTAGCATGGGCAACCCACCTAACCAGCGTGTCTTTTGGACTGTGGGAGGAAGTCGGAACACCCGGAGGAAACACATGCAAACACAGCGAGAACGTGCAGACTCTGCACAGACAGTGACCCAAGCCGGGAATCGAACCCGGGTCCCTGGTGTGGCAGCAGTGCTAAGCACTGTGCCACCGTGCCGTTCTGTGAGAATGAGCATCAAGAATACATACCCAAGTCAGTTTTACTGACCAAAAATTGCAATTAACCACATTAGAATTCTCAGTTAAGCCACATGCGGCTAATGCAATGAAAAATATTGCTCTCGTGCCTGAATCATCTGTTTTTACATTTGTGTAAAATCAACTTGAAAATATCTTGAAGTGTAAAACGCTCAACATTTAACATTCAACATTCTTGCTGTTTTACACCAATAATTTATTCAAGCATTGCCAACCATTTGTCAATATTCTTTTTGATGCACACTATGGACTGAAAAATACATTGGCAGAAAATCTAACTCAGAACATGATTTATCATAATTCTAATTCAATAAGCTTGCCTTTATAGAAACATGACGTCTCAAAACTTCAGGCACAGCTGAGTTCAATCCTGTGCTTTACAAACATCTAATGTGCTCTCCAGTAGGAGTCTTTAAATATTAATCAGTAACAAAGGCCAACATCGGGCTTTTCTTTTTCTTAGCCCAAGGCGTCAACGTCATGTATATCAACTGAGCTCAGTTCACTCTGTGAAAAGTAGGTCCTTTCAGGCCATAAGACAGGGGACGAGATTCTCCGGCCTCCCAGCCACGTGTTTCCCGCTGGCGGGAGGTGGCACACTGGTTGCTAGTGGTGGGATTCTCTGGTTCCACCGCTGTTAATGGGAATTCCTACTGACGTCACCACACTCCAGCGGGAAACTCATGGGCGGGAGTGTACTGCCGGTGTGACCAGAGAATCCTGCCGGTGTGAACGGCCAGAGAATTCCGGACAGGCTATTTACACGTTTCCAAACATAAAACTTTCTCCAAACAAAGCATTTTGATGCTTAACGTTTTACTTAAATTGATCAATTTCTGGGAGATTTAGCACACCAGTGGGGGGAATTATTTTATCCACTGGAGGATATCTCAATTTGAAATTTCAATGTACACGCTTAAAAGCAACAGCAGAAACAGTGGATTGTTAATTTCACTTTCAAATTAAACCACTTTCTGGGTGTTAGTGTTCTATGGAAGTTGTTATTGCAATGAGAGATTCCAAACATTTTCCCCATTGTTTCCAAGTACATATCAATCAACAGGCCCACGCCATAACAAGTTATTTGTTCATAAAAAGTCATTAATTCTCAATCGCCATGAAACTATTACAATCTCTTGAAATCCAGTAATGTTTATTTCTCAAACATAGTAACAAGATGGTTTGCTCCACTGCACAAAACAATAAAACGTTGCAAGGTGATAGATATTAAGCAGGTAGCCAAGGCAAAAGAACTTACCGGTCAACAAGTTTCTTTGCAAATCCAAAGTCTGTAAGTTTAATATGACCTTCTCTGTCCAGTAGAATATTTTCAGGTTTCAAGTCTCTGTAAACAATATCTTTGGCATGTAGATATTCTATTGCACACACAATCTCTGCAGAGTAAAAAAGTCCAGTACCATTGTTGAAACGTCCAAGGTTACGCAAGTAAGAAAACAGTTCTCCTCCAGGCACATATTCCATTAACATATATAAAAAGCGTTCATCGTGATGTGTCCAGTACCTGTTGTTAAACATTAATAGATAGGTTAACACAGCAGAAAAATGATTAAGATCTCTGATTCTGTCAACTGAAAAATAAGCAAATGGCAAAATTAGATCCCAAATCAACAGCAATATTTTAGCATCTGGTACAGAAATAATGACAAATTGAATGATAAATCAGTGGCTCCAAGTAAAATTCAACTCATTATTGTGGTGTTCCTGATGATACAAAGCTAGGTGGAAATTTAAGTTGTGAGGAGGGCACAGAGGCTGCAAAGTGCTACAGAAAGCTCAGGTAAATGGGCAACAAGATGTATAATACCCATCCCCCATGCCACTGCTCTCACCCGCCACCCTCCCAGAACCATGATAGGGTACCCCCTGTCCTCACTTTTCACCCCACCAGCCTCCGCATTCAAAGGATCATCCTCTGCCATTGCCGCCATGATGCCACCAGTGTTTCTCCGCCCCCCCCGTCAGCATTCCGCAGGGGTAGTTCCCTCTAGCTCACCTCCACCATCACACCCAACACCTCACCCCCTGCTCATGGCACCTTCCCATGCAATCGTAGAAGGTGCAACACCTGCCCCTTCATCTTCTCCCTGCTCACCATCCCAGCGTTTCACATGCACCTCCTTCAACCTGGTCTGTTGCATTTGCTGCTCTACATTGGAGAGACCAAACATAGACTGGGTGACCACTTTGCTGAACACCTTCGGTCCATCTGCAAGCAGAACCCAGACATTCCTGTCATTTGCCACTTCAAAACACCACCCTGCTCTCCTGTCCACATGTCCGTCCTTGGCCTTTTGCAATGTTCTAGCGAATCCCGACGCAAACGGGAGGAACAGCACCTCATCTTCCGATTGGGCACATTACAGCCTTCCGGACTGAACAGTTTAACTTCAGAGCATGCACACTCCCCTCCATCTTCACCCCATTTCCATTTATTTTATTTCATTTTGTTTCTTTCCATTTCATTAATCCATTTTTATCAACCTTCTTTCTCTCTTCCATGTTTCCACTTCTCCATTCAATGGTGGAACAGGGCCATATGGTCTCCTTCCATCTTGTGTGTGTTTTCGTGTAGGGAGATGACCCAGCTATCTAGGACTTAAGAGAAGTAGGCCATTTGGCTCTTGAACCCTGCTACACCATTTGCTGTACCTGGTCTGACTGTGGGCTCAACTCCACTTTCTTGTCTTTACTGTCACCCCATCCCATAACTTTTGACTCCCTTGTCCATCAAAAATTTACCAAATTCAGCCTGGAATAAATTCAATGACCCTGCCTCCACCACATACTGGGGAAGAAAGTTCCACAGCATAAAGTTTATCTGAGGGAAAAAACCTTTCATCTCTATCTTAAAAGGGAGGCCACAAAACCACAGAATCCCTACAATGCAGAAGGAGACCATTTGGCCCATCTAGTCTGCACCAACTCTCAAAAAGAACATCTTACCCAAGCCTACCCCTCTCCTTCCTATCCCCCCGTAACGCCGCACAATCCACCTCTCATTTTTAAACTGTGTCCCCTAGCTCAAGTCTTACACATTCTGTCAAGTTCCCTCAGGGTCTTATATATTTCAATAATATCACCTCTCATTCTTCTAAACTACAACAGGTGCAGGTCCAACCTGTTCAATTTTTCAGTGAACCTGCTCTAAACTGATTCTAATGCAATTATGTACTTTTTTAAATAAGGAGACCAACGCTGTTGCCAGTACTCCAGGAATGAGTCAAATTAACTACCAGGTACCCAAGCTGATACATATACAAAACACAGATGCAATGTTTCACAGAAGTGCACCAACAGAGTTCATGAGGTCAGAAATTGAATGTGGGCATAAAGAGGCATTATGGCATTGACATTTAGAGAAACGAAAAGGAATTTTAAAAATTAAAATGTCACCCACACCCAACATAAATGCTAGTGGTTGTTACCATAATCTATTGACAAATTTTAAGCTGGTTTGATGTTAAAATGTGACTGCACCCCATATGGACCACATTATTTCTTTTAAACAGTTGGAGCATCTGTGCAATCTAGTGTTGAAGATGAAAGTTAACATTTTTTCAAAATTCTTCATTTTTCATGCACAGCAACACTCGAAACAATTCCCAGCATGACATTTAGGAAAAAAAACGGAGTTCAATAAGGACCAAGCAGGAAAAAAGTCAAATCATTTAACTTAGAATTGCCAAACGTAAACTCAGCCATTCATGCTGAAGAGAAGGCAGAAAAGTAACTTACACCAGCAACGCTGACTACATTGCATGCAAGTCTAATTGTAACACTGCATTAAGCAGGCAAAATCATCTTAACTAAACACAAGCCTACTTACAGCCGTATAAGAAATGGATGATGGATCTCTGTTAAGATGCTTTTCTCATTATGCACATGCTGTTCCTGTTTAAGCCGGATTACATCAGGAATGCTCATCACTTTCAAAGCACAGTATTCTCTTGTCTTCTTGTCTTTGACCAGCAGAACTCGTCCAAAGGTTCCAGTCCCTGAAAAACAGCACAAAGACGATCAGTCTTTGAAAACCCAGACACAGAAAATAGTCACAGAACTCCATTATCTGAATATTTCAGATTTTTTTAAACAACTTTCACGTTTGCATCAAAATACTGGTTTATTTGCAGAGACTTTTCCAACTTTAATGCAGTTTTCACATCACTCAATAAACTGCTAAAATCTTAATAGAATCATGGAATGGTTACAAAGAGGGAGGCCAAAGAAGCCAAAGCATGTCGATTTCTGTTCAACACCACTGGCAGCATTCAGAATGGTCATTCAATAGAATCTGCAGCAATACATTACATAATATGCAAATCTGAAATATCGAGGCCAGAAACATTGTCATCAACCAAAAATGACAGGCATTTATCACCAATACTACCTATAGTTTATACAGCTGCTACTGACATGACTTGTGCAAATTAACTCTATTCAATATACATCTCTTTGGTTGTAACATTCGGCCTCATTGCTCAGGTAATTATTTGAGTTAGGCTAAAACAAACAAGTTGCAAAGATAATCAATAAAGTTATATCAAGTATTAGAGATCCGAACGGGAACTCAGCTTTTGCGCACAAGGGTTGGTTAGAGCAGTCAAGCCTCAGTCCCACAATCATGCCAGGGTCACAGCTGCTATTGCTGATGCCTCTTGATGGACCTAATACATTTCAGACATCGATAAAGAATATCAGTAAAGTTGCACATCCAAGCTCCTGAATATCTTTAAGTGCCAAATATGATAAAAGATTCCCATCGCCAGTACTCTGCATAATGAGGGTACAATGTAATTTGCAAGGAGCTGAAATATTACTTACTCAACTTGACAAGCCCATACTGAAAGGTGATATCGGGAACAGTTTGCAAAATGTTTGCTGTTTATATGGGAGGGCATAGCATTGAGCATGTGCTACATTGCAGGAATAAGTACATTGATCACCATCATATTAATGATCAAGCCATCAAGGCTCTTAAATACATTGGTTGTAACCCCAACAAGTGAGGCACACGGACACACTGGAGACAGCAACTGTGGGAGATCTTTGACTATGCATCAAATCTACTTTCAAATAAAAAGGTACAGATATACCACAATGAAGTGTATGACACTTATACTGAAACACTTGTAATGTAAGCCTACTTGTGGCATTAATAAACAAACTTAAACCTTTTCTTAAATACATTTTATACTTTAAGCAACAAATGCAACAGTTATGGTCCAAATATTTCCACAGGATATTGCAATGAAAATGATTGCCTGTATTGAAACTTTTGAAATAAAGGTGGTCAGCAAATCTGATAATGCGGCAAATTGAAATGAAATCAGAAAATGGCAGGCAAGTTGAGGTGAACAAAGGGAAAGTATCTGTACTTTTGTAACCATTAAGCTTTAACAAATAGCACAAGCAAACTGTTTATTCATTGGTGCCACAGGTAGGCTTACATTAACACTGCAATGAAGTTACTGTGAAAATGCCCTAGTCGTCACACTCAAGTGCCTGATCGGGTACGCTGGGGGAGAATTTAGCATGGTCAATGCACCTAACCAGCATGTCTTTTGGGCTGTGGGAGGAAACCCACACAGACACGGGGCGAACGCGCAGACTCCGCACAGGCAGTGACCCAAGCTGGGAATCGAACCTGGGTCCCTGATGCTGTGACGCAGCAGTGTCGTCCAAGGTTGCCGAGAGATCATCCAGAGGCCATCGACAATTCCAAAAAGGTGCAAAGAAAAATGATAAAAACATTTTATTTTATTCTAAGAATGTGGAACAGCAGTAATTGTTGCCCTGAGATGATCAAAAGTCAACCAGGTACCACGGCATTGGATTCACATTAGGCCAGGCTAGGTAGAAAGATGTCCTTTCCTGAGGGGAATGAATGAACCGCTTGGGTTTTCATTTTCTGGCGTTTGCTTACAAAGTACCAGGTTTCACAACTTGCTATTGTGGGATATTAATGCATGACCTCAGTACTATAAATACTAGCTTGACTCTTAGTCTCCTCAGAGCAATGAACGCTGGCTTTCCCATATCCCAATAAAGGAAATATTACATATCAATATCTATGTGGCAAACCACTCTCAGTTCATGGGAAATTAGGGATGGCCAGTGAATGCTGGGTTGCCAGTGATGCCCAAATCCCATGAAAGTATATCTTTAAAATGGCCTATATCAGTCACAGGCCATCAAGTAGGAAACCTGGCTGATTTTTCCCATTATGTAATCAATATCACCCATAAATTAAACTTGGCACCTTTCAATATACACAGGCTAGTTCTAAGCATGACACCCTTTAAGGCAGTAGATTTTAGAGCTTACAATTAGGATGTTATTCACAAATCATCAACCTCCATTCGAAGGTCCTTTAAACTTAAAGGTTAAATTGAAAAAGATGGATGTTTTAAGAGTTGAATGTGGAAGATAATCCAGCCTCAAACAACTGCTTGCCATCTAACTTTTCCGACTTCTCACCTTAAACAGCCTTCGCCCAGTCTACTTTCTGTCACTTGTTGGCCATAAATGAAGAATGAGTGGTTCCCTAAGGTTCTCCAGAAGCCAAGCCCAGTTTTTGCTCAAAGCATCATTGTTTGATCAAGTCAATTAAGAGTTTGAATGAATGGATTTGGAATCCATTCCTTCGTGTAACATGTACTTCAGCCCAGTTTGTTCAATTTGACTTTCCTTCAGTAGTAAAACCTTCTGCCAAAATTCCACTTAGTAACATCAGTAATGAGAGTGCATCAATATTAGAGGTGGAGAACTAAGTTACAGTCTCCATGCACAGAGGCTCAGGTTATTTCTGACCAATTTGCTGGTTGGATTTCTTGGCGAGCATTAGAAATCTGATGGATAACAGTACATGTTGCCCACCTAGATTTCAGAGAGACATTCAACACCGTGCTTCACAGCAGATCGATTTGTAAGGCATCTCCCCATGGTTTATGTAATATTAGGTTAGACTGGCAATTTTTTTGGCCACCAGCCAATGTTGAATTTTCTGCACTGCAGCAGTATAAAAATCAAAATTCAAAGACAATTCATTGACCAAAGCGTTTGTGACATTTTATTTATTCATGTGGATGCTGATGGCTGGCCAGCATCTACTGCCCATCTCCAAGTGCCCTGAGGGCACATGTAGTCACATTTAGGCCAGACCAGATAAGGGCATCAGATCATTAGTGAACCAGATGGGTTTTTACAACAATTGGCAAAGACTTCATAGTCATCATTGGACTTTTAATTCCAGATTTTTATTGAATTCAAATTTCCCCATCTGCCCAAGAGCATAATGCTGGATTAGTCCAGCAATAATACCTCTATTGCCATCGCCTTGATCCCCACTGACATCTTGCAAGTCCCCTGTTTACTATGCCCAAATTTGTACTTCAGTCCAGTTTGTTCAATTTAACTTTCCTTCAGTAGAAAAGAAATTTGTCAAAATTCCACTTCGTAACACCAGTAATGAAAGTGCATCAATATTAGAGGTGGAGAAGTAAGTTACAATCTCCGTGCAGAGGCTCCAGTTATTTCTGACCAATTTACTGGCTGGATTTCTTGGCGAGCATTAGAAATCTGATGGGTAACAGTACATGTTGCCCATCAACACGTGGACGGAATAGAAAATTATGCAATAATGTGTACAAAACCAAAAGGGACCTGGAGAGAGGCACTTCATTCAGTAGGCAGATAGATGACCAATAGTGTTCAACACTGAACTTTAAAGTCACAATACAAGACCAGCTTCTTGCACGTTGTCTATCAAATGGAAAAAGGTTTAAGACAGTACAGCAGGGAAGTGGTTGATCTGCTGATAAAACCCACATCTATTCCTTTTATTACGCTCTTGACTTAACTATTTCAATGCATGCCTGGCCAGCCTTCCACGTTCTACCCCAATGTTTCCAAAATGCTCATGACATGTAGCAGATTGGCCACAGACATGCAATGAATTGATGCAGTCCATTTTTAAAGCCACACCTTGTTTTGAAGGTGCAGCAGTGGGTACAAGTATGGGTGGCACTTGCTAAACCACAATTTGTCATTTAAACCTAAATGAGCAAGGAAGAATCAATATGTTGCTATCGGACAGGAGTCATATATTGATTGGACCACACTCTAGTCATCTGAAAACTGAAGGGTCACTTGTTCAATGAAGCAAAAAAAAATACACAGTTCGTCATCTTCTCTTTATAGGTACATTCATACAACACCACATTTAGATCTGCCGGACAATTCACTGAAGCACAGGCCACCTTTCGGAAGGAGAGATGCAGTGCTCTCAAGGTTTTCTTGGGCAATTTAATTAACGCAGGGGATGCTAACTTAAGAACTTGGCATTTGTTTAGCTGGTGCTTTTCATAAAATACTGCAAGTGCACAAGTGATGGACAATGCTGCATGGCTGCCAAAGTGGGGTGAACTGTGCAATTTTGGCAAGCAGGCCCAGTGAAGTGACATCTAAACATATTCAGCCTTCACCAGGATCCATTGAAACAAGTGATTGAAAGGAACACGATGCTATTGGAGGAAGAGGAGAAATTACAGGAGGTTGGCCATGAGCCAAAGATCTATTTGATTTCTGGACAGAGTTTTCAGAAATAGGTGACAAGTATGTAAGCAAAGCAAGAGAAACTTAGAAGTCAATACGGAGAAATTTGTTGATTCTTTTCCTTCTCTGACTTTTCTAATATTTCAATTCTGATAAAATATTGAAGATAGTTTAAAAAATAAAATGGAGCAAATAATAAGAAACACAACACTTCAATTAACAGATTGTCACCACCGACTTGTTTTGCAGAACAACTGGATTGCAAAAACATTTTTAATCTATTATCCTGGCTCTGGCAGCAAGTGCAACAATCTCAATTGCTGATGGTTTAAAACCGCAAACCTATTTTGAAAAAATTGTATGTTTCTTTTAGTACTATTGCATATATTTCATATCATGCGGTAAATATGGAGACCTGGTTGCTGCAGGCTTGGTGAGCATTGAAATCCTTTTGGACACTGTTCTACCCTGCATAAACTTGCTCTGTCACACATGCCTTAACTTGCACCAAGTCCCACTCGTCCATTCCCACTATGTTCACTGACCTATGCTGGCTCCCCGTGTCGACTTTAAAATGATCCTTCGCAAATTCCTTCATGGTCTCATCTCTAACTATCTCTGTAATCTCTTACGGCTCTCCATCATTTATACTGTGATGTTAATATCATTACAATCCTACATTGAGTGGAAAAGCTTGAAGGTGAATAGGGGGAATTAAATTAAACACAGAATGATCATCTTGGTTGCCCTTTGAAGCAAAGATGGCCATGCTAATCGTCGTAAGAGTTTTAACAACACCAGGTTAAAGTCCAACAGGTTTATTTGGTAGCAAATGCCATTAGCTTTCGGAGCGCTGCTCCTTCGTCAGATGGAGTGGATATCTCATCTGACGAAGGAGCAGCGCTCCGAAAGCTAATGGCATTTGCTACCAAATAAACATATTGGACTTTAACCTGGTGTTGTTAAAACTCTTACTGTATTTACCCCAGTCCAACGCCGGCATCTCCACATCATGCTAATTATCTGCAGTGTTTGATAGGGTTTTGGTGGGCATGTAAATGGCTACGGCCAACCCGTACCCAGAAGGATTTGCTGCAAATAGAACAGGATACTGCAAATGACTGAGGTTGTTGGCTTGGGATTTCTTTGGCTTGCAGTTTCTCTCTGTTTCGGATATGCACTTGCCTTCGAAGGAAGCTGCACCAGATGCAGCAACCCTGGGTAAATTTCTCCCAAAACTTGACACCAATATCAAACCTCCTAAATTAAGCCTTCAGCGTGTTCTGGTAGAGCTTTCTTTGATCATCATGAAAACACACCCAGACTCAAGCTCTCCATAGAGGATTAATGTTGGAAAGCGAGCATCAACATTCTGGCTACATGACCAACCAAGTTCAGTTGTGACTCTCAATATGGCATGGATGCTTGGGTAAGCACCACAGCATCTGGGATTTTGTCATGGTGACGGTGGCAAAGGCCTTCACCTGGTCAATAAATGTGGTGCTAAAGGTCCAGGTTCTGTTCTTGACATTTCTGCTGGAGTTGTCTCACTATAAACATCATATCAGTAGTTCCTTGACCTTTTCTGAAACTGACTCCCTCACAGCAGACCCTGGTTGAGATATTGCAGTTCAGACTCATTCTGGCAAAGATTTTGCGGGCGATGGAAAGGTAGGAGATTCCTCTATGATTGTCACAAGATTGGGGATTTGATTTCTGTTTGCACAGATGCTCAATGGAGGCATGCCTGCATTCTTGCATGATGGTTCCTTGCTCCCACATATACAGAAAGAGTTTAAAGAGCTTCTTGACTAGGTCTCCAGCCTTTTAGACCTCAGCTGGGAGGCATCAGCTCCTGGAGCGTTCCTGCCAGTCAGGTGTTTGACTGGTTCATTGCTTCTAACAGAGCATCAAAGAATCCTTTCCAGTCTTTGGGATTTGCATATGAGTGAAGTCCATCTGCTTTTTGATTTAACCAAACGTCTTGCATCTCTGAGCTTTCACTAGACAGTTCTGCAGATTTTTCAGTCGGCATAAATGCTTGGATAGTGATGTCCTGTCATTGAGGAAAACCCTGCAGAGGCGACGTTTCTCCTCGATTACTTTCTGAATTAACTCATTGTTTTTAAATCAAATCAACCTTGATACTTATGACAGGTAGAGCCGAAAACCTCTAGAGCAATGTAATATACTATATCCCTGAAGGTTTCTCAGCCATCCTCAATGCACAAGTTTCCATTTTCACTATACAGGTTTGTGGAAGAGAGTCCTTCATGATGGTTTGTTTGAGTATCTCAGAATATTAATGGTCAGCAGAAGGATAATTTTTACAATATTTGAAAAAAAGCCCAGGATCTAAAATACTATACATGAACATCTGTAAATTGCCTCTAACATGCAGCAAGATAAACTTCACCTTCAGGTTTAATTCAATTTTAAAAGTCAATTCTACATTATTTACCATTGCACCCACTGGAAAAAATAAAGGTGCTGAAGACAAGATAATTCTTGACTATTCGTGAGCTTGGGACCAGTTTTTCCAGAACATAAGCCGCTGCACACAAATTAGTAACATACATTACGAAGAAGCAGCTTCTGAAATCTTGTGACGACAGCTCATGGATGCCATCAGAATCTCACTTAGTGAACAAAGGTCTTGCAACATGCCAGCAGGTTTAATTTCATCATAGCAGGGGAAGCACAAGTTGGAGACAACAGGAAAAGGGAGTTCAATTTAACATGACAAGAAAGCAAAACCAATTGCTTTTTGTTTCAAAATAATGTTACAAAACACAAGGCAAATGCTAATTAAATTTCACCTTCTGTCAGTTAAGGCACTGTTAATTTGAACTGTTTTGCTTCATTAAGCCCTCTTCCCCGCCCCCCCCCCCCCCCACCCCTTACAGTGTTAAATTTGTGTAACAGTAACAACTTGCATTTAGATAACACCTTTAACGTGGTAAAATGTCCCAAGGGGATTCACCTGTGTGTTACCAATATCACTACAACAGAGGGGCAACTGCTAACAGTTGCGTCAGTATTTCATACTCCTCCTACACTAGAGATCGAAATTTTCCTTCAGGAAAACAGAATTTAATGCAAGCTAAATAGATTTTGTTCAGGAAATTTCTAATAGGAAGTCTGATGAGATGTCTACATTAACAGCAGTCATTACACTGGGCAGTAGTTACCACTGTGGCTAACTTGCATGATAACACGGAAGGAAACAATAAATTTATTGTTCAAATCATCAGAGAAGCCTGGTTGGGCCTAACAGTCTATCTTCATTTTGGAATTTCTACTAATGTTACTGCGCCCATTGCTGGTTCGATAAGCAGCAACTGTGCTTTGATGAAACGAAAACAAAAGCATTGCAACTGCCAATGTAGAACAAATAATTTGCATTAAATCTGCATAGGTTCATTCGCATAAAAAAGTAGAAGGCTGAGAATTAAAAACTGACAAAAGGAGAAAACAAGTTAGCCAGTGAGACAACAGCATCCCCCCCCCCTCCCCCCCTAAGATACAGTTAGACAGCACAAAAAGCTTATTAGTCACAAGTAAGGCTTACATTAAGACTGCAATGAAGCTACTGTGAAATAGAGGTTGTTTCAAAAATTTGTTTAAAGCAGGAGTTCAAACTACACTGTTTTCCTCTGACCACCTGTCTGTGAATAGCTTCCTCAGCCCTGCAGAATTTCATCAGCGCCACAGGAATGCAGCACCTGGAGGAGGCTGACTGAAAAATACGCAAGAACTGACAAATCTTTTAAACATTAAAATGTCTTTAAAGTTTGCATCCTTAAATGTACGCAGCGTTAAAGATAGTCTGAGATGTGCGGCCAGCTTGTCCTACCTGGCCAAGGTCAAGGCCGACCTGCTGTTCCTGCAGGAGTGTGGAATACCACACCTCAGCAACTACAGGCGCTGGTCGAGTGTGTGGTCCCACGGACCGTCCATCTGGTCAGGTGGGAACGACTGCCGCTCCTCCGGCCTAGGCATTCTGCTGCGAGGAGGCAACTTCACCATCTCCGAAGTTAAGGAGGTGGTGGGAGGACGCCTCCTCGTAGCAGATGTCACGTACAAAAACTGCCCTCTCAGGCTGATAAATGTGTATGCCCCTACCGTCAAGACCGAGCGGCTGGCACTTTTTGAACAGCTGCCACTGCTACTCACCACCTCCAGGCCAATCATACTGGGTGGGGATTTTAACTGTATTATTGACAAGGCCGGCCGATCCAACAGGGCCGAAAGCAAACTGGACGCTACGTCCAGAGCACTGCTGGAAACAGTCAAAGATGCCAAGCTGCTCGACATCTTCAGCGACCAAGCAGACGGAGGGCAGCGTAGATACACGTGGTCGCGGCCAGATGGGTCTGTCCGCTCCAGGATCGACTTCATGTTTGCATCCCGCACTCACGGTCAGGTCCACCGACGTCAAGCCGGTGTTCTTCTCTGACCACTGCCTCCTGCTGGCAGACTGTCAGCTGGAGGAAACCCAGAAAGTGGGCAGGGGGTCCTGGAAGCTAAATGTAGAACTGTTGACCCCAGAGAACCTCGAGGAACTCAAAAGGGTTTACCACGGTTGGAGAACTGTGAAACCCTTCTTTGAGTCTCCATCGCTCTGGTGGGAAACCATCAAGGGCAACATCAAGAGGTTCTTTATCCGCAAAGGGGTTCAGAAGGCCAGGCAGAGACGGGGGGAAATGTCCCGACTCCAGAAAAGCATGCAGGAACTACTCCAACTGCAGTCGATGGGGGTTGATGTCAAGGAGGATCTCCGGGAGGTGAAGAGCCAGCAAGCCTCGCTCTTTGCCTCGGAGGCCTCCAAGGTTATCTTCCGGTCCAGGGTCCGCTCTGTGGAGCAGGACGAAACGTGCTCGTGTTTCTTCTTCCAGAAGGTGCACAGAGAAACCTCTGTGATCACAAGCCTGAAGGAAGAAGATGGCTCTGTAAGGTCATCGCAGTCTGACATTGAGGATTTGCAAATCCTTCTATGCCGGACTGTATGACCTGAAGCCAACAGACAGCATGGCCTCCCAGTCTTTCCTGTCGTCTATCACAGACGTCTTAGACGACGGCGAGCGGGAGAGCCTGGACAGACCGGTAGCTCTGGATGAGCTGACAAAGGCCGTCGAGTCCCTTCAGAAGGGTAAAACTCACGGTAGTAACAGCTTACTGGCTGAGTTTTACTCGGCGTTGTGGGAGTTGACGGGCTCGGACCTCCTGGAAGTATACGAGAGTATGCTTCTGGAAGGCAGCATGTCAGAATCCATGAGGAAAGGCATCATTACCCTCATCTACAAGCAGAAGGGGAAAAGGGAAGAAATTAGAAATTGGAGACCCATTTCACTATTGAACGTGGATTATAAAATTCTGGCCAAGGTCATCACCAACCGGGTCAAGTCTGCTCTGGGGTCAGTGATCCATCCTGATCAAACCTGTGCTGTACCCGGCAGAAAGATCTCTGATAGCCTCGCACTACTCAGGGATACGATCGCCTACGTGCAGGACAGGCAGATGGACACCTGCCTCATCAGTCTCGACCAGGAGAAGGCGTTTGACAGAATATCGCACAGCTACATGATGGATGTGCTCTCCAAAATGGGCTTTGGGGAGGGAATCTGCAATTGGATCCAACTGCTCTACACAGACATCAGTAGCGCAGTTTCAATCAATGGGTGGGAATCAGATATGTTTCAAATCAGGTCTGGAGTCAGGCAGGGCTGCCCTCTCTCCTCCGTCCTTTTTGTGTGTTGCTGAGGCCCTCAGAAGCGACCCAGGCATCAAAGGGGTTACAATCCCAGGCAGCAGAGGGATGCAAGTCAAAGCCTCCCCTGTACATGGATGACGTGGCTGTCTTCTGCTCGGACCCCTTGTCTGTTCGCAGGCTTCTTAGACTCTGTGAGCAGTTCGAGCTGACCTCGGGGGCCAAAGTCAACCAGGGTAAGAGTGAGGCCATGTTCTTTGGGAACTGGCCTGACACATCCTTTGTCCCCTTCACCGTCAGGGCAGACTACTCAAGGTGCTAGGGATATGGTTCAGAGCGGCAGGGGCATGCGCCAAAAACTGGGAGGAGCGCATCGCCAAAGCCAGACAAAAATTGGGATTGTGGGAGCAATGGTCCCTCTCCATCACTGGGAAGAACCTTGTGATCCGATGCGAGGTCCTGTCCGTGTTGTTGTACGTGGCGCAGGTGTGGCCTCTTCCCAAATCCTGCGCAGCAGCAGTGACCCGGGCCATCTTCAAGGTTATCTGGAGATCAAAGATGGATCGTGTCCGGAGGGAGGCGATGCACAAATCTCCAGAGAACGGAGGGAAAAACGTTCCCAACGCCGCCCTCATCCTGATGGCCACCTTTGTGTGCGGCTGCATCAAGCTGTGTGTAGATCCTCGGTACACTAACAACAAGTGCCACTATTTTTTGAGGTTCTACCTGTCCCAAGTGTTGCGGAGGATGGGTCTGGCCACATTGCCGCGGAACACTCCAAGTAGTTGGACCGCACCGCAGCACCTGTCCTTAGTGGAGAAATTCTTCCGGAAACACACCTTTGACTACATGGCTATCAAGCAGTGGTCAGCACGTAATGTCCTTGAGGCCCTGAGAGAAAAGGAGACGGCAGATCCTGTCAGATGGTTCCTTGAGCGGACTGTCAATGTCATTTGGCAGAATGCCTCATCATCAGAACTCACAAACAAGCACCAAGACCTGGCTTGGCTGGTGGTGAGAAGGGCACTCCCCGTCAGATCCTTTATGCGCGCCTGAGGGCTCAACCTCACCGCACGCTGCCCTCGAAGCAGCTGCGGGGCTGATGAGACGGTCGCACACCTCCTTGTGGAATGTGCCTTTGCAAAGAAGGTCTGGAGTGAGATGCAGTGGTATTTGTCGCGGTTCGTCCCGAACAGCTCGGTGACGCAGGACTCTGTGCTCTGCGGGCTGTTTTCCGGGGACGCACACCGAGACAAATATCAACTGCTGCTGGAGGGTCATCAACTCAGTGAAGGATGCGCTTTGGTCCGCCTGAAACTTGCTGATCTTCCAGCTGAAAGAATTGTCCTCAACCGAGTGTTGCAGACTGGCACATTCCAAGGTCCAGGACTACGTGCTCAGGGACGTGCTCAAGTTTGGGGCAGCTGCCGCAAAGGCACAATGGGGAAAGGCCACCGTGTAAAGCATCTCAACCGAGGCAGACCGAGGGCCGGGTAACTGCAGAATACCCTCAGCCTGCGTAACTGTGTGCCAATCTGAAAAATAACAGCACACTGTAAACTCGGATGACGTATGTACATAGTTTTAAGTAATAAAATGTAATGAATGTAATGTTTTGTAAATAAGCACTGTATTGTAGGGTAAAAATGATTCATTTATTGGACTGTTTGTAACTATTGGATCTGTCATTTGAAATGTCTTATTTGAGAGGTTTTTTTTGTTAATAAAGTATATTTTTGAAATTTAAAAAAAAACCTGTCTGTAAATAGCTTCTTGGCCTTTTAGCTAAGATCAAGTGTAGTATGGATCGGATGCGGCACTTGGTTGAGGTCATTAGGTTACATTTAAGCTTCATTTTCATATGAAGCAATTTTTAAAAGCGGCATCTCGGCCTTTTGGCTAAGATGCAAATGAGATCAAGCCTTGGAGGAGGAAACCTCTGCCTACTCCAATCAGCTTGGCTCATGTAGATCAGGCCCAAGACAGGGTAGAGGATTGCTTGCCCTGTTGTCAGCTTGGATCGGAAATGTCTCAACTTGTTGAGACTCTGAATTGGACTTGATTTGATCGAATTGGAAAAGTATATTAAAAAAACCTGTCTGTAAATATAAGGTGTTTTAAATTAGTTTTAAAGAATAAACTGTGATGCATTTTTCCCCGACTCATCTATTTTTGTGAGATTCAATTTTACTAATAACCCCACAGCAAACTTGAGTTAGGATCAACTTAGAAGGTTAGTTTATTTCACACATTGTAAACCCGCGAAAGGTGTCCCCACAATATCCCACTCTGAATTCACACAGTGAAATGGGAAAGAGGAGGAGATTTAAGGGCAAAAAAACAACACAGAAAAGCTGAATATTGGTTCACCTGTGTCCAATGAAGAATTTTTTCACATAGATGTTTAGAGTGCGGCTGGCTGGAAATTTGCATGATTCACTTTTAAAGTGGTGATGTGCAAGATAAAGTAGGCATGCAGAGACTGAGTTAGTGATGGTACAAAATCATCAAACCAGCAGAATTAGGTTAGATGGGCCATCCGTCCTGTTTGGACAATGCAGCTTCTTTGTGGTTGCCAGTTGCATGGTAAAACATCAAACTGGATGCACAGCCTAGAAATGTAATATTCAAAGGGCCAGAGTCTTGGGGCTTATCTAACACTTGGAATTGGCTTTGCTTTCAGGGCTAATAATGTCTCAGCCATTATGGATTGAATGGAGTGCTATTTATGTTAAGGATCTGGCATTTGGGAAGTCAATAAATCCATTTACTCTGCTAGCAAAGTGGCTTATCAAATGCAAATGGAATTTCAGTAACTCCTTGGAAATTGGTCTGGACTGTCTCGGGTTGCCCGTTAGTGGCTCTCTAGATATACTGAGGCGTGACATTCCAGAAACTGAAGAGAATATTTTTGTGCTGGAGAACAAAATCCTTAAGGATAAAGGTTTAAAATCTATACAATGTTGAATTTCTCCCGTGTCAGAGGAACCCAACATTATATTATCCGGTTTCTCTCCCTGAAAGACTCACTAAGATTCTCATCTAGCCAACGTGGATTTCAGAAAGGGTAGACAGGCAAGTCAGGTAACAGTGCGAAGGTGATATATTAAGGCAGATTGAGGGGAAGGGAGGGGGGTAGGAGGCATGTTGCGGAAAGGCAGTGATTATGTGGTACATGAACTTTCCCAAGATCTTTAACACAATTCCATACAGAAGTTTGTTGAGAAAAATTAAGGGCTTTGGGCCTAATGTATCGAAATACTGAGAAGGGAGAAAACAGGGTGGAATTAAAGACAAAGAGCAGATGGGTTAGCCAACAGGAAACAAAGTAGACATAAATGGATCATTTTTGGGTTGGCAAGATGTAATGAGTGGAGTGTCACAGAGATCAGTGTCGGGGGCATAACTATTTACAATCTATATTAATCAAGGGACTGAACGTTTAGTTGCTAAATGTGCTGAGGACACAAAGATAGGGAGGAAACTTGTGAAGAAGTACAAGTAGCTTGCAAAGGGGTATGTATAGATAAGTTCAGTGACTGGGCAAAAAAATTGGCAAATGGAGTTATGTGGGAAAACGTGAGAATGTGGGAAAATGTGAACTTGTCAACCTTAGCAGGAAGAATAGAAAAGCAGCATGTTATTTAAATGGAGAGACACTGCAGAACTCGGTGATACAGAAGGATCTGTGTGTTTTGGTACATGCAAGGCAAGACAGGTTGGGCATTTATCCGTTGAAGTTTAAAAGAATGAGGGGCGATCTTATTAAACATGCAAGATCCTGAGCGACCTTGATATGATAAATACAAAGAGAGAGAGAGTGTCAGGAAACAGAGGTAATTTTAAATAATCTATATTTGTATTTGTAAATATTAGAATTAGGTTATAACTTAATGTTTAATTTTGTGCTTCTGCATTTTAAAGGATTAACGACTTCAGTTTAGTTCAAATATCTGTATGGTAACGAGCGCTTACGATGTGAAAGCAGACAAGGCTTAAAGGAAAGCTAGATTGTTGCTTAGAAACTAGGGGCGACGACCCTTTTTGATTTGATTTATTATTGTCACATGTATTAACAGTGAAAAGTATTGTTTCTTGCACGCTGTACAGACAAAATATACCATTCATAGAGAAGGAAAGGAGAGAGTGCAGAATGTAGTGTTACAGTCATAGCTAGGGTGCAGAGAAAGATCAAGTTAATGTAAGGTAAATCCATTCAAAAGTCTGACAGCAGCAGGGAAGATGCTGTTCTTGAGTCGGTTGGTACGTGACCTCAGACTTTTGTACTGTTTTCCCCGATGGAAGAAGGTGGAAGAGAGAATGTCCGGGGTGCATGAGGTCCTTAATTATGCTGGCTGCTTTGCCGAGGCAGCGGGAAGTGTAGACAGAGTCAACAGATGGGAGGCTGTTTTGCATGATGAATTGGGCTACATTCAGGACCTTTTGTAGTTCCTTGCGGTCTTGGGCAGAGCAGGAGCCATACCAAGCTGTGATACAACTAGAAAGAATGCTTTCTATGGTGCATCTGTAAAAGTTGGTGAGAGTCATAGCTGACATGCCAAATTTCCTTAGTCTTCTGAGAAAGTAGAGTTGTTGGTGGGCTTTCTTAACTATAGTGTCGGCATGGGG
Organism: Mustelus asterias; assembly: GCF_964213995.1. Classification (NCBI taxonomy): domain Eukaryota; kingdom Metazoa; phylum Chordata; class Chondrichthyes; order Carcharhiniformes; family Triakidae; genus Mustelus; species Mustelus asterias. The sequence goes on from NC_135810.1 coordinate 115,651,717, forward strand.
GGACCAGGACAGTTTGTTGGTGATCTGGACACCTAAAAACGTGAAGCTCTCGATCCTTTCTCCTCCGTCCCCATTGATGTAGACAGGGGCATGTTCTCCTTTATGCTTCCTGAAGTCGATGACAATCTCCTTCATTTTGCTGACATTGAGGGAGAGATTATTGTTGCCACACCAGTTCACCAGATTCTCTATCTCATTCCTGTACTCTGTCTCGTCATTGTTTGAGATCCGACCCACGACGGTGGCGTCGTCAGCAAACTTGAAAATCAAATTGGAGGGGAATTTGGCCACGCACTCACAGGTGTACAAGGAGTATAGTAGGGGGCTGAGAACACAGCCTTGTGGGGCACCGGTGTTGAGGATGATCATGGAGGTGGTGTTGTTGCCTATCCTTACTGATTGTGGTCTGTGAGTTCGGAAGTTCAGGATCCAGCCGCAGAGGGAGGTGCCGAGGCCCAGGCCACAGAGTTTGGAGATGAGTTTCATGGGAATAATAGTCTTGAAGGCTGAGCTGCAGTCAATAAATAGGAGTTTGACATAGGTGTCCTTGTTATCTAGGTGTTCCAGGGTTGAGTGCAGTTCCAGGGTTGAGTGCAGAGCCAGGGAAATGGCATCTGCTATGGACCTGTTGCCGCAGTAGGCAAACTGTAGTGGATCCAGGTAGTCCGGTAGGCTGGAATTGGTTCATGCGAGACTAACCTTTCGAAGCACTTCATAACGATGGATGTCAGAGGCACCAGCCAATAGTCATTAAGGCATGTTGCTTGGTTTTTCTTAGGTACCGGGATGATAGTCGTCTTCATGAGGCAAATAGGGACCCCAGATTGTTGTAAAGAGAGGTTGAAGATATCTGTGAATACCTCCGCCAGCTGATCCACACAGGATCTGAGTGCATGTCCGGGTACCACATCCGAGCCAGTTGCTTTCTGTGGGTTGACCTTCAAGAAAGCTGCTCTGACATCTGCAATGGTGACCCCAGATACAGGTTCATTCAAGGCTTCCAGGGTGGAGGGTACGCTCTCGTTGACCTCTTGCTCAAAACGGGCGTAGAATGCATTGAGCTCATCAGGGAGAGGTGTTGGAGCCGACGATTTTACATGCCTTCATTACCATCCTGACTTGGAAACACATCACTGTTTCTTCATTAAAATCCTGGAACTCCCTCCCTTCCACATCTGTGAGTGTACCTACACTTGAGGGGCTGCACTGATCCAAGAAGGCAGATCACCCCACCAAGGGCAACTCGGGATGGTCATTAATGTTGGCCTAGTCAGCAACACACACATCCTGAAAAATAAAATTTAAATAACAGGCTCAGGGGCTACCCTTGCCATTAGTTTGTATGGTTGTACCGTGGAACTACTGACAATTTGGCACAAAGAGCATATTATTGAATGGTGAAATTAGCAAAGTAGTGGCAGATGGAATTCAATAACAGTAGATGAAAGGGAGTAGATTTTGGTTGAAAAAGGTACATTATTGCTCAAGGAAAGCTGGTTGATGAGGAAGAAATATTTTGTGGTTCAAGGTCAGATGACTGTATGACCAACACTGTTTTAAATGAGGCAATAAAAAGCTAATGGAATACGGAGTTTTATGGTAAATGGTACAAATATAAATGTTGAGACGTGCTGATGAATCTATATTAAACCCAAGGGAAATCACAGCTGCATTAGTGAGAGTTACTTCAGGCTGCATACCACAAGGAGGATGTTGAGGAAATGGAAAGCATCAGCACAGATTCACTGGGATACAGCTGGAATGAGGAAATACAAAGAGAGAGAGATTATGGGATGATACAATGGAAATACTTAAAAATATAAAGGGATTGAATCAAATAAATAAATAATTAGCTTTCATTTGGAATTATTTATAAGCGCTTCATGGCCACAGAATGTCCAAAGTGCATAAGTACATTTGAAGTGCAGTTGCAATGCAGTTGAGGGATAAACATTGGCCAGGATATGAGACAAATATAATTTCTAGCGATTCATGAATCTAGAAAGATGGAACATGGAGGCAAAATGAAATCTAAGAGATCTAGGAGAGAGAGGAGAAACCAGCATGATGAGCTTGGGGCACAAGCATGTGAAGCTCAGTTCATGTTGACAGATTAGTTAGGCAATTGAAGGAAAGGGAAGTGAGGAAATATGGGAGCATGGCAGCAATAAGCAATTCGGGCTAATGTTCATCCGGAGGATAAAGATCAACATGGGATGGGACAAACTGCTGATTTGTATTTTAAACTGTATAATTCTAATACTACTGTAGCCATTAGTGCTTATAATTTGCCATGTTCCTTTCTGAGGTTTGAAAGTACCATTCTGTACTTCCCCCTTCCTGCATGTTGAGCATATTATTAAGCAGCACATACTATTTTCATACCAGCTTGCATTCCTCCATCATCAAAGGCTTTTAAAAGCCCCAAGTTGATGTCACTTAGCCACCGTTTCTTGAGTTATCTTGTCTCCTCTTTAGGACAGTGGCAACGTCCTGCACCATAGGTCCTGGCCCTTATCAAAGTTTCTTAAATTTAAAAATATTCTTTGCCCAATCATGCATCTATAATAGAGATGAATAATTTTGGACAGTGCATAATTGCAACTAATAATTTAACTTGCATACAAGAACAACAACTTTTTAAGAAAGCATATTTTTACGGCCATTTATCAGTTCTGTTCAATACAAGACATTAAGTCGTTTCTGAACACAGATTTTATCACCACATTTGCTGACCCTTAACCCCCTTAATTCATAACATATTTAGTTTTTCTATGTTTCTATGGCCTAAAAGGTAGGGATATGTTTGGCACAACTTGTGGGGCCGAAGGGCCTGTTTTGTGCTGTAGTTTTTCTATATTTCCATATTGTACTAATTTCAGGGGAGGATAAGAAAGAAGCCACCATTGCATTATGAACTGCATTTCATCTCTGCAACTTCAAGCTCCAAATTCAGCAGAGAAAGCTAAAGTTCCAATTTTAACTTAAGTTCTGAACTGGGTACACATATGGATGGCATTTTCACAAGATCTGTACTTTAATTTAAAACTCCTGGCCCGACTGTTAAAACAATTGGTGGGCTATCATAACTATATACAAGTTAGCCAGCTCACCAACATCGCCGATGTGATTCCCAGTGCAACTGAGGAGGCCTGCTTTGAAGTATGTACCCCTTAAAGTAAGGTTGAACCTCTACTTGGATTTTTGGCAAGCCAAGTCAAATGATTCTCTCATGCTTCAAACATTAAAGCCCTAATGAAGAAAGCGAGTTCAAGGCGGCAGATGAGGCAACTGTTCCCTCAAAACTGCTTGAACTCCCCCAGGCCCCAATGAAACTAGCCTGGACAAACATGGCAAAAGGGTAACATCCACCATCACCTGGGAACGGAGTGCAATGCAGAGGTGGAAGTAAGTTGTTCACTTCTCCAACTTTCTCAGCAGCACCTCAAAATGCTCCTTATAGGCCCACCCCTACTTTTTAAAATTCCTTATTGAGATGTAGGTGTCGCTAGCAAGGCCACCACATAGGCCTAGTCAAGTTAAACACATCCGAAAACTGCATATTTTAAACTTGCCTATCAATGTATGCTCTAATGCCTTATCCTTGCCAACGCAACATTAAAATATAAAATCATCCATATCACTGCCAAAAAGCAGCCAAAAATCTTGTTAAAATCTACAGAACACTCTCCACTACCGATTAATGAGCTATTTCAGAGTTTTTTCAGTACACTTACCCTACAGCATATTTAAACAATTCAAGCTTTTGGAAACCCAAGAATGTGTACCTTTATCAGCTACAAGTTATACTACCTGTTGCACAAAATACTTTATTTTTTGAATGCTGACTATATTTAGTTATTATCGCAAAATCCTAGCATATTCGTCAACGCAAGACAAGTAATTCGAATTAACTCAAAATATATAACAGTGCATAGTAAACAAGCAGTATCAGCATTCACTGTTGAACTTCATTCATAAACATCAATAGTTACAAATTTAAGTCTGTAGAAATTACCTTGAGTTTACTGGCTCCAGACATTTCCTTAAGCAGGCTAAGCTTCTTAGCTTATACTTAGTTGCATATTAGCACCCACAGCATATATTACACCAAGGTCCCCAGGCAGCAGCCTAGTCCTAAAATTTGCAAGCAATACTTCAATTGTTCAAGAGGGTCTCTTGAATGGAGCATAAATCAGTGCTAGAATATTCAAGTCTAACTTGATTAGACATGTGCAGCAGCCAGGTATTCCCTGGGGAATCCTCAATCACATTTTAGTTCAATGAATTGACTGATATGGAAGTAAGGCAGAGATAAATTTCTGCTGAAAATTCGAGAATTTTGCACTCGCTCAGTTGACAAACACAATACCTAATTAGCTATTGTGAACAGAGATTACAGGTCTATGAGATTCCGCCAGAGCCTCACAATTCTAGACTTCGTTACAGTCTTGATCCAAACATGGACCAAACAGCTGAATTTCAGAAGAGAATTGAGAATGACTGCCCTTGACATCAAAGCAGCATTTGATCAAGTGTGGCATCAAGGAGCCCTGGCAAAATTTAAGTCAATGGGAGTCAGGGGGGGTAAACTTTCCATCAGTTGTCTCAGACCTGGCACAAAGGGAGATGTTACTGAAGGATAATCATCTCAGTCCCAGGACATCACTGCAGGAGTTCCTCAGGGTAGTGTCCCAGGCCCAATCATCTACAGCTGTTTCATCAATAAACTTCCCTCCATCATCAGGTCAGAACTGAGAATAATTCCAATAATAGTATATGGTGAAGGAATAAATCTGAAGCTTGTCTTTTACCTTAAGCAAGTAAAGCAAGCACAGTCCCAAGGTTAGGTGGATTAGTGGGGTAAATACATGGGGTTACAGGGATAGGGCCTGGGTGGGATGCTCTGTCGGAGAGTCAGTCTCAATGGCCTCCTTCTTCTCTGTGGGAATTCTATGATCCCATACGCGCCCTCTTTACTCCAGCAATTTTGCCATTTCAATTTGGAAACTCTACTCCAAGCACGCTACAGTTCTGACATCAGATTACCATGCATCTCCCCACTCTAACAATGGAAGCCAAATATGAAGACATCAACTACTATCTCTTGCTAACTCTATCCTTATATTTTCAAAAGCATGTCTCAGGACTTTTCTCCAGACTGAGGTCACAAAGTACACCCTCCGTAACCACGTCAAGTTGTTTTCGCATGTGAGGAGTGAATATATGTAAATTGTTGTGACTATCACATTTTTCCAGGAACTAATAATCTCTCTTGATGGAACAGAAACAGATATTGTTAACATTTCATCGGCCTTGTGGTTCCAGTGGTCAGACGTGTAATATTCAGAACTGAGCCAAATTGGTCACTTTTATATTTACTATACCAAGCATGGCCAGGCATTTCTGGAAGATCTTCAGTCATATTTTTAGCTGAATGGGTTGACTGCTGAGAAAGGAGAGTGGAGAATATTTTCTGTTGCAAACTCGAGAACTTCGCACTGAGTAACTCCATCGGCAAACATATTGCCAGATAAGCTCTTGTGCTGGACAGACCGGCAAGATTCGAGGTTTCACCTCCACTCAATGATCAGCTGCAGCAATTATTTTGGAGCTGCTTAATTAATCTCACTGACAATAAATTAAAATGGTGGATCAATAAACCTAGACAGCATTTTAGGAACTACTGGAAAGCATCCCTGTGAACGCTAGGAAAGGACAAGATCAGGTCTGTTTCAACTTCACTTTCCTCAGTTGAATGGTGAACCAAAACAAAGGAAAAAAATTGCACATTAAAAATAGTCACATGGCCGAAGCACTGGAGGATTACGTCAGTGGAACCATATTCCAACGTGAAACAATCTTTTCAGGCTAAGGGAACAGAAATAGTCAAGAAAATGCCATCAGTGTGAATGGAGCAGTCCATCTTTTATGCTGGAGTCTGAGAACAACAGGATGAAAGGGAAAGGAATCGAAACTGCAAAGCCTAACAGCAATTTAATTTAAAAATACCTACAATCCAGATGTTCAACTATTCTGCAAGTTTGGCAGGTTGTCAAAGATCTGATGGTTTTATTGTAGCCCCTGTGTATAAAGTATCACTTATTGGCTGCAATTAACATTTTGATCGTGCTGTAGACTTGAGCTTTAGAGTTAGCCACATCCTTAGACAAGCTTCCAAGCACAGCTACAACACTAGCAACTTCTTAATGCGGAAAATTGCCGAGGTATGTCCTGTCCCCAAGACCACAAGAAAAATCCAATCCAGTTCATTACCATTCCATCAGTCTACTTACAATCATCAATAAAGTAATGGAAGGTGACACTGGTAGTGCTATAAAGCAGGACTTACTCGGCAATAGCCTGCTCCAACAATACAAAATCATAGAATCCCTACAGTGCAGAAGAAACCATTTGGCCTATCAAGTCTGCACCGACTTTCTGACAAATCATCCAGGCCCTCTCTCCTTGTAACCCCACATATTTACCATGGCCAATCCATCTAACCTACACATCTTGGGCTGGTGGGAAGAAACCGGAGCACCCAGAGGAAACCCGTGCAGACACAGGAAGAATGTACAAGCTCCACACAGTCACCTACGGCTGGAATTGAACCCAAGTCCCTGGAGCTGTGAGGTAGCAGTGCTAACCACGGTGCTACCGTGTTAATAGTGAAGGGAATCAACAATGGATAAGGAGGATGTAGGATTGGAGGACAGTACTGTTTCTCAAAAGGTGTGGCAGGAAGATAGGAAGGATCTAGGCAATTAAAAGATTTGAACATATTGAGTGTCCATTAATGAGTACAATGGCAACAAGAATACAAGTAGTTTCAGATAATCCTGAGTTTGGAGAGGAAAATGAGATAAAAGCCAAAAGAAAATGCAAAAAGCTGAGTGCAAGAAAAGGGCATATACATATGGATCAAATGAACAGAAACAAAGAAATTGCAGTGGTTTATGACATTTCAAAATGTTTATATTAATTTCGAAAAGACAGGAAAGAATCTGAAGGAGTTTAAATAAGGAGCAAATCCAAAACAGCTAATTGTGCAGGATACGCGGCTAAAACAATAAGGGTTCTGCCTTTAGAGGTAAGACAATGAGACTGGATACAAAGGTCACTGGTTCAAATTGATACAGGGTGAATAAGGTTGCAGGGATAGGAAGGAAAAGGCAATGGGAGGATTTGTAAATTTGGACAAGGTTTTTCAAATTGTACCTGGGTAAATTTAGAAGATACATGTAGGGAACAAGGAATGTTTTCAGCAAAGATTTGGACAAGATGCAATTTGTAAAGGGTAGAAATCTGGAAAAGCACTCCACAATTAAGTCCAGAGACTTATTTCTGACATTAGAACCAAAGCATGTAGTTGAGCAGTGGAGATTGCGCTCTGCATTTAACCAGGGTGTAGTTTCTTCACTGGGTGCTGAAAATTAAAACTGCTTCATGTGTGTGCAAGAAATGAAAGCAAATGCAGGATACTGTAGCATAATCTTGTTTTTACATTTCTAACTTTAAGTGAAAATTTTATTTGTACGATCTTGTAGAAATATTTTAAAGCTTTATTTATATTACGTCATTTTTATTTTAACTGAATTAATTGAAGAGAAGCACCAGTAAAAACATGGGGAATAAAATGATGAATTTCATGGTTCAAGTTTTTAAACAGCTTATCCATTATTCATCCATTGTCTTTCGTATTGCACTCAGTCTAGATTTTGTGCTCAAGCCCTGGTAATTCTTCCAACCTAACACGTTCTTACAAGAGTTATGACAATGAAATGTTTGACTTGGCTGAGGAAGGTTCAATGCCAATGTGTCAGAGTGATTTTAAAAATTGTTATCGAGTATACACAGAACAATTCCAAAATGCCACCTGTTCTTGGCTTGTATAGGTAAAACTGGGCCCTTGTCAGCAGAATCTACAATGACTATATCCAGAAAATGCAATTAAATACTGATTCATAAACTTGTCCCAGCAGTTGTTTTTGTCTAACTGCGGCATGCAGATTGGCTATTTCATCCCTTGCATTGGAAATAGAGAACAGCTGAAATCTCCACTTGCCAACAGAAGAGGAACCAGGTTCCATCCTTTGGATACTTCAAAATTGTTGCCAGCATTTAATGGAATGTATCTACTGCTTTCATCATCAGTCCTTCAGTTTCGCTTGTAATTATAGCTTTACTCAACTCCGACCAACTACACATAATCAAATGCGTCACATACTCATACAAAATGAATTCAAAAGGTGGTTGAGCCAATAATCTTATCGGTAGCATTGGTCATGAACTGCTTTAAGGTATCTTGAGGTCAATGGCAAGCACTTTCCTTTCCTCAATTGACCACAGGTAAGTACACACAATTAAAATGTTAACATTAGACAACTGTGCCTTGTTGCAAAATTAGTTTGGAGAGAAAACAGAGAAATTTGTAAATTACGATCAGAATCTTGAAAATCATTCCCTGGGGTGTGTAATGCTAGAGTAGGTTAGTGAGAACAAGTGAGGATTTCTGAATGATTTGGAGTTTGTGCAGATAGAAACTTAGGGTCAAATTGTTTTCAAAAACATCAATATCCAAAGCATAGTGTTTAATCAAAAACCAAGAACTGCATTTAAAACTCTCCAACAAGAAAGTATTAAAAATAAAGTGTAGTTTAAACTTGGAACTTAATAACCGCAACAAAGTACCTAGCTTTACTTTCAAATGATCTATTGTGTTGAACACTCAATACCACAACTTCCCTGAGTCTATAGAAATGGCTGATTCATAAGTTTACAATCTAAGATGGAAAGATTATGCCTCAAGCTTTAGATTCAAAATAGGATGGTCTTGTGAGGGAGTAAAACTTGGCATGTTTTACTGATAGAAACCTTTAGCTCAGGTGATATTGTAAACTATATATGGTCCAAGTTGCAAATCAGCTCCACTTTACTGACAAAACTGGTTTGGTTATGTTGCGTTCGTGATGCTGGACTAGCAATTCTTAAAGTTAGAAGTTCAAATCCTATCAGTGCAAGTTATGAGACAGAGTTCAAAAATTGAGTGATATGGGTTGGTGCCAGAAATTTGATTTATGTCATTAAAGAACCTGGGGAAAGGAACTTGGCACTCCTACTAAATAAACTTCTAATGATAGGAGCCAAACTATTTGTACATTTACTTTATTCTTATAACTATGCTCACAGTATCCTGTCCAAAATTATAAACAAGCCATACAAATGCTTTGACTGACTGCCAAACTAACCCACAAAATTACTAGCAAACTTCAGCAACACGTTCATGAATGAGTAGTGATGTTGTAATGTTGATCATCTTATTCATTGGTCATATGTACCCGATCTCACTACCCACTTTGAGCACAAATTTCTTTTTCAGATGAAATGTCAGAATGCTCTCATTTCTTTTTAATAATTTGCAAAGATTTAAAACCTTGTGTTGTGATAGTCCTAGCGATCTGTATACTCTATTCAATCACAACGCCAAAAACTTTGGAACTTAATAACCGCAACGAAGTACCTAGCTTTATTTTCAAATCATCTAATGTGTTAAACGCAATACCACAACTTCCCGGAGTACATCAAACAACAGCAAATGATCGTGACTTCATTGATGGGAGGAAAGTGTGATTGGGTGTGACCACACAACCACTCTAATATCAAATTTGCAATTAAGTTGGCTTTTTAAACGTTTGAAAAAAAGTTAGGTTTGGTTATTTTTTGAGTCACTATGATCAAAGTCAAGATTAAATAATAGTTTGTAAAGCATTGCATCAGTGGACTAAAAAAGGCTAAACATGCAATAACACAAATAAACCCATTAATAGATGTATCACCTCTTAGTGTTACAGACACGCAGCTGTTTATTCTAAAGAAAATTGCTCATTTTATGACATGAATTATAGACTTCTTCAGCCACTGAGAAACTTGCACATTAACCTGGTGGAAATTTATAAGCACTAGGTAATCTGCAAACCTTCAGCATCAACAATTAAACTGACTTCAGACTTGAACTTATTTACTTCAACTGGACTTTGCTACCTGAGAAGCACATAAAACACTGCTCCGCCTTCAGTGCTACATGCTATACATAAGACAACATGCACAATGCCAGACCTACTAAAATCCAACACAGATCAAATCCATATGACCAGTACAAAGTAAAAGTGTATAAATCCATATTTTTGAAATACAAAATAGTTGATGATAAACTTTAATTCTGAAGTATTTCAGGAAACAAGATATTGTAGTTATTGTACATACTGCATCCATTTTCTTAAAAACACAGCTGTGGTGACCATTGATGCTTTCAGAAATATTTTATTTTGGATATTTTTGCCATTAATGAGCCCACGCCTGGTTACATATTTTAATATGCCGCGAGTCACCTTTATTACAAATCACAAATGCTCTGGTTTTGCTCAAAAGTCTGGCTTGTCGATATAGTGTAGTTCAGGCAGATGTTTGAGTAGCCAATAACATTTTGCCTCTTTTTGAAACCACTCTATTTTCCTTTTGGCAACACAAGTCAGCTATGATTGGCAAACTTAAGTTTCTTTCCCGTCTAGAATTTAACAGTTGGAAGTTGAATCCCAAGATGCGTCAGCATCACAACACGTACAACCATGTTACTAGCATGATTGATGCACATCTAAGGGTTCACTAAAGCCTGGAAGAACTTGTCAGTAGATCAGAATTGGGTAGCAATTCTTCTTCAACCAGAAAAATTCAGAAATGATCACTGACATCAGTTTTAAAAGATCTCTGGAAATCAGCTGTAAGAATACAACCCACTGAAATGTCAAACATGCTGTTACAACTGCAGAATCATTTGGTAACAAATGCAGCATAATCCTGGACAATCCAAATAGATGTGCTATACATAACACAGTAGGAATTCTTAGAACCTAACTGAACATGAAGCGATATCCAAAACCACAAACTGTATGATCTATTGTCTTACATTTTAGGTGTAACCAGGGTTAGTCACACCGATACCATGTCACGATTTGCAAGTTTTTCCCCCCCATCCATCCTGTCCAGAAAGAGTAGAGTTTTACCAGGGACTAAAACTTTAGCTGGTAGCCTTTATTGCTATGTGACAAAAGCAATCAAGATCTGACTAGTTTTGACAAAAATAAAGCTGAACACTGAGGCACTGTTCTGTGAGGCAGATTTGCAATGAAACACCATGCCTAGGCACAGGGCCTCGACCAATGGTGGGGATCCCACGCCAGCCGGGTGTCTGTGGGCACCAATCAGGGCCTGGTAACTCTGCATTTGCTGAAAGGCTGCTGACCGAGCTCAACGAGCAGGTGTGGGGTGACTCAACCAGGGCTCAGGAGGTCAAGCCAGCCAGCAACAGTGAGGTATTGAACGAAAATCACAAGTCAGCTGTCAGCAGCCGTTGAGCAACACGGGAAGCAGGCGAGGGGCGACTTGACCCAGCCAATGCCGAGGTCAGGACAGCCAGCAACAGTGAGGTGCAGAATCAAGCCCTACCAGCACGAGGAGACATCAAGTGAGGCAGGAGGCTGTCTTGAAGACCCAAGCTGAGAGAGATTGAGATTGTGAGAATGGGAGTGAGAGAGGGGTGGGGAATGACTGTGAGGGGATGGGACGAGGAGCGCATGAGAGTTTGGGGGGGGGGGGGGGGGGGGGGGGGGAGAAAGAGGTTAGCCAGGGTTGCAGACTTGCAGGGAGAGTGAGAGAGGGGGTGATAGGTTGCATTTGAGGGAGGGAGAGTTTGTGAGGCGGGGGAGAGAATGGGCAGAAGAGTAGAGCGGGTGTTGTTTCAAATCCAGAGTCTCAGACTTCCTAATCAAAAGGCAAGTTTAATTTTTAGAGCTTGAATTACATGGGATTGACTGTGCAAAAGCCCGCTCTTGCAGAAAGTTCATTAAAGTCAAAATCAGTTTTTTTAACAATATGAAACAACACTTTCAATTTGGCTGTCAAAAATGCAGAAAGTTGAAGGCAAGAGGACAAAGCTTGGCAAAAAGATAGTTTGTCATTTTACTTCAAAAGGTTCGAAGTATTGAACAGTGCGTAAACTGTACATTTGGCCTCATCCTCCATAAGTGCGAGTGAATTATCTGATGACTTAGATGTGCTGATTTCTGGAGATACCACATCTCCTGAAAAAGTTGAACAAGTTTAACTCTAAAATGGACTCTAAAATGGGAATGGAACTACAAGATGTTGCTGACTCCTGTTGAAGTGAGGGAAGAAACCGACATTGAAGGCATTGCCTTGCGCCAAAATCTGTTCCACTGGGTATAATAGATTACTTTGTACTAAATAAACCAGAAAACCTAGGTAATATGGAAAATTTGAGAGGAGAGTTTGAAGCCTTCATAAGTCCCATTTTCTGAGTGTGAAGAGAAATGGGATGACAGAAACTGAAATTTGGTTAATTTTTTCGGAAACGTCTCAGGCAGTCTACCATTACGTTTGCAAATTATTCCTTGACCTTAGTAAAAGGAAACAAGCATTCATCGATGGGTACTCCAATTGGAGAAATGTTGGGAGAGGTCTTTCTGGTTGTGAAATTTCCAAAGCTCATATTAAGCCTCTGAAGTCACATAAATAGGAGCACAGTGGCAGGTATCCTGGCTTCAACCCCAAGCAAAGTGATACAATACGAGAAGCAGCAAAATAAGGAGTTCTGTTGAATGTCAATAAGCAGCCTCAGGGTTTGAAAACATATGTCACAACATCACAATAAAGTCAAGCAGATTTCTCATTCCTCGTCATAATAAACCAAACTCATTTATTTACAGAATTCTTAATTGAAACTTCAATGCTACGCGACACTTACAACATGCTGATGAAATAATTTCAGTTTAAAAACAATTCGAAAAACAGAAGCTCAAATCACCACCCACAACACAAGTTGAAAATGTAAAGCTAAGTTTTAACAGTCAATAGAAAACTTCAAACTTATCCATCTTTTATAGGGAAAATGATTATAAAGCATTCACTACCTTTTGCTACATTCAGTTACAGCAGGAAATTAGGAAGACAAATACCAAATAAAAATACTAAAGATTTCCAATTTAATGAAACCCTCCATCTTCACCAATTTTCTATATACACTATTGTTCAAAATTGCTATTTTTCTGCAATAGAATTAACTGAAGTAGAAACATTGCCCAATATAAACTGACCAACAAACCAAAACGTAAACAGATTATTCAATCAATGGTAAAAGCAACATCAAACACATGTAACACTCAATAAACAATTCTGTGAAATCTATCACCAATATCGTAGGAACACTATCACCTCCAAGTCTCATATCATGCTGACTTCAACATATATAGCTGTTCTTTCATCGCCACTGACCTTAGAAATCCTCAAGACCACCGTAGGAGCACCAACCGCAAGAAAGTCTAGCGATTTAAGTAGAAAGGCCACCATCAGAGATGGGTTACAAATGTTCCCGCATCAACATCATGTAGATTCCGTGAACAAAATAAAAGTGACTCACATGGGGCTGTTCTAATGCTCTCCTGGTTGGTCTCCCATATTCTACGTTCTGTAAACTTGAAGTCACTCAATATTCTGCTGCCTGTGTCCTAACTTGCATCAAATCCTATTCACCCATCACTCCTGTGCTTACTAACCTATACTGGCTCCCAGTCAACCAATGCCTCAATTTTAAAATTCTCATCCTTTTTCTAATCCGTCACCCAGTCCTATCTATCGTTAATCTCCTCCTAATCCCCCCACCTGCCAAGATACCTGTGCTTCTATAATTCTGGCCTCTTCAGCAAGGGTCTTTTGAGTTGTGCAGCCATGCAGCAACCCACAAGTTCCCATTTATACTGAGCACAATTCAGGCCCTTGAAGTTACCATGTATAGATGACTGCGCATAAAAGGTGAAGGACCTGCCCACAAACAAACCAGCCGTATACTACACAAAATAAAGGACACGTTGCGCTCAAGCATCCTTGATTTTAATTACTCCATGATTGCTGACTGTGCCTTTGGCAGCCTTGTTTCAAAGCTCCAGAATTTCCTCCCTAAACCCTCCCTCTATTGCCCAAGCTTTTACCCTAATATCTCCTTATTTGCTTGGTGTCAAATTCTGTTTGATAAAACTGTAAAGTGCCTTGGGATCTTTTAATGTGTTATATAAATTTAAATTGTTGTTGGGATAAGTCAGACATGAAGCTTGTCGGGCTTTTGAAAGTCTATTTTAACTGTCCTTTAAATAAAACAATTCTTCTTTAAGAAGTGTTACTTTTTATTGTAAACCAAGCTAAATTGCAACAAATCTATTGCATCAGGACAAATATTTTGTATCAAGAACTGACAGTCCATGATAAATACTGGACTGACAACAGTTTTCACACAAAGTCAATACAAACAGCCAAAATTCATAATGCAACTGTGCAATAACCAAAAGACATGATCAACACACATGGTTAAATCTGACATTTTTTTTTCATTGAAAACTCTGCATCACTTCATTTATGTTCATCCTGCTGAACACTGCTACAAAAACTTAGCGATTTGCAACATTCATGAGATTCATAGGAAGCATTTGGTACAAATTCCAAAATATACTACAAATATAGCGGATTAAATTTATCAAGTGAAGAGAGCCAGAACAGCAACTGATATGAAACTGAATTAATTCTAGTTACATTAATGCCTGAAATTTCTTTTTAAAATCTGTTTACTCTCCAGAGTTCTTGCCACTTCAAATGTTCTAGCCTTATCCAAGCTCTGAAGCTAGGTATTCAACAGTGGAACCAGTAAAGATAATTTGAATACTTCTTATATTCATCATTAAACCAAACAATTACATTCATATTTTTCATCCAGTTAATAGTCTCCAATGCCTGACTCAAATGCTTGCTATCATTGGATCTGGTTCATATGTTTGCTACCAGTGCAACGTAGAAAATATCCTACACAAGGTAGGTTTTTTTTTTTAATTCAATCACATGTTGCAGCCAACTCCAAATGTACGTCCCACTCACTTGTTGGCAGAACTAAAAATAGAGGTGGCTTATTGGCAAACCTAGTAAAGGAGCCAAACTTGTTTTTGATGGATTTTTTCATCCACTGCCCAGTAAATACACCAGCAAGCTTCCAACATATCAGCAAAGACAGGTTTATAATGCTGTGGTAGTAAATGTGGAAAATCAGAACGTGTAGCTTGCCCTCCCAAGACCCAGAACCTACACTGAAAATACATGTTATAACACAACAAAAATGCTTTGCATTAGCTAATCTGAATTAATTCTTCATTTGATCTCATTGGTGACATATGTAAACAGCACAAAAAGCTTGCATCCCAAGTTCAGAAGGGGGATGGCAAAAATGAGTGCCTTACACAAATCGATTTTTTTTTAATATTTCAATTCCCCCAGTATTAAACGTGCTCAAAAAGCACTCAAGCACTTAAATCTGCAAGGTAAGCTTGCAGGTCTAGCTGAATAAACACCCAGAGGTGGAGGCTACAAAAGGAAACCAAAGCTAATTATTCCAAAATAAGGGAAATTGTATTTTCATTTGATTATTTAATTCAAATCACGTGCAAAGCACCACAAAATTCATAATGAATTGCATTATGAATTTTATGAATAAACAGGGTCCAGACAAAGTTTAAACTTATGACTGTAATAGCGAAACCGGGGAACTAAACACAATTCAATAAAATTGAATCCAAGTTGATCCATGGTTGCACTTCATTCTCACATCTTTATCAACATTCAGAAGAGAAAAAGCCTTTAATAATGCCAATGGGAGAGGAGAGAAAAGAGGTAATTTAGGTGCATCAAAAGAACTCGCCATTTATATGTTTAAAAAAAATTTGGGAACACATGAAAAAAAATGACATGTATGCAATATATGTAACATGTTGCATACTATATATTATACATATAGACATACTATATACATTACTTGTATGACATTTGGTTAGCACTGCTGCCTCACTGCGCCAGGAACCCGGTTCAATTCCCAGCTTGGGTCACTGTCCGTGTGGAGTTTGCACATTCTTCCCATGTCTACTTGAGTTTCCTCGGGTGCTCCGGTTTCCTCCCGCAGTCCAAAGATGTGCAGGTTAGGTGATTGACCATTGTAAATTGCCCTTTAGTGTTAGAGGGACTAGCTAGGGTAAATATGGAGATAGGACCTAGGTGGGATTATGGGCAGTGCAGACGCGATGGGCCGAATGGCCTCCTTCTGCACTGTAAGATTCTGTAATTTTATACAGAAATTTACACATGTATAGAATACATACACACACATATATTAGATTGATATATAGTCAGATAACCCAAAACATTACGAGCCCTTGGATAATAATTCTGGAAGTTTCCAAAAGTTTGTCATTAAATAGGCAACATGTGCAATCGAGATAAGAGCAAAAAAATAGCCAGGTGGGGGAAATGCATCAATGCGACTTAATGAGTGCAAAAGAAAAATTGCATCTTGCAAAGACTTTTTCCATGCCAACAGACAAGACAGAACCATGAAATAAGTGTTTGGGGTTGGGGGAGGAAGCAATCCATCACCGTGGGCCCCCAATGGGAGGGGTGGGGGCAGCAGTGTGGGTCTATTGGAGGGGAAGGGGGAGGGTCCAGCAGTGTGGGTCATGGGGGTGGGGGAGGCAGCAATTTGGGTCTATTCGGGGAGGGGGGGCTTCAGCAGTGTGGATCTATGCGGGGTGGGGTGGGGGGGGACCAGCAGTGTGGATCTAGGGGGGTGTCCAGCAGTGTGGTGGGTCAAAGGGGGGGGGGTCCAGTAATGTGGTGGGTCTAGGGGGGGGGGGGGTGGTCCAGCAATGTGGTGGGTCAAAGGGGGGGGGGGCGCGGTGGGTCTAAGGGGGGGGGTGGGTCTAAGGGGGGGGGGCGGTGGGTCTAAGGGGGGGGCAGTGGGTCTAAGGGGGGGGGCAAATGGGTTTATGGGGGAGGGGATGTGGATCTCGGAGGGTGCGGGGGGGGGGGGGTCCGGACGGGTGCGGGGGGGGTCCGGACGGGTGCGGGGGGGGGGGGGGGGGTCCGGACGGGTGCGGGGGGTCCGGACGGGTGCGGGGGGTCCGGACGGGTGCTTGGGGGCTCCGGACGGGTGCGGGGGGGGGTCCGGACGGGTGCTTGGGGGCTCCGGACGGGTGCTTGGGGGCTCCGGACGGGTGCTTGGGGGCTCCGGACGGGTGCTTGGGGGCTCCGGACGGGTGCTTGGGGGCTCCGGACGGGTGCTTGGGGGCTCCGGACGGGTGCTTGGGGGCTCCGGACGGGTGCTTGGGGGCTCCGGACGGGTGCTTGGGGGCTCCGGACGGGTGCTTGGGGGCTCCGGACGGGTGCTTGGGGGCTCCGGACGGGTGCTTGGGGGCTCCGGACGGGTGCTTGGGGGCTCCGGACGGGTGCTTGGGGGCTCCGGACGGGTGCTTGGGGGCTCCGGACGGGTGCTTGGGCGCTCCGGACGGGTGCTTGGGCGCTCCGGACGGGTGCTTGGGCGCTCCGGACGGGTGCTTGGGCGCTCCGGACGGGTGCTTGGGCGCTCCGGACGGGTGCTTGGGCGCTCCGGACGGGTGCTTGGGCGCTCCGGACGGGTGCTTGGGCGCTCCGGACGGGTGCTTGGGCGCTCCGGACGGGTGCTTGGGCGCTCCGGACGGGTGCTTGGGCGCTCCGGACGGGTGCTTGGGCGCTCCGGACGGGTGCTTGGGCGCTCCGGACGGGTGCTTGGGCGCTCCGGACGGGTGCTTGGGCGCTCCGGACGGGTGCTTGGGCGCTCCGGACGGGTGCTTGGGCGCTCCGGACGGGTGCTTGGGCGCTCCGGACGGGTGCTTGGGCGCTCCGGACGGGTGCTTGGGCGCTCCGGACGGGTGCTTGGGCGCTCCGGACGGGTGCTTGGGCGCTCCGGACGGGTGCTTGGGCGCTCCGGACGGGTGCTTGGGCGCTCCGGACGGGTGCTTGGGCGCTCCGGACGGGTGCTTGGGCGCTCCGGACGGGTGCTTGGGCGCTCCGGACGGGTGCTTGGGCGCTCCGGACGGGTGCTTGGGCGCTCCGGACGGGTGCTTGGGCGCTCCGGACGGGTGCTTGGGCGCTCCGGACGGGTGCTTGGGCGCTCCGGACGGGTGCTTGGGCGCTCCGGACGGGTGCTTGGGCGCTCCGGACGGGTGCTTGGGCGCTCCGGACGGGTGCTTGGGCGCTCCGGACGGGTGCTTGGGCGCTCCGGACGGGTGCTTGGGCGCTCCGGACGGGTGCTTGGGCGCTCCGGACGGGTGCTTGGGCGCTCCGGACGGGTGCTTGGGCGCTCCGGACGGGTGCTTGGGCGCTCCGGACGGGTGCTTGGGCGCTCCGGACGGGTGCTTGGGCGCTCCGGACGGGTGCTTGGGCGCTCCGGACGGGTGCTTGGGCGCTCCGGACGGGTGCTTGGGCGCTCCGGACGGGTGCTTGGGCGCTCCGGACGGGTGCTTGGGCGCTCCGGACGGGTGCTTGGGCGCTCCGGACGGGTGCTTGGGCGCTCCGGACGGGTGCTTGGGCGCTCCGGACGGGTGCTTGGGCGCTCCGGACGGGTGCTTGGGCGCTCCGGACGGGTGCTTGGGCGCTCCGGACGGGTGCTTGGGCGCTCCGGACGGGTGCTTGGGCGCTCCGGACGGGTGCTTGGGGGCTCCGGACGGGTGCTTGGGGGCCTCCGGACGGGTGCTTGGGGGCTCCGGACGGGTGCTTGGGGGCTCCGGACGGGTGCTTGGGGGCTCCGGACGGGTGCTTGGGGGCTCCGGACGGGTGCTTGGGGGCTCCGGACGGGTGCTTGGGGCTCCGGACGGGTGCTTGGGGGCTCCGGACGGGTGCTTGGGGGCTCCGGACGGGTGCTTGGGGGCTCCGGACGGGTGCTTGGGGGCTCCGGACGGGTGCTTGGGGGCTCCGGACGGGTGCTTGGGGCTCCGGACGGGTGCTTGGGGGCTCCGGACGGGTGCTTGGGGGCTCCGGACGGGTGCTTGGGGGCTCCGGACGGGGGGCTTGGGGCCCCGGACGGGTGCTTGGGGGCTCCGGACGGGTGCTTGGGGGCTCCGGACGGGTGCTTGGGGGCTCCGGACGGGTGCTTGGGGGCTCCGGACGGGTGCTTGGGGGCTCCGGACGGGTGCTTGGGGGCTCCGGACGGGTGCTTGGGGGCTCCGGACGGGTGCTTGGGGGCTCCGGACGGGTGCTTGGGGGCTCCGGACGGGTGCTTGGGGGCTCCGGACGGGTGCTTGGGGGCTCCGGACGGGTGCTTGGGGGCTCCGGACGGGTGCTTGGGGGCTCCGGACGGGTGCTTGGGGGCTCCGGACGGGTGCTTGGGGGCTCCGGACGGGTGCTTGGGGGCTCCGGACGGGTGCTTGGGGGCTCCGGACGGGTGCTTGGGGGCTCCGGACGGGTGCTTGGGGGCTCCGGACGGGTGCTTGGGGGCTCCGGACGGGTGCTTGGGGGCTCCGGACGGGTGCTTGGGGGCTCCGGACGGGTGCTTGGGGGCTCCGGACGGGTGCTTGGGGGCTCCGGACGGGTGCTTGGGGGCTCCGGACGGGTGCTTGGGGGCTCCGGACGGGTGCTTGGGGGCTCCGGACGGGTGCTTGGGGGCTCCGGACGGGTGCTTGGGGGCTCCGGACGGGTGCTTGGGGGCTCCGGACGGGTGCTTGGGGGCTCCGGACGGGTGCTTGGGGGCTCCGGACGGGTGCTTGGGGGCTCCGGACGGGTGCTTGGGGGCTCCGGACGGGTGCTTGGGGGCTCCGGACGGGTGCTTGGGGGCTCCGGACGGGTGCTTGGGGGCTCCGGACGGGTGCTTGGGGGCTCCGGACGGGTGCTTGGGGGCTCCGGACGGGTGCTTGGGGGCTCCGGACGGGTGCTTGGGGGCTCCGGACGGGTGCTTGGGGGCTCCGGACGGGTGCTTGGGGGCTCCGGACGGGTGCTTGGGGGCTCCGGACGGGTGCTTGGGGGCTCCGGACGGGTGCTTGGGGGCTCCGGACGGGTGCTTGGGGGCTCCGGACGGGTGCTTGGGGGCTCCGGACGGGTGCTTGGGGGCTCCGGACGGGTGCTTGGGGGCTCCGGACGGGTGCTTGGGGGCTCCGGACGGGTGCTTGGGGGCTCCGGACGGGTGCTTGGGGGCTCCGGACGGGTGCTTGGGGGCTCCGGACGGGTGCTTGGGGGCTCCGGACGGGTGCTTGGGGGCTCCGGACGGGTGCTTGGGGGCTCCGGACGGGTGCTTGGGGGCTCCGGACGGGTGCTTGGGGGCTCCGGACGGGTGCTTGGGGGCTCCGGACGGGTGCTTGGGGGCTCCGGACGGGTGCTTGGGGGCTCCGGACGGGTGCTTGGGGCTCCGGACGGGTGCTTGGGGGCTCCGGACGGGTGCTTGGGGGCTCCGGACGGGTGCTTGGGGGCTCCGGACGGGTGCTTGGGGGCTCCGGACGGGTGCTTGGGGGCTCCGGACGGGTGCTTGGGGGCTCCGGACGGGTGCTTGGGGCTCCGGACGGGTGCTTGGGGCTCCGGACGGGTGCTTGGGGGCTCCGGACGGGTGCTTGGGGCTCCGGACGGGTGCTTGGGGGCTCCGGACGGGTGCTTGGGGGCTCCGGACGGGTGCGTGGGGGTCCGGACGGGTGCGGGGGGGTCCGGACGGGTGCGGGGGGGTCCGGACGGGTGCGGGGGGGTCTGGACGGGTGCGGGGGGGTCTGGACGGGTGCGGGGGGGTCTGGACGGGTGCGGGGGGGTCTGGACGGGTGCGGGGGGGTCTGGACGGGTGCGGGGGGGTCTGGACGGGTGCGGGGGGGTCTGGACGGGTGCGGGGGGGTCTGGACGGGTGCGGGGGGGTCTGGACGGGTGCGGGGGGTCTGGACGGGTGCGGGGGGGTCTGGACGGGTGCGGGGGGGTCTGGACGGGTGCGGGGGGGTCTGGATGGGTGCGGGGGGGTCTGGATGGGTGCGGGGGGGTCTGGATGGGTGCGGGGGGTTCTGGATGGGTGCGGGGGGGTCTGGATGGGTGCGGGGGGTTCTGGATGGGTGCGGGGGGGTCTGGATGGGTGCGGGGGGGTATGGATGGGTGCGGGGGGGTATGGATGGGTGCGGGGGCGTATGGATGGGTGCGGGGGGCGTATGGATGGGTGCGGGGGGGGGGGGTGTCTGGATGGGTGCGGGGATGGTCTGGTTTGGGGGGGGGGTGGGGGGAGTGAAGGCGCAGCCGCTGCCTCAGAACTTACCCACGGTGGCGACAGTCTCCAGCTCCTCCATCCGGTACTCCCGGCTCTGGCGCGGGGCTGCCGGGGGAGGCGGTAAGTCCCCGGCGCCCGCCTCTCCCTCCTTGGGCCCGGCCACCGGAACCGCAAGCCGGTCTCGGCCGGCGCCTTGACTCGCAGCGCTGCCATTTTCCCCTCAGCTCAGCCGCATCAATACAGAGAGCACATGGACCGAGCGGCCGCGGCTCGCTGTTAATACCTGCTGCTGGCTCTGTGGGTGTGTAAACCCGAGCACCGGACCCGCGGAAATTCAATAAAAAAAACTTTTAAATCCCTCCACAGGTTGTCAGAGCATTTCCACTCGCCATTAACCGCCGGCAGGCTGCTGGGGGAGGGGCTAGGGGAAGGGGCGGGGCTTTGGAGATATGGGCGGGACCAACGGGGAATAGGCGGGGCTTTGGCAAAGGGACTGGGAGGGACGGCGGCTTGAGAGGGGCGTGGCTTATCAGAAGGTGGCGTGGTTTAGTGGAAGGGGCGTCGTTTGTGAAGCGGGCTTGTGCCGGGACGGGTGCGGGAGAAGGGCGGGGCTTCCAGAAAGAGGCGGGGCTTGGGGAAGGGGCGTGACTTGTCAAGAGGCCCTATGGAGGAAAAAGGGCGAATGAGGGCGAGGCGTCGAGGGGAAGGGTGGGGCGTGGTTGTGAAAGGCGTGGCGGAGCATAAGGGCGGTGTCTCGGGATTGGGGGCGGGGCTGAAGACCGGGGCGGAAGATGAGGGGAGGGCGCGGGGGGGGGCTCGGTTGGCTGGTGACCGTTAGCTGACAGGTCAGGAGGCCAGGCCGAGCGCTCCTCCGCGCGAGGCTTTAAGCTCCGCCCCCCTTTCTGTTCCTCTGGCGGTTCCAATTTGAAATCTGGCCACGAGACAGGAGTCCGCTCATGCGCCGCAACTGGCCGCCTGGACCCCTTGATTGACAGCCTCAGCGGGAGGAGCGTCAGGCTTTGGCCCCACCCTCCGTCTCCTGACTGGTGGAGGACCTGGCACGTCCCGACCGCAGTGGCACGCCCCCTTCCCCCTCATGTCAATCAAACTCCAGATGAGGGTTGGGTTGGGCATTGAGTGTCTTTGGTTCACCCAATTCTTTGCTCTTTCTTCACCCAATACAACATTAAGGTTAATTGAGTTAAATTTGAACAGGTTGATACCTTCCAGCCTCTTGGGACACTCATCAAGGAAGATGTAGAGTCTACCAAAGAAATTTGTGTCGCCAGCAACTGAGTGAAGTGCAGAGGGATCTAGGTGTTTTAGGGCATAAATCACAAAACGCTAGCAGCATATTGGATTCATCCAATATGTGTGTCATGGACAGTCAAGCGGATACACAAGTGGGTGTTCGAGGAAGCTGGTCTTAAGAGGAACTTGTTTGAGGCAGTGATGTCGAGGCAATGATATCAAGGAGGCTCACATATTTTGGGCACAGGATATGAACAGGATGGAAGTGTTTGGAAAAAGAGGCAATGCAAGGAGAAATACCTGGAAAATGTACACAATATCAGAAACTATCAATGTCAGAAATATCAGGAACTGTAAAAGGTTGTGAACGAAGCCCAGTCCATCACGCAATCCAGCCTCCCATCCATTGACTCTGTCCACACTTCCCGCTGCTTTGGCAAAGCAGCCAGCATAATTAAGGACCCCACGCACCCCGGACATTCTCTCTTCCACCTTCTTCCTTCGCGAAAAAGATACAAAAGTCTGAGGTCACGTACCAACCGACTCAAGAACAGCTTCTTCCCTGCTGCTGTCAGACTTTTGAATGGACTTACCTTGCATTAAGTTGATCATTCTCTGCACCCTAGCTATGACTGTAACACTACATTCTGCACTCTATTGTTTCCTTCTCTATGAACGGTATGCTTTGTATAGCGCAAGAAACAATACTTTTCACTGTATGTTAATACATGTGACAATAATTAATCAAATCAAAAACATGGACTGGCCTCTCTCTGGGACACGTAGTGAGGGCAGCGGGGAATAGAGACCATTGTTACTGACTCAGTCTGCACACCCATCTGGGGTTGAGAATTCCAAATGTTCACCACCCTCTGAGTGAAGAAATTCCTCCTCATCACCTCAGTCTTAAAATGGTGTACCCCTTATTCAGAAACTGTGTCCCCTGGTTCTAGACCCCAACCCCCACAGCCAGGAAAAACATCCTGCATCCACCCAGGTAAACTCAGAGAATTGGGTATGCTTCAATGAGATCAACTCTCATTCTTCTAAACTCTGGAGAATATATGCCTCGAGTCCCAGGGCAATCCTGCCACCCCAGGAATTAGTCTGGTGAACCGTTGTTGCATTCCCTCTATGGCAAGCATATCCTTCCTTAGGTAAAGAGACCAAAGCTGTGTACAATACTCCAGGTATATTCTCGCCAATGTTCTACGCAATTGCAGCAAGGCTTCCTTACCCCTGTACTCAAACCCTCTTGCAATAAAAGCCAATATACCATTTGCCTTAATTGCTTACTGCACCTGAAATCTTCATGTCTGATGATAGGTCCATTGGGAGTTCAAATGGGTGCGTGATCCGTCCAACGGCTTCCACTGATCCTGGGTTCCTGTTGTGGGAGGAAAGTTAGATGCTTTCAGGGGGACTTTGAAGGGAGGACAGAGGACTCGAAGGGAACGCTGGAGGTGGTGAGGGTGCCCAATCGCTGTGTGGGTAGGGGGTAATTCCTAGGGCGGGATCCTCGATCTTGGAGGTAAATGTAAAGACACTCATCCCCTAGGTCCAGCAAGTCCTCTCCTGGATGTAGCTGCCCAGTTTCCCAAGGCTGAAGAAATCCAATCAGCTTCAGTTAAAACCAGAAATGGGAGGGTTTGGATCTGAAGGTTGAAATCTGGTACTCTGATAGGCAAAACTACACTACAGTATGTATAGATCCCGTGCTCTATTACTCTCACCTCTAATATCACAGGGTTGTGGATTCAAATCCATTCTAGTGACATCAACACAAAATCAATCACTCGAGAGCAGTGGTAAGGGAATGCTGCACTGTTGGAAGTTCTATCGTTTAGATGAGAACATAGAATCCCTACAGTGCAGAAGAAGGTCATTTGGCCCATCGAATCTGCACCAACTCTCCGACACAGCATCTTACCCCTGCCCTATCCCTGTTACCCCACAGATTTACCCCACTAATCCCCCCTAACCTACACATCTTGGGACACTAAAGGGCAATTTAGCATGGCCAATCCACCTAACCCGCACATCTTTAGACTGTGGGAGGAAACCGGAGCACCCTGGAGGAAACACACACAGACACAGGGAGAACGTGCAAACTCCACACAGACAGTGACCCGAGGCCAGACTTGAACCTGGGTCCAAAGCATTGTGAGGCAGCAGCGCTAACCACTGTGCCACCATGCCGCCATGAGAGATCTTCAACCGAGGCTCATTTTGCCTTTTCAAGTAGATGTAACAGATCCCGGTACATTTTCAAAGAAGAACAGGGGCGTCTTGTCCAAAATTCGTCCCTCAGTCAACCTTGCTTTCCAAAAAAACTGGATATCTAGTTATTACTGCATTGTTGTGGGAGTTCCTGTGTGCAGATTAGCCACCCTGTTTCCTGCATAACTGACCACCTTTTTTCACTTCATTCTTACGTTCTTTGGGATGTTCTGAAGTTGTGAAAGTGCTATATGAATTTAACATCAGTGCAAGTATCAGAAGTCCGTGATTCTAAGTAGATATGAGTATTTCCCAGAATAGTGGGTATCTCATTTTAGACAGAGATGAGGAGGAATTTATTCCCTCAGAGGGTAGTGAATCTGTGGAATTCCTTACCTCAGAGGTCTGTAGAGACTGCATCGTTAAGTATGTTCAAGGCTGAGATAGACAGATTTTTAATGAGTTTTGGAATCAAGGGTTATAGGAATAAAGCTGGAAAGTGGAATTGATTTGATTTATTTAATTTGATTGATTATTGTCACATGTATTAACATACAGTGAAAAATATTGTTTCTTGCGCGCTATATAGGCAAAACATACCGTTCATAGAGAAGGAAACGAGAGAGTGCAGAATGTAGTGTTACAGTCATAGCTAGGGTGTAGAGAAAGATCAACTTAATGCAAGGTAGGTCCATTTAAAAGTCTGACAGCAGCAGGGAAGAAGCTGTTCTTGAGTCAGTTGGTACGTGACCTCAGACTTTTGTATCTTTTTCCCGAAGGAAGAAGGTGGAAGAGAGAATGTCCGGGGTGCGTGGGATCCTTAATTATGCTGGCTGCTTTGCCAAGGCATCGGGAAGTGTAGACAGAGTCAATGGATGGGAGGGTGGTTTGCGTGATGGATTGGGCTACATTCACGACCTTTTGTAGTTTCTTGCAGTCTTGGGCAGAGCAGGAGCCATACCAAGCGGTGATACAACCAGAAAGAATGCTTTCTATGGTGCATCTGTAAATGTTGGTGAGAGTCGTAGCTGACATGCCAAATTTCCTTAGTCTTCTGAGAAAGTAGAGGCGTTGGTGGGCTTTCTTAACTATAGTGTCGGCATAGGGGGACCAGGACAAGATATTGGTGATCTGGACATCTAAAAACCTGAAGCTTTTGACCCCTTCTACTTCGTCCCCATTGATGTAGACAGGGGCATGTTCTCCTTTACGCTTCCTGAAGTCGATGGCAATCTCCTTCATTTTGTTGACATTGAGGGAGAGATTATTGTTGCCACACCAGTTCACCAGATTCTCTATCTCATTCCTGTACTCCGTCTCGTCATTGTTTGAGATCTGACCCACTACGGTGGTGTCTTCAGCAAACTTGAAAATCGAATTGGAGGGGAATTGGAGGGACCACACAGCCATAGGTGTACAAGGAGTATAGTAGGGGGCTGAGAATACAACCTAGTGTGGCACCGGTGTTGAGGATTATCGTGGAGGAGGGGTTGTTGCTTATCCTTACTGATTGTGGTCTGTGAGTTAGGAAGTTCAGGATCCAGTTGCAGAGGGAGGTGCCAAGGCCCAGGCCACGGAGTTTGGAGATGAGTTTCGTTGGAATAATAGTGTTGAAGGCTGAGCTGTAGTCAATAAATAGGAGTCCGACATAGGTATCCTTGTATTCTAGGTGGATTTGAGGATTTTCATATCAGATCTATCATGATCTCATTGAATGGTGGAGCAGACTTAATGGGCCGAATGGTCTATTTCTGCTCCTACGTCTTAGGAGCAGAAGCAGGCCATTTCAGATGGACTTAAACTTTTTTCCCATGTGGAGGGGAGGCTAATGTCCTCTTATCGGAACTGAGAATTTGACCCATATCCTGGCAGTGCATCTGCTTTATTATTTACATAATCAGATGCCCATCAATCTTCAACTGACCAGCAAAGGCAAGATGTTGAGAATATACCCATTAACCTACCAAGTAGTTTCCTGCGGAACTGGAGTTGGCTCAAGGATCATACTCTAATTGACTTCTGGGACCAATTCAACTGCCCTCGAAGCTTTTTTTCATAAAACCAGCAAAGATTTCAGATCAGATCAACTTGACCCCCCCCCCCCCCCACCCCACCCCGGCCACTGATCATTAACTTCAGAGGACAACGACAATGATTTATTTTGAAAGCGATCATCGGCCACAATCATTTGATACACAGTATCCGATGTCTCGGAACGGGGGTGGGGAAAATTAACCTTTCGGATCCCCTGAGACCCACTTCATTAGGGTGAGTAAACCAATATCAGTGCAGATATCAGATGTCTATAATTCTTGGTAGATAGGCATGGCTGAAAGCGAGTAGTTGAACAAACAAAATCAAATACACAGTTACAGAGCGCCATGCAGTTGGCATGTAGGAATGTTGTGACTGTATAATACTATTCATTCTCAATAAAACCCTATACAATGTAAGTAATCATTATAATATCATAAAACACCAAATTAATTGAAGTCACAAAGCATAAGCTGTAAAAGCCAGTTTTTAGACCAATATACTAATTTGACTAAAAATTACGTCCAGTATTGAGATTCAAGTAAGTGTCAGACAGCTTAGTATGCATAATGCCTGCAAAAAGTGTTCAAGGATGTAATCCTCTCTCGTGGTTTGGATTACTATGTAAACCATTCAACCTTTACTCCGCTATCATAACCCAGAACCTTTCGGCCTGTTACACACCACATATTTCAGTTCTGTGTTCGGATAGAGGTTTCACACCTGAATATCAAACTCGTCTGTTTTCTCCACAGGCACCGCTAGGTTATTCAGAGCCTTGTCTGCTTTTGTTGTATATTTACTGACTGTGGTTGATTTTGGTTGTTCTCATCCAAAGTAATTTTCGTCAGGGCTGAAGGGAGATTCGTTACCTTGGGTATGAGCAAGTGATCCGCATGACTGCCAAGAAACTGGGGAAGTGCTATGCTCGGAAAGAGACATGAGATGGATAGATCCCTGCTATGCCTGCACTTTGAGTGACCTAGCTTGCCACTTCCCCCTCTTCAAGTCATTATAAGCCCAGAACACAAATAACTTACGCCTGCTGACAAATTGATCAGATTCATTATTCTTATTATTTTCTTATTATTTATTAGTGTCACCAGTAGGCTTACATTAACACTGCAATGAAGTTACTGTGAAAATCCCCTAGTCGTCACACTCCGGCGCCTGTTCGGATACGCTGAGGGAGAATTTAGCATGGCCAATGCACCTAACCCGCACGTCTTTCAGACTGTGGGAGGAAACCGGAGCACCCGAAGGAAACCCACGCAGACAGGGGGAGAACGTACAGATTTTGCACAGACAGTGACCCAAGCCAGGAGTCAAACCTGGGTCCCTGGCGCTGTGAGGCAGCAGCGCAAACCACTGTGCCACCCCTAAACTGTATAACTTACCTCCTCTTGTTATTTTTTATATTAGAGTGGAATGCTTTTGGAGAAGTGGACACAATTGAGAAATTTTCCATGCTGACAAAGATTATGAACATAATCAGAGATAACTGATCTAATTTGGTTCAATCTTTCACTCAGTTCCTCATTCAATATTCATAGGGAACAGTGAGTTTTCCCACAGGCCGCCTGTACATTTTGTTCCATACTGTGAATATCAGTGGTGAAGAAAGTACCATGAGATAAACTGTAAGATAAAAGTAGAGTTTATTTTACACATAGGTGCCTGCCATGGCCCAGTGGGTAGCACTGTTACCTATGAGTCAGAATGTAGGCTTCATAACTTTATCACAGAGCATATGATGTAGACTGGCACTTGCTGAGAGAGAGGTGTCATCATTTGGATGGGATATAAACCTGAGGCCCTATCTGTCCTCTCAGCTGGCCGTTAAAGATTCCATGGCACTAGTTTGAAAAAAAGTAGGAGAGCCTTTCCTCGTGGTCTAAATTGTCGTGATTATGGTGTCTGTCTCTTTAAGGCAGTACAGCAGAAGAGGGTCACCTGATTTGAGGGACCAATGGGAACCTAGAGTGAGCAATCACCCCAGACAGTGGAGTCCTCTCTCTTGAGAAGAGTACATCTGGAAGCCATATAGTAATCATATAAAGACTGGAGCAGCTTATCTAAAACAGCCTGCGGCTGCAAACCCCTGTGCCAAGTTTCTCTTTCTCAATAAATACCTTTTCTTCCTAACAAAGTCCGGTAGAAGGGTGCCACACTGCATGACTCATTGGCAACAAGGATGGGACCAATTGGGTGGCACAGCCTACCAGTGAGCACCAATTAAGTTGAAGTTTGGAAAAGGGTGATACTCACCCAAGTGCAAATCCCTGTGTCAAGTTTCTTTTTATCAATAAATATCTTTTCTTCCTAACAAAGTCTGTCATCTCTTGACGGTACCAGAAGTGTGCTGCACTACATAACGTATAGGCGACAAGGATGGGATCAATTGGGTGACACAGCCTACCTGTGAGCACCCAATTGAATTGAAGTTTGGAAAGCAGAAATACTCATCTGAGTGCCTGTTTTAGGGGTAATAGACTGAGAGAGAGTTGTCAAGGTAGTGCCATACCCTGAGTTGCAGACGAAATAACAATTGGCAGATCAAGAGTTTGGAATGAAATAGAAAATTAAAATGAAGAGTTTGGCCTCCAGGAGCAAGAGAAGTAAAACTTGAGCTAAAGAGAAAAGGACAGGAGTGTTTTAAATAGAAAGTAAATATAACCTGCTAATCACTGGGCTGCACGTGGCACAGTTGTTAGCAGCGTTGCCTCACAGCGCCAGAGACCGGGTTCAATTCCCGGCTTGGGTCACTGTCTGTATGGAGTTTGCACATTCTCCCCATGTCTGCGTGGGTTCCCTCCGAATGCTCCGGTTTCCTCCCAGTCCAAAGATAAGCGGGTTAGGTGGATTGGCCATGCTAAATTCCCCCTTAGTGTCAGGGGGACTAGCGAGGGTAAATGCATGGGGTTATGGGGATGGGGCCTGGTGGGATTGTGCTCAGTGCAGACTCGAGGGCCGAATGGCCTCCTTCTGTACTGTAGGATTCTATGATTCTATAAAAAGAGTAAGAAAGTCTCACAACACCAGGTTAAAGTCCAACAGGTTTATTTGGTAGCAAAAGCCACTAGCTTTTGAAGAGCTGCTTCTTCATCAGGTGAGTGGGATTTCAGTTCACAAACAGGGCATATAAAGACACAAACTCAATTTACAAATTCACATCTATAAAAAGAGCCATGGCCCAGATTTAAAAATGAGAAATTTGGGTAGAAGGCAGAGTTCTGCTGCAGTTAGATAAGCTCAAAGGCTAAAAAGAGGGGGTGGGCGAGAGCCTCAGGGAGTTGCAGGACTTTTTCCAGAAACATGGAAAAGTGAGAAGCTGAGATTTGCTGATCTCCCAATCTGAACAGAGCCTGCAGGGGGTCTGGATAGTGATCCTTGCACTGAGGGACTGCAGGCAGTGAAGATTGGCAGTTTTGGAACAAAAGAAGTTCTGCCAGACAAAAAAAAGAAAACTATGGAAATCACTGTAGAGGTCTTCTAACAGAGCAAAAGAGAAGTTGACAGTTTTAAAAAGGAGGGTAGTTTCCTGCCAAAACTCCAAAAGTGTGGGAAAAGCACTGACCAGAGAAACAGCCAATGTAGCAGTTAAAAGAAAAGGAAAGTTGACTGTTTTAAAGTGCTAATGCCATTTAAAGTTGTACAACAACAAGAGTGGACAAAGGACAAGGGACAGCAGAGGAAATTAAGGCATCAAAGAAGAAGCAACGTGGAATACAAAGGAAGTAATAAGCCTTCAAGGAAGAGGCAATGCCAGACTCTCAGGCAGTGAAAGATTCCGGAGAAGGGTTGCAGGCAAACCGCAGAGAGGGTGAAGCACTGAAAGATCCCGAAGAAACGGGCGCTGAGAAATCCTGGAGTGGTAGAAGCACTGGAAACCCCAGTGGGGATCTGGGTTCGAATCTCGGCAAATGGTGGAATTTGAATTCAATAAAAAATATTTGGAATTAAGAATCTACTGATGACCATGAAACCACTGTCAATTGTTGGAAAAACCCATCTGGTTCACTAATGTCCTTTAGGGAAGGAAATCTGCCATCGTTACCTGGTCTGGCCTACATGTGACCCCAGAGCCACAGCAATATGGTTGACTCTTAACTGCCCTCGGGCAACTAGGGATGGGCAATAAATGCTGGCCAGCCAGCGATGCCCATGTCATAGAACCATAGAACCCCTACAGTACAGAAAGAGGCTATTCGGCCCATTGAGTCTGCACCGACAACAATCCCACCCAAGCCCTACCCCCATATCCACCTGCTAATCCCTCTAACCCTCATATTTACCCGCTAATCTGCGCATCCCGGGAGAGTAAGGGGCAATTTAGCTTGGCCAATCAACCTAACCTGCACATCTTTGGACTGTGGGAGGAAAACAGAGCACCCGGAGGAAACCCACGCAGACACGGGGAGTATGTGCAAACTCCACACAGACAGTGACCCGAGCCGGGAATCGAACCCAGGTCCCTGGAGCTGTGAAGCAGCAGTGCTAACCACTGTGCTACCGTGCCGTCCCACAAATTCATTTTTAAAAACCCTTAATTGGTCGGGTAGTGATCAGTGGTCTGTTTCCACCATCGCCGAAATAATATTTGTGGCTGGAGTAGTTGGAATGAAGGAGGCCTTCTTGCTACTTAATGATCTCAAGTGAAAAGTTGGGGAGGAAGCAGGGTTGTCTCCTTTATCGGGTGTCCTATGTCCATTGGAGCACTCCCCCAAAATGTTACCCCCTCCACTTTGTGACCATCCACTGGGCCTCCAAATCACAATCCCTATGTCCTTCCTGCCACCAAACCTCCAGTCCCTGGGGCCTCTCATTCCAACCCAAACAAAGTCTTGATTTACTTCAGCCTGTATCCATGTTATCTTCCTTCTCGGGACTCCCTGTCCCGGCAGTGGCCGCAACTGAATTCGGATGCTGCTGAGACTAGACTGCCCCTGTTCAATCTGATTAGCTGGCTGCTCTTGCCAGCTGGCATAGCTCTTGGCAGCTATGACTCTATGACTCTTGAGGGCGGTATTCCTGCCCCAAAATCCCACCATTACCTCACTAAAGCCACCTCTGGCATATTATTGCTGTGGGCAAAAACCGAGCCCTATGTGTCTCAATGTCAAATTTCCTATGATAACAAGCGAGTGAAGTCGCTTGGAACACTGTATTATGTCAAAAGTACCATATAAATGTAAATTATTTTTATTGTGCTATGTTTTCAGTGACAGGAATTAAAAAGCAAACAGCCAGTGGCAGTCCCAAGCCTGGAGTTTATTGTTTTAAACATTTTTTAAAAATAGAAATACATATAGGAATAAATCTGCAGGGCGGCACGGTGGCACAGTGGTTAGCACTGCTGCCTCACAAGCGCTAGGGACCTGCGTTCAATTCTCAGCTTGGGTCACTGTCTGTGTGGAGTCTGCACGTTCTCCACGTGTCTGTGTGGATTTCCTCCGGGTGCTCCGGTTTCCTCCCACAGTCTGAAAGACGTGCTGGTTAGGTGCATTGGCCATGCTAAATTCTCCCTCAGTGCACCCAAACAGGCACCGGAGTGTGGTGACTAGGAGATTTTCATTGCAGTGACTTCAGTAACTTCATTGCAGTGTTAATGTAAGCCCACTTGTGGCGTTAATAAATAAACTTAAACCATAGCTCATTGAATGGCTGAATGTGAAAAACAGGCTGGAACTCTTGATCAGAACTGTCCTAATGAAAGATATCATCCCAAAGAATTAACTTATCTTTCTCCTTCAGATGCTGACTGCCCTGCCCCCTGCCACTAGCCACCTCCCCCCAATCCCCCACCACTGTTCCCTGCCCAACCCTAAGCACTCTCCGCAGTTAGCTCACATTTTCAGCATACTTGTCTCTTGTACTCATTTCCCCTTTTCATTGTGAACAAAATCATGCAGAAATAACTTGTTTCTATCCAGGGAAAGGCAAGAGCTATATCTCCAAGTAACTCGACTTGCTAAATCTCAAAGGGTAGCTATTACAGTCGTGTCACAGTGGGGGTTGATGGCAGTTTTGCACGATGCATGTTTTATTCCATCTGGTTTAGCTTGCATGTAAGGTGGCAATTAACTTTTGTCTCTCCTCACAGGGCAATGCTACTTCATTCTTATCAGTGGAGGGTACTGCACTGGGGAAACTGTGCAGCACCAAGACAGATCTTGGCATTCTGTATTCCGATACTGCCTATCCAACGAGGAAACATAATCTTGCAATGTTTCACGTGACTCGACAGAGAAGCTCACAAAGAGCTCGAAGAGTAATCTTAGAGAACAAAATGCGTTGACCAGTCAGCTGTTTGCTCTTGACGGAAGCATTTCAGAGAAACCTCTTGCATATCCTTCCCCATTGCCTTTTGCTATTTTTAAAACATCATAGATATCATAGAATCTCTACAGTGCAGAAGGAGGCCATTCGGCCCATCGAGTCTGCACCAACCACAATTCCATCCAGGTCCTATCCCCATAACCCCGTGCATTTACCCTAGCTGGGCGGCACAGTGGTTAGCACTGCTGCCTCGCAGCACCAGGGTCCTGGGTTCGATTCCCGGCTTGGGTCACTGTCTGTGTGGAGTTTGCACATTCTCCCAGTGTCTGCGTGGGTTTCCTCCGGGTGCTCCAGTTTCCTCCCACAGTCTGAATGATGTGCTGGTTAGGTGCATTGACCCGAGCAGGTGTTGGAGTGTGGCAACTAGGGGAATTTCACAGTAACTTCATTGCATTGTTAATGTAAGCCTTGCTTGTAACTAATAAATTAACTTTAACTTTAGCTAGTATCCCTGACACTAAGGGCAATTTAGCATGGCCAATTCGCCTAACCCGCACATCTTTGGACTGTGGGAGGAAACCCACACAGGGAGAACGTGCAGACTCCACACAGACAGTGACCCAAGCTGGGAATTGAACCCGGGTCCCTGGCGCTGTGAGGCAGCAGTGCTAACCACTGTGCTACTGTGCCGCCCCACGGACTCTTTGCAAACAAAATACAATCTTATGAATCATAATTAACAATTGCATGTACATAAATCTGGAAATAACCAATGAACAACTTATTTTTCTTTCTATGATACATCCATTACGAATATTTTCACAGTAATAAGTTTAATTTCACAGCAACATTCCATGTGAATGTCTCAGCCACAAAACATTATTGTCAATGATAACAACCAGCCATCCTTCACCACAATGTAGCAGTCTTATCTGTATTTATACACAGTTATCTGCCGCAGGCTTTCTGTTCTTTATTTTATCAATGATATTCTACTCCTCTGACCCTTTTCTGTCCTTTTCATCCCACACAATAGCAATAGATAAGAAATGTATTCATCCAGCCAGAGAGATCCTAATGTAGCATCCAGTTTTTTTTCCCACAATGATTCTTAGAATCACTTTTTACATCTTTTCCCTCATATCTTCCTACTTCTACAAGGTTTCTCCCAAGTGGTATCAGCGTTGGAGTAGGTTTCTGACGTTCAGTTGAAGGCTGAACAATTGTTTGTAGTTGACACCCAGGAAACCGTACAATCCCAACAGTGCAGAAGGAAGCCATTTGGCCCAACGTGACTGCAGCCACTCTCCGAAAGAGCACCTTAGCCAGGCCCACCTCCCCCTCCCCCACCGCCCTCCCTATCACTGCTCAGATGGGCAGCATGGTTGGTCCAGGCTTGGAGGGCCAAAGGTCCTGTCTCTGTGCTGTAATTTTCTTTGCTCTTTGTTCTTTATAAACCCGCACATCCACCATGGCCAATCTATCCAATCTACACATCTTTGGACACTAAGGGGCAATTTATCATGGCCATTCCACCTAACCTGCACATCTTTGGACACTGAGGGGCAATTTATCATGGCCATTCCACCTAACCTGCACATATTTGGACACTAAGGGGCAGTTTAGCATAGTCAATCCACCCTAACCTGCATATCTTCAGAGTGTGGCAGGAAACCAGAGCACCCGAAGGAAACCCCACACAGACACTGGGAGAATGTGCAGACTCCATACAGACAGTCAGCAGTGAGGCAACAGTGCTAGCCACTGTGCTACTGTACTGCCCCTTTGACCTTGAGAGCGCAGCATCCTGCCAATACAATGATGGTTTGGCTCAGCTGACGTTTGGGCACCATTGGTTGAGGAGACAGCAGGGAGCGGGTGTGTTACCATCCTGAGTTAGGGCAACATTATGCCACTACCATGGTTCTGTAGATCAACACTATGTGAAAATGTGCAGGACCTGTGATGCGATTGGAAAGTCACTCACACTGTTCCTCCAAGCCTTTCAGAAAGGAAGAAGAGAGCTGGAATTACACCACTTTAAACTTCAATCAGAGATGCCACTACTAGTGATCGCCGTCAACGTTGTAATTGGAGGTTGACTCTGTGTTTGGTCTACAGTGTCTGTCACTGTCAAGGTTGCAGGAAGCTTCAGATCAGGACTTTACACAGCTGAACCAGGAGTTTCAGCAGATTCCATTTCCGGTGGATCGGTTCTCCCCAACAGCTGGTCCACATGCTTCCTCCAGATGACATCATCTCTAGTTTGGACAGTATTCAAGAAAGGTCCGGTCTATGGCAGGAACCCATTTCTCTCCTGTGGAGTAATTCCTAGCGGAAACTCCTTGACTTTGGTGGAAGATACGATATTCTGCATTACTTTTCCACCATTCTGTCTGCCTTGTTGTTGCTGTGGTGCGATTTCTTCCGTTTTCAGAGGTTTCAACACTGACCCTTACAATATGGTCTGCTTGTGTGTTATCTTTCATCTCCTTGTTTAGCCACAGATGCATTTTCATAGTATGTCTACAGTGCAGAAGGAGACCATTCAGCCAATCTAGTCTACACCAACTCTCTAACAGGGCATCCCATTCAGGCCCTATCCCCGTAGCCCCCACGTGTTTACCCCGCTAATTGCCCTATTCTGCACATCTTGGGACGCTAAGGGGCAATTTAGCGCAGCCAATCTATCTAACCTGCACATCTTTGGACTGTGGGAGGAAACCGAAGCACCCAGAGGTAACCCGCAAAGACACGAGGAGAGCATGCAAACTCCACACAGGCAATCACCCAAGGCTGGGATTGAACCTGGATCCCTGGCACTGTGAGGCCGCAGTGCTAACTACTGTGCCATCGTGCCGCCCACGTTTTCCCCTCTTACAGATTTTCAAAACCTTTCGTAGCTTCAAAGGCTTCTGTTAGGTTACCTCACAGGCTTCCCTTCTCAAGCAAATAAAGAGACCAAGCCTGTTCATCCCTACCTAATATGCAAACCCGCGCATTCCTGGCATCATCCCTGTAATTTTTCTTACACCTTCTCCTATACCTCGATACATTTTTTATGATATGTTGACCAGAATTGCATGCAGCACTCCAAGTATGGCGTAACCAGGGTTGATACAAGTTTACCATACCTTGTTTACTTTACAATTCTTTTAAAGTTAAAGTTTATTTATTAGTCACACGTAGGTTTACATTAATATTGCAGTGTAGTCACTGTGAAAATCCCCTGGTGGCCACACTCCGACACCTGTTCGGGTACACTGAGGGAGAATTTAGCATGGCCAATGCACTTAACCAGCACATCTTTCAGATTATGGGAGGAAACCAAAGCACCCAGAGAAAACCCACGCAGACATGGGGAGAATGTGCAAACTCCACACAGACAGTAACCCAAGCCGGGAATCGAACCCGAGTCCCTGGCGCTGTGAGACAGCAATGCTAACCACTGTGCCTTCTAGCAATAAGCACAATGGATGTCTATACAGCCAACTTCATCCCACTCTGCTTTTGATATCGCAATGAGATCAATTGGTGCCCCAACTGTGAGCTGACAGACTGCGGGCCAGAGCAATTTCATGTTTTAGGATATTCAGCAGAAAGAACATAAACATTTTTTCTACACCATGAATAAAATCTGATGCCACTCAGCATCCGCACTGTACACCATAAGACCATAAGACCATAAGACATAGGAGCGGAAGTAAGGCCATTCGGCCCATCGAGTCCACTCCACCATTCAATCATGGTTGATTTCAACTCCATTTACCCGCTCTCTCCCCATAGCCCTTAATTCCTCGAGAAATCAAGAATTTATCAATTTCTGTCTTGAAGACGCTCAACGTCTCGGCCTCCACAGCCCTCTGTGGCAATGAATTCCACAGACCCACCACTCTCTGGCTGAAGAAATTTCTCCTCATCTCTGTTCTAAAGTGACTCCCTTTTATTCTAAGGCTGTGCCCCCGCGTCCTAGTCTCCCCTGTTAATGGAAACAACTTCCCTACGTCCATCCTATCTAAGCCGTTCATTATCTTGTAAGTTTCTATCAGATCTCCCCTCAACCTCCTAAACTCCAATGAATATAATCCCACGATCCTCAGACGTTCATCGTATGTCAGGCCTACCATTCCTGGGATCATCCGTGTGAATCTCCGCTGGAGAAGACTGAATATAGCCTCATCAGCCTAAAAGACCGAGGCAACAAACATGGGGACACACTATATAAATAGCGAGTGTGGTTGAAGGATAAAGTGGTGGACAGTTTTAGAAGTGTTGTAGTGCCTGAAACCAAAGTATAGGGCAGTAATCACCAGAGTTCAGAATAGCATTTCCCAATATAGACAGCAGTTTTGTGAGTTACTGTGCATGCAGATTTCATTAGATGTTTCCAAAGAACTGTGCTCGCTCCATAATAAATATAGAAGTTTACTTCTGTGTCCAAAAAAAGCTACGGGAAGTTGGCTTCTTTCTAGAAAGGCAAAGAGGAAGAGACAGAGGTCAAATGTGACAAAATGTCACTCTCTGTTCCTTAATAACTTCACGGATGGAATCTGGTGCCTTCGTCCCTGGCAAATTTGATGTTGGGAGGCATTTAAAAAGACAGGAGAGTGGCAGGTGGAGATTTCTCTGTTTTCTCCCCAGCCCCCCATCCGATTAAGTACATGTCCAGAAGGCCTGTGGATGGCCTTCCCATCCTGTTGTCAATTGAAGTCCTTAAGTAGGCCATTAATGTCCACTTAAAAGCTCCATCACACTGCTGCTGGTATTAAACTTGTGGCAGGGAGGGTTCTTGCCATGTAGGGAGAAGGGGAGGCAATGGCCTAGTGGTATTATCACTACACTATTAATCCAGAAATTCAGCTAATGTTTGGGGGACTTGGTTTCAAATCCCGCCACAGCAGTTGGTAGAATTTGAATTCAATTTTTAAAAATCTGGAGTTAAGAATCTACTGATGACCATGAAACCATTGTCGATTGTCGAAAAAACACATCTGTTTCACTAATGCCCTTTGGGGAAGGAAACCTGCCGCCCTTACCCGGTCTGGCCTACATGTGGCTCCAAAGCCACAGCAATGTGGCTAACTCTCAACTGCTCTTTGAAGGGCCGAGCAAGCCACTCAATACAAGGGTGACTAGGGATGGGCAATAAATGTTGGGCAGCCAGCGATGCCCATGCCCCATCAATGAATAAAAAAAACTTCAAGGATTTTTTTTGTTAAAAAGTTGAATTTGGGATTTCTATTCTTGAACTGTTCAGGAAATCTCATCAAGCACCTGGCCAACATTTATCGTAACTGAAGGTCTCAGCTATGGTTCAGCTGGGAGCTTTCTTGTCTTTAGTTAGAAGCTTATGAGTTCACTTTTGTTGACTCTCAACTGATTGGGAAACGGGGGGACGGGGACGGGGTGGTTTCTGCTGACAGCCTCCCACCCCACCAACCGTCCTTGCCACTCAACGCCCTGCACATAACAATAACAGCAATTTTTCCCTTGGAGTGAGTTATTAATATCATTAGGAGTTGTCAAGTGGCAGAGAAGTGTTTCCTCACCAGATCCATGGGAGAATTTTCTAAGACCCTTCCTGTGGCCTTTTTGATGGATAGTTTTAAAACATTTCATCCTTTAGCAGCAGGGTATCTGATATCCTCCAAGAAACCTGCCACTGTGCTCAAGTGTCCCCAAATCATGCTACCTGGAAAATCAGCACAGTGAATATAGCGGGGTAGCACAGTGACACAGTGGTTAGCACTGCTACCTCACAGTGCCAGGGACCCGGATTCGATTCCAGGCTTGGGTCACTGTCAGTGTGGAGTTTGCACATCCTCCCCGTGTCTGCATGGGTTTCTGCTGGGTGCTCCGGTTTTCTCCTACACTCCAAAGATATGCGGGTTAGGTGGATTGGCCATGGTAAAATTACGCCTTAGTGTCAGGGGGATTAGCAGAGTAAATACGTGCGGTTAAGGGGATAGGGGCTGGCTGGGATTCTTGTCAGGCGCGATGGGCCAAATGGCCTCCTCCTGCACTGTAGGGCTTCTATGATCTGATATAAGCACACGCACACTTTCCCAAAATGGACACACCCCCAGTTTCTTAATTCCAGAGAACCTTTAGTGCAGCGTTAGCTTGTGGGAATGGGGCAACATGATATGTTTGGTGGTGTGTGGTTGGTGGAAATCCTAAGGTGGGAATGATCAAGCAATACTCGATTGTAGGACCTGACAGTGCTTTCCGAAGATCTTATGAGAATCAGGTGGATGTGGGCATCCACCGGCAAGGCCAAGCATTTATTGTCCATCCCTAATTGCCTTTAAACTGAGTGGCCATTTCAAAGTCACCCACATTGCATTGGGGCTGAACTCACATGTAGGCCAGACTAGGTAAAAATGGCAGATTTCCTTCCCTAAAGGGCATCAGTGAACCAGATGGGCTTTTACAACAATCATGATAGTCTCACAGTCTTCATTATTAAGATAAGCGTTCAATTCCAGATTTATTCAATTGACAATTGAATTAAAGTTCCACCAATAGTCATGGAAGGACTTGGATCCAGGTCTCATTACTCTGGGTCTCGAGATGACTAGTGCAAGGACATAAACACTCTGGCAGCATCTCCCATATTATAATGGCTGACTGAAATCTTGGAGTTGGTTTAAGGAGTGTCTTAAAGGCGGGGAGAGAGAAATAGGAAGGTTTAGGGAAGGAGTTCTGTAGAAGCTCCAACCATTTCCCACCTAAAATGGCAATTGGTGGCCCTATTTACATCTTAGGACTCTGATTTCCATTTTAAAATGTATTTGCTGTCTGAAAATGGCAGGTACTTTGGGCAGTGGGCAAGGAAATAAGCTATTGCTAAATGAACAGCTGATGTGCTTGTGTCCAAGGTGAATTGTACCCCTTAAATCACTGCCATCTTGGTAATTAAAAGTTAATTTGAAAAATTTCCATTAAATGTTTACTCTCGCCGGACGATGTATTTCCCATGTCCATATCTCCTTCTGAACAGTTAACATCAACATTCAGCAAAGGTTCAGCATGGTCACATTTGAGAATTTGAGCATAAATGGATCCTGTTTTAAAACATGCCGAAACACGTACATGTAGCACAAAGATGTAACATGTTGATGTCAAATTTTTAAATTTATTCTTTATGTTTATTCATTCGTGGGTCATGGGTGTCGCTGGTTGGCCAGCATTTATTGCCCATCCCTACTTGCCCTTGTTCAGAGGGCAGTTAAGAGTCAACCACATTGCTGTGGGTCTGTAGCACAGACCACATAAGGACGGCAGATTTCCTTCCCTAAAGGACATTAGTGAATCAGACGGGTTTTTCTGACAATCGACAACTGTTTCATGGTTATCAGTAGATTCTTGATTCCCGATTTTAAAAAAAATTGAATTCAAATAACACCGTTTGCCATGGCAGGATTTGAACCTAGTTCTCTAGAATATTCACTGAGTTCTGGATTAATAGTCCAGTGATAATACCACTCAGCCATCGCCTCCCCGTTTAACCCTTGATTATTTTAATGATGGTGTCACCTATTTAATTTACAAATGGGTTTGTGCCACTTTGCCCAAATAGCGAAGAGAGTAACATGATATGGCTGTGTTAAAACATTCGGTAAAACTTCCCGGCCATAGCAGGTAGAAGTCTACAGGATTCATGGGAGGATTGCCAAGTACACATCTTTGTGTGTTTTCCGTTGAATGCCAATGGGGTGAAGTGAGGGGGTTGTGAAGATCGGCTTGTTTATATACAGTGAGCTGATTCACATTTTCAAAACTGGGACATTGAGGTTTGGGAGTAACCACATTCAGCTTCAAATATCTTAACAAATTCTTTTCATTTCTCAGTTTTACTTCTTCCAGTTGTACAAACAGAAAATGGATCTGGATATAGACACACAAGTCCCAGTCTCAAGTTTAGATAGCATGCTTATGTAAACATTCAAAATACACCGTAATGGATGGTGTATTATTAATGTGACTCAGGAACATAACATGACATGAGATTCGAAAAGGCCATTGATCTCAAAATATCTGCTTCCTCACTGTTGTGGTAAAGTAAGAAGTCTCACAACACCAGGTTAAAGTCCAACAGGTTTATTTGGAACCACAAGCTTTTGGAGTGCTGCTCCTTCATCAGGTGGCAACGCCGGCATCTCCACATCATGTTGTGGGTAAAGAAGTTGTTATATTGCTAGACTGGTCTAATGATAACCCCAGTAAATGATCATAGAATACCTACAGTGCAGGACGCCACTCTGCCCATCGAGTCTGCGCTGATAACAATCTTACCCAGGCCCTATCTCTGTAACCCCGCATATTTACCATACTAATCCCCCTGACATTCCGCTAACACTAAAGAGCAATTTAGCATGGCCAATCAACCTAACCCGCACATTTGTTTCGGACTGTGCGAGGAAACTGGAGCACCTGGAGGAAACCCACGGAGAATGTGCAAACTCCCCTCAGACAGTCACAGAAGCCGAGGATTGAACCGGGGTCTCTGGCGCTATGAGGCAGCAGTGCTATGGGGCGGCACGGTGGCACATTGGTTAGCACTGCTGCCTCACAGCACCAGGGACCCAGGTTCGAATCCCGGCTTGGGTCACTGTCTGTGTGGAGTTTGCACGTTCTCCCCGTGTCTGTGTGGGTTTCCTCCAGGTACTCTGGTTTCCTACCACATTCTGAAAGACGTGCTGGTTAGGTGCATTGACCCGAACAGACGCCGGGATGTGGCGACCAGGGGACTTTCACAGTAACTTCATTGCGGTGTTAATGTAAGCCTTACTTGTGACTAATAAATAAAGTTTAACTTTAACTAAACATTGAGTCATTGTGTCGCCCCCATGATATGAATTTGAATCCCACCGTGGTTTGGAATATCTATAGTTTCTGTCAGAATTAAGCCAATTCAGAAATATGCTTCAGGAATGGAAACCTACCATCCCCACCTGGCTTATGTGTGAGTTTGATCCGCCAACCCCGCAGCTGTGTGATTAACTTTTAAATGTTCTTGAAATGGCCTAGCAAGCCATTCAATTGCCGCCATCTTCACTGGTCAACGAATGGTGTATAATAGATAACAGCTTCACCAGTCTTGTCAATGTTGGGAGAATTAATTGTTTTTAAAATAGGCACAATGGGCGTGATCGCACCGGTCTTTCATGCCCCGCTGCTATCGCACGCGAGAATGGAGAATTTGGCGTTCAGCCAAATCTCCATTCATGTGAAAATGGGAGAGTTCCTGATCCATTTTGTGGGTGAGTTTTCATTTCCAATCTTATGGACTTAGACATTGAAAATATGCCCCAGACCATTTCTAACTGCTGCAGCCAATGAGCTGGACTTAATTCGCCAGCCAGCTTGCAGAGGAAGCTATTGTGCATGTGCAGACCTCTAATTCTGCACATGCGCAATTCCAACAGCAGGGTTTTGACAGACAGAGAGAAAGCTGTCAGGCCCCTACTGCTGCAGGCAGCCTGAACAAATTCCACCCCTCTGCAATTGCAGGGGTCCGTGGCTGATTGTGAGCCCCTCAGCACCCGGAAATGCAGCTCGCCATGTCCCAGACCGATCACGCCCCCTCCCCTTTCCTCCCTAATCCAATCGCCTGCAGACTGGCACCGGGCCCCCCCCTCCCCTGACCTGATCACAGGCAGAATGCACAGCGGACAGCCCACCCTCCCCGATTGGGCTACCCCTTCAGGCCCCACCCCTAAAAGCCCCTTCCCTTATAAGTCCCGCCCCTATAGGCCCCACCCCCATAGACTCTGCTCTCTGGCACTGCCGGGTGGACATTGCTAAGTTGCCACACTGGCAGCATCCATGGGGCACCCCTCCTTGCCCTCGGCCTCCCCTGGGCGGGAGGGGGGGGGGCCTTAATGGCCTCTGGTTCTACAGGTGAGGGCAACACAACTGTTCCCCATTCATGGAAAGCAGGTGTTTCCCTTGCCAGACAGAACCTCTCCTGGCGAGGCCCAAAGCATGTGAGCCCAGACGATTAAGCGCAGGGCTTGCTATTAACATGGAAATGAAGATTAGAATTCATTGCCATAATTTATTCAGCCTCTCACCCATTTCCAGCGAGAGGCTGAGCACTCCAGAAATCCGGCTCTCGTAAGATCCCGGGAGTCGAGAAATCAGGCGTGAACCTGATTCCTTGGCTCTTGCGCGATTTTACCGCCCATCGATGGCCGGGGCGAACCGGTAAATTTCCACCTATAGGGCAGGATTTTCCATGATCTTCTGCCCACCGCTGTCAACGGGGTTTCCTGTTCTATGCACCCTCCACCCTGCCCCCCCCCCGCCTGCTGCCAGGAAACCCACGGCAGGCGTTCGCCACTGGTGGGACCGGAAGATCCCGCCAGCGAGAATGGCCAGAAAATTTGGTGTGGAGATGTCGGCGTTGGACTGGGGTAAACACAGTAAGAGTTTTAACAACACCAGGTAAAGTCCAACAGGTTTATTTGGTAGCAAATACCATTAGCTTTCGGAGCGAAGACTGGAGAGTGGGTGAGAAGATAATAGATGGAATACAGTGTGATGAAGTGCAAAGTTATCCACTTTGGGAGGAAATATAGGAAAATAAGAAGATTTGATGAAGGGTGAGAGGCTGGGAACTATTAGCATTCAGGGGACAAGGGTGTTGATTTTGATTTGATTTAATATTGTCACATGTATTAGTATACAGTGAAAAGTATTGTTTCTTGCGCGCTGTACAGACAAAGCATACCGTTCATTGTGTCCGGTGTACACAAATTGCAGAAAATTAAAATGCAGGAACAGCAGGCAATTAGGAAGGGATTGCAGTATAGTGGTAAAGAATTCTTAATATTGCTCAATGCCACACTTAGCCAAAGAGAGTGCAGTTCCTTTCTAAGTGAGTGAATATTCATAGCCATAATAGCTATCCTTGGGCATTTGCTTCATTACTCTGTGAAGAAAGATGCTTCTCAAGCCTTTAATTTCACTTGTGGCTTGTTCATTTTAAACCCGTAATTCTATGCTCACGTTCTCAATCAAAAAGCTTGTTTCTAGAAATATCATCAATACATCGCAGAATTTTAAAAGGAAAGCTTTTAAACAACATGATTCAAATGCAGAATAGTTTATTTACATATATTTTAGACACTGAATCAATGACCTTCCCTCCA
The DNA here is from genome assembly GCF_964213995.1 of Mustelus asterias. NCBI lineage: Eukaryota > Metazoa > Chordata > Chondrichthyes > Carcharhiniformes > Triakidae > Mustelus > Mustelus asterias. The sequence goes on from NC_135810.1 coordinate 115,695,802, forward strand.
TCATAAGATCAGAAGTGGGGATGTTCACTGACGATTGCACAATGTTCAGCACCATTCACTCTCCTCAGGTACTGAAGCAGCCCATGGCCATATGCAGCAAGACCTGATGTACAGTCAGGTTGGGGCTGATAAGAGGTAAGTGACATTTGATGTTTGCTGACAAAAATGTCAGGCAATGACCATCTCCAACAAGAGAGAATGGAACCGTCGCCCCTTGACATTCAATGACATTCACCATCACTGAATCACCTCACTATCAACATCCTGGAGATTACCATTGGCCCGAAACTGAACTGGACCACCCATATAAATACCGTGGCTACAAGAGCGGGTCAGAAGCTGGGAATTCTGTGGCAATTAACTCATCTCCTGATTCTCCAAAGCCTGCCGACTACCTACAAGCCACAAAGCACCACCGCTTTCTCAAGGGCAGTTGGGGAGGGGCAAGTGGGATGCCCTTATCCCAATAAATATTTTTTAAAGAAGTAAGTCAGATTAAAAATATTCTGCACTGAATGATGGGAGATTTGTTACATTTGCTGCCTGACTGGAGCAGCAAAGGCACAGATTTAACTGGAGGGCCAGTGCAGACACAATGGACTGAATGGCCTCCTTTTATAGCATACCAATTCCGTGAATTTGTGATTCTTTGAAGATGGGAATTGAGGAGATACTAAACAAAGTTGCCAAAAGAAATATTACACCCATAGATGTTCAACAAAACCAGGGATAAAGAAAGACGTCCCAAAGTGCTGTATATCCAACGAGGTTACGCATGTCAAGTGTAGGTACTATCACAAAAATCACAATTTGCGCACAGCAAACTTACAGACAAGTTATCAGCCACAATGGGCCACTCAACCCCTTGAGCCTGCTCCACCATTCAAGAAGATCATGGCTGATCTGATTGTGGCCTCAACTACAAATTCCCCCAACTCCTGGTGAGCTTTAACTCCCTTGTTGGACAAGAATCTATCTACCTCTTCGCTAAAAATATTCAATGATCCAGCCTCCATCGCCTTCTGCGGAAAAGATTTCCAAAGATTCATGACCTTCTGAGAGGAAAAAATTCTTCTCATCTCCGTCTTAAATGGGAGACCCCTAGTTTTAGCTATCATACAAACAATAACGTGACGATGACCAGATACTCGGTTTTAGTGATGTTTGTTTTGGGGTAAATATCGGCCAGATCATTAGGAAGAAATGGTGGACAGGTTTTGGGAAGTCAGAAAGTGAGCTACTCACCATATAATACCCAGCCTTCCATCTCCTTTCGTACCCATCGTTCCTCTGGGTGGAATCTTCCTGTTTATCCAAATGGTCTGGAGGCAGGACTGAGAGCTAAATGAGACAATAGTATGTTGGGTCACTTTGCCGCTAAGAGCACACTTGCGAGTGATTTTGGCAGAGGCAAGGTCAAACTGGGCACTAGCTACCCACCCGGCAGCCAATGAGGACAATTGGGGAAGCTTCCGGAATCTTTCTGACATTGAACAGGATCATCACTGTGTCCAAAACCCACCAGGTGTTGAGAGGCATCCTCCTAATGGCAGGTAAGGAGACCATTGACGTTTTCAATATTGCTGCCATCATGGAGCTGCGAGGTTCAGGGAACCACAACTGCAGCCACAAACCATTATGTGGAAGGGCCTCCCTCATGCTTGCTTATCTGCATCAGCAATACCCACAATCCCTGGTGGGTGATAGTAATTCCATGGAATGTCAGGGGCTGATGGTTAAACTTTCTTGTTGGAGATGGTCATTGCTTGGCATAGTGTGGCACAAGTGTCAGTTATCAGCCCAATCCTGAATGTTGTCCCAATCTTGCTGTTCTACCATTACATTGCACAAGTCAGGAGTGTGATGGAATACTCTCAACTTACAAAGAACAAAGAAAATTACAGCACAGGAACAGGCCCTTCAGCCCTCCAAGCCTGCACCGACAATGCTGCCCATCTGAACGAAAACCCCCTCCCCTTCTGGGGACCATATCCCTCTATTTGCATTCTATTCATGTTTAGGGCTCCCCTACCCTGGAGAAAAGACCTTGGTTATTCACCTGATCTATGCCCCTCATGATTTTATAAACCTCTATAACGTCACCCATCATTCTCCCATCCTGCAGGGAAAATAGTCCCAGACTCTCCTTATAATTCAAACCTTCCTTATTAAACGTCCGACAATCGCAAGTTGCTGAAAACAAATAAACGTGTGTAAGCCCCAGCACAGAGATCTGTGAAAAATTAGATTTGGGGGTGGATAAGTTCACTTAGCAAAGGAGCAGAGAGATTCAGAATTTGTTTTGTCATGTCTTGCCTGGAAACATAATGACAAAGACAAGTGTGCAGCATTTTGCACCCTGATGTGTGTCACCAGTGCACTTGCAATGTTTTAATAAGGATGGTAACATCCTTATAAATCTTTTTTGCACCCTTTCCAGTTAATAACATCCTTCCTATACCAGGGCGACCAGAATTGTACGCAGTACTCCAAACATGGCCTTATCAATGTCTTGTACATTTGGAACATAACATAACATAACATGGGCAGCACGGTGGCACAGTGGCTAGCACTGCGACCTCACAGCGGCAGGGATTTGGGCCCAACCCCAGCCTCAGGCGACCGTCTGCGTAGAGCATGCATGCCCTCCCCGCACCTGCACACCTCCTCCCTCCCCCGCCCCGAGCGCTCCGGTCCCCCCCCAACACTCCAAAAGATGTGCGGGCTACCTCGATGATTGCAGCTCGAAGAACTGTCCAGAAGCTCACTGTCCAAGACAAACCAACCCATTTTGACAAAGGGTCATCTGGACTTGAGACGTCAGCTCTTTTCTCTCCTTACAGATGCTGCCACACCTGCTGAGATTTTCAAGCATTTTCTCTTTTGGTTAAAACAACCTACTTGATTGGTATCCCACCACCATCTTAAACATCCACTCCCTCCATTAGCAGCAGCTTATTGTTACAATGTGCACCATCCACAAGATCCACGCACCAAGGATCATTTGACCGCTTCTTACAAATATGCCTACCAACCACCTAGAAAAACAAGGGCAGCAAGGGATGGGAACACCACCACCTGCAAGTTCTCCTCCAAGCCACTCACCATCCTGACTTGCAAATACACCACTGTTACTTCATCATTACCGAGTCAAACTTCTAGAATCCTGTCCAAAACAGCATGACATTGTGAAAGTGACATCAGTGTGGATGATATAGCGGGTACATCGAGGTGGCTCGTCTTTCAACACAGCTAGGAAATGTCCTATAGGCTGGGAATAAGTAAAAATTGTGCAGTTAAGTTTCAGGGTTAGTGTCACAAGTCGGCTTACATTAACACTGCAATGAAGTTACTGTGACAATCCCCTAGTCGCCATACTCCAGTGCCTGTTCAGGTACACTGAGGGAGAATTTAGCATGGCCAATGCACCTAACCAGCTCATCTTTCAGTCTTTGGGAAGAAACTGGAGGACCCGGAGGAAACCCGCGCAGGCACGGGGAGAACGTGCAGACTCCGCACAGATAGTGACCCAAGCCGGGAATCGAACCCGGGTCCCTGGCGCTGTGAGGCAGCAGTGCTAACCACTGTACCACCGTCCCGCCCATGCAAAAGCAGTCTCCCACTGCCATAAATTTTGCAGTCGAGTACCCGGCATTGGGGACATTGCAGGCGTCAGCACACCCGAAATGCAATGGACTAGCCTTGTCCTGGGCGAACTACCTGCTTCACCAAGGTTTCACCCTGCCAGGTAAGTACTGAACTACATTGAAACTTCTGACAATCGCAAGTTGCTGAAAAATAAAAGTGTGCAAGCCCCACCACAGAGAATTCTGAAAAATTAGATTTGGGGATGAATAAGTTCACTTAGCAAAGGAGCAGAGATTCAGAATTTGTTTTGTCATATCTTGCCTGGAAACATAATGACAAAGACAAGTGTGTAGCATCTTGCACCCTGATGTGTGTCACCAGTGTACTTGCAATGTTTTAATAAGGCACCACCCAGGACCTGCCCTTTTATTCCCAGACAATGACTAATCCCCTTCAGCCATCCAATGTTGCCTTTCCCTTATGATTTTTAGTAAACACCGGTTTCTTTTCATTTTTGCATAATTATAGCCTATTTTATTGCTTCAGGCTCCACGTGTCAATGGCAAATGAGCTGTGGCTGCAAATGTGCCACTGGTAGCTAGGCAACTGACTGGGAAGGGAATGCAGTGAACATGATGGGTAACTTGGCAAAGCGTTCAGGAGACCAACCTGATGATTTTCTTCCCCTAGAATTACAGGTACCTCAGAATTAGTTAGAATCTACAATAGCTTGGTATGGCTCCTGCTCTGCTCAAGACCGCAAGAAAATACAAAAGGTCGTGAATGTAGCCCAATCCATCACGCAAACCAGCTTCCCATCCATTGACTCTGTCTACACTTCCCACTGTCTCAGCAAAGCAGCCAGCATAATTAAGGACTCCACGCTCACCGGACATTCTCTCTTCCACCTTCTTCCGTTGGGAAAAAGATACAGAAGTCCGAGGTCACGTACCAACCGACTCAAGAACAGCTTCTTCCCTGCTGCTGTCAGACTTTTGAATGGACTTACCTTGCATTAAGTTGATCTTTCTCTTCACACCAGTTATGACTGTAACACTACATTCTGCATTCTCTCGTTTCCTTCTCTATGAACGGTATACTTTGTCTGTATAGCGCACAAGAAACAATACTTTTCACTGTATATTAATACATGTGTGACAATAATAAATCAAATCAACATGTAAACAGGCCAGTCAGCCCAGCTAGATGATGAAATAAAAATATATTTTTTATTCATTCATGGGATGTGGGTGTCGCTGGCTGGGCCAGCATTTATTGCCCATTCCTGAGGGCATTTAAAAATCAGCCACATTGCTGTGGCTCTGGAGTCACATGTAGGCCAGACCAGGCAAGGATGGCAGATTTCCTTCCCTAAAGGACATTAGTGAACCAGATGGGTTTTTATGACAATCGACAATGGTTTCATCAGTAGACTTTTAAGTCCAGATTTTTATTGAATTCAAATTTCACCATCTGACATGGTGGGATTTGAACCCAGATCCCCAGAGCATTACCCTGGGACCCTGGAATTCTAGTCCAGTGAAAATATCATGAAGCCACCACCTCACCAGCTTGATGTTTCTAGGTGACCAGATCACCAACAACCTGTCCTGGTTCCTCCACGCTGATGCCTTACAAGCCTCTACTTTCTCAGGAGGCTAAGAAAACTCGGCATGTCTGCTACGACTCTCACCAATTTTACTGATGCACCATGGAAAGCATCCTTTCCGAATGTATCCCAGCTTAGTATGGCTCTTGCTCTGACTATGACCGCAAGAAACTACAAAGGATTGTGAATGTGGCCCAGTCCATATAGCAAACCAGCCTCTCATCCATTGACTCCATCTACACTTCCCGCCTCCTTGGAAAAGCAGCCAGTACAATCAAAGACCCCATGCACCCCGGACATACTCTCTTCCACCTTCTTTCGTCAGTAAATATACAAAAGTCCGAGGTCATGTCACTTAAAGTTAAAGTTTAAAGTTTATTTACTAGTGTCACAAGTAGGCTTACATTAACACTGCAGTGAAGTTACTGTGAAAATCCTCTAGTTGCCACACCCTGGCACCTGTACGGGTACACTGAGGGAGAGAATTTAAAATGACCAATGCACCTAGTCAACACATCTTTTGGACTGTGGGAGGAAACTGGAGCACCCGGAGGAAACCCATGCAGACATGGGAAGAACATGCAAACTCCACACAGGGAATGACTCAAGTGGGGAATCAAACCTGGGTCCCTGGCGCTGTGCTAACCATTGTGCCACCATGCCGCCCAAAATGTACCAAACGACTCAAGAATAGATTCTTCCCTGTTGCCATCAGAGTTTTGAAAGGATCTATATTATATGAAGTTGATCTTTCTCTACACCTGAGCTATGACTGTAACACTACATTCTGCACCCTCTCCTTTCCTTCTCCCCGATGTACTCTATGAATGGTATGTTTTGTCTGTATAGTGCAAGAAACAATACTTTTTACTGTATACCAATACACGTGACAATAATAAATCAAATCAAATCAAAATGCTGGTGATTACGCTCAGCGTGAAAGGTTAGCCTTTCTTCCTCCTCCATTTCACCTTATCACCATAGTTCCATTCCATTTTATTCTCCTGTACTTACCTAGATTCCTTTTAAATGCATCCGTGATCTTCACTTCAACTATTATATGTGGTAACTGTAATAAGTCTGCGGAGGCAGAAGTCCCTTCACCAAAATCCCTTTATTTACAAACTCTAACAGCAGCGCACAGAGTGCTAGCAGTTAGCAGTCTACATCCGGGGTGTCAGAGGAACTGACACGCTCGATTAAGTACAAGGCAAAGACTCCCTGATTGGCCCATCAATTGGATCCTGAATCAGGGACATCTTTTTGTGTCCAACCAAATAAACAAAATCAAATTAACTTCGGGACAACTCAAACAGGGGCAGCTCCCTAAAAGGAGGGAACCGCCCGAAACAAAAGACAAAGCGGAAAGGAAACTTAAAACATCAAATTAAAATGTGATCAAGGCGGTCAATAATACACCCCAGTCCCTGCAGTGCCCAGCAGGTACGGAAGGGGATCCTTAATCAGGGAGTTCATACTCCAATAGGCCGACCTCAATGGCCTGATTGAAGTCATTGCAGTAACAAGTTGCACTTTCTAACCTCTCTCCACATAGAGAGGTTCCTCATGAATTCTTTATTGGATTTATTAGTAACTGTCTCGTTTTGATGACCCTCCTCTTCTTTTCTTTTTCCCTAGAATTTTTCAATCCACATATCCTGGACACATATATATATATGTATGTATAAATACATATATATGTGTCCAGGAGGGACTGAAGAGTGATTTTGAACAAAACAATCTAATCTTTAAATTACAGCACAGTCATCCCAATGTAATTTGGGAAGCTTTCCTCTTTCAAAAGTATGTAATTGGCTGCAAAGTGCCCCGGGAAATCCCGAGGTCCTGAAAGTTTTTCTTTACTACAGACAACTCTTTTCATTAAAACCTCAGTGAAATAATTGATTTGATCGATTTTATCATCAACTTTAAATATTATGACTGAGTAATTTGCGACAAAGCTATTATCTGTTATACTCTGCATAGCTGAAGGAAAGATTCACTTCCCCTCAAATGCCTCTGTGACATTCATCTCAACCACACCATGTTGTCGTGAGGTCCACATTCTTACTACACCCAGTGGCACGGTGGCACAGTGGGTTAGCATTGCTGCCTCACGGCACATTCTCCCCCCCATGCCTCGTGGGTTTCCTTCAGGTGTTCTGGTTTCCTCCCACAATCCAAAGATGCGGAGGTTAGATGGATTGGCCATGCTAAATTGCCCCTTTGAGTCAGGGAGGCTAGCAGGGTAAATATATGGGGTTACAGGAATAGGGCCTGGATGGGATTGTGGTCGGTGCAGACTCAATGGGCCGAATGGCCTCCTTCTGCACTGTAGGGATTCTATGCTTCCCCTGAATTCCTTATTGAACTTATTGGTGACAATCGTATATCAATGACCCCTCATTCTGAGTTCTTCCACAAGGGAAACATTTTCTTTGCGTCTCGTTCTCAAAGCCCTCTTTAATTTTTAAAGATTTCTATTAGGCCATTGCTCAATCTCGTCTTTTCACTTTTTCCTGCTAATTACCACCACTCAATTCTGATATCGTGGGTGGAATGTTACGGCTCTCTCACAGCAGGGGGCGGGGCTTTAAAAAGCGGCGACCATTCAAAAGTCCATTGCCTTCGGTCGAACCCTAAAATCCTGCCAGCGTAGTATTCTGCCCATGCTTTTTTTAAACACCTTTACTACTGCCTCTATATCCTTTTTGTAATTTGGAAACCAGGACTGTGCACAATACTTAAGTATGATCTGCACAAGATTCTATATAGGTTTCATGCAACCTCTGTGTTTTTCAAAGCAATTCCTCTAGCATTGAAGCAAAATGCACTCTTGCAATTTTTATAGTATTGTTAAGTTGTGTTGCTACTTATGATAATTTGTTCATCTGTACCTCCTACATTCCTTTGCTTTCTTCTCTACCCCATTTAGACTCTTAGTTCCAAGGACTATGTGATCTCCATCCACTTTGTTAGGGACCAGATCAGAAACCCCAAGGGATATTGCGAAGTTAGACTAGATCCCAACTATTTTTTTTATTTTGGCAGCAGTCTGAGGGGAAGTTGTTTCACTCAGGAGTGATTTTATTGACACACTAGGAAGCTTTTATCAAAACGAACTTTATTTCAAAAATACAGTTTAACTATAACAGAATGAATTAGCTTAACTTTTCCCAGTTGAAATATTTAAACATGACAAGATACAGTTCTTAACTGCTAACCTATCTTTATCGGTTCCAACTCAAGCAATATTCCTCTTATGGACTTAAACTCCTCTTCAAAATCAGTTAGCAAACAACACATGCTGGTACACGGGCTACCAGTTCTCAAGCTTTTAAACACATCTGTAGAGAGAGATACGGAGACCGGACTTTTACCACCACGGGAATCGGAGTGGGCGAGGGGCGGAATATGGAAAGGTCCTTTGACCTCGGGTGGGATTTTACGGTTCCAGGACAAGTGAGGCCATAAAATCCTGCCCTGAGAGACACCTGTCTTCTGACACTCAAACAGCAGCCTCCAAAGAGAGCGAGAGAGAAAGAGGGAAATACCTCTTGCTTCTTCAAGCAGAAACTAAAACTGTTTTTCCCTGTAATCTTAGCTCTGTCCATTCACATGCCTCTGCACCTTGTAAACCTAATCAAACCCCACTGTGAAACCTCAAGGGAAAATGCAAAAATAAACTAAAATCTGAGAGCATTTTTGCTGTCACTAGCCTGTTAGAGCTAGCAATGTTGTCGCCACGGAGAACAAATGGCACCCCAATTTGCACTGAAAACAATACACCCCTCCCCTCCCCCACACCGCCATGGATACAGAGAACCCCTCCTTCCACAATCACCAGGGCAATCACCCCCCTTCCCCACAAGCACCGGGGCAACACCACCCACCCTTCACAAGTAATGGGGCAACACCCACCCCCCCTCAACAGAAAAAGGGAAATCCCCAAAGCAGCTCCGGGAAAAGCCCCCCACATACGTAAGGGGAAGCCCCCCCCCCCCCCCCCCCCCCCCCCCCGTCCCCGTCCCTCCCCCATGGAGTTTCCCAGAAGGCCCACCCTGGCAGTGACACCTTGGAAGAGTTGGGTTGTGGTGAAGGAGAGGGAGTTAGTTGGTGGAGAGGGAGGGCAGGGGGTGGGAGGGGGCGGTACGAGGGGAGAGTGCTGAGGTTGTAGTTTCTGGACAGCAGCAGATTGCGGCGGGCAGTCACAGCTGCTTTATTTTGTGCTGTTCGGCTTCAACAAACTGACTAGAACCTTGGAGCCCTGAATGAAGCCAAGAATAGGCAGCCCTTTTTTTAGAATTGGTTGGAGGCCATTCAATACTGTTTGGCTGGTAACTGGACTTTCCTTTTGATTTATCAGTGCAGCGTGAGCTTAAAAAGAAGCAAACCCAAGGGAATTCAGAAACCAACATATTTGTTCTCAGTCCAAAGAGAGAATCTTGGCAGGAAATAACAGGTCATGCATCAGGGCCACAGTTAGCTTTCAGGTGTCATTCGATTGCTTCCAGAGTGGCACTGGTCCAAGTTTTGTACCTGCTTCTCATGACACCAGGTCAGCAGCACTCAGCTGGACTGTTAGCTATTAGCAAATCCTTTTGTTAAAAAAGGAAGAGAAATACACATTGAGAGCCTTGCTCAGCAGCATTTGAATTCAATTTATATTCTAATGTGAGGAGAGAACCTGTCCATCCAATTTGCGAATGCCAAAAAGATTCAAATGAAGGCACCCAAACAACAAACTTTGCAAAGCGGCCTTTGGTTTGGGCTGCAGAATGATTATTTTACTTTCCTGGAACTGCCTTCATGCCCCTTGGGTAGAAACCTGTTTTCCATATATTGATACAAGGCGTGGTTTTGCAACTGCCTTGTTAGCACGTACAGTCGACAAAGAGATTGAGGTTTTTTTTTTAACACATTAGGTCCTATTTTACCATTTTGATTCGAAGTGCGAGGCAGACTTGAAACTGGGAGTGTTTCAGGTCCGTCTTTTAGACCCGTTCTCAGGCGTCCCCATACGCACTCTGCCTGAAAAAATATCAGCGAGTCCGAATCGCGCCTGTGGGCGGGGCTTGACACGCCCAAAATCCTGCAGCTCCGATCGGGACCTCCAACTGCGCATGCGCAGAAAAAAATTGATAGAATGCGGCTCCCCGCCACATTGCTCCCAGGCCGGATAATGGCTCCCCCTGGCCCCCACACTCATTGCCCCACTCCCACAACATTACTGACCCTCTTATCCCCCTATCCCCTCCGCCACCCAGATCGATCATGGGCCCCCCCTTCCCCCTCATTGATCACAGGCAGAATGGCAGCAGACCCCCCCATTCCCCCTCACCGATCTCAGGCAGAGTGGCAGCGGACCCCCCCTTCCCCCTCACTGATCACAGACAGAGTGGCAGCAGATCTCCCTTCCCCCTCACCAATCTCAAGCAGAGAGCCGTCAGACGCTCAGCACTTACCTCCTCACTAACTGGAGTGCCCAAATCGGACTTTTGTAGAACATGTCTGTTTCGTGCCGAATCTGGATGGGTGAACACGATGGTAAAAGGGGAAGTATCCATCAAGTCAATTTAAATGCATGCAAATGCATTTAAATGGCTATCGCTCCCATTTCGGGTGCAGTCCCAATCCCGACCATTTTCGGGCCTTGGTAAAGGGGGAAGTGGCGCAGAGGCAGGGGCGGATTGTGCAACTCGCCTCACACCCAACTTTACCAAGTTTTTGTGCCTGAAAACAGGTGCATCTTGATGGTAAAATCAGGCCTAATTCATTTTATCGCAGTGATAAATATTGCCTGATTTTTCCACTGATAAGCCAATACACCCAATCAAACTCAACTTGAAATCAAACCCATTAGTGGTTTGACAATCCAAAGGTGATCTCTTTGACCTTTGGAGCTATTTCCACCAACAGTGAACAATTGGGCACGGCAGAAACAGTACAGGCTAAACATTGTTGGACAGTTACACGACACTGTAGCTTGACTCAGCTGTTGGGCCTGGTGGCACTGTGGTTAGCACTGCTGCCTCACAGCATCAGGGACCTGGGTTCAATATGGGCTTTGGGTGATTGTCTGTGTGGAGTTTGCACGTTCTCCCCGTGTCTGCGTGGGTTTCCTCCGAGTGCTCTGGTTCCCTCCCACACTCCAAAAATGTGCAGGTTAGGTGGATTGGACATGGTAAATTGCCCCTTAGTGTCCCAAGATGTGTAGGTGAGGGTGATTATCCACCGTGAATATAAACGGTTACGGGGATAGGGTGGAGTGGGCGGCTGGGTAAAATACTCTGTTAGAAAGTTGGCGCAGAATTGTTGGGCTGAATGGCCTCTTTCTACACTGTAGGAATTCTATGATTCGCTGTGAGTTTTGGCTAAGTGGGTGCCAGGAGAATGGGTGGAGTGGGGAGGGTTGAGTTCCACATGGAAATTTTAGTGTGGCATTAAACCAGCACTCCAACGCAATGTTACCTCACTGAACATGATGCCCTTTTGAATGAGAAGATGGATAATGGTCCTGCTAATCTGTTCAGATGGGCGTTAAGCTGTATTAAGTTGATGGAAACATCGAGGGCTGAATCTTGCGAGAATGATTTTAAGTGTCCAGCTAGCGTGAAAATGGGAGAGTTCCTGATCTGTTTTTTGGGTGAGTTTTCACTCCCACTCTTACGAACTTAGACAGTGAAAATATGGGCTAGGCCGTTTTAGCTGCTGCAGGCAGTGGGCTGGGCTTAATTCACCAGCCAGCCAGTAGAGGGAGCTAATGCATGTGCAGACCTCTGATTCTGCACATGCGCAATTCCAACAACTGGGATCTGACAAAGAGTTGTCAGACACCTGCTGTTGCAGGCAGCCTGGACCTCCCTCCCTCCCTCCCAATTGAGGGATCCCACAGCTAATCACACCCGACGCCCCTCTGCGACCCAGATCGATAACACGCCACTCCCCCCATCCGATTGTGATGCAGGGCAGCAGTTGATCCTCCTGTCCCCTCGATCCAATCACTTTCAGAGTGGTAGTAGCAGGCACCCCCCCCCTCCCTCTTGATCTGATCACACACAGAGTGCCCAATGCTCCCCCCACCCCCCCCCCCCCCCCCGATTGGGCCGCCCCTTCAAGCACTGCCTCCTTCAAACCCCGCCCCTATAAACCCCACCCACTAAAAGCACCCCCCCATAAGCCCCTCCCATAAGCCCTGCTCCATAGGCCCCACTCCCCATAGGCCCTACCCCAGCACTATCCAGTGGGCGGGCAAAGGAGCCTGTGGGCATTACTGAGGTGCCAGGCTGGCACTGCCCAAGAAGCGCACACCCCCTTCCTCTCAGCCTCCCCCGGGGAGGCCTCAATGGCCTCTGGTTCCACCGGCGAGGCCAACATGACTGTTCGCGTTCATGGGGAGCAGGTGTTTTCCTCGCCAGAGAGAACCTCTCCCGGCGAAACCATAAAGGCAAGTGAGCCCGGACGATTGAGTACCAGGCTCACTAAATGCATGCAAATCAACATTAAAATACATTAGCATAATTTGCTCAGCCTCTTGTCCATTCCCTGTGAGAGGCTGACCGCACCAGAAATCCGGTTGTAGTAAGATCACGAGAGCCGAGAAATTTGGTATGATCCAGATTTCTTGAATCTCGCATAATTTTACTGGCTTGCTCCATCCATCGATGGGCAGGGTGAGCGGGTAAATTCCACCCAGAATTATTGAAACCTGTAGCACGAAAAGAAGATTTTTGGCTTGTTGTAGCTGTGCTGGATCTTTGAAAGAACAGTTGTGCTTAGTTTCACATCCCTCTTTTTCATAGAATCCCTACAGTGCAGAAGGAGGCCAGTTGGCCTGTTGAGTCTGCACCGACAACAATCCCACCCAGGCCCTATCCGCCTGACCCATTTATCTTCGCTGTTAATCCCCCTTACACTTTGGGCCAATTTCGCATGGTCAACCTATCTGACCCGCCCATCTTTCAGACTGTGGGAGGAAACCAGAGCACTCGGAGGAAACCCATGCAGACACGGGGAGAATGTGCAAATTCCACACAGACGGTGACCCGAGACCAGAATTGAACCCAGGTCGCTGGCGCAGCAGAGCTTTTGTCTGTAGAGTTGTAAAATAATGGATAATAAGTCCAAAAAGAATGCAAATGGAACAAAGACAATTTGAGGTGATGAATTGTGACTCTTGCATTCAAAGCATACTGGCAACAACTTTAAAAAAATCTTTAACATGGTTTTTTATGCTTACAATTAGTGCTAATATACTCAGTAAGTCTCCTGATGATACACTGTCTTTTCAAAACGGTGGTACCAGTAGTAAACATACGCCATGACTAATGTTAATTTTGAGAACCAATTCCATGTGGATTAAACTTGCCCGAGCAATGAAAGCTTTCAGCTGTCTGCCCAGAGAGTGGACAGTTGTTCAGATGTAACTGCAACCCTAAGAAAGTCTGACTCCTTTTTTTGTTGTGGACTCTTCAGTAACACATGAACAACCGGCAACGGGGAGAGTTAAGACTAATCATAATAACCGCAGTGAGGTCTGGCACTTGCAGCTCCTGCTTCTGCAGACGCTGGGCCTGTCCGTGGGGAATGAGAATTACACTGCTGTTTAAGCTTATTCTGCTCTTATTCCCCAAACTATTCCCCATCATAGAATCATTGAATCCCTGCAGTGCAGAAGGAGGCCATTTGGCCCACCAAGTCTGCACCAACCCATTTTTAAAAATCTTACCCAGGCCCTATCCCCATAACCTCGCATATTTACCCTGCAAACCTACTTAACCGATACATCTTGGCACACTAAGGGGTAATTTATCATGGCCAATCCACCTACCCTGCACACCTTTGGACTGTGGGAGGCAATCGGAGCACCCGGAAGAAACCCACGCAGGGTTGGGACGGAGATGAGGAGACGTTTCTTCACCCAAAGAGTGGTGAGCCTGGGGAATTCATTACCACATTGAATGTATTCAAGAGGCGGCTAGATGTAGCACTTGGGGAAACTGGGGGGGAATCAAAAGTTATGGGGAGAAAGCAGGATTAGACTATTGAGTTGGACAATCAGCCATGATCGTGATGAATGGCGGAGCAGGCTCGAAGGGCCTCCTCCTGCTCCTATCTTCCTATGTAAACATGGGGAGAACATGCAAACTCCACACAGTCACCCAAGCCGTGAATCGAACCCAGGTCCTTGGCGCTGTGAGGCAGCAGTGCTAACCATTGTGCCACCGTCCGCCCAATTGCTGGATGAATTGCTATATGTTCCATTTGAAGACCTTATTTAGTCTTCCCTTTTAGGGTTCAAGAATCATTTGCAGAAGTGGACTGAAGTGACAGGTTGTGCTTTAAAAAAAGGCATCTACATTGGATATTGATACGCCAACTTTGGACATGTGGCACATCTTTCTCACTTTTTAATGGGGTGCAAATATTTCTTTTCCCTAAAACATTATTTAAATAGTAGACAAAACTACACTATACCACAACAAATAGCAACTTGCATTTACATCAGCACTGCTGCCTCACAACACCAGGGATTTGGGTCCGATTCTCAGCTTGGGTCACTGTCTATGCAGAGTCTGCACGTTCTCCCCAAGTCTGCGTGGGTTTCCTCCGGGTGCTCTGGTTTCCTCCCCCAGTCCGAAAGATGTGCTGGTTAGGTGCATTGGCCATGTTAAATTCTCCCTCAGTGTACCTGAACAGGCATCGGAGTGTGGCGGCTAGGGGATTTTCACAGTTAATGTCCCTACTTGTGACTCTAATAATAAATAAACTTTAAAATTAAAATAAAAAACTTAATGTAACAAAATACCCTAAGAAATTCACAGCCACGTTATAAAACAAAATAATACTACGTGTTTCAAATGATAATATTGCATACATTTGTTTCCAGGCTATCAATCCAAGCATGTCTTATTCACATAATGATAGTCATTCACTCCAAAAAAACACTTCATGATGTGAAGTGCTTCGGGACACCTCAGAGACCTGATAGGGTACTATAAAATTTTTCATATTTTTCTATGATTTTCTGCAATAAATGGTTGTTTTGGAGCTTAAATGTAAATGTGACATTTCTATCTCTGAACAAATGGATGAAATATAATATGGAAGCTCTGGTTTTAAAAATGTCACCAACGTATCAGAAAATCAATGTCTGACTGACATAAATGACCTTGTGATGATTGTAAAGGAACATTCATTGATGAACAACAACTGCCTACTCCCATAACTCATTGAAATAGTGACAAGCATATCTGTGCGGCCATATTTATCTCCCATCATTAAACTTTACCTTGGTTGGTGGGAAATAGCTTTTAAATTGCCAATGATTAACTGTTTAAAAACACAATTCTGTCAGGAATGCTAAGGCTGCAGTCAAACTGGAGGTTCTTATCCGCGGAATGCAATTTTTACAAATGACGGCTAAATTTATGCCACTGGTTCCTTCTTGCTATTTGTAGCACAGAAGTCAGTGACAAAGGAGAATGTGTGGTTGGCACCATATTGTTTGGAGAGAAAACACCTCTGCTTCTAGCTAAAGTTAGATTGCATTATGTTGGATATTTATATATTTGATTAATCTCAGAGCAGTATAGGGATTACACATGTTTATAAGTGTGCAGAACCTTTATTTACAGAATTTTATATAATGATTTCAAAATGTCTACATCATCCTTGAACGATGTGCCCCTCTTCCCCTTCCTTCCCACAACTTCTGTTCAAAAATGAACTGCCCACTCCCACCTGCCCACCCACATATTATGGCTCGGGCAGCATAATGTTCTGGTCAATAGGCTTGGCAACAGGCTCAATTGACCATTAATTATTTATTTTAAAATGCTCGCCCGGGTGCCAATTTTTGTCCTACTGTATTAAAGGGAACAGCTCAGGGTTTTGCAATATAGCTTTTCACAGTAACTTCATTGCAATGTTAACGTAAGCCTACTTGTGACACTAATAAAATAAACCTTATAAACTTTATATATCTTCAAGGGATATCAGCATGGCATCATTAGGAGGGAAGTATGTCATACAACCCATTCATAGTTTCACTTTTGCTTTGAGCAGTGCACACATACATAGCTTCAAGTTTTATACTTATGAACAAGTGTTCTCATCTGCCTTTGAGGTGTTTACCCAATCCTTTATGTGCAATTGGTGCCTTGTGTCTGAAACAGTAAATAAGCCTAAGTTATTGATTCATTCCAATTACATTACACAGGGTGGGGGAGGAGTGGGGAGTGTAATGGGTTGGCTGGGCACCGCTCATATTTTACATGCCCACCTCTTGCTGAAAAGATGCTTGGGGGGATGAGAGTAGTTGGGGGGCTACGGGGTGGGGAGTGTTGGTGGCTATGGTGGGGGTTTGTAAATCCCAGTTTGATTGGTTGAGAAAGCAATTGCAACTGCTGGAGTGCTTCCATCAGTGCTGCCTTCAACCCACCATAAACATCAAGTAGCAGAACTGCATCACAAACCATGAAGTCCTCAGCCTAACAAATCTTCCCGGCAGTGCCAATTGCATTGGTGGATGTGTGATGGGTAAGGGAACCAGCCCGAGCTACATCTGAAGTTGGGACTGTGCAGCTCTCTTCATCCCCTCCCCCTCAAACCCTCAAACTTTATATCACCACCTTCCTCCTATATCATGTCCCTGTATCGTGATGGGGGTCGGTTAGCTTAGTTGGCTGGATGGCTGGTTTGCAATGCAGAGCAATGCCAACAGTGCGGGTTCAATTCCTGTACCAACTGAGATTATTCATGAAGGCCACGCTTTCTAAACCTTGCCTGAGGTGTGGTGGTCCTCAGATTAAATCCCTACCAGTCAGCTCTCCCCCCCCTCAAAGCAGAGGGCAACCTATGGTCACCTGAGACAATTATATTATGCCCCATTCCCCTTCCTATCACACTATCACCAATCTACCTTTAATTACTTCTTCAATCTTTCGATCCTCTTCTCCCTTTTTCTCTCTCGTCACTCGCCTCACCTCCTCTAGTTCACACCAAGAGAACGTAGGTGGAAGGCCAGAGGCCCTCTCACCCTCTGTTAGTTTCTCTTCTCTCCTCCTACCTTCTTTATTTATTGAGGCTGTAATGCTTTTGGCAGTCAACTTGAAAAAAGGGTTAAACAAGGAAAGGTACTGAATGCCAGACATTGTCTTAATCTCTGTCTCACAAGCGTGAGCCCTGTAATGTTGACCTTTTACAGCTGTCAGCAGAATACTGATGAAATTATTAAGTGGCATCAAAACTCAACTCACACTTTCAACAACATTACAGGAAGAATTCCTCAGCCGGTCTGACACTGGTCTCTTTTTCGTCTGTTCATGGATGTGGCTGTCGCTTGCTGGGCCCATCCTTGAGGGCAATTAAGAGTCAACCACATTGCTGTGGCTCTGGAGTCACATGTAGACCAGACCAGGTAAGGATGGCAAATTTCCTTCCCTAAAGGACATTAGTGAACCAGATGGGGTTTTTTTAAAAAACCAATTGACAATGGTTTCATGGTCATCATTAAACTTTTAATTCCAGATTTTTTTTTATTGAATTCAAATTTCACCATCTGTCGTGGTGGGAATTGAACCTGGGTCCCCAAAGCATTGCCCTGAGTCTCTGGATTACTAGTCCAGTCATGATGTGGAGATGCCGGCGTTGGACTGGGGTAAGCACAGTAAGAAGTCTCACAACACCAGCTTAAAGTCCAACAGGTTTATTTGGTAGCAAATACCATAAGCTTTCGGAGCGATGCCCCTTCGTCAGATGGAGTAGTTATCTGTTCTCCAACAGTACACAGACACAGGACTACTCCATCTGACGAAGGGGCATCGCTCCGAAAGCTTATGGCATTTGCTACCAAATAAATCTGTTGGACTTTAAGCTGGTGTTGTGAGACTTCTTACTGTGCTTACTAGTCCAGTGACAAGGCTTTTCCACCATTGCCTCCCTGCTCTCTCACTTTCTGTCTTTTACTCTTGTGGGGGGAATTTTCCCATCCCGCCCGCCACAGGAATTGTGGGGGGTGAAGCTTGGACAGGATTTTCCAGTTTTGGGGCGAGCGTGGCTGGGAAATCTCGCTCTTGATCTTTCATCTGAGTCTCTCTCTCTCTCTCTCTTTCTCTTCATGACATTGGTCACTCTCACTCAGATAAAGCTTGGCTACAACAAGGTACAAAAGCATAATATCGCAGGTGTTGGAAATATTTTGATTTTTTGATTTGTTTTGATTTATTATTGACACATAAAGTAATGTTTATTTATTCGTCACAAGTAAGGCTTACACTAACACTGCAATGTAGTTACTGTGAAATTCCCCTAGTCGCCACATTCCGGCGCCTGTTCGGTCAATGCACCTAACCAGCACGTCTTTCAGACTGTGGGAGGAAACCCACGCAGACATGGGGAGAACATGCAAACTCCACACAGACAGTGACCCAAGCCAGGAATCGAACCAGTTCCTTGGTGCTGTGAAGAAGCAGTGCTAACCAATGTGCCACTGTGCTGCCATGCATTAGTGTACAGTGAAAAGTATAGTTTCTTGCGTGCTACGCAGACAAAGCATACCGTTCATAGAGCACATAGGGGAGAAGGAAAGGAGAGGATGCAGACAGCAGTGTTATCGTCACAGCTAGGGTGTAATGCTGAGCATCGGTGGAAAGCAAAACCAAGTTAATGTTTTGGGTTGATCACTTTTCATTGTCATTGGTTTGGCTAGCTGCTTGAGACAAGTAAAGGCCAATCAGAACTTGTGCATTGGGAGTCCAAGTTTGAAATAAAGCTTTATAAAGTTCAGTTTATTTATTATTGTCACAAGTCGGCTTACATTAACATTGCAATGAAATTACTGTCAAAATTCCCTTGTCGCCACACTCCGGCGCCTGTTTGGGTACACTGAGGGAGAATTTAGCATGGCCATAGCACCTAAACAGCACGTCTTTCGGACTGTGGGAGGAAACCGGAGCACCCGGAGGAAACCCACGCAGACTCCACACAGACAGTGACCCAAACCGGGAATCGAACCCGGGTCCCTGGCGCTGTGAGGCAGCAGTGCTAACCACTGTGCCACCATGCCACCTGAAATAAGCACGAAGAGGGTTAATTTTAATGATAAAATAAGGTTGTGCTCATTGTTGGACATCAACCGACTTAATAATAGACCACATTCCCATACAGGTCAGGCTCAGGCCCTTACACTGCTAAGTTCATTATCATTGTGCACCGTTTTAGATCCATAACATAAGGGCTATGAGGTTAAATTATTAACATATATGCCGGAATTCGACCGCTCCGCCCACCACGGGAATCGGAGCGAGCAACGGGCGGACAATGGGAAGGTCCGTTGACCTCAGGCGGGATTTTCCGGTCTCGGGTCGAGCAAGGCTGTAAAATCCCACCCATAAAGTCAGTTTTTTGAAAGCAAGACACTCAATGATTAATTTGACCTCCCCAAAACTTTGGGTAGAGTAGCAGAGACCTTAGGGGGTGGTCACCCTGCCCGTTTCCGAGGACCAGTCCCTGCTCAACATTACTGAGACTAGGCCAATGGTAGAACCAGCATATTTTCAGTGGTGATGGCGGTAAACTTGGGGGACAATGGCTGCCTACAGGCAGAGAGAGGATCCTTTAAAAGGACAACGTGTGTTCCCCTGAAGTAAGCAGGAGGTAGGTAATGAGAAGCCACCTAGATATTTTTTTTCTTAGTTATAGCTCATAGAATTTGAGAATGGGGGGCTCTTACAAGCAACAGAAGAGGAAAGTGCAAGAAGACAAGATGTGGAGAAATAAGCAAAGGATTTGCCAATGGGCCAAGTACTGGTAAATGGGATTAGGTGGGATGTCAGGTGTTTTTCACGTGTCGGTGCAGACTCGATGGGCCATTTCACTGGAAAGACGGAGGCTGAGAGGAGATCTGATAGAGGTCTACAAAATTGTGAGAGGCACAGACAGAGTGGATAGTCAGAGGCTTTTTCCCAGGGTGGAAGTGTCAATTATAAGGGGCACAGGTTCAAGGTGAGAGGGGGAAAGATTAAGGGAGATGTGTGGGGGAAGTTTTTCATGCAGAGAGTGGTAGGTGCCTGGAATGTGCTGCCAGAAAAGGTGGTGGAAGCAGATACATTAGCAACATTTAAGATGGGTACATGAATAGAGTGGGAATAGAGAGATCCGGTCCAAGTAAGGGCAGAAGGTTTAGTTCGGGCATCATGATCGGCACAGGCTTGGAGGGCCGAAGGGCCTTTTTTCCTGTGCTGTCCTTTTCTTTGTTCTTTGTCATTTGAAGGGCCTCTTCTGCGTTATACTGTTCTATGAAAAGCTTGGGAGGGAAGAGCATTTTGCCTGAGTAAAGTATTTGAAACTTGCTTTGTTGCATTCTCTTCAAATAATGCTGAAAAAGCTTTGAGTAGAATCTGCTCAGAATAAAAGAGTGCACTGACAGGCCCATACTACACATACAGGTCCATTCTACACATGTTCAGATTACAAGCTGATGGGACAACACTGGGCAAAAATATGGGGGCTGAAAATTTGGGTGATTTATTATTTTGTAGTTTAAGTCAGAACTAGGCTTTCGGGAGTGACTAAGGCTATTTAGTAAAAAATTAAACAAAGGCAATTTAATAGATACATTTAATTATATTCTTATGATATCTGTGTTACCTTATTTTATTTTGAACATTGAAAATTTTGTTGGCAAGAGAAAAATTTAAGAGAGCATTTTGAGAGAATTTAGTGTCCCAAATTGCACATTCAGACAGGCAGTTTCCACGATGAACAATGGCAGTTGAAATTATAATGGGAAAAGTATATGTGACACAAATATGATGACAGGATGTTAAGTGCCACAAATTGTTCCTGCACTGTCGCTGGGTCAAAATCCTGGAATTCCCTTATCCTAGCTGCACTGTGGGTGTGCCTACACCACGTGGACTGCAGTGGTGTAAGAAGGTAGCTCACCACCACCTTCTCAAGGGCAATTAATGCAGGTCCAGCCAGCATTGGCCACATCTCATAGAATCCTTACATTAAAGAAGGAGACCATTCGGCCCATTGAGTTTGTAGCAACCACAATCCAGACCCTATTCCTGTAAACTTCATTTACCCTGCTAACCCCCCTGACACTAGGATCAATTTGTCATGGCCAATCAACCTAACTCACATATCTTTGGACTGTGGGAGGAAACCGTAGCACCCAGGAATAAACCCACGCAGACATGGGGAGAAAGTGCAAACTCCAGACAGCAAACCGAGGCGGGAATTGAACCCGGGTCCCAGGCGCTGTGAGGCAGCAGTGCTAACCACTGTGCCACCGTGCCACCATGAAAGAATAAATTTGAAAAAAGATATGAAGTGCACACAGATGGAATGTTTTTAAACATTAGAGGTAGTTTTAATATGGTGTTTAGTCATATGCCACTGCCATCTAGAAGGACAAGGGCAGCAGATACATGGGAACACCACCACCTGCAAGTTCCCATCCAAGCCACTCATCATCCTGACTTGGAAATATATCGCCGTTCCTTCACTGTCACTGGGTCAAAATCCTGGAATTCCCTCCCAAACGGCATTGTGGGTCAACCCACGGCACATGGACTGCAGGGATTCAAGAAGACAGCACACCACCACCTCCTCAAGGGCAACTAGGGATGGGCAATAAATGCTGGCCAGCCAGCGACACCCATGTCCCATGAATGAATAGAAAAAACATGGAAGGATTCAAGAAGCTGGGATTTTTCTCCTTGAAGCAGAGAAGATTAAGGGAAAACGAAAAAGAGAGATTTAAAATTGTGAGGGGTTTTGATTGCTACTATTTCCTGCGGCAAGTAGTCATTGATATATTTGTCTGTGTGGAGTTTGCACATTTTCCCCGTGTCTAGGTGGGTTTCCTCCCACAGTCCAAAGATGTGCGGGTTAGGTTGATTGGTCATGCTAAATTGATTCTAGTGTCAGGGGGATTAACAGAGTAAATGAGGGTTACGGGAATAGGGCCTGGGTGGGATTGTGGCCGCTGCACACTCGACGGGCCGAATGGCCTCCTTCTGCATTGTAGGGATTCTATGATTCTATGATAAAATAACTGGTAAGGAGATAATCTTAGAGGTGAAATGAGGAGACATTTCTTTATACAGAAGCTTCTTAAGGTTTGCAATGAAGTGATGACTCAGATAGTTTGGGAACTTCTAAAAAGTCATGTGGTTAAAGAAGACTGCTTTGTGGGGTTATGCGGAAAAGGCTGGGATTTGAAACTAAATTGGAAAACTCTGCCAGAGAACAGGCACAGCTCAAATGTTCTAGTCCTGTGCTGTAAGGTTATGTGATTGTCTGCGAGGCTGCCTGGGTTGTAGAAGGATTCACATCAGCAGAGCAAATCAAGCCATCACTGGAAACTTTGGCATGTTACAGACTGCGTGATGCGGAGAGGCAAGTGTTATTTCCCCGATACGGTTACAATGCGGAATAATCCTTTTAGTCAGAGGAATTTGAGGAATTTAAGCTGCTGTCGGTGGGAATTGACCATCTGCTGCTGGGAGCCTGGATTGGAGTTATTAAAATTCATACGTTCTTCACAAAAGGTTCCAGAATAAATCTCACAACATCCCACAAGAGCTCTGGCCATTGCTTCATACCAAGTAATGCTCAGCTGCGTAAATAAATTTGATCTCCCCTTCCCATGCTTTACCTATTGTCGAAATCATTTCGAGTAACCGTGGTCTTTCTGACACCTGGGTTAAGAAAACAGGAGATGCGTTCTGGGGTTTTGAGTTGCAGATTTAAAACAAAAATGTCGGACTAAATAATCATCTAAGTTGAGGAAAACTTTAGTCATCAACTTTAGTTGGGGCGACATGGTGGCATAGTGGTTAGCACTGCTGCCTCACAGCGCCAGGGTCCTAGGTTCAATTGTGGCCTTGAGTCACTGTCTATGTGGAGTTTGCATTTTCTCCCCGTGTCTGTGTGGGTTTCCTGCGGGTGCTCCAGTTTCCTCTCACAGTTCAAAGATGTGCAGGCTAGGTTGATTGACTATGCTAAATTGACTAATGTTAGGAGGATTAGCAGAGTAAATGCATGGAGTTGCGGGAATAGGGCCTGGGTGGGATTGTGGTCAGTGCAGACTCAATGGGCCAAATGGCCTCCTTCTGTACTGTAGGGATTCTATGATCTGCTAATATCACTTTCACTTTTACACTTTCCTCAGGTTCAAACACTTTATTTTCCCTTCTACTCCTAAATCCACTACCCCAGCTCTTTATTCTACTTTTTAAAAAAAATTATTTTCATTCTACTTTCTTTTAAATTGTCACAAATCTTTGACATCAAATCACACAATCTTCCTCACGTCACGTCTGGAATCAGCACTGAGCCAGCCATTCGCGCCGCTGGGATTTTCTGGTCCCGCTGCGGGGAACGGAGATTTGAATGAGAGGCAAATTCTCCACCCTTGCTGCAACGGAGTATGAATGGCCAGTAAGATCACGCTTCTTGTATTTGTCTAAGGTGCTACGGTGGCACAGTGGTTAACACTGCTGCCTCACTGTGCCAGGGACCCGGGTTCGCGAATTCCTGGCTTGGGCCACTGTCTGTGTGGAGTCTGCACATTCACCCCGTGTCTGCGTGGGTTTCCTCCGGGTTTCCATCCTCAGTCTGAAAGGCGTGCTGGTTAGGTGCATTGGCCGTGCTAAATTCTCCTTCAGTGTAGGGAGCAGGTGCCAGAGTGTGGCGACTAGGGGATTTTCACAGTAACTTCATTGAAGAGTTAATGTAAGCCTACTTGTGACACTAATAAAAAAACTTTAAAACTTTTTTGTAACTTTCAAATCTTTCTGTTTTCTTTTTCTGAGAGACCAAAAGAATCATCACAGCACAGTCTTGCGCTTGTTCCTTCATTCTCAGCTTAAGGAGGAACAACCAAACAGCCAGAGAGAATAAAGTATTATTTGTTTCCCAAGACATGGACTGAAAAATACCAGTCAGCTATTTTGGATTAGTTTGCCACTGAGGGGGCAATGCAGAAAAGAAGGCAGTTGGCATTGAGGGTACACCAACGCTATACAAGATGGCAGGAAGCAATGGGAAGGCACATTTATTTGTTTGCATTGAAGCGTCTTGATGATTGATAGGATGGCTGGGCGGCACAGTGGCACAGTGGTTAGCACTGCTGCCTCACAGCGCCAGTGACCCAATTCCGGCCTTGGGTGACTATCTCTGTGGAGTCTGCACGTTCTCCCCGTTTCTGCGTGAGTTTCCTCCGGGTGCTCCGGTTTCCTCCCATAGTCTAAAAGTGTACAAGTTAGGTTGATTGGCCATGATAAATTGCCCCTTAGCATCAGGGGATTAGAAGGGTAAATGTGTGGGATTACAGGGATAGGGCATGGGGGGAATTGTGGTTGGTACAATCTCGATGGGCCGAATGGCCTCCTTCTGCATTGTTGGGATTCAATGATTCTCTGGCTGTTCGCGCCGGCGGGATTATCCGGCAGTGCGCCCCTGCACCCCTGCCCGCATGTTCCTCACCAGCGTGGGGTGATGCCAATGCGAATTCTCATTGACAACGGCAGAACCAGAGAATCTCGCCTCTAGCAAACAACACGCCACCTCCTACCGGCAGGAAACATGCGGTTGGGAGGTTGGAGAATCTCACCCGACTTGTTTGGAATGATATGTAATGCTCTCCAGATCTGTCAAGGCAGCTGAGGCATGCCTTCAGAATCATTGAGATCAACTTGATTGAGGTGTGGGTGGCACCGTGAGTGTCTCTGTCTGAGAATGAATAGAAAGGAAAGTCAGCCAAATCACGAAGATGAGTGGGAAAGTGAATTGCGTGGAGGAAGCGGAAGGTCTGCAGAGAGATTTGAATAGGCTGTGAGTGGGCGAGGATCTGGCAGATGGAGTATAACGTTGGCAAATGCGAGGTTATTCACTTTGGAAGAAATAATAGCAAATTGGATTATTATTTAAATGGAAAAAAATTACAACATGCTACTGTGCAAAAGGGACCTGGGGGTCCTTGTGCATGAGTTGTAAAAACTCAGTCTGCAAGTACAACAGGTGATCAAGAAGGCAAATGGGATGTTGGCATTTATCGCGAGAGGAATAGAATATAAAAGCAGAGAAATCTTGCTGCATCTGTACAGGGCATTGGTGAGGCCGCAGCTGGAATACTGTGTGCAGTTTTGGTCCCCTTACTTGCGAAAGGATATATTGGCCTTGGAGGGAGTGCAGAGAAGGTTCACCAGGTTGATACCGGAGATGAGGGGTGTAGATTATGAGGAGAGATTGAGCAGATTAGGTTTGTATTCGTTGGAGTTTAGAAGGCTGAGGGGTGATCTTATAGAGGCATATAAGATAATGAAGGGGCTGGATAGGGTAGAAGTGGAGAGATTCTTTCCACTTGGAAAAGAAACCAGAAACCAGGGCACAGCCTCAAAATATAGGGGGGTCAGTTTAGGACAGAGTTGAGGAGGAACTTCTTCTCTCAGAGGGTGGTGAATCTCTGGAATTCTCTGCCCACTGAAGTGGTGGAGGCTACCTCGTTGAATATGTTTAAGTCACGGATAGATGGATTTCTGATCGGTAGGGGAATTAGGGGTTATGGGGAGCAGGCGGGTAAGTGAACTGATCCACTTCAGATCAGCCATGATCTTATTGAATGGCGGGGCAGGCTCGAGGGGCTAGATGGCCTACTCCTGCTCCCATTTCTTATGTTCTTATGAACCGGTGCCATGGGTAGCAATCCTGACCTCGTGTCTTTCTATAACCAATGGGACTGGTCCAAAAGGAAGTTGCTAAAAGCTGTCTGGATTGCGTACATTGCATAGAATTGCATAGGGAAATTTCTTGACACAGAGAATGGTCAGAAGGTGGAGATCGCTACCATACGGAATGCATTAATACCTCTTTGGGGAGTAGTTAAAGTCAGATATATGAGAGAAGACAAAAATGTGCTAAAACTTATATGAATTGCTGGAAGCAGTTCTGAGAGTGAGTCTGCAGCCCACCCACACAGCACAGATACACAGAAGAGAGGGTATGGCACGTGCAAGACATGTCTCCATGACACGGATGCCATGCATGTACAGCAGATGATACCTTGAATCACTTGGGGTAGTGGGGGCAAATCAAAACATTTCAGGGGAAACTCGATAAGCTTTTTTTTAATTCATTGGGTGGGGACGCCACTGGCTGGGCCTGCATTTATTGCACATCCCTAATTACCCTTGAACTGAGTGGCTTGCTGGGCCATTTCAGAGGACAGCAAAGAGTCAACCACATTGTTTATTTATTTTTAAGTTTATGTATTAGTGTCACAAGCACGCTTCATTAACACTGCAATGAAGTCACTGCAAAAATCCCCTAGTCGCCACACTCTGGCACCTGTTCGGGTACACTGAGGGAGAATTTAGCATGGCCAATCCACCTAACCAGCACGTCTTTCGGACTGTGGGAGGAAACCGGAGCACCCGGAGGAAACCCGCGCAGACATGGGGAGAACGTGCAGACTCCGCACAGACAGTGACCCAAGCCAGGAATCGAACCCAGCTCCCTGGTGCTGTGAGGCAGCAGTGCTAACCACTGTGCCACCGTGCCACCCCCATGATTGTTTTACAACAATCAACAATGATTTCATGGCCATCATTAGACTTTTTGTGGCAGGTAGGTCGTGCCTTACTAACCTTATTGAGTTTTTTGAGAAAGTGACCAAGGAGGTGGATGGGGGCAAGGCAGTGGACGTGGTATATATGGATTTTAGTAAGGCGTTTGATAAGGTTCACCATGGTAGGCTTCTGCAGAAAATGCAGATGTATGGGATTGGGGGTGATCTAGGAAATTGGATCAGGAATTGGCTAGCGGATAGGAAACAGAGGGTGGTGGTTGATAGTAAATATTCATCATGGAGTGCGGTTACAAGTGGTGTACCTCAGGGATCTGTTTTGGGGCCACTGCTGTTTGTAATATTTATTAATGATCTGGATGAGGGTATAGTTGGGTGGATTAGCAAATTTGCTGATGACACCAAAGTCGGTGGTGTGGTAGACAGTGAGGAAGGGTGTCGTAGTTTGCAGGAAGACTTAGACAGGTTGCAAAGTTGGGCCGAGAGGTGGCGGATGGAGTTTAATGCGGAGAAGTGTGAGGTAATTCACTTTGGTAGGAATAACAGATGTGTTGAGTATAGGGCTAACGGGAGGACTTTGAATAGTGTGGAGGAGCAGAGGGATCTAGGTGTATGTGTGCATAGATCCCTGAAAGTTGGGAATCAAGTAGATAAGGTTGTTAAGAAGGCATATGGTGTCTTGGCGTTTATTGGTAGGGGGATTGAATTTAGGAGTCGTAGCGTTATGTTGCAACTGTACACAACTCTGGTGCGGCCGCACTTGGAGTACTGTGTGCAGTTCTGGTCCCCACATTACAGGAAGGATGTGGAGGCTTTGGAGAGGGTGCAGAGGAGGTTTACCAGGATGTTGCCTGGTATGGAGGGGAGATCCTATGAGGAGAGGCTGAGGGATTTGGGATTGTTTTCGCTGGAAAGGCGGCGGCTAAGAGGGGATCTTATTGAAACATATAAGATGATTAGAGGTTTAGATAGGGTGGATAGTGATAGCCTTTTTCCTCTGATGGAGAAATCCAGCACGAGGGGGCATGGCTTTAAATTGAGGGGGGGTAGTTATAGAACCGATGTCAGGGGTAGGTTCTTTACCCAGAGGGTGGTGAGGGATTGGAATGCCCTGCCAGCATCAGTAGTAAATGCGCCTAGTTTGGGGGCGTTTAAGAGATCCGTAGATAGGTTCATGGACGAAAAGAAATTGGTTTAGGTTGGAGGGTCACAGTTTTTTTTTTTAACTGGTCGGTGCAACATCGTGGGCCGAAGGGCCTGTTCTGCGCTGTAATGTTCTATGTTCTATGTTCTATGTTCTATTTTAATTCCAGATTTTAAACAATTGAATTCAAATTCAAGTTTCACTATCTGCTGTGTGGGATTTGAATCCAGGTCTCCAGCGCATTGCCCTGGGTCTCTGGATTCCTAATCCAGTGATGATGAAACTGCATCTCTGCCACCCCATAGGTACATGAGGGAGGAAGGAAGAGAAGGACAGTTGAATGAGTTGGATGGTGGTGGAGAAGGTTTGTGCGGATTTTAAACAGCAGCAGAGGCCAATGGGACCAAATGGCCTGTTTCTGCATTGTAAAATTCGAAGGGGGTAAAATGGGTGGCACGGTGGCACAGCGGTTAGCACTACTGCCTCACAGCACCAGGGACCCGGGTTCGATTCTCGGCTTGGGTCACTGTCTGTGTGGAGTTTGCACATTCTCCCCGTGTCTGCGTGGGTTTCCTCCGGGTGCTCTGGTTTCCTCCCACAGTCCAAAGATGTGTGAGTTCGGTGGATTGGCCATGTAAATTGCTCCTTAGTGTCCCAGGATGCGTAGGTTAGAGGGATTAGTGGGATAAATATGTGGGTTTGTGGGGATAGGGCCTGGGGTGGGATTGTTGCCAGTGCAGGCCCGATGGGCCGAATGACCTCCTTCTGCACTGTAGGGATTCGATGATTCTATGTCACTTGAGGGCAACCCCCCAATGCTCGTGATATCATCTCAGCTCTTAGTTCTATATTCTGTTGGTATTCATTTCCATTCAGGCTGGGTGTACAAAGGATGGAAGATTGCCTGTTGATTGTTGAATTTTTTCTGCTACATAATGCCAAGCGTGTGTACTGGGGTTCAGATTTCACACCAGCTGGACACTGAACGAAGGAAATGCTTTCCTGCCACAAAGCTGGCATCTTTCCCTAATTGGGGCACAAGTGGCAACGTGAGAGCATGTTGCACCTGCCCGTGAACGCTCATTGACCTCATTGACCTCAGTCTTTGCAAAAATGCAACTCAGTCGAACAGCACACCTGCTCAATACACCACTCACCAAATGGTGAGTTTAAAGTTTATTTATTAAAGTAGGCTTACATTAACACTGCAATGAAGTTACTGTGAAAATCCCCTAGTCGCCACACTCCGGCGCCTGTTCGGATACACTGAGGGAGAATTTAGCATGGCCAATGCACCTAAC
The DNA here is from genome assembly GCF_964213995.1 of Mustelus asterias. NCBI lineage: Eukaryota > Metazoa > Chordata > Chondrichthyes > Carcharhiniformes > Triakidae > Mustelus > Mustelus asterias. The sequence goes on from NC_135810.1 coordinate 115,725,045, forward strand.
CATCTTTCGGACTGTGGGAGAAACCGGAGCACCCGGAGGAAACCCACGCAGACACGGGGAGAACGTGCAGACTCCGCACTGTGACTCAAACTGGGAATTGAACGCATGTCCCTGGTGCTGTGAGGCAGCAGTGCCAACCACTGTGCCACGGTGCCACCCATTGCACATGTCTGCTGATACAGCCTCAAAGGAGCTTGTTGCCCTCTAATTGAACATCATGGTGACTCATTGACCCTGGCACACTTCTGGCAGATTCGATGGGGGTGGGCAAAGGGGGCCTGAGGGTCAAAAGGCAAGCAGATGACAAAACCCAGTTATCACCTTGATGGAGAAGCCCCTTCCTCTGGTGACTAAGGGGCCCAGAATTCCTGCACAGCCCATCCTCACCCTCACTCACCATAACAGGAATGTCACGGACCATTGTCTCCTGTGGTCAGTGTACCAAGGTGAAATCTAATTGAAAATAAGTATCTCCAAGACCAATGCTGAACCTGTTAAGGTGCAGAAAAACCCCAAGTTGGAGTAGCGACGTTTTAACTGTCTAAAAGGAGAGACACATAAAAAGAGAGACACATGTGCATCTCCACATCATAAAAAGAGAGACATATAAGTACATCTTCGTCAATTGTTCCGCCTGGTAGTTGCTACCTAGCAACCAGCGAGAGGGCCCACAGGGATTAGAGAATGGAATTCTGCTGATGATCATCTTTGCCAATCAGGAAAGTTGGCACTGGGATTCTGACGGGTAAGGAATTGGCACTCAGTCTCTCTCTGCTCCATTTTCCACCTCTGTTCACATCGAATCTGCCACAAAAGCAGGCAGTGAACAGGAGGAAGGTGTAGGTGCATATGTAAAAGAGAGACTTGTATTTATTCAATCACGGCCTCAGCATTTTGCTCTTCACAGGACTTTCAAAATGCAGCCGCTGTTGTAATGCAAGAAACGCGGCAGCCGCTCTGTGCACAGCAAGATCCCAAAAATGGCACTGTGACAATGACCGGGTTTTTGTGACGTTGACTGAGGGATGAACATTGGCCAGGGCGCCAGGGACAATTACTCTGTTCTTTAAGAGTGATCTGTAATATTTTACACGCCCGAGGGGAAAAACCTCAGATTAATGGCCCATCCAAAAGATACTCTGAGGACAGTTCATAAGTTCATCAATTCATAAGATATAGGAACAGAATTCGGCCCATCGAGTCTGCTCTACCATTCGATCATGGCTGATATGCTTCTCATCCCCATTTTCCTGCCTTCTCCCCTTAACCCTTCGACCCATTACCAATTAAAAATCTGTCTAACTCCTCCTTAAATGTACTCACTGTCCCAGCATCCACTGCACTTTGGGGTAGCGAATTCCACAGATTTGCAACCCTTTGGAAAAAATATCTTCTCCTGGACTCTGTTTTAAATTTGCTACCCCTTATCCTAAGACGATGATCTCTCGTCCCGGAATGCCCCACAAGAGGAAGTATCCGCTCCACGTCTACTTTATCCATTCCTTTTATCATCTTGTATACCTCAATTTGATCTCCCCTCATTCTTCTAAACTTCAGAGTGTACAGGCCTAGACTGTTCAATCTCTCTTCATACGACAAACCCCTCATCTCTGGAATCAACCTAGTGAACCTCCTCTGAACTGCCTCCAATGCCACTACAACTTTCCTCAAATAAGGGGACCAAAACTGTGCAAAATACTCCAGGTGTGGCCTCACAATGCATCTCACCAACGCAGCACGTCAACATTGTGACTGAGTTATCCAATTCAAGCTCCTGATTTACAATTCTTTTGGCATTCCCGTGATGAGCGTGGTGAACATCTGGACAGTGATTTGTTGAAAGGTTGCATCGGCCGAGATGGCTCGGTTAGCATTCATGTCAAGAGGGCTAGAATACAAGAGCAGGGATGTACTTCTGAGGCTGTATAAGGCTCTGGTCAGACCCCATTTGGAGTATTGTGAGCAGTTTTGGGCCCATATCTAAGGAAGGATGTGCTGGCCTTGGAAAGGGTCCAAAGGAGGTTCACAAGAATGATCCCTGAAATGAAGAGCTTGTCGTATGAGGAACGTTTGAGGACTTTGGGTCTGTACTTGTTGGAGTTTAGAAGGATGAGAGGGGATCTTATTGAAACTTACAGGATACTGCGAGGCCTGGATAGAGTGGACGTGGAGAGGATGTTTCCACTAGTAGGAAAAACTAGAACCAGAGGGCACAACCTCAGGTTAAAGGGACGATCCTTTAAAACAGAGATGAGGAGGAATTTCTTCAACCAGAGAGTGGTGAATCTGTGGAACTCTTTGCCGTGGAAGGCTGTGGAAGCCAGGTCATTGAGTGTCTTTAAGACAGAGATAGATAAGTTCTTGATTAAGTTCTTCATAATCTAAGTGAGTGGGCGAGGGTCTGGCAGATGGAGTACAATGTTGGTAAGTGTGAGGTCATCCATTTTGGTAGGAATAACAGCAAAATGGATTGTTATTTAAATGGTAAAAAATTGCAGCATGCTGCTGTGCAGAGGGACCTGGGTGTCCTTGTGCAGGAATCTCAAGGAGTTGGTTTGCAGGTGCAGCAGGTAATTAAGAAGGCAAATGGAATTTTTTCCTTCATTGCTAGAGGGATGGAGTTTAAAAACAACGAGGTTATGTTGCAGCTGTATAAGGTGCTGGTGAGGCCACATTTGGAGTACTGTGTATAGTTTTGGTCTCCTTACTTGAGAAAGGATATACTGGCACTGGAAAAGGTGCAGAGGAGATTAACTAGGTTGATTCCAGAGTTGAGAGGGTTGGCTTATGAGGAGAGACTGAGTAGACTGGGGTTATACTCATTGGAATTCAGAACAATGAGGGGAGATCTTATAGAAACATATAAGATTATGAAGGGAATAGATAAGATAGAAGCAGGGAAGTTTTTTCCACTGGCGGGTGAAACTAGAACTAGGGGGCATAGCCTCAAAATAAGGGGAAGCAGATTTAGGACTGAGTTGAGGAGGAACTTCTTCACACAAAGGGTTGTGAATCTGTGGAATCCCCTGCCCAGTGAAGCAGTTGAGACTACCTCATTGAATGTTTTTAAGGCAAGGATAGATACATTTTTGAACAGTAAAGGAATTAAGGGTTATGGTGAGCGGGCGGGTAAGTGGAGCTGAGTCCACAAAAAGATCAGCCATGATCTTATTGAATGGCGGAGCAGGCTCGAGGGGCCAGATGGCCTATTCCTGCTCCTAGTTCTTATGTTCTTATATTCTTATAAGGGGATCAGGGGTTATGGGGAAAAGACAGGAGAATGGGGATGAGAAAAATATCAGCTATGATTGAATGGCAGAGCAGACTTGATGGGCCGAGTGGCCTAATTCTGCTTCTATGTCTTATGGTCTTATGGTTGGTGAGTAAACCCCCCTTACTGAGTAAGGGGGGTTTACTCAGTAAGGTTTACTGAGTATGATTGGTGAGTAAACCCCCGCACTGAGCCATATAGAGTTAAGGGGTTTGAGGTTTGTCTCCTGCCCCATGCCAAGTCGGCTGATCTCAGCTTGTATTTTGTGTTCGACAACTGGCTTCAATACATGGAAGGGTTCCCAGTCATAATCACCACCCAGTGCCCCCCTGCTGGATAAATAAATGAACGCAGATGTCGGGGGAGGGCACGATTGGCCACGAGCCTCACAGTCTAGGCTCACGCATGTGGAATTATGTCTTGAGTGATGTACCAGAAATTGTCTGACACCTGGAAACCATCAGTCTGTGGGGTTGTTTGTTAACCTGTCATCCGTGCACAGATCAAAATGGAAACGGTTACTCCCTATCACCAAAAGACAATCAGTTTAAAGCCAGAGTGACTGGGAGAAAATTGATCCTGACGTCTTCAAACAAGGGAACAAAAATTATTACCCAAAAATACTGACATTATATGAATCATAAAAGAGAGAGACAATCTGACAATCTTATCATTCGTCTCTACTGGGATATAAGAGCAAAGAACAAAGAGCAAAGAAAATTACAGGCCCTTCGGCCCTCCAAGCTTGCACCGACAATGCTGCCTGACTGAACTAAAACCCCCTACCTTTCTGGGGACCATATCCATCTATTCCTTCCTATTCATGTATTTGTCAAGATGCCCGTTAAAAGTCACTATCGTATCTGCTTCCACTACCTTCCCTGCCAGCGAGTTCCAGGCACCCACCACCCTCTGTGTAAAAAACCTGCCTCGTACATCTCCTTTAAACCTTGCCCCTCGCACCTTAAACCTATGCCCTTCCATCTTGGGAAAAAGCTTTTGACTACCCACTCTGTCCATGCCCCTCATAATCTTGTAGACTTCTATCAGCTCGCCCCTCAACCTCCATCGTTCCAGTGAGAACAAACCAAGCTTCTCCTCATAGCTAATGCCCTCCATACCAGGCAACATCCTGGTAAATCTTTTCTGTACCCTCTCCAAAGCCTCCACATCCTTCTGGTAGTGTGGCGACCAGAATTGAGCACGACATTCCAAGTGTGGCCTCACTAAGGTTCTATAAACCTGCAACATCACTTGCCAATTTATAAACACAATGCCCTGGCTGATGAAGGCAAGCATGCTGTATGCTTTCTTAACTATAGTCTGCTACGACCTAAGAAGCACATCATACGAAAAGCTGGTAAGAGACGGAGGGCCATAACTTCCTCAAAGTAGCAATCAGTGTTGGATTGCCACTCTGCACCCACTTACCTGTGCCATATTTTTTCCGTGGCTGTCTTGCCTGCCTTTCCTGACTCAGGTCTTTATTTTTAAAATGCTACTTCGTCCTTAAAGTTACAAAGGCAATGTGCAGAGTGGACAGGGCAAGCCCTTATTCCATCTCCTTGCTTGCTCCAAAAAACAATTCAAATTGAATCCAATTCATGGTCCCCACGAGAGACAAACAAGATTCTAAAGGCATTACACCTGTTCTTGAACTTGATCTGACACTTGATCTTAGCCAAAAAGCTGAGGACCTGACTCAGTGACTCAGGTCGGAAAAGACAAGGGGAGTGCAGGGATCATTGTAGCTCAGTGTTGAACTTGAAGAGTCAGAGTGAAGGAGGACATGCCCCCTTTTTACTGCACTTGCTGCTGTTGATTTTCTCAAGATGGCGTCAGAGCGAGGCGATTTCTTGCAAGCTGTGCCCAGCATGCCTTTTAATTCTATCTTTTACTCTCTAGTTCTAGGCTTCTGAAACTTCATTTTGATTTGATTAATTATTGTCACATGTATAAACAGTGAAAAATATTGTTTCTTGCGTGCTATACAGACAAAACATACCGTTCATAGAGAAGGAAACGAGAGAGTGCAGAATGTAGTGTTACAGTCATAGCTAGGGTATAGAGAAAGATCAACTCAATGCAAGATACGTCCGTTCAAATGCCTGACAGCAGCAGGGAAGAAACTGTTCTTGAGTCGGTTGGTACGTGACCTCAGACTTTTGTATCTTTTTCTCGACAGAAGAAGATGGAAGAGAGAATGTCCGGGGTGCGTGGGGTCCTTAATTATGCTGGCTGCTTTGCCGAGGCAGTGGGAAGTGTAGACAGAGTCAATGGATGGGAGGCTGGTTTGCGTGATGGATTGGACTACATTCATGACCTTTTGTAGTTCCTTGCAGTCTTGGGCACAGCAGGAGCCGTACCAAGCTGTGATACAACCAGAAAGAATGCTTTCTATGGTGCAGCCGTAATAGTTGGTGAGAGTCGTAGCTGAAATGCCAAATTTCCTTAGACTTCTGAGAAAGTAGAGGCATTGGTGGGCTTTCTTAACTATAGTGTTGGCATTGGGGGACCAGAACAGGTTGTTGGTGATCTGGACACCTAAAAACATGAAGCTCTCAACCCTTTCTACTTCGTCCCTGTTGATGTAGACAGGGGTATGTTCTCCTTTATGCTTCCTGAAGTCGATGACAATCTCCTTCATTTTGGTGACATTCTAATGCTTTTATACTACACCCTAGCTATGACTGTAACACTACATTCTGCACCCTCTCCTCTCCTTCTCTATGAACGGCACGCTTTGTCTGTATAGCGCGCAACAAACAATACTTTTCACTGCATACTAATACATGTGACAATAATAAATCAAATCAAATGGAATCAATTGTAGCTAATGATCTGACTGAAACTGACAGTAAGAAGTTTAACAACATCAGGTTAAAGTCCAACAGGTTTATTTGGTAGCAAAAGCCACACAAGCTTTCGGAGCTGCAAGCCCCTTCTTCAGGTGAGTGGGAATTCTGTTCACAAACAGAGCTTATAAAGACACAAACTCAATTTACATGAATAATGGTTGGAATGCGAATACTTACAACTAATCAAGTCTTTAAGAAACAAAACAACGTGAGTGGAGAGAGCATCAAGACAGGCTAAAAAGATGTGTATTGTCTCCAGACAAGTGTGAATAGTTGTAAGTATCTGTGGAGAGAGAATAGAGCCAATGTTCCGAGCTCTGATGAAGGCGCACCCAGACGCGAAATGTTGGTTCTACTCTTTCTCCACAGATGCTGTCAGATCTGCTGAGACTTTCCAGCATTTTCTGTTTTTTTCTGTTTTCTGTTTGGGGCGGCATGGTGACACAGTGGTTCACACTGCTGCCTCACAGCACCAGGGACCCAGGTTCGATTCCTGGCTTGGATCACTGTCTGTGTGGAGTTTGCACATTCTCCCCGTGTCTGCGTGGGTTTCCTCCGGGTGCTCCGCTTTTGTCCCACAGTCTGAAAGATGTGCTGGTTAGGTGGATTGACCCGAACAGGCGCCAGAGTGTGGCGGCCAGGGGAATTTCACAGTAACTTCATTGCAGTGTTAATGTCAGCCTTATTTGTGACTAATAAATTAACTTTTATTTTACTTTTTTTTGTAACATGTAAAATGCCTTTCTCCCAGAACTGGAGATTCCTGGTAGGGGAAACAATATCACAAGAAAATCTTTTATTTTGAAATGAGGATTCATAATTCGATAATGCGATTATAAATATAATGCACTTCATTGTTTGTCTCTGAACGGATTGGGTGGAACATACTTAGCAACCAGCTGACAGTGCAGACATCAACGTGAAAACATGCCACCTTCGTGATTTTTTTTATTTGGCTGTTCACATTTTCAGGTTGTAGTTAAATACTCCTTGCACCTTCTACTTTCTTTCTTGCCTAAGGGATAGCATGGAATGTAACATAACAGAATGAGGCCATTTGGCCTCCTATGCCTGTGCCAGGCCTATGTAAAAGCGCTCCAGTCAGTCCCACTGCCCTGCTCTTTCAGGCAGCACTTTCCACAATTCTGTTTCCTTCATTCATGGGATGTTGCTAGCCACCCCAGCATTTATTGCCCATTACCAATGAGGAGGTGGTGATGAGCCATCTCCTTGCGTCACAGAGCTTTTAGCTGAGTTACTGTGAAAATCCCCCAATTGCCACAATCCAGTGCCTGTTCGGGTACACTGAGAGAGAATTTAGCATGGCCAATGCGCCTAACCAGCACATCTTTCAGACTGTGGGAGGAAACCGGAGCACCCGGAGGAAACCCCCACAGAGAAGGGGAGAACGTGCAGACTCTGCACAGTGACACAAGCTGGGAATTGAACCCGGGTTGCTGGGGCTGTGAGGCAGCAGTACTAACCACTGTGCCACCGTGCTGCATAAGCGTCAACCACATGGCTGTAGATCTGGAGTCATATATAGGCTAGAGGAGGGAAGGGCAGCAGATTTCCTTCCCTAACGGGCATCAGTGAACCAAATGGAATTTTACAACAATGGGGCAGCATTATTGATAATTTAATTTCCACAGTTTCTCTGGCAGGAGTTGAATGCATGTCTTGAGAACATTAGAGCAGGCCTCTGGATTACCAATCCGGTAACATATGCTTCCCACGCTAACAGCTCACAGTGTAAAACAAATTCCAAACTCCTCACAATCTGTTCTAATTCTCTGAAATCTGTGCCCTCTCGTTGTTGAACTTTCTGCCAACAGAAACAGGTTCTCCTTATTTACTGTCTCGAAATGCTTTGAGCAGAATTCCTGCAAGAAATGTCTTAAGTGCTGTCCACAGGGGGAAAACCGGTGAGATTCCCGTTGGGCGGTTTAATTTGTAATTCAACTGCACTTTTTTTTGGAACCTGGGGGGGTTCTCACGGAATTTTCCCGCACTTAGAATATTTTATAGAGTGGGATCCTAAGTACACTGGCAAGAGTGGCTCCTCAGAGATCAGGGAACCATTTTTAAAGGGCGCCCTGATCTCAAAGTTAGTTGAAGGTGCCCCTGCTCTTCCCACCCCCCTGTACACCGCGGCCTCCCTCCACACACGTGCGTAGACATGGGAAATACCCCAAACTCTTGACTCTGGAGGGACAATCTCCTCTCCACCCCATCACTAAATGTCTGAGTCAACAGCCCCCACCCCTGATCCCACACCACGCAGGCATGAGGATGGTCCAGCCCACCGCCCCACCCATCAATCCTCACTGGGATCGGGGCATTGCCCCCAATTTTGCAATAACCTGCTATTGGGGTCACCTAAGACCCCGTTCCCTTAAGACATCCCTTCAGGCACCCCTTTCAGGACCCACCCATTGTCAACTCTGGCAGTGCCAACCTGGCACCCTGCTACTGCCACCCTGGTACTGTGAGAGGTGGAGGAAGGACCAGTGAGAGGTGCATGGAGATGTAGTTGGAGGTGGCAGGAGATCCAGTGAAAGGGGAAGGGGAATCCAGTGAAAGTGGAAGGAGATCCAGTGAGAGATGGAAAGAGATCCATTGGGAGGTGAATGGTGATGCAGTTATAGATGGAGTGAAATCTAATGGGAGATGTAGGTAGCTTCAGTGGGTGGTGGAAGGAGATCCTGTGGCAGGTGGGGGTAGATCCTCCCTCCACAACTGGATCCTGAACTTCCGAACCCACAGATTGCCATCAGTAAGGACAGGCAACGACACCTCCTCCACAATTAGTCTCAACACTGGTGTCCCACCTGTGCCTGGGTGGGATTGTTATCAGTTCAGGCTCAATGGGCCGAATGGCCTCCTTCTACACTGTAGGGGCTCTCTGATGCCCTGGTCTACATCAATGGCGATGAAGTGGAAATGGTTGAGAGCTTCAAGTTTCTAGGTGTTAGGATTACCAATAACCTGTTCTGATCCCTCCATGCGGGCGCTATAGTTAAGAAAGCCCACCAACATCTCTACTTTCTCAGGAGGCTAAGGACATTCAGCATGTCCACTTTCACTCTCACCATTTTTTACATAGAAAGCATCCTTTCCAGATGTATCACAGCCTGGTGTGGCTCCTGCTCTGACCGAGACCGTAAGAAACTACGGAGGGTTGCAAACCCGCCTCCCATCCATTGACTCTGTCTACACTTACCGTTGCCTTGGAAAAGCAGCCAGCAGAATTAAGTACCTCATGCACCCCCGAACATTCTCTCTTCCACCTTCTTCCGTCAGGAAAAAGATATAAAAGTCTAAGATCACGTATCAACTGACTCAAGAACAGCTTCTTCCCTGCTGCCATCAGACCTTTGAATGGACCTCCCTTATATTAAGTTGATCTTTCTCGACACCCTAGCTATGACTGTAACACTATATTCTGCACTCTCTTATTTCCTTCTCTATGAATGGTATGTTTTGCCTGTGTAGCACGCAAGAAACAATACTTTTCACTGTATGTTAATACATGTGACAATAATAAATCAAATCACATCAAAATACAGTGAGAGAGGGAGGGTGATTCAGTGGGAGATGGAAGGATAACTGGTTGGAGGTGGAGGAGAATCTTGTGGGAGATGTGGGTAGCTCCAGTGGGAGGTGGAGATACAGTAAAGGTGCAGCTGGCTCCAGTAAGAGAGAGGGAGATCCAGTGGGAGATCAATGTTGATCCACTGAGATGTGGATTGAGATCCACTAAGAAATGAAGGGAGGTCCAATGAAAGATGGAGTGACATCCAATGAAATGTGGAGGATGATCCAGTGGGGATGAAGGAAGATCCAATGCAGCTGGAGAGAGATCCAGTGGGATGTGGAGAGAGATCCACTGGAAATGCAGGGAGATCCAGTGGGGATGAAAGAAGATCCAATGCAGCTGGAGAGAGATCCAGTGGGGATGGAGAGACACCCGCTGTAGATGAAGGACAATTCAGTGGAAATGGTGGGAGATCCAGTGGAAGATGAAGGGAGGGTTCGATGAGTGGAGGAAGATGATTTGTGGAAGGTGGAGATAGATTCAATTAAAGGTGGAGGGAGATCTAGTGGAGATGGACGGAGATCAGTGAGAGGGTGGAGGGAGATCCAGTGGAGATGGAGGGAGATCTTGTGGAGATGGAGGGAGATCTAGTGAAGATTTAAAGTTTAAAGTTTTTTATTAGTCACAAGTGAGGCTTACATTAACACTGCAATGAAGTTACTGTGAAATTCCCCTAGTCGCCACACTCCGGCGCCTGTTTGGGTACACTAAGGGAGAATTTAGCATGGCCAATGCACCTAACCAGCACATCTTTCTGACTCTGGGAGGAAACTGGAGCACCCGGAGGAAACCCCTGCGGACACGGGGAAAACGTGCAGACTCCGCACAGACAGTGACCAAAGCCGGGAATCAAACCCGGGTCCTTGGCACTTTGAGGCAGCAGTGCTAACCACTGCGCCACTGTGCCATCCTTGATGGAGGGAGGTCCAGTAGAGATGGAGGGAGATCCAGTGGAGATGGAGGGAGATTCAGTGGAGATGGAGGGAGATCCAATGGAGGTGGAGGGAGATCCAGTGGAGATGGAGGGAGATCCAGTGAGAGAGTGGATGAGGTTATTGAAAGATTGAAGTGTGAGGATGAATATGTAAATCAAGCACCTGTTTTAAATTTTTCGATCCTCGAACAATGATTCTCTGTATATCAACATCAAATAATGCCGAATTCTGGGAATCTTATTGCTGTGGGGGCTTAATCAGCATTAACTCTTGAAACACATTTTCACAAGATTCTTACATTTTATTTAATGTATCTGATTCTCAAAATGGTGTCAACTAAGAGTATGATTGAAATAGCAATCACTACATTATCACGAACAAGTGCAGCACTATTATTAGCCCAGACAATTACAATAGGGAATACATTACAAACAGGATGTTTTAATTTGCAAAATCTGTTTTCCAAACATGTTCCATTGACGACCTAGTGTCATAATGATCCCTCAAGTCCCATTATTTACACACCACCCCCAGCACAAACAGCAGACAGAACTTAGATCTGTTCAAATCCACTGTGGGCACTGACTGGCACTTAGACCATAAAACCATAAGAACAGGAGCAGGCCATTTGGCCCCTCAAATCTGCTCCGCCATTCAATAGGATCATGGCTGATCTGACGACATTCCTCACGTCCTCATTCCTGCCCTTTCCCCAGAACCCTTGATTGCCTTATTGATCCCTTATTGATCAAACGTCTATCTATCTCAACCTGGGCTTTACAAGGGGGCCACAGGTTCAAGGTGAGAGGGGGAAAGTTTAAGGGAGATGTGCGGGGGAAGTTTTTCATGCAGAGAGTGGTGGGTGCCTGGAACGGAAGTGATGGAAGCAGGCATATTCGCAACATTTAAGAGGCATCTGAATAGGGAGGGAATAGAGGGATATGGTCCGAGTAAGGGCAAAAAGTTTTATTTTTGTAGTTTTGTTAGGGCATCATGATTGGTATGGGCTTGGAGGGCCAAAGGGTCTGTTTCTCATTTTAACATATCTCAGTGCCGACTGCTGTTTGTGCTGGGGGTGATGAGTAAATGATGGGACTTGAGGGATCATTATGACACTCGGCCATCAATGGAACATGTTGGAAAACAGGTTTTGTAAATTAAGAAATCCTGTTTGTAACGTATTCTCTGTTGTAACTGGCTGAAATGGGCCTCACAGCACCAGGGACAGGGTTCGATTCCCGGCTTGGGCCACTGGCTGTGTGGAGTTTGCACATTCTCCCCGTGTCTGCGTGGGTTTCCTCCGGGTACTCTGATTTCCTCCCACAGTATAAAGATGTGCAGTTTAGGTGGATTAGCCATGGTATATTGCCCCTTAGTGTCAGGGGGACTAGCTAGGGTAAATGCATGGGGTTATGAGGATTGAGCTTGGGTGGGATTGTGGTCGGTGTAGAGTCGATGGGCCAAATTGCCTCCTTCTGCACTGTAGGATTCTATGATTCTGTGCTGTACTTTTCTTTGTTCTTTGTTGTAGATATACACGAGGACTCTGACCCACAACTCTAGGTTAGGGGGATTAGCGGGATAAAAGTGTGGCGTTACGGCGATAGGGCAGGGGTGGGCCTGGATAAGATACTCTGTCAGAGAGTTGGTGCAGACTTGATGGGCTGAATGGCTTCCTTCTGCATTGTAGGGATTCCATGAGTGTAACCTGTTCTTCTAAACGGCATTAGCTGTCTTACTAATTAGTCTAACGTTGTGGTCAATGATTAAGCAATATCATACAATCGGGGAGGCGATGGCCTGGTGGTATTATCGCGAGACTATTTATTCAGAAACTCAGCTAATATTCTGGGGACCTGGGTTCGAATCCCGCCACGGCAGATGGTAGAATTTAAATTCAACAAAAGAAAATCTGGAATTAAGAATCTACTGATGACCATGAAACCATTGTTAATTGTCGGAAAAACCCATCTGGTTCACGAATGTCCTTTAGGGAAGGAAATCTGCTGTCCTTATCTGGCCTGGCCTACATGTGACTCCAGAGTCACAGCAATGTGGTTGACTCTCAGCTGCCCTTGGGCAACTGGAGATGGGCAATAAATGCTGGCCAGCCAGCGACGCCCATGTCCCACACATCAATAAGAAGAACAATCCAATCATCTGGGCCCTTTCTACAGAGGGACAGGGAGTTTTGGTTCCCACATGAGGATCCGTCAATGAATGTGAAGCCGGCATTCAGTTGATTTGCCTCCTCGATGGTGCGTAGGCTGGATTGCTGTAGCAAACTTGGCAGGCTCCTAGAACCAGCTGACGGAGAGCTTCATCATTACCCACTCATTAAAAACAGGCCAACCCGCCCGCCCCCTTCACAGTGTAGCTGGAACAGTTTTACAAGTTGTGCCCGAGTATGGATTGAACAGGAGAAGTGTCGGCTCCCTGAGTGAGCAGCAAACAATGTCTTGACTTCTCCCTGCACTTAATTAGCACATTGGGCCAAGGCTCCTTGCTATTTCAGTAACACTCCCTTTGACTCTAACATTGAGTGCCTTGTTGTCTCTCTACTCAGCGTAAACAACAATTATTGTTCACTTGCAAACAGCTTGAACTTGCCTCTGGGTTGAACACCAGATCACGACCCTGATTCACTCTGTGCCACTCTGTGCCAACATCTGTGCCAGTGCTGCTGCTGCTGCCATCAACTATTAGAAAGTCAGTTGAGAATGGGCTGGGCTAAAGCGACGACAGATTTGCCTTCCTTGGTTTATACACACAGCTTCCCCGATAATACAGCTATGATATTATGATAATATGATATCGGCATGGTGGCACAGTGATTAGCACTGCTGCTTCACAGCGCCAGGGATCCGGATTCGATTCCTGGATTGGATCACTGTCTGTGTGGAGTTTGCACAGACTTCCTGTGTCTGCGTGGGTTTCCTCCGGTTTCCTCCCACATTCTGAAAGATGTGCTGGTTAGGGTGCATTGACCCGAACAGGCGCCGGACTGTAGCGACGAGGGGAATTTCACAGTAACTTCATTGCAGTGTTAATGTAAGCCTTACTTGTGACTAATAATAAATAAACTTTAAACATGATCATAAATTCAATGCATGCCTGTTGCTGAGACAGACTTTGTTTTTGCAGAAGGAGGCCATTTGGCCCATCGAGTTTGCACCGACTCCCCAACAGAGCATTCTATAACTCCATGTATTTACCCCTCAAATCTTTGATTGATTTGATTTATTATTGTCGCGTGCATTGGGATACAGTGGAAAGCATTGTTTCTTGTGTGCTATACAGACAAAACATACCGTTCATAGAGAAGGAAGGAAGAGAGTGCAGAATGTAGTGTTGCAGTCATAGCTAGGGTGTAGAGAAAGATCAACTTAACGCAAGGTAGGTCCTTTCAAAAGTCTGATGGCAGCAGGGAAGAAGCTGTTCTTGAGTTGGTTGGTACGTGTCCTCAGACTTTTGTATCTTTTTTCCGATGGAAGAAGATGGAAGAGAGAATGTCCAGGGTGCGTGGGGTCCTTAATTATGCTGGCTGCTTTGCCGAGGCAGCGGGAAGTGTAGACAGTGTTAATGGATGAGAGGCTGGTTTGCGGGATGGATTGGGCTACATTCACGACCTTTTGCAGTTTCTTGCAGTCTTGGATAGTGCAGGAGCCATACCAAGCTGTGATACAACCAGAAAGAATGCTTTCTATGGTACATCTGTAAAAGTTGGTGAGAGTCGTAGCGGACATACCAAATTTCCATAGCCTTCAGAGAAAGTAGAGGCCCTAACCTATACATCTTGGGACACTAAGGGGCAATTTAGCATCGCCAATTCACCTCACCAGCACATCTTTGGAGTGTGGGAGGAAACCAGAGCACCCGGAGGAAACCGATGCAGACACGGGGAGTTCTTGCAAATGCCACACAGACAGTCACCCGAGACTGGAATTGAAACTGGGTCCTTGACGCTGTGAGGCAGCAGAGCTAACCGCTGTGCCACCCTAAATGGTAAGTGTGATTCTGATGCACTACATCACAACACTGTATTATAGTAAAGAAATAAGTTGCATTAGAGCATTTTGCAAGACCTCAGGGTATTCTAAGATATTGGGGAGAGTTTGGGAAGGTGGAGTTAAGGTAGAAGATCTGTCATAATCATATTGGACGGTGGAACAGGATTGAATGGCCTATTCCTACTCCAAATGTTCTCAAGCCCTTTATTGACAATGAAGACCATTTGAAGCATGGTTCATGCTGTAATTGTTGTGAATTTGCCAGTTGGTTGTATATTTTTTTGCCTCAGAGCTATGCAGAGATGATAGTTTCCAAACGTGCAACAGGTTTATTTACAGGATCACAAAAGGACTGCCCTCATTCTGCAGCTGTAGCTTCTAACAGCCTCTCGGTTTACTTCAGCACTGAGTCAACAGCCAGGCTTGACCAATCAAACACAGTGAGCATAGATCACCTCCCAGACTCATAATCAAATATTGAACAATTGAACACTACAGTCATGTAGGGCAAGGTGGCAGCGAATTTGGACACAGCCAGGTTCCCCCAAACAGCAATGACCAGGTAATTTGTTTTAGATTAGTGTTGGCTGAGGGGCATCCAGGGCATTGGGAAGGGCACACTTGCTCTTCTTTTGATAAAATACCATGGGATTATTAACATCCACTTGAGAGGCCAGTTTAACACCAGGGACAGGATTCTCCGATCTCATCTGTAGCCGCTGTAATGTCTTTAACGAGGCTCACGATGTGGACCTCTTAGAACACAAGCTCCCTGATTATGGCAGTGATGACCCTGCCTGTGTACATAATCTGGAGTGTCAGGGTTTATAGCCTGTGCGAGAAAGTACATGCCTGGGTGTTGCTGGCTATGTAAATAAATTGAAGTTTGGTGAAGGGACACTGGCCTTGGAGAGTTATTTCGGCTGCCACGGTGCCAGAGAGGTGGGAGAATTTGGTGCTCAGCCAAAACTTAATACACTGCAGCGGCACCGGAGAATCCCAGCCACGGAGGAGGTCGGAGGTTTTCAGTGCTTATCTGAAAAGTGGCACTTCAACGTGGCAGAACTCCCTCGGTACTTCAGTTTAGTTTATAGTTTATTTATTAGTCACAAGTAGGCTTACATTAACACTGCAATGAACTTACTGTCAAAATCCCCTTGGTCGCCACACTTCAGGTACCCTGAGGGAGAATTTAGCATGGCCAATGCACCTCACCAACACGTCTTTCAGACTGTGGGAGGAAACGGGAGCACCTGTGCAGAACGTGCAGACTCTGCACAGACAGTGACCCAAGCTGGGAATCGAACCCAGGTCCCTGGCACCGTGACGCAGCAGTGCTAACCACTGTGCCACCATGCCGCCTTATTTCACTGGGAGTGCCAGCCTAGATTTTGTGCTTAAGTCTCTTCAGCGGGACTGGAAGCCACAACCTTCTTAGTCAGAATGCTACCCAGCGAACCATGGCAGACAACGACTGAGATGACTTTTAAAAGAAGTGACAGAAATAGCCCATCCCCTTACGTGCTCCAACTGACAAAAGAAGCAGATAGAACAGCTGAGTCACTATTTATAATTGCACACCAGTGGCCCAATTGATTCTGCATGGAAAATGCAGAGATCAGCACGACTCCCATTACGGAAAATAAAGCCCCACCTATTTTCTCAATGAGGTGACGTGTAAAAACATTGGACTCCAGATAAACAATCCAGGGAATGGCTTGTAAAATTGTTACGACGTGCTGTACTGTTTTGGAAACTTAGGCAGATTATGGGAAACCTCACTCAAATGTTCCAGTCCCAAAGCACAGGGCAATCTGCCACCGCAAACAGTGTTACTGCCTGCCATTTTTCACACTTCAACACAATTTTGACTTGTGGGGGTGGGGGAAGGGGTGCAGGGTTAAAGTAATTAAAGTTTATCTATTCGTCACAAGTAGGCTTGCATTAACACCGCAATGAAGTTACTGTGAAAATCCCCCAGTCGCCACACTCCTCCGCCTGTTCAGGAGAATTTAGCATGGCCAATCCGCCTAACCAACACGTCTTTCGGACTTTAGGAGGAAACCGGAGCACCCGGAAGAAACCCACGCAGACACGGGGAGAACGTGCAAACTCCACACAGACATGACCTAAGCCGGAAATTGAACCAAGGTCCCTCACGCTGTGAGGCAGCAGTGCTAACCACTGTGCCACCCTACACATCTATGGACACTAACGGGCATTTTATCATGGCCAATCCACCTAGCCTGCACGTCTTTTGACTGTGGGAGGAAACCGGAGCACCCGGAGGAAACCCACGCAGACACGGGCAGAACGTGCAGACTCTGCACAGACAGTGACCCAAGTTGGGAATCGAACCCAGGTCCCTGGCGCCGTGAGACAGCAGTGCTAACCACCGTGCCACTGTGCTGCCCTGGTTGTGGGGGAGCTGCCTTCATCTCACTGGGACTTGGTAAAATGCGGGGGCTCAGAATTAAATGCCAGTCACTTCATTGAGTGATTCAAATGGATATTTCTCTCTGCGACAGCTTGTCAGGATGGTTCAATCGAGTACCAGCTCCCACTCAATCCCAGGATTCAGGCACATAGGCATCACTGACATCTCAGGGAAGGGCTGAGGGAGAGCAGCACTGTCGGGGGTGCCAACTTTCAAATGAGGGAATTCAGGAGAAATAACTTTACCCTAAATTCAAAGTTTATTCATTAATGTCATAGGTGGGCTTACGTTAACATTGCAATGAAGTGACTGAAAATCCCCGAGTCACCACACTCTGGCGCCAATACGGGTACACTGAAGGAGAATTTAGCATGACCAATGCACCTAACCAGCGCGTCTTTCAGACTGTGGGAGGAAACCGGGGCGCCTGGAGGAAACCTATGCAGATACAGGGAGAAGGTGCTGACTCTGCACAGGCAGTGACCCAAGCCGGGAATCGAACCCAGATCCCTGTCACTGTGAGGCAGCATTGCTAACCACTGGAACTGGCTCTCACAGGGAACAGCTGAAGTGAATACCATCAATACTTTGAAAGAGGAATGTAGGCAAGGATAAAGTGGAATAGGAGGTTACGATGGGAGATTCAGATGAGTAACATACAAACATAGAAACATTGAAGATAGGAGCAGGAGGAGGCCATTTGGCCTTCGAACCTGCTCCGCCATTCATCACGATCATGGCTGATCGTCCAACTCAATAGCCTAATCCTGCTTTCTCCCCATAACCTTTGATCCCATTCACCCCAAGTGCTGTATCCAGCCACCTCTTGAACACATTCAATGTTTTGACATCAACTACTTCCTGTGGTAATGAATTCCACAGGCTCACCACTCTTTGGGTGAAGAAATGTCTCCTCATCTCTGTCCTAAATGGTCTACCCTGGATCTTCAGATTGTTACCCCTGGTTTTGGATGCCCCCACCATTGGAAACATCCTCCCTGCATCTACCCTGTCTAGTCCTTATAGAATTTTATAAGTCTCTATGAGATTCCCCCCTCATTCGTCTCAACTTCAGCGAAAACAGTCCTAACCGAGTCAATTTCTCCTCATACATCAGTCCCGCCATCCCCGGAATCAGCCTGGTAAACCTTCGTTGCACTCGCTCGAGAGCAAGAACATCCTTCCTCAGAAAAGGAGACCAAAGCTGCACACAATACTCTAGGTGTGGCCTCACCAAGGCCCTATATAATTGCAACAACACATCCCTGCTCCTGTACTCAAAACCTCTCGCAATGAAGGCCAATATACCATTTGCCTTCTTTACTGCCTGTTGTACCTGCATGCTTACCTTCAGTGACTGATGCACAAGGACTGCCAGATCCCACTGCACACTCCCCTCTCCCAATTTACAGCCATTCAGGTAGTAATCTGCCTTCTTGTCTTTGCTTCCAAAGTAAAGATGGGAGGAGGCTCGAGAGAAGTGTAAACATAGGCGTCGGATGTTTTATTTTGTTCAATTATGTGATGTAGGCATCACTGGCTAGGCCAAACTTGTTGCCCATCATTAGTTGCCCTTGTGAACGTGTTGGTGACCTGCCTTCTTGAACCGCTGCAGTCCCTGAGGTGTCAGTACACCCATAGTGTTGTAAGGAAGGGAGTTCCAGGATTTTGACCCAAAAAGGTTGGGCCAAATGATGTTTCTGTGCCGCATATCCGACAGTAATCTTAGAACAAAGAACAAAGAAAGGTACAGAACAGGAACAGGCCCTTCGGCCCTTCAGGCTGGTGCTGATCATGGTGTCCTAACTAAACTAAAAAAAGTCTTCTGCCCTTATTCGGACTGTATCCCTCTATTCCCTCCCTATTCATGTATCCATCCAGATGCCTCTTAAATGTTGCTAATATGCCTGCTTCCACCACCTCCTCTGGCAGCGCGTTCCAGGCACCCACCACTCTCTGCGTGAAAAACCTCCCCCGCACATCTCCCTTAAATTTTCCCCTTCTCACCTTGAACCTGTGGCCCCTTGTAATTGTAATCTTAGAAGACATTAAGCCATGATTAAAATTTTGAATCTGTATAACTCTCTTCTTCAGACTCATATGGACTCTGTCTCCACAGATGCTGATGTGGAGATGCTGGCATTGGACTGGGGTAAACACAGTAAGAAGTTTAACAACACCAGGTTAAAGTCCAACAGGTTTATTTGGTAGCAAATGCCACTAGCTTTCAGAGCACTGCCCCTTCGTCAGGTGGAGTGGAGAAATGCTCACAAACAGGGCATGCAGAGACACAAACTCAATTTACAGAATAATGATTGGAATGCAGTCTTTACAGGTAATCAAGTCTTAAAGGTACAAACAATGTGAGTGGAGAGAGCATTAAGCACAGGTTAAAGAGATGTGTATTGTCTCCAGACAGGACAGCCAGTGAGATTCTGCAAGTTGAGGCTAGCTGTGGGGGTTACAGATAGTGTGACATTAACCCAAATCTTGGATTCATGTCACACTATCTGTAACCCCCACAGCCTACAAGAGGAGAGGCTGTACTTGATCTGATACTGACCAATGACCCTGGACAGGTGTCAGATCTCTCAGTGGGAGAGCATCTTGGGGATAGCGATCATAACTCTATCTTGCATTGGAAAAAGAGAGGATCAGGCAAGCTAGGAAAGTGTTTATATGGAGTAAGGGGAAATATGAAGACATTAGACAGCAAATTAGAGGAGTAAATTGGAAGGAGGTATTCTCGGGGAAATGTACTGAAGAGAGGTGGCAGTTTTTCAAGGAATGTCTGTCCAGAGTTCTACAGGACAACGTTCCAAGCAGACAGGGAGGTGTTGGTCGGTTAAAGGAACCGTGGTGCATGAAAGCTGTGCGGGACCTAGTCGAGAAGAAAAGGAAAGCGTACAAAAGGCTCAGACAGCTTGGCGAAGATAGGGATTTAGAAGAGTATACGGCTTGTAGGAAGGGACTAAAGAAGGAAATTAGGAGAGCCAGAAGGGGTCACGAGAGGCCCTGGCAGGTAGGATTAAGGAGAACCCTAAGGCATTCTATAAATATGTGAAGAGTAAAAGGATGGGACGTGACGGAATAGGGCCTATAAAAAGTGAAGGCGGGAAAGTCTGTACGGAACCAGTAGAAATGGCAGAGGTGCTCAATGAGTATTTTGCCTCGGTTTTCACAGAGGAGAAGTACCTGGGTGGATGTACTGCGGGCGTGCGGTGGACTGAAAGGATTGAGTATGTGGACTTTAAGAAAGAGATTGTGCTGGAATCTTTGAATGGCATCAAGATAGATAAGTTGCCGGGTCCGGATGGGATGTACCCCAGGTTACTGTGGGAGGCGAGGGAAGAGATTGCAGAGCCTCTGGCGATGATCTTTGCGTCGTCGATGGAGACGGGAGAGGTGCCGGAGGACTGGAAGATTGCGGATGTGGTTCCTATTTTCAAGAAGGGGAATAGGGATAGCCCAGGTAACTACCGACTGGTGAGTCTAACCTCAGTGGTTGGTAAACTGATGGAGAAGATCCTGGGGAAGAGGATATATGAGCATTTAGAGAGGTTTAGTATGCTCAAGAATACTCAGCATGGCTTTGTCAAGGGCAGATCGTGCCTTACGAGCCTGGTGGAGTTCTTCGAAAATGTGACTAAACACATTGACGAAGGGAAGGCAGGAGATATGGTTTATATGGATTTTAGCAAGGCGTTCGATAAGGTCTCCCATGCAAGGCTTCCGGAAAAAGTGAGGGGGCATGGGATCCAAGGGGCTGCTGCCCGGTGGATCCAGAACTGGCTTGCCCAAAGGAGGCAGAGAGTGGGTATAGATGGGTCTTTTTCTAAATGGAGGTCGGTCACCAGTGGTGTGCCCCAGGGATCTGTTCTGGGACCCTTGTTGTTTGTCATTTTCATAAATGACCTGGATGAGGAAGCGGAGGGATGGGTTCGTAAGTTTGCCGACGACACGAAGGTTGGTGGGGTTGTGGATAGTCTGGAGGGATGTCAGAAGTTACAGAGGGACATAGATAGGATGCAAGACTGGGCGGACAAGTGGCAGATGGACTTCAACCCAGATAAATGCGTCGTGGTCCATTTTGGTAGGTCAAATGGGATGAAGGAGTACAATATAAAGGGAAAGACTCTTAGTACTGTAGAGGATCAGAAGGACCTTGGGGTCCGTGTCCATAGGACTCTGAAATCGGCCCCGCAGGTGGAGGAGGTGGTTAAGAAGGCGTATGGTGTGCTGGCCTTTATCAATCGAGGGATTGAGTTTAGAAGTCCGGGGATAATGATGCAGCTATATAAGACCCTCGTCAGACCCCATTTGGAGTACTGTGCTCAGTTCTGGTCACCTCACTATAGGAAGGACGTGGAAAAGATTGAAAGGGTGCAGAGGAGATTTACAAGGATATTGCCTGGATTGAGTGGCATGTCTTATGAGGATAGGCTGAGGGAGCTCGGTCTTTTCTCCTTGGAGAGACGAAGGATGAGAGGTGACCTAATAGAGGTGTATAAGATGTTGAGAGGCATAGATCGGGTGGACTCTCAGAGGCTTTTTCCCAGGGTGGAAATGTCTGCTACGAGAGGACACAGGTTTAAGGTGCTGGGGGGTAGGTACAGGGGAGATGTTAGGGGTAAGTCTTTCACAGTAAGAATTTTAACAACACCAGGTTAAAGTCCAACAGGTTTATTTGGTAGCAAAAGCCACACAAGCTTTCGGAGCTGCAAGCCCCTGACTTTAACCTGGTGTTGTTAAAATTCTTACTGTGTTTACCCCAGTCCAACGCCGGCATCTCCACATCGTAAGTTTTTCACACAGAGGGTGGTGGGCGAGTGGAATCGGCTGCCGTCAGTGGTGGTGGAGGCAAACTCAATAGGGTCTTTTAAGAGACTCCTGGATGAGTACATGGAACGTAATAGGATGGAGGGTTATAGGTAGGTCTAGAAGGTAGGGATGTGTTCGGCACAACTTGTGGGCCGAAGGGCCTGTTTGTGCTGTAGTTTTTCTATGTTTCTATGTTTCTTACCATGTCCACAGATGCTGCCAGAGCCGCTGAGTTTTTCCAGCATTTCTTGCTTTTTATTTCAGATTTCCAGCATCCGCAGCGTTTTGCTTTTACATTAACTCAAGGCCCTGTCTCACTTCTAATGGTGATATGATAAGAGACATGGGCAGTAGAGCAAGGGAGATAGAGTCATAGGTCATAGAGGTTTACAGCATGGAAACAGGCCTTTCGGCCCAACTTGTCCATGCCGTCCTTTTTTTAAAAACCCCTAAGCTAATCCCAATTGCCCGCATTTGGCCCATATCCCTCTATACCCATCGTACCCATGTAACTATCTAAATGCTTTTTGAAAGGCAAAATTGTACCCGCCTCTACTACTACCTCTGGCAGCTTGTTCCAGACACTCTCCACCCTCTGTGTGAAAGAATTGCCCCTCTGGACACTTTTGTATCTCTCCCCTTTCACCTTAAAGCTATGCCCTCTAGTTTTAGACTTCCCTACCTTTGGGAAAGGATATTGACTCTCTCGCTGATCTATGCCCCTCATTATTTTATAGAACTCTATAAGATCACCTCTCAGCCTCTTACGCTCTAGAGAAAAAAGTCCCAGTCTATCCAGCCTCTCCTTACAACTCAATCCTTCAAGTCCTGGTAGCATCCTAGTAAATCTTTTCTGCACTCTTTCTAGTTTAATAATATCCTTTCTATAATAGGGTGACCAGAATTGCACACAGTATTCCAAGTGTGGCCTTACCAATGTCTTGTACAACTTCAACAAGGCATTCCAACTCCTGTATTCAATGTTCTGACCGATGAAACCAAGCATGCTGAATGCCTTCTTCACCACTCTGTCCACCTGTGACTCCACTTTCAGAGAGCTATGAACATGGACCCCTAGATCTTTTGATGTCCTGGCTAACATTTATCTCTCAACTAACACAGCCAAATAAATGGATCAACTGGTCACTCATTTCATTTTTGCCTGTAGAACCTCGCTTTGTGCAAATTGGCTTCTGTGACACGGTAGATTCAGAAATAATGTTTCCAATGGTGGGGGAGTCCAGAACTAGGGGTCATAGTTTGAGGATAAGGAGTTTAGAACACAGGTGAGGAGAAATTTCTTCACCCAGAGGGTGATGAGTGTGTGGGATTCACTACTACAGAATGTAGTTGCGGCCAATACGTTGTCTGATTGCAAAAATAAATTAGATATAGTTCTTGGGGCTAAGAGTGCAAGGGTTGCCTTTATAGGACGGGGCATAGAGTATAAGAGTTGGGGTCTGATGTTGCAGATGTATAGAACGTTGGTTCGGCCGCATTTGGAATACTGCGTCCAGTTCTGGTCGCCACACTACCAGAAGGACTGTGGAGGCTTTGGAGAGAGTACAGAGGAGGTTTACCAGGATGTTGCCTGGTATGGAGGGGCTTGGTTATGAGGAGAGATTGGGGAAACTGGGGTTGTTCTCCTTGGAAAGACGGAGGATGAGGGGAGACTTAATAGAGGTGTATAAAATTATGAAAGGCATAGATAGGGTGAACGGTGGGAAGCTTTTCCCCGGGTCGGTGGTGACGTTCACGAGGGGTCATAGGTTCAAGGTGAAGGGGGGGAGGTTTAACACAGATATCAGAAGGACATATTTCACACAGAGGGTCGTGGGGGCCTGGAATGTGTTGCCGGGCAAGGTGGTGGAGGCGGACACACTGGGAACGTTTAAGACTTATCTAGACAGCTATATGAATGGAGTGGGAATGGAGGGATACAAAAGAGTGGTCTAGTCTGGACCAGGGAGCGGAGCGGGCTAATTGTTCCTTGTTTCTCGGTTCAAGGCTTCATTCTATGATCATCTTGCTGGTGCCAGTACAGAGCGAGACTGTGGATAATTGGGAACCTGTCTCGGGGGCAGGGAATTCATATGGTGTTCGTGGAAGTGGAAATGACTAGGGTTGGGAAGCATTTCCCGATCAGGGCCATTGTGATCTCCTGGACTCGTTTCGATCGCCTCAGGGGGTCGGAGAGGAATTTCCCAGATTTTTCTTCCCCATATTGGCCCTGGGGTTTTTCACTCTGGGTTTTCGCCTCTCCCTGGAGATCACATGGTCTGGAATGGGGGGGTGGGGGTGAGTTAATAGGTTGTAATGAACAAAGCATCGTAGCTGTGAGGGACAGCTCGGTGGATAGGATATTGGTATGTAGATAGGCTGGAAAATTGGGCGGGGATCCTGGATTCAGGATTCAATCCTGGACCGGGGAGCGGCGCGGGCTTGGAGGGCCGAAGGGCCTGTTCCTGTGCTGTATTGTTCTTTGTTCTTTGTTCTTTGATAAGGGGGGGGGGGGGGGTGGGGGTGCAGGGGGGGGAAATCAATATATTGAATTTGATGATCAGCCATGATCAAAATGAATGGCGAAGCAGTCTCGAAGGGCCACATGGCTTACTCCTGCTTCTAGTTTCTATGTTTCTATGTATCTGCCCAAATTCTAACAGTGATGACTCATCCAGAGTAATTTCCTGGTTGTGAAGTACTTGCGCATAAGGTGAGGCTGTGAAAGAATCATAGAATCATAGAATCCTACAGTGCAGAAGGAGGCCATTCGGCCCATCCAGTCTGCATTGACCACAATCTCACCCAGGCCCTATCCCCATAACCCCATGCATTTACCCTAGCTAGTTCCTCTGACACGAAGGAGCAATTTAGCATGGCCAATCCACCTGACCTGCACATCTTTGGACTGTGAGAGGAAACCGGAGTACTCATAGGAAACCCATGCAGACATGGGGAGGACATTCAGACTCCACACAGACAGTGATTTGAGCCAGGAATTGGACCCGGGTCCCTTGCGCTGTGAGGCAGCGGTGCTAACTACTGTGCCACCATGCCACACTAGGGCAAATGGCCAAACATTTTGGTCAAAGAGATACATTTTACAGAGTGATTTAAAGGAGTAAAGCATGGCAAAGAGGTGCGGAGAGGGAATTCCAGCACTTGGGGCCCAGGTAACTGAAGGCACGGTCATCAGTGATGGAGCAGTTATACTTGTGAATGCACAAGAGGCCAGAATTAGAGGGACACAGATACACTCGAGGCTTATGGGGTCGGAGGAGATGACAAAGATTGGGAGGGATGAGAATTGGGAAGTCAAGACATTGCCTGACCAGGATAAAATGAAGGTCAGTGAGCGCAGGCTTGATCGGGGAAATGGGGCCTGCTGTCAGTTAAGACATGTGCGACAGAGATTTAGACATCCTTTGATTTACAGAAGGTAAAATGTGGAAGACCAGCCAGACGTCAACTGGAATAGGCAAGTCTAGAGGTAACGAAGACATATTTGAGGGTTTCAGGATGAGCTGAGGCAAGGACAGAGTCAGGAGATGTCACAAAGCTGGAATTAGATAATCTTAGTGATGGCACATAGATTAGAAGCTCCTTTTGGGATCAAATGTGACATAAAGATTGCAAACAGACTCAGATGGTTGCCGGGAAGTGGGATGGTGTCAATGGCTGAGGAATGCAGTTTGGAGAATTGTTCCCCATACTGTGATGGAATACCCCCCACTTGCCTGGATGGGTGCAGCTCCAACAACACTCAACAAGCTTGACACCATCCAAAGCTGTCCGCTTGATTGGCACCACATCCACAAACATCCACCCCCTCCACCAGAAATAGCAGTGTGTACTACCTACAAGATGCACTGCAGCAATTCAACAAACATCCTTAAACAGCACCTTCCAAACCCATGACCACTTCCATCTATAAGGATAAGGGCAGCAGAGACATGGGAACACCACCCCCTGCAAGTTCCCCTCCAAGCCACTCACCATCCTGACTTGGAAATATATCGCCGTTCCTTCGCAGTCGCTGGGCCAAAATCCTGGAATTCCCTCCCTAAAGGCATTGTGGGTCAATCCACAGCAAGTGGACTGCAGCGTTTCAAGAAGGCAGCTCACCACCACCATCTCAAGGGCAACTAGGGATGGGATAATAAATGCTGGCCAGCCAGCGACGCCCATGTCCCACGAATGAATAAAAATAAACTTAATTGGAGGAAATGTCTGCTTATCAGCAGGTGTCAGCGAAGCAGTGTGATAACTTAGCAACAGCAGGGGAGTTGAGAGAGTTGGGTTTCCTCGGCCTACTTGTGGAAACTATCACCAGGCCTTTGGGTGACATGGCCAAAGGGCAGAATGTAGATGAGAAATAGGAGGGGGTCAGGGATAGATCTTTGGAGGACATCAGAAGTAATGGTGTGGAGCAGCAAGAGAAGCCTTTGCAGATAATTCTCTGGCTATGATAAGATAGATCAAAATGGAACCAGAGTACAAATACCAATGCATTATTTTTAGGAGACATGTATTGACCAGTTGAATTTCAATACCTAAAAACAAATGATCTGGTCATTGTCACATCACTGCTTGTGGGAGCTTGCTGTGCATACTTTGGCTGCTGCGTTTCTGACATTATAACAGTGACTACACTTCAAGCATACTTCATTGGCTGGGAAGCGCTTTGGGACATCTTGAGGTCGTGAAAGGCGCTACATGAATTCACGTTCATAGAAATCATAGAAACCCTATAGTACAGATAGAGGCCATTCGGCCCATCGAGTCTGCACCGACCACAATCCCACCCAGGCCCTACCCCCATATCCCTACATATTTTACCCGCTCATACCTCTAATCTACGCATCCCAGGACATTAAGGGGCAATTTTAGCATGGCCAATCAACCTAACCCACACATCTTTGGACTGTGGGAGGAAACCGGAGCACCCGGAGGAAACCCACGCAGACACGGGGAGAACGTGCAGACTCCGCACATACAGTGACCCAAGCCAGGAATTGAACCTGGGTCCCTGGTGCTGTGAGGCAGCAGTGCCAACCACTGTGCCACCCTGAGGTGTGGGGAGGTAGGCCTGCCTGCAGAAGGCCCAGGCTTCCTGAGTCAGCATGTCACTGAACCCAGTAAGACAGAGATAGTTGGGTGGGCATCACAAGCTGGTCGACATCATTTAGTTTTGCAATGGCAAGGTGATAGACGAGAGTGGTCCAGAGACAGGTCGAACAGCTCAGATGAAATGCGACTGGGCTCCTATTTGCAACTAGGCAACATTCCATAGCAACAGGCCAGCTGCAATATCTAAGAGCATCGGAGACATACACACCTTCCCAGGGGTGATTACAATTGAACCTTGTTATTTCAAGGAGGAGATTGTCAAAGTAGTCTTGCCAACTTCAATCTCTTCTGGTAATTACTGCTCAGTGTGTGAGCTGCACTCCTCCACCCCTGAAATAATACCTTCCAAACAATTTGTTTCTGCCGTATATTCCTTCCTCCCCAGACTGCTGATTCAGAATAAAACACATCTGTAGTCCTTCTTTAAACCCATCCCCTTGACCAATCTCTTGGTCAAAGAACAAAGAACAAAGAACAATATAGCACAGGAACAGGCCCTTCGGCCCTCCAAGCCCGTGCCACTCCCTGGTCCAACTAGACCATTCTTTTGTATCCCTCCATTCCCACTCCGTTCATATGGCTGTCTAGATAAGTCTTAAACGTTCCCAGTGTGTCCGCCTCCACCACCTTGCCTGGCAGCGCATTCCAGGCCCCCACCACCCTCTGTGTAAAATATGTCCTTCTGATATCTGTGTTAAACCTCCCCCCCTTCACCTTGAACCTATGACCCCTCGTGAACGTCACCACCGACCTGGGGAAAAGCTTTCCACCGTTCACCCTATCTATGCCTTTCATAATTTTATACACCTCTATTAAGTCTCCCCTCATCATCTGTCTTTCCAGGGAGAACAACCCCAGTTTACTCAATCTCTCCTCATAACTAAGCCCCTCCATACCAGGCAACATCCTGGTAAACCTCCTCTGTACTCTCTCCAAAGCCTCCACGTCCTTCTGGTAGTGTGGCGACCAGAACTGGGCGCAGTATTCCAAATGCGGCCGAACCAACGTTCTATACATCTGCAACATCAGACCCCAACTTTTATACTCTATGCCCCGTCCTATAAAGGCAAGCATGCCATATGCCTTCTTCACCACTTTCTCCACCTGTGACGTCACCTTCAAGGATCTGTGGACTTGCACACCCAGGTCCCTCTGCGTATCTACACCCTTTATGGTTCTGCCATTTATCGTATAGCTCCTCCCTACATTATTTCTACCAAAATGCATCACTTCGCATTCATCAGGATTGAACTCCATCTGCCATTTCTTTGCCCAAATTTCCAGCCTATCTATATCCTTCTGTAGCTTCTGACAATGCTCCTCACTATCTGCAAGTCCTGCCAATTTTGTGTCGTCCGCAAACTTACTGATCACCCCAGTTACACCTTCTTCCAGATCATTTATATAAATCACAAACAGCAGAGGTCCCAATACAGAGCCCTGCGGAACACCACTAGTCACAGGCCTTCAGCCGGAAAAAGACCCTTCCACTACCACCCTCTGTCTTCTGTGACCAAGCCAGTTCTCCACCCATCTAGCCACCTCCCCCTTTATCCCATGAGATCCAACCTTTTTCACCAGCCTACCATGAGGGACTTTGTCAAACGCTTTACTAAAGTCCATATAGACGACATCCACGGCCCTTCCCTCGTCAACCATTCTGGTCACTTCTTCAAAAAACTCCACCAGGTTAGTGAGGCATGACCTCCCTCTCACAAAACCATGCTGACTATCGTTAATGAGTTTATTCCTTTCTAAATGCGCATACATCCTGTCTCTAAGATGGTCACCTCTTTATTTCTCTCAATGGGCAGGATATTCTGTGCCTGCCCTGCACCCTCCCCACACAGTATCATTTATAATGGTGGAGGCAACAAACACCACTGACCAGCTGTCAATGGTTTTCCCGTTGTTCGCATCCTTCACTGCTGGGGAACCCGAGGTGTTTGTTGCCGTCAGCGGGACTGGAAGATCCCACCAGCGGGAATGGCTGGAAAACTTCGGCCAATATCTCTTTATGTGACTTGGAGGCAAATACTATTTGAGAACGCTCCTTTGAACTTGTCACCTTTTTTTAAGGTGTTGCGGGGGCAGACGAGCCAGATAAAACATCGTACGGTTTGGTAGGACCGGAAGATCCCGCCAGTGGCCTATGGTGATCTGCCTCCGCCACAGGAGAACACGGCTGCCGTGGAGTGGCTGGAAAACCCTTGCCAAAGAGTCTCCTATTTTGGAAAGTGGAGGAACTTCTGCAATCAGAGGGTTGTTAGTGTTGTGAAGTTGGGTAGAGTGATTGCAGGTTGGTGTTTGTAAAATTGTCTGGGGGGGAAAGCATTGCATTGTCCGGTTAAAAGGTGGTGCTTTTTCTGTGCTTAGAATGTAAAAAAAAAGCATGTACATAAAGAGAACTCAGAATAAAACATTTGTATCGAAGGGCCCGGCAGCAGTGTTGCCAAGACAACAAACAGGCTTTTGAACTTTTTTGAATTCAGCCAATCAAATTTGGATCAGGCACTTAGATACCAAGAACCTCTTAAATTTAAATTTGATGTTTTTGGCAACCAAGGACCAATCTTATGTCATCACAGTTATAAGAGAAAAGGGGCAGTGTGACAGAGGGCAGTGTGACAGAGAGCAACTGCCATCTACCAGAGTGACAACTATTAGTTCAGCTCTAGAGAGAGAGAAAGCGGCAAACCCTCACAGCTTCATTTATGTCTTAAAAGAAAGCACCATCTCGATAGAAAAGGTACCAAAGAAGAAATAAGTCCAATACAGAAGAATCAACAGAAAAGGCCCAAAATATTCCTGAAGATGCAAAACCTGGTTGTAATTTAGAGAGTGACCAAAATTCTATTTTCTTTTGTTAATTAATTGTATTTATCCGAACAACATTCCATTAGAATCTTGTTTTATTCGGTTTGTTAATAGTTTAGTTAACTTGTTCACTGTTGGTTAGATAAATAAATTGCTACTTGGTGACTTTAGAGAGTGTCAGGGAGTTATTTTGATTTGACCACGAAAAGTTGCTGAAGAGCAGATCGTCCTACTTCACACTCTCTTTAATATGAGGTGAGGTACTCTTTGAGTGGTTAGGTATTCGTTCTCAGAAGCGGGGATCCACCTCTGCTTCATAACATTGGTCTTTAAAAATCTCTTCACAGAGAGCAGTGGAGGCTGGAGCATTGAATAGATTAAAGGTTGAATTTGACAGATTTTTATTGAGGAGGGAGTCAAGGGTAATGGAGACAGGCAAGAAAGTGGCTTTAAAGCCACAAGCAGCTCAGCTATGATCTTATTGGATGGTGTAGCTCGCTCGATCTCTTATTTCTTGTGATCTTATCCGATGAGCCTATGATCAAGAAGACAATAATGTTCTGGGGACCCGGGTTCGAATCCCGCCACGGCAGATGGTGCAATTTGAATTCAATAAAAAATCTGGAATTAGGAATCTACTGATGACCGTGAAACCATTGTCGATTGTCGGAAAAACCCATCTGGTTCACTAATGTCCTTTAGGGAAGGAAATTTCCCGTCCTTATCTGGACTGACCTACATGTGACTCCAGAGCCACAGCAATTTGACTGATTCTCAGCTGCCCTCTGAACAAGGGCAACTAGGGATGGGCAATAAATGTTCACCAGTCAGTGACGCCCATGTCCTACAAATTGATTAATAAAAAGTGGTCTCCCAATCCATGCTTTGCTAACTGCTCGTTGACAAAGTAGCAGATTGTTTTTTTTATTTCCATTCGTGGGACATGGGCATCGCTGGCTAGCGAACATTTATTGCCCATCCCTAGTCGTCCATGAACTGAGTGGCTTGCTAGGCCCTTTCAGAGGGCAGTTGCTGTGGCTCTGGAGTCACATGACAGCAGATTTCCTTCCCGAAAAGATATTAAAGTTCAATTTATTTATTAGTCACAAGTAAGGCTCACATTAATGTTGCAATGAAGTTACTGTGAAATTCCCCAAGTCGCCACACTCAGGCGCCTGTTTGGGTCAATGCACCTAACCTAATTAGTGAACCAAATGTTGATGTTCCAGTAGCAACAATGGACTCATGTTATCTTCATTTATAGAATCATAGGGCCCGATTTTACCATCACGTTGCACCCGTTTTCAGGCGTGAAAACTTGGTAAAGTCGGGAGTGAGGCAAGTAGCATGATCCGCGCCCGCTTCTGCACCAGTTCCCCCTTTACCAAGGGCCGAAAATGGGCACCGTCTAGACCATGCCCGAAACAGGCGCGATGTCAATTTAAATGGGGAGGAGGTGGGTCAGATGGCTCTCTGGTGGGGGTGGCGGGGGGGCAGGGGCAGGGGGGTCCGCTACCACTCTGCGTGTAATTGATGGGGGGGGCAGGGGGGTCTGCTGCCACTGTGCGTGCGATCAATGGGGAGGGAAGGGGGGGATCCACTGCCACTCTGCATGTGATTGGTGGGGGGGAAGGGGGGTCCGTTGCCACTCTGCATGTAATCAGTGGGGGGAAGGGGGGCAGGGGGCCGCGATCAGTCTGGGTAGTGGAGGATAAGGCGGTCAGTAATGTTGTGGGGGTGGGGCAATGTCTGTGGGGGCCAGGGGGAGGCATTATCTGGCCTGGGAGCGATGTGGCAGGGGTGCGTCTTTCTATTCTTTTTCACTGCACATGCGCAGTTGGAGGCGCCAATCGGATCTGCAGCATTTTGGGCACGTTAAGCCCCGCCCACAGGCTTGTGCTGCGCGATTCAGAATCGCTGATATTTTTGCAGGTGGATTGTGTATGGGGGCGCCTGAGAATGGGTCTAAAAGTCGGGTCTGAAACACTCCCAGTTTCAAGTCCACCCAGCACTTAGAATCAAAATGGTAAAATAGGGCCCATTGAATCCCTACAGTACAGAAGGACTGCACTGACCACAATCCCACCCAGGCCCTATCCCGTAACCCCACACATTTACCCTGCTAACCCCCCTGACATTAAGGGTTAATTTGGTATGGCCAATTATCCTAACCTGCACATCTTTGGACTGGAAACCGGAGCACTCAGAGGAAACCCACGCAGACACTGGGAGAATGTGCAAACTCCACACGAGGCCAGAATTGAACCCGGGTCCCTGGCGCTGTGAGGCATCAGTGCTAACCACTGTGCCACCATTATGTGCACTTTCTCAGCGCTTGATAGGACTTGGATGGTAAACTCCAACAGATTGTTCTCCTCCCGAGCTCCAGGAGCACTGGGAAAGTTTGGGGTATAATCAAGGTTTTCACACTGGTTTGTAATCCGCTCCGTATTGGCAAAAACTGGACAATGAGGGAGGGTTGAGATGGTTAAAACGTGGTGCCTCCTGGTAGGCCTGGCTCACACCGCGTCCTGTTTGCTTATCTGTGCTCACTGACCAACAATGGGGCCCTTTCCAGAAAGGAAGATTCTCATCCTCGTGCTCGAATTCCTCCCTGGTGCCACGCCTTCTTATCTCACTCAGCTCTACAACCCTCCAGGGAATCTGTATCCCTCTGATCGCACGTCCCCAAAATGGCCGGCATGACATAAAATGTGGCGAGCTGTTCAAAGCTCCATTGGCTTCAGATGGAATGGAAGATCCTATCAGGAGGAAGGGCTATAACACTCTGCCCTTGCATTTTACAGCATCTTTAATGGCCATTATTTCATTTATTCGTGTCACAAATAGTCTTACATTAACACTGCAATGAAGTTACTGTGAAAATCCCCTCGTCGCCACACTCCGGCACCTGTTCGGGTACACTGAGGGAGAATTTAGCACGGCCAATGCACCTAACCAGCATGTCTTTCAGACTGTGGGAGGAAACCGGAGCACCAGGAAGAAACCCACGCAGACACAGGAATCAAACCTGGGTCCCTGGCACTGTGAGGCAGCAGTGCTAACCACTGTGCCACCGTGCTGCCCATCAGATGTTCTGGATAAAATGTGTTACTTCTTTCAACCAATTTGTGCAAGCAAGCTACCACAAAGAGAAAATGTCGTCATGGCCTGATAATCTGTTATTGAGATGGATAAGTATTGGCCAGGACACTAGGGATAACGCTCACGCCCTTCTTAGAAATCGTCTCCTCGAATCCTTGGCACCCATGAACAAAATAAGAGAGGCATCAATTTAACATCTCATCCGAAAGGTGTACTCTGTGGGTACGGCACTGGAATGTCACCCTTGACTGCTATACTCAAGCAAACACCATTAAAAAGGCTAATAGAATGCTAGTTTTGTATTTGGAAATCATGCTGGGAACAGTTCAGGATGCCACATCTTAGGAAGGATATATATTTACCTTGGAGGGTAGATTCTGCAGACTGCTACCTGGAATCCAGGGGTCAATTGACAAGAAGAGATAGGACCATAGAATCCCTACAGTGCAGAAGGAGGCCATTCGGCCCATCAAGTCTGCACCAACTCTTCATAGAATCACAACAGTGCAGAAGGAGGCCAATCGGCCCATCGAGTCTGCATCAACTCTTCATAGGATCATAGAATCATGATAGTGCAGAAGGAGGCCATTCATCCCATCGAGTCTGCACTAACTCTTCATACAATCATAGAATCACTGCAGTGCAGAAGGCGGCCATTCGACCCAATCGAGTCTGCACCAACTCTCCATAGAATCGTAGAATTCCGACAGTGCAGAAGGAGGCCATTTGGCCCATTGAGCCTGCACAGACTTCCAAAAAAGCTTCTTACCCGGGCCCACCCGCAACCCCCCCCTATCCTCATAACCCCACGCATTTGCCAAGGCTAATCTAAACTACCTGGAACTTTAAAAACTAAGGGGTAGTTTGATTGAGGTCTTCATGATATTATTTATTTAATTTGTGTCTCAATGATCGCAGTGCCAGGCAATAGGCTTGCCTGTGGCCAGATGGAGACCTTTAAGACCACCTCCAGGTTTAGTCAGCAGACACACCTAGACAATGTGAATCATTGTTTGAGCCGCACCACAGCTGTAGTCTGGATGGCCTTGGCAACCCCAATGATGTTGGATGGCTGCACAGAGGCCTAGGCAAGTTTGGCAATGGTTTCAAAGGATTCACTGTCCCCATGGGACATCAAAGGTGGAACAGTAGGTTCTATGATGAGGGAATGGTTTCTGGTGGACGCTTTCTCTTGCCAATCCTCCTGCTGTAGGTCCTCAGCCGATCAGCTTTCTCACTGTGACACCCGTCTGTACCTGGGGAAGTCAATGTTCCTCCCAATTCAACAAGTCTCCACCTGGGGAATCACAGAATCAGCACCAGCTGCAATATGAAATCAATGATATTAAGGGGAACAAATAGGGAGGTACTATTTCCTCTGAGTGAGGAATCGAGGGAATGCTCTGTACATTAGTGAAAACAGTCGTGAAGAAGTGTGAATAGAAATTGACGTGAATTAGGATAGGAGCAACAAAGCTCTGGTTGAGCTGATGTTTCTGCAGGTGAGACATTAACCATTCCATTCAAGTTTAAAGTTTCTATATTAGTGTCACAAGTCGGCTTACATTAACACTGCAATGAAGTTACTGTGAAAATCCCCTGGTCGCCACACTCCGGCACCTGTTCGGGTACACTGAGGGAGAATTTAGCATGGCCAATGCACCTAACCAGCACGTCTTTCGGACTGTGGGTGAAAACCGGAGCTCCCGGAGGAAACCCGCGCAGACAATGTGCAGACTCCGCACAGACAGTGACCCAAGCCAGGAATCGAACCCGGGTCCCCGGAGCTGTGAGACAGCAGTGCTAACCATGGTGCTGCTGTGCCATTCCAAGAAGGGCAATGATGTGGCCGTTGTGTCTATGTGGCAAGTTTCTTACAGTAAGAGACACTAATCTTGTGATCACTCGTCTTGTGATTCCCCCATGGCACTAGAACAAGGTTTAAAGGAAATTACAGCACAGGATCAGGCCCTTTGGCCCACCAAGCCTGCAAAACTGCACAGTTGTGTGCCCTGGCCATTTTGATTTTGTGCGATTGATGCAAATTGTGCAAATAGGCAGTCTGGGGTTACATCTCACCCGACTGAAGCCAATTCCCTATCACCATTTTCACTCAGTCGGGCAAAGTCAAGGTCCCACAGAGAAGCTGGGCTTCTTGCTGTGTGTAGGGTGTTGTTGGCAGAGAATGTTTTCAATGCTTGCCAGGGTCGATGAGGTGGAATCGTAAGTCAGCATGAATCAGCACCAGCAGGAGAGAAAAACATCAGAAAATTGATTTGACGATAGAATTACTCTTTGAGGACAGATCGAAACCCGCAACAGCTTCAACGTTTCAGACAGTCGCCTTGCTTTGAAAATCGAGACACCTTGGATATTCTCTCTTCCACTTTCTTCCATCGGGAAAAAGATACAAAAGTCGGAGGTCACGTACCAACTAACTCAAGAACAGCTTCTTCTCTGCTGCCATTAGACGTTTGAATGGACCTACCTTGTATTAAGTTGATCTTTCTCTACACCCTAGCTATGACTGTAACACTACATTCTGCACTCTCTCATTTCCTTCTCTATGAACGGTATGCTTTGTCTGCATAATGCGCAAGAAACAATACTTTACACTGTATATTAATACATGTGACAATAATAAATCAAATCAAAAATAAAACTGCTGAGAGATCTTTTCTACATCTGTTTTTGCTGTTTTTTTTCACACAGAATGGTTCGGTCAGGTTAAAAGTTGGAAACAGTGAATGAAGACTTCAACGCTGAACAGGCCTCAGGCTGTTGTCTGCCTGCCCAAAGGCAGGGAAAGACCAAGTACAAGGTTGCTTGGCAGCGTGATCAAATTGCCTCAATTGTTACTTTGGCTCACAATCAATCTGTAACACTAACCGTACTCTTGCACAATAACTCTAGGCATCGTGTTCCAAATGGATTTAACTTGCGTCAGCTTCAAACTTGACATCATTTTTTTTTAATAAGACACTGAGTAGTTCTTAACATATTTGAGCAATTTCTTCCCCCGCTTCGATTGTCAGGAAGTCCCCTCCAGCCTGTGATCCTAAAAAAAGATTTTTATATCAGCTGCACAGAAAAAAAGAACTTGCATTTATAAGGTGCCTTTCTTGACCTCATGGTGTCCCACAGCACTTTAGAAGCAATGTACTACTCTCAATGTGTGGTCGCTGTTGTAAAGTAGGAAACATGGCGGCTTACTTGTGTACAGCAAGTTCACACGGTCAACAATGCGATCATGACCAGATTTTTATTTTGTTCATTGCTGTGGGTTCGCCGCATCACCATCATGAGAAAGCCCAATCCAACGGCAAAAATCTTCCAGTCCTTCCTGCCGGTGGGATCTTCCAGTCCCGCCAATGGCAAACCACCCCCCCGCCCTCCCTTGCGGCACGTTCCCCAGTGGTGGAGGGTGCAGGGCACACAAAAACCCCATAGGCATAAGCAAGGCCAGAAGATCCAACCACCCATCAATGGTGGACCACTCCACACCGCCGGATAATATGCCAGGGGGTGGGGGTGGGGGTGGAGGGGGGGGGGGGGGGTCGGAAATCCCACCCAAGTCTGGCTCTATAAACCTGCAGCCTTTCAAATGGAGCAGAGATTTGGAATTGCTGTGAAGGAGACGGAGGTGCATTGTTCTACCTTTGCAACTCCGTCAGTGGAAATGAGCAATACTGATTGATATCAGATTCACCTGAACTGAGTCATTCTGCAATAACTGATTGACGTGATGATGATGTCTTGAAAGCCTCGACTGATGTGTGACTTAGAACCACTTCCTCATGCCTGGGCACAGGCGAGGTGCTCCTGGGCATCTGGATCCCTGGAGCTGTGAGGCAGCCGTGCTCACCACTATGCCACGTTAACTGTATGTAATCATATGAGGCTCTTACAATGTCCCATTGCAGTGGAAGGCTAGGGGAGGTCTGTCTTATGAGTAAGACACAGGATCGGATTTTCCTTCCCCTCTGTGGCATGCCTTGCGGCGATGGGACGCGCCGCGGTGCGCCGCTCGCTGGTGGTGGGATCTTACGGTACCGTCGCTGTCAGTGGGCTTTCTTGTATGAACACACCCCTTGCTGCCGGGACACCCACAGTGGGGGCGCGCCATTGGCAGGACCATAAGATCCTTCCGGTGTGAACTGCAGCAAGATTTCGACAATAATAAAATCATTAACTTAACAGGGATTTCCTCCGTGTTCTGCATGTTAAAGAGATTGGTCCGGAGAAGGACAGCAGATATGATGTATATAGATGTATCAATATATTCAGGTACATTCTCTGATCCCACCCATCATGGAAAGCTTTGTAAAGAATTTGATGGACCATGTAAAGTCTGTTGACATTGGGCGTGAATTTCTGGCCTCAGGGTGGGTGCGTTAGGAAAATCCCGCCCATTATATATAAACAGAGTTGGGCCGAAGGGCCTGTTTTCATGCTGTAAACCTCTATGATTCTATGACTATATGACTCCAACACATACTTGGTATTGCTAAAAATAGAGACATTGAGCTTAGTAATCTTCCACTCATCAGGACAAACACTCGAATGATCACAACTCTGATTGGTGGGGGTATTGCCATGGAGCAAGCTACAGCGGCGCTAAGCTCCCGCTGCTTTGGGCTAATTCAAAAAGGCATAAGGCTTGAACATATTCCTTTAGTTTGCAGAGAACAGGCCCCTGTGTATGAGTGCATAGGCCCCAGTGCCACATTGGTAGCGGCCAATGCTCCAGCAGATCTTTGGAGGTTGGCTTCCCATTCCAATGGACCTCTTGTTCAGTGGGAGGTCCGTACTGTCTAAGTAGGTGCCTGATTGTCTCAGAATAGTGTCGGGCCTCCTGCGGAAAGATGACATTGAGCCCCCAGCGGGTGGTGGGTACGGCCACCCACCTGTATGCTGAACCAGATCCCCTGAACTGATGCCAGGAGAACCTCTGTTGCAGTCGCAAAGAGGAGAAGTGATAGAGGATAGCAACAAAAGCTCCAGAGCAAATGGAAAGAACACAAATTGAATAAGGAAGAGTTATAGAGACTCTAAACATTAATTCTGTTTGTCTCTCTGAAGTTGCTGCCAGGCATGCTGCATTTTTCCAGCATTTTCTGCTTTGACCATAAATTGAATCATTGGCCTTGAAATCTTGTTCTATGGCATAGAGTTTTTTGATTTGCCAATCCTGGTGGCATAGTGATTGGCACTGCTACCTCACAGAGCCAGGTTCAATTCTGGTCTTGAGTCACAGTCTATGTGGAGTGTGCATGTTCTCCCTGTGTCTGCGTGGGTTTCCTCCGGGTGCTCTGGTTTCCTCCCACAGTCTGAAAGATGTGCATACTGGGTGGTTTGGCTATGCTAAATTACCCCTTCGTGTCAGGGGGATTAGAAGTGCAAATATGCAGGGTTACAGGGATAGGGTTTGGGTGCGATTGGTGTCAGTGCAGGCTGGATGGACCGAATGGTCTTCTTCTGTACTGTAGGGATTTTATAAGATGCAAATCTGCCCTAAAGTGAGATTCCTCTTTGTTTTTAAGTGAGAAGTCCATGCTATGCAGCTTCTCCACTCCCTCCCTGAGTTATTCTACTGTATTTACAGCACGGACACAGGGCATATGGCTCAACTGCTCTATAGGCCAGTGTTTGGAGTCTACACGTTCTCTCCGTGTCTCCATGGAGTTCCTTTGGGTACTCCGGTTTCCTCCCACAGTCCGAAAGACTTGCTGGCTAGATACATCAACCTTACTGACACTTCTTTCTATTCCTCGCTCTGTTATGCATTTATCTAGCTTCTCCTAAATGCATAGAAACTTAGAAATTAGGAGCAGGAGTAGGCCATTCGGCCCTTCGAGCCTGCTCCGCCATTCACCTTGATCAAACTCAATATCCCGATCCCCCCCCCCCATTCCCTCCATATCCCTTGATCCCTTTAGCCCCAAGAGCAATATCTAATTTCTTCTTGAAATCACACAACGTTTTGGCCTCAACTACTTTCTGTGGGAGTGAATTCCACATGTTCACCACCCTCTGGGTGAAGAAATTTCTCCTCACCTCGGTTTTCAAATGCATCTCTGCTACTTGCCACAATTACTCCATGTGGTAGCATCACCCTCGTAGGCAAGGCCATTTGGAGGCCCAGATTGATGAACTAATATCATTAGTGATGCACAGGCGTTTGCACGTATGATTTACTCCAGAGTGTTCCTGTATGTTTTAGTTACTTTGGAAATGTATCACTGGAGTTCCATCAGTCAATCTATTGGCAAAGACAGTGTGTAACTGAGCCACGTAGAGCAGATTGGCCCCAGGTTCTGTTCCTGTTGCGTAATAAGTGAACTGATAGTCACTGTTGCTGCAGTGCTATATTTAGCCTTTTAATCCTTGGCATAGAAAGGGGAAGATTAATAACCTAGGACTCCTGGCAAGATCAGTGATTCCCATGAATCTCTAGTTGTCCTTGAGAAGCTAGTGGTGATGCCTTCTTGAACCATGGGGTAACGGTGCCCCCACAGCACGACCAAGTATGGGGAGTTCCAACATTTTGACCCAGTGACCATGAAGGAATGGGTGATATATATATGATGTGGAGATGCCAGCGTTGGACTGGGGTAAACACAGTAAGAAGTTTAGCAACACCAGGTTAAAGTCCAACAGGTTTATTTGGTAGCAAAAGCCACACAAAAACAAATAAACCTGTTGGACTTTAACCTGGTGTTGTTAAACTTCTTACTGTGATATATATGTCACATGGGATGGCGTGTGACTTAGAGATGATGGTGTTCCCAAACCCTCGCTGCCCTTGTTCACCTGAGTCAGTGCTTCCCAAAATCTTCCCCATTGTAATCCCTTTTCGATGCTTGGAAATTGCCATGATCCCAGAGTGAGGGCGGGAGTCAGATGGAAGTCAAGCTTTCAGGTTTGGGAGCTGTTGTGGGGAGCTGGTAAGGGCTGGCAGAGCAAGGGAGTGGGAGGGGAAGAGGTTGTGGGGGGGACTGTCAAAGTGAGAGTTTTCATGGGGGGATGAGTTGGCAGAGCGGTTTTCTCCCAAAGTCCAAAGATGTGCAGGTTTGGTTGATTGACCATGCCAAATTGCCCCTTAGTGTCCCAAGATGTATATGTTAGGGGAGTTTGCAAAGAGATATAGATGGTCTAAGTGAGTGGGTGAGGGTCTGGCAGATGGAGTACAATGTTGGTAAATGTGAGGTCATCCATTTTGGTAGGAATAACAGTAAAATGGACTATTATTTAAATGGTAAAAAATTGAGCATGCTGCTGTGCAGAGGGACCTGGGTGTCCTTGTATAAGAATCACAAGGAGTTGGTTTGCAGGTACAGCAGGTAATTAAGAAGGCAAATGGAATTTTGTCCTTCATTGATAGAGGAATGGAGTTTAAAATCAGCGAGGTTATGTTGCAGCTGTATAAGGTACTGGTGAGGCCACACCTGGAGTACTGTGTACAGTTTTTGTCTCCTTACTTGAGAAAGGATATACTGGCACTGGAGGGGGTGCAGAGGAGATTCACTAGGTTGATTCCGGAGTTGAGAGGGTTGGCTTATGAGAAGAGACTGAGTAGACTGGGGCTATACTCATTGGAATTCAGAAGAATGAGGGAGATCTTATAGAAACATATAAGATTGTGAAGGGAATAGATAAGATAGAAGCTGGGAAGTTGATTCCACTGGCGGGTGGAACTAGAACTAGGGGGCATAGCCTCAAAATAAGGGGAAGCAGATTTAGGACTGATTTGAGGAAGAACTTGTTCACACAAAGGGTTGTGATTCTGTGGAAATCCCTGCCCAGTGAAGCAGTTGAGGCTACCTCATTAAATGTTTTTAAGGCAAGGATAGATACATTTTTGA
The DNA here is from genome assembly GCF_964213995.1 of Mustelus asterias. NCBI lineage: Eukaryota > Metazoa > Chordata > Chondrichthyes > Carcharhiniformes > Triakidae > Mustelus > Mustelus asterias. Next base: position 115,765,892 of record NC_135810.1, read on the forward strand.
ACAGTAAAGAAATTAAGGGTTATGGTGAGCGGGCGGGTAAGTGGAGCTGAATCCACGAAAAGATCAGCAATGATCTTATTGAATGGCGGAGCAGGCTCGAGGGGCCAGATGGCCTACTCCTGCTCCTAGTTCTTATGTTCTTATGTAATGCCATTGGATAGATGGCACTGGAAACAATGCGATAATACCACTAGGCCATCGCCTCCCCTAATGGCCTCCTTCTGCACAGTAGGGATTCTGATTACACAGAGTCTTTAATCTGTTCACTATTACTGCTTCTTAGCAACAAACCGTCTCCAATCAACACTTCCTCTGCTCATATTTCACAAGATTGCTTGTTATTATTCTGATACAGTTCCACAATATCTTTGGAGTTGACTTTATATAAAGTTTTAATCCTGTTATTGCACAATCCAGTGAACAGCAACCATTGTAACCTTGCACTGCCGTACAGGGACTCACTGAGGCTCGTTTGGCAGTACCTCCCACACCTCCGACCTCTGCAACTTTGGAAGGGTAATAGCAGGGGACATCACCAGCTTCAAGATGCTCTCTGATCCACACACCATCACACATCACTTGGAAACATATCGCTATTCCTTAACCGTCAGAATTCTGGATTGCCTCTCTAACTGTGGATGAACCTACACTACAGGTCAGGGGATGAACCTTTCCGGCATGTGTCCAGTTCGAGTTGCGAACGGGGAGCGGTGCAATAAATGAGAGAAGGAAAGTGCAGTTCTCCTCTCCTTCTGTCTGCCATGTCTTTTTAAAACATTAACCCTCTTAGGGAATGAAGAAGAAAGCATTTAAAAAAAAACAACTTTTTCTTTGGAAAGCTCAATATATTAGCTGGTAATGTTTTTTTAAAAGGCTGGGTTTTACCGCCCCCCCCCCCCACCCTTTCCCCACCATCCTGCCCCCACCACCCAGTTTGAAGATAGTAGGGGGTTTGTACAATGCAGCAAGTAGAATCATAGAATCCCGACAGTACAGAAGCAGGCCATTCAGCCCATCGAGGCTGCACCGACTTATTGATAGAGTATCTCAGGCCCAGGCCCACTCCCCCCCGCCCCATCCCTATAACCCTACACATTTACCATGGCAAATTCATCCAACTTACATATCTTTTGGACACTAAGTGAAAATTTAGCGTGGCCAATCCCATCTTTGGACTGTGGGAGGAAACTAGAGCACCCAGAGGAAATCCACACAGACAAGGTGAGAACGTATAAACTCCACACAAACCGTCACCCTCGGCTGGAATTGAACCCGGGTCCCTGTTGCTGTGAGGCAGCAATGCTAACCACTGAAGCATTTGGGCCTATCCTTGGGCCTATTGACGTCCATAAATCCTCAATTAAAGGTCATTTAAGAGCTTTATCCTCCCCCCCCCCCTCCCCCCGCCCCACTGCTTTCTTACCAATGGCAAGTGTAGGCCCACACCAAACGGGTAGCCTGGAAGATTTAGCTGTGCAGGCTTGTGTTGGGAAAAGAGTGGGTCCTTCCTTACGGGTCGCCTGTGCGGATTGGTCCCATCCCCCCAGAGTCATGCCCCTTTTAGCACACCTCTCAGCTCCCACATCTCCCCCCACCCCAGTCTCTCAAACCTGTCCCCTCACTTCCCTCACCTGCCTCACCTGCTAATAGCCCGGATAAAAATTGCAATAGAGAGGAATAGCCAGACTACTTCAGTTATTATTACTATTAACCGTAGCAAGGGTGATACACCACTCTTGCAGTTGCCATAGCTACGGCGCTGACTGGTGCAACGTGTCGAACACATTGCAAGGTGCGAGACTTTGCGCAAAGTGAAAATGGTGTTGTTAAAAAAAAATGTCATTGCTGATTTGATGACAAGTTCCAACGGGGCTTTTTATAATCATGTCCTTTCAGAAACAAAAGATCCGCATTAACCAGAAACAAAAGATCCATATCACAAATCTCATTAGTTGTATTATCGCGAGATTATTAATCCAGAAACTCAGCTAATGTTCTGGGGACCTGGGTTCGAATCCCGCCACGGCAGGTGGTGGAATTTGGATTCAATAAAAAAAATCTGGAATTAAGAATCTACTGATGACCAGGAAGCCATTGTGGATTGTCGGAAAATCCCATCTGGTTCACTAATGTCCTTAAGGGAAGGAAATCTGCTGCCCTTACCTGGTCTGGCCTACATGTGACTCCAGAGCCCCAGTCTCTTAACTGCCCTCTGAAAAAGGGCAACTGGGGATGGGCAATGAATGCTGGTTAGCCAGCAACGCCCACGTCCCACGAATGAATGGGTGGAATTCTCCAGTCCTGCGAATGGTAGCGGGCGGAACGTGGACCATGCAAATGTCCATTGACCTCGGGCGGGATTTTCCGGTCTTGGGGTGAGCGTGGCCGGGCAGTGTTTTCCATTTTGAATTGGGGCTGGTCATCAATTCCCAGCCCTGTTCCATGAGGTTGAATCAACACATTACTAGACTGTTAATGTGCCTGAAAGACTGGCCATCCTGAGCGATGCTGCTGTATCATTCATAAACGCTGAGCCATCGTGCCTCAGTCGCCTCACGTCACATCTTTAGCAATTACGCACACACACACTTGTCTGGCATGTGCACTGTTAAAATGCAGGCTGCTAAACCGTCTTGCCTCACTACACTACGCAAGCTGTGTTTTTAGCCCTGGCGACTTTACTCTGCTCCCACTCTGTGTGTCCCCGCACCCGGTTCAGAAAATATGGTCACTCTGACATAAAAACCAGGGTTGCGAGGATAGTGTGAGGGAGTATCACTGACTGGATTGCTCCCGGGGGAGTCGCAGCAAATGGCCCTCTTTCTACGCTGTAATAGACTTTATGACTGTGTTCCAGCACTTTCAAAGCTACGACTCTCATCTTCCAGCATTACCCCGATGACTTGCTCCCTCTCATGGCCGCACACGCAATTACGCCAGCTCAATTCCACACTGATCCACTTTAGTAGGACTGAGGTGAGGAGAAATTTCTTCACCCAGAGGGTGGTGATTGTGTAGAACTCACTACCCCACAGAATGTAGTTGAGGCCAAAACTTTGTTTGATTTCAAAAAGAAATTAGATGTAGCTCTTGGGGATAAAGGGATACTGGGGGGAAGGGGGGGATCAGGATATTGAATTTGATGATCAGCCATGATCAAAAAGAATGGCGGAGCAGGCTCAAGGGGCTGAATGGCCTCCTCCTGCTTCTAGTTTCTATGTTAAGTGTTTTCTCAATCCATCCACCACTAGGGTTTTTCACACCTTGGAGGTGAGGTGGCCAAGTCTGGTGTTGTTATAACAATTTTTTACAGTCCTCGAAGGGTCCCCACCCTGTAGGATGACTCATAGAATCATAGAAGCCCTACAGCACAGAAAGAGGCCATTTGGCCCATCGAGTCTGCACCGACCACAATCCCACCCAGGCCCTACCCCTATATCCCTACATATTTACCCACTAATCCCTCTAACCTACGCATCTCAGGACACTAAGGGGCAATTTTAGCATGGCCAATCAACCTAACCCGCACATCTTTGGACTGTGGGAGGAAACCGGAGCACCCGGAGGAAACCCACGCAGACACGAGGAGAATGTGCAAACTCCACACAGACAGTGACCCAAGCCGGGAATCGAACCCAGGTCCCTGGAGCTGTGAAGCAGCAGTGCTAACCACTGTGCTACCGTGCCGCCCTGTCAGTTTACTTGTTAATTTGGATATTTGCGTGAGTCTAAAATGTACCACGTTAAAATATTTCCTCTGCCTCCGTTGACTTTTTTTGATTTGATTTGATTTGATTTATTATTGTCACATGTATTAGTATACAGTGAAAAATATTGTTTCTTGCGCGCTGTACGGACAAAGCTTACCATTCATAGAGAAGGAAAGGAGAGAGTGCAGAATGTAGTGTTACAGTCATAGCTCGGGTGTAGAGAAAAAGAAACCTAGTGCGAGGTAGGTCCATTCAGACGTCTGATGGCAGCAGGTAAGAAGCTGTTCTTGAGTTGGTTGGCACGTGTCCTCAGACTTTTGTATCTTTCCCCGATGGAAGAAGGTGGAAGAGAGTATGTCCGGAGTGTGTGGGGTCCTTAATTATGCTGGCTGCTTTTCTGACGCAGCAGTAAGTATAGACAGTGTCAGTAGGTGGGAGGCTGGTTTGAGCGATGGACTGGGTTTCATTCAGGACCCTTTGTAGTTCCTTGCGGTCTTGGGCAGAGCAGGAGCCATACCAAGCTGTGATACAACTAGAAAGAATGCTTTCTATGGTGCATCTGTAAAAGTTGGTGAGAGTCGTAGTGGACATGTCAAATTTCCTGAGTCTTCTGAGAAAATAGAGGCGTTGGTGGGCTTTCTTGACTATAGCGTTGGTGTGGAGGGACTAGGACAGGTTGTTGGTGATTTGGACATCTAAAAACTTGAAGTACTTGACCATTTCTAATTCGTCCCCATTGATGTAGACAGGGGCATGTTCTCCACTACACTTCCTGAAGTTGATGACAATCTCCTTCGTTTTGTTGACATTGAGGGAGAGATTATTGTTGCCGCACCAGTTCATCAGATTCTCTACCTCATTCCTGTAGTCCGTCTGGTCATTGTTTGAGATCTGACCCACTATACATTCGTGATAATGAGGAATTTCTTGATTCAATCCAACCGTGCCTAGTATGTGATAACTATCTGAGCCTTTATTATTAACTCTCGCGTGCTGTCACGTACGGCACTGCTGGAGATCTTAAATAAAATCAGAAATGCCAGAAATACTCAGCAGGTCTGGCATCATCTGCAGAGACGGAACACAGAGGTAACATTTCAGATCAATGATCTTTCAGCGGGGAGAAACATTTGGATCTGGGTGTGGGAAAAGGGAAGAAATTCAGGGATAGTGGGGCTAAAATAGTGGTGGAGGCTGATGATGAGGGATGAGATACCAGACGGTTACTGGTCAACTCAATGGAAAGTTCTGGAAAATTAGAGGAAAATGCTTGAACTCCTCTCCTAAGGCAGCACAGGACCCCCAAGGTTCAGGTGCCATCTCATAGTGATATTCCTGTTCATCAATGGATATCAATATCCGCCATAAAACCACTGGGTCCCGTATCTACTTTTTAAAAATTAATTTGTGCGACACGGGCGTCTCTGGCTGGGCCAACATTTATTGCCCATCCCTAGTTGCCCTTGAGAAGGTGATGGTGAGCCGCCTTCTTGAGTCGCTGCAGTCCACATGCTGTGGGTTGACCCACAATGCCGTTAGGGAAGGAATTCCAGGATTTTGACCCAGCGACTGCGAAGGAACGGCGATATGTTTCCAAGTCAGGATGGTGAGTGGCTTGGAGGGGAACTTGCAGGTGGTGGTGTTCCCATGTATCTGCTGCCCTTGTCCTTCTAGATGGAAGTGGTCGTGGGTTCGGAAGGGGCTGTCTAAGGATCTTTGGTGAATTGCTTCACGATACTTTCTCTCATTCTGCTTCCTGTAAGGACTCTATTCCATCCTCCCGGGCTCTGTGGCCCATTTCATCAGCTCAAATGACGTGACCTTCCAGCCGAGTGCTTCCAAGAGCCTTCCTTCTTCCTCAACTGAGGATTCCCTCCACCTTGGAAGACAGGCCCCTCGGTCGCATCTGTTCCATTTCCCCAATTTCCGCTCTCACCGCTTCTTTTCCTCCCCCAATCACGATAGACTTCCCCTTGCCCTTACCTGCTATCCAACCAGCCTCCGTAGTCAATACATCATCCTCCACCATTCCTGTCACCTCCAGTGTGATGTCATCACTTAAAATATCTTTCCCTCTCCTCCTCTTTCAGCATTCCACATGGACTGTTCCCTCCATGATACGGCAGCATGGTGGCACAGTGGTTAGCACTGATGCTTCACAGCGCCAGGGACCTGGGTTCGATTCCGGCCTCGGGTCACTGTCTGTGTGGAGTTTGCACATTCTCCCTGTGTCTGCATGGGTTTCCTCCGGGTGCTCCGGTTTCCTCCCACACTCCAAAGATGTACAGGTTAGGTGGATTGGTCGTGCTAAATTGTCCCTTATACTGGAATTCTATCGCCCCGCCCATGACAGGAGTTGAAGCGGACAATGGGAAGATCCCTTGACCTCGGGCAGGTTTTTACGGTCTCGGGTCGAGCAAAGCCATAAATTCCCACCCTTAGTATCCCAAGATGTATCGATTAGGGGGATCAGCCGGGCCAGGTTGTCTCTTTGTGTCCAGGGATTTGTAGGTTGGGTGGAGTAGCCATGGTAAATGCCCGGGGGATAGGGCAGAGGGAAGGGACTGGGTAGGATGCTCTTTCAGAGAATGGGTGCAGACTCAATGGGCTGGGTGGTCTCCGTCTGCACTGTCGGGATTCTATGTTTCTATTCTATGGAACTCTTGTCTACTCTTCAGTTATCCCACAATGCCGCTGCTCTTTTGCATTCCTCGCAAGCATAGGAGATGTAACACGTGAATAAAAGCAATTGGAGATCTGAAATAAAATCTGGATGCACTAGAAAAACTCGACAGATCTGGCACAACCTGTGGAGAAGGCAACAAGAGTTAATGTTTCGAGTCCAATATGATTCTTTGTCAATGAAGAGTCAAATTGGACTTAAAAAATAACTCTGTTCTACTCTCATAGATGCTGCCAGATGTAATGATTGCCCTTTAACCTCCTCCCTTCTCATCATCCAAAGCCCCAAACATTCCTTCCAGATGAAACCGCAATTTACATGCAGTTTTTCCATTCTGTATCCTGTATTTGCTGCTGACAATGCCATCTGCTGAAACTCAAACTGGCTGAACACTTCCTGGAACACCTCCATTCAGTTTGAGAGCATGACCCCCCAGCTTCCAGTTGCCTGTTACTTCAATTCTCCATCTGTCTCCCACTTTGATCTCTCTTTAGGCGAATTCCCATGCTGCCCAATCGCAACAGCACCAATAACATGCCTTTAATTTAACAACATTTCACAAGCGAAGGGAAATAGTAGCCGCATTAGTAGTTATGCTCACTGAAAGGGTTAAATTAATCGGTTTAGCTGAATATCATACAGGCTGCGTGCGGACTGTAAGCAAGGACCCAAGGACACAAACTGTTAGTCCGCTGTTAGTCAAGTCTCAGAGATTGTAAAAACAATGTGGGATTACGCTATCATTTGCTATGACAACCAAATGGCCTAAAAGATAACACTGGGAGGCAACACAATCGTTGAACCTCCCTGGCTCAGAATTCATTTAAGCATGGGCAGGGAGGAGAATTGATATCTACAAGTCAGACACAAGTTTTCATGTTAAGAAAAGAACAAGTTGTAGCCGATAGTAAATCAGATTAGATGGCACGTGAGAGCCTTTACACTGATTGGATATTATAATCAGGTAGATGTACACAGGCTGTCATTGGTTAGTTGCATTCATACCTTATGCATGATGTAAACCTAATCAATAGTTGTGAGTGGATAGCGATAACGTTTCTGATTGGTAAACACTTGTAATCAAATCTGGAAGTATATCTGCCTCTGTGGTGTTGTATTCAGTGCTTTTGGCTGTGCCACCAATTGGCATCCTGGAGCCTGAGCTATAGCTTGTAATAAAGGCCGATTTTATAACACCGAAATTCTTTGTCTGGTCACTTTAAGGGAGCAAAGTCTGTAAGCAGCTGGACAGCTCATTTTGCCCTCAACAAAGTTATCATGCAAAATTTGACACAGAGCCATGTTAGGTGATATTAGGAGAGATAACTAAAAGCTTGGTCAAAGAGGTAGGTTTTTAGGGATGTCTTGTAGGGAAAAGAAGTGAGGTGAAGAGATTGCGGGAAGCCATTGCAGAGCTGAGTGCTGAGGCACAGCCACCAATGAGGGAGTGATTAAAATCAGAATGCTCTAGAAGTCAGAATTAGAGGAATGCAGACATCTTGAAGAGTTGTAGGACTGGAGGAGATGGCAGGGATAAGAAGGGGAGGCTCTGGAGAGGATTGGAAACAAGGAAGAAAAATTTGTGAAAGAAAAATCGTGTTTCACCAATTTATCGGAGTTCTTTGAAGGAGTCACATATGCTGTGGATAAAGGGGAACCGGTGGATGTACAGTACATTTCCAGGAGGCATTTGACAAGGTGCCACACCAAAGGTTATTGCAGAAAATGTAAACTTATGGTGCAAGGGGTATCATATCAGCATGGATAGTAGATTGGGTAACTAATCGGAAACCAAGTAAATGGGTCTTTCTCTGGATGTAACGGGTAGCGGGCCACTGACGCTGGGGTCTCAACTTTTTATAATTTAAAGCAATTACTTGGATGAAGGGACCAAAGGTTTGGTTGCTAAATTTGCTGATGATATAAAGATAGTTAGGAAAGTGATTATGAAGAGGGCATAAGGAGGCTACAAAGTGATACCGTGTGACATTGAGTGGGCAAAGTTTTGGCAAATGGAGTCTAATGTGGGAAAATGTGAAATTGTCCATTTTGGAAACAAGGAAGAGAAATCTGTGAAAGAAAAATCATGTTTAACCAATTTATCGGAGTTCTTTGAAGGGGTCACATATGCTGCGGACAAAGGGGAACCGGTGGATGTACTGTACATTTCCAGGAGGTATGTGACAAGGTGCCACACCAAAGGTTATTGCAGAAAATGTAAACTTATGGTATAGAGTCTCACCCCTCCTTATCCCTGCCATCTCCTCCAGTCCTACAACTCTTCAAGATGTCTGCATTCCTCTAATCCTGAATAAAAAAGAATAAAAAAGAAGCATATTTATCTAAATGATGAGAGACTGCGGAGCTCTGAAGTACAGAGGGATCTGGATGTCCTAGTGCATGAATCACAAAAGGCAAGTGTACAGGTCAACAAGGATTTAAGAAAGCTTATAGAAGAATTGTGAGGGGAATTGAATACAAAAATAGGGAGGTTAAGCTTGGGGCAGCATGGTGGCACAGTGGTTAGCACTGCTGCCTCACAGCGCCAGGGATCGGTGTTCAATTCTGGCCTCGGGTCACTGTCTGTGTGGAGTTTGCACATTCTCCCCGTGTCTGCGTGGATTTCCTCCGGGTGCTCTGGTTTCATCCAAAGATGTGCGGGTTAGGTTGATTGGCCATGCTAAATTGATTGTAGTGTCAAGGGAACATTCCATTTGCCTTCTTGATGTAGAGTTTGCACGTTCTCCCTGTGTCTGCGTGGGTTTCCTCCGGGTGCTCTGGTTTCCTCCCAGAGTCCGAAAGATGTGTGGGTTAGGCTGATTGGCCATGTTAAATTGCTCCTTCGTATCAGGACGACTAGCAGGGTAAATACATGGATTCAAGGGGATAGGACCTAGGTGAGATTGTGGTCGGTGCAAACTCGATGGGCCGAATGGCCTCCTTCTGCACTGTCGGGATTCTATGATTCCTTCCTGCCACTGACATTCCCTTATTTTTGTCTCCACTCACCGCTCCCTTGTTCTGTTTCCCCCACCTCTAGGTTTGTTTAGGCTGGCTTGTCTCTGACCATTTCCAGTTCAGACAAAGATTGACCCAACCAACGGTCCCAGAGATCATCTTGGGATCTTAGAACAAAGAACAAACAATAAAGAAAATTACAGCACAGGGACAGGCCCTTCGGCCCTCCATGCCTGCACCGACCATACTGCCCGTCTGAACTAAAAGCCCCTACCCTTCCGGGGACCATATCCCTCCAACCCCATCCTATTCATGTATTTATCCAGATGCCCCTTAACAGTCACTATTGTATCAGCTTCCACTACCTCCCCCGGCAGCGAGTTCCAGGCACCCACCACCATCTTGATGCCTCTGGGACAGTTTTGAATTTTCAAAGAGTTGGCCAAGGGGAGGGAGCGTGGAGCAGCCTTGCTGCCAATTAACAGCCACTTAGTTCATTTAGGAGCTTGTTAAGGGATGTGTTAGGTGGAAATTGAAACCTTTAACTGTTTCTTTTGGTGAGCACTAACATTCTTGTTTGTGAATAGCTGACGGGTCCGTTGCGGAGTTCTGCATTAGTTTTTATATCCACTGTCTGGGTCCAACTAGTACCAGCATGAATGCTCTGCCCAGTATTCCCAAATCCAACCGTTATCCCTCAACCAACTTTAGCACTAAGCTCAAGTCCAGCAGGTTTATTTGGAATCACGAGCTTTTGGAGCGCTGCTCCTTCATCACTCTCACCTGATGAAGGAGCAGCACTCTGAAAGCTCGTGATTCCAGTTAAACCTGCTGGACTTTAACCTGGTGTTGTGGGACTTCTTACTGTGCCCGTCCCAGTCCAAGGCCAGACTCTCCACATCCCAACAGCACTAAGGCAGTTTATATGCCCATTCATCCCATCGCCTTTTGTGTGAGCTTGTTGGGTGTAAGTGCTCTTCCTACATTACGATAATGATTCAATTTCGGAAATGAGCTCACTCGCTGTAAAACAAGGGCAGAATCTTACCAGCGCGTCCGCCTAATGTTCGTACGATCCCACCCGAGGCCAAGGGAGAATGCTGTTCTTCGAGTCTCGCCCACCCCCTGAATTAGGGGGGGGGGGGGGGGGCGTGCCGGTAGAATTCCTGCCCACATCTTGAGGTCATGTAAGGTGCTATATAAATGCATGTTCTTTGTTGTGCTAATCCTTTTTTAACTTGAAGTGCTTGTTCCTACTTTGTGAAGCATCGTGCATATCTTTATAAAGCCCTCTCCTTTTTGCTCCTTTTCGCGATTGCAGAGTCCGGGCCTTTCCTTAACGTTCAGTTATTGGAAGCTTGCAGATCCTTTCAGTGGGGCTGCTGGGGGTGGCTTTAACTCCTGTCGCCCTGTGACCAGCAGAAGCTCTCTCACAGGATGGAGAGTGAGCCCGGGAGGAAGCTTTCAACTCCCTGTGTTGAAGGTCACCACAAGAGGGCACGAGATACCCTTTTCTTCCACTGATGGTCTAATTAGCTGAGTAATCAGCAGCGGGCAAGAGCTAATTATTAATAATTGCGATGCTCGAAATCTGCCACGTTTACTGAGGTGTAGAAAATTCCTCCCATTATTGAATTTAATTAGCATAAGCATTTTATTATTGGTTGCACTTCATTTGTCCTTTTCCACACAATAATTTCAGTTCCCTGTCATTGAGACCTGAAGTGACATAATATCAAGAGTGAATTTCAGATCCCAGTGTGAGACTGATCATCAGTCTTGTCTGGCTCACCCATCATGCCTCTGACAGCTCTTTGAAAGAATCATCCAATTAGCTATTTCCCCAAAGCCAGTAAATTTTTTTCTTTTTAATTATTTATCCAAATCCTTTTTCAAAGTTACTGTTGAATCAGCTCCCAGACTCAGACACATGTGCACACACACACACACACACACTCACACACACACACACACACTCACACACACACACACACTCACACCCACCCACACACACACTCACACACACACACACACACTCACTCACACACACTCACACACACATTCACACTCACACTCCCACACACACACACTCACACACACACTCACACACACCCACACACACCTACACACACACAATCACACACACACTCACACACACACACTCACACACACTCACACACACACTCACACACACACATTCACACTCACACTCACGTTCACACACACACACACTCACACATTTACTCTCACACACACACTCACACACACACTCACATACACACAATCACACACACACTCCCACACTCCCACACACTCATACACACACTCACACACACACGCAATCACACACACACACTCACACACACACACACAATCACACACACACTCACACACACTCACACACACACATTCACACTCACACTCACGTTCACACGCACACACACACACACCCTCACACACACACACACTCACACTCACACACACACTCACACACACACACACACACACACACTCAGTCACACACACACACACACACACACACACACTCACACACACACCCACACACACACTCACGCATACACACACACTCAAACACACACACTCACACACACACCCACACACACACCCACGCACTCACACACACATTCACACTCACATTCACGTTCACACTCACACACACACACCCCCTCACACACACACACACTCACACACACACACACTCACACTCACTCACACTCACACACACACTCACACTCACTCACACACACTCACACACACACACAGACACTCACACAGACACACACTCACACACCTACACACACACTCACGCACACATTTACACTCACACACTCACACACACACTCACACACACATCCACACATGTACACACTCACACAGTCACACTCACACACAAACACGCAGACCCACACAAATGCACACCTACACACACCCACACGCACTCACACACACCCGCACACACACACACACACATACACACGCATACACATGCATACACACACACATACACACGCACACACACACATAGACACACACATGCATAGACATATACATGCATACACACCCGCACCCACATGCACAGACAGACAGACACACACATGCGTATATACGCCCACACATGATCAGTCTCACACTGGTATCTGAAATTCATTCTTGATATCATGTAGCTTCATGCACGCACCCACACGCATGCACACACACATAAATAGGCAAACATGCACACACATACACACGCATGCATGCACGCACACATACACGCACGCATGCACGCACACATACACGCACACACACAAACACATGCGCACAGACACATATACATGCACACACACATGCATATGCTCACATATACACACACGCACACACACATTCACACATATGCACACTCACACACACACATACTCACACACACACACACTCACACACTCTCATACACACACACACACTCATGCACACACTCACACACTCACACACACACACACTCACTCACACACTCATGCACACACACACACCTACACACATACACTCACGCACACTCTCACACACACTCACATATACTCACACTCACACACACTCACACTCTCTCTCACACACACACCCACACACACACACTCTCACGCACACACACACACACACTCTCACGCACACACTCTCACACACACACACACACACTCTACACACACACACTCACACACACCTACACACATACACCCATGCACACTCACTCACAAACACTCACATATACTCACACTCACACACACTCACACTCACACACTCACACACACACCCCCCCACACACACACTCTCACGCACACACTCACACACACACACACACACTCTCACGCACCCCCCCCACACACACACACACTCTCACGCACACACACACACACACGCACACTCTCACGCACACACTCTCACACACACACACACACTCTACACACACACTCACACACACCTACACACATACACCCATGCACACTCACTCACAAACACTCACATATACTCACACTCACACACATACTCACACTCACACACACACATACTCACACTCACACACACACACACTCACACACACACTCACACACCCCCACACCCACACACACACCCACACACACACACACTCACACACACACACTCACACACACACTCACACACCCACCCACACACTCACACACATATCCACACACGCACACACTCACACATCCACACACACACACACTCACACACACACTCACACACGCTCACACACACACACATGCTCACACGCACACACACGCACACACTCACACACACACACGTGTACACACTCACACAGCCACACTCATACACACACACGCAGGCCCACACACACACACTTGCACACACACATGCACACCCAGACGCACTCACACACAAACCCACACACGCACACACGCATGCACACACACACACACATGCATACACACACACATGCATACACACCCACATACACACACACACATTGACACACACACGCATACACATATACATGCATACACACCCGCACCGACATGCACAGACAGACAGACACACACACATGCATATATACACACACATGATCAGTCTCACACTGGTATCTGAAATTCATTCTTGATATCATGTAGCTTCATGCACGCACCCACACTCATGCACACACACATAACTAGGCAAACATGCATACACATACACACGCATGCACGCACGCACACATACACGCACACACACACACATGCACACAAACACATATACATGCACACACACATGCACACATACATTCACACATTTGATGTTGAAAGTAAAATATTTCTGATCTCTTTTTCCTTATCTTCACACTATACCTGCTGGAATTTGGGGAAGAATTTTTTTTTCCCTTTCAGACGATGGATAAAAAATAAATCTCTCCATTAGGAGGTGCTCTGACTCTGTGCAAACCATCCTTGGCAGTTGTTGAATACACATTGCTTACAGAAGACATGCACGGAGAATTTAGAGAAGTTAACTGCAGGTTTCTCTGGCAAAAACAGAATCGCACAAAGATTAATAATCTCAGATAGGTAAACACTCTCAGGCAGGTGAACAATTTCAGGCCGGTTAGTCATCTTGGTTAGGTTAATAGTTTTTGATAGGTTAATAATCTTTTCGACAAGTTAATAATTCCAACTAAATTAATGTTCAGGCAGATTCAATTTTTCAGATGCGTTAACAATCTTTTATTAATAACCTGACCTTGTAGTTTGGCATTCAGGATTGTTAGGTTTCCTTAAAGGGACCACACCACCACAGCTTTTTAAAAAAAATTCCCTGAGCGTGTGTCCCTGTTGTCTCCACAATAACTCTACAGGATATTGACAAATATTACCCAGCCCTCATCATCTATTAGTTTATTTATTAGTGTCACAAGTAGACTTACATTAACACTGTAATAAAGTTACTGTGAAAATTCCCCAGTCGCCACACTCCGGCACCTGTTTTGGGCACACTGAGGGAGGCCCAATGCACTTAACCAGCATGTCTTTCGGACTCTGGGAGGAAACCGGAGCACCCGGAGGGAACCCACACAGACACGGGTAGAATGTGCAGATTCCACACAGACAGTGGCCCAAGCCAGGAATCAAACACGGGTCCCTGGCGCTGTGAGGCAGCAGTGCTAACCACTGTGCCATCATGCCGGCCTTCCGTAATTGCTGTCATTTCCCTCAGCCACACAACTCTCTGGGATATTTGCACGCATCCAATTCTTGTCTCTGAGTATCCGTGATTTTAATTGTCCCAAATCTGGAGGCCGTGCCTTCAGCTATCCAGGCCCCAGACTGCATATTCCCTCCCCATGCCCCTTTGTCTCCCATTTTTCCCTTAAAATCAACCCCACTGGGAAAGCCTTTGGTCAAATAGCCTATATCTCCTTATGTGGTTTGGTCTCATAGTTTGTTTTATAACCCTCCCATGAAGCACCTTGATTTTTTATTAGGTTGAGGATGGTGCAGAAATATAGTTTGTTGTTGTTGGATCTTTTATAAGTTTGACCTAGATTCTCAGACAAGTTTAGTGGATGCTATTGCCTGAGGATTTAACACTTTCCAATTCAGTCACCCAGTGTCAACATTGAATGCTATCTCCAGCATCAAAGTAGCCGTAACTAAATTCATGAATTGACATGGCAATGGTTCCACTGGGTAAGGGAGCCCAGAACCAGGGGCCATGGATGTAAATTAGTTGCTAATAAATCCAAGAATTCAGGCAAAATTTCTTAACTCAGAGAGTGGTTCGAGTGGCATGGCAGCACAGTGGTTAGCACTGCTGCCTCACAGCGCCAGGGACCCGGGTTCGATTCCAGCCTTGGGTCACTGTCTGTGTGGAGTTTGCACGTTCTCCCCGTGTCTGCCTGGGTTTCCTCCGGGTGCTCCGGTTTCTTCCCACACTCCAAAGATGTGCTTGTCAAGTTGATTGGCCATGCTAAATTGACCCTGGTGGCAGGGGGATTAGCAGGGTAAATGAGGGTTATGATAGCGCCTGGATGGGATTGTGATCAGTACATACTCGATGGGGTGAATGGCCTCCTTCCGTACAGTAGGGATTCTATGATGAATTTGGAATTTTGGCATTGATGTAGAAGGCAGAAGTTAGATCATGTTGGAGGAAAAGCATACCAGGATGCTGCCTGGTTTGGAGGGTAGGTCTTATGAGGAAAGGTTGAGGGAGCTAGGGCTGTTCTCTCTGGAGCGGAGGAGGCTGAGGGGAGACTTAATAGAGGTTTATAAAATGATGAAGGGGATCGATAGAGTGAATGTTCAAAGACTATTTCCTCGGGTGGATGGAGCTATTACAAGGGGGCATAACTATAGGGTTCGTGGTGGGAGATATAGGAAGGATATCAGAGGTAGGTTCTTTGCGCAGAGAGTGGTTGGGGTGTGGAATGGACTGCCTGCAGTGATAGTGGAGTCAGACACTTTAGAAACATTTATGCGGTTATTGGATAGGCACATGGAGCACACCAGGATGATAGGGAGTGGGATAGCTTGATCTTGGTTTCAGATAAAGCTCGGCACAACATCGTGGGCCGAAGGGCCTGTTCTGTGCTGTACTGTTCTATTAAAAAATGGAAAGATCTGATGATGATGGGGTTATAGATGCAGGTGGGTGGGAAGGATGCTTGTGTGGAGCATAAGCACTGGCATGAGCCCTGTTGAATGGCTTGCGTCTACTTTTACCCATCCATTCTCTGGCTCTCACTGTGATGTATTGCCTCTCCTTGTCTCTGCTGGGATTTTACACCATTCTCTTCCAACAGGTCTCCCTGGTAGAATCATAGAATGGTTAGAGCACAGAAAGAGGCCATTCAGCCCGTCTGTCTGTGTCAGCTCTTTGTAAGAATAACTCAGCTCATTCCACTACCCAGCCTATTCCCCATCGCCCTGCGATTTATTTTCACTTTATATAATTTGCTACTTCTCTTTTGAAAGCTGTGATTGAATCTGCCTCTTTCGCCAAGCCTTACGGTGGTGTCATCAGCAAACTTGAAAATTGAATTGGAGGGGAATTTGGCCACACAGTCATAGGTGTATAAGGAGTATAGTAGGGGGCTGAGAACACAGCCTTGTGGGGCACCGGTGTTGAGGATGATCGTGGAGGTGTTGTTGTTGCCTATCCTTACTGATTGTGGTCTGTGGGTTAGGAAGTTCAGGATCCAGTCGCAGAGGGAGGTGCCGAGGCCCAGGCCACGGAGTTTGGAGATGAGTTTTATGGGAATAATGGTGTTGAAAGCTGAGCTGCAGTCAATTAATAGGAGTCTGACATAGGTGTCCTTGTTATCTAGATGTTCCAGGGTTGAGTGCAGGGCCAGGGAGATGGCGTCTGCTGTGGACATGTTGCAGCGATAGGTGAAATGTAACGGATTGAGCCAGTCTGGGAGGCTGGAATTGATTCATGCCATGACTTTCAAAGCACTTCATAATGATAGCTGTCAGAGCCACCGGCCGATAGTCATTAAGGCACGCTGCTTGGTTTTTCTTGGGTACCGGGATGACTGTCGTCTTCTTGAAGCAGATAGGGACCTCAGATTGTTGTAAAGAGAGGTTGAAGATGTCTGTTAATACCCCTGCTAGCTGATCCGCGCAGGATCTGAGTGCACGTCCGGGTACCCCATCCGGGCCAGTCGCTCTCCATGGGTTGAACTTTGAGAAAGCTGCTCTGGCATCTGCAATGGTGACCCCAGATACAGGTTCATCCAGGGCTTCCAGGGTGGAGGCTGTGCTCTCGCTGACTTCTTGTTCAAAACGGGCGTAGAATGCATTGAGCTCATCAGAGAGGGGTGCATTGGAGCCGGCGATTTTACATGCCTTCATCTTGTAGCCTGTTATGTCTTGCAGACCTTGCCATAGTCGGCGGGGGTCCATGTGGCTCGCTTGGGACTCTAGCTTGGTCCGGTATTGTCTTTTGGCATCTTTGATGGATCTCTGTAGATCATATCTGGCTTTCTTGTATAGGTCAGACTCGCCTGACTTGAATGCGTCTATGCCTCTGTGTGAATGTCTGTCTCTGTGGGTGCAATTTCCCTGTGCCACCTGCCATGGGAATCGTAGCGGGCGGGACACGGACTGTGCAAAGGTCTGTTGACCTCGGGCAGGATATTCTGGCCTTGGGGCGAGCATGGTTGGAAAATCCTGCCCTGTGTTTCTGTGCCCCTGTATGCCTGCGCCTATGCCTGTGCGTGTTTGTATGTGTGTATGTGTATCTGTATGTGTGTCTGCCTATCTCTGCGTGTCTGTATGCATTTGTTTCTCTCTGTCTCTGTGTCTTTGTCTCTGTGTGATGAGTAGATGCCAGCATTGGACTGGGGTGGGCACAGTAAGAAGTCTCACAACACCAGGTTAAAGTCCAACAGGTTTATATGGAACCACAAGCTTTCAGAGTATTGCTTCTTCATCAGGACTCACCTGTGTGTGTCTGTGCGTCTCTGTATGTCTGTCTGTGTGTGTCTGTGTCTATGTGTGTGTGTGTCTATGTGTCTGTATGTGTTTGTATGTGTGTGTGTCTGCCTGTCTCTGTGTCTTTGTCTCTGTGTGGCTGTATGTGTGTGTCTCTGTGTGCCTGTCTATGTATCTGTGTGTCTGTGTGCGTGTCTGCATGTTTATGTCTGTGTGTGTATCTCTGTGCATGTCTGTATGCATGTGGGTCTATGTGAGTGTGTTTGTGTGTCCGTCCATGTACATGCATGCTGGCTAAGGATGGGATCAAAATTTACTTTGATGCCCCCCATGGTTGTTTAGGCACCTACTATTTAAATTCACTGCAAAGTGCTCCCCCCACACAGGGTGGACTAAATCTTCATTACGTTGCAAAACATATTTTTCCTCCAGTAAGGTTTAGAATCACACAACACTGAAGGAGACCAGTTGGCCCATCGTGTCAGTGCAAGCTCAGTGAAAGAACTATCCAATTAGCCTCACTCCCTTGTTCTTGCCCCGTCGCCTTAAAATTGATCGCCTCTTTAAGTATTCCCTTTTGAAGGTTGCTGGCGAATCTTCCACCACCCTTGAAGGCACTGAATTGCAGATCAGAATGACTTGCTGTGTTTAAAACTAAATTCGCCTCGTCTCCTTCGGGCTCTTTTGCCGAATCTTTTTACGTCTGTGTCCTCTGCTGGCTGACCCTTTGACCAGTGTGAACAGATTCCCTTTATTTACATTTATCAAAGCTTTCAAGATCTTGAACGCTTCTGTTAAATCTCCCTTTAACCTTCAGTGCTCGGAGGGCAAAAAACTCCCGGCCTCCCGTCGCTTGTCAAGTTGAAGCAATCCATAATTTTAAGGATGTTCAGCACGGAAGCCTCCTGTAAGCTGCAAACCAGATTTATGTAGATATGTCCTGACTTCACCCAACTTAAACTTTCCCACTTAAGTTGCTACTCGATATTCTGAGTGAGTTAATCAGATGGAATATGACTGCACTGCACAGCAGTTTTAATAATGAATTTGAACAGATGAAAGCATCTTGGAATTAAAAATGAATGATGTCTAGCAGAATACATTGTTCCGAGTTTGATCTTTCATTGTCTTGCCCAGATCTCCCCGAGGAACCTCTTACACATCCACAAGCCAGTGTGCAGCATGTCATGTTTTAACATCAGAACTGATGCATCAAACGCACGGATATCCCCCTGAGTGCTGTAAAATTAATTAGATATAGGAGCAAGCTTCCGATTCAGTGCTGGGTGAGGTGTGCTGCTACTTAAGCTGCTCAGCCAGGAACTGAGTTGCCTGCGTGTGGGTGGGTGCGAGCGTTTGAATGTACCCACGGGTGTGTTTGTGTGTGCTACTCAGTGCAGCATATTAGCGTGGATAGAAGATTGGTTGGCAGATGGAAAACCGAGAGTAGGCATAAATGGGCCTTTTCTTGCGTGGCAGGATGTGGCGAGTGGAGTCTCGCAGGGGTCGGCGCTGAGCTTTCAATTTTTTACAATTTATATCAGCAATAATCTCTCTTTCAATGTCAACAAGACAAAGGAAATTGTCATCGACTTCAGGAAGCATAAAGGAGAACATGCCCCTGTCTATATCAATGGGAGCAAAATAGAAATGGTCAAGAGCTTCAAGTTTTTAGGTGTCCAGATCACCAACAACCTGTCCTGGTCCCCCCATGCCGACACTATATTAAGAAAGCCCACCAATGCCTCTACTTTCTCAGAAGACTAAGGAAATTTGGCAAGTCAGCTACGACTCTCACCCACCTTTACAGATGCACCATAGAAAACATTATTTTTGGTTGTATCACAGCTTGGTATGGCTCTTGGTCTGCCCGAGACTGCAAGAAACTACAAAGGGTCGTGAATGTAGCCCAATCCATCCCGCAAACCAGTCTCTCAACCATTGACTCTGTCTACACATCCCGCTGCCTTGGAAAAGCAGCCAGCGTAATTAAGGACACCACGCACCCCAGACATTCTCTCTTCCACCTTCTTCTGTCAGGAAAAAGATACAAAAGTCTGAGTCACGTCCCAACCGACTCAAGAACAGCTTCTTCCCTGATGCCATCAGACTTTTGAATGGACCTACCTCATGCTAAGTTGATCTTTCTCTACACCCTCGCTATGACTGTAACACTACATTCTGCACTCTCTCTTTTCTTTCTCTATGAACAGTATGCTTTGTCTGTATAGTGCGCAAGAAACAATACTTTTCACTGTATACTAACACATGTGACAATAATAAATCAGAGCAAATCAAATCAAATCAGTAACATAAATGAGGGGAATGAAGGCATGTGAGCTAAATTTGCAGATGACATGTAGATAGGTAGGAAAACATATTGTGGGGAGGTTGTAAAGAAGCTGCAAGCAGCTATAGAGTGAGTGGATAAAAATCTGGCGAATGGAGTATCATGTGGGAAAAGGTGAAGTTGTTCATTTTGACAGGAAGAATGAAAAAGCAGAGTATTACTTAAACAGAGAATGACTGCAGAGTTCCAAGGTGCAGAGGGATCTAGGTGTCTGAGTGCATGAGTCACAAAGAGTTAATATGCAGGTACAGCAAGTAAGTAAGAAGACTAATGGAATGCAATGCTTTATTACGAGAGGAATTGAACACAAAAGTAAAGATGCTCTGCTTCAGTTATACTGGGCATTGGTGAGGCCACGTCCCGAATACTGTGAATACAATTCTGGTCTCCTTGTTTAAGGAAGGATGTAAATGCTGTGGAGGTGGTTCAGAAGAGGTTTACTAGATTGATACCTGGAATGAGCAGGTTGTCTTATGGGGACTGTAGGTTAGACTGTAGACAGACTGGGTTTATTTCTGCTGGAGTTTAGAAGAGTGCAGGTTGACTTGACGGAAGCATCCAAGACCCTGAATGATCTCACTTGCTCTCAAGTCTCCCTCATAGGTCCACCTCTCCACTCCTCACAAAGATGAACGCGTCTTTCCCCTCATCACCGAATTCCTGCTCAGCACCAAATTTCCGATACCCTCACTCTGGCTGAGGGGGCGATTCTCCCAAAAAGGTTCTAAGTGCTGAATTCGCGGCAAAACTGGTATAATTCACGATTGTTTTTTCAGTGGGAGTTCAGACTTGAATCTCCCACACTCTGCAATGCAGAGGCCACAATCGGGAAGATCATTAAAAGCTCGGGGGTGGGGCCCATTCACGCCGGAGTCTGACAGTTCCGGAACTCTGCGCATGCGCAGTGGCCCCGAACTGTCAGCCTGCCCTTTGCTAGACAGCTCGATCGCTGGACAGACCAGGACCACCACAGTGCTGCCCCCCAGGTCCCCACACAGCCTGATTGTGGCCCCCATGACCATTCCCAGGCCAGCCCCAACACCTCCCCCCGTCCCGGACTACCCCGATATCCAGCACCCCCTCCCCCAGCGGTGACAATTCGCCCCACCTCACCACCCCAGCAGACCGCCCGCTCCCCCACCCCCCCGCACGAGAAGCAGACCCCCCCTGGCAGATCACTCCCCCCCCCAGCCTGCCCTGAATGCTGGTCTCTGTCCAGCCCCGAATGACCCCAATGGCAGAGTGGCAGCGGAAACCGCCACCCCCACCGATTGCCCTTAAGCCCTGCCTCATGCCCAGTGGGCAGTGCCAAGGTGCACCTGGGCATGGGCACTTTGCCACTTGGGTAGTACCAGGGGGCACAGGCTGGCACTGCCAGAGTCCCCATGCGCAGGGGGTACCAAGCCCTGCCGCCGACCCCCTGGGGGGCCCCGATTGTCCCCCCTTTGCTCCAGTGGGATCTCCCGCTAGTTCCCCGAAAGTGGGGAACTACGCTAAACACCGTCGGAATCAAATTGCACTGACGGGGTGGTAGATGCTATCGGCCCTGGAGACCTCAGTCCCGGGCCCGATAATGACATTCAAATAACATTACAATAAAGATTTAAATTACTTAACCAGCTGGTCCCACCTATTTCCAGTGTGGCCCCGACTGGGCCAGATATCCGGCGCTAGGAGATGCGCACGTGTTGTGAAATCATGCGTGAATCCCCTGAATCGGCGCGCGCGCAATTCTCCCGACCCGATGAGCTACAAAAGTACCGTGTCGGGATGGGAGAATTGCCCCTGAATCTCATTCCGGCCGCAGTCTCTCTCCCACTGATGTGCACAAGCTCACTGGTGTCACACGTTTGGACAGAGATGAGGAGAATTTTTTTCTCTCAGAGGTTTGTGTGACTTTGGAACTCTCTGCCTCAGAAGGTGCTGGAGGCGGGGGGGTGACTGAATATTTTTAAGGCAGGGGTAGATAGAGTCTTGTTAAGCAAGGGGATCGAAGGTTATCAGGGCAAATGGGAAAGTGGAATTCAAATTACAAACAAACCAGCCATGGCCTTATTGAATCGTAGAACAGGCTCGAGGGGCTGAATGGTCTTCGACTACTCCTGTTTCCTAAGTTTGTATATACTGTCTCTGTACACGCATCTTAAATCACAGAAGGGTTACGGTGTGGTAGGAGGCCACTCAGCCCATCATGTCTGCACCGGCTCTCCAAACGAGGGGGATCAAGACCTAACGCCATTCCCCTGCCTTTCCCCTGTACCCCTGCACATTGTTTCTGTTCAGATAACACACCAATACATGTGACTATAGTGAATCAAATCAAATTCAATCAGCAGACACTCAGAGAGAGGCAGACATACACACACACAGAGAAACGGACACAGAAACATATAGTCACAGACACACAGAGACACACACACACACATACGCATGCAGAGAAACAGTCACAGACATACATAGACAGACAAAGACACACAGACACACACACACAGACATACAGAGAACCAGACACAGACACACACACACATACAGAGAAACAGGCACAGACATACACACAGACACACACACACATACAGAGAAACACACACAGACACACACACAGACACACACACATACAGAGAAACAGACACAGAAACATATAAGCCGGAATCCGGGGGTGGGCGAGGCTCGGAGAACGGCAATCTCCGTTGGTCTCGGGCGGGATCATATGAACCTCGGGTAGACGTACTGGTAAAATTCTGTCCATAGTCTCAGACACACAGAGACAGACACAGACACAGGCACACACACACACACACACACCAGAGAAACAGACACAGAAAAATAGAGTCTCACACACGCGCACACACACCCACACCCACACACACACACACACAGACACACAGAGAAACAGACACAGAAACATATATGGTCTGATTTTACCAAAACTTCGCGCCCGTTTTCAGATGCGAAATCGTGGTAAAGTTGGGCGTCGGGCCTATACCGCGATCTGCACCCGATCCCGAGCAGGTCGCAGCTTTACCGACACCCGATTCGGGCGTGGGTCCGGCGCGGGTCCAGCCCGTGCCCTAATCGGGCGGCCCGACGATTTAAATGCATTTGCATGCATTTAAATCGACTTAATGAACCGCGCGCCCAACCCTACCGCCAAATCCCACTTTATCGTCTTCTGGCCCGATCCGCGTCCGCGCTGTTACCGACCTGCAAAATAAAAGTCTGAAGTCGCCGCTGCAGCCTCCGAAGAGCGGGGTCAGAGACTGCAGCCGCTCTCTGACCCAGGCCATCCTCTGGTCGGGGCGGGAGGGGGGTGGGAGGAGGAGAGGGGGTGTGACGTCTCATCCCCTGGGGGGGGGGGGAGGGGAGGGGGTGCGACCGATCATCCCCGGGGGGGGGCGGTGGGAGGGGAGGGGGTGTGACCGATCATCCTGTGGTCGGGGGGGTTCCGCTGCCTGTCTGAGGCCGATCCCTCCTGGCACCATCACTGGTACACTACCAGCCACAGCCATCTCTCCCGCTCTCTTGCCCCTGCAGGGAAGAGCAATCTCTGGCTGGCAGTGTACCAGTGATGGTGCCAGGAGGGATCGGCCACAGACAGGCAGCGGAACCGCCCCCCCCGACCAGAGGATGAGACGTCACACCCCCTCTCCACCCCAGGGGATGATCGGTCACACCCCCTCTCCTCCCCCCTCCCCCAGGGGATGATCGGTCACACCCCCTCTCTTCCCCCCCCCCCCCCCCCCCCCCCAGGGGATGATACATCACACCCCCTCCCCTCCCACCTCCCCCCCAGGGGATGATCGGTCACACACCCTCTCCACCCCCCCGCCCCTCTCCCCCTCCCCCCCCCTGACCAGAGGATGATCGTCAGAGAGTCGCTCTCTCCGCTTTCTGCTTTTTTTTTCGCGCCCGGGCGCGCTGTCAGATTTTTTTCGAGCTGCGCATGTGCAGTTCAGAGCTCCGATTGGTCCGGCAGCGCTAAGCCCCGCCCACAGCGCGGATCGGGCCGGAGCCGGCAAAACGCGTGTGGGCGCGCTGGAAAGAGGATTCACACACCCACACACATACACACACACACACACACACACACACACACAGAAACAGACACAGAAACATATAGTCACACACACACACGTTCCAGCAGAGTTTTCTGAATCGGAGCAGTAACTCTGGCTGATCTATTCCTTGCTCCTTGTCCAGGTACACTGACTCTGGTGGAGATTAACTAACACTACAGCCGAGGGAGCAAACCTCCTGGTGCATGTTACACAGGTCAGTACACTTAAGCACTGAACAATTAGGGGACCTGTCGTTGTGTTTTTAAATTAGTCGGCCAGCAATAGATACTGCAACTCAACATTTCATAGTCACTCACTGGATGAGTGCGGAGAATGTACATACAGCTCATATAATTTAACGTGAGGAAATGGTGAGTCTATAATTTCTCACCAGAGCTATCACTGTGTAACTGGAGTTTAATTACAAAACCCACAATAAAACTGAATCCGCAAATTCTACAAAGACCGCTTTGCACAAAAAGATTTTAAATTTACTGGTGGCATTGAAATAAAACATAATGGGGGCGATGATAAAAACCCTTTCATTATTTCTGAGTGAGAAATTTTCTACATTATGCTTGAATTATAGATTACAGCTCCAAATGTTATATCAAGTCTCCGCTGCTGATGTTCATCAGCTAATTCGAGTCATGTAACATCAAACAACCTGTCTGCCTACTCCAGCTTTGCATTGCAGATCCCAGGTATGGGAATACATCTACCGAATCCCAGATGCGACATTGCATCTGCTCCCTGGTCTCTCCGGAGGTTATCAACTTGTCTAAAGTTGCAGATGATTATGTCAATGTGGAAGCTTCCTCAGGGGAGCGAGTGAGTGGTTCAGTGGGTTTGTATACTGGACTTTCTCCCCTTTGACCTAATGTTAATCCAGAATAACGGGTTACTTGTGCCCTCTCATTCTCTGCCGTCCAAAATAAACATTCAAGTGCATTCAGCCTCTGATCTTCGGGTAAGCGTTCTCCAAGGTAGCCTTCAAGACAGACGAAAAGGCAGAATCGCCGAGCAGAAACTGATAGCCAAGTTCCGCATGCATGAGGATGGCCTCAACTGGGATCTTGGGTTCATGTCATATTTCATGTAACACCCACCATTTGGCCTGGGCTTGTAAAATCCTACCAACTGTCCTGGCTTGAGACAATTCACACCTCTTTAACCTGTGATTATCCCTCTCTCCACTCACCCTGTCTGTACCGGTAAAGACTTGTTTACTTGTAAAGACTGACATTCCAACCATTATCTTGCAATTGTGTCTCTGTCGATATATGCCGTGTTCGTGAACTCATCTCTCCATTCATCTGATGAAGGAGCGGCACTCCAAAAGCTCGTGATTCCAAATAAACCTGTTGGCCTTTAAACTGGTGTTGTGAGACTTCTTACTGTGCCCAAAATAAGAGTAAGGAAGAACCAGTTTCCATGCTTCACTTTTCTACTGTTGTGTCAAATAAATTTTTATCATTTAATACTCCTGTTAAACAACTTTGTACAATGGGAGGCATATTGAGAATTCAGGAATGGTCTACAGATGCACCATAGAAAGCATTCTTTCTGGTTGTAACACAGCTTGGTATGGCTCCTGCTCTGCCCAAGACCGCAAGAAACTCCAAAAGGTCGTGAATGTAGCCCAATCCAACACGCAAACCAGCCTTCCATCCATTGACTCTGTCTATACTTCCCGCTGCCTCGGCAAAGCAGCCAGCATAATCAAGGACTCCACGCACCTCGGACATCCTCTCTTCCGCCTTCTTCCATCAGGAAAAAGATACAAAAGTTTGAGGACACGTATCAACTGAATCAAGAACAGCTTCTTCCCTGCTGCCGTCAGACTTTTGAATGGACTTACCTTGCATTAAGTTGACCTTTCTCTACACCCTAGCTATGACTGTCAGGTTACATTCTGCATTCTCTCCTTTCCTTCTCTATGAACGGTATGCTTTGTCTGTATGGTGCACAAGAAACAATACTTTTCACTGGATAGTAATACATGTGACAATAATAAATCAAATCAAAAAGATAGTTAGACTGTTCTTTGAGGAGAGAATGAGAGGAACGAGGCTATTCAATGAAACATAGAAACATCGGGGCGGGGTTCTTCGGCTGTGCACGCCCCAAGACAGTAAATTCTCAGAGTGAGAAGGTGTATGGAGGGTGATCATTATAGGCTCAAGATTGACAGAGGAATAGTTATATTGGGTGGCTCAGGTGTGATGGGGAAGGTGGATGACAGGGAGAGGGTAGAACATAGAACATAGAACAGTACAGCACAGAACAGGCCCTTCGGCCCACGATGTTGTGCCGAGCTTTATCTGAAACCAAGATCAAGCTATCCCACTCCCTATCATCCTGGTGTGCTCCTGTGCCTATCCAATAACCGCTTAAATGTTCCTAAAGTGTCTGACTCCACTATCACTGCAGGCAGTCCATTCCACACCCCAACCACTCTCTGCATAAAGAACCTACCTCTGATAAGCTTCCTATATCTCCCACCATGAACCCTATAGTTATGCCCCCTTGTGTTAGCTCCATCCACCTGAGGAAATAGCCTTTGAACGTTCACTCTATCTATCCCCTTCGTCATTTTATAAACCTCTATTAAGTCTCCCCTCAGCCTCTCCGCTCCAGAGAGAACAGCCCTAGCTCCCTCAACCTTTCCTCATAAGACCTACCCTCCAAACCAGGCAGCATCCTGGTAAATCTCCTCTGCACTCTTTCCAGCGCTTCCACATCCTTCTTATAGTGAGGTGACCAGAACTGCACACAATATTCCAAATGTGGTCTCACCAAGGTCCTGTACAGTTGCAGCATAACCCCACGGCTCTTAAACTCCAACCCCCTGTTAATAAAAGCTAACACACTATAGGCCTTCTTCACAGCTCTATCCACTTGAGTGGCAACCTTTAGAGATCTGTGGATATGGACCCCAAGATCTCTCTGTTCCTCCACAGTCTTCAGAACCCTACCTTTGACCCTGTAATCCACATTTAAATTAGTCCTACCAAAATGAATCACCTCACATTTATCAGGGTTAAACTCCATTTGCCATTTTTCAGCCCAGCTTTGCATCCTATTTATGTTTCTTTGCAGCCTACAACAGCCCTCCACCTCAAACACTACTCCACCAATCTTGGTGTCATCAGCAAATTTACTGATCCACCCTTCAGCCCCCTCCTCCAAGTCATTAATAAAAACCACAAAGAGCAGAGGACCAAGCACTGATCCCTGTGGCACTCCGCTAGCAACCTGCCTCCAATCCGAAAATTTTCCATCCACCACCACCCTCTGTCTTCGATCAGACATGATGTGGAGATGCCGGTGTTGGACTGGGGTAAGCACAGTAAGAAGTCTCACAACACCAGGTTAAAGTCCAACAGGTTTATTTGGTAGCAAATACCATAAGCTTTCGGAGCGCTGCCCCTTTGTCAGATGGAGTGAAAATCTGTTCTCCAACAGTGCACAGAGACACAACATCAAGTTACAGAATACTGATTAGAATGCAAATCTCTAAAGCCAGCCAGGTCTTAAAGGTACAGATAATGTGGGTGGAGGGAACATTAAACACAGGATAAAGAGATGTGTATTGTCTCCAGACAGAACAGCTAGTAAGATTCTGCAAGATCAGGAGACAAGCTGTGGGGGTTACTGATAATGTGACATAAATCCAACATCCCGGTTTAGGCCGTCCTCATGTGTGCGGAACTTGGCTATCAGTTTCTGCTCAGCAACTCCGCGCTGTCGTGTGTTGTGAAGGCCGCCTTGGAGAACGCTTATCTGAAGATCCAAGGCTGAATGCCCGTGACTGCTGAAGTGCTCCCCCACAGGTCTTGCCTGGTGATTGTCGAGCGGTGTTCATTCATCCGTTGTCGTAGCGTCTGCATGGTTTCCCCAATGTACCATGCCTCGGGACATCCTTTCCTGCAGCGTATCAGGTCGACAACGTTGGCCGAGTTGCAAGAGTATGTACCGTGTACCTGGTAGATGGTGTTCTCACGTGAGATGATGGCATCCGTGTCGATGATCCGGCACGTCTTGCAGAGGTTGCTGTGGCAGGGTTGTGTGGTGTCATGGTCACTGTTCTCCTGAAGGCTGGGTAGTTTGCTGCGGACAATGGTCTGTTTGAGGTTGCGTGGTTGTTTGAAGGCAAGAAGTGGGGGTGTGGGGATGGCCTTGGCGAGATGTTCGTCTTCATCAATGACATGTTGAAGGCTCCGGAGGAGATGCCGTAGCTTCTCCGCTCCGGGGAAGTACTGGACAACGAAGGGTACTCTGTCCACCGTGTCCCGTGTTTGTCTTCTGAGGAGGTCGGTGCAGTTTTTCGCTGTGGCGCATCGGAACTGTTGATCGATGAGTCGAGCGCCATATCCTGTTCTTATGAGGGCATCTTTCAGCGTCTGGAGGTGTCTGTTGCGATCCTCCTCATCCGAGCAGATCCTGTGTATTCGGAGGGCTTGTCCGTAGGGGATGGCTTCTTTTATGTGTTTAGTCTGGAAGCTGGAGAAGTGGAGCATCATGAGGTTATCCGTGGGTTTGCGGTACAGTGAGGTGCTGAGGTGACCGTCCTTAATGGAGATGCGTGTGTCGATCAGACAGCCAGTTACCTATCCAATCGGCCAACTTTCCCTCTATCCCACACCTCCTCACTTTCATCATAAGCCGACCATGGGGGACCTTATCAAACGCCTTACTAAAATCCATGTATATGACATCAACTGCCCTACCTTTATCAACACACTTAGTTACCTCCTCAAAAAATTCAATCAAATTTGTGAGTCACGACTTGCCCTTCACGAATCCGTGCTGACTATCCCGGATTAATCCGCATCTTTCTAAATGGTCGTAAATCCCATCCCTAAGGGTAGAAGGTGGTGAGGTGAGTCTGAAAATTTACACGTACTGTAACATTTCAGGAAGGCAACTGGAAAGGAACAATGTTTTATTTTATAAAGCGAAAATTAAACCACAAGCCTGCGGTACACATATCCCATCCGGGATGATAGAATAAGTTTTAAGGTCAAAGTTTATTTATTATTGTCACAAGTAGGCTTACATTAACACTGCAATGAAGTTACTGTGAAAATCCCTTAGTTGCCACACTCCATCACCTGTTCAGGTACACTGAGGGAGAATTTAGCATGGCCAATGCACCTAACCAGCACGTCTTTCGGATTGTGGGAGGAAACCGGAGCACCCGGAGGAAACCCCACGCAGACACGTAGAGAATGTGCAGACTCTGCACAGACAGTGACCCAAGCCTGGAATCGAACCCAGGCCCTTGGCGCTGTGAGACAGCGGTGCTAACCACTCTGCCACCGTGCCACCCCGGCACCTGCTCAGGGGCCGCCTTATAAAGGACTGTTTAGGTAATTACCTATTAGCACAAGAACCCGTATTCTACATGTCCTTCTGAGTGGTCAATCAGGGATTCCCATGTAAGTCCTGGGGTTATCACACACACCATTATCTCCAGACTCTTCTTCACATTACAGTTGCTCTGTATGTCTGATTCCTTGAAGAAGAGGCAAGTTTTTTCGGGTGGGTGGAGTTGAAGGTGAGGACAGTTGGGTGACCCAGAGGGACACACTAATTGCAGAATATAGGCTTAATATTGATGTTAATTAGACAATGATATTAATGATGCGTGAGATCAGACCAGATCCCCAAGGGACAATGAAGGAGCAGGTCACAGGATAGTCTGTAAGAGAGTACTGTTTTTTACTATGTGGTCTTGTTTATGAACAGTTGTAAATGGAGTGTAGAAGGCTTAGGGGGTGATCTTATTGAGATCCATGAAATAATGAGAGGCAGAGATCAGTTAGGTAGTCACCGTCTTTTCCCAAAGGTAGGGAAGTCTAAAACGGGCATAGCTTTAAGGGGAGAGATACAAAAGGGTCCAGAGGGGCAATTCTTTCACACAGAGGGTGATGAGTGTCTGGAACAAGCTGCCAGAGGTAGTAGTAGAGGCGGGTACAATTTTGTCTTTTAAAAAGCATTTAGAATGTTACATGGGTAAGATGGGTATAGAGGGATATGGGCAATTGGGACTAGCTTAGTGGTTAAATTAAAGGGCAGCATGGACAAGTTGGGCCGAAGGGCCTGTTTCCATGCTGTAAACCTCTGTGACTCTAGTAATACAGACTCTGTCTACGTCACTCAAAGTGTAAGAGGAACCTCATTCAGCCTGAAACAAACACGAAGCACGGGATAATGATCCAAACCATGGTGACAGCTCTGAAGGCATCAGTTTAAAACAGCTGATGCCGCAGATTTGGAACCCACAGGAGAAAACCGAGGAACATTGATTTAATTGCAGAAGCTCAACTTCTCAGAGAAAAAGACAGAAAGACATAGTTAGGTAGCCGGGAGAAAGTGAACCGGTGAAGATATCTGCATTGATTGAACAGTCACAACTCCTTCCACAGACCTTCAGAAACAGCGAGGGTCAGCATCAAGGGAAACAATGGGTGCTAGTTTGAAAGGTACAGTTTGGACTCACAGGTCAGTACCATTCTGTATGCCATGAGACACATAGCAGACGATGCCCTGGTGATGCAAGGAATAGAGGAGACCTCGGCATGTTATGAATTGGCTCTGAGGGCATTTGCTAATTATTTCCGAAAAATCTGGTAACTGAGCGATTTGAGAAGACATTCTCCAAAAATCATGACAGTCATTTGGTTATAACAAAATGCAGAGCACAACAGTCAGTATGGTGGCCATGAATCTCAAAAGTCATGGAAGAACTTATTTCAATGGGCCTTACTTGTGCAATCAATAGTCAGGAACCTACAGAACTATTACTACCAGCATCATTTCTACCTAGACCTTGGTAAAGGCTACAAATCAATCTGTTTGAGGGAAAATTTACTTCATAGTTGATTATTACTCTCTCCGATCATAGATCAGCAGATTCCATACCACCAGGAGAAATGGAGGCATAGATTATTTTCTAAATGGGAAAATGCTTAGGAAATCAGAAACACAAAGGGACTTGGGAGTCATTGCTCAAGATTCTCTTAAGGTTAACGTGCAGGTTCAGTCGGCAGTTAGGAAGGCAAATGCAATGTTAGCATTCATGTCAAGAGGGCTGGAATACAAGAGCAGGGATGTACTTCTGAGGCTGTATAAGGCGCTGGTCAGACCCCATTTGGAGTATTGTGAGCAGTTTTGGGCCCCATATCTAAGGAAGGATGAGCTGACCTTGGAAAGGGTCCAGAGAAGGTTCACAAGAATGATCCCTGGAATGAAGAGCTTGTCATATGAGGAACTGTTGAGGATTCTGGGTCTGTACTTGTTGGAGTTTAGAAGGATGAGGGGAGATCTTATTGAAACTTACAGGATACTGTGAGGCCTGAATAGAGTGGACGTGGAGAGGATTTTTCCCACTGGTAGGAAAAACTAGAACCAGAGGGCACAACCTCAGGCTAAAGGGACGATCCTTTAAAACAGAGATGAGGAGGAATTTCTTCAGCCAGAGAGTGGTAAATCTGTGGAACTCTTTGCCGCAGAAGGCTGTGGAGACCAGGTCATTGAATGTCATTAAGACAGAGATAGATAGAGTTCTTGATTAATAAGGGGCTCAGGGGTTATGGGGAAAAGGCAGGAGAATGGGGATGAGAAAAATATCAGCCATGATTGAATGACGGAGCAGACTCGATGGGCCGAGTGGCCTAATTCTGCTCCTATGTCTTATGGTCTTATGGCAACAGAAGCCATGGTAAAAGTCTTAATGTGCATTTATTTCATGCATGGTATTTCAGATGAAGTAGTCTTGGAAAACAGCCCACAGTTCATAAATGAACACCTTAGACAATTCAATGAAGAATATGGATTTCACCATGTGGCCACTTCACCACACCATCCACAGGCCAACTGAAAAGCAGAAAGGGGTATAAAAATATCAAGCAGCCTTTGAAAAAGAATAACAGTCAAGATTTAGCCTTACTCAATTCCAGGTGAATGCCATTAAGTCATGGGCTTTCGCCAGCAGAACTACTAATGAGAGAAAAGCTGAAGTTTCAACTTACTTCATAAGACCATAAGAAACAGGAGTAGGATGATGAGTCTGGGAAAGAATGTGTAGATAGTTTGAGTCATGTTGAGATCAAAAAGGAGCAGGTATTGGGGTTCTTGAGAAACATTAAGGTAGACAAGTCCCCAGGGCCTGATGGGATGTACCCCAGAATACTGAGAGAGGCAAGGGAGGAAATTTCTGGGGCCTTGAGAGAAATCTTTGTATCCTCACTGGCTACAGGGGAGCTCCCAAAGGATTGGAGAATAGCCAATGTTGTTCCGTTATTTAAGAAGGGTAGCAAGGAAAGTCCAGGTAATCACAGGCCGGTGAACCTTACGTCAGTGGTGGGGAAATTATTGGAGAGGATTCTTTGCGACAGTATTTGCTCCCACTTGGAAACAACTGGATGTATTATAGTGAGAGGAAACATGGTTTTGTGAAGGGGCGGTCATGTTTCACGAACTTGATCGAGTCTTTCGAGGAAGTGGCAAAGATGATTGATGAGGGTAGGGGAGTGGATGTTGTCTACATGGACTTCAGTAAGGCCTTTGACAAGATCCCTCATGGCAGACTGGTGCAGAAGGTGAAGTTGCATGGGGTCAGAGGTGAGCTGGCAAGGTGGATACAGAACTGGCCCGGTCATAGAAGACAGAGGGTAGCAGTGGAAGGATGCGTTTCTGAATGGAGGGTTGTGACAAGTTCCTCAGGGATCAGTGCTGGGACCTTTGCTGTTTGTAATACATGTAAATGATTTGGAGGAAAATGTAACTGGTTTGATTAGTATGTTTGCAGATAACACAAAGGTTGGTGGAATTGTGGATAGCGATGAGGACCATCAGTGGATACAGCAGGATATCATTGGTTGGAGACTAGAGCAGAGAGATGGCAGATGAAGTTTAATCTGGCCAAATGTGAGGTCATGCATTTTGGAAGGCCTAATACAGATAGGAAATATACAGTAAATGGCAGAACACTTAAGAGTATTGATAGGCAAAGGGATCTGGGTGTACAGGTACACAGGTCACTGAATGTAGCAATGCAGGTGGAGAAGGTAGTCAAGAAGGCATATGGCATGCTTGCCTTCATTGGTCGCGGCATTGAGTTTAAAAATTGGCAAGTCATGTTGCAGCTTTATGGAACCTTAGTTAGGCTGCACTTGGAATATAGTGTTCAGTTCTGGTCGCCACACTACCAGAAGGATGTGGAGGCTTTGGAGAGGGTACAGAAAAGATTTACCAGGATGTTGCCTGGTATGGAGGGCATTAGCTATGAGGAGAGGTTGGAGAAACTTGGTTTGTTCTCACTGGAACGACAGAAGTTGAGGGGAGACCTGATAGAAGTCTACAAGATTATGAGAGGCATAGACAGAGTGGATAGTCAGAAGCTTTTTCCCAGGATGGAAGAGTCAATTACTAGGGGGGCATAAGTTTAAGGTGCGAGGGGCAAAGTTTAGAGGAGATGTATGAGGCAAGTTTATTACACAGAGGGTGGTGGGTGCCTGGAACTCATTGCCCGAGGAGGTAGTGGAAGCAGACACGATAGTGACTTTTAAAAGGTGTCTGGACAAATACATGAATAGGATGGGAATAGAGGGATATGGTCCTCGGAAGGGTAGGGGGTTTTAGTTAAGTCGGGCAACATGGTCGGTGCAGGCTTGGAGGGCTGAAGGGCCTGTTCCTGTGCTGTAATCTTCTTGTTCTTTGTTCTTTGTTCTAGGCCGTTTGGCCCCTTGAGCCTGCTCTGCCATTCAATAAGAAGATGGCTGATCTGACATTCCTCATGTGGCTGTGGAGACAGTGGGAACATAAATAGTTTAACCAAAAAGTTTAATAATTTTTTGAGATTACACTTGGGAGGGGATGTAGAAGAATGGGTTCATGTTTATGTTAATTAGACAATGATGTTAATGATAATGTAAGCGAGATATCAGATCAGGTGACCACTGGACTCAGAAGGAGCGGGTTGCAGAACGGTCTGTGTAATGTTTTGTACATGAGGTCCTGGTTGTGAATGGTTAGTTTTAAGATTAATTTAATACAGTCCATGTCCGAATCATTCATACACCGGAATTCTACCACTTTGCCCGCCACGGAATTGGAGCGGGTGGACAACAAAATGTCCATTGACCTTGGGCAGGAATTTCCAATCTCGCTCAAGCGAGGCCATAAAATCCCACCCTATCAGTGTGAGAGGAACCTCATTTAGTCCAAAACCAGCACATAGCAGCGTTATGTAGAAGTTCCCAATGTTCCTGCATTTTGTCAGTATGCATCAAGTATCCATCATCTAGAATCCCTGGGGCAGATCACATTCCAGATTTTGGATAATTCCGGTTTTTGGATATCACCTTAAAGAGTTTTCGACAAGGCAGTGAGATAAAAGTTAGTTGCCACAGCATGTTCAAAAGCATTACCAGACTTGTACTTGAGATGACTGGCAAATTATAATCATCGGGCATGAAATGGGAATTGTTCTAGTTTTCAACACACACTCTATATGAAAAATAATTCCAATTCATTTTTTGATAGATAAATGATGTCAGATCCTATAACTTATCAAGCCCATTAAATCTTAACTAGGATTTTTTTTGTGTTTGAAAGGCAGTTTAATAAAAGCTCACAATATACTGTAGTGATGATGTTATGCTTCACAGCAAGAAGATTTGAGTATAGGAGTAGGGATGTCTTGCTGGAGTTATACAGGGCCTTGGTATGGCCACACCTTGAGTATTGTGTGCAGTTTTGGTCTCCTAGTCTGAGGAAGGACATTCTTGCTATTGAGGGAGTTCAGCAAAAGTTCACCAGACTGATTCCTGGAATGGCAGGACTGACATATGAAGAGAGACTGGATTGACTGGGCTTGTACTCACTGGAATTTAGAAGAATGAGAGGGGATCTCATCGAAACATAAAATCCTGATGGGATTGGACAGACTAGATGTGGGAAGAATGTTCCCGATGTTGGGGAAGTGCAGAACTAGGGGTCACAGTCTAAGAAAAAAGGGTAAGCCATTCAGGACTGAGATGAGGAAGCACTTCTTCACTCAGAGAGTTGTGGACCTGTGGAATTCTCTACCACAGAAAGCTGTTGGGGCCAGTTCATTAGGTATGTTCAAGAGGGAGCTGGATGTGGCCCTTGTGGCTGAAGAGATCAAGGGTTATGGAGAGAAAGCAGGAGTGGGATACTGAAAGTGCATGATCAGCCATGATCATATTGAATGGTGGTGCAGGCTCGAATGGCCAAATGGCCTACTCCTGCTCCTATTTTCTATGTTTCTATGCTTCAATTAGCAACAGCTGAAGCTCTACTAAACCATAGAAACCCTATAGTGCAGAAGGAGGCCATGCGGCCCACCAAATCTGCACTGCCTCCCTGGAAGAGCATCTCACTCAGACCTAACCCCTCCCCACCATAAGAACATAAGAAATAGGAGCAGGAGTAGGCCATCTGGCCCTTCGAGCCATTCAACAAGATCATGGCTGATCTGAAGCGAATCAGTTCCACTTACCCGCCTGCTCCCCATAACCCCCAATTCCCTTATCGATCAGAAAACTATCTACCCGTGATTTAAACATATTCAACGAGGAAGCCTCCACCACTTCAATGGGCAGAGAATTCCAGAGATTCACTACCCTCTGAGAGAAGAAGTTCCCCCTCAACTCTGTTCTGAACCAGCCCCCCCTTATTTTGAGGCTGTGCCCTCTAGTTCTGGTTTCCCTTCTAAGTGGAAAGAATCTCTCTACCTCTACCCTATCCAGCCCCTTCATTATCTTATATGCCTCTATAAGATCACCCCTCATCCTTCTAAACTCCAACGAGTACAGACCCAATCTGTTTAATCTCTCCTCATAAGCCACCACCGAGCTTGCCTACTCAACCTCCCTTTCCTCATTAACCCATATATTTACCATGGCTAATCCATCTTACCTACACATCTTTGGATGCTAAGGGGCAATTTACCATAGCTAATCCATCTAACCTACATATCTTTGGACATTAACGGGCAATTTAGCATGGCCAATCCACCTAACCTGCACATCTTCGATTTGATTTATTATTTGATTTGATTTATTATTGTGACATGTATTAGCAGTGAAAAGTATTGTTTCTTGTGCGCTATACAGACAAAGCATACTGTTCATAGAGAAGGAAAGGAGAGAGTGCAGAATGTAGTGTTACAGTCATAGCTAGGGTATAGAGAAAGATCAACTTAATGCAAGGAAGGTCCATTCAAAGGTCTGATGGCAGCAGGGAAGAAGCTGTTCTTGAGTCGGTTGGTGTGTGATCTCAGACTTTTGTATCCTA
Organism: Mustelus asterias; assembly: GCF_964213995.1. NCBI lineage: Eukaryota > Metazoa > Chordata > Chondrichthyes > Carcharhiniformes > Triakidae > Mustelus > Mustelus asterias. The sequence continues at coordinate 115,802,914 of NC_135810.1, forward strand.
GTCCCAACGGAAGATTGTGGAAGAGAGAATGTCAGGGGTGCATGGGGTCCTTAATTATGCTGGCTGCTTTGCCAAGGCAGTGGGAAGTGTACACAGAGTCAATAGTGGCTGGTTTGTGTGATGGATTGGGCTACGTTCACGACCTTTTGTAGTTTCTTGCAGTCTTGGGCAGAGCAGGAGCCATACCAAGCTGTGATACAACCAGAAAGAATGCTTTCTATGGTGCATCTGTAAAAGTTGGTGAGAGTCATAGCTGACACGCCAAATTTCCTTAGTCTTTTGAGAAATTAGAGGCGTTGATGGGCTTTCTTAACTATACTGTCGGCATGGGAGGACCAGGATAGGTTGTAGGTGATCGGGACACCTAAAAAGTTGAAGCTCTTGACCCTTTCTACTTTGTCCCTGTTGATGTAGACAGGGCAATGTTCTCCACTACGCTTCCTGAAGTTGATGACAATCTCCTTCATTTTGTTGACATTGAGGGAAAGATTATTGTCGCTGCACCAGTTCACCAGATTCTCTATCTCATTCCTGTACTCTGTCTCATCATTGTTTGAGATACAACCCACTACGTTGGTGTCATCAGCAAACTTGAAAATTGAATTGGAGGGGAATGTGGCCGCACAGTCATGGTGTATAAGGAGTATAGCAGGGGGCTGAGAAGACGGCCTTGTGGGGCTCCGGTGTTGAGGATGATCGTGGAGGAGGTGTTGTTGCCTATCCTTACTGATTGTGGTCTGTGAGTTAGGAAGTTCAGGATCCAGTCACAGAGGGAGGAGCCGAGGCCCAGGCCACGGAGTTTGGAGATGAGTTTCATGGGAATAATGGTGTTGAAGGCTGAGCTGTAGTCAATAAATAGGAGTCTGACATAGGTGTCTTTTGTTATCTAGGTGTTCCAGGGTTGAGTGCAGGGCCGGGGAGATGGCGTCTGCCGTGGATCTGTTCCAGCGGCAGGCAAACTGTAGTGGATTGAGGTAGTCTGGGAGGCTGGAATTGATTTGTGCCATGACTAGCCTTTTGAAGCACTTCATAATGACGGATGTCAGAGCCACTGGACGATAATAATTGAGGCACGCTGCTTGTTTTTTCTTGGGTACCAGGAGTGTTGGGTACTTTGGAGTGTGGGAGGAAACCAGAGCACCCAGAGGAAACCCAGGCAGACACGGGGGGGAGGTGCAAACTCCACACTGATAGTCAAGGCTGGAATTGAACCCAGGTCCCTGGCTTTGTGAGGCAGCAATGCCAACCACTGTGCCACCTTACCACATTCTCCAACCCATTGTGTTATTTACAGTGCCTACTGTTTCTTCTCGTTGATAGAAACAGCAAAAGTTTATATCTGAAATGTTACAGAGGGACTGAATTCATCCAAGACTTTTCAACAAATAAAGACCCATTGATTTTTTTTTCGTTTTAAAGATGCTAATTGTATTCGGATATAATGGGCTTCATTTTCAATGATTAGATCAGGCAGCGTCACAACCGGTGGAGGTTTCCAACGACAAACCTTCCAGCAAGACCAACTCATCTCAGCTAATTCTTCACAGTGGCCATTCTTCCAATCTTTCCCTTTGACAGTTTGCATCCTTTGAAGAGATTGTAGGCTTCAGGCCTTGGCTTGCTCCTTGGCAGAGAGAGATTATGGGTGGAATTTTCCCATCCTGCCCACCATGGAAATCGTAGCGGGCAGGATATGGATCATGTCAAGGTCCGTTGACCTCTGGCGGGATTTTCTGGCCTTGGAGCGAGAGCGGCCGGAAAATCCCGCCCTATCTGGTTCTCTGTGGCTCCAACTTTTAAGGCAACGGGCGGAATTCTGGGGCCGCGCTGGTCTAAAAGCTGGCAATTCCCACCCGACTGTCAATGGGGTTTCACATTTTCCGCAACCCGCCCGCTAAAATTCCAGCGGCGAGCGGGATGGGAGAATTCTGGTCAACATTCCTCAGGCCTCAAAGGTTCAAGCTGAAACTCCCTCAAACTCATTTGAACATCAGCTCAATGGGTTGGACCATTGATCTGAATGGGTTTGCCAACTGATCCAGTTCACCAAATGGACGCTGGGATCTGGCAGCTTCAGGAACCTCTGTGTGATGATGAGGCTTGATTGTACCTTTCAGGCCTATTCATCAACCGTAATTGATGGCATCAAGTGATCATTTCTCATGATTCGGAAATGATCTATCGGGCTATTTATCATTTGATCTCGCTTCCTTTCCAAAGTCCTGTTACTGCGACTGGGTCTTTCAATTTACGTCAATGTTTCCACTTTGTTCAGTCAGCGATGGTGACAAGATACTTGTTGACAATGAGTCAATAATTGTCAGTGATCTGAGAGGATTTTACTGTAATCAGATGTCAATAGCATTCATTGCTGTCCATTGCTGCTGCTGATGATGCAGGAAAAATGCCTCAGACGGTGACAGTGATATCAAAAGGAACTGGATGGATCAGCAATCCCCATCAAAGGGGTTATCTTGACTGCATATCTTTGCTCATTTTTCATCGCTGACTGAATGTAATGAAGCCTTGAAATGGCAGTAAAAATCCTTCAAAAACTTCAGCTTTCTGGCTCTCCTGGGAAGATCATGGTCATTTTTTTTTACCACACTCGTTGTTACTGTTTTCGAAAGTTTACTTATTAGTGTCACAAGTAGGCTTACATTAACACTGCAATGAAGTTACTGTGAGAAGCCCCTCGTCGCCACACTCCCGGCGCCTGTTCGGGTACACTGAGGGAGAATTTAGCGTGGCCAATGTACTTAACCAACACGTCTTTTGGACTATGGGAGGAAACCAGAGCACCTGATGAAACCCATGCAGACATGTGGAGAACGTGCAGACTCCAGCACAGACAGTAGTCTGAGCCAGGAATCGAACCCTGGTGCTATAAGGCAGCAATACTAACCACTGTGCCACCATGCCGCCCACGTATTGTTTGTGTATGTTGTTCAGAAATTTGAAGTGAGGTATCCCTTCATAGCCAATCAAATGTTCTGCTTCCATTTCCCCACATGCGTCAACTAATTGCTAGATTCATGCTGTGAATATGACTGAATCTCCTCCATGCTATTTTGGAATTAAAAAACTACTAAGGGTCGTAAATGAAGCCCAGTCCATCGCGCAAACCAGCCTCCCATCCATTGACACCCTCTACACTTCCTGCTGCCTCGGGAAAAGCAGCCAGCCTAATCAAGGACCCCACACACCCTGGACATACTCTCTTCCACCTTCTTCCATTGGCAAAAAGATACAAAAGACTGAGATCATATATTAATCGACTTAAGAACAGTTTCTTCCCTGCTGTCATCAGGCTTTTGAATGGACCTACCTTAAATTAAGTTGATCTTTCTCTACACCCGAGCTATGACTGTAACACTACATTCTGCACCCTCGCCTTTCCTTCTCTATGAACAGTATGCTTTGTCTGTATAGCACGCAAGAAACAATGCTTTTCACTCTATACTAACGGTGACAAGAAACAATCAAATCAAATCAACTTAACATTAAGGATGTTGTTATGACATAAAGCATTCCTGCAAAGCTACTCGACTTTGAAGGCCCAGAAATTTGGGAACAGGGTAGGTGATGATCTACTGGTATTATCGCTAGACTATTAATCCAGAAACTCAGCTAATGTTCTGGGGACCCGGATTTGAATCCCGCCACGGCAGGTGGTGGAATTTAAATTCAATAAAAAATATCTGGAATTGTGAAATCATTGTGGATTGTCGGAAAAACCCATCTGGTTCACTAATGTCCTTTAGAGAAGGAAATCTGCCGCCCTTACCCAGTCTGGCCTACATGTGATTCCAGAGCCACAGAAATGTGATTGACTCTTAACTGCCCTCAGGCTACAAGGGATGGGCTATAAATTCTGGCCAGCCAGCGACGCCCATGTCCCACAAATGAATTTTTAAAAAGTTGAAACATTGGCGTCTCACCTCACAGATAACAAAATGTCCCTTGAGCATTTTAAAATGAAAGATTGGTAGACTTTATTTCCTACTTTTCCTTTCCATTTTTCTTTCTCTTTGTCTCTCACTTAATCCAATCTTCTTTCCCTCTCTTTCTGTACTGGATTTGACTCTAATTCATCTCATTGCCTTCTCTATCATTGTCTAACCCTTCCTTTGTCTCTATGTCTCACTGGGTAAGAGCATAAAGTCTTATACCAAGATCCCAGATGCTCCATTATCAATCTCCATTCACTGTGGTGTGTATCAGTGCTTCCTGCTTGAATGTCCGAGATCTGATTTAGGGTTGGTGCCTTCGTTTCTATATCCCCCACCAGAAGAGATCGTTTTTCTGCATCTACCCTATCAAATCCTTTCTTCATTTTCAAACAACTCAGTTAGATCATCCCTTAGCCAGCTAAACCCAATGAAAGGCATTCGATAAAGTGCCTCACAAAAGGTTGCTGCAGAAGATTAGGGTACACGGAGTTGGGGATAAAGTGTTAGCGTGGATTGAGGATTGGCTATCTAACAGGAAGCAGAGAGTTGGAATAAATGGGTGCTTTTCTGGTTGGCAGTTGGTGACTCGTGGCGTGCCGCAGGGATTGGTGCTGGGGCCTCAACTGTTTACCATATACATAGACGATCTGGAGGAGGGGACCAAGAATAGGGTAACGAAGTTTGTGGATGACACAAAGATGAGTGGGAAAGCGAATTGCGTGGAGGATGCGGAAAGTCTGCAGAGAGATTTGGATAGGCTAAGTGAGTGGGCGAGGATCTGGTAGATGGAGTATAACGTTGACAAGTGTGAGGTTATCCACTTTGGAAGGAATAATAGTAAAATGGACTACTATTTAAATGGTGAAAAATTACAACATGCTGCTGTGCAGAGGGACCTGGGGGTCCTTGTGCATGAATCGCAAAAACTCAGTTTGCAGGTGCAGTAGGTGATCAAGAAGGCAAATGGAATGTTGGCCTTTATCGTGAAGGGGATGAAGTATAGAAGCAGGGAGGTCTTGCTGCAATTGTACAGCTACTGGTGAGGCCACAACTAGAGTACTGTGTGCAGTTTTGGTTCCCTTATTTGCGGAAGTTTATATTGGCCTTGGAGGGAGTACAGAGAAGGTTCACCAGTTGATACCGGAGATGAGGGGTGTAGCTTATGAGGAGAGATTGAGTAGATTGGGCCTGTACTCGTTGGAGTTTAGAAGGCTGAGGGGAGATCTTATAGAGACATATAAGATAATGAAGGGGCTAGACAGGGTAGAGGCAGAGAGATTCTTTCCAGTTAGAAAGGAAACAAGAACTAGAGGACACTGCCTCAAAATAAGGGGGAGTCAGTTTACAACAGAGTTGAGGAGGAACTTCTTCTCTCAGAGGGTAGTGAATCTCTGGAATTCTCTGCCCATTGAAGCAGTGGAGGCTACCTCGTTAAATATGTTTAAGTCACAGGTAGATAGATTTCTGATCAATAAGGGAATTAAGGGTTATGGGGAGCGGGCGGGTAAGTGGAACTAAACCACTATCAGATCAGCCATGATCTTATTGAATGGCGGGGCAGGCTCGAGGGGCTAGATGGCCTACTCCTGCTCCTATTTCTTATGTTCTTAAATACAACACAAGTTGATGCCATGTGTCCTCATAATTTAACCCATCAGCCCCTTTTGTCGTTCTGGTGAAACCTTGCTTCACTCCTGGCAAAGATAATAATAACATTGCCAAAGTGTGGCACCCCAAAATGGAATGCAGTGCTCCAGATGGGATGTGTAGAATCTGATTTGATTTGATTTATTATTGTCACATGTATTGGGATAGAGTGAAAAGTATTGTTTCTTGCGGGCTATGCCATTCGTCGAGTACATAGAGAAAAAAGAAAGAAGAGGGTGCAGAATATAGTGTTACATAGTTAGGGTGTAGAGAAAGATCAACTTAATATAAGGTAGGTTCATTCAAGGTCTGTTGGCAGCAGGGAAGAAGCTGTTCTTGAGTCGATTGGTACGTGATCTCAGACTTCAGTAACTTTTTCCCAATGGAAGAAGGTGGAAGAGAGAATGTCCGGGGTGTGTGGGGTCCTGAATATGCTGGCTGCTTTTCCGAGGCAGCGAGAAGTGCAGACAGAGTCAATGGATGGGAGGTTGGTTTGCATCATGGACTGGGCAGAGCAGGAGCCATACCAAGCTGTGTTTCTGTGATGACTTCAGCCAGGCTAATGAGGTTGGCTTGCTAGAGTATGAACTACCTGATGAGCCCTTCCCTGGAGAGGGAGCATGCGGTATCCAAGTGCGCAGTTGATGCCTTCCGCACCCGCTGGGCACCGCAGGGGCTGGGTGCATTATCGACCCTGATAATCACCTTTTGGTTTGAAGTTTTAAGTTTCCTTTCGACTTTGTTTTTGGTTTGGGCTGTTCCCCCCTTCCTTTTGGGGAGCTGCCCCTTTTAATTTGTCCCTAAGTTAATTTGAGTTCGTTTATTTGGTTGGTGTGAAAAGACATACCTGATGAGTCCAACCCTGGAGAGGGAGCATGCAGTGTCCACGGGCGCAGTTGACGCCTTCTGCACCCGTTGGGCACTGCAGGGGCTGGGGTGCATTATCGACCCTGATAATCACCTATTGGTTTGATGTTTTAAGTTTCCTTTTAACTTTGTTTTTGGTTTGGGCTGTTCCCCCTTCATTTTGGGGAGCTGCCCCTTTAACTTGTCCCTAAGTTAATTTGAGTTTGTTTATTTGGTTGGTATCAAAAGAAATGCCAGATGAGTCCTAATCGATGGTTAAATCAGGGAGCCTCATGCTCCCTATTTAAAGCAGGTGTGTCAGACTCCCAGCCTGCATTCAGCAGCGAGCAACTGGAGAGCTGGCTGTGTACAGATGTATGGTGTAAATAAAGTAACTTGGTGACGGGACTTTCGCCTCTGTGGAGTTATTACAGATACAACCAGAAAGAATGCTTTCTATGGTGTATCTGGTGAGAGTCATAGTGGACATGCCGAATTTCCTTAGCCTCCTGAGAAAGTAGAGGCGCTCTGTGGGATTGCGGCACCATTTCCTTATCTTTCCTTTTTGATTCACTCGATTCACCGCACAACCTCAAACAGACCATTGTCCGCAGCAAACTACCCAGCCTTCAGGAGAACAGTGACCATGACACCACACAAACCTGCCACAGCAACCTCTGCAAGACGTGCCGGATCATCGACACAGATGCCATCATCTCACGTGAGAACACCATCCACCAGGTACATGGTACATACTCTTGCAATTCGGCCAACGTTGTCTACCTGATACGCTGAAAGAAAGGATGTCCCGAGGCATGGTACATTGGGGAAACTATGCAGACGCTGCGACAACGGATGAATGAACACCGCTCGACAATCACCAGGCAAGACTGTTCTCTTCCTGTTGGGGAGCACTTCAGCGGTCACGGGCATTCGGCCTCTGATATTCGGGTAAGCGTTCTCCAAGGCGGCCTTCGCGACACACGACAGCGCAGAGTTGCTGAGCAGAAACTGATAGCCAAGTTCCGCACACACGAGGACGGCCTCAACCGGGATATTGGGTTCATGTCACACTATTTGTAACTCCCACAGTTGCGTGGACCTGCAGAGTTTCACTGGCTGTCTTGTCTGGAGACAATACACATCTTTTTAGCCTGTCTTGATGCTCTCTCCACTCACATTGCTTCGTTTCTTAAAGACTTGATTAGTTGTAAGTATTCGCATTCCAACCATTATTCATGTAAATTGAGTCTGTGTCTTTATAAGCTCTGTTTGTGAACAGAATTCCCACTCACCTGAAGAAGGGGCTAAGAGCTCCGAAAGCTTGTGTGGCTTTTGCTACCAAATAAACCTGTTGGACTTTAACCTGGTGTTGTTAAACCTCTTACCTTGTTTTCCTGGGCAGAGTTTTCCTATCCCACCTCCAATGGGATTGGAGCGGATGGGACAGAAAATTCGGCAGACCATGCAAAGGTCCGTTGACCTCATGCGGGGATTTCCGGTCTTGGGGTGAGCGTGGCCGGAAAATCCCGCCCTCTGTGTGGAGTTTGCACCTTCTCCCCGTGTCTGCGTGGGTTTACTCCGGGTGCTCCGGTTTCCTCCCACAGTCCAAAGATGTGCGGGCTAAGTTGATTGGCCATGCTAAATTGCCCCTTATTGGCAGGGGGACTAGCAGGGTAAGTACGTGGGGTTGCAGGGATAGGACCTGATTGGGATTGTTGTCCGTGCAGGCTCGATGGGCTGAATGGCCTCCTTCTGCGCTATAGGGATTCTATGATTCTATGATTTTGTAAAACGGAGACCATTGTCTATTCTCCTGTGGACCTGAATATGAGAATGTCCTCTGCTATTTGTATTCTTGAACTGAACCCAAGGGTAAAATATATCAGATAGAGTCAGACTGCAGTTTATAGGCTGCAGATTGTCAAATATCACCTCTTAGATTCACATTTGCTCTCCTAAATGTACAATTTTGCTTCCAAACTGAAGGCTTTCTGATATTGCTATTCCAATAAAGATCAGGAAAGAATGTCATGACAACAGACTCAAACCTATCCTTTAACAATATGGTTTACACATGGCTTTGAAATGTGATATTGTATCAGGTGTCAGTTTGGATCTATCCAATTGCTGATTCAACCCTTTTAGTATTTTAACAGCTTTTCCCAGCAATTTGTTCCACACTGCTGCTTCACAGCTCCAGGGTCCCAGGTTCGATTCCCGGCTCGGGTCACTGTCTGTGTGGAGTTTGCACATTCTCCTCGTGTCTGCGTGGGTTTCCTCCGGGTGCTCCGGTTTCCTCCCACAGTCCAAAGATGTGCGAGTTAGGTTGATTGGCCAGGTTAAAAAAATTGCCCCTTAGAGTCCTGGGATGCGTAGGTTAGAGGGATTAGTGGGTAAAATATGTGGGGGTAGGGCCTGGGTGGGATTGTGGTCGGTGCAGACTCGATGGGCCGAATGGCCTCCTTCTGCACTGTAGGGTTTCTATGATTCTATGATTTCCCCATCCTATTTCAAAACTTGTACCCCTTGGTATTTGACTACATTACACTTGGCTAACCAGCTTTCTTAGCTCACATATCTCCCTCAGACTATCTCTGTATCCATCTGTTCACTTGCGGATGATATAAGGTGGACAGAGTAGTGAAGAAGGCATTCAGCATGTTTGGTTTCATTGGTCAGAACATTGAATACAGGAGTTGGGAGGTCCTGCTGAATCATAGAATCATAGAAACCCTACAGTGCAGAAGGAGGCCACCCGGCCCATCGAGTCTGCACCGACCACAATCCCACCCAGGCCCTATCCCCACATATTTGTACCCGCTAATCCCTCTAACCTCCACATCCCAGGACTCTAAGGGGCAATTTTTAACCTGGCCAATCAACCTAACCCGCACATCTTTGGACTGTGGGAGGAAACCGAAGCACCCGGAGGAAACCCATGCAGACACGAGGAGAATGTGCAAACTCCACACAGACAGTGACCCCAGCCGGGAATCGAACCCAGGACCCTGGAGCTGTGAAGCAGCAGTGCTAACCACTGTGCTACCGTGCCGCCCAGTTGTATAAGACGTTGGTTCAAAGGTAGTGACAGAAGTATGTTAATAATAAGGGTGGCGGTGCATTTTGTTTGTCCTGTTTCTTTGGAGTTTCTAGTTTAAGTTTATTTATTAGTGTCACAAATAGGCTGACATTAACACGGCAATGAAGTTACTGTGAAAATCCCCAATTGCCACACTCTGTTCGGGTATACTGAGGGAGAATTTAGCATGACCAATGCACCTAACCAGCACGTCTTTTGGACTGTGGGAGGAAACCGGAGCACCCGAAGGATACCCACGCAGATACGGGGAGAACATGCAATGACAATGACCCAAGCTGGGAATCAAACCCAGGTCCCTGGCGCTGTGAAGCAGCAGTGCTAACCACTGTGCCACCGTGCCACCCTACAGATCTTCTACAGATCTTCAGAATATTTTTAAAAGGTGTGAAACCTGTAAGTGTTTAGAAGAATGAGAAGCGACTTTATTGAAACATTCAGGGGGCTTGATAGGGTAGATACTGAAATGTTGTTTCTCCTTGTGGGAGTCCAGGAACGGAGATGTTCAGAGTCAGGGTTGCCAATTTAGGACAGAGTTGAGGGGGAATTTCTTCTCTCAGAAGGTAGTGAATCTGTGGAATTCTTTACGGCAGAGGGCTGTAGAGGCTGGGTCACTAAGTGTGTTCAAGGCTAAGATAGATTGATTTTTAATCGGTAAGGGAATCAAGGGTTATGGAGATAAGACTGGAAAGTGGAGTTGAGGATTATTACCATGGATCAGTCATGATATCATTGAATGGCAGAGCAGACTCGATGGGCAGAATGGCCTTCTTCTGTCCCTACGCCTTAAGGTCTAAGTGTTGATGTTCAAAGAGATTTGCGAGCGCTTATACATGGAACTCAGCATGTTAGCACACAGATGTAATAATTAAGAAGGCAAATGGTATGTTGCAAAGGGATTGGAGTCCAAGAGTGAATAAGTCTTGCTGCAGGGCATTGTTGAAACTGCATCTGGAATACTGTATTCAGTTTGGGTCTCAACATTTAAGAAAATATATTCTTTGCATTAGAAGCGGTACAGTGAAGGTTCTTTAAATTATTCCCTGGGTGTGGTCCCACCCTTATGACGAGAGGCTGAGTAGCACAGTGGTTAGCACTGCTGCTTCACAGCTCCAGGCTCCCGGGTTCGATTCCCGGCTCGGGTCACTGTCTGTGTGGAGTTTGCACATTCTCCTCGTGTCTGCGTGGGTTTCCTCCGGGTGCTCCGGTTTCCTCCCACAGTCCAAAGATGTGCAGGTTAGGTTGATTGGCCAGGTTAAAAATTGTCCCTTAGAGTCCTGAGATGCGTAGGTTGGAGGGATTAGCGGGTAAAATATGTGGGGGTAGGGCCTGGGTGGGATTGTGGTCGGTGCAGACTCGATGGGCCGAATGGCCTCCTTCTGCACTGTAGGGTTTCTATGTTTCTAAAATCGGATTTATATGCCGAAAACCTCCGACCTCACCCGTGGCTGGGATTCTCCAGTGCCACTGCAGTGAACGCAGCTTTGGCACCAAATTCTCAATTCTCGCTGGCAGTGGGACAGGAACTAATGAGATTGGAGAATCCTGCCCAGAGTCTCTGGCATTTACAGAACCATTTGCTGCCATCAGACCTTTGAATAGACTGAGATGAGGAGCAATTTCTTTACTCAGAGGGTTGAGAATCTTTGGAATTCTCTACCCCAAGGGTTGAGGAAGCTCCATCGTTGAATACACTTAAGGCTGGGATTGAAAGATCTTTGCTCTCTCAGGGGATTGAGGGAAATGGGGGAAGAGGGCGGGAAAAATGGAGTTGAAACCCAAAGTCAGCCATGATCAGCCATTTTCATGCCTGCTCCTGAATGGTGGGGCAAGCTCGATGGGCCATGTGGTCAACTCCTATTTCTTGTGTTCTTGTTCCGCTAGAGTCAAGGTGAATGACTGGGAGAGTATTCACCGAAACGCAGCTCCTTTGTTATTGAAAGCAGAACCCAACTTGTATCAGGTGTCATTCCAAGGTGTCAGGGGTTTAAGTCGTGAGCAAAGATCAAGGATTTAGATTATTCTCTTTGGAAGAGTGGAGACTTTGAAGCGACGGGAAAAGAAAAAAAAATTGCATTTATGTTACCATCTCACGATATAGTCACACCATCTCAAATCACTCCACACAATGAACTCCACTGAGGGAAATGAATCTGTGATTGTGCCCCACCAGCACTGTAGCACACACAATAATGAGATGAAAGACCTGTTAATCATTATTATTGGTTGGGTGAGGAATGTTGCCCATGAGATATTTAACAAGCAGCCAATAAAACATTTCATCCCATGGCTGGCTGCTGCTGAGCGATGAAAGGGGAGTTTTTGGCCTGTGTCACAACAGAGAACGATTCTGCCTTTGAAAAATAGTTGAGGTTAGGCTTGGACAAGTTGCAAAATGGAGATCAGAGTGCCTAAGGCACAACAAATTTAATCTTTAATTCAACCTATAAATGAATTCACAGTCCACTTGCTGGAAACAGCCAAGAGGTTTCCCACATAAGCAAACTGTGTTCTAAAGTGTATTTATTAGTGTCACAAGTAGGCTTACATTAACATTGCAATGAAGTTACTGTGAAAATCCCCGAGTCACCACACTCCGGTGCCTGTTCGGGTACACTGAGGGAGAATTTAGCATGGCCAATGCACCTAACCATCACGTCTAACCATGCACCATAGAAAGCATTCTTTCTGGTTGTATCATAGCTTGCTATGGCTCCTACTCTGCCCAAGACCGCAAGGAACTACAAAAGGTTGTGAATGTAGCCCAATCCATCATGCAAACCAGCCTCTCAACCATTGACTCTGTCTACACTTCCCGCTGCCTCAGCAAAGCAGCCAGCATAATTAAGGACCCCACGCACCCCGGACATTCTCTCTTCCACCTTCTTCCATCGGGAAAAAGATACAAAAGTCTGAGGTCACGTACCAACCGACTCAAGAACATAAGAACATAAGAAATAGGAGCAGGAGTAGGCCGTTTAGCCCCTCGAGCCTGCCCCGCCATTCAATAAGATCATGGCTGATCTGAAGTGGATCAGTTCCACTTACCCGCCTGATCCCCATAACCCCTAATTCCCTTACCGATCAGGAATCCGTGATTTAAACATATTCAACGAGGTAGCCTCCACCACTTCAGTGGGCAGAGAATTCTAGAGATTCACCACCCTCTGAGAGAAAAGGTTCCTCCTCAACTCTGTCCTAAACTTTATTTTGAGGCTGTGCCCTCTAGTTCTAACTTCGTTTCTAAGTGGAAAGAATCTCTCCACCTCTACCCTATCCAGCCCCTTCATTATCTTATAGGTCTCTATAAGATCCCCCCTCAGCCTTCTAAATTCCAACGAGTACAAACCCAATCTGCTCAGTCTCTCCTCATAATCAACACCCCTCATCTCCGGTATCAACCTTGTGAACCTTCTCTGCACTCCCTCCAAGGCCAATATATCCTTCCGCAAATAAGGGGACCAATACTGCACACAGTATTCCAGCTGCGGCCTCACCAATGCCCTGTACAGATGCAGCAAGACATCTCTGCTTTTATATTCTATCTCCCTTGTGATTATAGGCCAACATCCCATTTGCCTTCTTGATCACCTGTGGCACCTGCAGACTGGGTTGTTGCGTCTCATGCACAAGGACCCCCAGGTCCCTTTGCACAGTAGCATGTTGCAATTTTTTTCCATTTAGATAACAATCCAATTTGCTATTATTTCCTCCAAAGTGAATAACCTCGCATTTGTCAACGTTATACTCCATCTGCCAGATCCTTGCCCACTCACTCAGCCAGTCCAAATCTCTCTGCAGACCTTCTACACCCTCCACACGATTCACTTTTCCACTTATCTTTGTGTCGTCTGCAAACTTTGTTATCCTTTGTTACAACTTCTTCCCTGCTGCCATCAGTATTTTGAATGGACCTACCTTGCATTACGTTGATCTTTCTCTACACCCTAGCTATGACTGTAACACTACATTGTGCACTCTCTCGTCTCCTTCTCTATGAATGGTATGCTTTGTCTGTATAGCGCGCAAGAAACACTACTTTTCACTGTATGTTAATACATGTGACAATAATAAATCAAATCAAATCAAATCAAGTCTTTCAGAATGTGGGAGGAAACCGGAGCACCTTGGGTCACTGTCACACAGACAGAGGTTTAGCACTAGGAGACAGAGAGTGGTGACGGATGGCTGCTTTAGTGACTGGAGACCAGTGACCAGTGGCGTACCACACGAGTCCTTGCTGGGCCCCTTATTGTTTGTCATTTATATAAATGACATAGATAACTATGTGGAGGGTAGGATCAGTAAGTTTGCCGATGACACAAAGACTGGCCGGGTGGTTAACAGTGAGGTTGAGTGTCTTGAGTTACAGGAAGATATAGACGAGATAGTCAAATGGGCGGATAAGTGGCAGATGGAAGTTAACCCTGAAAAGTGTGAGGTGATGCACTTTGGAAGGAGTAATTTGACAAATAAGTAGACTACGTGTTTGTTCATAGATCTCTGAAGGCAGAAAGGCAGGTAAATAGGGTGGTAAAAAAGGCATATGGCGAACTCGCCTTTATCAATCAGGGTATAGATTACAAAAGCAGAGAGGTCATGATGGAGTTGTATAGAACTTTGGTGAGGCCACAGCTGGAGCACTGTGTGCAGTTCTGGTCGCCACATTATAGGAAGGATGTGATTGCACTGGAGGGGGTGCAGAGGAGATTCACCAGGATGCTGCTTGGGATGGAACATTTAAGTTATGAAGAGAGATTGAATAGGCTTGGGTTGTTTTCTCTGGAGCAGAGAAAACTGAGGGTTGACCTGATTGAGATGCTCAAGATTATGAGGGGCATGGACAGGGTGGATAGGGAGTAGCTGTTCCCCTTAGTTGAAGGGTCAGTTATGAGGGGTCACAAGTTAAAAGTGAGAGGTGGGAGCTTTAGGAGGGGTTTGAAGAAAAACTTTTTTACCCAGAGGGTGGTGATGGTCTGGAGGGTGGTGGAGGCGGAATGTCTCACATCCTTTAAAAAGTACCTGGATGAGTACTTGGCACGCCATAACATTCAAGGCTATGGGCCAAGTGCTGGCAAGTGGGATTAGGTGGGCATTTCATGCATCAGTGCAGATTCAATTGGCCAAAGGGCCTCTTCTGCACTATGGTAATCTGTGATTCTGTGATTCTATGATTCTGCTTTGACCCTGAGACATTACAAAATGCTATCCAGCCAGCCAGTGAGGAGAGGTCACTGTGTTATGTAAGAATCACAGCAGCCAACTGGCGCACAGCAAGCTCCCACAAAGCAAGGTGATAATGACCAGATAATTTGTCTTCTTTTGATCATGTTGGTTGATGGATAAGTTGGACACAAGGGAGAACACCCCTTTTTGAAATAGTGAGAGCGGATCCCAGAGAGTGAGAACGAATCTCTTCTGCCCACTTGAATGAACAGATGAGTCCTCAGCTTAACACCTCACCCGACAGACGGCAACCCCAATCAGGCAAAAGTGCTACACTAGAGTGGCAAACCAGACTATTCAAGTTTTCATTATGGGATTTCGACCACAAACCTCTGTCTGTGATGTACTGCTCCACAAAGCCTGTCCACCATCTACAAGACACATGCCAGGAGTATGATGGAATGCTCCCCACTTGCCTAGGTGAGTGCAGCTCCAACAACACTCAAGAAGCTTGATACCATCCAGGACAAAGCAACCCGCTTGATTGCTACCTCTTCCACAGACATTCACTCCCTCCACCACCGACGCTCAGTAGCAGCAGTGTGCACCATCTTCAAGATACACTGCAGCAATTCATCAAAGATCCTTAAACAGTATCTTCCAAACCTAAAAATACTTCCACCTAGCAGGACAAGGGCAGCAGATACATGGGAACACCACCGCCTGTAAGTTCCCCTCCAAGACACTCACCATCCTGACTTGGAAATATATCGCAGTCGCTGGGTCAAAATCCTGGAATTCTGTCCCTAACGGCATTGTGGGTTAACCCACAGCACGTGGACTGCAGCGATTCAAGAAGGCAGCTCACCACCACCTTCTCAAGGGGCAACTAGGGATGGGCAATAAATGCTGGCCTAGCCAGCAACGCCCATGACCCACGAATGAATCGTTAAAAAATGCATTCAATCATCCAGCATCCTGACCTCAGCAATCCCCAACTCCCAGCAACCTTCCCCCTTTACTAATGATTATTGGTGTAAATAAAACTTTCCAATAATCTAATGCAAAGTTACATTTCACAACCCTGAACACATGCGCTGCTATCATATACCTTCGGCGTATTTGAAGGAATCCAATTGTGTTTGCTTTCTATATTTTGTTATACCACTCTGAAATGTCTCCTCCCAAGAGTGAGGAGCCCTGGCTTTTCGAAAGCTTGCTTTGCTATAGATGTCAAAAGGTTCACTTCCCTCCTGTTGAGGACTTAAACGACATTCCCGAATGGTAAGTATTTCGATGCTAATGAGAGAAAAACTGCAGCATTGCATTTCACAAGTTTCACAGGAGAAAGTTTCCCATTAAGAACCTTAAGCGAAAAGTGTCAGGAGCTCGCTTGCAACTCAGACACAGAGTCATCACTCTGCAAACCTCAGTTTATTAAGCTGGATATTTTCACCTTTAAAACCAATGTCATTTCTTTATATTATTACTTGAATGGGTGTTAATTGAGAGAGGTGGATATTCAGTGAGATCTTGGTGTCCTCTTGCATCAGTCGCTGAAAGTAAGCGCGCAGGTCCAACAGGCAGTCAAGAAGGCAAATGCTATTCTCAGTCATAGAGTCATAGAGGTTTACAGCATGGAAACAGGCCCTTCGGCCCAACGTGTCCATGCCACCCAGTTTTTACCACTAAGCTAGTCCCAATTGCCCGCATTTGGCCCATATCCCTCTATACCCATCTTACTCATGTAACTGTCTAAATGCTTTTTAAAAGACAAAATGTACCCACCTTTACTATTATCTCTGGCAGCTTGTTCCAGACACTCACCACTCTCTGTGTGAAAAAATTGTCCCTCTGGACCCTTTTGTATCTCTCCCCTCTCACCTTAAATCTATGCCCTCTAGTTTTAGACTCTCCTACCTTTTGGAAAAGATGTTGACTATCTACCATATCTATGGCCCTCATTATCACATAGACCTCTATAAGATCACCCCTAAGCCTCCCACGTTCCAGAGAAAAAAGTCCCAGGCTATCCAGCCTATCCTTATAACTCAAATCATCAAGTCGCGGTAGCATCTTAGTAAATCTTTTCTGTACGTTTTCTAGTTTAATAATGTCCTTTCTATAATAGGGTGACCAGAACCGTAAACGGTATTCCAAGCGTGGCCTTACTAATGTCTTGTACAACTTCAACAAGACATTCTATAGCGAGAGGATTTGAGTGTAGGAATAGGGATGTTTTACTGCAATTGTAAAGGGTGTTGGTGAGGCCACACCTGGAGTATTGTGTGCAATTTTGGTGTCCTTATCTGAGGAAGGATGTCCTTGCTATATGGAGTGAAGATGTACCAGGCTGATTCCTGAGATGGCAGGTCTGTTATATGAGGAGAGACTAAGTCGGTTAGGATTATATCCACTGGAATTTAGAAGAGTGAGAGGGAATCTCATAGAAACTTACAAAATTCTAACAGGATTAGACAGGGTAGATTCAGAAAGAATGTTCCCGATGGTGGGGGAGTCCAGAACTAGGGGTCATGGTTTGAGGATAAGGGGCAAACCTTTTAGAACTGAGGTGAGGAGAAATTTCTTCACCCAGGGAGTGGTGAATGTGTGGAATTCACCACCATAGAAAGTAGTTGAGGCTAATACATTGCATGGTTTCCAGAAGGAATTAGATATAGCTCTTGAGGCTACAAGGATTAAGGGATATGGGGGGAAGGGGGGAATCATTGAATTTGATAATCAGCCATGATCAAAATGAATGGTGGAGCAGGCTCAAAGGGCCAAATGGCCTACTCCTGTTTCTAGTTTCTATGTACTCTTCTATGTATATTCAAAAAATACTTAAATTAAGGCTGACGATCTGGTGCAGTGCTGAGAGAGCTCTGCACTGTCAGAGGTGCCGCATTTCCGATGAGACATGAAACCAAGGGCCTGAGATCATGGTATGGTTTTGAAGAAGAGCAGGTGGGCTCTTCCTAGTGTCCTGTCCGATATTTATCCCTCAATCAACAAAGACAGAATATCTGGGATTTAGGAAAGTAACTGTTTACAATGTAGAATAATAGAATCCTTACAGTATAGAAGAAGCCAATTAGCCAATTGAGCCTGCACCGATCATTTGATAGAGTATTTAACTCAGGCCCTTTCCCCCGTCCTGTGCCTGTGAACCCAAACACTTCCGATGGCTAATCCAACTAACCTACACATTTTTGGACACTAAGGGGCAATTTAGCATCCACCTAACCTGTACATCTTTGGAGTGTGGGAGGAAATTGCAGCAGCCGGAGGAAACCCACGCAGACATGGGGAGAATGTACAAACTCCACACAGACAGACTGGAATTCTATCGCCCTGCCAGCCACGGGAATCGGAGTGGGCAAGGGGCGGACAATGAAAATGTCAGTTGACCTCGGGTGGGATTTTATGGTTTCGGAACGAATGAGGTGGTAAAATCCCACCCAGTCTCCCAAGCCTGGAATCGAACCCGGGTCTCTGGCACCAGTGCTAATCACTGTGCCACTCAGAACAGTCACCTGCATCTCAATATCATGGATCTGAAGGCAGCTGTGAGCTGAAATTCTGGCTGGAATTCACAGGGAATGACTTGAGGTTGTAAACACTGTGCCAAGAAGGGAAGGATATTCCACGGTAAATGCACAGCCACAGGCAAGAAAGAAAAGGCCCAACACAAAATGAGCATGAAAGTGAAAATCGAAAGCTGGAATTCTACCGCCCCGCCCACCATGGGAATCGGAGCGGGCGAGGGGCGGACAATAGGTAGGTCTGCTGACCTCGGGTGGGATTTTCTGGTCACGGGTCGAGCAAGGCCGTAAAATCCCACCTGAAAAATAGGAACAAACCTTTACAAGGGCTGATATCCTTGGAACAGAAGCTGTAGCGTAAATAAAATTTATTTATTAGTGTCACAAGTAGGCTTATATTAACACTGCAATGAAGTTACTGTGAAAACCCCCCAGTCGCCACGCTCCGGCGCCTGTTCGGGTACACTGAGGAGGAATTTAACACGGCCAATGTACCTAACCTGCATGCCTTTGGACTGTGGGAAGAAACTGAGAACCCGGAGGAAACCCACGCAGACATGGGGAGAACGTGCAGACTCCACATTGACAGTGACCTGAGGCCGGAATTGAACCCGGGTCCCTGGCGCTGTGAGGGAGCAGTGCTAACCACAGTGTCACCGTGCCGCCCTTTTCTGACTGAACACCATGCCTGCCTTTGCTACAAATAGCTAGGGTATTACTCCCACCGATCCTGTGTTCTATTGTCATTGCTGTGTCTTTGAGAAATGGAAACTACTTGGAAGTTGTGAAAAAAGGGAGCATTTGGGCAGTCCCTAGTCGCAATAGATTTACATTTTCTTCAGAAACAGTCAGCCTTATTGCCGTTAGCACGGTCAGCCTTCAGTACTCTGACTTGACAGGACAAGCGATTCATAATTGCCTGTCACCCTTACTTTAGCCACCTGCACTCACACAACCACCCGTGGCAAATCAGGAAAGCCTTTTGACAGGAATCGCATTTCCAGTTGCACATTCCGTTCCGCTTGCTTTCCTTTCGCCTTCTCTATTTTCGACTCCCTCACTGAATAATTTGGGAACACCCACTGTCCATCATGCGCACACATTTTGTACACTTCCTCATTCCTGCGGTGTCCGGATTATTCACAAACAGTGAGAGGATCAAACAGGTTAGACAGCACTGACAAAATAATGGTGAGTTTAACAGCATTTGTCATTGTTATGTAAATCTGCCAGTAACTCGCAGTGAAGAAGATATACCCTATGAATTATGAATCACCACAAGTTGGTGAATGATACGTTGTAAAATAACAGCTCCCCCTCAATCTCCAAATTGCTGCATTTCCACACAAGTTTACCAATGAACCGATGACAGGAGTCACAGTCTAAGAATAAGGGGTAAGCCATTCAGGACTGAGATGAGGAAGGACTTCTTCACTCAGAGAGTTGTGAACCTGTGGAATTCTCTACCACAGAAAGCTATTGATTTGATTTGATTTGATTTATTATTGTCACATGTATTAGGATACAGTGAAAAGTATTGTTTCTTGCACGCTATACAGACAAAGTATACCATTCATAGAGAAGGAAAGGAGAGAGTGCAGAATGTAGTGTTACAGTCATAACTAGGATGTAGAGAAAGATCAACTTAGTGTGAAGTAGGTCCACTCAAAAGTCTGATGGCAACAGGGAAAAAGCTGTTCTTGAGTCGGTTGGTACGTGACCTCAGACTTTCGTATCTTTTTCTCGACAGAAGAAGGTGGAACAGAGTATGTTTGTGGTATGTGGGGTCTTTAATTATGCTGGCTGCTTTGCCGAGGCAGTGGGAAGTGTAGGCAGATCAATGGATAGGAGGCTAGCTTGCGTGATGAATTGGGCTACATTCATAACCTTTTGTAGTTTCTTGTGGTCTTGGTCAGAGCAGGAGCCATACCAAGTTGTGATACAACCAGAAAGAATGGTTTCTATGGTACACCTGTAAAGATTGGTGAGAGTCGAAGGTGACATGCCAAATTTCCTTAGTCTTCTGAAAAGTAGAGGCATTGGTGGGCTTTCTTAAATATAGAGTCGGCATGGGGGGACAGGTTGTTTTTGATCTGGACACCTAAAAACGTGAAGCTCTAGACTATTTCTACTTCGTCCCTGTTGATGTAGACAGGGTAAGAAGTTTAACAACACCAGGTTAATGTCCAACAGGTTTATTTGGTAGCAAAAGCCACACAAGCTTTCGGAGCTCTAAGCCCCTTCTTCAGGTGAGTAGGAATTCTGTTCACAAACAGAGCTTATAAAGACACAGACTCAATTTACATGAATAATGGTTGGAATGCGAATACTTACAACTAATCAAGTCTTTAAGAAACAAAACAATGTGAATGGAGAGAGCATCAAGACAGGCTAAAAAGATGTGTATTGTCTCCAGACAAGACAGCCAGTGAAACTCTGCAGGTCCACGCAACTGTAGGAGTTACAAATAGTGTGACATGAACCCAATATCCCGGTTGAGGCCGTCCTCGTGTGTGCGGAACTTGGCTATCAGTTTCTGCTCAGCGACTCTGCGCTGTCGTGTGTCGCGAAGGCCGCCTTGGAGAACGCTTACCCGAATATCAGAGGCCGATGAGAGACAATACACATCTTTTTAGCCTGTCTTGATGCTCTCTCCACTCACATTGTTTTGTTTCTTAAAGACTTGATTAGTTGTAAGTATTCGCATTCCAACCATTATTCATGTAAATTGAGTCTGTGTCTTTATAAGCTCTGTTTGTGAACAGAATTCCCACTCACCTGAAGAAGGGGCTTAGAGCTCCGAAAGCTTGTGTGGCTTTTGCTACCAAATAAACCTGTTGGACTTTAACCTGGTGTTGTTAAACTTCTTACTGTGTTTACCCCAGTCCAACGCCGGCATCTCCACATGATGTAGACAGGGGCATGTTCTCCACTACGCTTCCTGAAGTCGATGACAATCGCTTTCATTTTGCTGACATTGAGGGAGAGATTATTGTTGCCGCACCAATTCACCTGATTCTCTATCTCATTCCGTACTCTGTCCCGTCATTGTTTGAGATCTGACCCACTAGAGTGATGTCATCAGCAAACTTGAAAATCGAATTGGAGGGGAATTTGACCACACAGTTAAAGGTGTATAAGGAGTATAGTAGGGGGCTGAGAACACAGCCTTGTTGGGGCCAGTTCGTTAGATAAGTTCAAGAGGGAGCTAGACATGGCCCTTGTGGCTAAAGGGATCAAACGGTATGGAGAGAAAGCGGGGAGTGGGATACTGAAAATGCATGATCAGCTATGATCATATTGAATGGTAGTGCAGGAATGAAGGGCCAAATGGCCTCCTCCTGCACCTATTTTCTATGTTTCTATCTGATAGAAAGCTAGGGTGAGTAGCTAATGATGCGAGGAACCTTACAATGTGATGCGCGATTAATTCACTCGGGAGGCTAGGTCATACCCGGGAATAAAGGCTTTTATTCGCAACAAGAATAGAGCATACTGCTTAACAATACTATCCCAGACTAAGGGCCACTAGGAAGTAGCAGTGACCTTTATACTCCTATAAGAAGGTGGAGCCAAACGGAGTGTACCACAGAACAATGCTAACAGGTGGAACACCCCAACCCTAACCCCAACAGTAACAAGAGTAACATATGTACAAGTACCCATAGTGGTAACCATCTATGGTTCACCACACAATGTTCCAGAAATTCCACTCAATCTCTGTATCCCAGAAAGGGAACAATTAAAACCGAGGAGAATCAGTCCTTCAGGTAGTAACTTGTGAGAGATTTTTACATATTTTTCTTGCTCTTCCTTCCTGTTTCTTTTCTGTCTTAATTTAGTTCTCCCTATCCCACTTATTATTTCTGTTTCTGCCCCAGTTTGCCTCGAACCTAGTCTATTACTTTCTCCATCATTGTTCTATTTCTTTCTCAATCCTAAAAGCTAATTTTAAGAAGGTCAGCAATTTTTAAAAAGTTCATTTGTGGGACATGGCCAGCATTTATTGCCCATCTCTAGTTGCCCAAGGACAGTGCAGAAGGAGGCCATTTGGCCCATCGAGTCTGCACCGACAACAATCCCACCGAGGCCCTATCTCCACAACTCCATTTACCCGAGCTAGTACCTGACACTAAGGGGCAAATTATCATGGCCAATCCACCTAACCCGCACATCTTTGGACTGTGGAAAGAAACCAGAGCACCTTGTGGCTAAAGGGATCAAGGGCTGTGGAGAGAAAGCACCTGGAGGAAACCCATGCAGACATGTGGAGAATGTGCAAACTCCACATTGACAATGACCCAAGCCGGGAATCGAACCTGGGTCCCTGGTGTCGTGAGGCTGCAATGCTATCCACTGTGCCACCGTACCACCCTGCCAACCACATTGCTGTGGCTCTGGAGTCACATGTAGGCCAGACTGGGTAAGGATGGCAGATTTCCTTCCCTAACGGACATTAGTGAACCAGATGGGTTTTTCCGACAATCGGCAATGGTTTCATCGTCATCAGTATCATAGAATCATTGAATCCCTACAGTGCAGAAAGAGGCCATTTGGTCCATCGAGTCTGCACCGACCACAATCCCACCCAGGCCCTACCCCCATATCCCTACATATTTATCCACTAATCTCTCTAACCTACGCATCTCAGGACACTAAGGGGCAATTTTAGCATGGCCAATCAACCTAACCCCCACATCTTTGGACTGTGGGAGGAAACCGGAGCACCTGGAGGAAACCCACGCAGACACGAGGAGAATGTGCAAACTCCACACAGACAGTGACCCAAGCCGGGAATCGAACCCAGGTCCCTGGAGCTGTGAAGCAGCAATGCTAACCACAGTAGATTCTTAATTCCAGATATTTCTTAATTCCAGATATTTTTTATTGAATTCAAATTCCACCATCTGCAGTGGCGGGATTCGAACTCGGGTCCCCAGAACATTAGCTGAGTTTCTGGATTAATAGTCTAGCGATAATACCACTAGGCCATCACCTCCCCGTTGGTTTGGCCGTGAAGTGAGCCTCGGTCCCCTTGTGGTGTCTCTATCAGTTTGAACTTCCAGTAACTGACAACGCAACGATACTGCAAACTGAAGAGGGAGAGAGAGATGAAGTCTAACACACTGTGAGATGTCCTGTTCCGGAAAGTTCTGGCCCGTTGCCAGTAACAGAAATCAAAGGTGGCAGCGCACCTGCCTCATTATCAGAGGCACCAACACTCCTATTGATGCACGCAGGCCACTACAGCAGCACAATATGATGAGAGAGCTCCGAGTGCTGACAGATAATTCGTTACGATACAAATGGCTTCTCAGATTAACAAGAATGCTATCAGCCTTGAACATTCTTCATGCTCGATTTCTCTTGTAATCAAATTGCCCTGAAGGTAACCACCTCATTTGATTCAGTGCTAATAAAGGAAAGGATAATAAGGAGGCTCCGGTTGTTTTTTAATACAAGAAATTATTTTTCTGGATCATTACCCATGCACTTATTTGCTTTGAATGTGGCAGAGTTAGGAGCAAGACAGATGACTGGTGGACGTTTTCCCCGTTGGCTGATATTCCCGGAGACGGGTAGCCCAGAATCCCCTTCAATTCGTGACAAAATACTCAAAAGTATTCTGGGCCCTTCTCTCTTACATTTGCCCGCATGAGAATCTTAACAAGTAAAGTCATCTGTGAAGCGTTATGAAACTCTAACCACGTGAGGAGATGGCGCCCAAAACAGAACAGCACCATCTCCTTGTTGAAATCCAGGTCAGAAACTCCAAGGTGTTTTATGGAGTCAACCTAGACCATAAGTTTTACATTTGAATTTGGCGTGGGTACGTAGAAGATGTTTCACTTCAGGTACGATACAAATGAACCATTAGGGGGCTTTTATTATACAAATTTTGATGAAGAATACAGTAAGAAGTCTCATTACACCAGGTCAATGTCCAACAGGTTTATTTGGAATCACGAGCTTTCAGAGCGCTGCTCCTTCCTCAGCTGAGTCACCTGGTGAAGGAGCAGCGCTCCGAAAGCTCGTGATTTCAAATAAACCTGTTGGACTTTAACCTGGTGATGTGAGACTTCTTATTGTGCCCACCCCAGTCCAATGCCATCATCTTCACTTCACAATTAAGAATACTGTTAACCTATAATAAGACAATTAGCAATAAATATTACCAATTACAATCAAGGAAAAAAACCAACCATGATATTGTGTAAACCTTAACAGCTATGAATATTGTTCCAAACACAAGCACCTCTACAAACATAGACCCCCGTTCCAGGCTTAACACAGACAGTAGGTTTGCTCACGTGATGCTGGATCTTGCAGTTTTGCAACACCTGCTGTGACTTAATCCATTGGATGGAGAATTGAAACCCTGATTTCCCTGTTCTGGAGCTCCCAGCACTCCTCGAGGTAGAGATGGGGCAACCGCTGGCCTATAGCTTATAACCAGCAAACCACCTCAACAGACAGAGGCCCTCCTTGCCTCTAGTTACTAGCTAGCCAGCCACTGAGAGCTAAATTTCCAATACCAGGGAGAGACACTTAAGAAATGCTTACAATCTGCAGTTCTAACAGCTTCTCACTCATCAAACCGAGAAAAAAAACTGTCCTACTTGACCTGTCAATCATTCTTCCCCAACAATTCAAAACAGTCGGAAACCCCAGGACAGTGCATTAGGCCAAATAAACAAAATAAACAAAAAGCCCATTATACTCTATCAACAATAAAAGGATAGACAGCTCAGTGCCTGCTTATATCTGCAGATAACATGCTTCAAAAGCATTTATTTAAGGCACAGTAACATCACACCCCTGGCAAAAATGGAATTATTTCCCCAGCGATATACAAAATGGAAAATGTGACCCTTGCTTTTCCCAATATTTCTGAATGATCTAGATCTTGACGTGAAGGGGATCAGTTTCAGATTTTACAGTTGACGTAAAACTTGGACATATTGTAAAAAAGTGAAGAGGGCAGTGTAGAACTTCAACGCACTACAGACAAGGTAGTAGAGTGGGTGGATAGGTGGCAGATGAAGTTTATTGCAGAGGAGTGTGAGGTGATGCATTTTGGTCGGAAGATAATGTAAGATAAAGGGTAAAATTCTTAAGGGGTTGTAGAAACAGAGGGATCTGGGTGTATATTTGCATAGATCATTGAAGGTGGCAGGACAAGTGGGGAGAGCAGTTAATAAATCATATAGTGTTCTGGGCTTTATTAATAGGGACATAGAATACAAAAGCAAGGAGGCTATGCTGAACTTATATAAAACAGTAGCTGGACTCAGCTGGAATGTTGTGTACCGTTCTGGGCCACTCGATAGGAAGGATGTGAACACATTGAAGAGAGTGCAGAAGAGGTTGACAAGAAAGGTTCCGGGAATGAGAAACTTTGGTTGGAATACCTATAATGCAGAAGGAGGCCATTTGGCCCATCGAATCTGCACCAACTCTCTGACAGAGTATCTTACCCAGATCCTCACCCCCACCCTATCCCCGTGACCCCACAGACTTATGAGGATAGATTAGAGAGGTTGGGGCTGTTCTCCTTGGAGATAATTTAATTTTGATTTTATTTTATTATTGTCACATGTATCAGTATACAGTGAAAAGTATTGTTTCTTGTGCGCCATACAAAAAAAGCATACCTTACATAGGGAAGGGAAGGAGAGAGTGCAGAATGTAGTGTTACAAATAGCTAGGGTGTAGAGAAAGATCAACTTAATGTGAGGTAGGTCCATTCAAAAGTCTGATGGCAGCAGGGAAAAAACTGTTTTTGAGTCGGTTGGTATGTGATCTCAGACTTTTGTATCTTTTTCCTGACGGAAGAAGGTGCAAGAGAGAATGTCCGGGGTGTGTGGGGTCCTTAATTATGCTGGCTGCTTTGCCGAGGCAGCGGGAAATGTAGACAGAATCAGTGGATGCTTCGGAGTTGTGAACAACTGCCTGCAGGCACCCCAAAGCCCTGCAGATGTATTGCCAGAAAGGTGCTCCAAAGGCAGCGTCTATTACCCGGCGGAAGAAGGTGGAAGAGAGAATGTTCGGTGTGTGTGGGATCCTGATTATGCTGGCTGTTTTCCTGAGGCAGGTTCAATTGAAGCATTCAAGAGGGCATTGGATGATTATTTGAATAGAAACAATGTGCAGGGATACGGGGAAAAGACAGGGAATTGGCCCCAAGTTATGATGTTCGTTTGGTGAGCCGGTGCAGACACGATGGGCCAAATGGCCTCCTTCGACGCCGTAACAATTCTGTGATTCTTTGTAATTCTGTTTGTCATGTAACTTACCTGAACATTTTCTAACTCAGTCACTCGCAACAGGGTGGACCTGAACTTACTGGAGGAGGAGGTTCCACAAATATCCCCATCCTCAAAGATGGGGAGTCCAGCACATCAATGCAAAAGACAAAGCTGAAGTATTCGTAACGATCTTTCAGCCGGAAGTGCCACAAGGATGATTCATCTTGGCCTCCTCCTGAGGTCCCCAGCATCATAAACGCCAGCCTTCAGCCATTTCAATTTACGCCCTGTGATATCAGGAAACAGCTAAAGGCAATAGATATTTTTATGGTTCAGGTTAAAAACTCCAAAGTGTTTTATGAAGCCCGCCTGAATCATAAGTTTTGCATCTTGAATTGGACTAGGATAAGCATTAAATGTTTCATTTCAGGTATGATTCAGATGACCCACTAGGGAGCTTTTATCAAACAAAGTTTATTTAAGAATATAGTTAACATGTATGGCAAGAAGATTAGCAAGAACTTTTACCAATTTCAAACAAGAAACAAACAATCACGATAATGTATAACCCTTAATAAAGATATTTAACGTGTTCCAATCAAACCAAAACTCTTGCCATTGACAAAACCCCTTAAACAGGTCCAATATAGCAAAGTCTACTGCTCACGCGATAATGGAAATTGAGTCCATTGGTTGAAGTCTGCAGTTCTCTGGATTCACTCCGCACAGTTTGAAGACAAGACAGCTTCCAAAAACACCAGAGAGACTCTGCTCCAGCCCCCAACAGCAGCAGATTTTCACCCTTCAGGAAAACAAGCTAATTTCCAAAGAGAAAAAAGGGAGAGAGGGAAAATACTTCTTAGCTTGCTGTCCCTTCTAAAACTAAAACTCAAACCTGCAGCTCCAAACTGTCCAAAAACATATGAGCATCCCCCTAACAATGCAGATTCATAAAACTAATCCCAGAGTAAATGCAAACAAACCCATTTAAGCCATTTAAGTAGCAATAAAAGGATACTTCTAGTCAAGCTGGCAGCAATGACATCACTGAAGCTGTGAGCTGCAGTGTTTTAAGAAAAAAACCTTTCTTCAAGGTACGCTAAAATCACAATATATGCAAAGGCAATGGGTCCTTATAATTTTCCAGCAACACTCCAGTAGACTTTTGCTCCAGAATTTGCACCATGCCGAGCGAAGTTGTTTTAATGTAGTGACAACACTGGCATCTACCCAGCAATGTTGAAAATTGCCCAGGTATGTCCTATATGCAAAAAGCAGGACAGATCCAAATGGCCAATTACTGCCCCATTAGTCTACTCTCAATCATCAGTAAAGTGATGGAAGGGGTCATCAACAGTGCTGTCAAGCAGAACGTATGATGTAGAGTTGCCGGCGTTGGACTGGGGTAGGCACAGTAAATAGCTTCACAACACCAGGTTAAAGTCCAACAGGTTAATTTGGTAGCACGAGCTTTCGGAGCAGCACTCCAAAAGCTCGTGCTACCAAATGAACCTGTTGGACTTTAACCTGGTGTTGTGAAGCAGAACTTACTCAGCAATAACCTGCTCACGGCCAGTCAGTTTGGGTTCCACTAGGGTCACTCAGCTTCTGACCCTATTGCCTTGGTTCAAACAAGAACAAAAAAGCTGAACACCAGAAGTGAGGTGAGGGTGACTGCCCTTGACATCAAGGCAGCAGTTGACTGAGTGTAGCATCAAGGAGCCCTAACAAAACTGGAGCGAATTTGAATCAGGGGAGGACTCTCTGCTGCTTGGAGTCATACCCGGCACAACGGAAGATGGTTGTGGTGGTTGGAGGTCAATCATCTCAGCTCCAGGACATCTCTGCAGGAGTTCCTCAGGCTCTTCAGCTGCTTCATCAATGACCTTCCTTCCGTCATAAGGTCAGGTGTGGGGATGTTCACTGATGACGGCACAATGATCAGCACCATTCGTGACTCCTCAGATACTGAAGCAGTCCATGTCCAAATGCAGCAAGACTTGGACAAAGCTCAGGCTTGGGCTGACAAGTGGCAAGTAACATTTGCGCCACACAAATGCCAGACAATGACCATCTCCAACAAGAGAGACCTAACCATCACCCCTTGATATTCAATGGCATTACTATTGCTGAATCCCTCACTATCGCCAGCCCAGGCATTATCTGTGGCCAGAAACTGAACTGGACTAGCCAGATAAATACTGTGGCGACTAGAGCAGGAATCCTGTGGTGAGTAATTCACCTCCTGTCCCCGCAAAGCCTGTCCACCATCTACAAGTTACAAGTCAGGAGTGTGGTGGGATACTCTCCACTTGCCTGGATGAGTGCAGCTCCAACAACACTCAAGAAGCTCAACACCATCCAGGACAAAGCAGCCACTTGATTGGCACCCGATCCACAGACAATTCACTCCCTCCACCATCAATGTACAATGGCAGCAATGCGTACCATCTACAAGATGCATTGCTGGAACACACCAAGACTTCTTAGACAGCGCCTTCCAAACCCATGACCGCTACGATCTAGAAGGACAAGGGCAGCAAATATATGGGAACACCACCACCTGAATGCTCCCTCCAAGTCACTCATCATCCTGATCTGGAAATATATTGCTGTTCCTTCACTGTCACTGGGTCAAAATCCTGGGACTCCCTGCCTTAAAGCACTGGGAGTATACCTACACCTCTGGGATTGCCATCCCATGACATCCCATGAACGAACAACAAAACATGTTTCGATTGATGGGGGAATTACCCAATCATTACCATTTTGGCTGGAAATTGTGATGTCACCATGTACAGCCAATGCTGTACTCTTGGCTTCACTCATTAGAGTCTCTGTTGATTCTATGTGTGTGTGTGTGAGAGTATTTGAACAATGACACACACTGATAAGGTCAGAAGCTTTTTCCCAGGGTGGAAGAGTCAATTACTAGGGGGCACAGGTTTAAGGTGCAAGGGGCAAGGTTTAGAGGAGATGTACGAGGCAAGTTTTTTTACACAGAGGGTGGTGGGTGCCTGGAACTCGCTGCCAGGGGAGGTAGTGGAAGCGGATATGATAGTGAGTTTTAAGGGGTGTCTGGACAAATACATGAATAGGATGAGAATAGAGGGATATGGTCCCCGGAAGGGTAGGGGGTTTTAGTTAAGTCGGGCAGCTTGGTCGGTGCAGGCTTGGAGGGCCGAAGGGCCTGTTCCTGTGCTGTAATTTTCTTTGTTCTTTGTTCTTGTCTCACTGAATGGTCAAACAAACTCGGGAGACTGAATGGCCTAACCCTGTTCCCATGTGAGGGTATAATGAACAGGAAATATTGTACAGGCCAGAGCTCCTTTCACACTCATAAAGGACATAATGATTCTGAAAACATTTGGTGGGACAAATGTGAAGAATTTTTTTATACCTTTGGGGAACTTCAAAACTAAGACTACACAGTACTGGCTAATAAATCCAATAAGGAATTCAGGAGAAATTTATTTACCTAAATTATGGTAAGAATGTGGATCTTGCTACTATGAGAAATAATTGAAGTGATTAGCATGTTAAGTTGGGGAGGCAATGGCCTAGTGGCATTATCACTAGACTATTAATCCAAAAACTTAGCAAATGTTCTGGGGACCTAGGTTCGAATCCCACCATGGCAGATGGTGGAATTTTAATTCAATAAGAAATATCTGGAATCAAGAATCTACTGATGACCATGAAACCATTGTCGATTGTCGGAAAAACCCATTTGATTCACTAATGTCCTTTAGGGAAGGAAATCTGCCGTCCTTACCTGGTCTGGCCGACATGTGACTTCAGAGCCACAGCAATGTGATTGACTCCGAACTGCCCTTGGGCAACTAGGGATGGGCAATAAATGTTGACCAGCCAGTGATGCCCATGTCCCACGAATGAATAAAAAAAAATTAAGTTTATTTATTAGTGTCACATGTAGGTTTATATTAATACTACAATGAACTTACTGTGAAAACCCCTTAGTCCCCCCACTTGGGTGCCTGTTCGTGTACACCGAGGGAGAATTTAGCATGGTTAATGCACCTAACCAGCACATCTTTTGGATTTGGGAGGGAACTGGATCACCTGGAGGAAACCGACGCAGACATGGGGAGAACGTGCATACTCTGCACAGACAGTGACACAAACTGGGAATCGAACCCAGGTCCCTGGCACTGTGAGGCAGCAGTGCTAGCCACTGTGCCACCAGATGAATTGAAGGGGAAGCGGGATAAACATATGATGGAGTTTTCATTGTTCACGGGATGTGGCTTCTCTGGCTAAAGCCAGAATTTATTGTCCAACCCAAATTAGTATTTTCTGTTTTTGTTTCACCATTGCTTTTGCTAGTGGTATATTTGAGATTTATTAATTTAACTCATATTCCACCTGCTGTCAGGCTGGGATTTGAATCCTTGTCCCCCAGAGCTTTAGCCTGAGCTTCTGGATTACAAATCCAAATATTAAGACAGATTGAATGGTGTAGAAAGTTGTAACTACTCAATGGAACTGGTTTCCTTTCAAAGTATCATCAATTACTACCTTCCAGATCCAGGACACACTTGTCAAATGAGACATTGGATCTCCAATTTAATGCTATTTTTACCACAGACCTTCCAAGCCTCCTCAGGAAATCCAATCTGTAATTGGATAACAGATCATGAAAACCCAACCTCGTTACTGGATAAAACCTCACAGTATGTGCCTGGATCTCACCTCATTCAGTCACAGACAGTAATAAGCTTCACAAAGGAGGCATTAATTGGTTCTTGCCTGTAAGAAATCACACCATCACTTGACTGCATCCCATGTGAAAAATATATCTGATTAACTGGAACAAACATGCCCTTTTGATCTCTTTATTGCATCACAACACATGCAAAACAGAGAGAAATTATAAATTGGAAGAATGCAATAAATAGAAGTTATATAAAATGCTTTTCTGTTTTTTGATATCTAATATCAGGATGTGGGTGTTGCTGGCAAGGTTAGCTTTTATTTGTTGATCCTCACTTGCCCTGAGGAGATGGCAGTTAAACACGTTAAAGAAGCCATCCCCTACGGACAAGCCCTCCGTATACACAGGATCTGCTCAGATGAGGAGGATCGTAACAGACACCTACAGATGCTGAAAGATGCCCTCATAAGAACAGGATATGGCACTCGACTCATCGATCGACAGTTCCGATGTGCCATGGTGAAAAACTGCACCGACCTCCTCAGAAGACAAGCACGGGACACGGTGGACAGAGTACCCTTCGTCGTCCAGAACTTCCCCAGAGCGGAGAAGCTACGACATCTTCTCCGGAGCCTTCAACATGTCATCGATGAAGACGAACATCTCGCTAAGGCCATCCCCACACCCCCACTTCTTGCCTTCAAACAACTGCACAACCTCAAACAGACCATTGTCCGCAGCAAACCACCCAGCCTTCAGGAGAACAGTGACCATGACACCACACAACCCTTGCCACAGCAACCTCTGCAAGACGTGCTGGATCATCGACACGGATGCCATCATCTCATGTGAGAACACCATCCACCAGGTACACGGTACATACTCTTGCAACTCGGCCAACGTTGTCTACCTGATACGCTACAGGAAAGGATGTCCCGAGGCATGGTACATTGGGGAGACCATGCAGATGCTACGACAACGGATGAATGAACACCACTCGACAATCACCAGGCAGGAGTGTTCCCTTCCAGTCAGGGAACACTTCAGCAGTCACGGGCATTCAGCCTCTGATCTTCGGGTAAGCGTTCTCCAAGGCGGCCTTCACGACACACAACAACGCAGAGTCGCTGAGCAGAAACTGATAGCCAGGTTCCGCACACATGAGGACGGCCTCAACCGGGATCCTGGGTTCATGACACACTATCTGTAACCCCCACTGGGCTTGCAAAATCTCACTAATTATCCTGGCTGGAGACAATACACACCTCTTTAACTTGTGCTTGGCCCTCTCTCCACTCACATTGTGTACCTTTAAGACTTGATTACCTGTAAAGACTCGCATTCCAACCATTATCTTGTAAATTGAGTTTGTGTCTGTGTATGCCCTGTTTGTGAACACAAGTCCTCACTCACCTGATGAAGGGGCAGTGCTCCGAAAACTTGTGCTGCCAAATAAACCTGTTGGACTTTAACCTGGTGTTGTGAGACTACTTACGGAAGTGGCAGTGACCATAGCAGATTTATCGAACTGTGTGGCTTCCTAGTCTATAACATAGAACAGTACAGCACAGCAACAGGCCCTTCAGCCCACGATGTTGTGCCGAACATGATGCCAAGTTAAACTAATCCCTACTGCCTGCTCTTGGTCCAAATCCCTTTATTCCTTGCATAGTCATGTGCTTATCTAAAAGCCCCTTAAATACCACCATCATATCTGCTTCCACTACCGCCCCTGGCAGCGTGTCCCAATACTTACAACTCTATGTAAAAAACTTGCCCCTCACATCTTCTTTGAATTTTCCCCCTCTTAGCTTAAGTGCATACCCCACTAGTATTAGACATTTCAACTCTGGAAGAAAGATTCTGACTGTCAACTCCATCTTTCATAATTCTATAGACTTCTATTAGGTCTCCCTCAGCCTCCGCCGCTAATTCTCTAATCCAGGCAGCATCCTGGATTCTCTTCTGCACCCTCTACCTTAAACAGCCAGTCACTTGCCTCTTTGATCATCACTCATACCCGTACCCAAATCTCCCCATTGTGGCCTTTAAAAGGTAAATCATTCACAGGACATGGGCATCAGTGGATTGCCAGCATTTATTGCCCATTCCTCATTACCCTTGAACTGAATGCCTTGCTACGCCATTTAAGAGTCAACCACATTGCTGTGGATCTGAAGTCACATGTAAGCCAGGCCAAGTAAGGATGGCAGATTTCCTTCCCTAAGGGACATCAGTGAACCAGATGGGTTTTTACAACAATTGATAATGATTTCATAGTCATCATTATACCTTTATTTTCAGATTTTTTAAATTGAATTCAAATTCCACCATCTGCCATGATGGGATTTGAACCCAAGTTCCCAGAACATTAATACTCTGTGTCGCTGGTTTACTAGCCCAGTGACAGTAACACTAGGCCAACAACACTTCCCATAACCAGGCTTTAACTTTAGGTCCAACCTTCTTTCTGGTTGGAGATATAGGCAAAGTGGATGTGTGCAGTGGTGGTGGAAAAGGAGCTATGAAAAAGGAAGTGGTTAAGTCTGTTGTAATCATCAGTCAGAGATCCCCAGTTATTGGTGCGATCTGGTTAGGTACCAGTAACATCTTGTTTAAGGTAGATAAAGTTTGAGATTCATGATACACGCTAAGAAAATAAAGCTACAAGATTCCACAGGTTTTGAACAAACAAACAAACTTTACTATACAAGGTCAGAAAGATAAAACAACTTACAATATCTATCTTATACTCCAACATTTAGAAGTGTGATAAGGTATATGTGAATTAATAAACTAATGGTGGTCAAACGTGCCACAATACACAAAAATTGCCAAACGCAACCAAAATAGATTCCATGGATTTCTCAAAAACCCACCAGATCTTCATGATACTGTGAGTCAATCAATCTCACTGAAACTCCATCTCTCTCATGAGGGTTTCCAATCATAATCTTCGAAGATTAAGTTCTTGGAATCTTTCCAAATATCACTTCAACCTGGCATCAATGACAGCCCAGCTTGCAGTTGTTCAATCTCATCTCCTGAGATTCCATTCCCTTTGATTCCCAACTACAGCCAAACACAACTAACAAGCACAGTTTCAGCTCCTCGGCCATACCAAGTAGAACACGACTGCTCCAACAGGGAACCTTTTCCCGAACAACCCACAGATTGGCATCACCAACTTTCGGCTGCCTTCTTCGGTCTTAAGGGATTTTTCTGAGCCCACTTCATTTAGAATTTGCATCCCGCAGCCATTAGACTAATCGGAGTTCTTTGTTTCTTTGCTCACCTAGTTCCTTAACTTAACTGGGACCTTTTTCTGTCCCCTGCCTTTGTCCCTCAACTGAGACTTAATGAGGAGGCGATGGCCTAGTGGTATTATTGCTCGACTATTAATCCAGAAACTCAGCTTATGTTCTGGGGACCCGGTTCGAAACCAGCAGATGGTGGAATTTGAATTCAATAAATATTATTTGGAATTAAGAATCTACTGATGGCCATGAAACCATTGTCGATTGTTGGAAAAACCCTTTCGGGAAGGGAATATGCCGTCCTAACCTGGTCTGCTCCACATGTGACTCCAGAGCCACAGCAATGTGGTTGATTCTCAACTACCCTCAGAAATGGCCTGGCGAGCCACTCAGTTGTATCAGCATTTCAAGAAGACAGCTCACCACCGCCTTCTCAAGCGCAACTAGGGATGGGCAATAAATGATGGCCAGCCAACAACGTCAGCTGTCCCATGAATGAATGAGAAACAATCTTTGTTTTGGGACAGCTCCCTGTCCCCTCTCCCCTTTTAGGGAACTCTCGCTGTAGCCCTCCCCCGTCCCTCTCTCTGGGACACTTGCTGGCTGTGGCCTACCGTATCCAGCCACTCTTCTTTATTTTCCCATGCCTGCCCAAAGGGTGTAAAGAGATAGAACTGCTGTGGTGAACCATAGTTGGTTACCACTATGAGTGCTGAGCCATGGATGGTCAGCACTATGGGTATTTGTAGATATGTTACTGTTGTCACTGTTGGGGTTAGGGTTGGGCTGTTCTACCTGTTGATATTGTTCTGTGGTACACTCCAGTTGGCTCCGCCTAACAGGGGAAGTATAAAGGTCACTGCACTGCCTGGAGACCCTTTAGTCTGGGATTGTATTGTATATAGTGTGCTCCATTCTTGTCAGTAATAAAAGCCTTTATTTCCCGGGTACAATCTAGCCTCCCGAGTGATTTAATCGGGCATCAACTGCATATGTGCATCCCACTGCCCATTTACACATATATGGAAAGTCCATGGGTTTTCGGGACTTGGGAGTTCCCAACCTCTGAGCTCAAGGTTAAGGTAAGTTGGGTTTAATAACAAATCTAGAAGAGCAGAAATTGTTTAGATGACAGTGGGGGGGGGGGGCATCGGGAAATTCCTCGATCAATGTGGGTAGAGATTGGGCAAGGAATCCAAAACGTATAAATTAGCACTTCATTGGTTGTAAGGCAACTCGTGTCTTCCTGAGGGGTCTGCTCAGAGTAGATTGAAAGTTTATTTATTAGTGTCACAAGTAGGTTTACATTAACACTGCAATTAAGTTACTGTGAAAATCCCATAGTCGCCACACTCCGACCCCTGTTCGTGTTCACTGAGGGAAAATATAGCAATGCACCTAACCAGCACATCTTTCGGACTGTGGGAGGAAACCGGAGCACCCGAAGGAAACCCACGCAGACACGGGGAGAACGTGCTGACTCCGTACAGACAGTGACCCAAGCCAGCAATCGAACACAGGTCCCTGGTGCTGTGAGGCAGCAGCACTAACCACTGTGCTGCTCTGCCCCCGAGGTAATATAGACTTGTCTTATATTCCCTTGGGTATAGAAAGCTGAGGGTAGTGATTGCCTGCCCAATCAGAGAACCTCACCTGTGTATATATTGAGGAGTGTCAGGTCTACTGGCACTCTGGATTCCGACTTTGTACCTGAAACACTCTTAGGAGTGGAGATAGGTTTGTAAATAAAGTTTAAATTTTCTATATTAGTGTCACAAGTAGGCTTACATTAACACTGCAATGAAGTTACTATGAAAATCCCCTTGTCGCCACACTCCGGCGCCTGTTGGGGTACACAGGGAGAATTTAGCATGGCCAATGCACCTAACCAGCATATCTTTCGGACTGTGGGAGGAAACTGGAGCACCCGGAGGAAACCAGCGCAGACACGGGGAGAATGTGCAGACCTCTGACAGACAGTGACCCAAGCCGGGAATTGAACCTGGATCCCTTAGTGCTGTGAGGCAGCAGTGCTAGCCACTGTGCTGCCCCTGAATTTGGTGAAAGGATGCCTGAGATTCAATGATTATACCTTTAACAGGCACTGATAGGCTTGAAGTCCAGTCCTTTAACCATTGACCTACAAAATTTCATGTTTTGAAAAGAAAGACCATCTCAAGTGTAAAATAATCTTTACCTTTCCTTATTATATGTACTTTCTTCCTCCATACAGAACACTGACAAGGAGTGCGCCAAGAGGAATATGCTCATAAGAAGAATCGGACATCAAATCGCACATTTTGATTTTCACACTTGGGTTTTGATACATGGCCTGCCTTACACAAGCTGGGAATCGAACCCGGGTTCCTGGCACTGTGAGGCAGTAGTGAAAACCACTGTGCCACCGTGTCGCCCCCAGAGATTCTCAATCATATTCTAAATAAATCGTCAATGCGACTGCCGGGAATTGAACGTGGATCAACTGCTCGGAAGGCAGCTATGCTCACCAGTATACCACCTTCGCTGACCCAATGTGATCACTTGAAATTTGGCATTCTTGTATTTGTCCAGATGAATGCCTCGGTAACGTGTCTCTCTTTCTGTACCAGTAAGTGACAGTTCAACCTGTAGTGTTGAAAGCTGCGCTGCGTCGCTTATTAGTGTAGCCAGCTTCGCGAAGGCATTATTAAACAATCATTCCTGCGAATGTTTCCTCTGCATGTCAGAAATTTCAAATGTAACCACATTCTCCTCCCATCAGGGACTGCTGATGATGGCTGGAATTCGAAATTCAGCCCTTTATTAATCAGTGTTAGTTTTGATCCGTTAATGCGACGTACTGTGTTTGACAAGCTCAAATGTAATCCTGAAAGAATAATTTAATTTAAAAACTGCTGAGATTTACATCTCGTCGACAAAGCAATGAATGTATTTGCATCAGAAAGAGCTATTGTGTCACAAAGCAAACTTCTCAGTTCTGGCATCTGCATTATTCTTCCTCTTGACTGATGCTGACAGAGCCACATTTCCTGTCCCTCCCAGGTTGGGGAGACGATGATGCTCTTTGAACTGATGAAATCCTTATGCTGCTCCCACTCCCCGGGTAACGAAGACAAATTTCAAGGCTGACATTCAGTACTCAGGGAATGCAACACTGCCAGAAATGCCGGACAGGATTTTCCAGCCCCTCTGCCGCGTGTTTTCCGATGGAAGGAGTTGGCTATCCTTGACTGACAACGGGATCTTCCAGTTCCACTAATATCTATGGCATTTTGTGTGTCTTGACAAATACGTGAATAGGATGGGAATGGAGGGATATGGGGGTTTTAGTTCAGACAGGCAGCATGGTCAGTGCAGGGTTGGAGGGCAGGAGGATCTGTTCCTGTGCTGTAATTTTCTTTGTTCTCTATTCTTTGATCTTTAACCCCAACAATGCAACCCCTGCTGTTTTTGGAAAAACCTTGCCTTCATTTATTTTAGTGAATCAGCCACGCCTTGAGTGTCCATTTGTGTGATAAAGTTTATTTGTTAGTGTCAAAAATAGGCTTACATTCACACCGCAATGAAGTTACTGTGAAAATCCCCTAGTCACCACACTCCAGTGCCTGTTCGGGTACACTGAGGGAGAATTGAAGCAAGGTCAATGCACCATAACCAGCACATCTTTCGAACTGTGGGAGGAAACTGGAGCACCCGGAGGAAACCCATGCAGACACAGGGAGAATGTGCAAACTCCACACAGACTGTGACCCAAACCGGGAATCGAACCCAGGTCCCTGGCACTGTGAGGCAGCAGTGCCATCCATTGTGCCACCCTGCCACCCAGGAGATATAGACTAGTCTTATAATCCCTTGGGTATGGAAGACTGAGGGGTGTTCTAAATGAGGTGTTTTAAGATGATCATAGGGGGAGGTGATGGCCTAGTGGTATTATCGCTAGACTATTAATCCAGAAACTCAGCTAATGTTCTGGGGATCCAGATTCGAATCCCGCTATGGCAGATGGTGGAATTTAAATTCAATAAAAAACTATCTGGGATTAAGAATCTACTGATGACCATGAAACCATTGTCAATTGTCGGGAAAAACCATCTGGTTCACTAATGTCCTTTAGGGAAGGAAATCTGCCGTCCTTACCCGGTCTGGCCTATATGTGACTCCGTAGCCACAGCAACGTGGTTGACCCTCAACTACCCTCAGGCAACTAGGGATGGGCAATAAATGCTGGCCAGCCAGCGATGCCCATGTCCCACGAATGAATTTTTAAAAAATGGTTTGATCGGGTAGACGAGGGGAAATTATTTTCTCTGGTGATGGGGTAAGGGGAATTAACCCTTGCTGTTCATGGGGTGATGTCAGGAAGCACTTTGTCACACAAAGCGTGGCGGTAATGGGAACCCCACTTTCCCTCAACAAAATGCTGAGGCTGGGTTCATCAATTCATAAGTTCATGAGATATAGGAGCAGAATTAAGCCATTTAGCCCATCGAATTCGCTCCGCCATTCGATCATGGCTAATATGATCTTCATCCCCATTTTCCCACCTTTTCCCTATAATCCTTCACCCCACTACCAATTAAAAATCTGTCTAACTCCTCCTTAAATTTACTCACTGTCCCAGCATCCACCGCACTTTGGGGCAGCGAATTCCACAGATTCACAACCCTTTGGGAGAAGTAGTTTCTCCTCAACTCTGTTTTAAATTTGCCATCCCTTATCCTAAGACTGTGACCTCTCGTCCTAGTATGCCCCATTAGAGGAAGCATCCGCTCCGCGTCTACTCTATTCATATCTTTTATCATCTTGAATACCTCAACTTGATCTCCCCTCATTCTTCTCAATTCCAGAGAGTATCGGCCTAAACTGTTCAATCTCTCTTCATACGACAAACCCCTCATCTCTGGAATCAATTTGGTGAACCTCCTTTGAGCTGCCTCCAATACCACCACATAGGAAATTTTAAAACTGAGAATTATGGATTTTTGTTAGGCAAACATATATGGAACAAAGGCTGCTAAATAGATGGAAGATGAAGATTGGCATGAAATAATTAAATAGTAGAACGGGCTTGAGGGGCTGAGTGTTCAGCTCCACATTAAAGGTAATGGAGGTTGACATCAGGCCTGTCTAGTTCTTGAACATCTCTAATTTATAGATAGCTACATTGCTTTAAAAATCTGAATGCATACGGAAGCTATTTACTCTCATTTGATAAACATTAATCCACCTCTTAATATTCAATTTTACACTTCCAATTAATAAGCTAACGAGCTGCTCTTCAAGTTATCGGCAAACTCTAATTAAGCCCAGAAGACGTTGCTTCCACAGCTCACACTTCCCTCCCCATCTAAGTGCAACCTGCAGAGAGTCTGTTAATAATCTCAGATGTTGTCGAGTTAACCTGTCAACGCTGCTTTGCATATTTACCACCACTGACCTTTCCGTGAAATTCTGTTTTCAACGCGGTCGAGTAATTCTGTTAGTACTCAGCCAGCTTGGCAATAATGATTTGATTGTGCCAGGGTACAAACATCCCATCCAGTGCTTTGATTGATACTGAACAGGTCGAGTTACGGGATAAAAGTAAATTACTGCGGATGCTGGAATCTGAAAGCAAAAGAGAAAATGCTGGAAAATCTCAGCAGGTCTGGCAGCATCTGTAAGGAGAGAAAAGAGCTGACGTTTCGAGTCCAGATGACCCTTTCTCAAAGCAGCTTTGACAAAGGGTCATCTGGACTCAACACGTCAGCTCTTTTCTCTCCTTACAGATGCTGCCAGACCTGCTGAGATTTTCCAGCATTTTCTCTTCAGGTTGAGTTACGGCTTGGGAGACAAAGAACAAAGAATAAAGAAAATTACAGCACAGGAATAGGCCCTTCAGCCCTCCAAGCCTGCACCGACCATGCTGCCCATCTGAACTAAAAACCCCTACCCTTACGGGGACCATATCCCTCCATTCCTATCCTATTCATGTATTTGTCCGGACGCCCCTTAAAAGTCACTATCATGTCTGCTTCCACTACCTCCCGCGGCAGCGAGTTCCAGGCACCCACCGCCCTCTGTGTAAAAAACTTGCCTCACACGTCTCCCTTAAACCTTGTCCCTCGCACAATGAACAAAGAAAATTACAGTGAGACAATGTGGGTAGATTGCCAACTTTGCCCTGCAGTGTGAAACTGGTGGTGTGGTTTGACCATCATGATTGCAACTACCCAATTCCATTTCCATTGGTTTTCAACAGAGTCGCTGACCTAGGGTGGTCCTCCAGCTCCAGTCGTCATTCTGTGCCAAGACCAGACAAAGCCGGTTTCCCCCGTATAGGCATATGGGACACTTGCTATTACCAGTCATCGCATGGAGTTTCAGAGCAAGGAAGTAATGTTGGAGTTGTACAGAGCATTGGTTAGGTCACAGCTGGAGTACTGTGTGCAGTTCTGGTCACCTCACTAGAGGGTGCACAAAGGCTATTCACCAGAATGTTGCCTGGGATGGAGTATTTGAAATATAAGGAGAAATTAGATAGTCTTGAATTGTCTTCCTTCAAGCAGAGAAGGCTGAGGGGGTCATGATTGAGATGTATAAAATTATGAAGGGTGAGGACAGGGTGAGTAGGGAGCAGCTGTTCCCCTTGGTTGAGGGGTCAATCATGAAGGGGCATAGTTTCAGAATGAGGGGCAGGAGATTCAGAGGGGATTAGAGAAAAAGCTTTTTCACTCAGAGGGTGGTGGGAATCTGGAATACACGGCCTGGGAAGGTAGTGGAGCCCAGAAACCTTACAACCGTTAAAAAATATTTGGATGAGCACCTGAAATATCACAACATTCAAGGATATGGGAGAAGTGCTGGAAAATGGGATTCATGCGCCTGTAGTGGTAGTTATCGTCGGTGCAGACTCGATGGGCCGAAGGGCCTTTTCTGTACTGTATGACTCTGTGACTCTATGGGTGGGATTTTACGGCCTCGGTCGACCCGAGACCAGAAAATCCCGCATGAGGTCAAGAGACATTTCCATTGCCCGCCCCTCGCCTGCTTGGATTCTGTGGCCGGTGGTGGGGTAGAATTCCGACGTTCACCTTTAATCACCTTCAAAAATTTAAATCAGAAGATTCTTGGTGATCTTGCTCCCTCTGACAGCAGCTCATGATACCGTTCGATGGGCCTCTGGGCCAGGAACTCTGGAAGAATTAAACATTACAAGCTATCTGATTTAATTTGATTTGATTTGATTTATTATTGTCACATGTATTAATATACAGTGAAAAGTATTGTTTCTATACAGACAAAACATACTGTTCATCGCGAAGGAAAGGAGAGAGTGCAGAATGTAGTGTTACAGTCATAACTAGGGAAGAGAAAGATCAACTTAATGCAAGGTAAGTCTATTCAAAAGTCTGATGCAGCAGGGAAGAAGGGATTGAATTAAAGGATGGTTAGAAAGTTTAAAAGAGTTAGATTGAAGATTTAGAAGCATAGAACTTTTGATTTGATTTGATTTCTTATTGTCACATGTATTGGGATACAGTGAAAAGTATTGTTTCTTGCGCGCTATACAGACAAAGCATGTTGCTGTGGAGAAAGGCAGAGCTGTGACTGGTGACAGGATTTTTGGGGTAAGAATTAGTTTTAAGTACTTTCCCGCGGGTGTTATTTATTTATTTATTTAATTTAGTTTTAAATTTTGGCGCGCAACCGGCAGTGGCCGCGGGGTTTACTGGGAAGGGTCAAAAGTTCTATATAAGTCAGTTAGTTGGGAGGTTAGTCCTCTTGTTGCTGTGGAGAAAGGCAGAGCTGTGACTGGTGACAGGATTTTTGGGGTAAGAATTAGTTTTAAGTACTTTCCCGCGGGTGTTATTTATTTATTTATTTAATTTAGTTTTAAATTTTGGCGCGCAACCGGCAGTGGCCGCGGGGTTTACTGGGAAGGGTCTCTTGAGTTTTTTTTAGTGCACAGGAGGTTTAAAAGGCAGGTCCCACTATCTAGCGGGCAGCGTTGGGAGCGGGCAGCGGAGTGAGAAGGAGCTGAGTGAGAACTGAGGGGCTTTGGCTCATCGGGCTTAGGCAGAAAGGGCGAGCAGGGGTGAGTTTCTTATTTTTAAAAAATTTTATTTACAAGTTACTTTTCTCCGGGTACCTTGGTAGAAATAATTTGGAACAGAGAGGAATAATCTTCATTCACTTTTTTCCCTGTGTTTAAAAGGGCAAGTATGACTGTCAGGCCAGTATGTTGTTCCCAATGTAGGATGTGGGAGGTCCTGGAGGCTCCTAGCCTCCCAGACGACCATATCTGTGCTGGGTGTGTTGAGCTGCGGTTCCTAAGGGACCATGTTAGGGAACTGGAATTGCAGCTCGAGGACCTTCGCCGGGTTAGGGATAGTGAGGAGGTCATTGACAGGAGCTATCGGCAGGTGGTCACACCGGGACCACGGGAGGAGGGTAACTGGGTAACAGTGAGGAAGGAGAAAGCTCGGGTGATGGTGAGCACCCCGGTGGATGTGCCCCTTAATAATAAGTACTCCTGTCTGAGTACTACTGGGGTGGACAGCCCACCTGGGGGAAGCAGCGGTGGCAGTGTCTCTGGAGCTGAGCCTGGCCCAGTAGTGCAAAGGGGTAAGGAAAGGAGGGTAGTGCTAATTGGGGACTCTACGGTGAGAGGGTCAGATAGGCGTTTTTGCGGACACAGACGGGACTCTCGGATGGTGATTTGCCTCCCTGGTGCAGGGGTCCGGGATGTCTCTGGTCGAGTCCCAGAAATCCTGAAGGGGGAGGGAGAGGAGCCCAAGGTCGTGATGCATATAGGTACTGCTGACATAGGTAGGAAGAGGGAAGGGGTCATGAAAAGAGAATATAGGGAGTTGGGTAGACAGCTGAGAAAGAGGAATGCAAAGGTAGTAATCTCGGGATTGCTGCCTGTGCCGCGGGAGAGTGAGAACAGGAATCGGTGGAGAATTAATGCGTGGCTGAGGGACTGGAGCAAGGGACAAGGATTTGGGTACTTGGATCATTGGGACCTCTTTAGGGGCAGGTGTGACCTGTTTAAAAAAGACGGGTGGCACTTGAATCCCAGGGGGACCAATATCCTGGCGGGAAGGTTGGCTAAGGCTACTGGTGAGACTTTAAACTAGAAAGGTTGGGGGGAGGGAATCGAAATGAGGGGACTGAGAGCGAGGAGGTTAGCTCGCAAATAGATAAGGAATGTAGACAGGGTAAGAGGGAGGTTAGACGAGTGAGGGAGAAGGGAAGTGCTCAGGCTGAAGGTCTGAGATGTGTCTATTTTAATGCCAGGAGTGTAGTGAATAAAGTGGATGAGCTTGGAGCGTGGATTGCTGCTTCGAATTGTGATGTGGTGGCCATTACGGAGACTTGGATGTCTCAGGGACAGGACTGGGTGCTTCAGGTGCCGGGTTTTAGATGTTTCAGGAAGGACAGGGAGGGAGGCAAGAGAGGGGGGGGAGTGGCACTGTTGATCAGGGATAGTGTCACGGCTGTAGAGAAGGTGGACGCCGTGGAGGGACTGACTACGGAATCTCTGTGGGTGGAGGTTAGGAACAGGAAGGGGTCGGTAACTTTGCTGGGTGTTTTCTATAGGCCGCCCAATAGTAACAGAGATGTTGAGGAGCAGATGGGGAAACAGATCCTGGAGAGATGTAGGAATAACAGAGTTGTCGTGATGGGAGATTTTAATTTCCCAAACATAGATTGGAATATCCCTAGGGCTAGGGGTTTGGATGGAGAGGAGTTTGTTAGGTGTGTCCAGGAGAGTTTCCTGACACAGTATGTGGATAAGCCTACTAGAGGAGAGGCTGTTCTTGATCTGGTGCTGGCTAATGAACCTGGACAGGTGGAGGATCTCTCGGTGGGTGAGCATCTTGGGGATAGCGATCATAATTCTATCTCCTTCACGATAGCATTGGAAAGAGATAGGGTCAGGCAGGCTAGGAAAGTGTTTCTCTGGAGTAAAGGGAAATACAGTGTCATCAGGGAGGAAATTAGACGGGTAAATTGGAAGGAGGCATTCTTGGGGAAAAGTACCGAAGGAAAGTGGAGGATTTTCAAGGAATGTTTGTCTGGAGCTCTGCATGACAACGTTCCGATGAGACAGGGGGGTGTTGGTAGGGTACGGGAACCGTGGTGCACGAAGGTTGTGATGAACCTGGTGAATAAGAAAAGAGAGGCGTACAGAAGG
Source organism: Mustelus asterias (assembly GCF_964213995.1). NCBI lineage: Eukaryota > Metazoa > Chordata > Chondrichthyes > Carcharhiniformes > Triakidae > Mustelus > Mustelus asterias. The sequence goes on from NC_135810.1 coordinate 115,847,535, forward strand.
TTCAGAGAGCTAGGAGGTGTTAAGGATTTAGAGGAGTATACGCGATGTAGGAAGGAGCTTAAGAAGGAAATTAGGAGAGCGAGAAGGGGTCATGAGAAGACCTTGGCGGGTAAGATTAAGGAGAATCCCAAGGCTTTCTACAAATATGTCAAGAGTAAAAGGATGAGATGTGAAGGCATAGGACCCTTAAAAGGTGAAGGGGGAAAAGTTTGTGCGGAACCGTTAGAAATGGCGGAGGTGCTTAATGAATACTTTACCTCGGTATTCACGGTGGAAAGGGATCTGGGTGGTTGTACTGCTGGATTGCGGAGGACAGAAAGGATCGAGCATGTGGACATAAAGAAAGAGGATGTGTTGGAACTATTGAATGGCATCAAGGTTGGTAAGTCGCCGGGACCGGATGGGATGTACCCCAGGTTACTGTGGGAGGCGAGGGAGGAGATTGCGGAGCCTTTGGCGATGATCTTTGCATCGTCGATGGAGACGGGAGAGGTTCCGGAGGATTGGAGGATTGCGGATGTGGTCCCTATATTCAAGAAAGGGAACAGGGACAGCCCGGGAAATTACCGACCGGTGAGTCTAACCTCAGTGGTTGGTAAGTTGATGGAGAGGATCCTGAGAGACAGGATTTATGATCATCTAGAGAAGTTTAGTATGATCAAAAGTAGTCAGCACGGCTTTGTCAGGGGCAGGTCGTGCCTTACGAGCCTGGTTGAGTTCTTTGAAAATGTGACCAAGCACATTGACGAAGGAAGAGCGGTGGATGTGGTCTATATGGACTTCAGCAAAGCGTTCGATAAGGTCCCCCATGCAAGACTTCTTGAGAAAGTGAGAGGGCATGGGATCCAAGGGGCTGTTGCCTTGTGGATCCAGAACTGGCTTGCCTGCAGAAGGCAGAGAGTGGCTGTGGAGGGGTCTTTCTCTGCATGGAGGTCAGTGACCAGTGGAGTGCCCCAGGGATCTGTTCTGGGACCCTTGCTGTTTGTCATTTTCATAAATGACCTGGATGAGGAAGTGGAGGGATGGGTTGGTAAGTTTGCTGACGACACCAAGGTAGGTGGTGTTGTGGATAGTTTGGAGGGATGTCAGAAGTTGCAGCGAGACATAGATAGAATGCAAGACTGGGCGGAGAAGTGGCAGATGGACTTCAACCCGGATAAGTGTGTAGTGATCCATTTTGGCAGATCCAATGGGATGGAGCAGCAGTATAAAATGAAGGGTACCATTCTTAGCAGTGTAGAGGATCAGAAGGACCTTGGGGTCCGGGTCCATAGGACTCTTAAATCGGCCTCGCAGGTGGAGGATGCGGTCAAGAAGGCGTATGGCGTACTAGCCTTCATTAATCGAGGGATTGAGTTTAGGAGTCGGGAGATAATGCTGCAGCTTTATAGGACCCTGGTTAGACCCCACTTGGAGTACTGCGCGCAGTTCTGGTCACCTCATTACAGGAAAGATGTTGAAGCCATTGAAAGGGTGCAGAGGAGATTTACAAGGATGTTGCCTGGATTGGGGGGCATGCCTTATGAGGATAGGTTGAGGGAGCTTGGTCTCTTCTCCCTGGAGAGACGAAGGATGAGAGGTGACCTGATAGAGGTTTACAAGATGTTGAGGGGTCTGGATAGGGTGGACTCTCAGAGGCTATTTCCAAGGGCTGAAATGGTTGCTACGAGAGGACACAGGTTTAAGGTGCTGGGGGGTAGGTACAGGGGGGATGTCAGGGGTAAGTTTTTCACTCAGAGGGTGGTGGGTGAGTGGAATCGGCTGACGTCGGTGGTGGTGGAGGCAAACTCGTTGGGGTCTTTTAAGAGACTTCTGGATGAGTACATGGGATTTAATGGGATTGAGGGCTATAGATAGGCCTAGAGGTGGGGATGTGATCGGCGCAACTTGTGGGCCGAAGGGCCTGTTTGTGCTGTGGCTTTCTATGTTCTATGTTCTATGTTCATACAGTATATAGAGAAGGAAAAGAGAGAGCGCAGAATGTAGTGTTGTGGTCATAGCTTGGGTGTAGAGAAAGAGCAACTTAGTGCGAGGTAGGTCCATTCAAAATCCGATGGCAACAGGGAAGAAGCTGTTCCTGAGTTGGCTGGTACATGATTTCAGACTTTTGTGTCTTTTTCCCAGTGGAAGAAGGTGGAAGAGAGTATATCCAGGGTGTGCATGGGGTCCTTAATTATGCTGGATGTTTTTCTGAGGCAGCAGGAAGTGTAGACAGTGTCAAAGGGTGGGAGGCTGGTTTGAGTGATGGACTGGGCTTCGTTTACGACCCTTGGTAGTCTGTATTCTCCAGAGTTTCAAAGAGTGAAAGGTGACCTCATTGAAATTTACAAAGTTTCAAAGGCCGATCCATCATGCAAACCAATTCCCATCCATTGACTCTGTCCACACTTCCTGCTGCCTCGGCAAAGCAGCCGGCATAATTAAGGATCTCACAAACCCTGGACATACACTTTTCCACCTTCTTCCTTCGGGAAAAAGGTACAAAAGTCTGAGGACACGTACCAACCGACTCAAGAGCAGCTTCTTCCCTGCTGCCATCGGATTTTGAATGGACCTACCTCGCACTAAGTTGATCTTTCTCAACACCCTAGCTATGACTGTAACACTACATTCTGCACTCTCTCGTTTCCTTCTCTCTGAACGGTATACTTTGTCTGTATAGCGCGCAAGAAACAATACTTTTTACTGTATACTAATACATGAGACAATAATAAATTAAATCAAATCAAAACATAAGATGGTGACATTTTACCCCGGAGACCACACTCACTGCCAATTATGGGCAGTTTAGTTTCATTGAGTGACATCCACCATTAACACAGTCCAAACTCAATCCAGTTAAAGTCTGTCCGGGTAGCTGCTAAAGGGCGAAAGACATAACCCCAGAATCCAGCACTGAATCCAATCCAATGCTAGAGGTGATGGGTGCTAATTTACAGTGATACAGAACACCATGGTGGAATTCTCTGACCGTTCATGCCCACTGCCAGCGAGGATGGAGAATTCGGCGCTCAGCCAAATCTCCAATCACTGCAGTGGGACTGGAGAATCCCGCTGGCGTGAACGGCCAGGGAATCCGCCCCATGTGATTATTCGAAGAGACTAAAGATTTGTCTCAGAATATTACTAATGGGTAACTGGCTCATCAATCTGTGCATCCTTCCAACCCACTTCCTTAGTGGCAATGAGAAGTAATTAGTTTTGTACGCAGAAGTCATAAAAATGTTTACTCTGTATGTTTGCATATTTATTTTGAGCATAACATGTTGCAGCCAGCTTTGTTTATTTGATGTACAGGAACAAGCCCCATTTCCTTCAGCCTATAAAGTTCCATCCCATTAGGCTGAGACAGCTCCATCTACTGTAACTCGCTGGATTTTGTTCGCACTTTGGGAATTTCCCGACAGAAGACTTTAGAAGAAGTACAAGTCCCTAGGTTTGTTTATACCAAAAGACAAACTGCTACTGAAGCTCAAAGAATAGATTATCAAAAGATGAACTTACAAAAAGGAAAGCTGTACTACTGTTCCGCCACCAGATCAACAAACAAAGGAGAGAACAATTGGGTAGAAATCCAAAATCAGCCCACCTATAACTAACAATACATTGTCTTGGGTAATATATTTGTCAAAAGCTCTTTGCTGATTAACTCGATCCACTACTGATCAAGGAATTTCTTCAGAAGGTGGTGAATCTGTGGAATTCATTGCCACAAAAGGCTGTGGAGGCCAGGTCACTGAATGCATTTAAGACAGAGATTGATAGGTTCTTGATTGGTAAGGGGATCAAAGGTTACGGGGAAAAGACGGGAGGATGGGGGTCAGAAACTTATCAGCCATGATTGAATGGTGGAGCAGGCTCGATGGGCCGAATGGTCTAATTCTGCTCCTATATCTTATGGTCTAAGTCCCAAAATCACTTGCCATGCAACATCTTCTCTATTTATTTACTGGACGCCTTGTTGTTCCTGATTTTACAGAACAAATATGGCGGAATGCACTTACCCATACAAATAACAAGTTAATATGGTCTCTTACAGAGTTATAGCATCACTCCTTCTAAATCTGTACATAATTACCTGCAATCATATTATGAAAAGTCCACCATATTGATGACTGTGTCTTTGTTACACAAGATGGTGGCTTTTCACCCTGGAGGTCACACCTCAGTGGAATGACCTCAATGAGAACCATGAGGTGGGACTCTTGGAGTATGAGCTCCCTGATTGAGGTCAGAATTGCCTGCCCAATCAGGGAGCCTCACCTGTATATAAACATGGGAGGGTCAGGTCTACTGGCACTCCAGATTTTGACCTTGTACTTGACAAACTCTGAGCAGTAGGATTGAATTTGTAAATAAGAGGGAGTCTGGTGAAGAGACACCGGCCACTGAGGAGTTATTTCATTCACTGCCAATAATGGGTAGTTTAGCTTAATTAGTCCAAACTCAATCCAGTTAAAGTCTTTTCATGCAGCCTTTATTGCTCATCCCTAATTGCCCATGGGAAGGTGGTAATGAGCCGCCATCTTGAACCACTGCAATCCATGTAGGAAGTGTAGGAAGGAAGTCCTGGGATTTTGACCCAGTGAAGGAACAGAACACAAAACTCTGAATCGGGATGAAAAGGAAAACTGATGAAGGGTTTGCATTTATACACGATACACTATAGTTAAGAAAGCCCACCAACGCCTTTACTTTCTCAGAAGACTAAGGAAATTTGGCATGTCAGTGACTCTCACCAACTTTTATAGATGCACCATAGAAAGCATTCTTTCTGGTTGTATCACAGCTTGGTATGGCTCCTGCTCTGCCCAAGACTGCAAGGAATTACAAAAGGTCGTGAATGTAGCCCAGTCCATCACACAAACCAACCTCCCATCCATTGACACTGTCTACACTTCCCGCTGCCTCGGCAAAGCAGCCAGCATAATTAAGGACCCCATGCACCCTAGACATTTTCTCTTCCACCTTCTTCCTTCGGGAAAAAGATACAAAAGTCTGAGGTCACGTACCAACCGACTCAAGAACAGCTTCTTCCCTGCTGCTGTCAGACTTTTGAATGGACTTACCTTGCATTAAGTTGATCTTTCTCTACACCCTAGCTATGTCTGTAACACTACATTCTGCACTCTCTCGTTTCCTTCTCTATGAACGGTATACTTTGCCTGTATAGCACGCAAGAAACAATACTTTTCACTGAATGTTAATACATGTGACAATAAGAATTCAAATCAAATCAAATCAGTGCCTTTCCTGATTTCAGGATATACCAAAGCCTTTTACAGCCGTTGATGTATTTTTCAAGTGGGGTTCACTTGTCGTAGTGCAGGAAGCCAATAGGTACACAGCAAGATCCCACAAACAACAATGTGGCAATGACCAGATAATCTGATTATTTAATGTTGTTGATTGAAGGATAAACACTGACCGGGATACAGAGGAGAATGACCCTGTCTGCACTTCTTCAGAATGGTACCAAGGGATCTTTCACTCCCCATGTGAGAGGAAAGTCAGGTCCTCAGTTTAATACCTCAACCGAAAGGCGGCGCGCTATGTCCCGGCAGTGAATTCAGGAGATATGCAGAGAATGCACAGGTAAAAGACAACAACTCCAGCACATTCCACACTTTCAAATGCCAAAGCTTCAAACGATGAAATTCTCGAGTCTGCAAAATTCACCCAGAAATAATCCAGATGTCTCCACAAAAGGACTTCTTGCTCATTTGCAAAGTTGGATATTATAAAGTCTAACTGTAGAAATGTATAGATTGAGCTCATTGTTTGAGAGATGGATCTCCTCTCACTATTCAGCCACTTGCTCTGCAACTATTTCTTCACACCTCATAGGAGTACAGGTGCATAGTTCATTGAAAGCAGCGTCACAGGTAGACAGGGCGGCGAAGAAGGCATTTAACACACTGGCCTTCATCAGTCAGGACATTGAGTATAGGAGTTGGAACATTATGGCTGGAATTATACCTCCCGCACCCACCACGGGAATCAAAGCGGGCAGGGGGCGGACCATGGGGAGGGCTGTTGACCTCGGGTGGGATTTTACGGTTTCGGGACGAGCGAGGCGGTAAAATCCCACCCTGTGTTATTGTTGTATAAGTTGTTGGTGAAGCCACACTTGGAATACTCTGTACAGTTTTGGTCACCCTGTTATAGTAAAGATGGGCGGCACGGTAGCACAGTGGTTAGCACTGCTGCTTCACAGCTCCAGGGTCCCAGGTTCGATTCCCGGCTCGGGTCACTGTCTGTGTGAAGTTTGCACATTCTCCTCGTGTCTGCGTGGGTTTACTCCGGGTGCTCCGGTTTCCTCCCACAGTCCAAAGATGTGCGGGTTAGGTTGATTGGTCAGGTTAAAAAAAATTGCCCCTTAGAGTCCTGAGATGCGTGGATTAGTGGGTAAATATGTGGGGGTAGGGCCTGGGTGGGATTGTGGTTGGTGCAGACTCGATGGGCCGAATGGCCTCCTTCTGCACTGTAGGGTTTCTATGATTTCTATGTTAATAAACTGGAAAGAGTGCAAAGAAGATTTTCGAGGATGCTGCCAGGATTAGTGGGCCTGAGTGATAGGGAGAGGTTGGCCAAGCTAGGGTTTTAATCCTTGAAACATAGGGGAATGAGGGGTGACCTTATTGAGGTGTATAAAATCATAAGGGGCATCGATAGGATGAACGCACATAATCTTTTTCCCAGGGAAGGGGAATGGAAAACTAGAGGGCATAGGTTTAAGGTGAGAGGGGAAAGATTTAAAAGGGACCTGAGGGGCAACTTCATCACACAGTGGGTGGTGTGTATGTGGAATGAGCTGTCAGACAAAGTGATTGAGGCAGGTACAATAGCAACATTTCAAAAACATTTGGATAAGTACATGGATAGGAAAGGATTAGAGGGATACAGGCAGCATGGTAGCACAGTGGTTAGCACTGCTGCCTCACAGTTCCAGGGACCTGGGTTCGATTCCCGGCTTGGGTCACTGTCTGTGTGGATTTTACACATTTTCCCCGTGTCTATATGGGTTTCCTCTGGGTGCTCCAGTTTCCTCCCACGGTCCAGAGATGTGCGGGTTAGGTGGATTGGCTATGCTAAATTGCCCCTTAGTATCAGGAGGACTAACTAGGGTAAATGCATGGGGTTATGGGGATAGGGCCTGGATGGGATTGTGATCGGTGCAGACTCGATGGGCTGAATGGCCTCTTTCTGCACTGTCGGATTCTATGATCTATGAATTGGTGTTTGGAATGGGTCAACAGACCTTCCAATTAAGTCCCAATTTGATGTCAATTATTCAGTTGAAGTCACTGACATACGAAAGGGCTACAGGTGGCACTGGGTGTTGGTGAGAATTGTACATGGAGTTGGAGCGAAGAAAAGTTTATGAAGAAGTAGAACTCGTGTCTGCTTTAATGAACTGCAACTGAGAGGCTCAAACAGTGGTTGCAGAGAATGGTTGTTGGTTCCAAGTTAAGGGCTGCAAGTTACAACTTTTTCAAGGAAAATATTTCACTCAAATTCTAATGAACTAAGCAGTTCAGTAAAGGAGACATGAGTTCTGCTTCTTCTTACACTACCTTTATTTATTTGATCCAACTCCACATACAATTCTACACCAACACCCAGTGCCACTTGTAGCCCCTTCATATTTCAGTGACTTCTATTGAATAATTGACATCAAATTAGCACTTAATTGGAAGGTCTGTTAATCCATTCCTCACAATCTGCCCTTCCTTAAGAAAAAAAAAATATTTTGATGAATATCGACACCACAAAAAAACACAAAACACAATTGGGTTTTGCTGGGAGGGTACGAGGATTGGCATGGACCGGTTGGGCTGAAGGGCCTGTTTCCATGCTGTATTGCTCTATGATTCTATTTAACTGCTGGTCATTGCTTCTTTGGATTTTGCTACTTTCTTCCTTCGTAACCTAACTTCTCATTTTCCATCTGTGTTAATATTCATTGCACTGACTTACACTTCAACTTATTCAGGGATCTCAAAAACCTGGAATTGCTCCATTCCCCCAATCCTTCCCTCCTGCTGCAATCTTAAAGAATTTTGCATGCAAAGGCTTGGGGTTGCTTAACTATTTTAACATGACCTATCCCGCCTCCCTTCCTCCTCTTTATTTTAACATTGGAGTTGCCCTATTCTGTTGACGGGTGTTTCTTTCCCTCATTCTCTCCAATCAAGCGGAAACAATGAACTTGCATTTACTTGGCATCTTGCCACGATCTCATGGTGTCCTAAAGAGCTTTAAAGCCAGCTAATAATTTTTATTAATAGTTAATTATATGGGCAAATGCTGCAGTCAATTTGTGCACATCAAATTCCGACAAGGAGCAAATTAAATGAATGTGAATTAATCTGATTTTGGTTTGGTAAGATGTGGGAAGAATATTCAGCAGGTTCAAGTTGGGAATTATCGCAGGAACTACTTAGCATGTGCATCGTGCTACCTCAGAAATTAGTTGCAGCAAACAGCGGAGTACCAGAATCTCAATGTTGCTGAAAAGAGAGGCATATCGCCAAAGCTATTCATCTTTCACTCTTCAGGACAAATGCAAGAATGCCAAATTTCAAACTATCACAACAATTTACACCACAGGAGGAAAGGGTTGGTTGTCAGATTGACTTTGGCTAAGCTATGGAAAAAGCAACATGTGGGAAACACAGCAGACAATTCACGTGTGTTAACCTCCCACAACCACAAATGCCATCATGAGATCTCCAATCCACTGGGTAATTCAAAAAAGGTGCCAGGCTTGAACATGGTCCTGTTGCTTGTAGAGAATGGCTTTCTCTATTGGCCTCAGTCAAGCAGTCAACTTGCCAACCAATCATAGAATCCTACAGTGCAGCAGGAGGCCATTTGGCCCATTGAGTCTGCACCAACCACAATCCCACCCAGACCCTATCCCCGTAACCCCATGCATTTACCCTAGCTAGTCCCCCTGACACTAAGGGGCAATTTAGCATGGCCACCTAACCAGCACATCTTTGGACTGTGGGAAGAAACCAGAGCACTCAGAGGAAACCCACGCAGACATGGGGGGAATGTGTAAACTCTACACAGACAGTGATCCAAGCTGGGAATTGAACCCAGGTCCCTGGTTCTGTGAGGCAACAGTGCTAACTACTGTGCCACTGTGCCGCCCAGCACCCTTTTCTCTTGTAACATAAATTGTGATTTTTATAACTTTTACCAATTTTTGCAGACGCACCATGGAAAGCAACCTTTCTGGATGTATCACAGCTTTGTATGGCTCCTGTTCAGATCAAGACCGCCAGAAACTACATAGGGTTGTAAAGGTAATGCAGTTCACCATGCAAACTAACATCCCATCCATTAACTCTGTCTACACTTCTCGCAGCCCCAGAAAAGCAGCCAGCATAACCAAGGACCCCACACACCTTGGACATACTCTCTTCCACCTTCTTCCATCGGGAAAAAGATACAAAATTCTGAGATCACATATCAACTTCCCTGCTGACGTCAGACTTTTGAATGGACCTACCTTGCATTAAGTTGATCTTTCTCTACACCCTAGCTATGACTGTAACACTACATTCTGCACCTCTGCTTTCCCTCTCCCCTACGTGCCTCAATGAATGGTATGCTTTGTCTGTAGAAACAATAATTTTCACTGTATACCAATCAATGTGACAATAAAAAATCAAAGCAAATCAAGTCAAAGTGATTGTTTGAAATTTGGTAATCTTGTGTTTGTCCTGATGAGTATGTGACAAAAGCTTCGGCAACATGTCTCTTTCAGCATACTATAGGTGCATTTAAAGGAAAGTTAAATAAGTATGTGTGGGTGGCAGGAATAGAAGAAAACATTGATGGGGTTAGATGAAGAAGGGCAGAAGGAGGCTCATGCGGAGTAAAAGCATTGAGGATGGACCTCTTGGACTAGAAGATTTACTTCTTGTTGCACATGCTACATAATATTAGATTGTCTGGAGAACATCCTGCCTACCTTCAATCATACCATTGGCATCTTTTAGTCCACCTGAGCCCCAGTTCAATCTCATCCAAAAAGACAGCAGCTCCAAAAGTGCATCCCTCCCTCAGTATTGAACCAAGGCGTCAGCTTAAATTATGCGCTTGGGTCTTGAGTGGGGCTTGAATCCATAATTGAAAAGAAAATATGATTATAGAATCAAATTTCAGCGCAGAAGGAGATAATTTGCCCACTATACCTGGTGCTGGCTCTGCATCTGAGCTGGCTATTCTGATCCCTTTTCTCTGCCCCTTCTCCACAATCTTTAATACTTTTCTTCTTCAAATGTTCGTCTAATTTTTTCGTACATTATTCTGGTGCAGAGGTTATCATCAAAGAGCTTCAGAGAGCCCTTCACTTGCTGATTGCTTCATTTAGTCCAACCATTTCTGCTTCACGAAAATAAATGTGAATAGATTTTGATTTAGACAGAAATCAAGCGAAGGTAACAGACAGATGGCAGCGAATGACATACAAATATTATGCGCAAGTTTTTAGTTGGAAACATTTGGAAGTTTAATTGCTCTTTTGGTTTGTCACCGCTGATGGGCTTTTGGAACTAATGAAGAAGTTAATGAGATGAGACAGCAGCATTCTGCAGGGAAGAATGGGTGTTTTAGGAAAAAATAGGGGTAATTTGTAGCATGTTGTAACCTATTATGTGCTGGAAGATGGAACGTTCTTGTGTCAAATCGCATTCTCGGCTCAGCAGTTATTTTCTTTTTCTTTCGATCTTGTTAATTTTCTAGGTCGTCTTTCTCCATTCCTCTCCTTTCCTGAGGGATTGCCGCATTGTCAGAGGTGAGACGCTAAACGACTGTCCTCTCACAATCATAGAATCTCTACAGTGCAGAAGGAGGCCAATCGGCCCATCGAGTCTGCACCGACCACAGTCCCACCCAGGCCCTATCCCCGTAACCCCACATATTCACCCTAGCTAGTTCCCATGACACTAAGGGGCAGCTTAGCATGGTCAATCCACCCAACCCGCACATCTTTGGACTGTGGGAGGAAACCGGAGCGCCCGGAGGAAACCCACGCAGGCACGGGGGGGAATGTGCAAATTCCACACAGACAGTGACCCAAGCCAGGGATCGAACCCGGGTCCCTGGCGCTATGAGGCAGCAGTGCTAACCACTGTGCCACCGTGTCGTCCTAGGTGGATGTAAAAGATCCCAAGGCATTATTAAATCTGAGCTTGCCTGGAGCACTAGCCAATATTTATCCCTCAATAAATTGACATCGCTAAAACAGATGATCTGGCAGTTTGTACCTCATTGCTGTTTGTGGGATCTTGCTGAACGTAAATTGGCTGCCATGTTCCCAACATTATGAGAGTGACTACACTCACATCATTGGCTGTAAAGTGCTTTGAGAGATTGTGGTGTTGTGATAGGCACTGTGCATAGAGGTTGTTGCCTGAGTCATCATATCTGGCTTGGCCACATTCATCGGGTGGATGATGGCTGTGCATCCAAAGACTTTCTAGATGGTAGCCATGATGGGCGGCATGGTGGCACAGTGGTTAGTACTGCTGCCTCACAGCTCCAGGGACCCGGGTTCGATTCTTGGCTTGGGTCACTGTGTGGAGTTTGCACATTCCCCCCATTTCTGCGTGGGTTTCCTCCGGGTGCTCCGGTTTGCTCCTACAGTCCAAAGATGTGCAGGTTAGGTTGATTGGACATGCTAAACTAACCCTTAGTGTCCCAGGATGTGATAGGTTAGAGGGATTATCAGGGTAGCTAAGCAGGGATGGGACCTGGATGGGATTGATATTGGTGCAGACTCGATTAACCGAATGGCCTCCTTTTGCACTGTAGAGATTCCATGATTCTATGTGGAGATGCCGGTGTTGGACTGGGGTGGGCACAGTATGAAGTCTCACAACATCAGGTTAAAGTCCAACAGGTTTATTTGGAATCATGAGCTTTTGGAGCGCTGCTCCTTCCTCAGACTCACCTGATGAAGGAGCAACACTCTGAAAGCTCATGATTCCAAATAAACCTGTTGGACTTTAACCTGGTGTTGTGAGACTTCTTTCTAGATGATGAGCTGGCTACTGGACTATGATTTATTAATTATTTTAATTTATTTATTAAAATGGACTATTATTTAAATGGTAAAAAATTGCAGCATGCTGCTGTGCAGAGGGACCTGGGTGTCCTTGTGCATGAATCACAAAAGTTTGGTTTGCAGGTGCAGCAGGTAATTAAGAAGGCAAATGGAATTTTGTCCTTCATTGCTACAGGGATGGAGTTTAAAAACAGTGAGGTTATGTTGCAGCTGTATAAGGTGCTGGTGAGGCCACACCTGGAGTACTGTGTACAATTTTGGTCTCCTTACTTGAGAAAGGATATACAGGCACTGGAGGGGGTGCAGAGGCGATTCACTAGGTTGATCCCGGAGTTGAGAGAGTTGGCTTATGAGGAAAGACTGAGTGGCAGGGACTATGTTCATTGGAGTTCAGAAGAATGAGGGGAGATCTTATCGAAACATATAAAATTATGAAGGGAATAGATAAGATAGAAGCAGGGAACTTGTTTCCACTGGCGGGTGAAACAAGAACTCGGGGGCATAGCCTCAAAATATGGCGGAGCAGATTTAGGACTGAGTTGAGGAGGAGCTTCTCCACCCAAAGGGTTGTGAATCTGTGGAATTCCCTGCCCAGTGAAGTAGTTGAGGCTACCTCGTTGAATTTTTTTAAGGCAAGGATAGATGAAGTTTTGAACAGAATTAAGGGTGATGGTGAGCGGGCAGTTAAGTGGAGCTGAGTCCACGAAAAGATCAGCCATGATCTTATTGAATGGTGGAGTCGGCTCGAGGGGCCAGATGGCCGACTCCTGCTCCTAGTTCTTATGTTCTTATGTCACAACCTGCTGGTTGTCCACACTTCTGCTACAAGGACGCCTGCAAGCAGGATGGTAGACATTCGCCAAAATCTTGCAGCTCTTAACTTTAGCAGGATCTTATGGTCCCTCTGACGGTGCACACTGCCGCATGCTTCTCGGTGGCAAGGTGTGCGATCAATGGGAAATTTCTATGGAAACCATGTTAACAATGGTGGGACCATAAGATCCTTCCGCCAGCAAGCGCGCGCCATTTAACCTGCACAAAGCATGCCATGGAGTGGGAGGAAAAACCCGCCATTCACACAGACAACTAGGAGACCATCACTAATGGCCTTGATTTCTGGAGGCTGACTGTTTTGGAAGGGCACTGGAGGAGGTGAGCGGAAACGAAAATATCAGCTGGATGAGAAGAGGGCTCAGGAAAAACATAGCCGAGCAAATTCTTTACCTTGTCAGCCCACTGTCTTCCTCTGAAGAAAGGGGAGGCGATGGCCTAGTAGTATTATCACTGGACGATTAATGCAGAAACTCAACTAATGTTCCGGGGACCCAGGTTCCAATCCCCTAACATCTGCATCAAGCTCCACCTCTACCCAGGTCAGATATAATGCAACCTGATGCAGGGTAAAGTTCCCCCCGTGTGCTCCCACAACAATGACTCCAGTCCTAGAAGGAATGTCCTGCATTTGTTTAGCGCCTTTTATGACCACAAGTCATCTCAAAGTGCTTCCCAGCCAGTGAAACGCTTCTGAAGTGTAGTCACTGTTGCAATGTGGAAAACGCAGCAGCCGATCCACTTGTGGTAATCTCCCACAGACGCAAAGGCCATCAAGAGCAGATAATCTCTTTTCTTGCTGCAGTGGTTAGCACTGCTGCCTCACGGCGCCAGGGACCTGGGTTCAATTCCGGATTCGGGCCTGTGTGTAGTTTGCACTTTCCCCTCATGTCTGTGTGGGTTTCCTCCGGGTGCTCCAGTTTCCTCCCACAGTCCAAAGATGTGCGGGTTAGGTTGCTTGGTCATGCTAAATTGACCTTAGTGTCAGGAGGATTAGCAGGGTAGATGCATGGGGTTGCGGGAATAGGGCCTGGGTGGGATTATGGTCAGTATAGACTCGATGGGCTGAATGGCCTCCTTCTGTACTGTAGGGATTCTATGATTCTTTGATCAAGGGATGAATACCAGCCAGCGCACCATGGATAATCCCTCTGCTCTTCTTCAAACATGGAGTGTTCTATATCCACCTGAGAAGATGGATGGAGTTTCAGTTTCACGACTCATTCAAAAGATAACTCCTTCAACAGTGCAGCACTCCCTCAGTATGACACTGGAGTCCCAGCCTAGAGTGCAACCGGAATCCACAAACCTGAGACTAGTAAGGCAAGAGTGCGACCAACTGAGCCATGGCTGAACACACAAAGAGCATTCCCCACTGCGATTGTTACTTTTATTGCTCCTTGTGGATGGCACAGTGGCACAATGGTTAGCACTGCTGCCTCACAGTGCCAGGGACCCGGGTTCGATTCCCGGCTTGGGTCACTGTCTGTGTGGAGTTTGCATGTTCTCCCCGTGTCTGCGTGGGTTTCCTCCGGGTGCTCCGGTTTCCTCCCACAGTCCAAAAGACGTGCTGGTTAGATGGATTGAATCGTAGAATTAGTATCCCCACGGTGCAGAATCAGGTGATTTGGCCCATCGAATCTGCACCTATGCTCCGGTGCAGCATCCCACCCTGACCCTATGCCCGCAACGCCACGTATTTATCCTTCTAATCTCCCACAGCCTATACATTTTTGGTCAGTATGGGAGAATTTAGCATGGTCAATCAACTTAACCTGCACATCTATGGAATGTAGGAGGAAATCGGAGGAAAACCCACGCAGACACAAGGAGAATGTGCAAACTCCATACAGACAGTCAACCAAGGCCGGAACTGAACCCGGGTTCCTGGCGCTGAGAGGCAGCAATGCGAACCACCATGCCACCTTATTGGCCATGCTAAAATTCCCCATTTGTGTTCAAAGATGTGAAGGTTAGATGGATTAGCCATGGGAAATGTGTGGAGTTACAGGGATAGGACGGGGGGAGAGGGTATGGGTAAGATACCCTGTCAGTGAGTTGGTACAGACTCAATGGGCCGAATTGCCTCTTCTGCAATGTAGGGATTCTATGATTCTATGACCAGGTGGTACAGATTGTCCAGGCAGGAGTGTAGTTGAGTAGATTTATCAAGGGATACAATCCGACAAACAACTCTTTGTCTTAATGTGATTGCTTGTCGTGCACTCAATCTCACAAAATGTTCTAGGATTCTTACTGGTTTCAGTTCATTATCTTGTTATTCTCTTGTTGCTTCCTGTTGCCAATGCAGTGACTTCAGCTGCCTTTCTTTTCATTTGTCCACAGAATGTGGATAATGTTTACATTTATTGCCTTTCCATAATTGCCCTGAGCAGATGCTTTGTTCTTGAAACATTAGTTTATATCGTTTTTTAGCACCAAACAAGAACCTTACTGCGCAGAAGGAGACCTTTTGGCCCATTATGGCTACTGTCAAGATCAATTCAAAACTAATGCCATCATTTGCACACTTCTCATCGCCTTGGCTTCAAATATTATTACTTTTTGCCTTAATATTGGCAGAGATCAGGCTAGTGTAATCTAATGGGGGTATTCATAAAAACACCTGTCACTGTCTGTGTGGAGTCTGCACGTTCTCCCCGTGTCTGTGTGGGTTTCCTCTGGGTACTCAGGTTTCCTCCCACACTCCAAGGATGTACAGGATAGGTTGATTGGCCATGCTAAATTACCCCTAGTGTCAGGGGGATTAGCAGGGTAAATACATGGGGTTACGGGTATAGGGCCTGGGTGGGATTGTGGTTGGTACAGACTCGATGGGCCGAATGGCCTCCTTCTGCACTGTAGGGGTTCTATGGATTCTATGACCAGCAAAGTGAAGACACCCAAAGCCTGATGATTAAAAGGGTTAATTTTCTATTAGGCTAAGGATTGTGGGAGCTTCAAAGAATTGAATTCGATTGATTTTTACTGTCACATGTATTGGGATACAGGGAAAAGCATTGTTTCCTGCGTGCTACACAGACAAAGCATACTGTTCATAGAATACAGAGGGGAGAAGGAAAGAAGAAGGTGCAGAATGTACTGTTATAGTCATAGCTAGGGTGTAGAGAAAGATCTGCTTAATCTGTGGTAGGACCATTCAAAAGCATGATAGCAGTCAGGAAGAAGCTGTTCCTGAGTGGATTGGTACATGTTTTCAGACTTTTGTATCTTTTTCCCGATGGTAGAAGGTGGAAGAGAGTATGTCTGTGGTGCGTGGGATCCTTGATTACGCTGGCTGCTTTTCCAAGGCAGTGGGAAGTGTTGACTGAGTCAATGGATGGGAGACTGGTTTGCATGATGGACTGGGCTACGTTCGCAACTCTTTGTCACTTCTTGCGGTCTTGGTCAGAGCAGGAGCCATACCAAGCTATGATACAACCAGAAAGGATGCGTTCTATGGTATGCTTGTAAATATTGGTGAGAATCATAGCAGCCTTTCTGAATTTCCTTAGCCTTCTGAGAAAGTAGAGGCCTCCTTGGGCTTTCTTAACTGTAGTGTCAGCATAGAGGGACCAGGACATATTTTTGGTGATCTGGACACCTAGAAACTTGAAGCTCTCAACCATTTTCACTTCATGACCTTTGATGTAGACAAGGGCATGTCCTCCACTGCATTTCCTGAAGTTGATGACTATCTTCTTTGTTTTACTGACATTGAGGGGGAGATTATTGTCATTGCACCATTTCACCAGATCCTCAACTCTTTCCTGTACTCCACCTAGTCATTGTTTGAGAGCCGACCCACTATGGTGGTGTCATCAGCAAACTTGAAAAAGAACAAGATGTGCAGCTATGGAACAAGCATGGGAAATGATTGGATAGTGGCTATTGCTATACTTGAACAGACAGTGTTTGAACACAGTGTCCCCTGTGTGTCATGTTCCTGAGAGAATTATGACCCCCTGACAGAAGCACGATCATCAGTACTCATGATCAAAGATACAGTGTTTGATTAGTGCCTGCCCTTGGAGCACTTGACTGGAAGTGTGAGCAGGGCCAGCACGGTCTCTATAAGAAGAGGAGACAAAGAGACATTGGCAGCAGTAACACGGGATCAACAACTCTGGAAGCAAAATGATGAGTCTGGGACTTGGAGACATCGGACCAAAACCCATCAGCTGGGCATCCGATCAGTTCACCATGGGTAGTATCTCGAGGTTCAATTTGTGAGTTTGGATATTTGTGTTTTGATACCTTTTGAATACTGATGTGAATAACTAAGTAAGTCAGAGGTTAGTTACTTTGTGTATAACACAGTAAGTTAGAGGTTAGTTACTTTGTGTATAACTAAGTAAGTAGGAGGTTAGTTACTTTGTGTATAATGAAGTTTGATGCCTGGTGTAATTCTGTGGTAAATTGGCACTGTACAATAAAGGAAATTTGTTGCGCAATAATTTGAGTTTGAGCATCTTTCTCCACAATGTCAGTTGTCTTGAGTTTGAGAGCAACACGTGAGTTAAACTGAAGGCCCAGCAGAAACCCCCAGAATGATTGCACAATTCGTTCAGTCAGCAGGATAATTTGAGGAAGATCTCTGTGGTTTTGCTTGCTCAGAAGATTTCAGTGGTGTTAAAGAATTAGTCAGGGGTCTTTCTGGTTTTGCTCACTGTGTTTAGTGAGGCAATAAGATAGGATTGTCCTTAGCCCCTGTCCCATTCAGATTTTCTTGCTGAGGGGAGGTGAGCGATGTGTTTGTGTGCATGTGCAAATTAGACATTGTGGATCTCCAGGATAGCTGTCTGGCATCTATTGAATTTCTGGCAGATTTTGTTCAGGGGTCGATGTTCAACTCGCCTCCCAGGGTGGGAAGTTAATGTGGGTCAGATGCGTAATTTAGAAACCGTTCAATTCTCAATCCGCATTGTGGTGTCACAGGTAAGTGTCTATTTGAAACTTCACCACGGCATTAGCTATTCCAAGTGGTATGAATGGCCCCATAGATGTCATGCATGTGTGGTGTGTTTGTGTGTGTCTCCAAAGTGGGAAACACATTGCAATCACCAGTGACTATCTTCTGCAGTTGTATAGGTGGGAACAGTTTGTAAATGCTGCACCTTCCACATTTTCATGATATCTAAGTACTTTATCATCAATGGATCACTGTTAAAGTGCAATTATTACTATGTAGGACAATGTCAAAGAACTTGCATTTATATAGCCCCTTTCCATTTGGCAGCCTTTTGCCTCGTGAGATGCTGGTTTGCGCCTTTGTCGTCAACTCTGTATTAAACATCGCCCGGTAAACTCAGGAGCCACGTTCATATCTGATAGTCTCTGCTGCACTTATTCATTTGTAGGACATGGGCGATGCTGGACGGCCAGCATTTATTGCCCATCCCTAGTTGCCCGAGAGCAGTTGAGAGTCAACCGCATTGTTGTGGCTCTGGAGTCACACGTAGGCCAGACCAGGACAGCAGATTTCCTTTGCTAAAGGACATTAGTGAACCTGATGGGTTTTTCCGACAATTGACAATAGTTTCATGGTCATCGGTAGATTCTTAATCCCAGATTTGTTTTAAATTGAATTCAAATTCCACCATCTGCCGTGGAGGGATTCGAACCTGGGTCCCCAGAACATTAGCTGGTCTGGCCTACATGTGACTCCAGAGTTATAGCAACTCTCAACTGGCCTTGGGCAACTAGGGATGGGCAATAAATGCTGGCCAGCCAGCGACGATGTGGAGATGCCGGCGTTGGACTGGGGTAAACACAGTAAGAAGTTTAACAACACCAGGTTAAAGTCCAACAGATTTATTTGGTAGCAAATGCCACTAGCTTTCGGAGCACTGCCCCTTCGTCAGGTGGAATGGAGAAATGCTCACAACCAGGGCATACAGAGACACAAAACTCAGTTTACAGAATAATGATTGGAATGCAGTCTTTACAGATAATCAAGTCTTAAAGGTACAAACAATGTGAATGGAGGGAGCATTAAGCACAGGTTAAAGAGATGTGTATTGTCTCCAGACAGGACAGCCAGTGAGACAAGTCCAGACAAGCTGTGGGGGTTACAGATAGTGTGACATGAACCCAAGATCCCGGTTTAGGCCGTCCTCATGTGTGCAAAACTTGGCTATCAGTTTCTGCTCAGCGACTCTGCGCTGTCGTGTGTCGTGAAGGCCGCCTTGGAGAACGCTTACGCGAAGATCAGAGGTCGAATGCCCGTGACCGCTGAAGTGCTCCCCCACAGGAAGAGAACAGTCTTGCCTGGTGATTGTCGAGCGGTGTTCATTCATCCGTTGTCGTAGCATCTGCAAGGTTTCCCCAATGTACCATGCCTCGAGACATCCTTTCCTGCAGCGTATCAGGTAGACAACGTTGGCCGAGTTGCAAGAGTAGGTACCGTGTACCTGTTGGATGGTGTTCTCATGTGAGATGATGGCATCTGTGTCGATGATCCGGCACGTCTTGCAGAGGTTGCTGTGGCAGGGTTGTGTGGTGCTGTGGTCACTGTTCTCCTGAAGGCTGGGTAGTTTGCTGCGGACAATGGTCTGTTTGAGGTTGTGCGGTTGTTTGAAGGCAAGAAGTGGCGGTGTGGGGATGGCCTTGGCGAGATGTTTGTCTTGCAGAATCTCACTGGATGTCCTGTCTGGAGACAATACACATCTCTTTAACCTGTGCTTAATGCTCCCTCCATTCACATTGTTTGTACCTTTAAGACTTGATTATCTGTAAAGACTGCATTCCAATCATTATTCTGTAAATTGAGTTTGTGTCTCTGTATGCCCTGTTTGTGAGCATTTCTCCACTCCACCTGACGAAGGGGCAGTGCTCTGAAAGCTAGTGGCATTTTGCTACCAAATAAACCTGTTGAACTTTAACCTGGTGTTGTTAAACTTCTTACAGCCAGTGACGCCCATATCCCATGAATGAATAAAAAACCTTTAGGATTCTGAGGGGTATTGATGTGTAGAGAGGATGTTTCCTCTTGTTGGAGGCTCTAGAACATAGAACATAGAACAGTACAGCACAGAACAGGCCCTTCGGCCCACGATGTTGTGCCGACCTTCATCTGAAACCAAGATCAAGCTATCCCACTCCCTACCATCCTGGTGTGCTCCATGTGCCTATCCAATAACCGCTTAAATGTTCCTAAAGTGTCTGACTCCACTATCACTGCAGGCAGTCCATTCCACACCCCAACCACTCTCTGCGTGAAGAACCTACCTCTGATATCCTTCCTATATCTCCCACCACGAACCCTATAGTTATGCCCCCTTGTAATAGCTCCATCCACCCGAGGAAATAGTCTTTGAACGTTCACTCGATCTATCCCCTTCATCATTTTATAAACCTCTATTAAGTCTCCCCTCAATCTCCTCCGCTCCAGAGAGAACAGCCCCAGCTCCCTCAACCTTTCCTCATAAGACCGACACTCCAAACCAGGCAGCATCCTGGTAAATCTCCTCTGCACTCTTTCCAGCGCTTCCACATCCTTCCTATAGTGAGGCGACCAGAACTGCACGCAATATTCCAAATGCGGTCTCACCAAGGTCCTGTACAGTTGCAGCATAACCCCACGGCTCTTAAACTCCAACCCCCTGTTAATAAAAGAACGAGGGGTTACTGTTTAAAAACAAGGGGTCGCTCTTTTAAGACAGAGATGAGGAGAAATGTTTTCTTTCAGAGGGTGGTGAGTCTCTGGAACTCTCTTCATCAAAAGGCGATGGAAGTAGAGGGAGGGGTTTTGGGCCTCTCTCGTCCCAAAACCATAAAATCCCAACCGAGGTCAACGGACTTTTCCATGCTCCGCCCCTCGCCTGCTCCGATTCCTGTGGCGGGATGGTCAAATTCTGGCCAGAGTCTTTGAATATTTTTAAGGCTGAACTAGATAGATCCTTGGTTAACAAGGGGGTGAAAGGTTATCGGGGAGAGGCTGGAATGTGGGGTTGAGGTTACAAGCAGAGCAGCCATGATCTTATTGAATGGAGGAGCAGGCTCGAGGGGCCGAATGGCCTACTCCTGCTCCTAATTTGTACGACCACCTTAATCTTTGGCAACATATTCTAGAGGGTCCAGAAATAAAAGTGGTTCGTGATTAGTGGACTAATTTGAGTGCTTATTCGGACATAACACCGTTAAATGCCATCATAAATCAAAACTGACCTCGCAGAATGACACCTTTCAAGCATTTCAAACAGTGGGAATCTGTTAAACACACATAATTAAAGCAAATGGATGGATTGCTAATTATGAAAACACCTGACTGACCACAGATGTTGCCAGCTGTCTTGTTTATAGTTTGATCACAACTTCAGTGAGAGAAAATGAGACCCACTCAATATGTGGAGAGTTACATTCGCGCTTATTTTCATTCTGTAGTTAAGAACGACCGCAGCTGTTTAGAATTCAATTACCGGAGTCTTGTGTTGGGAATCGGTGGATTAAAATTGTGCTCGGTCTAAATAAGAAATGGACGTGCCTGTGGTCGATTAATGTTATCTCTCGTCTCCCGCTTCTCCGTTTTAGAAACAACTTCACGTACCACAGCTTGGTATGGCTCCTGCTCCGACCAAGGCCGCAAGAAACGAAGCCCAGTCCATCACGCAAACCAGCCTCCCATCCATTTCCCACCGCCTCAGAAAAGCAGCCAGCATAACCAAGGACCCCACGCACCCCGGGCATTCTCGCTTCCACCTTCTTCCGTCGGGAAAAAGATACAAAAGTCTGAGGTCACGTACCAACCGACTCACGAACAGTTTTTTCCCTGCTGCTGTCAGACTTTGAATGGTCTTACCAGATATTAAGTTGATCTTTCTCTACACCCTAGCTATGACTGTAACATTCTGCACTCTCTCCTTTCCTTCTCCCCTATGTACTCTATGAACGGTATGCTTTGTCTGCATAGCGTGCAAAAAACAATACTTTTCACTGTATCCCAATACATGTGACAAGAATAAATCAAATCAAAAAGTAAATCAATTCAACTTCAAGAGCAGGGCCCCCTCATTGTTGCAAAATGCCTCAAGGTATTCACCCTGCTAATCCCCCTGAAAGTAAGGGGCAATTTAGCATGGCCAATCCACCTAACCCGCACATCTTTCGACTGTGGAAGGAAACCGGAACACCCGGAGGAAACCCACGCAGACACGGGGGAGAACATGCAAACTCCACACAGACAGCCACCCAAGGTCAGAATTGAACCCGGGTCCCTGGCGCTGTGAGGCAGCAGTTCTAACCACTGTGTCACCATGCCGCCCGGAATTCTCTGGCTGTTCACGGTGGTGGGAGTCTCCGGTCCTGCCAGCAGCACTCCCCGAAGCGTGGGTTTCATAGTGGCGTGGCGGGGAATCAATAGGAAATTCCATTGACAGTGGTGGGACTAGAGTATCCCACCACCAGTGAACAGGAAACACACAGCTGGGAGGCTGGAGAATCTCACCCATATATGTTCCTGATAAGCACCTTGGGACATTTGATGATTTTAAAGGGTGCGGGGTGGGGGGAGGGGGGGCATTATATAAACTCTGGTGGTGCTGAATGGTAAAGAAAAGTGTTTGATCTCACTGCCCCCTCTCCCACTCCTCCTCAGACCCTTCCAATGACTTCCATTGATTGGCTGTTAGTCTCACTGCAAAGAAACAAAAAAACTGCGACCTCTGATATTGTCTCAGAAAGATACAGACAAGGGCCGTAAGTGTTGAGTGGTCCTGGAACCTGACAGCCCACTGAGGGCACATTGCGGCAGCTATAATCAGACAAAGTGCCCCCCTCCCGCACCCCCCGCCCCCGAGAAGTCGAGACCAGCGATGTTCTTTCTGAGCCAGCAGAGCTGTGTAACATAGGGTGCCCTCATGATGTCCAGAACTGTTCCCTATCGAGGTTGGAACTTGTAATGACATCAATGAGGCTCATGGCGTGGGTCTCTCGGAGTATGAGCTCCCTGATTGAAGAAATCAGAGAAATCAGAGAAACCCTACAGTACAGAAAGAGGCCATTCAGCCCATCGAGTCTGCACCGACCACAATCCCACCCAGGCCCTACCCCCATATCCCTACATATTTTACCCACTAATCCCTCTAATCTACGCATCCCAGGACACTAAGGGGCAATTTTAGCATGGCCAATCAACCTAACCCACACATCTTTGGACTGTGGGAGGAAACCGGAGCACCCGGAGGAAACCCACGCAGACACGGGGAGAATGTGCAAACTCCACACAGACAGTGACCCAAGCCGGGAATCGAACCCAGGCCCCTGGAGCTGTGAAGCAGCAGTGCTAACCACTGTGCTACCGTGACGCCCCATTGAAGTAATGATTATCTGCCAAATCAGGGAGTCTCACCTACATATATATGTGTATGTGTGTGTGTTCTATATATATATGTATATATATTGAGGAGTGTCAGGGCTACTGACACTCCGGATTCTGACTTTGTACCTGAAGCACTCCTCGGAGTGGAGATAAGTTTGTAAATAAAGGGAATCTGATGAAGGAACCCTGGCCTCTGGGGAGTTGTTTCAAAACCATAAAGCAGCTGTGCAAGTTGTGTACTGTGCACTCCTGTCTGTTTTACTTAACTAGGATGTTTAGCAGAGTCAGTGAACAGACACCTGAAATTCCTCACAGCTCACCATAATTTGCTTTTTTGGTTTTTAGTTCCTCCAGTGACGGATTGCTGCTCAGTGCTGTAATAATATCTTCGCTCTGAGGATATTACTACTGCTGTTGCGGTGGAGCCTTCAGTGGGTCTCCCGACGGCATCGATCCATGCCAGCTTGTGATGCCAGGAAAGCTGGCTCACCCTCCAGTCTCTCGTCCAACTTGTTGTTTATGAAATCCAGCTCATGAGTGTTCAACCTCAGGGAATTACTGCTAATTCTGTTTTGGTGGCACAACAGCACAGTGGTTAGCACCGAAACCCACAGCGCCAGGGACCCGGGTTCGATTCCCGGCTTGGGTCACTGTCTGTGTGGAGTCTACACGTTCTCCCCATTTCTGCGTGGGTTTCCTCCGGGTGCTCCGGTTTCCTCCCACAGTCCAAAAGATGTACTGGTTAGATGCATTGGCCATGCTAAATTCTCCCTCAGTGTACCCGAACAGGTGCTGGCGTATGGCGACTAGGGGATTTTCACAGTAACTTCATTACAGTGTTAATTTAAGTCTACTTGTAACACTAATAAATACATTTTAATACTCCTAATTTTTCAGGCAACTTACCAAACACGATTGCGCTTGGCAATAGTGAATAGCCAGGAACTTTGCTTGATTTGTTACCATCCTCCAGACTGAGGCTGCTGAAGCTTAATGAGGAAGGTGACCAAGTTTAAACCTGAAGGTTTTTGAGGAGAACTTCTTTTAAGAAGCACATATGGACCATAACATATCACATCAAGACAATGAACCACCAAGTTCCAACCAAGCAGATCTTCACGCTATACCATAGGATAGGAAACAGAGGGTGGTGGTTGATAGTAAATATTCATCATGGAGTGCGGTTACAAGTGGTGTACCTCAGGGATCTGTTTTGGGGCCACTGCTGTTTGTAATATTTATTAATGATCTGGATGAGGGTATAGTTGGGTGGATTAGCAAATTTGCTGATGACACCAAAGTCGGTGGTGTGGTAGACAGTGAGGAAGGGTGTCGTAGTTTGCAGGAAGACTTAGACAGGTTGCAAAGTTGGGCCGAGAGGTGGCGGATGGAGTTTAATGCGGAGAAGTGTGAGGTAATTCACTTTGGTAGGAATAACAGATGTGTTGAGTATAGGGCTAACGGGAGGACTTTGAATAGTGTGGAGGAGCAGAGGGATCTAGGTGTATGTGTGCATAGATCCCTGAAAGTTGGGAATCAAGTAGATAAGGTTGTTAAGAAGGCATATGGTGTCTTGGCGTTTATTGGTAGGGGGATTGAATTTAGGAGTCGTAGCGTTATGTTGCAACTGTACACAACTCTGGTGCGGCCGCACTTGGAGTACTGTGTGCAGTTCTGGTCCCCACATTACAGGAAGGATGTGGAGGCTTTGGAGAGGGTGCAGAGGAGGTTTACCAGGATGTTGCCTGGTATGGAGGGGAGATCCTATGAGGAGAGGCTGAGGGATTTGGGATTGTTTTCGCTGGAAAGGCGGCGGCTAAGAGGGGATCTTATTGAAACATATAAGATGATTAGAGGTTTAGATAGGGTGGATAGTGATAGCCTTTTTCCTCTGATGGAGAAATCCAGCACGAGGGGGCATGGCTTTAAATTGAGGGGGGGTAGTTATAGAACCGATGTCAGGGGTAGGTTCTTTACCCAGAGGGTGGTGAGGGATTGGAATGCCCTGCCAGCATCAGTAGTAAATGCGCCTAGTTTGGGGGCGTTTAAGAGATCCGTAGATAGGTTCATGGACGAAAAGATATTGGTTTAGGTTGGAGGGTCACAGTTTTTTTTTTTAACTGGTCGGTGCAACATCGTGGGCCGAAGGGCCTGTTCTGCGCTGTAATGTTCTATGTTCTATGTTCTATGTTCTATAACGTGCTGAAAACATTATTGGAGTTACTGGAAGACATTTTATGGGATTACTTCTGGATTCTCAATTTCTATGTCCAACTTCTTGGCATATGGAACAGTTTCAGGTCATCCCTATATGTATGGCAGAATTTTCCCGTTCTGCCCACCATGCAGCCAGAAAATCCCGTTCGTAGTGTCTTTGGTTCTGCATTGCAGTCACTCCCATAGGCCAATCTGAAATTCCCTATGGTCTTTAATGCACAATATCTACAACAACAACCTGCCTATATATAGTGTCCTTCCTGTAGTAAACTCTCTCAAAGTGCTTCACAAGTGCGATCATCAAACAACATTTGACACCTAGCCAGATAAGGAGCTATTGGGACATGTGACCAAAACCTTGGTCAAAAGTAGATTTTAAGATGTATCTTCCTGAAGAGAGGGAAAGAGAAGTAGGAGACGGAGAGGTGAGAGGAGGGAATGCCAGAGCCTAGGGATCTGAACACTTGGCCACCAATGATGGAGTGAAGAGAAGAGGGCATGTGCACGCATGGGAGTAGGGCGGCACAGTGGCACAAGGGTGGCATGATGACACAGTGGTTAGCACTGCAGCTTCAGAGTGTCAGCGACCCGGGTTCGATTCCCAGCGTGGGTTACTGTCTGTGTGGAGTTTGTGCATTCTTCCTGTGTCTGCATGGGTTTCCTCTGGGTGCTCCGGTTTCCTCCCATAGTCCAAAGATGTGCAAATTAGGTGGATTGGCCATGCTAAATTACCCCTTGGTGTCAGGGGGACTAGCTAGGGTAAATGCATGGTGTTATGGGGATAGGGCCTGGGTGGGATTGTGGTCGGTGCAGACTCGATGGGCTGAATGGCCTTCTTCTGCACTGTAGGATTCTATACATACCTCACAGGATTTTGAGATTACAGAGATAGGGATGTGTAAAGCCTGGAAATGATTTGAAAACCAGGATGGGAATTTTAACATCAGTTTGAACAATAAAGAGATCCAGGCATTATAAAAATGAATATTTCCTTGTGTAATTGAATACAGGAGTTGGGACATCTTGTTGAAATTGCACAAGACATTGGTAAGGCCACATTTGGAATACTGTGTACAGTTCTGGTCACCTATTATAGAAAGGATACTGTTAAACGAGAAAGAATGTAGAAAAGATTTACTAGGATGCTCCTGGGACTTGATGGTTTGAGTTATAAGGAAAGGCTGGGCAAACTGGGACTTTTTCCCTGGAGTGTAGGAGGCTTAGGGGTGATCTTATAAAATAATAATCTGTAAAATAATGAGGTGTATTGATAAGGTAGATAGTCAACATCTTTTCCCAAAGGTTGGGGAGTATACAACTAGAGGGTATAGCTTTAAGGTGAGAGGGGAGAGTTATAAAAGGGTCCAGAGGGGCATTCTTTTCACTCAGAGGATAGAACATAGAACATAGAACATAGAAAGCCACAGCACAAACAGGCCCTTCGGCCCACAAGTTGCGCCGATCACATCCCCACCTCTAGGCCTATCTATAGCCCTCAATCCCATTAAATCCCATGTACTCATCCAGAAGTCTCTTAAAAGACCCCAACGAGTTTGCCTCCACCACCACCGACATCAGCCGATTCCACTCACCCACCACCCTCTGAGTGAAAAACTTACCCCTGACATCTCCTCTGTACCTACCCCCCAGCACCTTAAACCTGTGTCCTCTTGTAGCAACCATTTCAGCCCTTGGAAATAGCCTCTGAGAGTCTACCCTATCCAGACCTCTCAACATCTTGTAAACCTCTATCAGGTCACCTCTCATCCTTCGTCTCTCTAGGGAGAAGAGACCAAGCTCCCTCAACCTATCCTCATAAGGCATGCCCCCCAATCCAGGCAACATCCTTGTAAATCTCCTCTGCACCCTTTCAATGGTGCAGGATGGTGAGTGTCTGGAACAAGCTGCCAGAGGCAGTAGTAGAGGCGGGTACAATTTTGTCTTTTAAAAAGCATTTAGACAGTCACATGGGTAAGATGGGTATAGGGGGATATGGGCCAAACACGGGCAATCGGGACTAGCTTAGTAGTCAAAAAACAAAGGATGGCATGGACAAGTTGGGCCAAAAGGCCTGTTTCCATGCTGTAACCCTCTATGACTCTAATGAATGCTGTTCATTAGAGTCCTGTTAGTTCCAGCATGTGCAAGAATGTCTTCACCTCAACAGTACCTCATTCACTGTGGGGTACTTTGAGATAATGACAGGCTCTAAATTAATGCAATTTATTTTTTCCAGAATAAATTGGGTGATTGAGGAGTCAGGAGGTCAGGGGTTAGGCGTGTAGTGGGGGGGGGGGGGGGGGGGGGTGGTGGTTGGTAGGGGGAGGCGCAGGTGGGGTTCAGGAGGCTGCGGGGGGGCGGGTCAATATCATATGTACCCAGCGGTTTTAATCAATCTAACAGTTCTAGATGACTATTCTGCTAAGAGAATCAAAACCAAGTAAAATAATCGATTTAAATCAGAGTTCTGGGGGGTTCTGGGTGCACAATAATTGCCCAAAGCACGTTTAAACATCTCAGGCAATTCCCATGCAGCTCTTGGGGAGTCCCGAACTGTAGTTTCCGGAACATCTCCAGGGTGTGACCCTCCAAGAGATCAGAAGGTCTGGATTTTTTTATTCATTCGTGCGACATGCTTGGCCAGCATTTATTGCCCATCCCTAGTTGCCCTTGGAGGGCAGATGAGAGTCAACCACATTGCTGTGGCTCTGGAGTCACATGTAGGCCAGGCCAGGTAAGGACAGCAGATTTCCTTCCCTAAAGGACATTAGTGACCCAGATGAGTTTTTCCTACAATTGACGATGGTTTCATCAGTAGATTCTTAATTCCAGATATTTTTTTTATTGGATTCAAATTCCACCATCTACCGTGGTGGGATTTGAACCAGGGTCACCAGAACATTAACTAAGTTTATGAATTAATAGTCCAGCGATAATATCACTAGGCCATTGCCTCTCCTCTCCTATCATGTCCACACTGGCATTCAGCAATGCCAAGAGTGAACGGGAGACATTTTGAATTCTCCTGTCAAGGAATAGATAAGATTGTAGAATGATCCATTTGCATCATTTGGGAAAGGGGTTTAATATTTAAATGGAATTGATATAGCACAGAGTTAAACTGTTTTCTCTGGTGGAAATATCAAGCACAAAGGGATTGTGGTCGGTGCAGACTTGATGGGCTGAATGGCCTCCTTCTGTACTGTATGATTCTATGATCCTGCAATCTCAGCATCTGCTGCATTCCTGCCAGACAAACCGAATGCTTATAATAAAACACTGCCTCTTGAAGCAG
This sequence comes from Mustelus asterias, assembly GCF_964213995.1. NCBI lineage: Eukaryota > Metazoa > Chordata > Chondrichthyes > Carcharhiniformes > Triakidae > Mustelus > Mustelus asterias. The sequence continues at coordinate 115,876,281 of NC_135810.1, forward strand.
TCCCCCCTTCAAGGTAAAATACATTAGTAGCACAGTATCATCACACACGGCTGACCTGCACCTCAAATTCATTGACTTGTCTCAGCTCTGTCTCCCTTGACACCTTTACCCAATGAAAATCTAGTTGTTGTCCCTTTGTGCGCCTAACCCGCACATCTTTGGACTGTGGGAGGAAACCGGAGCACCTGGAGGAAACCCACGCAGACACGGGGAGAACATGCAGACTCCACATAGATGGTAACCCAAGCTGAGAATCGAGCCCAGGTCCCTGGTGCTGTAAGGTGGCATTGCTAACCACTGTGCCACCGTGCCACTCCTATAATTACTCATTTTAGCCAAGTAAGTATTTATTTAGCAGAAGGCTTAATTTCTTTTGAATAATTATGAATAAAGCTTGTTTTGATTTTTAAAAACCTAATTTGTCAGAGAAATTATTCCTGAGGTGAAACATCCTTCCCTCACATTTATGCCAAAAGAGAAGGACTGTTGGGATCAAATCTGGTTTCATAATATACCTTATGGTTTCTGATCTGGGACCCTAACACCTGACCTAATTAAATGGTGGATCAACCTCAAGTGGATAAGTGGACTACCTCCTGTTCCTTGTACAAGCATGACAATAACTTTCAACCTCTTTGGTCCCCCATTTGGGATAGGATGTAGGTTGTGGTCCAAGTTATGGGTAGAAATAAGTCAGAGTTTGCTCAGTAAGGGAAATGCTCTGTCTCCAAGCAAGAGGCATGTTACAGAATTATTACTTGCAGGTGTTGCTGGATGACACACTTTGCCCATCAATAATTCACACATGTACAGATGTTGCTTGCCAGCTCCGCTCTGCAGCTGAACCCCTGGGAGTCGACAGCTCTCTCTGCACTGAAATGAACGAAAAACAGCAGCTGGGAGAAAAACTGCATTACATTTTATGAGCCACTGTAAAATTCATCGCTGATGTAGCAAAACCAGAGTTGTCATTCCCTCCATTTCTGTTTTTCCTTCATTACAGCGGCCGAAACGCGGTTGGCGAGAGCAAACAAAGAAACAGCTTGAGTCTATTTCCCTTGAACAGGAGGTTGTGGCCACTGTGCTGTGATTGCTGGCATAAGTGTCATGGGGTTTGGCATTCACCCTGCTCAATGGCTTGAATAACACCAACAACTTGCGTTTATCTAGGACCTTGAGCACAGCGAAATACCCCAAGATGTTTCGCAGGAATGCGAGCAGGCAAAATTTGATACCAAGTCGGGTAAGAAAATGTGACGGCAGGAGCTTGGTCAGAAGGGTAGGTTTTAAGGGCTGTCGTACAAAGATGAGAGACAGAAAAGCTGAGGCTTTTTGGAGGAATTTTCAGAGCCTGGGGCCCACCTAGATTGTGACGGATACAGTCACCAATGTAGGAATAATTATATCCGAGATGATCAATTTTGTTTATTTTCATTTGTATGGGATGTGGGCATTGCTGCCTGGGCCCAGCATTTATTGCCCATCCCTAACTGCCCTCCATTTCGGAGTGCAGTTGAGAGTCAACCACATTGCTGTGGCTCTGGAGTCACACGTAGGCCAGACCAGGTAAGGAAGGCAGATTTCCTTCCCTAAAGAACATTAGTGAACCAAATGTGTTTTTCCGACAATCGACAATAGTTATCAGTAGACTTTTAACTCCAGATATATATTTGAATTCAAATTTCACCATCTGCCATGGAGGGATTCGAACCCGGGTCCCCAGAGTTTTACCAAGGGTCTCTGGATTGCTAATCTAGTGATAATTCCACTGTGCCACTGCCTCCCCAAAGGTGCATTTCCTTCTTTTGGTCAAATGTGTTTCTCCAAGGCGGGCCTCAACTGCATCCCTGATTTTTTTTGTCCCAAAATTACACCATGGCCAAGTCTTCAGCTATCTCGCTCATAAACACTGGAATACCCCCCATATCGCTTTGCTTTTCAACTTCTCATAGAACCATAGAATCATAGAATCCCTACAGTGCAGAAGGAGGCCATTCGGCCCAACGAGTCTGCACCGACCACAATCCCACCCAGGCCCTATCCCCATAACCCCATGTATTTACCCTGGTATTCCTCTGACACTAAGGGCTGGCTCAGCAAAGCAGCCAGCATAATTAAGGACATAAGAACATAAAAACTAGGAGCAGGAGTAGGCCATCTGGCCCCTCGAGCCTGCTCCGCCATTCAATAAGAGCATGACTGATCTTTTCATGGACTCAGCTCCACTTACCCGCCCGCTCACCATAACCCTTAATTCCTTTACTGTTCAAAAATCTATCTATCCTTGCCTCAAAAACATTCAATGAGGTAGCCTCAACTGCTTCACTGGGCAGGGAATTCCACAGATTCACAACCCTTTGTGTGAAGAAGTTCCTCCTCAACTCAGTCCTAAATCTGCTTCCCCTTATTTTGAGGCTATGCCCCCTAGTTCTAGTTTCATCCGCCAGTGGAAACAACTTCCCTGCTTCTATCTTATCTATTCCCTTCATAATCTTATATGTTTCTGTATGATCTCCCCTCATTCTTCCCCCACGCATCCCGGACATTCTCTCTTCCACCTTTTTCCTTCGGGAAAAAGATACATTGAATCATAGAAGTCTGAGGTCATGTAGCAACCAACTCAAGAACAGCTTCTTCCCTGCTAACCAACTCAAGAACAGCTTCTTCCCTGCTAACCAACTCAAGAACAGCTTCTTTCCTGCTGCTGTCAGACTTTTGAATGGACCTACCTTGCATTAAGTTGATCTTTCTCTGCACCCTAGCTATGACTGTAACACTGCATTCTGCACTCTCTCATTTCCTTCTCTATGAATGGTATGCTTTGTCTGTATAGTGCGCAAGAAACAATACTTTTCACTGTATACTAATACATGTGACAATAATAAATCAAATCAAATCAAATCAAATCAAATAGCATGGCCAATCCACCTAACCTGCACATCTTTGGACTGTGGGAGGAAACCCCCGCAGTCATGGGAAGAACGTGCAGACTCCACACAGACAGTGACCCGAGCCAGGAATCGAACCCAGGTCCCTGGTGAGGCAGCATTGCTAACAACTGTGCCACTGTGCCGCCCCTATAATTACTCATTTTAGCCAAGTAGGTGTTCCTCCTTGAAGATGCTCTTTAAAACCTCTATGACAAAAGATTTGATCATCTGCCCTCCTACATCCTATTGTGCCTCGTGTCAAACAAGAGTTGGCAACCCGCTTTTTGCCCTGTTAAAAAGTGCCACTGGATTGTCTTATACCGCAGGGCATCCCACGTGGAGAGATTGCGACTGCCTGAAGTGCTGAAGGATGATTAACTTCACAGTTCGCCTCAGGATACAGATCTTAGATAAAAGGAATTTATTTTACTGACTCTTTTAATTGCCTTGCCCTGGGAGCCTGTCAGGGGCTTGCTTCAAGAGGACTGAGGCCTCACAGCTCCCCTTGATCTTCTGTCCCAGCTGATCGCTTTTGCTGGAGCTTTTGGAGGCAGCCTGTGTCCTTCAGATTGTCTCTGAGACATCAGGACCCTATCAATAAACCAGTTCATTGGGATTAACTCCAAACGTTGATACAGCTCTGGTTTAAAGGAATGCTGGAAAGTGCAGCATCTGAAGGGAGGGATTAAATTTAATGTCTCCGATTCCAATGCTGTCAGCTACTGTGTCTTTTGTACACTTTGTTGGGAATTTCCTTGTGGATTCTCCTGCTTTGACACTCTAGCCTTGCCGCAGGTTTGACAAAATACACATCTTTGCCACATTTACAGACTGGAAGCGGAGATTCCTAAAAAAGAATCCCCATTTCTCCTTTAATCCCTGCTTTCTAATATTTACAATTTGTTTTGACTTGTTTTTTTACCATTACTCCTTTAAAAGCACTCACTGAGAAGTTTAAAGTTTATTTTAGTTGTGTCACAAGTAGGCTTACATTCACACTGCAATGAATTTACTGTGAAAATCCCCCAGTCGCCACACTCCGGCGCCTGTTTGGGTACACTGAAGGAGAATTTAGCATGGCCAGTGCACCTAACCAGCACAGACTGTGGGAGGAAACTGGAGCACCCGGAGGAAACCCATGCAGACACGGGGAGAACGTGCAGACTCCACACAGATAGTCAGCCGAGCTGGGGATTGAACCCGGGTCCCTGGCGCTGTGAGGCAGCAGTGCTAACCACTGTGCCACCGTGCCCAAGGAGAAGTTTCCAACATCATGAGTTAACATAAGAAATAAACTAGTAGAGGTGGTTAGCATCGCTGCCTTACAGCACCAGGAGACCGGGTTCGATTCCGGCCTAGGGCGACTGTCTGTGTGGAGTTTGCATGTTCTCCCCGTGTCAGCATGGGTTCCCTCCAGGTGCCCCGGCTTCCTTCCACAGTCCAAAGATATGCACGTTAGGTGGATTGGCCACGCTCAGTGTCAGGGGGATTAGCTGGGTAAATACGTGGGGTTATGGGGGTAGGGCCTGGGTGGGATTGTTGTCGGTGCTGGCTCGATGGGCCAAATGGCCTCCAAACATACTGTGGGGATTCTATGATTCAGCCCTTCCACCTGCTGTATCATTCAATAAGATCATTGATCTTATTGAATGCTACCGTGCCGCCCAATGATAAGGTCATTGGGCGGCACGGTAGCACAGTGGTTAGCACTGCTGCTTCACAGCTCCAGGGACCCGGGTTCGATTCCCGGCTTGGGTCACTGTCTGTGTGGAGTTTGCACATTCTCCTCGTGTCTGTGTGGGTTTCCTCCGGGTGCTCCAGTTTCCTCCCACAGTCCAAAGATGTGCGGGTTACGTTGATTGGCCATGCTAAAATTGCCCATTCGTGTCCTGAGATGTGTAGGTTAGAGGGATTAGTGGGTAAAATATGTTGGGATATAACATAAGAACATAAGAAATAGGAGCAGGAGTAGGCCATCTAGCCCCTCGAGCCTGCCCCGCCATTCAATAAGATCATGGTTGATCTGACGTGGATCAGTACCACTTACCCGCCTGATCCCCATAACCCTTAATTCCCTTACCGCTCAGGAATCCATCCATCCGCGCTTTAAACATATTCAGCGAGGTAGCCTCCACCACCTCAGTGGGCAGAGAATTCCAGAGATTCACCACCCTCTGGGAGAAGAAGTTCCTCCTCAACTTTGTCTTAAACCGACCCCCCTTTATTTTGAGGCTGTGTCCTCTAGTTTTAACTTCCTTACTAAGTGGAAAGAATCTCTCCGCCTCCACCCTATCCAGCCTCCGCATTATCTTATAGGTCTCCATAAGTTCCCCCCTCATCCTTCTAAACTCCAACGAGTACAAACCCAATCTCCTCAGCCTCTCCTCATAATCCAAACCCCTCATCTCCGGTATCAACCTGGTGAACCTTCTCTGCACTCCCTCCAATGCCAATATATCCTTCCTCATATAAGGGGACCAATACTGCACACAGTATTCCAGCTGCGGCCTCACCAATGCCCTGTACAGGTGCATCAAGACATCCCTGCTTTTATATTCTATCCCCCTCGCAATATAGGCCAACATCCCATTTGCCTTCTTGATCACCTGTTGTACCTGCAGACTGGGCTTTTGCGTCTCATGCACAAGGACCCCCAGGTCCCTTTGCACGGTAGCATGTTTTAATTTGTTTCCATTGAGATAGTAATCCCATTTGTTATTATTTCCTCCAAAGTGTATAACCTCGCATTTATCAACGTTATACTCCATTTGCCATATCCTCGCCCACTCACTCAGCCTGTCCAAATCTCTCTGCAGATCTTTTCCGTCCTCCACACGATTCACTTTTCCACTTATTTTTGTGTCGTCTGCAAACTTCGTTACCCTACACTCCGTCCCCTCCTCCAGATCATCTATATAAATGGTAAACAGTTGCGGCCCGAGTACCGATCCCTGCGGCACGCCACTAGTTACCTTCCTCCAACCGGAAAAACACCCATTTATTCCGACTCTTTGCTTCCTGTCGGATAGCCAGTCCCCAATCCACTTTAACACACTACCCCCAACTCCGTGTGCCCTAATCTTCTTCAGCAGCCTTTTATGGGGCACCTTATCAAACGCCTTTTGGAAATCCAAAAACACCGCATCCACCGGTTCTCCTCCATCAACCGCCCTCGTCACATCTTCATAAAAATCCAACATGTTCGTCAAGCACGACTTTCCCCTCATGAATCCATGCAGATATGGGGGTAGGGCCTGGGTGGGATTGTGGTCGGTGCAGACCCGATGGGCCGAATGGCCTCTTTCTGTACTGTAGGGTTTCTATGATGATTTCTATGATCATGCATGGGATTTTTTGGCCACTCCTGCCTGTGGGGTCTTCCAGTCCCACTGATAGTGAACCCCCATTGCAGGTTCGTGTTAGTTGAGGGTGTGAACAATGGGAAACCTCATTGACATTGCTGGGGTTGTTTCTGCCACTGCAGATCAAGACAAAGGGTCACCCTGACTCAAAATGTCTCAGGAATAGGATGGATACACATTTGGAACGGAATGGTCTTGTCAGTGATAGGCAGCATGGTTTTGTACGAGGGAGGTCATGTCTCACCAATTTAATTGAGTTTTTCGAGGAGGCGACAAAAAATGATTGACAATGGAAGGGCTGTGGATGTTGTCTACGTGGACTTTAGTAAAGTATTTGACAAGGTCCCTCATGGCAGGCTGGTGCAAAACATTATATCTCATGAGATCAGGGGTGAACTAGCTAGATGGATTCAGAACTGGCTTGGCCATAGAAGACAGAGGGTAGCAGTGGAAGGGTGTTTTTCTGAATGGAGGTCTGTAACTAGTGGTGTTCTGCAGGGATCAGTGCTGGGACCTCTGTTGTTTGTGATATATATATAAATGACATGGAAGAAAATGTAGTTGGTCTGATTAGCAAGTTTGCGGATGATACGAAGATTGGCGGAGTTGCGGATTGTGATGAAGATTGTCAGAGAATACAGCAGGATATGGATAGGCTGGAAAATTGGGCAGAGAAATGGCAGTTGGAATTTAATCCGGACAAATGCGAGGTGATGCATTTTGGTAGATTCAATTCAGGTGGGAGCTATAAAATAAATGGCAGAACCATCAGGAGCATGGACACACACAGAGATCTGGGCGTTCAGGTCCACGGATCCTTAAAAGTGGCAGCACAGGTGGAAAAGGTGGTGAAGAAAGCATATGGCACGCTTGCCTTCATCGGATGGAGCATCGAGTATAAAAGTTGGCAAATTATGTTACAGTTATATAAAACATTGGTTCGGCCACATTTGGAACACTGTGTCCAATTCTGGTCACCGCACCACCAGAAGGACGTGGAGGCTTTGGAGAGAGTGCAGAAAAGGTTTACCAGGATGTTGCCTGGTGTGGAGGGTATTAGCTATGAGGAGAGATTGAATAAACTGGGATTGTTCTCCCTGGAAAGACAGAGGCTGAGGGGTGACCTGATAGAAGTTTATAAAATTATGAGGGGTATGGATAGGGTGAACAGTTGGAAACTTTTTCCCAGGACAGAAATGACAATTACAAGTGGGCACAAGTTCAAGATAAGGGGGGAAATGTTCATTGGAGATGTGTGGGGGAAGCTTTTTACAGAGGGAGGTGGGGGCCTGGAATGCACTGCCAAGTGAGGTGGTTGAGGCAGTTACGTTAGCCACATTTAAGACATCTTGATCGGCATATGAACAAATGGGGAGTAGAGATATATAAGTGGTTGGTTTAGATAGGCAAATGTGATCAGCGCAGGCTTGGATGGCCGAAGGCTCTGTTCCTGTGCTACACTGTTCTTTGTTCTATGTTCTCTCTCCACAGATGCCTTCAGACTGCTGAGATTTTCCAGCATTTTCTGCTTCTGTTACTGCAGATCACGTCATGGATTGGCCGTGCTAAATTGCCCCTTAGTGTCAGGAGGATTAGCTAGAGTAAATGCATGGGGTTACGGGGATAGAGCCTGGGTGGGATTGTGGTTCGTGCAGTTTCGATGGGCTGAATGGCCTCCTTCTGCACTGTAAGATTCTATGATTCAATGAACAAACACGTGTAGAATTGAAGTAACAGCCTGATCAAACTAACCAGCAACTACAAACTGCAAAGTGGGTGATAGTCTCTTTCAGTAGCACGAGTGGGGTTCATTCCTGTTACCGAGTATGTGTTAGCTGTGAAGTTAAGAGAGGGTATTCATTGAGAGCAGTGAACTCCACAATGACAACACCTCAAATGGGCATCACATTCTGCTGGCTCTGCGTATTCCTGACAGACATTCACTGTTTGCATGTTAAAGCTCTCAGTGATATGGTGCCCAGTGTGATTTATCCCACACATATGCACGATTTACCATGCTACTTTGGAGCTCTCGCACATTCATAGTACCCAGAAAATGGTTACTAAATGATCCCAATATCTTGCCACGGTATCTCTACATTTATTCGACCAAACCCTATTGCTGGCACCTCTCACTCCTGGTAACAGCACGTTCTTTTCAGTAGACATCCAGTAGCTCTTCTATCTGCTGTAAGAAATTCAATTATTGCTGACTTTTTCAGCTGGCTGTGTCACAAACAGCGAAAGATCGCCCTTCGTTGCCCTCTGTGATGTTGCTGAGCTGTGAGAGGCTGTAAATGGCTTAACGTTAAACATAGGCTTGCCTCTTTTTTTAAATTCATTCGTGGGACATGGGCGTCGCTGCCTGGCTAGCATTTATTGATTTGATTTGATTTGATTTATTATTGTCACATGTATTAACATACAGTGAAAAGTATTGTTTCTTGTGCGCTATACAGAAAAAGCATACTGTTCATAGAGAAGGAAAGGAGAGAGTGCGGAATGTAGTGTTACAGTCATAGCTAGGGTGTAGAGAAAGATCAACTTAATGCAAGGTAAGTCCATTCAAAAGTCTGACAGCAGCAGGGAAGAAGCTGTTCTTGAGTCGGCTGGTACGTGACCTCAGACTTTTGTATATTTTTCCCGACAGAGGAAGGTGGAAGAGAGAATGTCCGGGTTGCGTGGGGTCCTTAACTATGCTGGCTGCTTTTCCGAGGCAGCGGGAAGTGTAGACAGAATCAATGTCCATCCCTAATTGCCCTTGAGAAGGTGGTGGTGAGCTGCCTTCTTGAATTGCTGCAGTCCATGTGCTGTGGGTTGACCCACAATGCTGTTAGGGAGGGAATTCCAGGATTTTGATGCAGTGACAGTGAAGGAACGGCGATATATTTCCAAGTCAAGATGGTGAGTGTCTAGGAGGGGAACTTGCAGGTGGTGGTGTTCCCATATATCTTCTGCCCTTGTCCTTCTAGATGGAAGTGGCGGTGGGTTTGGAAGGTGCTGTCTAAGGATCTTTGGTGAATTGCTGCAGTGCATCTTGTAGAGAGTTGACACAGTTAATATCATGGATGAGTTAATTTCTCGACACATTGTCAAGACTTTGGGCTGGATTTTCATTACTGAGGTGGGCAACTCCTGTTGGGAAATCTCCTGATGCTTCAGGTTAAAGGGCTGCATTAGACCCAGTTTTGATCCAGGGAGGCAGGAGCAGGATTGAGGTGGGATTGCCAATCCTGGGAGCAGACACGTGGCAGCCATAGTGGGCATGGGTATGTGCCAATGCAGGCTGCTTAGAAGGCCCATCTCGCTTCTCTGGGTTTTCATCACAGTTTTTTAGAAACTGTTGGATCTTATAGCCCTCACTTACTTACTCCCTATGCCACCCCCATGCCAATCCATACCCCACAACCAACCCATGCTCCCTCACAATCTTCCCATGCCACTTCCATAGCCTCTTACCCAGTGTCCATCATGTGCAGATCTTAGGAGCCATGTGGAGGTGAAAAGAAAATTTCTGACAATATATTATAGCTGTAACTTAGTCAAACACTCCTATTCATGAAACCTATTTGAAGCTTTTAAATTTCCTCAAGTGTTTAATCTATTATAAGAACAAACTTCTATCCAGACCCTACATCAAAGGCAGCTCATCAAAGTGTGAGCACAAACCCCCTGCTGAGATAATTGTAGCTTTTGAAAAGTAATCGAGCATTTGTAATGACTTGGTATTAGCCCTTGGGGAAATGTCATAAAGAACTGTATTGAAATTATATGACCAATGTTTTATTCCATTCTGCACATCAATTAAATCAGTCCAGCAGACGATTTTTCATGTTTAAAGAATGGAGGATTTAAAAATCTTCAGATCATGATATTAAACAGACCTTATAATCATTCAAAAGTGTTTACATATATTGCATAAATTCATGGTTCTCACACTGCATGTTAAGACCCTTGGACCAGCCAAAATGGGGTCAGTTTGAAATCTTCACTCGGTACAAATGCAGCTGCTGAGTCTTGGATTCCCTTCTCTGTGAGTCATGGAAGTCCCCTGCCAACAAAAAACGCCGGCATCTCCACATCAACAAAAAATGGATCAGTCGGAAATGTCCATGGAGTCTGGCCGGTTTTGTGAAAACCCAACCTCTTCTCTGCTTATTTGTAAGCATTGACATTCAATGACATATTTTTGCGGGAGCCAACTGTAATGATATTAGCTCCCTTCCCTCTAGGAAGTGGCCCCCTGTTGCATCCACTGCTAGTTAATTTACTCTTCATGCTGTAGCCCTCTCTCAGCGCAATGGAAACACAGTTGGAACTGAACAAACCCCACACATACGAACACCTTTGTCCAGCATGAATCGGCATAGTGGCACAGTGGCACAGTGGTTAGCACTGCTGCCTGACAGCGCCAGGGACCCAGGTTCGATTCCTTGCTTGCGTCACTGTCTGTGTGGAGTTTGCATGTTCTCCCTGTGTCTGCGTGGGTTTCCTCTGGGTGCTCCGGTTTCCTCCCACAGCCTGAAAGACGTGCTGGTTAAGTGCATTTACCCGAACAGGTGCCAGAGTGTGGTGACAAGGGAAATTTCATAGTAAATTCATTGTAATGTAAGCCTTACTTGTGACTAATAGATAAAATAAAGAAATATTAAATTCAACCCACTAGGGGATTTTTGCAGTAACTTCGTTGCAGTATTAATGCAAGCCTACTTGTGACAATAATAAATAAATTTAAACTTAAATCTGTGTCTCATGGAGGATTTCATAAAGACTTATAAAATTCTAACAGGACTCGACAAGGTAGGTGCAGGGAAGATGTTCCCGATGGTGGGGGAGTCCAGAACCAGGGGTCACAGTCTGAGGATTCGGGGTAGACCATTTAGGACGGAGATGAGGAGACATTTCTTCACCCAAAGAGTGGTGAGCCTGTGGAATTCATGACCACAGGAAGTAGTTGATGCCAAAACATTGAATGTATTCACTTGGGATGGATGGGATCAAAGGTTATGGGGAGGAAGCAAGATTAGGCTAAAAGCAAATTACTGTGGATGCTGGAACCTGAAACCAAAAAAAAAATACAGGAAAATCTCAGCAGCATCTGTGAGGAGAGAAAAGAGCTGACGTTAGGCTATTGAGTTGGACGATCAGCCATGATCGTGATGAATGGCAGAGAAGGCTTGAAGGGCCAAATGGCCTTCTCCTGCTTTGATTTTCTATGTTTCTCTGTCTTACCCCTAATGTTTGCCAACACAAATATGAACCCCTTAAAATTACCTTTACTTTCCTAACTCAAGGGAAAGGGGGAGATGAGAGAGAAAGGACAAAAGAGAAGCTGTACGGTAGGGTGGAAGTCAGGTGAAATTAGGTGAAAATACGATGATGGTGCAAGGCAAAAAGAGGATGATAATGCAACGAGATGCAAAAATAGAACCGAGAGGCTGAGTACATGATAAAAGTAAAATCGCTACCGGCATTTGCTGCCTGAACAACACAGACTAATTGTGATCTGAAATTATTGAACCCAGTAATAAGTCCTTTTGCCTTTCACCATCACTGCTTTAGTTATTTAACCATTCCTGCATTTACATCCGATGACATTCTCTTTTGTTCGTTCTACCTGTCTTTCCCCCTCCCCCCCCCCGCCCCCCGACCTCACCTTCCCTTGTCCTGTACTTGTTTTAAACCTGTTACATTTTCCAGTTCTGATGGAAGGTGGTTGACCTGAAACGTTAACTCTGTTTCCCTCTCCGCAGCTGCTGCCAGACCTGCTGGTTTCTCCAGCATCTCCTGTTCCAGTTCAAATTGGACTGCGATCACAGAACCGCAGGACATTTGTACAAAATTACCAAGTGTCAGGCAAGACCAAGTCTGAGAAGATGTTCTATTTCTCCATCCCCCCATGGAGTGGTGGATTTATAGAACAGACGTCTGGTCAAAGCATTTCATGGTGCGTCAATTAACCTTGAAAGAGGTCACGTAGTAAAGACACTGTACCAGTGGTGTTCCGACAACATAAGTGGAAGGTTGGTTCACATTTGCAGCATCTCAGTTCATATTCCAGAAGGACATTTAAAGTGCTTCACATGCTATGGATTGCTTTAGTGTAATCACTGTTATTTAGACAAATTGGGAAGTGATTGTCAGCATAGTAGGATCCCACAAACAGCAATTGTTGTTATACTATTAGAGTTATCTGACAAAGCAATGCTATCAGAAAAAATCATACCAGAGGGAACCAGGTGGCACATTGGTTAGCACTGCTGCCTCACAGCACCGGGGACCTGGCTTCGATTCCAGTATCGTTACTGCAGCAGCACAATTGCTTCTAATGGATAGCATGTTGGTTTTAGTCTGAACTAATGCTGTTCGGCTGCTTTCCCCTGGGATCTTGCAGAGTGGGGCTTGATTGTGATGATTGGCAGGTATGGCCATGCAACGGGGAAGCTGGGCTTACACAGAATATTGAAGCTTAGATGTTGCTTTTGGAGTTGAGAGAGAGAAGTGTCTCTCTTTTTCCCCCCTCTGTCATTGGAGACAGGAATCTGCCAGCAGATAAGTTTCTTACTTGGAGATTTTGCTGTATGAGAGTTTTATTTATTAATTTTTTGGTCACAAGTAGGCTTACATTAACACTGCAATGAAGTTACTGTGAAAATCCCCTGGTTGCCACACTCCGGCACCTGTTCTCATCCCCATTCTCCTGCCTTTTCCCCATAACCCCTGATCCCCTTATCAATCAAGAACCTATCTATCTCTGTCTTAAAGACACTCAATGACCTGGCCTCCACAGCCTTCTGTGGCAAAGGGTTCCACAGATTCACCACTCTCTGTCTGAAGAAATTCCTCCTCAGCTCTGTTGTTAAAGATCATCCCTTTAGCCTGAGGGTGTGCCCTCTGGTTCTAGTTTTTCCTACTAGTGGAAACATCATCTCCACGTCCACTCTATCCAGGCCTTGCAGTATCCTGTAAGTTTCAATAAGATCTCCCCTCATCCTTCTAAACTCCAACGAGTACAGACCCAGAGTCCTCAACCATTCCTCATACGACAAGCTCTTCATCCCAGGGATCATTCTTTTGAACCTCCTTTGGACCCTTTCCAAGGCCAGCACATCCTTCCTTAGATATGGGATTCAAAACTGCTCACAATACTCCAAATGGGGCCTGACCAGATCCTCATACAACCTCAGAAGTATATCCCTGCCCTACATTCTAGTCCTCAGGACATGAATGCTAACATTGCATTTGCCTTTCTAACTGCTGACTGAACCTGCACGTTAACCTTAAGAGAATCTTGAACAAGGACTCCCAAGTCCCCTTGTGTTTCTGATTTCCTAAACATTTTCCCATTTAGTAAATAGTCTATGCCTCCATCCCTCCTTCCAAAGTGCATAACCTCACACTTTTCCACATTGTATTCCATCTGCCACTTCTTTGCCCACTCTCCTAACCTGTCCAAGTCCTTCTGCTTCCTCAATACTACCTGTCCCTCTACATATCTTTGGATACAAAAGTCTGAAACCATGTCCCAACCGACTCAAGATCAGCTTCTTCCCTGCTGCCATCAGACTTTTGAATGGACCTACCTCGCACTAAGTTGATCTTTCTCTACACCCTAAGTATGACTGTAATACTACATTGTGCACTCTCTCCTTTCCTTCTCTCCTATGTACTCTATGAAGGGTATGCTTTGTCTGTATAGTGGGCAAGAAATAATACTTTTCTCTGTACACTAATACATGTAAGTAACAACAACAAATCAAATCAAAATCAAATCAACATTTAGAAAAAGAATAAAAACCTCAATTTTTATAGTTATTACATTCTTCGGAACGATCTTATCCACTTCAGACAAATAATCAGTCTAGGCAGGGTTGCTGCCGAGTTTTTTTTATTCATTCTTGGGACATGGGTGTCGCTGGCCGGCCAGCATTTATTGCCCATCCCTGGTTGCCCTTGGAGGGCAATTAGGAGTCACCCACTTTGCTGTGGCTCTGGAGTCACATCTAGGCCAGACCAGGTAAGGACAGCAGATTTCCTTCCCGAAAGGACATTAGTGAACCAGATGGGTTTTTCCGACAATTGACAATGGTTTCATGGTCATCAGTAGATTCTTAATTCTAGATTTTTTTTATTGAATTCAAATTCCACCACCTGCCGTGGCGGGATTTGAACCCCGGTCCCCAGAACATTAGCTGAGTTTCTGGGTTAATAGTCCATTGCCTCCCCCTGTACTCTGTATTTCTGGCCATTTCTTTCAAGCCTCATTTCTGCAGAAACATGGAACGTACCATTAAGTCTCAGGCATCCTTTTACCAAGTTCATAGGGCGGCACGGTGGCACAGTGGTTAGCACTGCTGCCTCACAGTGCCAGGGATCCGGATTCAATTCCCGGCTTGGTCACTGTCTGTGTGGAGTCGGCACATTCTCCCCGTGTTTGCATGGATTTCCTTTGGGTGCTCTGGTTTCTTCCCACAGTCTGAAAGATGTGCTGGTTAGGTGCATTGCCCATGCTAAATTCTCCCTCAGTGTACCCAAACAGGTGCCAGAATGTGGAGATTAGGGGATTTTCACAGTAACTTCATTGCAGTGTTAAGGTAAGCACACTTGTGACACTAATATAGGAACTTTAAACTTTATTTACAAACCTATCTCCACTCCTAAGAGTGTTTCAGACACAAAGTCAGAATCCAGAGTGCCTGGAGACCTGACACTCCTCAATATATATACAGGTGAGGTTCCCTGATTAGGCAGGCAATCACTACCCTTCAGTTTTCTATACCCAAGGGAATATAAGACAAGTTTATACTACCTAGGCGGCACGGCAGCACAGTGGTTAGCACTGCTGCCTCACAGCGCCAGGGACCCGGATTCGATTGCTGACTTGGGTCACTGTCTGTGCGGAGTCTGCATGTTCTCCTCGGATTTGCGTGGGTTTCCTTTGGGTACTCTGGTTTCTTCCCACAGTCTGAAAGATGTGCTGGCTAGATGTATTGGCCATGCTAAATTCTCCCTCAGTGTACCCAAACAGGCGCCAGAGTGTGACGACTAGGGGATTTTCACAGTAACTTCATTGCGGTGTTAATGTAAGCCTACTTGTGACACTATTAAATAAACTTTCAATCTACTCTGAGCAGACCCCTCAGGAAGTCACAAGTTGCCTTTCAACCAATGAAGTGCTAATTTATACATTTTGGATTCCTTGCCTAATCTCTACCCACATTGATCGAGGAATTTCCTGATGCCCACTGTCATCTAAACAATTTCTGTTCTTCTAGATTCATTATGAAACCCAGCTTACCTTAACCTTGAGCTCAGAGTTGGGAGCTCCCAAGTCCCGAATGCCCATGGACTTTCCATACATATGTAAATGGGCAGCAGGATGTGCAGTTTTGTCTCTTTATGTACTTCGGGCCCAGGGCGGGCATGGGAAAATAAAGAAGAGTGGCTGGATATGGTGTGCCACAGCCAGCAAGTGTCCCAGAGAGAGGGACAGGGGAGGGCTACAGCGAGAGTTCCCAAACAGGGGAGAGGGGACAGGGATCTGTCCCAAAATGAAGATTTTTTTCATTCATTCGTGGGACCTGGGCTTCGCTGGCTAGGCCAGCATTTATTGTCCATCCATTGTTGCCCTTGAGAAGGCGGTGGTGAGCTGCCTTCTTGAAATACTGATACAACTGAGTGGCTCGCCAGGCCATTTCAGAGGGTAGTTGAGAGTCAACCACATTGCTGTGGCTCTGGAGTCACATGTAGACCAGACCAGGTGAGGACGGCATATTCCCTTTCCTAAAGGGCTTTAGTGAACCAGATAGGTTTTTCTGACCATCGACAATGCTTTCATGATCATCAGTTGGTTCTCAATTCTAGATTTTTTTTAACTGAATTCGAATTCCACCATCTGCCATAGAAACACAGAGGGACCTAGGTGTGCAAGTCCACAAATCCTTGAAGGTGGCAACACAGGTGGAGAAGGTGGTGAAGAAGGCATATGGTATGCTTGCCTTTATAGGACGGGATATAGAGTATAAAAGCTGGAGTCTGATGATACAGCTGTATAGAATGCTGGTTAGGCCACATTTGGAGTACTGCGTCCAGTTCTGGTCACCGCACTACCAGAAGGACGTGGAGGTGTTAGAGAGAGTGCAGAGAAGGTTTACCAGGATGTTGCCTGGTATGGAGGGTCTTAGCTATGAGGAGAGATTGGGTAAACTGGGGTTGTTCTCCCTGGAAAGACGGAGAATGAGGGGATATCTAATAGAGGTGTACAAGATTATGAAGGGGATAGATAGGGTGAACGGTGGGAAGCTTTTTCCCAGATCAGAAGTGACGTTCACGAGGGGTCACGGGCTCAAGGTGAGAGGGGCGAAGTATAACTCAGATATCAGAGGGATATTTTTTACACAGAGGGTGGTGGGGGCCTGGAATGCGCTGCCAAGTAGGGTGGTGGAGGCAGGCACGCTGACATCGTTTAAGACATACCTGGATAGTCACATGAGCAGCCTGGGAATGGAGGGATACAAACGATTGGTCTAGTTGGACCAAGGAGCGGCACAGGCTTGGAGGGCCGAAGTGCCTGTTTCCTGTGCTGTACTGTTCTTTGTTCTTTGTTCTTTGTGAGATTCGAACTAGGCTCCACAGAAAATTAGCTGAGTTTCTGGATTAATAGTCTGGCGATAACACCACTAGGCCATCGCCTTCCCAATATCCCATGTAATCCTTCTCCAGGGCAGTCTCCAGAATAGCGCTGGGTGTTGGAAATAAGGGCTGGGGAGACTTTCCAGCTCCAGCCTTAGTGGGACCCATCATGGGGGATGCGACGAATCAACCATTGACTTTCGGCAGGACTGGACAACACTGGCAGCAGGCGGGGCTGGAGAATCCCACCTGAGGGGTTATTTCTTTCATATCCAACTGCCCACTCCGATTGTACATGGTCATTTTCACAGTCCAAATGGTCTCTGTGTCATTCTGAAACAGTTGATTGCCAAGCTAGGTGTTTGATACTGTTGTTTTCTTCAATCGATCTCAAGCCTCCAGTCCTTCTTGTCTTTTCCGAGAAGCAGTTAGAAATAAAGGAAAAAAAGGCAACTGTGCTCACTCTTCATATAAAATAACACACATTGAAGAAAAGACCAACTTTTTCAGAAGAGGCACATAAAATAGACATCGATCGTTTTACTGGCTTGGAATATTCTTTCATGAACATCTTCCTGGCAGGACATTGCAGGAGCTGAAAAGAATTTTGCTGAAATATTTATTTCTTGTGGCTAGTTTCAGCAAGAAATCTATCTATAAATCTTTTGGCTGTGATTATTCTGAAAATGCAGTGTAAATAAAAGAACTCTGTCTTACTCTGCCTCCTTGTCACTTAAACTGCATTATAAAAGAAATAGTTGTTTCATTGTCTTTCCCAGTAATAGGATCTTGTCCACTACAAATGGACCTAGCCTGTAAAGTGTCGTGCAATGCAAAGGGTATAGGAACTTCAAAAATTTTTATAAGAGCCTTCTAAGTCCAACTGGCTACTTCACCTTTTCAGAAAGGATTTTCCGCTGTTCCCTCTCAAGTCATTTTCTGCTCACGGGGGCATTGACATGTGGGGCAGCTTTCATGTCGAGCAGAAACACTGGCATGGCACCAGAGGGGCTCGATGACCTGTTTCTGTGCCAATACCTCAGCTGCCCACTTCACCCCATCCCACCCGACTTACGGTGAAGCTGGTTCAATCTGGCAGTGGAGCGGAAAAGTGGATGAGGCATGAATCGGGTGCCTAACAAGTCAGGTTAAAATTGAGACTATAACATATACTACACCTCCCCCTAAGTCTTTGATCAACATATTTGCAATGCAATCAGGTTTACCCAAAATAGTTACGTTATTCCAACTATCCATTCTCCCCGCACTGCAGCTCTCTGACATAGAATGGGTTACTTAGGACTGGGTACAGTACCATCAAGGGTGGTATGGTGGCACAGTGGTTAGCGCTGCTGCCTCACAGCTCCAGGGACCCGGGTTCAATTCCAGCCTTGGGTGACTGACTGTGTGGAGTTTGCATGTTCTCCCCGTGTCTGCATGGGTTTTCCCTGGATGCTCTGGTTTCCTCCCACACTCCAAAGATGTGCAGGTTAGGTGGGTTGGCCATGTTAAATTGCCCCTTAGTGTCAGGGGGATTGGTGGAGTAAATACTCGGGGTGACGGGGAATAGGGCCTGGCTGGGATTGTTGTCGGTGCAGGCTTGATGGGCCAAATGGCCTCCTTCTGCACTGTAGGGATTCTATGAACAGAGTCTAGAGGGCAATCTTGTACTGGGCAGAGATGTGCGTAGAGGCAAGCATGGAGAAAGCTCCTAGCATAGACGATGCATGTGTCCTGGGATGAGTAATTCATAATAATTTGCTGTTAAACTATACAAGACTCAAAACCTCTCCATGACACCTACTGGACGACACACAACATCGTACAACTTGGTGACAGTGACTGGAAAAATCCGGAATCTCACAGAAGCTGGAGAAGGGATTCAAAATCTGAAGGATTGAAAAAGCAGAATCCTGAGCTGATGGTAAGCAGCAGAAATGAAGGTGAAGAAGGAGATCACCAGAGAATAGCTCCAAAGTAGGATGGAAGCAGAAGGCAAAGATAAAACTCCATGCTGCAGGATGAAACAACACAGAATCCCATGGAAACTCAGCTTCAATACTGAAAAGAATGGAGAGTCAGAATGCCCAGGAGGTGTGCGCTGGAAGTACCTAAGTTCTTGGCCCGAAAGAGTTTGTTAAAAAGTCAGTATTGCTATTATAAAATGCATGGTGAACTGCCCAAGTCCCAAGTTGGCCCACGTCCTGGGAACTATTTTTAAAAAAATGTACAATATTCACAGAAACACAGAAACATAGAAAATAGGAGCAGGAGGAGGTCATTTGGCCCTTCGAGCCTGCTCCACCATTCATTACGATCATGGCTGATCGTCCAACTCAATAGCCTAATCCTGCTTTCTCCCCATAATCTTTGATCCCATTCGCCCCAAGTGCTATATCCAGCCGCCTCTTGAATACATTCAATATTTTGACATCAACTACTTCCTGTGGTAATGAATTCCACAGGCTCACCACTCTTTGGGTGAAGAAATTTCTCCTTATCTCCATCCTAAATAGTCTACCCTGAATCCTCAGACTGTGACCCCTGGTTCTGGACTCCCCCACCATCGGGAACATCCTCCCTGCATCTGCCCTGTCTAGTCCTGTTAGAATTTTAAAAGTCTCTATGAGATCCCCCTCATTCGACTGAACTCCAGCGAAAAAAACCTAGTCAATCTCTCCTCATCCATTCTCATTCTGGAGAACTGGATAGTCTTGTCAGAGATTTGATTTGATTTATTATTGTCACATGTATTAGCATACAATGAAAAGTATTGTTTCTTGCATGCTATACAGACAAAGCATACCGTTCATAGAGAAGGAAACGAGCGAGTGCAGAATGTAGTGTTACAGTCATAGCTAGGGTGTCGAAGAAGATCAACTTAATACAAGGTAAGTCCATTCAAAAGTCTGACAGCAGCAGGGAAGAAGCTGTTCTTGAGTCGGTTGGCATGTGACCTGACTTTTGTATCTTTTTCCCGATGGAAGAAGGTGGAAGAGAGAATGTCCGGGGTGTGCGTGGGGTCCTTAATTATACTGGCTGCTTTGCCGAGACAGCGGGAAGTGTAGACAGAGTCAATGCATGGGAGGCTGGTTTGGGTGATGGATTGGGCTACATTCATGACCTTTTGTAGTTTCTTGCGGTCTTGGGCAGAGCAGGAGCCATTCCAAACTGTGATACAATCAGAAAGAATGCTTTCTATGGTGCATCTGTAAAAGTTGGTGAAAGTTGTAGCTGACATGCTGACATTCCCAAAGATGGAGTGCTTGGGTGGGATTTTCCAGCCGCAAGCATCCCAACACAGAAAACTCCCACCCAGGCCCAACGGACCTTTAAATGTTCCATCGAGTTTTCTGCTCCGTCGCTTTGATTCCCGCACCTTGTGGGATGGGAAATTTCCAGCCCTTGTTTCTGCTTTTTTTTCTTATGAAATGTATTTTATTTCTTTAATAGGTGTCATCTATATATCCTTCTTCCCCCCCCCCCCCCCCCCCCGCCAATTAATTTGTTGTGGCAATGCACTCTCATTTCATAATGAAGCAGCTAAAAATGGATTAGGTCAAACTGAGTGCAACATTTCCTTCAGTGGTGTTTTAATTAAAAACAGCAACTGCTAGGACAAAGCTCCCTGCTCAAAATTATGGAAAAATATATTGATTCAAGCGAGAAACATGGGGGATCGAACAATCTTGCTCATCTTCCTTTTTTAAAATGCTATTCACGCCATTGCAACTGAATTCACAGAAAATTCAGGAGTTCCGTCAATTGGGGTTAAAATTCCCACGGGCTGAAGGGATTGGTGACCTGTGGCAATTAAAAACCCAGTAGGAAATGAAAGACTTGCATTTATATTGCACGTTTCATGCCCGCCGGACGTCTCAAAATGTTTTTCAACCAATAAAGTCACTGCTGTAATGTCAGAAATGTCATGTCATGTGCCTGCAGCTCATTCTAATGTAAAGGTGTTTGGCAGAGCAAGGGCTAACATGAGGCTGGAGAATAGCATCGCTCACAGTATGCTGTGTCGAGTCACATGGTAAAGGACACTGGAGAGAGAACAGTCCAGTAACAGACCTCTGCAAGTAAGCAGCCTAACTGTGTGGAGCAGCACCATGTATGGTTCTCGTAGAAGAGAATCATAGAATCCCTGCAGTGCAAAAGGAGGCCATTTGGCCCAGCAAGCCTGCACCGACAATCCCACCCAAGCTCTATCCCTGTACCCCCACATATTTACCCTGCTAATTCCCCTAACACTAAGGGGTAATTTGCCACGTCCTAACCCGTACATCTTTGGACTGTGAGAGGAAGCTGGAGCACCCGGAGGAAACCCACGCAGACACGGGGAGAATGTGCAAACCCCATACAGAGTCACCCGAGGCCGGAATTGAACCCGGGTCTCTGACGCTGTGAGGCAGCAGTGCTAACCACTGTGCTGCCTCCTTCTGTGAATATTTAAGGACTAGCAATAAATGGTTAATGATTAGCTGTGCAAGTCTTAAGACCCCACCATTGAGGCATCACCGAGCACATTATTTGAACAGATAACACAGCAGTTAATTTGTGCTGAGTGAACTCACACAAACAATAATTATCAAACAACCTGTTTTTGTTTGTGATGTTGACTGCAGATAATTCTCAATCAGGACACCAGGCATGATTCCCCTGCCTTTTTTTGAAATATTGCCATGGGATCCTTTACATTTACCCGAACAGGCAGATGGGGCCTTAGCTCAGTGACACAAAAAGAGGCCATTTGGCCTATCGTGCCTGCCCAATCCGTCTATTCTAATCCCATTTTCCAGCACTTAGTTCCTTCACCTTGTATGTTATGGCATTTCAAATGTTCATCTAAATACTTCTTAAATGTTGTGAGGGTCCCCACCTCTACCACCCTTTCAGGCAGCGAGTTCCAGATCCCCATCATCCTCTGTGTGAAAAATATTTTCCTCACATCCCCATAAAATCACCTGCCCCTTACCTTAAATCTGGTCATTGACACCTCCACTAAGGAAAAGGTTCCTTCCTATCGGTACAGTGGCACAGTGGTTAGCACTGCTGCCTCACAGTGCCAGGGATCCGGGTTCAATTCCCGGCTTGGGTCGCTATCTGTGTGGAGTTTATACATTCTCCCCATGTCTGTGGGGGTTTTCTGCGGGTGCTCTGGTTTCCTCCCACACTCCAAAGATGTGTGGGTTTGGTTGATTGGCCATGTTAAATTGACCCTACTCTCAGGGGTATTAGCAAGGTAAATATGTGGGGTTACGGAAATAGGGCCTTGGTGGGATTGCGGTTGGTGCAGATTCAATGAGCTGAATGGCCTCCTTCTGGACTGTAGAGATTCTATGATTCTAGTGTCTACCCTACCTATGTCCCTCATGATTTTGTACACCTCAATCAGGTCCCTCTCAGCCTTCTCTTCTCTAAGAACAACAACCCCAAGCCAAACGAGCCTCTCCTCATAGCTGAAACGCTCCAGTCCAGGCAACATCCGGTGAATCTCCTCTGCACCCTCTCGAGTGCAATCACATCTGTCCTATAGTGTGGCAAGCAGAACGGCACGCGATAATCTAGCTGTGGCCTAACAAGTGTCAATGGGACTGGCAGTTCTTTTCTTTAGGCAGCAGATAACCCTGCCAATGACCTAATGTCTAAGATGTTCTTGAGTGGTTAAGCAATGTGAAGCAATATTCCCATAGACATATGTGTAGCCTAAAGCCTTGACTTTGGCTAATCTACTTCTCGCCTTCATAATGGACAAACAGAAGCTTTACCTATATGGATTGCTCAATAACTTGGCAAATGGGTGGCCAAAGAAAAAATGGATCGTTCAGAATCATGGTAATGTACTTTTGCAATTACGTTGAAAAAAATCATTTCTTCTGTAAAATGTTCAAGATACTTCCTCACATTACAAAGTGTTGAAATAAGAACTATTGTTTAATCATGTGGAAATGCGGAAACTTCTTTTAAAGTTTAAAGTTTATTTATTAATGTCACAAGTAGGCTTACATTAACAGTGCAACGAAGTTACTGCGGAAATCTCCTAGTTGCCACAATCCGGCGCCTGTTCGGGTACACTGAGGGAGAATTTAGCATGGCCAATGCACCTAACAAGCACATCTTTTGGTCTGTGGGAGGAAACTGGAGCACCGGAGGAAACCCACGCAGACACGGGGAGAACGTGCAGATTCCCCACAGACAGTGAGCCAAGCCGGGAATCGAACCCAGGTCCCTGGCGCTGTGAGATTGCAGTGCTAACCCCTGTGCCACCGTGCCACCCCACGGTGAGCCTTAACAGAGGTGATGACCTAACTTGTGAGCCTTTGGCTGCAGCCCTGAGTGGTTTAAATTAATCTTTCTTTCTCTTCCCGGATCTCTTTATGAAACAGTAAATTAAATGGGTGAAATTCAATTAACTTTGTTTGCAGATTAACACGAGCAATGTAAAGGCCTTTCCTCTGTTTAACATGGGTATAGACATTTCTTTATATTAGCTTGGGTGAAAAGCAAACCACACTTCAACTTAATGTTTCTTCACTGACAATTTTATGTCCAGTTACCAGCTTGCAATTTGTTATTGATAAGATCGATTCCAATTTTGAATCCCACTGTTTGGACAGTGAGTTAAGTCTTGGGTTTACTTCACACCATTTCCTTCAGTTTTGCCACCTTTCTCACTTGCAATTAAGAGCTGAATACTGGGGAAGATTTTCCGTGGGTGCTTTGTGTGGTTGTAATCATAAAGGCATAGGTGAAATGTTCCCTGTGCATGATGCAAAGACAAAAGCTCCTATCGACTTTAACATACCCTGGCTAATGGTGGTACAAGTACGGCAAATACTATTGGTGATATTATTGCATAAATGCTTATCAACATGCGAACACTTAATGCTTCTGTGTGACATTCCATTGTTCATGGTTCCAGCCCATTTAAAATAGAAAGGTTAGCATCTCTGTGAAAGTCACAGAGGAATGATTTATAAATACAATAAATATTCATTTGTTAACAATGCCTTTCGCAATTTTGAAGCAATAGGGACTATAATAATCGCATTGCCAGTGAGTGATTTAAATTTTATTTGTCGCACGTGGGCTTACATTAACACTGCAATGAAGCTACTGCGAAAATCCCCTAGTTGCCACACTCCGGTGCCTGTTCAGGTACAATAAGAAGTCTCACAACACCAGGTTAAAGTCCAACAGGTTTATCTGGTATCGCGAACTTTCGGAGCGCTGCTCCTTCATCAGGTGAGTGGAGAGTTGGGTTCACAAACACGGCATATGTAGTCAAAGACACAATTGCAAGATAATGGTTGGAATGCGAGTCTTTACAGCTACAGACAATGTGAGTGGAGAGAGGTTTAATCACAGGTTAAAGAGATGTGAATTGTCTCAAGCCAGGACAGTTAGTAGGGTTTTGCAAGCCGAGGCCAAGTGCATCACATCATGTTCAGGTACACTGAGGGAGAATTTAGCATGGCCAATGCACCCTAACCAGTATGTCTTTCGGACTGTTGAAAGAAACTGGAGCAAACCCATACAGGGGAACGTGTAGACTCTGCACAGACTGCGACCCAAGCCGGGAATTGAACCCAGGTCCCTGGCGCTGTGAGACAGCAGTGCTAACCACTGTGCCACCCTGTCGCCCTGCAGTTTTAGGTTTTATTTTAGATATGTGGCCTGGTTCAGCATTATAATTAAGCTTTATGCTCCTCATCATCCCAATGAAGTTACTGTGGAAATCTCCTAGTTGCCACTCCTGCTCGATATGTGGACAAATGGCAGGAAACCAATCAAGTACAAAAACCAACATTTTTGGTTCATGGGATGTGAGCTTCGCTGGCAAGGCCAGCATTTATTGGGGGGGTGGCACACACAAGCTGAAGGAAGATCACAAATAAACCACTTTGGACATGATTAAAGTGTAATTGATCTATATTTACAAAAGTATGATGTGTGTAACAATCATAGTGCACCCATGTAATCACTTGTGAATTCAGAACTTCTTCGTTACCCACCATTTCTTCCAAGTGTTCCCCTGGTATCCACAGTAGGAGTGGAAGCAGGCTGCTAACCAGTTGGCCCTGTTGACTTGAATGTCCTTAATGACCAGTCTCTGGAGGCCTGAGGCCTAGAGGGTCCCTGCTGTGGGGCAGCTACTCCCTCTGAGGTCACAAAGGGCGAGGTTGAAGGGATCAAAGGTAAAGAGGATTTTGAAGGGCCAGACACACTGAGATGGTCCTGAGTGGAAGACCTGGGGGTGTCAAAATGCCACTCCTCCCTCTGGTTGCCCGATGGTGCCTGACTGACACCTGGAGTGGAAGGGTTACGGGGAGGGAGGTCCTCTTGTCATGTAGCCACTGCAGAAACTCACCCATGGCTGCAGCGATGGAGTGCAGAATATGCTGGACCAGGTTCTCCATGGACACTTCCATCCTCCCCATGGAGACCTCCATGCTTGCACAGGTCAGCACCACTTCATCAGCCAGCGGGCAGGCAGTCTCCTCCACCTCGCATGCCACCCTTTGGTGGGCTTCTGACATCTCTGTCTCATTCACTCTCCCCCCCCCCCCCCCCCGACCCCCCAACCCCACCCGCTTCCCCCACCACCGTCTCTTGTTGCTCTTGGAAGGCTGATTTCAGAGGATTGTCACCAGGAGTAAACCCTTCCCTTCCCCAGCTGCCCTGCGAGTGCTGGTGAGCTTGGCTGACCCTGCTTCTCCTGCTGCAGAGATATGGCCACCAGCATCTGAGACCCTGCCTAAACTGGAAAAAATACCCACCAAGGTGCGTGTCCCTGGGTTGGTGGAGGGCGTGGGTTTCTGCTTTACTGGTAGAATGTAACTGGTGACAACTTTGTATTGGATGTAATGTGATCAATGGTAACATGTTATAAGAGTCAGCTGACCCAGTAAACCATGGAACCAATTGCAGAATGATGTGATGGTCAGCTGATCAGCTGACTCACTCTAAATAAGAACCTGTTGGGAATTGTGAGGAGCTTGGATTGGCCCATGGTGTGGCCCCAAGTCTGGAGTAATGAAGTTTCTTTATTAAACCCTTCCTTTGATTTATAAGTTGGAGTAAGTTTTGTCATATTATTATTGTCTGCATTTGAAGAGTTCCTTCCGAGGAAACATCTACAACTAGAGAATAGACCATACTGGGTATTGTGTAATCAGAAAGAAATAATTGGTAATCTAATTGTGTGAGGCCCCTCAGGGATGAGCGATCATAACATGATGGAACTTTTCATCAGGATGAAGAGTGATGTTTTTGATTCTGAGGCTAGTGACCTGAATCTAAATAAAGGAAATGATGATGGTATGAGGCATGATTTGGCAATGATAGATTTGGAATGTAACTTAAAGAGATGACGGTGAATGGGTAATGGTAAATATTCTTGAGCACATGGGTGAACTGCAGCAATTGTTCATACCTCTCTGACATAAAAGTAAAACAGGAAAGGTGACCAAGCCATGGCTTACGAGGGATATTAGAGATAGTGTTAGATCCAAGGGAGTGACATACAAATTGGCCAGAAAAAGCAGCAGACCCAAGGATTGGGAACAGTTTAGAAGTCAGCAAAGAATGACAAAGGGTTTGATTAGGAAGGGGAAAGTAAGACCCAAGAGTAAGCTTGCAGGGAATGTAAAAACTGACTGTAAAGGCTTCTATAAGTATGTAAAGAAAAGGATTGGTGAAGATGAATGTGTGTCCCAGACAGTAAGACACAGTAAGAGTTTTAAACAACACCAGGTTAAAGTCCAACAGGTTTATTTGGTAGCAAATGCCATTAGAGCAGATTTCCACTCCATCTGACGAAGGAGCAGCGCTCCAAAAGTTAATGGCATTTGCTACCAAATAAACCTGTTGAACTTTAACCTGGTGTTGTTAAAACTCTTACTGTGTTTACCCCAGTCCAATGCCGGCATCTCCACATCATACAGTAAGAAACAGGGGAATTTATGACGGGGAATAAAGAAAATGGCTAACCAACTAAATACTAACTTTAGTTCTGTCTTCACAAAGGAGGGCACAAATAATGCACGAGAAATGTTGGGGATCACAAGTCTTTGACAAGGTACCTCATGGTAGACTGGTACGGAAGGTGAAGTCACACGGGATCAGAGGAGAGTTGGCAAGATGGATACAGAACTGGCTTGGGCACAGAAGACTGAGGGAAGTAGTAGAAGGGCGCCTTTCTGAATGGAAGGCTGTTCCACAGGGATCAGTTCCGGGACCTTTGTTGTTCGTAGTATATAAAGAACAAAGAACAGTACAGCACAGGAAACAGGCACTTCGGCCCTCCAAGCCTGTGCCGCTCATTGGTCCAACTAGACCATTCGTTTGTATCCCTCCATTCCCAGACTGCCCATGTGACCATCCAGGTAAGTCTTAAACGATGCCAGCGTGTCTGCCTCCACCACCCTACTTGGCAGCGCATTCCAGGCCCCCACCACTCTCTGTGTAAAAAACGTCCCTCTGATATCTGAGTTATACCTCGCCCCTCTCACCCTGAGGATAAATGATTTGGAGGAAAATGATTTGGAGGAAAATGTAGCTGGTTTGATTAGTAAGTTCGCAGATGACACAAAAGTTGGTGGAGTTGCAGATAGTGAAGAGGATTGGCAGAGGATACAGCAAGATATAGACCGGTTGGAGACCTGGGCGGAGAAATGGCAGATGGAGTTTAATCCGAACAAATGTGAGGTAATGCAAATTGGAAAGTCCAATGCATGCAGGAATTATACGGTAAATGGTAGAATCTTTAGGAATATTGACAGGCAAAGAGATCTAGGCGTACATGTCCACCGATCACTGAAAGTGGCAACGCAGGTGGATAAGGTAGTCAGGAAGGCATCCGGCATGCTTGCCTTCATCGGTCGGGGCATTGAGTATAAAAATTCGCATGTCATGCTGCAGCTGTACAGAACCTCAGTTTGGCCTCATTTGGAACATTGTGTACAATTCTGGTCACCACACCACCAGAAGGATGTGGCTGCTTTGGAGAGGGTGCAGAAGAGGCTTACCAGGAAGTTGCCCGGCCTGGAGGGTATTAGCTATGAGGAGAGGTTGGATAAACTTGGCTCGTTCTCACTGGAATAAAGGAGGTTGAGGAACGACCTGATAGATGTTTACAAAATTATGAGTGGCATGGACAGAGTGGATAGTAGATGCTTTTTTCTGGAAAAGCCAAGTTCTAGGTGACATAGGTTTAAGGTGCGTGGGGAAAAGTTTAGAACAAAGAAGAACCAAAGAAAATTACAGCGCAGGAACAGGCCCTTTAGCCCTCCAAGTCTGCACCGACCATGCTGCCCGGCTGAACTAAAACCCCCTACCCTTCCGGGGACCATATCCCTCTATTCCCATCCTATTCATGTATTTGTCCAGATGCCCCTTAAAAATCACTATCATATCTGCTTCCACGACCTCCCCAGGCAACGAGTTCCAGGCACCCACCACTCTCTGAGTAAAAAACTTGCCTCGTACATCTCCTTTAAATCTTGCCCCTCGCACCGTAAACCTGCGCCCCTTAGTAATTGATTCTTCCACCCTGGGAAAAAGCTTCTGACTATCCATTCTGTCCATGCCTCTCATAATCTTGTACACTTTTATCAGGGGAGATAGAGGAGATGTGTGAGGCATGTTTTTACACAGAGGGTGGTGAATGTCTGGGAAGTGGTGGGAGCAGGTACGATAGCGACATTTAAGGGGCAACTAGACGAACACATGAATAGGATGGGAATGGAAGGATACAAACTCCATAAGTGCATATGGTTTTAGTTTAGGCGGGCATCATGATCGGTGCAGGCTTGGAGGGCCGAAGGGCCTGTTCCTGTTCTTTGTTCTTTGTTTAGTGAGAAGGAAGAATAGAAGGAAATCAGTATTGGTAGGAAAATGGTGTTGGGGAAATTGATGGGATTGAAGGCCAAAACACCCCCAGGGCCTGATAATCTACATCTCAGAATACTTAAGGAAGAGAAATAGCAGATGCATTGGTGGTTGTTATCTTCCAAGATTTTATGGACCCGGGAACATTTACTATGGATTGGAGGGTGATGCGCTATCAATTAGGCAAAAGACTACTTGTGTGCCAATACAACTGTAGGCTTTTATTCATAACAGAATCAGGAGCACATCCCAACAGGTAACCGACCCGAACTGAACAAGGGGGAGGAGACAGCCACCTTTATACTCGGTGACAAGGGGAGGAGCCGAGCCGGCAGGGGATGTGCCCAGGCATGACAAACACACAACGGTGGTCCAAGTAGGACAAAAGCACAACTGAAGTCCACCACAGAGGGTAGCTAATATGACCCCACTATTTAAAAAGGGGGGTAGAGAGAACAGAGGGAATCATAGACCAGTCAGCCTGATGTCAGGAGTGGGGGAAATGCGAGAGTCCATCATAAAACATTTAATAGCCGACGACTTGGAAAACAGTGGCAGGGTCGGACAGAGTCAGCGTGGATTTACGGAAAGGAAATCATGCTTGACAATTACACCTGAATTCTTCGAGAATGTAATGAGTAGAGTTGATTTGATTTGATTTGATTTGATTTATTATTGTCACATGCATTAGTATACAGTGAAAAATATTGTTTCTTGCTCACTTTTCAGACAGAACATACCGTTCATAGAGAAGGAAAGGAGTAAGTGCAAAATGTAGCGTTACAGTCATCTAAATCTGTAAGAAATTGAATTAACGCATTGTTAGAGAGTTTAAAAGAGTTAGAATGAAGTTTTAGAAGCATGGAATGAGAGTAAAAGATAGAATTAGAAGGTAAAAGCAATTTGCTGTGGATGCTGGAATCTGAAACCAAAACAGAAAACGCTGGAAAATCTCAGCAGGTCTCACAGCATCTGTAAGGGGAGAAAAGAGCTGACGTTTCGAGTCCAGATGACCCTTTGTTCATCAAAGTGACAAAGGGTCACCTGGACTCGAAACGTCAGCTCTTTTCTCTCCTTACAGATGCTGCCAGACATGCTGAGATTTTCCAGCGTTTTCTCTTTTGGAATTAGAAGGTATGCTGGGCACAGCTTGCGAGAAGTCGCCTCGCTCTGGCGCCATCTTGAAGTTGATACGGGGGAGCCAGTGGGTGTGGTTGATTGGGACTTTCAGAAGGCTTTCATCAAGGTCCCGCATGAGAGATTGGCATGTAAAATTAAAGCAGTGGGATTGGGGCTGATGTATTGAGATGAATTGGAAACTGCTTGGCATACAGGAAACAAGGAATAGGAATAAACATGTCTCTTTCCAAGTGGCAACCGCTGACTAGTGGGGTACTGTGGGGATCAGTGCTCTTCCCGCTGTGGGGATGTCTGGAGAATTCCACCCTTAGTTCGGGCCCTTGGCTTACTAGCCCAATGATATCACCAATGATCCACCATTACTGAAAGCACTGAGGCAGCGCCTTCGCCACATGGACTGCAACAGCTGAAGAAGTTTCCTCAAACCCCCTTCTGAAGCGTAGCTGGAGATGGGCAATAAATGCTGGCCGAGCCAGCAAGACCCACATCCCAAAAGCAGTTCATAGCATATCAGTATTTAGTTACAGAAGCTGATATATGTAAACAGAACAGGCCAAACTTTGATTTTCAGATATTTATTCTCTTTTAAGCTGTTCCTTCTGGTTTTATTTTAGGCTACGGGAGAGAGGAAGTTATGAAAAAGTAATTGCACAGCAAGACTGGTAAATATTCGCTCCTTCAATGAAATTATGAGCGAACATTCCGTTGATGTTGCTATTTTTGTTTGTTGATGTGCTTTGTAAGAGTTAACCTCAGTAAATGAAATACTCCAAAGGGAGAGGGAATAGTCACACGTTTCCCTCAGACGCCTTAAATAGCTGTGTCAGTGCAATCAGAGATTAGGTTCCTAATCAGCATCGATTTTGACAGTGTACAGAAATCCATTAAAAGAATCATCAGTTTAACATGTCAGATGTGGCTCAGCACACTCACTGGAGTGACACAGGTTGTGGGTTTAAATCTCACTGCACAACCTTGAGCCTATACTCCCACCACGTCGCCCTTTTTCTTCGACTAGTGTTGAAGCTCGTTGCTGTTTCATTCTTTTTTGTAATTGGAGGATTCAAATATTTGGAAGACACCTTTCTACGTGCGTAAGGAGAAGAGCCTTTTTCTGCCTAATAATCTTGGAAGAAAATGAAGATTTGCAGTTATATTAGTGTCATTCATGACTTCAGGACATCCCAAAGTATTTTATCATCAATGGAGCCGCTGTTTCAGTGTAATCACTGTTGCGTTATTAGAGGTACAACAGCCAATTTTCACAGAGCTGGCTCCCAGAAAGAGCATTATATATTTAAATGGTTGCATGATTGCTTTAAGAACTGGTCGCATGAGTTGATGGTGATGTCATTCATAGAATAGAATCCTACAGTGCAGAAAGAGGCCATTCGGCCCATCGAGTCTGCACCAACCACAATCTCACCCAGGCCCTATCCACATATCCCTACATATTTTACCCACTAACCCTTCTAACCTATGCATCCTGGGACACTAAGGGGCAATTTAGAATGGCCAATCAACCTAGCCCGCACATCTTTGGACTATGGGAGGAAACCGGAGCACCCGGAGGAAACCCACACAGACACAGGGAGGATTGGCCTTGGAGGGGGTGCAGAGAAGGTTCACCAGGTTGATACCAGAGATGAGGGGTGTTGATTATGAGGAGAGACTGAGCAGATTGGGTTTGTACTTGTTGGAATTTAGAAGGCTGAGGGGGGATCTTATAGAGACCTATAAGATAATGAAGGGGCTGGATAGGGTAGAGGTGGAGAGATTCTTTCCACTTAGAAAGGAAGCTAGAACTAGAGGGCACAGCCTCAAAATAAAGGGGGGGTCAGTTTAGCAGGAACTTCTTCTCTCAGAGGGTGGTGAATCTCTGAAATTCTCTGCCCACTGAAGTGGTGGAGGCTTCCTCGTTGAATATGTTTAAATCACGGATAGATGGATTCCTGATCGGTAAGGGAATTAGGGGTTATAGGGATCAGGCGGGTAAGTGGAACTGATCCACTTCAGATCAGCCATGATCTTATTGAATGGCGGGGCAGGCTCGAGGGGCTAGATGGCCTCCTCCTGCTCCTATTTCTTATGTTCTTATGTTAGTGTACAAACTCCACACAGACAGCGACCCGAGCCGGGATTCGAACCCAGGTCCCTGGAGCTGTGAAGCAGCAGTGCTAACCACTGTGCTACCGTGCCGCCCCATTGTGATGTTTTAGTTTCATTCTCTAGTTTCATTCTCTACTCTGGCAACACCTCGTACAATGCTCTAGCGACTTGTGTTCAAATCCCACCACGGCAGATGGTGAAATTTGAATTCACCAGCAATTGCAAGTCTGAAGACCATAATCATGAAAGCATTGTTGATTCTGATTTAAAACAAATCTGGTTCACTAATGCCCCTTTAGGGAAGGACATGTGGCCTATATGCGACTCCAAACCCCTGCAGCAATGGTCTAACAAGACACTCAGTTCAAGGGCAATTAAGGATGGGCAGCAAATGCTGGCCTAGTGACAGCCACAGCCAGCTGTGGCATATTTCCCCAAGCACTCTGGTTGTGAGGTCAACCTTTGAACTGATTCGCAGAAAACTCTCTTGAGAGGTAAATCAGAAATTTAGTTTATTCACACATTCAAACCCGGGGAATGGTCACAACTTCACACACACGCGTGCACAATAAGAAGAAAGGAAAGAGGTGTTTTTATAACTACGAATAACTTAAAGGGAAAGGCACCAGAGATTGGGATATCGGTTAACATGATTGCTAGTGTTTGGAAAGTCAAAGTGCAGTCTGGGTTCCTTCATGGAGGAGCTATGGTTCAGACAGCTTCAGCTAGTTGGAACAGGATTTCCAGAATTCATTTAAAGTTGATGATGCTGGAGCAAGGTAGGCAGGAGGTGGCAGGAGTCTTTCAGAGAAACAGGCTCCAAGGAGACTTGGACTTGATGCAGGCTATTGGTCAGCTTGGAGTCCTGCTGTGGTGTTTTCAGGGTAGAGTTTAAACAGCAGCCTGAGTTGCAAATCTGGCAATGTCATATTAAAACTTTGAAAAGGCCAGAAGCTTAGGAAATGTGATGTTGCCCATTAATCGTAGAATCATAGAATCCCGACAGTGCAGAAGAGGCCACTCAGCCCATCGAGTCTGCACCAACTGACAGAATATCTTACCCAGGCCCTCTCCTCTGCCCTATCCCCATAACCCCACACATTTGCTATGGCTAATCCAACTAATCCATATATCTTGGGGCACTAAGAGGCAATTTAGCATGGCCAATCCACCTAACCCACACATCTTGGGACACTAAGGGCAATTTAGCATGGCCAATCCACCTAACTTGCGTACCTTTGGATTGTGGGCGGAAACTTGAACACCTGGAAGAGACCCACGCAAGTAGTTTGTATGCCTCTGGTCAAAATCCATTTTTCACCTTGGGAGATAGATGGTGGCTTTTAGAGCTTCCACGGCTATAATGGGCTTCTATGGCTCTCCATTTATTCTTGAAGCAGGCTGGGGAGACAGGCCATCTGCTGATCCTGGGTTTGTTGATTGCAATGTGTCCTCACAAAGAGAGGAGAGAGATTCCACAAGGATGAGGGTTAAGCTTTTGTCCTGTAAATGCTGTTGGGAATTTCCAGAAACCGCAGCCAACTTGTGAATCAGGTGACCTGTGGGAGCCATATTTTACTTTAACAAGGTCCATTTTTTAAATAAGCAAAACAGTGCAGTTGATTTAAACAGTTATGATCTCTTACATATCTTACGGACATGACAATGCATTGGGTCAAAATTGCTCCAATTCAGGTCTAATCTAAGGGCTAATACTCAAACTAGGCAGGCGATGGCCTAGTGGTATTATCACTAGACTATTAATCCAGAAACTCGGCTAATGTTCTGGAACCAGAGTTCGAATCCAGCGCGGCAGGTGGTAGAATTTAAATTCAATAAAAAATTAAGAATCTACTAATGACCATAAACCATTGTTTGTCAGAAAAATCCATTTGGTTCACTAATGTCCTTGAGGGAAGAAAGTCTGCCGTCCTTACCTGGTCTGGCCTACATGCAATTCCAGAACCACAGCAATGTGGTTGACTCTCAACTGCCCTCGGGCAACTAGGGATGGGCAATAAATGCCGGCCAGCCAGCAACGCCCATATGCCACAAATAATTTTAAAAATGTATCAAAAGATAGCGGGGAAGAGCGGAATGAAGTGTAGAGATACACATGGGGAATACAGTGCACTGTTATATTTCTTGACTTAATATGACTGCTCAGGTAACTAGATAATAATCGATGTGCTAATCATCTTAACACAGCATGTGCTTGGTTCCAATTTAAATTTCCAGAGATGAAACAGCTCTGATCTATTCTCGCAATGAGTGCTTGTTTCTGGCACGTCTCCTCTGAGCGAATTCATGCTATAGACAATGCTGTTAGGCAGCGAGAGGAGACTGGGCCATGAATAAAATGCACAGTGACAACAATGTCAAGCAATGTAAGCAAGCTGGCTGCTTTATGTCAGTCTCCCAATTTTTATTGTCTCCAGCTACGTACTTTTCAAAAAAAAAATGTTCTGACCTTGCGAGAAGCAGATGGGCAAATACAAACATTATATCCAGTACATTAGGCCTTGACATAAAGTAAATGAGGAGTCACCGGTGACCAAGAGCTGAGAAATTGCATCCTCCAGGCTAATAGAAGGAGATGTATCTTGTCTCTTTGTGAGCCTGCCCTGGTCAAAGTGATCTCTCAAGACACCTGATTGACGACTTTAGCAGCGGGAACTAACAAAATCCACCGTCCATCAGTGAAGTCTTATTCTGTGGAAGGGGTTGGGGGGGGATTTTAGCCCACAAACAACGTTGGAGGCA
This sequence comes from Mustelus asterias, assembly GCF_964213995.1. Taxonomy (NCBI): domain Eukaryota; kingdom Metazoa; phylum Chordata; class Chondrichthyes; order Carcharhiniformes; family Triakidae; genus Mustelus; species Mustelus asterias. Next base: position 115,911,112 of record NC_135810.1, read on the forward strand.
GAGGAGCATTAAAATAATTAAACCGGAAAACCCTGCCCCAATTCACCTCCAACACGCCCCATTTCCAGTGTTAACGGAGTTGAGTTGAGGGGCAAATAACACACCCGCTCTTTGTTGGTAGTTTGGTCACTCGCGTACTTTAACCAGGTGGTGTGGTGAGGGTTTTACATCTGTTTCAGATTTAACTCTTTCCAGCCGGGCTGCTGGGTGGCACGGGTAAATATGTGAGGTTATGCGGATAAGGCCGAGGTGGGATTGTTGTTGGTGTAAACCCGATGGGCCGAATGGCCTCCTTCTGCACTGTAGGATTTCTGTGATTCTATGTTGGACCTCCGCGGACCTAGCAACTAATGGGAGGTATGAATGGCAAAATAGACAAGGTAAATGGACTTTTCAGCACTGCTTGTGGGCCAAGAGGAACAAAAGTGCATCCCTCCCCCCACCCCCCACCCACCACCACTACCCTACTCTCTGGCCCATCAAGCCTCCCTGCTTCCGTCTTTACCATTGTAAATCCACTCTGCCCTAAAAATGACTCCTCACCCGATCAAACTCCCTGATCCCCAATTAACCCGGTTTCCCCCATTCCTCAATTTATGACTCCCCCCATTCTCAATCTTTTACTCCTTGCTGGCTCTGGCCTCTGAGCTTCACAACTTCTCAGACCTCCTGAGTTTCCTAGCCTCCTCGTTAACCTCACCCGCTGTCTCCCCGCTTCCCATTATTATCAGGGTCTTAGTAGCTGTTGTCAATGTCCACTCTCGGCTGTGCAGGGTAGAATGGTGGTCTCCCAGCAATAAAATGATAATGCGTCAAATAACAATTTGCCTGTTCTAACTGTTGACAAAAGACTTGTGCCTCCTGTGCATCTGGCACACGAGAGACAACAAAGACCGGTTAAACATTCCAACAAATCATGACTGGTTACAAATAAATAGACTGAGAGGGAAAGACTGTCACTTATTTCTTGTTCTTTTTCGGATCTTCAAATAACCCGAAGAGGTTGTTGAGATAATGAGGTGCTAAGTCAAATACTTGTCAACATAGAGACACTTCCAACAGTTATAATGAGGCTATGGTAAAGCGCAGGGCCACTTCTGTTTCTGCTTTCGTTGGATTGTTATCACAGACTAATTCCACCAATTAATTCCACCATATTCCATCTACATTTATATGAGAATTGTACTGACCTCAACGAGGCCCATGAGGTTGGCCTCTTGGAGTATGAGCTCCCTGATGGAGGTAATGGTTGCCTGCCCAATCAGGGAGTTTATATATATAAATATATATAGTATATATATATAAAGGGGCATCAGGGCTACTGACACTCCAATTCTGACTTTAGCACTCTTAGGAGCGGAGATAAGTTTGTGAATGAGTTTGTGGGAAGATGATGGCCTAGTGGTATTATCACTAGACTATTAATCCAGAAACTCAGCTGATGTTCTGGGGACCCGGGTTCGAATCCCACCACAGCAACTGGTGGAACTTGAATTCAATAAAAAATATCTGGAATTAAGAATCTACTGATGGCCATGGAACCATTGTCGATGGTCCTTCAGGGAAGGAAATCTGCCATCCTTACCTGGTCTGGCCTACATGTGACTTCAGAGCCACAGCAATGTGGTTGACTCTCAACTGCCCTTGGCAACTAGAGATGGGCAATAAATGCTGGCCAGCCAGTGATTCCCATCTTCCATGAATGAAATTAACAATGAAAAATAAAGGGAATCTGGTGAAGGGATGGTCAGTCTATTTGTCTCCCTCCTTTGAGACCCATTCTAAACCTTTAATCAGGAATGTGAGGCTGGTGCATTCCCCATACTGATTCATGCAGCATGTCTTTGAATCCTATCAATCTTATTTATATTGCTCGTCAAATAAGCCTTTGTACACAGCAGGTTCAGTTTTATGAATGCATTACCCCTGTCCTGGAACGTAGCCCATTGGCAGAACATGCTCATCAATCATGGTATTACTATTCATGATTTCCCATCCATTGGTAAGGGACAGCCATGGTCCTAATCCTATCTAGGATGTGTCATCCAGTACACCTTGCCAATCCATCATTATTCCTACAACCAGTGCCTATTTCTTGCCACCCATCAGTCAATTTAAGTTTCTTTCTTCTTAGTGTCACAAGTAGGCTTGCATTAACACTGCAATGAAGTTACTCTGAAATTCCCCGAGTCACCACACTCTGGCGCCAGTTCGGGTACACTGAGGGAGAATTTAGCGTGGCCAATGCACCTAACCAGCACTGTGAGAGGAAACCAGAGCACCCAGAGGAAACCCACGCAGACATGGGGAGAACGTGCAGTCTCCGCACAGGCGGTGACCCAAGCTGGGAATCGAGCCCCAGTCTCCGGTGCTGTGAGGCAGTGGTGGTAACCACCCTGTCACCGTGCCGCCATATATAAGAATGTATAATTTCTTATACATGCCTGCACCATTTCCTTGAAAATTCACAATTTCAAGTTTAAATTTGTCACTCTTTATGAGGGACCTTTTCAAACGCCTTCTAATTGTAGGATTCACCATATTTGACTTAAGCCCTCAATTCTTTGGAAAGCTAATGTTACAGTCATATCTTTCCAAACTAGATTTTTCTTGGGAAATATGGAAAAACATTGCATTATCTGGACACTTGGATGCTGACCTGGAATTTTTTTTCTAAAGGTCACAAGTTCACCCTGGAGCTGTCAACAAGCATACATCTTTCAAAGAATCACCTGACCAGCATGTTACTTGATGTTTTGAACTGTAATCACCTTAATTGATGGTGAGGAAACTGGCAAAGGCTAGTGATTTACTGGAAATCTCATGACAGAGACAAGCTTTAAGTTTTAGACATGTTGGGCGGGATGTTCCGGCCTCACTTGCCCCCAAAACTGGAGCATCCTGTTCAAGGTCAACGGACCTTTCCATTGTCTGTCCCTCACCCTCTCCGATTCCTGAGGCAGGTGGGATAGTAGAATTTGCCCCATTGTTTTGAAATCGGTGCGTTTTGGGGAATAGCTGAGAGGGAAAGTTCCTCTAACTCATTCTCTTGCTGCCTTGCCTGAAATTCTGTGTGTGTGTTTTAACCTGCTGCCAGAAAATCCTCATCCGAGAATAACCTGTTTGCCTTTGGAGACCTGAGAAGCTGAGACTGGGAGACTTGTTTCTCCTCCACACCGGAAAACCTCTAGGTATCTGCTGGGTCTTCACACAAGGGAACTCCAGATCAACCCCATCAAAACTCTTGAACATTATCCTTTATGACATAAAGCCTATCCTCTAAAACATCGCTCTACAGCGACCCTTTCTCTTTATCTTTTGTTTGTGTTTATGTGTGTGTGTGTGCATTTGTGTGTGTGTGTGCATGCACACTTGCGTGTGTATTAGAGTATTCAGAAAGGAATCAATAGTTATACTTCCAGAGTACAATTATGTGTGCAACACTTCTTGCAACTTGTTTTACAAAATATTTTTTATTATAAATTGTTAAGGTATAGATCAGAAACCTCAAAGTATGTTATGCAACCAAACGAGATGCACTTGGAAGATTTTATCAAAACAAACTTAATTTTAACAATACAGTTTAATGTTAATGAATGTATTGGCTCAATTTTTACCAATTGAAATACTTAAATATGACAAGATGCAATTCTTAACTGCTAACCTATCTCTATTAGTTCCCATTCAAGCAATATTCCTCTTATAGACTTAAGCTCCTCTTCAAATCAGTTAGCACCACATAGGTTCATGTGTTTGTACTTGGGCTACCAGTCCTCAAGTCTCCAGAACACCTCTGGAGAGAGTGACAGAGAGAGAGAGACCTACTACTCGCAGGTCCCAAACAGCAGCCTGCGACTCTCACCAACTTATACAGATGCACCATAGAAAGCATTATTTCTGGTTGTATCACAGCTTGGTGTGGCTCCTGCTCTGCCCAAGACCGCAAGAAACTACAAAATGTCGTGAATGAAGCCCAGTCCATCACTCAAACCAGCCTCCCATCCATTGACTCTGTCTACACTTCCCGCTACCTCGGAAAAGCAGCCAGCATAATCAAGGACCCCAAACACCTTGGACATCCTCTCTTCCACCTTCCTCCATCAGGAAAAAGATGCAAACATTTGAGGTCACCTACCAACCAACTCAAGAACAGCTTCTTCCCTGCAGCCATCAGACTTTTGAATGGACTTCCCTCGCATTAAGTTGATCTTTCCCTACACCCTAGCTATAACAGTAACATTACATCCTGCACTCTCTCGTTTCCTTCTCTATGAATGGTATGCTTTGTCTGTATGGCGCGCAAGAAACAATACTTTTCACTGAATACGAATACATGTGACAATAATAAATCAAATCAAAAACCCAGATCCCTCTGCTCCTTTGTCCTCTTTAGAATTGTACCCTTTATTTTCTATTGTCTCTCCATGTTCCTAAAATAAGTCACTTCACATTTAAACTGCATCTGAACCCATTTTGTCCGTTCCACCAACTCATCCACGTCATTATAAGCTCAACACTGTCCTCTTCACAGTTCACAAAGCTCCCAGGTTTTTCTCACCACGCACAAGTTTTGAAACTGTGCATCTGGAGAGATACACGCCGATTTTCAGTCTGAACCTGATGCTGCCAGATTTTGGGAAAATTCTGTCCATTGTATATACAGATCACAAAGGAGAACTCTCTTCCTTGTCTGCAGTGTGGCACGGTAGCACAGTGGTTAGCACTGCTGCTTCATAGCTCCAGGGACCTGGGTTTGATTCCTGGCTTGGGTCACTGTCTGTGTGGAGTTTGCACATTCTCCTCGTGTCTGTGTGGGTTTCCTCCGGGTGCTCCGGTTTCCTCCCACAGTCCAAAGATGTGCGGGTTAGGTTGATTGGTCAGGTTAAAAAAAATTGCCCCTTCGAGTCCTGAGATGCGTAGGTTAGAGGGATTAGTGGGTAAATATGTGGGGGTAGGGCCTGGGTGGGATTGTGGTCGGTGCAGACTCGATGGGCCGAATGGCCTCCTTCTGCACTGTAGGGTTTCTATGACTGCTAAACTATAAACAATAGCACTAAAATAATTTTTATTTTATTCATTCATGGGATGTAGACATCCTGACTGTGGCATTAGCGCCCATCTCTGATTGCTCTTGAACTGAGCAGCTTGCTTGACTACTTAACAGCCAACCACATTGCTGTGGAACTGGAGTCACACGGAGGCCAGAGGATGGAAGGTTTCTGAAGAGGATCAGTGAATCAAATGGGTTTTTACAGCAATCAATGATAGTTTTGTTCCATGGTCACTACTGCTGAGACTAGTTTCATAGACTTCCAGACTTCATAGAAATCCTATGGTGCAGAAGAGGCCATTCGGACCATCGAGCCTGCACCAACCACAATCCCACCCAGGCCCTATTCCGGCAACTCCACATATTTACCCCGCTAATCCCTCTAATCTATGCATCCTGGGACACTAAGGGACAATTTAGCATGGCCAATGCACCTAACCTGCACATCTTTGGACATGGGAGGAAACCAGAGCACCCGGAGGAAACCCACGAGGACACGGGTGCAAACTCCACACAGACAGTGGCCCAAGCCAGGAATCAAACTCAGGTCCCTGGAGCTGTGAGGCAGCAGTGCTAACCACTGTGCCACCGTGCCGCCCATATCATTGACTGAATTTTATTATTTATTGACTGAATTGAAATTCCACCAGCGGCTATGGTGGGATTTGAACCCATGTCCCCCCCGAGCATTAACCTGGGCTTTTGGAATGCCAGTGTGGTGTCATGAACCACAACACCACCATCTCCCCCAATTCAGTCAAGAGCAAGTGAAGCTGGCTCCACTCTGTCCCAAAAGAAGGTCTTTGCTCTCATTTTCTTATCTTGCTATAACACGCTTTTCTGGGTGGTGCTGAATTTAGATTCATTTTTGTGCTCCAGCCCATTTGAAACTAGGGCTGGAATTCTCCTGCCGTTCACACCCCACAGCGACTGCAAGAGAGGATGGAGAATTTGGCTCTCAGTCAAATCTCTGTTCATTGTAGCGAAGATGTGGAGATGCCGGTGTTGGACTGGGGTAAACACAGTAAGAAGTCTCACAACACCAGGTTAAAGTCCAACAGGTTTATTTCGGAGCAAATGCCACTAGCTTTCGGAGTGCTGCTCCTTCGTCAGGTAAGTAGGAGTTCTGTTCACAAACAGGGCATATAAAGACACAAACTCAATTTACAAAATAACGGTTGGAATGCGAGTCTTTACAGGTAATCAAGTCTTAAAGGTACAGACAATGTGAGTGGAGAGAGCGTTAAGCACAGGTTAAAGAGATGTGTATTGTCTCCAGACAGGACAGTTAGTGAGATTTTGCAAGCCCTGGCAAGTCTTGGGGGTTACAGATAGTGTGACATGAACCCAAGATCCTGGTTGAGGCCGTCCTCATGTTTGCGGAGCTTGGCTATCAGTCTCTGCTCAGTGACTCTGCGTTGTTGTGTGTCGTGAAGGCCGCCTTGGAGAATGCTTGCCCGAAGATCAGAGGCCGAATGCCCATGACCGCTGAAGTGTTCCCCAACAGGAAGAGAACACTCTTGCCTGGTGATTGTCAAGCGGTGTTCATTCATCCGTTGTCGTAGCGTCTGCATGGTCTCCCCAATGTACCATGCCTCGGGACATCCTTTCCTGTAGCGTATCAGGTAGACAACGTTGGCCGAGTTGCAAGAGTATGTACCGTGTACCTGGTGGATGGTGTTCTCACGTGAGATGATGGCATCCATGTCGATGATCCGACCCGTCTTGCAGAGGTTGCTGTGGCAGGGTTGTGTGGTGTCGTGGTCACTGCTCTCCTGAAGGCTGGGTAGTTTGCTGCGGACAATGGTCTGTTTGAGGTTGTGCGGTTGTTTGAAGGCAAGAAGTGGGGGTGTGGGGATGGTTTTGGCGAGATGTTCGTCTTCATCAATGACATGTTGAAGGCTCCGGAGAAGATGTTGTAGCTTCTGCGCTCCGGGGAAGTACTGGACGACGAAGGGTACTCTGTCCGCCGTGTCCCGTGTTTGTCTTCTGAGGAGGTCGGTGCGGTTTTTCGCTGTGGCGCGTCGGAACTGTCAATCGATGAGTCGAGCGCCACATCCTGTTCTTATGAGCGCATCTTTCAACGTCTGGAGGTGTCTGTTGTGATCCTCCTCATCCGAGCAGATCCTGTGTATATGGAGGGCTTGACCGTAGGGGATGGCTTCTTTAACGTGTTTAGGGTGGAAGCTGGAGAAGTGGAGCATCGTGAGGTTATCCATGGGCTTGCAGTACAGTGAAGTGCTGAGGTGACCGTCCTTGATGGAGATGCGTGTGTCCAAGAATGCAACCGATTCCGGAGAGCAGCCCATGGTGAGTCTGATGGTGGGATGGAACTTGTTGATGTGATCATATAGTTGTTTCAGTGATCCAACATGGGACACGGCGGACAGAATACACTTCGGCGTCCAATACTTCCCCGGAGCGGAGAAGCTACGACTTCTTCACCGGAGCCTTCAACATGTCATTGATGAAGACGAACATCTCGCCAAGGCCACCCCCACACTCCCACTTCTTGCCTTCAAACAACCGCACAACCTCAAACAGACCATTGTCCGCAGCAAACTACCCAGCCTTCAGGAGAACAGTGACCACAACACCACACAACCCTGCCACAGCAACCTCTGGAAGACATGCCGGATCATCGACACGGATGCCATCATCTCACGTGAGAACACCATCCACCAGGTACAGGGTACATACACTTGCAACTCGGCCAACGTTGTCTACCTGATATGCTGCAGGAAAGGATGTCCCGAGGCATGGTACATTGGGGAGACCAGCCAGACGCTACGACAACTGATGAATGAACACCGCTCGACAATCACCAGGCAAGAGTGTTCTCTTCCTGTTGGGGAACACTTCAGCGGTCACGGGCATTCGGCCTCTGATCTTCGGATAAGCGTTCTCCAAGTTGGTCTTCACGACACATGACAACGCAGAGTCGCTGAGCAGAGACTGACAGCCAAGTTCCGCACACATGAGGGCGGCCTCAACCGGGATCTTGGGTTCATGTCACACAATCTGTAACCCCCACGACTTGCCTGGGCTTGCAAAATCTCACTAACTGTCCCGGCTGGAGACAATACACATCTCCTTAACCTGTGCTTAACCCTCTCTCCACTCACATTGTCTGTACCTTTAAGACTTGATTACCTGTAAAGACTCGCATTCCAACCATTATTTTGTAAATTGAGCTTGTGTCTTTATATACCCTGTTTGTGAACAGAACTCCGACTCACCTGACGAAGGAGCAGCGCTCCAAAAGCGAGTGGTTTTTGCTACCAAATAAACCTGTTGGACTTTAACCTGGTGTCGTGAGATCTCTTACACTGTAGCGAAACCAGAGACTCCCACACGCGTGAACGGCCGGAAGATCAGTCCCTGAGTTAAACCTGTCCTCGCTGATTTAATACAGGATGTTCCATTTAGCTGGGCGATACTATCTGGCTATGTCCAAGCTGCAATTTAAACTCTGGTGAGAGGATAATTCGGAAACCCAATCTCTCCTGATCGTTTCTTGTTTTTCCCAGATATGGAAAAGACAAATTCAGAAGAAGTAAATTCTTTGCAGGGTTTATACGATGGCAGTGAGAAATGGTAGAAATCAAAGTATTCGTGAGAAAATATATCAATTATTGTGGATTATGAATTGGCACATGTAGTCGCAGAGATGCACATTCCATGGATATGCAAAAAGCCCTGTTTTGAGCCAGTCAGATTATATCAAGCAAATCCTTCTGCTTGACTATAAGAGGCGCTGTTGCGCCATGTGAGTGCCCATCCGAGGCAACGACTAAACGGTCGGTTCTCGGCAAGTCAGTCGGCAACTAGTTCAACCAGTACCACTATCTGTAGCCTGTGTTTGCTTTGCTGGACTGAAGATGGCTGCAATTCAGTCGCGAGCAAGCTTCTTTCTGGGCCAGAGAACTGTGGCACAACACTCACTCCAGTGCCTTCAATGCAAAGTCTTGGGCTGCTGCTCCCTGTGTGGAGTTAAAGGGACGCTCGGTGAGGTATTTAACCCTGACTCTGTCTGCTCTCTCAGACCGACATAAAGCACCCCCACCGTTTTCAAAACAAATTCTCTCCAATGACCTTGGCAACAAAACAAAGGAGATTGTCAGCGACTTCAGGAGAACATGCCCCTGTCTCCATCAACGGGCACGAAGTAGAAAAGGGCGAGAGCTTGAAGTTTTTAGGTGTCCAGATCACCACAACCTGTCCTGGTCCCCCCCATGCCGACACTATAGTTAAGAAAGCCCCACCAACGCCTCTACTTTCTCAGAAGATTAAGGAAACTTGGCATGTCAGCCACAGCTCTCACCACAGAAAGCATCCTTTCTGGTTGTATCACAGCTTGGTGTGCCTCCTGCTCTTTTTAACTATTGTAGTGGAGAAGTGGAGCATCGTGAGGTTATCCATGGGCTTGCAGTACAGTGAAGTGCTGAGGTGACCGTCCTTGATGGAGATGCGTGTGTCCAAGAATGCAACCGATTCCGGAGAGCAGCCCATGGTGAGTCTGATGGTGGGATGGAACTTGTTGATGTGATCATATAGTTGTTTCAGTGATCCAACATGGGACACGGCGGGCAGAAATATCTTAATATGAAGTCTTCGCATAAATGAAGCATACAGAGCTAAGCATACATCGGATCCCTCAACCCGCTAGCCTCCACAACAGGAAACACTTCATGTTCCCAACCCACCACAGAATTTAATCCCTAGATGAGAGACTCTCATCATCTTTTACAGATGCATCATAGGAAACATTCTTTCTAGCTGTATCACAGCTTGGTATGGGCTCCTGCTCTGCCCAAGACCGCAAGGAACTACAAAAGGTTGTGAATGTAGCCCAATCCATCACGCAAACCAGCCTCCCATCCATTGACTCTGTCTACACTTCAGCAAAGCAGCCAGCATAATTAAGGACCCCATGCACCCCGGACATTCTCTCTTCCACCTTCTTCCGTCGGGAAAAAGATACAAAAGTCTGAGATCACCTACCAACCCCGACTCAAGAACAGCTTCTTCCCTGCTGCCGTCAGACTTTTGAATGGACCTACCTTGCATTAAGTTGATCTGTCTTTACACCCTAGCTATGACTGTAACACTACATTCTATACTCTGTCATTTCCTTCTCCATGAATGGTGTGCTTTGTCTGTATAGCGTGCAAGAAACAATACTTTTCACTGTATGCTAGTACATGTGACAATAATAAATCAAATCAAATCAAAATCAACATTTCTCCTTCAGTCTTGGGGCGGCACGGTGGCACAGTGATTAGCACTGCTGCCTCACAGCACCAGGGACCCGGGTTCAATTCCAGTCTTGGGTGACTGTCTGTGTGGAGTCTGCACGTTCTCCCCGTGTCTGCGTGGGTTTCCTCCGGGTGCTCCGGTTTCCTCCCACGGTCCAAAGATATGCAGGTTAGGTCAATTGGCCATGCTAAATTGCCCCTTAGTGTTTAAAGACATGTAAGTTAGCGGGGTAAGTATGTGAGGTTGCAGGGGTAGGGCCTGGGTGGGATACTCTGTCAGAGAGCCGGGGCAGACTCGATGGGCTGAATGGCCTCCTTCTGCACTGTAAGGATTCTATGAGCCTGACATCACTCAAAGTAGATTAGTTGGTTGTTACCACATTGTTGTTTATGGGATCTTGCTGTGTACAAGTTGGTTGCCTCATTTCCTTCACTGCTTGCTGGTGAATGTTCTACTGCTTATAACTGATCCTAACAGATATCCTAACTACTTCTACCATTTTCAGAGTGCTTGTTTTATTCCCTAGCTTTGATATAACTGGGCCACTTCTCATTTAAGTTACAAGTCGCAAACGTCTACCTCATTTACCTTTTGCTGTAGTTCTCGGTAAAGTTTATCCAACTCTTAGTTCTTCTGCTGTGGCGTGTCTTAACACTCACATTAGTCAGATGCACATGGAGAGAAATTGAAGGTCTATTGTGAAAGGGGTTGTGGGGTCACTCACAAGTTTAGAAGAATATCATTCTGGGTAAGTGGGAACCAGTGGTAAGGCCAGTATCTGCAGTCCATACCAACAGGAAGGCAATGGTCTAGTGGTATTATCGCTAGACTATTAATCCAGAAAAACAGCTAATGTTCTGGGGACCCGGGTTTGAATCGTGCCACAGCAGATGGTGGATTTTGAATTCAATAAAACAAAATATCTGGAATTCAGAATCTCCTGTTGACCATGAAACCATTGTCGATTATCTCAAAAACCCATCTGGTTCACTGATGTCCTTCAGGGAAGGAAATCTACCGTCCTTACCTGGCCTGGCCCACATGTGATTCCAAAGCCACAACAATGTGGTTGACTCTTAATTACGCTCTGAAAGTAAGCCATTCAGTTCAAGAGTAATGAGAGATGGGGAGGCACGGCGGCACAGTGGTTAGCACTGCTGCCTCGCAACTCCAGGAACCCAGGTTCGATTACTGGCTTGAGGGACTTTCTCTACGGAGTTTGCACATTCTCCCCATGTCTGCGTGGGTTTTCTCCAGGTGCTTCGGTTTCCCCCCACAGTCTGAAAGACGTGCTGGTTAGGTGCATTGGCCATGCTAAATTCTCCCTCAATGTACCCGAACAAGCGCCAGAGTGTGGCTACTCGGGGATTTTCACAGTAACTTCATTGCAGTGTTAATGTAAGCCTACGTGTGACGCTAATAAATAAACTTTAACTTTAAACTTTAACTTTAAAACTTTAAACTTTAAATACTTGCCCAGCCAGTGACGCCCACATCTCATGAACAAATAAAAAAAACTGCCCTTGAGAAGGTGGTGGTGAGCTGCCTTCTTGAATTGTCACAATCCATTTGGTGTAGGGGAGGCAGTGGCCTGGCGGTATTGTCACTTGACTAGTAATCCAGAGCAATGCTCTGGGGACCAATGTTTGAATCTAGGTGGAATTTAAAAACTCATTACAATATCTGGAATTAAAAGTTTAATTATCACCATGGAGCCATTATCGATTGTCGTAAAAACCCATCTGGTTCACTAATGCCCCTTAGGGAAGGAAATCTGCCATCTTTACCTCGTCTGGCCTACTTGTGACTCCAGAGCAACAGCAATGTGGTTGACTCTTAATTTTGGAGACGGAGTTCCATCGTCACATTGAGGATAACCTCTACCATGTTGTGTGGCACTATCACCATGCTAAATGGGATAGACTTCGAACAGATCTAGCAACTCAAAATTGGGCATCCATGAGGCACTGTGGGCCGTCAGCAGCAGCAGAATTGTGCTCAACAACAATATATAACCTCATGGCCTGGCATATCCCCCACTCTACCATTAGCAGTAAGCCAGGGGAGCAACCCTGGATCAATGAACAATGCAGGAGGACATGCCAGAAGCAGCACCAGACATACCTAAAAATGAGGTGCCAACTTGGGTAAGCACAAAACAGGATTACTTGTGTGCAAAGCAGCATAAGAAATAAGTGATAGACAGAGCTAACCAATTCCAAAAACAAAAGATCAGATCTAAGCTCTGCAGAGCTGTCACATCCAGTCATGAACAGTGATGGACAATTAAACAACTCACTAGATGAGGAGACTCCACACATATCCCCATCCTCAAAGATGGGGAGTCCAGCACATCAGTGCAAAAGATAAGGCTGAAGTATTCGCAGCAGTCTTCAGCCAGAAGTGTCGGGTGTATGGTTCATCTCAACCTCCTTCAGTGGTTAACATAGAAACATAGAAACTGGAAGGAGGAGTCGGCCATTCGGCCCTTCGAGTCTGCTCCATCATTCATTTTAATCATGGCTGATCATCGAATTCAATATCCTGATTCCCCCTTCCTCCCAAAACCTTGATCCCTTTAGCCCCAAGAGCAATATCTAATTTATTTTTGAAGTCTGACAATATTTTGGCCTCAACTACATTCTGTGGTAGTGCATTCCACGCATTCACCACCCACTGGGTGAAGAAATGGCTCCTCACCTCAGTTCTCAAAGGTTTACCCCTTATCCTCAGACTATGATCCCTAGTTCTGGGCTCCCCCACCATTGGGAACATTCTTTCTGAATCTACCATGACTAACCCTGTTAGAATTTTATAAGTTTCTATGAGATCCCCTCTCACTCTTCTAAACTTCAGTGAATATAATCCTAACCGACTTAATCTCTCAGCATCTCAGGTGCCAATCTCCAGCCAATTCGATTCACCCGACATGATATCAAGAAATGGTTGGAGGCACTGGATACTGCAAAGGCTCTGAGCCCTGAGAACATTCTGGCAATAGTACTGAAGACTTGTGCTCCAGAACGTGCCGCACGCTTAGCCAAGCTCTTCCAGTACAGTTACAACACTGGCATCTACCCGGCAATGTGGAAAATTGCCCAGGTATGTCCTGTACACAAAAAGCAGGACAAATTTGATCCGGCCAATTACTGCCTAGTCAGTCTTTTCTAATATTTAAATATTTGTTCGTGGGACATATAAAGAACAAAGAACAAAGAACAGTACAGCACAGGAAACAGGCCCTTCGGCCCTCCAAGCCTGTGCCGCTCCTTGGTCCAACTAGACCAATCCTTTGTATCCCTCCATTCCCAGGCTGCTCATGTGACTATCCAGGTAAGTCTTAAACGATGTCAGCATGCCTGCCTCCACCACCCTACTTGGCAGCGCATTCCAGGCCCCCACCACCCTCTGTGTAAAAAACGTCCCTCTGATGTCTGAGTTATACTTCGCCCCTCTCAGCTTGAGCCCGTGACCCCTCGTGATCGTCACCTCCGACCTGGGAAAAAGCTTCCCACTGTTCACCCTATCTATACCCTTCATAATCTTGTATACCTCTATTAGATCTCCCCTCATTCTCCGTCTTTCCAAGGAGAACAACCCCAGTCTACCCAATCTCTCCTCATAGCTAAGACCCTCCATACCAGGCAACATCCTGGTAAACCTTCTCTGCACTCTCTCCAATGCCTCCACGTCCTTCTGGTAGTGCGGCGACCAGAACTGGACGCAGTACTCCAAATGTGGCCTAACCAGCGTTCTGTACAGCTGCATCATCAGACTCCAGCTTTTATACTCTATACCCCGTCCTATAAAGGCAAGCATACCATATGCCTTCTTCACCACCTTCTCCACCTGTGTTGCCACCTTCAAGGATTTGTGGACTTGCACACCTAGGTCCCTCTGTGTTTCTATACTCCTGATGACTCTGCCATTTATTGTATAACTCCTCCCGACATTATTTCTTCCAAAATGCATCACTTCGCATTTATCCGGATTAAATTCCATCTGCCACCTCTCCGCCCAATTTTCCAGCCTATCTATATCCTGCTGTATTGCCCGACAATGCTCTTCGCTATCCGCAATTCCAGCCATCTTCGTGTCATCCGCAAACTTGCTGATTACACCAGTTACACCTTCTTCCAAATCATTTATATATATCACAAATAGCAGAGGTCCCAGTACAGAGCCCTGCGGAACACCACTGGTCACAGACCTCCAGCCGGAAAAAGACCCTTCGACCACTACCCTCTGTCTCCTATGGACAAGCAAGTTCTCCACCCATCTAGCCACTTCTCCTTGTATGGCGTCGCTGGCTGGCCAGCATTTATTGCGTATCCTTAGTCGCCCTTGTGAAGGTGGTAGTGAGCTGCCTTCTTGAATCGCTGCAGTCCATGTGCTGTGGGTTGACCCACAATGCTGTTAGGATTTTGACCTCGCGACTGCAAAGGAACGGTGATATATTTCCAAGTCAGGATGGTGAGTGGCTCGGAGGGGAACTTGCAGGTGGTGATGTTCCCATTTATCTGCTGCCCTTGTCCTTCTAGATGGAAGTGGTCGTGGGTTTGGAGGGTGCTGTCTCAGCATTTTTGGTGAATTGCTGCAGTGCATTTTGGAGATCGTACACAGTACTGTTACTGAGCGTCGGTGGTAGAGGGATTGAATGTTTGTCGATGTCTACTCTCGATCATCAGTAAATTGATGAAAGGTGTCATCAATGGTGCTATCAAGCAACACTCACTCAGTAATAACCAACCCATTGGCATTCAGTTGGGGTTCTGTCAGGGTCAATCAGCTCCTCCAGACTTGGTTCAAACATGGACAAAAGAGCTGAAAACCAGAAGTGAGGTGAGAGCAACAGCCCTTGCCATCAAGGCAGCATTTGATCAAGTGTGGCATCAAGGAGCCCTAGCAAAACTGGAATCAATGGGAATCATGGGGAAAACTCTCCATTAGGTGGAGTTATACCGAGAACAAAGGAGGATGGTTATGGTGGTTGGATATCAATCATCACAACTCTGGGACACCAATGAAGGAGTTCCTCAGGGTAGTGTCCGAGACACACCCATCTTCAGCTGTTTCATCATCTTCATTTCATCATGAGGTCAGAGGTGGGGATGTTTGCTGATGACTGCATAATGTTCAGTACCATTCATGACTCCTCAGATACTGAAGCAGTTCATGTCCAAATGCAATAAGACATGGACAATACCCAGACTTGAGCTGATAGGTGGCAGGTAACATTTGCGTCACGCCAGTACCAGGCAATGGCCATCTCCCCCAGTCGAGGATCTACCACCACCCCTTAACATTCAATGGCATTACCATCACTAAATTCCCCACTATCAACATCCTGGGGGTTATCACTGGCCACACACTGAATTGGACTAACCACATAAATACTGTGGTTACCAGAGAAGGTCAGGCTTTTTTCCAGGGTGGATGTGTCAATTACAAGGGGGCACAGGTTCAAGGTGAGAGGGGGAATGTCTAAGGGAGATGTTTAAGGGAGAGGTTTATAAAATGATGAAGGGGATAGATAGAGTGAACGTTCAAAGACTATTTCCTCGGGTGGATGGAGCTATTACAAGGGGGCATAACTATAGGGTTCATGGTGGGAGATATAGGAAGGATATCAGAGGTAGGTTCTTTACACAGAGAGTGGTTGGGGTGTGGAATGGACTGCCTGCAGTGATAGTGGAGTCAGACACTTTAGGAACATTTAAGCGGCTATTGGATAGGCACATGGAGCACACCAGGATGATAGGGAGTGGGATAGCTTGATCTTGGTTTCAGATAAAGCTCGGCACAACATTGTGGGCCGAAGGGCCTGTTCTGTGCTGTACTGTTCTATGTGTGGGGGAGGTTTTTCACGCAGAGAGTGGTGGGTGCCTGGAACGTGCTGTCCAAGGAGGTGGTGGAAGCAGGCACATTAGCAACATTTATGAGGCATCTGGACAGGGAGGGAATAGAGGGATACAAACCGAGTAAGGACAGAAGGTTCTTTTTGGAGTTTAGTTGGGCACCATGATCGGCATGGGCTTGGAGGGCTGAACGGCCTGTTCCTCTGCTGCACATTTCTCTGTTCTTCTTTGTTCTTTGAATTCTGTAACTCACCTCCTTGACTCTGCAAAGCCTGTCCACCATCTACAAGGCACAACTCAGGACTCTAATGAAATGCTGTCCGCTGAACCAGGATGGGTGCAGCTCCAACAATCCTCAAGAAGTTTGATGCCACCCAGGGCAGAGCAGCCCTGCTTGATTGCTACCCCTTCCACAAAAATTCACTCCCTCCACCACTGACAAACAGTGGCAGGAGTGTGTACCAATTACAAGATGCACTGCAGCAACTCACCAAGGCTCCTTAGGCGGCACCTTCCAAACCCACGACCACTAGCGTCTAGAAGGCAAAAGCAACAGATAGCTGGGAATCCCAACACCTGGAAATTACCCTCCAAGCCATTCACCATCCTGACTAGGAAATATATCGGCTGTTTCTTTACTGTCGTTGGGTCAAAATCCTGGAACACCCTCTCTTACAGCACTGTGGGTGCACCTACACTCAGGGATCTCAGAGGGCAGTTTACCACCACCTTCTAAAGGGCAATCAGGGATGGACAATAAATTCCTGAAGGCAACCAGGGATGTCCAGTTCCCAAAAATGAATTTTTAACAAAAATGTTCCTTCAAAGTGTAACCCAGGAAACTCTGCAGCTAATTTTATGCACAGCAAGCTCCCACTAACCATAATGCCATAAATGACCAGATTATCTGTTTGTGTGATGCCAACAAAGGAATAACCATTTATCAGGACACTGGGGAGAACTGCACCACTCCACCCCCTGCTCTTTTCACAATAGTGCCATTGGATCTTGTGCAGCGGTGCAGGGAAAATGCAGAAGAATGGCACTCAGTCATGATGCCCGTTTGGAGAGCCAGTGCAGACATGATGGGCCAAATGGCCTCCTTCTGCACCGTAACAATTTGGTGATCATAGAAATCATCATGGAAATCATAGAGTCTCTACAGTGCAGAAGGAGGCCATTCGGCCCATCAAGTCTGCACTGACAACAATCCCACCCCGTCCCTATCCCCGTAATCCCACACATTTATCCCGCTAATCCCACTAACCTACGCATCCCAGGACTAAGGGGCAATTTAGCATGGCCAATGTACCTAACCCACACATCTTTGGACTGTGGGAGGAAACCGGAGCACCCGGAGGAAACCCACACAGACACAGGAAGAACGTGCAGACTCCACACAACCTGTAATTGAACCTGGGTCCCTGGAGCTATGAGGCAGCAGTGCTAACCACTGCGCCACCGTGCCGCCCAAATTTCAGTGGGATCTTTCACATCTATTTAAGAGAGGCAGGCGGATCTCAGTTTAACCTCTCACCCTACCAGCAACACTGCTGTCGCAGTATGCCGCTGGAGTGTGCGCCTAGATATTGGTGCTCAAGTCTTGGGGGTGGGACTTGATCCCAGAACCTTCGGACTCAGTGCAGAGCTGGACAAACAACTAGCTCAGCGCTGACAGCAAGTGGGATAGCGGTAGAAGTGAGTCAAATAGAGGCAGAGTTTTAAAGCTCGATGCATTGTAGGAAGAAGAGAAAGCTGAATGGCCCCTATTTGCAAGTCATGTGCGTTGATAATTATGAGTCCATTTCTCAGCTCCACAATTGCCAAGACAATGGAGAAGACAGGGGAAATTTGTCAATACCCAAGACTTGAACACAGAAATAAAGATGATCACAGGCACTGCTATTAGCGGTATGCAGAGCTATTTCAGTCGGATAATCCATTAAAATGATCTATTAGAGTTCGGTTCCTTTGCATTAATTTGTCCAGCTTGAAAAGAAGTTGCCTGTGGCTCTTATTTAAATGCCTTTAATTATTTAAAGTAACTCACCAAGAGGTGTGTTATGAAGCTTTCATGAGCTAACACTTTGCACAGAAGCTCGTAAATGTTAGCATCTTGTTTATCTGGGTGACTGAATGCGGCAATCATTTTAATTTACCCTGACTATATTTATCCACCTCACTGTTGTGAATGTCTCATTTAATTTTAGTGCTGTTTAGGGTCAGGAACCACGCCTGAATAATTGATTACCTCTGCTATTTTTTTGACAACTTTGACTTTCATTACTAAACTCCTGAACACTGCACCATCTTTCTTCAAAGGCACACAGGACATATGAGGGCGTTTGTGGTTATATCAGTGGACCAGTAACCCGGAGTGTGGTGGCTATATCACTAGACCAGTAACTGGGAGCGTGATGGCTACATCACTGGATCAGTAACCCGGAGTGTGGTGTCTATATCAGTGGACCAGTAACCCGGAGTGTGGTGGCTATATCAGTAGACCAGTAACGCGGAATGTGGTGGCTACATCACTGGAGCAGTAACCCGGAGTGTGGTGGCTACATCACTGGAGCAGTAACCCGGAGTGTGGTGGCTATATCACTGGAGCAGTAACCCGGAATGTGGTGGCTACATCACTGGAGCAGTAACCCGGAATGTGGTGGCTACATCACTGGAGCAGTAACCCGGAATGTGGTGGCTATATCACTGGAGCAGTAACCCGGAGTGTGGTGGCTATATCAGTAGACCAGTAACCCGGAGTGTGGTGTCTATATCAGTAGGCCAGTAACCCGGAGTGTGGTGTCTATATCAGTGGACCAGTAACCCGGAATGTGGTGGCTACATCACTAGACCAGTAACCCGGAGTGTGGTGGCTATATCAGTAGACCAGTAACCCGGAGTGTGGTGTCTATATCACTAGACCAGTAACCCGGAGTGTGGTGTCTATATCAGTAGACCAGTAACCCGGAGTGTGGTGTCTATATCAGTGGGCCAGTAACCCGGAGTGTGGTGGCTATATCACTAGACCAGTAACCCGGAGTGTGGTGTCTATATCAGTAGACCAGTAACCCGGAGTGTGGTGTCTATATCAGTGGATCAGTAACCCGGAGTGTGGTGGCTATATCACTAGACCAGTAACCCGGAGTGTGGTGTCTATATCAGTGGATCAGTAACCCGGAGTGTGGTGGCTATATCAGTGGATCAGTAACCCGGAGTGTGGTGGCTATATCAGTGGATCAGTAACCCGGAGTGTGGTGTCTATATCAGTGGATCAGTAACCCGGAGTGTGGTGTCTATATCAGTGGATCAGTAACCCGGAGTGTGGTGTCTATATCAGTGGATCAGTAACCCGGAGTGTGGTGTCTATATCAGTAGACCAGTAACCCGGAGTGTGGTGGCTATATCAGTGGATCAGTAACCCGGAGTGTGGTGTCTATATCAGTGGATCAGTAACCCGGAGTGTGGTGTCTATATCAGTGGATCAGTAACCCGGAGTGTGGTGTCTATATCAGTGGATCAGTAACCCGGAGTGTGGTGTCTATATCACTAGACCAGTAACCCGGAGTGTGGTGGCTATATCACTAGACCAGTAACCCGGAGTGTGGTGTCTATATCAGTGGATCAGTAACCCGGAGTGTGGTGGCTATATCGGTGGATCAGTAACCCGGAGTGTGGTGGCTATATCACTAGACCAGTAACCCGGAGTGTGGTGTCTATATCACTAGACCAGTAACCCGGAGTGTGGTGGCTATATCAGTGGGCCAGTAACCCGGAGTGTGGTGTCTATATCAGTAGACCAGTAACCCGGAGTGTGGTGTCTATATCAGTGGGCCAGTAACCCGGAGTGTGGTGTCTATATCAGTGGACCAGTAACCCGGAGCGTGGTGTCTATATCAGTAGACCAGTAACCCGGAGTGTGGTGTCTATATCAGTGGGCCAGTAACCCGGAGTGTGGTGTCTATATCAGTAGACCAGTAACCCGGAGTGTGGTGTCTATATCAGTGGGCCAGTAACCCGGAGTGTGGTGTCTATATCAGTGGACCAGTAACCCGGAGTGTGGTGTCTATATCAGTGGGCCAGTAACCCGGAGTGTGGTGTCTATATCAGTGGATCAGTAACCCGGAGTGTGGTGTCTATATCAGTAGACCAGTAACCCGGAGTGTGGTGTCTATATCAGTAGACCAGTAACCCGGAGTGTTGTGTCTATATCAGTGGACCAATAACCTGGAGTGTTGTGTCTATATCAGTAGACCAGTAACCCGGAGTGTGGTGTCTATATCAGTAGACCAGTAACCCGGAGTGTGGTGTCTATATCAGTAGACCAGTAACCCGGAGTGTGGTGTCTATATCAGTAGACCAGTAACCCGGAGTGTTGTGTCTATATCAGTGGACCAATAACCTGGAGTGTTGTGTCTATATCACTAGACCAGTAACCCGGAGTGTGGTGTCTATATCACTAGACCAGTAACCCGGAGTGTGGTGTCTATATCAGTGGACCAATAACCTGGAGTGTTGTGTCTATATCAGTGGACCAGTAACCCGGAGTGTTGTGTCTATATCAGTAGACCAGTAACCCGGAGTGTGGTGTCTATATCAGTAGACCAGTAACCCGGAGTGTTGTGTCTATATCAGTAGACCAGTAACCCGGAGTGTGGTGTCTATATCACTAGACCAGTAACCCGGAGTGTTGTGTCTATATCAGTGGACCAATAACCTGGAGTGTTGTGTCTATATCAGTAGACCAGTAACCCGGAGTGTTGTGTCTATATCAGTGGACCAATAACCCGGAGTGTTGTGTCTATATCAGTAGACCAGTAACCCGGAGTGTTGTGTCTATATCAGTGGACCAATAACCTGGAGTGTTGTGTCTATATCAGTAGACCAGTAACCCGGAGTGTTGTGTCTATATCAGTGGACCAATAACCTGGAGTGTTGTGTCTATATCAGTAGACCAGTAACCCGGAGTGTTGTGTCTATATCAGTGGACCAGTAACCCGGAGTGTTGTGTCTATATCAGTAGACCAGTAACCCGGAGTGTGGTGGCTATATCAGTAGACCAGTAACCCGGAGTGTGGTGTCTATATCACTAGACCAGTAACCCGGAGTGTGGTGTCTATATCACTAGACCAGTAACCCGGAGTGTGGTGGCTATATCAGTGGATCAGTAACCCGGAGTGTGGTGGCTATATCAGTGGATCAGTAACCCGGAGTGTGGTGGCTATATCAGTGGATCAGTAACCCGGAGTGTGGTGGCTATATCAGTGGATCAGTAACCCGGAGTGTGGTGGCTATATCGGTGGATCAGTAACCCGGAGTGTGGTGTCTATATCAGTAGACCAGTAACCCGGAGTGTGGTGGCTATATCAGTAGACCAGTAACCCGGAGTGTGGTGGCTATATCAGTGGACCAGTAACTTGGAGCGTGATGGCTACATCACTGGAGCAGTAACCCGGAGTGTGGTGGCTATATCACTAGACCAGTAACCCGGAGTGTGGTGTCTATATCACTAGACCAGTAACCCGGAGTGTGGTGGCTATATCAGTGGATCAGTAACCCGGAGTGTGGTGTCTATATCACTAGACCAGTAACCCGGAGTGTGGTGGCTATATCAGTGGATCAGTAACCCGGAGTGTGGTGGCTATATCGGTGGATCAGTAACCCGGAGTGTGGTGGCTATATCGGTGGATCAGTAACCCGGAGTGTGGTGGCTATATCGGTGGACCAGTAACCCGGAGTGTGGTGGCTATATCAGTGGATCAGTAACCCGGAGTGTGGTGGCTATATCGGTGGATCAGTAACCCGGAGTGTGGTGGCTATATCGGTGGATCAGTAACCCGGAGTGTGGTGGCTATATCACTAGACCAGTAACCCGGAGTGTGGTGTCTACATCACTAGACCAGTAACCCGGAGTGTGGTGTCTATATCAGTGGACCAGTAACCCGGAATGTGGTGATAGTAACTCCATAGATTTTCACAGTAACTTCATTGCAGTGTGAGTGTAAACCGACTTGTGCCACTGATAAATAAACTTGAAACTCTGAGAATTTGAGTTCAACTTTGAATGAAAAGCTGTCGTCAGGAAAACTGACCACGTAAGTTGTCAAACTGTCATAACATCACAACTGGCTCACTAACTTTCAGAAAGGAAACATACTGTTCTTACCCGATCTGCCTTCAATGTGAGACCAACATCTTTGGCCTGTAACTTTCCTCTGAAGCAGCCTAGTGAGTCATTTATCCTCATCTCACCCAGGTGTAAACCTACCACCAGTCTCTCAAGGCAACCACGGTGGCACAGTGGTTAGCACTGCTGCCTCACAGCGCCAGGTACCCGGGTTCGATTCCCGGCTCGGGTCACTGTCTGTGTGGAGTTTGCACATTCTCCCCGTGTCTGCGTGGGTTTCCTCCGGGTGCTCTGGTTTCCTCCCACACTCCAAAGATGTGCGTGTTAGGTGGATTGACCATGATAAATTGCCCCTTAGTGTCAGGGGAACTCGCAGGGTAATTACATGGGGTTATGGGGATGAGGTCTGTGTGGGATCGTGGTCGTTACAGCCTCAATGGACTGAATGGCCTCCTTCTGTACTGTAAGATTCTATAATTCTATGAACCAGAGATGAGCAATAAGTGCAGGTTTTACTAAACAGAATTTGATTATAATGTGACCTATATCTGGTTGTTAAGATAATCAGTTTGTGTGATTGATTAGAATTTGGTTATATAATTGTACTCCTGCAGATTGAAATATTTGGTAAGAAGCTAAAAATACATTTTGTGGAGTTTTTGAACGCATGGCGCATCATCACCTTTTGGGTGCCATTTTGTCTCAGTTGCCAGCATTCTTGCTCTTGTGCCAGAAGGTTGGGGGTCAAGTGCCATTACACGACTCGAATGCAAAAGTGTTATCGTTTATTGTGAAGGGAATTGAATACTAAAGTGGGGAGGTTATGCTGCAGTTATGCAGGCCATTGTTGAGATCACGTTTGGAGCACTATGTACAGTATTGCCCTCCTTATTTAAGCAAGGATGTCATAGAATCTCTACAGTGCAGAAGGAGGCCATTCAGCCCATCAAGTCTGCACTGACTCTACGACTGAGCATCCCACCCAGGATTTCTCTTTCATGAAGCCATGCCGATTCTGTTTAATTAGATTATTATTTTCCAGATGCGCTGCTATTACTTCCTTAATGATCGATTCCTACATTTTTTCCAACAATAAATACCTCCTTTTTGCCCCCCTCCCTTTTTGAATAGGGCAGTCATACTGACCTATTCAAAATTCCAATCCTCCGGTATTACTCCAGAACCCAAGGATTTTGGAAAATTGCAACCAATGCATCCATAGGGTGGGATTTTACAGCCTTGCGCAAGCGAGACCAGAAATATCCACCCCAGATCAATGGAGATTTCCATTGTGGGACCCTCGCCCTCTCCGATTCCATGGCGGGTGAGGTGGTAGAGCTCTGGCCATTATCTCTGTAATTACTTCTTTTAGGACCCTAGGATACAACTCATCAGGGCCAGGGAACCTATCTGCTTTTAGCCCCGTTAATTTGTCTAATACTACTTCCCTAGTAATGGTACACAATTCCTGCCCCGCATTCCTTCGTATTAATGGGGTGTTCAAAGCATCTTCCACCATAAAGACTAATGCAAGATATCAGCCATTTCCTTGTTCCCCATAACTATCTCCCCAGATTAATTATCTACGGGGCCAATGTTCACTTTTACCTCTCTCTTCCTTTTTATATATTTAAAGAAGCCCTTATTGTCAGTTTTTATATTCCTTGCTAGTTTGCCCTTGTAGTTTATTTTCTATCTCTTTATTATCTTTCTAGTCCTCCTTTGCTGGGTTCTGAATCTATCTCAGTCTTCAGGGATAACATTGACTTTTGCCTCCTTATGTGCTTTTTAGAAACATAGAAACATAGAAACATTGAAAAACTACAGCACAAAACAGGCCCTTCAGCCTCACAAGTTGTGCCGAACACATCCCTACCTTTTAGGCCTACCTATAACCCTCCATCCTACTAAGTCCCATGTACTCATCCAGGAGTCTCTTAAAAGACCCTATTGCGTTTGCCTCCGCCACCACTGACGGCAGCCGATTCCACTCGCCCACCACCCTCTGTGTGAAAAACTTCCCCCTAACATTCCCCCTGTACCTACCCCACAGCACCTTAAACCTGTGTCCTCTCGTAGCAGCCATTTCCACCCTGGGAAAAAGCCTCTGAGAGTCCACCCGATCTATGCCTCTCAACATCTTATATACCTCTATTAGGTCTCCTCTCATCCTACGTCTCTCCAAGGAGAAAAGACCGAGCTCCCTCAGCCTATCCTCATAAGGCATGCCACTCAATCCAGGCAACATCCTTGTAAATCTCCTCTGCATCCTTTCAATCTTTTCCACATCCTTCCTGTACTTTCAATTTAATACTCTGCTCAACTTCCTTGGTTAGCCATGTTTGGTTTATCCCTCTCTTCGAATCTTTCCCCTTATTGGGATATATGTCGTGAATTGCCTCTTTAAATGGCTGCCACTGCTGGCTTATTTACTGTCTTTCCTGCCAATCTATCTCCCAGTCCACTCGAGCTAACTCGATCCTCATTTCATTGTAATTGCCTTTAATTATGTGAAGCACAGTTATTTCAGATCCAAGTTTCTCACTCTAAAACTGAGCATTAAATTCTATCATGTTATGATTACTATTTCCTGGAGAATCTTTTACTCTGAGGTCATTTATTAAACCTACCTCATTACCCATTACCAGATCCAAGATAGCCGGTTCCCTGGTTGGCTACATGACATCTTATTGAATGGCAGAGGGGCCGAGTGGCCTACTCCTGTTCCTAATTCTTATGTTTATAAGTTTGTATGTACGTTTTGGGGGGGCGATGGCCTAGTGGTATTATCTCTAGACTATTAATCCAGAAACTGAACTAATGTTCTGGGGACCCGGGTTCGAATCCTGCCACGGCAGATGGTAGAATTTGAATTCAACAAAAAACATCTGGAATTAAGAACCTACTGATGACCATGAAACTATTGTCGATTGTTGCAAAGACCCATCTGGTTCACTAATGTTTTTTAGGGAAGGAAATGAAGGAAATGCGAAGTGATGCATTTTGGTAGAACTAACGTAGGGGGGAGCTATACGATAAATAGCAGAACCATAAAGGGTGTAGATACGCAGAAGGACCTGGGTGTGCAAGTCCACAGATCCTTGAAGGTGACGTCACAGGTGGAGAAGGTGGTGAAGAAGGCATATGGCATGCTTGCCTTTATAGGACGGGGCATAGAGTATAAAAGTTGGGGTCTGATGTTGCAGTTGTATAGAACGTTGGTTCGGCCACATTTGGAATACTGCACCCAGTTCTGGTCGCCACACTACCGGAAGGACGCGGAGGCTTTAGAGAGAGAGCAAAGGAGGTTTAGCAGGATGTTGCCTGGTATGGAAGGGCTTAGTTATGAGGAGAGATTGGGTAAACTGGGGTTGTTCTCACTGGAAAGACGGAGGATGAGGGGTGACCTAATAGAAGTGTATAAAATTATGAAAGGCATAGATAGGGTGAACGGTGGGAAGCTTTTTCCCAGATCGGTAGTGACGTTCATGAGGGGTCATAGGTTCAAGGTAAGGGGGGGGAGGTTTAACACGGATATCAGAAGGACGTATTTTACACAGAGGGTGGTGGGGGCCTGGAATGCGCTGCCGGGCAAGGTGGTGGAGGCAGACACACTGGGAACGTTTAAGACTTATCTAGATAGCCACATGAACGGAGTGAGAATGGAGGGGTACAAAAGAATGGTCTAGTTTGGACCAGGGAGCGGCGCAGGCTTGGAGGGCCGAAGGGCCTGTTCCTGTGCTGTATTGTTCTTTGTTCTTTTTTCTTTGAAATCTGCCGTCCTTACCTGGTCTGGCCTACATGTGACTCCAGAGCCACAGCAATGTGGTGGACTCTCAACTGTCCTCTGAACAAGGGCACCTAGGGATGGGCAATAAATGCTGGCCAGCCAGTGACGCCCGTGTTCCATGAATGAATTTTTAAAAAGTCAGAAGTTGATATTCTAGCACGGCATTGAGGGAGTGCTGCATTGTCAAAGGTGTTGCCTTCTGGATGAGACATTAACATAAGGGCACATGTGCCCCCCAGAAAATGTAAATGATTCTGTGGCACTCTTTTGAAGAAGTGTCGAGGAGTTATCACCAATGTTCTGGCTGATATTTACCCATAGTCAACATCATGAAAGCCAGGTGCTTTAGCCATTGTCACACTGCTGTTTCTGGGAGTTTGCCATGTGCAAAATCACTCTGGGTGGGATTTTACAGCCATTCCCACCAGCGGGATCTCCAGGTACTGCTTAAGTTGATTCTCCCACCCCATCCTCCTCATCTCCGCCATGGCGGGTTCTTACATTGGCAGAATGGGCGAGCCACACAAAACACCATAGACTTCAGTGGGACCAAAAAATCCTGCCTGCTTGATTTTGATTTTATTTGACTTATTATTGTCACATGTATTGGTATACAGTGTTTCTTGTGCGCTATACAGACAAAGCATACCATTCATAGAGAAGGAAAGGAGAGAGTTACAGTTATAGCTCGGGTGTAGAGAAAGATCAGCTTAGTGCAAGGTAGGTCCACTCAAAAGTCTGATGGCAGCGGGGAAGAAGGTGTTCTTGAGTTGGTTGGTACATGACCTCAAACTTTTGTATCTTTTTCCTGACGGAGGAATGTGGAAAAGAGTATGTCTGGGGTGTTTGGGGTCCTTAATTATGCTGGCTGCTTTGCTGAGGCAGCAGGAAGTATAGACAGAATCAATAGATGGGAGGCTAGTTTGAGTGATGGACTGGACTTCATTCATGACCCTTTGTAGTTTCTTGCGGTCTTGGAGAGAGCAGGAGCCATACCAAGCTGTGATACAACCAGAAAGAATGCTTTCTATGGCACTTCTGTAAAAGTTGATGAGAATCGTAACAGACATGCAAAATTTCCTTAGTCTTCTGAGAAAGTAGAGGCATTGGTGGGCTTTCTTAACTATAGTGTCAACATGGGGGGACCAGAACAGGTTGTTGGTGATCTGGACACCTAAAAACTTGAACCTGATAGCGAGGCACCTCACCATGGGAAAATACACTGGGTGGGGTGGAGGAGGGCTGGAAAATCCTGACAGATGCCTCCTGCTAATGCAAGATGGCCATAAATATACACTTCCGCACATGTGCAGAAAACCAATCGCATTCCGCCCCACTGTATGGCTGAGCTGAGGTTGGGATATGAAATCCAGATGAAAAGGTAATCCGAGTGCTCTACGTTAGGCTTCCTGTAGAGATCAGCCAGACATTCAAAACTAACTCAAAATGATCAAGCCTACTTCTTCCAGGTGCTCCAGGGATGTGATCGATATGAGGATTGAAATTATCTTCGAGACGAGCTTTGCCAACACATTTCAAAGAAAAACATTTTGTAGCTATATTTCCAGGCATGATTAAACTCACTATGGTCTCCGAATGGCAACATGGAGTAAAACAGTTACAACTGCGCACACATGGCATTGGCAGCAAACACAAACCATGCAAAATTGCCTGAATTTCATACATTACAGCGGGGAATACACTTCAGAAACACTTCATAGGTTGGAAAGTGTTTCGGGGCAGCCTTTGGTCCTGAGATATAAGTGCAAATCTTCCTTCATATATCTTATTCCATGGGGATGGGTAATTGGCATATTTTCCAGAACAAATATTGGTATATAAGAAAGAAGTTCATAATTGTACAGGCAATCGCTCATCCACTTCAATCCCTTTCTCCTGTTCTTGCACAGTCCCCTTTAACCAGCCTTTTCTTCAAATGTTCTCCCATATCCTTCTCATACAGCTATTTGTGAGAATTATTAATTTTTTAAAACTTTATTTATTAGTCTTACAGGTAGGCTCACATTCACACTGCGATGAAGTTACTGTGAAAATCCCTGAGTCGCCACACTCCGACACCTGTTCGGGTACACTGAGGGAGAATTTAGCATGGCCAGTGTACCTGACCAGCACGTCTTTTGGACTGTGGGAGGAATCTCGGAGGAAACCCACGCAGACAAGGGGAGAACGCGCAGACTCAGCACAGACAGTGACCCGAGGCCGGAATTGAACCCGGGTCCCTGGTGCTGTGAAGCAGCAGTGTTAACCATTGTGCCTGTGAAAGGTAGGATTGGAGATCCTGTTACTGCTTTGTGCCACAATTGTTCATCTTATTTTCTGGCTACATCAATGATTGTAAATCAGCATTTCCCGCCTGTGCCTTGCTATGTCAACTGTCACATTGTAGTGGCAGCTCTGGCCAGTAGGTGGCGGTGAGGAGCGAGTTTCCAAAATCTCCCATGTGATAAAAGCAAAATACTGAAGACGCTGGAAGTCTGAAATAAAAACAGGAAATGTTGGGGCAAAACACTGAGCAGGTCTGGCAGCATCTGTGGAGCGAGAAAGGAGAGTTAGGGCGGGGTTTTACGGTGTCGCTCGTCCCGAAACTGTAAAATCCCGCCCAATGCCAACGGACCTTTCCATGGATCGTCCCTTGCCCGTTCCGATTCCCGTGGCAGGCGGGGTGGTAAAATTCTGACCTTGGTGCTTCAAGTCCTTATGATTCTTAAGAATTTTCAGTCCAAAATAGCCCAATTCTGTCACCATCTTGTGTGTATTGCATTTCATTGAATAATGTACAGCACAGAAACAGGCCATTGTCTCTAACTGCTCTCTGCTGAAAGTTGCATTTTAGTTTCCTTACCTTCTTTCTTCATTTCACGCTCTTATTCCTTTCTCTCTCGCGTGCTTATCTACCTTCTCTTTAAGTGCATCTATGTTATTCACCTCAACTCCTCCTTGTGAGAGTAAAATCCATATTCTATTTGCTCTTTGTGTTACAAAATTTCTCCTTAATTCCCTACTGGATTTATTAGTGGCTATCTTTTTTTTTCATTTTCATTCATTCAGGGGACATAGGTGTCGCTGGCTGGGCCAGCATTCATTGCCCATCCCTAGTTGCCCTTGAGAAGGCGGTGGTGAGCTGCCTCCTTGAATCGCTGCAGTGGGTTGACCCACAAGGCCACGAGGGAGGGAATTCCAGGATTTACCTTGTGCCACTCCCTGGGTTTTCTCCCTGTAGCCTCCATATTCTTCCTATTCAGATCATTATCCAATTCCCTCTTAACTTCTTTGACTGAACCCGCCTCCACCACACTCATAAAATCTGTCGTGATATCATAGAATCATAGAATCTACGGCACGGAGACAGGCCCTTCGGCCCAAACTGGTCCATGCTGACCAAAAAACCTATCTAAGCTAACCCCATTTGCCTGCATATCATACAATTATTTAACACACAGCTGTCAAATTTTGTCTTTCACTGTTTTAACAGAAATTGTAGCACGATGGGTTAAGATGTCCATCAAAAAGTAGTGGCATGAATTCAACGCACGTACATTAAGTGTTCATATGATAACATCGTTAATTGTGAATTCAATCTCTTGATATGACTTGACTACTTAATTGTCATAATCACGTTGCATAATAAATCTTTGCTGTACAAGTGCCCACGTACAGGATAGTTATCCAGAGATTAACCATGACAAACTGTTCTCTGCTGGGGCCAGCATTTTAGACGTCCCAATCTATTATTTTAACACACTTTAATTCTTAATAAAGTCCCAATACACTTTAAATAATCTCTGGCTTCGACATAATCAAATTGACACTCGGAGTACATGTGATTACCTAATAAACTATATGGCAAGCACGCTCTGAGCTTTCCGAAGAGTTGTCAGTCATCTTCACTTGAACCATCAGTTCTATACTTAGCTGCAATGGGAAACGATTGCGTACATTCTCCTTCTGTGATTGGCTGGAATTTTATCGTCCCACCCATCAGGGGAATCGGAGTGGGCAAGGGACGGACCATGGGATGGTAGGGGGAATGTCAGGTGCTATTATTATGGAGGACGGTCTTAATGGTGGCACAAGTATGTGGTCGGCAACTTATCACAGGGATAACTATGACAAATGTTGTGAGTCGACCAGTTTAATCTCAGGAGTTGCCAGGGAATTGGTAGCTAAAGAGTAGAGTTTGGCTTGGAGACCAAAAACCAGTGGCTTCAACCTGCCCAACGTTGAATTGGAAGAAGTTTCTGCATATCCATCACGGGCTGTCGGAGAACCAGTCTGATTATTCAGCTATGTGTCCATCTCAAGTCTCAATTATACTCAGTGAAGGAACATCACAGTCCTTTGGTGTAGAGGATTTGGACAAACCTAGCCTACCCCATGGTAAGGTAAAATAATTTACAAAAAGGAAGTGATACTCAGAAAGTAGAGAAAGGTTTACCACTGCAGATCTGGCAGAAGCCCCTTTTAAATGTGCATGTCACAATCCTATTATGGGCACAGTAACAAGTCTCACAACATCAGGTTAAAGTCCAACAGGTTTATTTGGAATCACGAGCTTTCACAGTGCTGCTCCTTCATCAGGTGAGTGGGGCTAGGTTCACAAACACGGCATGTATAGGCAAAGACACAATTGCAAGCTAATTACAGATTGGAATGTGAAGAATGGTTGGAACATGAGTCTTTACAGGTAATCAAGTCTTTACAGGTACAGACAGTGTGAGTGGAGAGAGGGTTAAGTACAGGTTAAAGAAGTATGAATTGTCTCAAGCCAGGACAGTTAGTAGGATTTTGCAAGCCGAGGCCAAATGGTGGGGGTAGTATAACATGAACCCAAGATCCTGTGTACCTGTAAATACTTGACTCAGAGGTAGTGACACTACCTACTGCGCCCCGATATCAAGAAATATGTTATGTAAATGCAGGTCCAACTTTTTCAGCAGATTTCCATTTATACTTTCCCTCCAGACAGTCTTGTTGAACCATAAGGCCTGGTGGTCTTATCACTCAATGATTAATCAAGAAACTCAACTGATGTTCTGGAGACTCAGGTTCGAATCCTGTCATGACAGTTGGTGGAATTTGAATTCAATAAAAAATATCTGGAATTGAGAATCTAATGATGACAGTGAAACACATTGTCGATTGTTGGAAAAAACCCTCCTGGCTCACTGGTGGCATGGTGGCACAATGGTTAGCACTGCCGCCTCACAGTGCCAGGGACCTGGGTTCGATTCCCGGCTTGGGTCATTGCCTGTGTGGAGTTTGCACGTTCTCCCCGTATCTGCATGGGTTTCCTCCGGGTGCTCCGGTTTCCTCCCACAGTCCGAAAGATGTGTTGGCTGTGTGCATTGGCCGTGCTAAATTCTCCCTCAGTGTACCCGAACAGGCACCGAAGAGTGGCGACGAGGGGATTTTCACAGTAACTTCATTGCAGTGTTAATGTAAGCCTACCTATGACATTAATTAATAATCTTTAATGTCCTTTAGGAAAGGTAATCTGCCATCCTTACCTGGTCTGGCCTACATGTGACTCCAGAGCCACAGTAATGTGGTTGACTCTTAACTGCCCTTGGGCAACTTGGGATGTGCAATAAATGCTGGCCCAGCCAGCGGCGCCCATATCCCACGAATGAATTTAAAAAACTCTTTCTGAGAACAGCATCTTATGTGACAGCCTATCTTTCTAAAAGAATCATAGACGAATCATAGAATCCTACAATGCAGAAGGAGGCCTTTCGGCCCATCGAGTCTGCACCGCCCAAAATCCCACCCAGGCTCTATCCCCATAACCCCATGCATTTACCCTAGCTAGTCCCCTGACACTAAGGGGCAATTTAGCATGGCTATATCCACCTAACCCGCACATCTTTGGACAGTGAGAGGAAACCGGAGCACCCGGAGGAAACCCACACAGACAGAGAGAATGTACAAACTCCACACAGACATTGATCCAAGACAGGAATCGAACCCTGGTCCCTGGTGCTGTGAGGTAGCAGTGCCAACCACTGTGCCACCGTGCCACCCCTAAATGGATGAACTCCTCCAGTCCCTCACCTGTCAAATTCGGCAGTTTGGTGCTTGTGGTGGCTCCCATTTTTCAGCAACACTGCAATTCATTCGTGGGACATGAGTGTCGCTTGCTTGCCAACATTTATTGCCCATCTCTAGTTTCCCTTGGAGGGCAGTTGAGTGTCAACCACATTGTTGTGGCTCTGGAGTCACATGTAGGCCAGACCAGGTAAGGATGGCAGATTTCCTTCCCTAAAGGGCATTAGTGAACCAGATGGGTTTTACCGACAATCCACAATGGTTTCATGATCGTCAGTAGATTCTCAATTCCAGATTTTTTTAAAATTGAATTTAAATTCCGCCATCTGATGTGGCGGGATTCGAACCCTGGTCCACAGAACATTGGCTGAGTTTCTGGATTAATAGCCCAGTGAAAATACGACTAGGTCATCGTCTCCACTAAATGCTAACCTGTAGCCTGATAAACCGCTCCCCCCACATCCTCCTGCACAAATGGCAAGGCTTAAATGCCCTTTTAATCCCTTTAAAACATGCTCAGTAGGTCGAACACTCCCACCGCACCACTGGGCAGCCTGTTGTGCAGACAGAAGTTTGAACAGTTTGCCCATAAAATCAAAACAACTAGACTTTAACAGACAGGCGAAAGCTCTTTTGGAAAACATGAGCGACCCCTGGTTAACCCCGAATCGCACACCAACGGCAATTTCTAGATTTATAATTAAGGAACTAAAACAAGAGGAGCGCAGTAATGGAGGGGAAGGTGGAGAAAATTGTATGAAGGGCAAGCTTCTCATTTCAAATCTAAGAAACAATAGCAAGCACAGTGCAGTCAGAGTGAACTCGTTAAAGGAAGATGAGTGCAGTGATGGGGTCATTATTGTCACTGTTAGCCGAAAAGATTACTGTAGTATTTAGAAAGTGGAAGATTGCTTAGAAAATTGCCAGCTGAAGACTTGAGCAAAATAGGAGGTCGAATGTAATCTTCACTGAAAATTCAAAGGGACTTAACCCTTCGATAAGCCAAGAGAATCCACAGGGCCCCTTTTGTGCAAGAGGAGTTTTGCCTGTTCTTCCACCTCCTTATCTCATCATCTCTTCCAGCCCCTGTGTCAGCTCATCTACAGACAAATCATAGAATCCTACAGTGCAGAAGGAGGCTATTCGGCCCATCGAATCTGCACCGACCACAATCCCACCCAGGAATTGAACCCGGGTCCCTGGCGCTGTGAAGCAGCAGTGCTAACCACTGTGCTACCATGCCGCCAAATTGAAAACTTCAATCATTCATTTATTAACCCGGAGGAAACCCATGCAGATATGAGGAGAACGTGCAAACTCTGCACAGGCAATGACCCAGGCCGGGAATCGAACCCAGGTCCCTGGCGCTGTGAAGCAGCAGTGCTAACCGCTGTGCCACCGTGCCACCAAATTGAAAACTTCCATCATTCATTTATTAACCCTTGATTCAACCATTCCAATTCTTCATTTGGAGATTAAACCAAGTGATTGTAAAATATCATAGGTCATAGATTCCCTGCAACGCAGAAGAAGGCCATTCAGCCCATCGAGTCTGCACCGACCACAATTCCACCCAGGCCCTATTTCCGTAACCCCACATATTTACCTCGCTAATCCCCCTAACCTGCACATTTTGAGACACTAAGCGACAATTTAGCATGGCTAATTTAGCATGGCCAATCTACCTAACCTGCACATCTTTGGTCTGTGGAAGGAAACCAGAGCACCCGGAAGAAACCCATGCAGACACGGGGAGAATGTGCAAACACCATACCAATGCTGGAATCGAACCCGAGTCCCTGCGCTGTGAGGCAGCAGTGCTGACCACTGTGCTACCGTGCTGGCCCTATGACACTATTCAAAGAGGAGGATTGAACATCTCAACTGTACCCTTGCCATTACTGATTTTTTTAAAAAATTACTCATGGGATGTGGGCGTCATTGGCTGGCCCAACATCTATTGGCCAACCCTTGAACTGAATGGCTTGCTAGGCCATTTCAGAGGGCAGTTAAGAGTCAACCACATTGCTGTGGCTCCGGGGTCAGGCCAGGCCAGGGAAGGGCAGCAGATTTCCTTCCCTAAAGGACAAGTGAAATCAGGTGGGTTTTTATGACAATTGACATTGGCTTCATGGTCACCATTCTTTTCATGGTCACCATGGACTTTTAATTCCAGATTTTTATTGAATTCAAACTTCACCAGCTGCCGTGCTGGGATTCGAACTCAGATCCCCCGGGTCTCTTGATATTCAAAAAAAGTTTAAAATAAAATGACAAAGCTGAAGAAGTCCAATTAAAATGGTGAGTTAATTATCTTCTAATCATGAGTTAACGGTCTCCCCCTTACACTTCAGCAACTGTTGTGTTCCGTCATTACTTCCATCAGCATTCTGGCTGTCAACATTGAGTTTCCCAATGGGATTCTGCCGTCTGCTCATTTTCATGAGAGAGGAGGTGGAGCTACTGGAAGGATGCCAATGCATCAAAGTTGTACTGCCGCCTGTTGCAGTACAAATGGAATTGCACAGATCTCTCCCCCACCAGAGGATTAGTGCGCTAGGAGCCTCCTATTCTCAAAGGGAATAAAGGACAGCAGATTGAATGAAACTAACGCAACAGATGAATGCCTGTCTGACTCATTCCTCATTGGTGCCTCTATCCAAGCACAGCACATTTTCAATGGTACTGGGTAGAATCATCGAATCATTACAATGTGGAAGGAGGTCATTCGGCCCATCCAGTCTGCACCGACTACAATCCCACCCAGGCCCTATTCCCGTAACCCCACATATTTACCCTGCTAATGCTGTGGGCGGCACAGTGGCACAGTGGTTAGCACTGCTGCCTCACAGCTCCAGGGACCTGGGTTTGATTCCTGGTTTGGGTCACTGTTTGTGTGGAGTTTGCACATTCTCTCCGTGTCTATGTGGGTTTCCTCCGGGTGCTCCGGTTTCCTCCCACCATCTGAAAGATGTGCTGGTTAGGTGCATTGACCCGAACGGGCGCCGGAATGTGGCGACTAGGGGAATTTCACAGTAACTTCATTGCAGTGTTAATTGTGACTCATAAATAATGTGACTAATAAAATTGCAGCGTTACTTGTGACTAATAAATAAACTTTACTTTAATCCCCCTGACCCTAACCTAACCCACACATCTTTTGGACTGTGGGAGGAAACCGGAGCACCCGGAGGAAACCCACGCAGACACGGGCAGAATGTGCAAACTCTACACAGGCAGTGACCCGAGGCGAGAATTGAACCCGGGTTCCTGGCGCTGTGAAGCAGCAGTGCTAAGCACTGCGCCACCATGTCTGGAGCTTTGCCAGGGTGATCAACATGTCCTATTCCAGGTGTTGTGAAACTCATACATAGTTTGGTTTGGAGTTTGGGAATGTTGGGCAGAATTTTCCCGTCCTGCCCTCCACGGGAATCGTAGCGGGAGGGACATGGAGCACGCAAAAGTCCGTTGACTTCAGGCAGGATTTTCCGGTTTTGGGGGTACACACCCGGAACATCCCGCCCTTCAACTTCCAACAAGCCTTGGAACCCTTGCACACCCGCAGATCAGGAACGGGGTGGACATGCCGCAGTTCTGCATCTTTTGGATCCAGGACAGGGCCTGCACATAAAAGGTTTCGGCAAAAAAAATAGGCTTAGTGTCCCAAAATGTGTAGGCGAGGGGGATTAGCGAGGTAAATGTGTGGGGCTACGGAAATAGGGGCTGGGTGGGATACTCTGGCAGAGAGTTGGTGCAGACCTGATCAGGTGATTAGGGCCAAAGTGCCACAGAAAAAAACATATTTTCTGAGAAAGTCAAGGCGTTGGTGAACCTTCTTAACTATAGTGTCGGCATGGGGGGACTAGGACAGGCTGCTGGTGATCTGGACACCTAAAAACCTGAAGCTCTCGACCCTTTCTACTTCATCCCCGTTGATGTAGACAGGGGCATGTTCTCCTTTATGCTTCCTGAAGTCGATGACAATCTCCTTTATTTTGTTGACATTGAGGGAGAGATTATTGTCACCGCACCAGTTCATCAGATTCTCTATCTCATTCCTGTACTCTGTCTTGTCATTGTTTGAGACCCGACCCACTATGGTGGTGTTGTCGGAAAACTTGAAAATCGAGTTGGAGGGGAATTTGGCCACATGGACATATGTGTATAGAGTCATAGAGTCATAGAGGTTTATGGCATGGAAACAAGCCCTTCAGCCCAACTTTTCCATGCCGTTCTGATTTTACCATTAAGCAAATCCCAATTGCCTGCATTTGGCCCATATCCCTCGATACCAATCTTACCCATGTAACTGTCCAAATGCTTTTTAAAAGACAAAATTATAGAGTCAAAATTATATTTAATCTTTTTGAATTTTCATGTCCTATAAAGGGTGGTGAATCTCTGGAATTCTCTGCCCACTGAAGTGGTGGAGGCTACCTCGTTGAATAGGTTTAAATCACGGATAGATGGACTCCTGATCGGTAAGGGAATTAGGGGTTACAGGGATCAGGCGGGTAAGTGGAACTGATCCACTTCAGATCAGCCATGATCTTATTGAATGGCGGGGCAGGCTTGAGGGGCTAGATGGCCTACTCCTGCTCCTATTTCTTATGTTCTTATAAAGGTATTACTGGGGCAAATAAATAATCAATATTTGAATCATCTTGTCTTTGTATTGAACAAAGAACAAAGATCAAAGAAAATTACAGCACAGGAACAGGCCCTTCGGCCCTCCAAGCCTGCACTGACCATGCTGCCCAACCTAACTCAAACCCCCGACCCTTCCGGGGACCATATCCCTCTATTCCCATCCTATTCATGTATTTGTCCAGACGCCCCTTAAAACTTACTATTGTATCTTCTTCCACTACCTCCCTCGGCAACGAGTCCCAGGCAGCCACCACCCTTTGTGTAAAAAACCTGCCTCGTACATCTCCTTTAAACTTTGCCCCTCGCACCTTAAACCTATGCCCCCAGTAATTGACTCTTCCACCCTGGGAAAAAGCTTCTGACTATCCACTCTGTCCATGCCTCTCATAATCTTGTAGACTTCTATCAGGTTGCCCCTCAACCTCCGTCGTTCCAGTGAGAACAAACCAAGTTTCTCCAACCTCTCCTCATAGCTAATGCCCTCCATACCAGGCAACATCCTGGTAAATCTTTTGTGTACTCTCTCCAAAGCCTCCACGTCCTTCTGGTAGTGTGGCGACCAGAATTGAACACTATATTCCAAGTGCGGCCTAACTAGGTCCTATAAAGCTGCAACATGACTTGCCAATTTTTAAACTCAATGCCCCGGCCGATGAAGGCACACATGCTGTATGCCTTCTTGACTATCTTCTCCACCTGCATTACCACTTTCAGTGACCTGTGTACCTGTACACCCAGATCCCTTTGCCTATCAATACTCTTAAGGGTTCTTGCCATTTACTGTATATTTCCCATCTGTATTAGACCTTGCAAAATGCATGACCTAAGACCTTCCAAAATGCATTGAGATGTCTTTACTAACCTTTTTTTCCAGTGTAACATAGTTCATTTTTCCTGTTGAATAAATATTTCATGTTTTGTGTTAAAATTTCAGGAACATTCCTCCACGGCTTCCAATAAAAAGTTAGGGTTTCACTCTGGGATCCGACTTGTCCAGATTAACATCATCTGGGATTGTAACTATAAGACTGACATTGTAAATGATTGTATCTTTTTGACCTTGTGTGGTAAAGTTTATTTTGTTTGTTCAAAAACCATTGGAGTCTTGCGGCCAGCAAGCATCTTAAATCTCAACCTTTGTCTACTTTGAACAAAATGTTATTGCTCCCTAACGGGACCCTACCAACAACTCGGGACACTGGTCAAGGATCACAATACAGTAGAGGGTCTGCTTTTTTGTTGCCCCTGAAAAATCACAGTTGCCAAATAAATCCGTACAGTATCTCAATGGATAAATTGGTAAGTAATATGGAACACGCATGTAGTTTATACTTTATCCAGGAACCAAATCAATTGTCCTCCATCTGGGGTGTCCAACTATGTCTCGGAACCAAAAGCCCTAAAACACAAACTGAACTGTGATCTCTAAGTGGTGGTAGACTTTTCATTATTCGAGTATGTCCAACAAAGAACAAGAACTAAAGAACAGTACAGAACAGGAACAAGCCCCTCGGCCCTCCAAGTCCGCACCGATCATGATGCCTGCCTAAACTAAAACCGTATGCACTTACGGAGTCTGTATCCTCCCATTCCCATCCTATTCATGTATTTGTCTAGCTGCCCCTTAAATGCCACTATCGTACCTGCTCCCACCACCTCCCCGGGCAGCGCATTCACCACCCTCTGTGTAAAAAACTTGACTCGCTCATCCCCTCTCAACTTTTCCCCATGACTTTTCTATCCTAGGAAAGAGCATCTGACTATCCACTCTGTCCATGCCACTCATAATCTTGTAAACCTCTATCAGGTCACCCCTCAACCTCTAAAATCCCAGTGAGAACAAACTGAGCTTATCCAACCTCTCCTCATAGTTACTACCTTCCAGACCAGGCAACATCCTGGAAAACCTCTTCTGTCAAGTGGTAAGTAATTACATTTCTTCTTCATGTTTTCTCTCATGCCTGAAAATTCCAATGCAAGATCGATAGGGCTGTACATAGAACTGGCATTTCCTGTTGTTGCTTTAATTTTCTCGGGCGGCACGGTGGCACAGTGGTTAGCATTGCTGCCTCACAGCACCAGGGTCCCAGGTTCGATTCCCGGCTTGGGTCACTGTCTGTGTGGAGTTTGCACGTTCTCCCCGTGTTTGCGTGGGTTTCCTCCGGGTGCTCCGGTTTCCTCCCACAGTCCAAAAATGTGCGGGTTAGGTTGATTGGCCATGCTAAATTGACCCTAGTATCGGGTGGATTAGCAGGGTAAATATTTGGGGTTATGGGGATAGGGTGGGAATGTTGTCGGTGCAGACTCGATGGGCCGAATGGTCTCCTTCTGTACTGTAGGGATTCTATGATCTATGGATTCTACTGTGGCTCCTGGGAGGAATACTGCTGCTACACACCTTTGATCTTCCTCTGGGCATGTCGGGTGTTGGGCATTTGGGGTAGATGGTCCTCAAGATATGCTGAACCAAATCTCAGTGCTTAACTTCATAACGGCCGGCTTGCTGAAGTGTTTTGCCAAGAGAAACCATAAAACCATAAGATGTAGGAGCAGAAGAAGGCCATTCAGCCCATCCAAACTGATTCCCCATTCAATGAGATCATGGATGATCTGATATGATAATCCGCAACTCCACTTTCCTGCCTCATCCCCATAACCTTTGATTCCCTTATTGATTAAAAATCTGTCTATCTCAGCCTTGGACATACTTAATGACCCAGCATCAACAGCCCTCTGTGGTAAAGAATTCCACAGATTCACTACCCTCTCAGAGAAGAAGTTCCTCCTCATTTCTGTCTTAAATGGGTGACCCCTTACTCTGAGATAATGCCCAGGGATTATGGAGAGGTGATCTGCAATGCAGTAGTGTGGAGGGCTTTTTTTGTCCTTTTATTGATTGTACTAACCGTCTTGATGCCGTTTTCCTTGAGATCTCAATGAAGATCTGCTTGGGGATTCTGTGGTCATCCATGTGGGAGACTAGCCATCGAAGTTGAGTTTTTCCAGAGATCTCTATAAGTAACTCCATGAAGGCAGATATCAACCTCATCAACAGAAACCTACGTTCATACAGCACCATTAAATGCAGTGAAATGTCCTCAGGATGCTTCACAGAAACTGAATCAAACAAACACTGGCACCACACTCCTGCTCTACCCAAGACCACAAGAAACTACAAAGAGTCGTGAATGTAGCTCAATCCATCACGCAAACCAGCCTCCCATCCATTGACTCTGTCTACACTTACTGCTGCCTCAGCAAAGCAGCCAGCATAATCAAGGACCCCACACACCCCGGACATTCTCTCTTCCACCTTCTTCCATCGGGAAAAAGATACAAAAGTCTGAGACCGTGCAGCAACTGACTCAAGAACTGCTTCTTCCCTGCTGCCGTCAGACTTTTGAATGGACCTACCTTGCGTTAAGTTGATCTTTCTCTACACCCTAGCTATGACTGTGACACTACATTCTGCACTCTCTCGTTTCCTTCTCTATGAATGGTATGCTTTGTCTGTATAGTGCACAAGAAACAATACTTTTCACTGTATACTAATACCTGTGACAATAATAAATCAAGTCAAATCAAAAAGAAGGACCTATCAGGAAAGGCAATTGAAAGCTCAGGCAGACAGGTAACTTTTAAGGAACGCCTCAAAGAGGAGAAGAGATTTTGAGAACTGGAAAGATATCAGAGGTAAATTCCAGGGCTTAATACCTAGGCAGCTGAAGGCACAATGGTGAGGCTGAAAGAAGTGGGGGATGTTCATGAGGCCAGTATCTCAGGGGGTAGGGCTGGATGAGGTTCCAGAGGTATGCAGGGGTGAGGCTACGGAGGAATGCGATCAGTACAGGTTTGAGAGGTATTCGACATGACACATTGCCTGGGTTGAGAAAAAGGAGAAAGGAAATAGAACATAGAACATAGAAAGTCACAGCACAAACAGGCCCTTCGGCCCACAAGTTGCGCCGATCACATCCCCACCTCTAGGCCTATCTATAGCCCTCAATCCCATTAAATCCCATGTACTCATCCAGAAGTCTCTTAAAAGACCCCAACGAGTTTGCCTCCACCACCACCGACGTCAGCCGATTCCACTCACCCACCACCCTCTGAGTGAAAAACTTACCCCTGACATCCCCCCTGTACCTACCCCCCAGCACCTTAAACCTGTGTCCTCTCGTAGCAACCATTTCAGCCCTTGGAAATAGCCTCTGAGGGTCCACCCTATCCAGACCCCTCAACATCTTGTAAACCTCTATCAGGTCACCTCTCATCCTTCGTCTCTCCAGGGAGAAGAGACCAAGCTCCCTCAACCTATCCTCATAAGGCATGCCCCCCAATCCAGGCAACATCCTTGTAAATCTCCTCTGCACCCTTTCAATGGCTTCAACATCTTTCCTGTAATGAGGTGACCAGAACTGCGCGCAGTACTCCAAGTGGGGTCTAACCAGGGTCCTATAAAGCTGCAGCATTATCTCCCGACTCCTAAACTCAATCCCTCGATTAATGAAGGCTAGTACGCCATACGCCTTCTTGACCGCATCCTCCACCTGCGAGGCCGATTTAAGAGTCCTATGGACCCGGACCCCAAGGTCCTTCTGATCCTCTACACTGCTAAGAATGGTACCCTTCATTTTATACTGCTGCTCCATCCCATTGGATCTGCCAAAATGGATCACTACACACTTATCCGGGTTGAAGTCCATCTGCCACTTCTCCGCCCAGTCTTGCATTCTATCTATGTCTCGCTGCAACTTCTGACATCCCTCCAAACTATCCACAACACCACCTAAATAATCCGAGAAGATTCACACCCGTACGACATATGGGTGGCACGGTGGCACAGTGGTTAGCACTGCTGCCTCACAGTGCCAGGGACCCGGGTTCAATTCCCAGCTTGGGTCGCTGTCTGTGTGGAGTCTGCATGTTCTCCCCGTGTCTGCGCAGGTTTCTTGCATGTAACATGTAACAAGATATGACCGTAGTTTAGCATCTCATCCAAAAGGCAGCACCTCCAACATTGCTGCATTCTTTCAGTACACACATTACCATGTCAACCTAGATTATATGCTCAAATCCAATGCTCAAGCCCAAAGACCTGCAGATTAGATGGAGTGACCATACTAAATTGACCCTTAGTGTCGGGGGGGGGGGCGGTTAGTAAGGCAGATAAATGCGTTATGGAGATAGGGCCTGGGTGAGATTATAATCGGTGCAGATTCAATAAGCCGAATAGCCTCCTTCTGCACTGTAGGGATTCTATGATTCTATATCTCTGGAATTAGACTTGACCCTGGAATCTTTTGAATCAGAGGTGAGATGCTAACAACAGAGTCACAGCGGATACTATGCATTGAATCCACAAGTTGAGGATTCCTAGTTAATCTAATTTTGTTCTTTTATAATTTACATTTACAATCTTGGGTCTTCCTTAAACCACACAGTGGTCACCACTGCTGCCTCACAGCGCCAGGGACCCGGCTTGGATCACTGACTGTGCGGAGTCTGCACGTTTTCCGTTTGTCTGCGTGGGTTTCCTCCGGGTGCTCCGGTTTCCTCCCACAGTCCGAAAGACATGCTGGTTAAGTGGACTGGCCATGCTAAATTCTCCCTCAGTGTACCCGAACAGGCACCGGAGTGTGGCGACTAGAGGATTTTCATAGTAACTTCATTGCAGTGTTAATGTAAGCCTACTTGTGACACTGATAAATAAACTTTAAATCATTGTTTACTGGTGAAAACTTTAAATGGACAGCTGATTGGAAGGCTCCCATCCTGGTGTGAGATGTTCTGAATCAAGTCACTTCTTCACTGCATGATCAGTCTGACACTTTATGCTCCCACAATCATTGAATCTCTGCAGTGCCGAAGTAGGTCATTCAGCCCATCGGTTCTGCATCAACCACGATCCCATCCAGACCCTATTCCCGTAATCCCACATATTTACCCTGTCAATTCCCCGAACACCAGGGTCAATTTAGCATGGCCAATCAACCGAACCCGCACATCTTTGGACTGTGGGAGGAAACCGGAGCACCCGGAGGAAACCCACGGGGAGAATGTGCAAACTCCACACAGACAGCGATCCGAGGCTGGATTTGAACCCGGGTCCCTGGCGCTGTGAGGTAGCAGTGCTAACCACTGTGCCACTGTGTTGCCCAATCCAATGCCAGCATTCTTTTGGGACTCTCCAGCTGAATCCACTTCTTTCCCTCTCCTGTTGTTTACCTACATTTGTCTTTCCAGCAGAGATTGTTGTAAAGTGAGGAACCCTGGCTAAGTGTCCTCATTCTAACCCAATTTGATTTGATTTGATCTGATATGATTTATTATTGTCACATGTTTTAACATACAGTGAAAAGTATTGTTTCTTGTGTGCTATACAGACAAAGCATACCGTTCATAGAGAAGGAAATGAGAGAGTGCAGAATGTAGTGTTACAGTCATAGCTATGGTGTAGAGAAAGGTAGGTCCATTCAAAAGTCTGACAGCAGCAGGGAAGAAGCTGTCCTTGAGTCGGTTGGTACGTGACCTATCTTTTTCCCGACAGAAGAAAGTGGAAAAGAGAATATCTGGGGTGCGTGGGGTCCTTGATTATGCTGGCTGTTTTGCCGAGGCACCGGGAAGGGTAGGTGCAGATGTGTATTCTAGTTACCCCAGCCCTGGTTGAGATCAGTTTTTTTATCGAACCTGGGTCCCCAGCGCTGTGAGGCAGCAGTGCTAACCACTGGACCACCATGCCGCCCCAGTTATGTGGTCCAGAGATCAAACAGGAGATGTTCCTAAATTGTACGCAGCTCAGATACCCATGGGTTAAACTGTCTTGTGAGGAAGAGCGACCGTGAGCAATTTTCTAGGTAGCTGCAATAATTCATGAGCCAGATTCATTTAATTTTTCTTCTTACCCAATTTAGTGTCACATAACCTGATGCATATTTTTCTCCTGCCAGTCATACTTGTACTCTGTAGCATTCTGCAATCTGCTATTGTTCTTTCAATCTCCACTAATGCAAGATAATGCAGTCCTAAGGGTTATGGCGATTGGAGGCTGTTGATTTTCACTGACATTCTCTTAGAAGGTCAACATATTGGATGTTTTACAATCTTTGGATCGATTCCAATCAACCTGGTGATTGCTGTGTTGCCTTTAGCGTAGTCAGAGCTTTGTATTAAAGTACTTCTGATCCTGCTGGTACATGATATTTTTACATATTCCCTCCTTGCAATGTTCCAACCTCTCTACTCCCTGAAGTGCAGACTCCTTACTGAGATATATAGTCTGAGGATTCGGGGTAGACCACTTAGGATGGAGGTGAGGAGACATTTCTTCACCCAAAGAGTGGTGAACCTGTGGAATTCATTACCACAGGAAGTAATTGATGCCAAAACATTGAATCTATTCAAGAGGCGGCTAGATATAGCCAGTTGGGGCGAATGGGATCAAAAGCTATGGGGAGAAAGCAGGATTAGGCTATTGAGTTGGACGATCAGCCATGATTGTGATGAATGTCAGAGCAGGTTTGAAGGGCCGAATGGCCTCCTCCTGCTTCTATCTTCTATGTTTCTATGTTTCTATACCTTCGACACAAGTCAGAAGCCAGACACCCACCATACACGCACCCACCAGACACACCCTACCCCCACAATCCAGTACATCAAACTAAGTGGCCATTCTTAATGTCTTTGCCTAAAAGGGTGGCTAAACAGCTCTGGAAGGCTTCACAGTGGACCATCCTT
Organism: Mustelus asterias; assembly: GCF_964213995.1. NCBI lineage: Eukaryota > Metazoa > Chordata > Chondrichthyes > Carcharhiniformes > Triakidae > Mustelus > Mustelus asterias. Next base: position 115,955,649 of record NC_135810.1, read on the forward strand.
CACCCAACATGACAGCAGTGACGAAGTTATGAGGCTACAGTTGAGGTAGTGTAATAAGTCGAGGGTGACCCAATGTGGCTCAAAGTAACAAAGGCTTTTATTGTCAACAATAAATAAGAATATGCACAAAAGATCAGACTGAATCAACTATGCGACTGAACAACTCTCCTCCCATGCTCCAACTGCGGGACCTTCTCAACCTCCCTTCCGAATGGCTCAGTTTTCCGCCTTGACTGGACGGCACGGTGGCACAGTGGTTCGCACTGCTGCCTCACAGCACCAGGAACCCGGATTCAATTCTGGCCTCGGGTGACCTTCTGTGTGGGTTTCCTCTGGGTGCTCTGCTTTCCTCCCACAATCCAAAGATGTGCGGGTTATGTTGATTGGCCATGCGAATTTGCCCCTTAGTGTCCGGGGGATTAGTGGGGTAAAGGAGTGGGGTTACGAGGATAGGTGGGTGGGATTGTTGTCAGTGCAGACTCGATGAGCCGAATGGTTTCCTTCTGCACTGTAGGGCATCTAGGAGTGACAATCCATAGGTGGCCTTCAGATAACGATCCCTCAAAGATCATAGGGTTATTGAGAGTGGAACAGAGAAGGCTGAGGGGAGATTTATTGCATGTTGATGGAGTAGGTAAGGGTCTGTGGAATAAGTGAGAAAGGATAATCAATTTAAAATTGTCACTAATAGAGGAAGAAAAAGTTTACATAAAAGCTTGTTCTAACATGTAATTCTTTTTCACAGGGTGTCAGAGGCCAATGCAGTTGAAACAGATTAAATCGTTGCAGCATTAGAAGATTGTGGGCGTTGGGAGATCTCAAAATAATGGGATTGGATTGGATTGTTTCAGCAAAGAACAACGCTAATCAAAGCTGGCATTCATAGAATCATAGAATCCTACAGTGCAGAAGGAGACCATTCGGCCCATCAAGCCTACACCGACCACAATCCCACCCAGACCCTATTCCCATAACACCACATATTTACCCTGTTAACCCCCTGGCACTAGGGTCAATCAGCCTAACCTGCTCATCTTTGGATGTGAGGGAGGAAACCCACTCAAACACAGGGAGAACGTGCAAACTCCACACCGACAGTGACCTGAGGTTGGAATTGCACCCGAGTCCCTGGTGCTGTGAGGCAGCAGTGCTAGCCACCATGCCACTCCAAATCAAAGTGGAGAATGGGTCATCATTAGAATGAAACCATTGTTGATTGTTGTAAAAACCCACCTGGTTCACAAATGTCCTTTACGGAAGGAAATCTGTTGTCCTCGCCTGGTTGGGCCTACATGTGACTCCAGACTCTGACTCTTAACTGCCCTCTGATTTGTTCAAGTGAGACAAGAACAACTAGTTAATGGGCAGCAAATCCTGGACTCGCCAGCGATGCCCACATCCCATGAAGAAATTTAAAATAATTGCCCTTGAGAAGCTGGTGGTTGTGTGTGTTCTTGTCACACAGTAGTCCACATGCTGTAGGTACAGTCACAGTACCATGAGGGAGCTCCGGGAATTTGACCCAGTGACACAAGAAGTAGGAGCAGACGTAGGCCTGCTCCCATTCAGTACTATCATAACAAAGAAAAAACAAAGCGAAGTACAGCACAGGAACAGGTCCTTCGGCCCTCTCTGGCTATTGTTGACCTTTAGCTCCACTTTCCTCCCCACTCCTCCTGTCCCTTGATTCCCTGAGAGACCACAAATTCAATTCCAAAAATATACAACTTAATTCCTTCTCATCTCAGTCCTAAATGATCGGCCCCTCATCCTGAGACAGTGCCCCAGTGTCTTGGACTCCCCGACTAGTGGAAACAATCTCTCAGCGTCTGTCCAATCAAGCCCCTTGTGTGTTTCAATGAGTTTGCCTTTCATTTTTCTGAAGTTCAGAGAATATAGGCCCAATTTACTCAGCTTCTCATTATAGGACATCCCAGGGGACAATTGACAAGACCAACAAATGTTGGAGGTGAACCTGTTCCCATGTGCTCTCACTTGTCCTTCTAGGTGGTGGAGGTCACAGCTGCTGAATGACCTTTGACCTCCCTACTCTGATTCAATGTAAAGCTTGAGGAGCATTTGTGGGGTCAATTTTCCGAGCTTATGCTGTGCCAGGAAACCTTTGATCAGGCAGTACATTTTCAACCTTTCCTCCTTCAGCTGTAATGAATGGAAAACTAGGAGTGGGGTTGGGGGTCTGTGATTTTCTGGCAGGTAAGGCAGAGCTCTCAAAATTGACAGCGCACCTTGTTTTTTGGACATTTGCTTTTGAATGATAAGGTTGAAAATTTTTTAAATGTTCCGGTCTCCCTACCACATGTATCCCCCTCCCTTGCTCATACCATTTTCTATTCATTTCTCTCACATATATACTTTTTGTAATTTCCAGGGTTGTGGGGGATTTTCCATGTCGACATGAACTTTAGCAAGGCCTTTGACAAGGTACCACATGGCAGGTTGTTGCATAAGGGACCCAGGGTGAGGTCGCCAATTGGATACAAAATTGGCTTGAGGACAGAAGACAGAAGGTGGTTGTAGAGGGTTGTTTTTCAAACTGGAGGCCTGTGAGCAGTGGTGTGCCTCCGGGATCAGTGCTGGGTCCACTGTTATTTGTCATTTATATTAATGATTTGGATGAGAATTTAGTAGTCATGGTTAATAAGTTTGCAGATGACACCAAGATTGGTAGCATAGTGGACAGTGAAGAAGGTTATCTAGGATTGCAATGGGATCTTGATCAATTGGGCCAATGGGCTGATGAATGGCAGATGGAGTTTAATTTAGATAAATGCAAGGTGATGCATTTTGCTAGATTGAACCAAGACAGGACTTACTCAGTTAATGGTAGGGCATTGGGGAGAGTTATAGAACAAAGAGATCTAGGGGTACAGGTTCATAGCTCCTTGAAAGTGGAGTCACAGGTGGACAGAGTGGTGAAGAAGGCATTTGCCATGCTTGGTTTCATTGGTCAAAATATTGAGTACAAGAGTTGGGATGGCTTGTTGAAGTTGTACGAGACATTGGTAAGGCCACACTTGGAATACTGTGTACAATTCTGGTCACCCTATTATAGAAAGAATATTATTAAACTAGAGAGAGTGCAGAAAAGATTTACTTGGATGCTAGCAGGACTTGGTGGTTTGAGATATAAGGTGAGGCTGGAGAGACTGAGACTTCTTTCCCTGGAGCGTAGGAGGCTTAGCGGTGATCTTATGGAGGTCTATTAAATAATGAGAGGCATAGATAAGGTAGAGAGTCAACATCTTTTCCCAAAGGTAGGGGAGTCTAAAACTAGAGGCATTGTTTCCATCTTCCTTGCGATGCACTTCAATGGTTACATGACCATAAATACAGATGTGCTGTCATCTCTGAGTCAGAGGACTGTGAGTTCAAGTCCAAGTCCAGGCATTTGAGTGCAACAAAGTGACATTTCAGTGCAGCATTGAGGAAGTGCCACACTGTCTGAGGTGCCGTCTTTTAAAAGATCATAATGCTGCTTCAGACAACAGTAGTGAGTTCTCCCCACCTACTGGCAAATATGTATCCCTCAAACAATCCAACTAAACTATAGAATATCTAGTTATCACATGAAACAACTAGGTACACAATAGCTCACTACTTAAGATTTATCTGCAATTTCGAATGGCAGGACAAAATCTCAAATTTGTGCAAGGGTACCCCATATCAGATATCGAGGGTGTGCTCAGCAGAGCTTAGCTTGATTGGGTCAGGCATGTGGTTCCCACGTTCCAAATTCTAGAGTTGGATAAACATGGGAACCTACAGCTAAGGCATCGATGCAATGACTTTGACGAAGTCCACGATGTTTTCAAGTTTGCTGATGACACCACGGTTGTGGGTGGGATCTCAAACAATGATGAGGCAGAGTCTATTTATCTATTATTGTCACAAGTTACCTGCATTACTGTGTGGCCAAATTCCCCTCCAGTTTGATTTTCAAATTTTGCTGACGTCATCACTGTAGTGGGTCAGATCTCAAACAATGACGAGACAGAGTACAGGAATGAGATAGAGAATCTGGTGAACTGGTGCAGCAACAATAATCTCTCCGTCAATGTCAACAAAATGAAGGAGATTGTCATCGACTTCAGGAAGCAGAGTGTAGAACATGCCCCTATCTACATCAATGGGGATGAAGTAGAAATGGTTGAGTGCTTCAAGTTTTTAGGTGTCCAGATCAACGACAACCTGATCCGGACCCCCCATGCCGACATTATAGTTAAGAAAGCCCACCAATGCCTCTACTTTCTCAGAAGACTAAGGAAATTTGGCATGTCCACTACAACTCTCGCCAACTTTTACAGATGCACCATAGAATGCATTCTTTCTGGTGGTATCACAGTTTGGTATGGCTCCTGCTCCGCCCAAGACCGCAAGAAACTACAAAGAATCGTGAATGAAGACCAATCCATCACGCAAACCAGCCTCCCATCCATTGACTCTGTCTACACTTCCCGCTGCCTCGGCAAAGCAGCCAGCATAATTAAGGACCCCACAGACCCCAGACATTCTCTCTTCCTCTTTCCTCCATCGGGAAAACGATACAAAAGTCTGAGGTCACGTACCAACCGACTCAAGAACAGCTTCTTCCCTGCTGTTGCCAGACTTTTGAATGGACATATCTCGCTCTAATTTGATCTTTCTCTACACCCTAGCTATGACTGTAACGTTACATTCTGCACTCTCTTCTTTCCTGCAGCGTATCAGGTAGACAATGTTGGCCGAGTTGCAAGAGTAGGTACCGTGTACCTGGTAGATGGTGTTCTCACGTGAGATGATGGCATCCGTGTCGATGATCCGGCACGTCTTGCAGAGGTTGCTGTGGCAGGATTGTGTGGTGTCATGGTCACTATTCTCCTGAAGGCTGGGTAGTTTGCTGCGGACAATGGTCTGTTTGAGGTTGCGTGGTTGTTTGAAGGCAAGAAGTGGGGGTGTGGGGATGGCCTTGGCGAGATGTTCGTCTTCATCAATGACATGTTGAAGGCTCCGGAGGAGATGTCGTAGCTTCTCCGCTCCGGGGAAGTACTGGACGATGAAGGGTACTCTGTCCACCGTGTCCCATGTTTGTCTTCTGAGGAGGTCGGTGCGGTTTTTCGCTGTGGCGCTTTAACCTGTGTTTAATGCTCCCTCCACCCACATTGTCTGTGCCTTTAAGACCTGGCTGGTTGTAGGGATTCGCATTCTAATTAGAATTCTGTAACTTGATTTCTGTGTCTCTGTGCACTGTTTGAGAGCACATTTCCACTCCATCTGACGAAGGAGCAGCGCTCCGAAAGCTTATGGTATTTGCTACCAAATAAACCTGTTGGACTTTAACCTGGTGTTGTGAGACTTCTTACTGTGCTTACCCCGGTCCAACGCCGGCATCTCCACATCCAGGAGACTGCAGAGGTATATAATGTGGAGTGTCTGGGTTACTGGCACTTAGAGTGTATACTCTGTCCTGGGTAGTACCTGTCTGAGTATCACTAACTATTGCGAGCTCACTGATTGACCAATGTGATGAGCCGATAAGATCACCTCCCCATGTCTTTACTCACTCCACCAATGCTAACTTTCTATGCAATATTTGCAATTGAATCTGCAAATCAAAATTCAGCAGGAGACAACACCAATCTGAATGGTGGAGAATTGGTCTCCTTGCCAAGCACTCATTGTCAAAATGACAGGAGAGTCCACCATCATCAATCCAGCCTTTGTGTAAAATGGCTTCCATACTCCCTACATGATAACCGAGTACACTTCAAGAACATCTCATTGCCTGTAAAATGCAATGGAACCGGATGACTTCATGAAAGATGCTTTGGAAGTGCCAGTCCTTCGTTCAGCAGAGAAACGGCTTTGGAATAATCATTCTTCCCCAGCCCTGGGGCACTGTGACCATTGTTGCTGGCAAGAGTGAGATCACTTAGCTTATTGTGGACAAGAAATCAGACCTGGAACCTTCTTCTCTGAATGGTTTGATGCTTCATAGATGGTGCATCTATCACCGAGGACACTGGGAGCTCCAGTGCACATGCTAGTTTTTCAAAATTCTCTCAGGAACCAAGAAATTGATGGTTAAAAGTGATGCCATTAATACTGCTTCCACATTTAAAAGCCTTCACTGTAGCTTTTCACTTGGAGAGGTGACTTGGTAATGTATAATCTTTGCCCATATGCTAACTTGCATCAAGCCTTGTTCATCTATCGCTCTGCTCTTGTTAACCTACATTGATTCCTTAGTCCAGCAATGCCTTGGTTATAAAATGTTCATCCTTGCATTCAAATCTGCCCCTTATCTCATCCCTCCCTATCTCTGTAACCGTCTCTGACCCTGTAATCCTTCAAAATCTCTGAATTCCTTGAACTCTGATGTCTTGCGTATCTCCAATTTTTATCAATCTGTCATCAATGGCAGTACCTTCAGCTGCCTAGGCCCTAAGCTCTCTGCCTCTCTCTTCTTCTTTCAAAGGGCTCCTTCTCTTTGACCACACCTTTGATGACCTGTCCAAACATCTTCTTGCCTGGCCTGGTGTCATATTTTGTTTTTCTAGCATTCCCAAGATGTGACTTGGGGAGTTTTGATTACGTTTGAGGTGCTGTACAACTGCAAATTGTTCATAGAATACATAGAATCCCTACAGTGCAGAAGGAGGCCATTCGGCCCATCAAGCCGTCACCAAAAACAATCCCACCCTGGGCCCCTCCCCACAATTCCACACATTTACCCGACTAATCCCCCTGATATCCCCTAACACTAAAGAGCAATTTAGCATGGCCAATCAACATAGCCCACACATTTTTGGACTGTGGAAGGAAACCGGAGCACCTGGAGGAAACCTACGGAGACACAGAGAGAACGTGCAGACTCCACACAGACAGTGACCCACGCTAAGAATCGAACCCAGGTCCCTGGCGCTGTGAGGCAGCAGTGCTACTCACTGTGCCACCGTGCCATTCGATGGGCTGAATGGCCTCCTTCTGCACTATAGGGTTTCTATGATTTCTATGAACAGTAGAGCACAGGAACAGGCCCTTCGGCCTACGCTGTTGTGCCAAACATGATGTCAAATTAAATTAATCCCTTCTGCCTGTCATTGGTCCATATCCCTCTATTCCTTGCATATTCATGTGCTTATCTAAAAACCCCTTAAACGCCCCTATCGTATCTGCCTGCACCATCACCCTCAGACATCTATCACTGTCTAAACATCTTGCCCCTCACATCTCCTTTGAACTTTCTCCCTCTCACCTTAAATGTATGCCCCCTAGTATTAGACATTGCGGTCCCTATTTTACCATTTTGATTCTAAGTGCTGGGTGGACTTGAAACCGGGAGTGTTTCAGATCTGACTTTTAGGCCCGTTCTGAGGCGCCCCCATACGCACTCTGCCTGCAAAAATATCAGCGATTCCGAATCGCGCTGCACAAGCCTGTGTGCGGGGCTTAACGTGCCCGAAACCCTGCAGCTCCAACTCTGGGAAAAATATATATTTCCCTGCCCTTTCCCCGTAGACCTTTGACTAAAATTCACCCACTTGCCTCGTGGGTTCTGCTTACCATTATTGTTTCCGCTCAGAGATACCCGAGTACAGAATCCAAACGATATTCTGTGCAGATCAATTCCTCCTTGCTGCCTCCTTCATTTTTTTAGTGATGATCTTAAATTTATCTCTGCAGTCAGAACTGTGCACATAGATATTTTGTCCATTTACCACGTGAAAATCCCTCATAATTTTGAACAGCTCTATCCCCTTAAACTCCCAATGAGAAAATGTCAATGTTTCTCCAGTCTGTCTCATAACTAAAAGCCTCTCATCTTTCTGGTATTATCTCAAATGAATATCTCCCGCATTCATTCACTGGGCTTGATTTTCTTCTCAAAGTAACAGACAGTATTCTAACTGCAGCAGAGCAACAATTTTATAGACTTACCATTATCTCTGTGCTTTTATCCCCTGCATCCCATTTTTATAAACAAGTTGTATATGTACCCTCAAATCGCTCTTTATTTCCATCCCTTTACAGCATATTTCATATTTTAATGCTGCCTCCAAAATTGCACAATGTGCGATGTCTCCAAAATGTAATCTTCCATTTTTCTACTGATCTATCGATACGAGGGAAGGTGCATACAAGACTCGCAGTGGGGGCAGAGTCTAATTATTTATTACTGTCACAAGTTACTTGCATTACTGTGTGGCCAAATTCCCCTCCAATTTGATTTTCAAGTTTGCTGACGACACCACCGTGGTGGGTCGGATCTCAAACAATGACGAGACAGAGTACAGGAATGAGATAGAGAATCTGGTGAACTGGGTGTGGCAACAATAATCTCTCCCTCAATGTCAACAAAACGAGGGAGATTGTCATCGACTTCAGGAAGCGTAAAGGAGAACATGCCCCTGTCTACATCAAAGGGGACGAAGTAGAAAGGGTCGAGAGCTTCAGGTCTTTAGGTGTCCAGATCACCAACAACCTGTCCTGGTCCCCCCATGCCCACACTATTGTTAAGAAAGACCACTTTCGCTGAAGACTAAGGAAATTTGGCATGTCAGCGACGGCTCTCACCAACTTTTACAGATGCACCATAGAAAGCATTCTTTCTGGTTGTATCACAGCTTGGTATGGCTTCTGCTCTACCCAAGACCACAAGAAACTACAAAAAGTCGTGAATGTAGCCCAATCCATCACGCAAACCAGCCTCCCATCCATTGACTCTGCATAAACTTCCTGCTGCCTTGGCAAAGCAACCAGCATAATTAAGGACTTAAGAACTAGGAGCAGGAGTAGGCCATCTGGTCCCTCGAGTCTGCTCCGCCATTCAATAAGATCATGGCTGATATTTTTGTGGATTCAGCTCCACTTACCCACCCGCTCACCATAGCCCTTAATCCCTTTACTGTTCAAAAATGTATCTATCCTTGCCTTAAAAACATTCAATGAGGTAGCCTCAACTGCTTCACTGGGAATTCCACAGATTCACAACCCTTTGTGTGAAGAGGTTCGTCCTCAACTCAGTCCTAAATCTGCTTCCCCTTATTTTGAGGCTATGCCGCCTAGTTCTAGTTTCACCTGCCAGTGGAAACAACTTCCCTGCTTCTATCTTATCTATTCCCTTCATAATCTTATATGTTTCTGCTTGGTATGTATCAGGACCCCATGCACCCCGGACATTTTCTCTTCCACCTTCTTCCGTCGGGAAAAAGATACAAAAGCTTGAGGTCACGTATCAACCATCTCAAGAACAACTTCTTCCCTGCTGCTGTCAGACTTTTGAATGGACCTACCTTGCCTTAAGTTGATCTTTCTCTACATCCTAGCTATGACTGCAACACTACATTCTGCACTCTCTCCTTTCCTTCTCGATGAACGGTATGCTTTGTCTGTATAGCGCGCAAGAAACAATACTTCTCACTGTATGCTAATACATGTGACAATAATAAATCAAATCAAATCAAATTAACAGTGCAATGAAGTTACTGTGAAAATCCCCTAGTCGCCATACTCCAGCACCTGTTCGGGTACATTGAGGGAGAATTTAGCATCGCCAATGCACCTAACCAGCATGTCTTTCGGACTGTGGTGGAAACCGGAGCACCCAGAGGAAGCCCATGTAGACATGGGGAGGATGTGCAGACTCCGCACAGACAGTGACCCAAGCCAGGAATCGAACCTGGGTCCCTGGCACTGTGAGGCAGCAGTGCTAACCACTGTGCCGTCGTGTCATCCTTGTGTATATTTGAGATTCAGATGGATAGATTTTCGATCAGTAAGGGAATCAAGGGTTACGGGGAAGGGCATGAAAGTGGACTTGAGGAATGTTGGATCAGCCATGCTCCTATTAAATGATGCAGCAGGTTCGAGGGGCCGAACAGCCTACTCCTGTGTAAAGTCCTGTCTGATTTATTCCTATAGTCTTAGGGTCAAAGAGTGACCTTTCTCTTCGTTCCTGGCCTTTGACCACCTAGGTTAAAATCAGGCCCCCAACTACCACTCTGCTGCCCACATCAAATGTCTTATGGCGTGGGAAGGGTCAATTGGTTTGATAAGAAGCCTGCTTGACCCTGAATTGTTCTTGTGAGCTTGGGCATGAGAGAATGGTTGTTGAGTGGGCAGCCATCCCCTCCATCCCCACACAGGAAGCCCGCCCGCCCGGGGCATGTAGAATTCAGTCCGCCTGCCATACCATAATCTGGATTTTACCGTGTTCCAAAGTCGCCACTCTCCCAATTAAGAAGTCATTGAGGGGCCACCCATGTTTCTCAAACGCTTGCAGCATTTTAACACTGGAAACATTGTTAATTGCATTAGGACGAGTCAAAGAACAAAGAAAATTACAGCACAGGAACAGGCTCTTTGGCCCTCCGAGCCTGCACCGACCATGCTACTCGACAGAACTAAAACGCCGTACCCTTTCGGGGACCGTATCCATCTTTTCCCATCCTATTCATGTATTTGTCAAGACGCCCCTTGAAAGTCACGAACATATTTGCTTCCACTACCTCCCCTGGCAGCGATTCCAGGCTCCCACCACCCTCTGTGTAAAACACTTGCCGCGTGCATCTCCTTTAAACCTTGCCCCTCGCACCTTAAACCTATCCTTCCTCCCCTGTTTTGATTTGATTTAATTTGATTTATTCTTGTCACAAATATTAGTATGCAGTGAAAATTATTGTTTCTTGTGTGCTATTTAAGTTTATTTATTAGTCACAAGTTAAGATTTAGAAAAGCTACAGCACAAACGGGCTCTTCGTGCCACATTAATTTACATTAACACTGTAATGAAGTCACTGTGAAATTCCCCCAGTCGCCACATTCCGCTGCCTGTTTGGGTCAATGCACCCTAACCAGCACGTCTTGGAGACGTGGGAGGAAACCGGAGCACCCGGAGAAAACACACACAGACACGGGGAGAATGTGCAAACTCCACACAGGCAGTGACCCAAGCCGGGAACCGAACCCAGGACCTTGGCACTGTGAGACAGCAATGCCAACCACTGTGCCACTGGGCCGCCCTAAGGCAAAGCATGCCATTCATAGAGAAGGAAAGGAGAGAGTGCAGAATGTAGTGTTACAGTCATAGCTAGGGTGTAGAGAAAGATCAACTTAGTGCGAGGTAGGTTGATTCAAAGTCTGGTGGCAGCAGGGAAGAAGATGTTCTTGAGTCGGTTCGGATGACTGCAGATTCTCCCAATACGCTGCGAAACCCAGATACCTTAAAGTTGGGAGTCTTGGTGATTGGAGGAATGGATGGATGGGGAATGCGGGGTTGGAGGGGATGGTGGAGGGAGTGGAGGAGTGGAGGGGGTGGTAGGTAGGGAGCACCAGGTTTAAGAGGCCGGGGGAAGGTGAACCTCATGAGGACATACATCCAATGTGTCTAGGGGGCTTGCAAAGAATACCCCCCTCCCTTTGCTCGACTCCAGGCTGTGCAGGTAAAGCTGCCATGCTTCCCACATGGTGTTCCCCCTCCCCCCCCCCCCTCACTTCCCCCCATCTCTTGCCATGGATAGAATACTCGGGATGAGGCCCTTAAGTCCACTTAAGGATCTCAATAGGCCCAACACGCCCCCTGCACCCAAAATTTTGAGGGGTGGATTGGACAGCACTGCTGGAGGGTAAATCAGTGGAAAACAAGTGACAAGCACTAAAAAGCAAGGTCCTAAACCTACAAAACAGACATGTTGCCTCCAAAAATAAGAATGGTACTGCCAAATCTCGAACCCCCCTGCCCCCTCCAACACCTCTCCCCCACACCCATCTCCCCCCCCCCCTCGCCCACCCCCGCCCCACTCCCCTTGGTTGTCTAAAAGAATGCAGGGGAAGATCAAATAGAAAAAGAAACTGTACGATAGGCACAAAGAACTAAGAACTGCAGAAAGGCCAGACAAATATGGGGAGTGCAGGGACCAAGTAAAAAAGGATATAAGGAAGTCAAAGAGAGCACAGGAAAAAAGATTAGCAAGTAAAGTTAAAGAAAACCCAAAGATGTTTTACCAATTAATGGTGAAAGGTTAGTTAAGGATAACATGAGACCTAGCAGAGATGAAGAAGGGAACTTGTGTGTCGATGCAGAGGCCGTGGGAAGGGTTTTGAATGAATATTTTGTCTCCGTGTTTACAAAGCAAAGGGATGATGTAGATTTAGTAGTCCAGGAGGAACACTGAGATATTGGATGGGATAATCATAAAGGGAGAGGAAGTACTCAAAGGGTTGGAATCCTTGGAATTTGATATGTCGCCAGGGTCGGATGGATTGTTTCCGAGGCTGCTGAAGGAGGTCAGGGAGGAAATGGCAGATCTCTGAGGGTGATTTTCCAATCCTCACTAGACACAGGGGAGGTACCAGAGGACTGGAGGAATGCAAACATAATTCCATTGTTTAAAATGGGATCAAAGGAAATGCCAAACAATTATAGACCAGTTAGTCTTACATCGCTGGTGGGCAAAGTAATTTTTTTGAAGTTTAAAGCTTACTTGTTAGCTATGAGGAGAGGTTGGATAAACTTGATTTGTTCTCACTGGAATGACTGAGGTTGAGGGGTGACCTGATAGAGGTTTACACGATTATGAGTGGCATGGACAAAGTGGATAGTCAGATGCTCTTTCCTAGGGTAGAAAAGTCAAGTACTAGGGGACATAGGTTTAAGGTGCATGGGGAAAAGTTTAGAAGAGATGTGCGAGGCAGGTTTTTTACACAGAGTGATGAATGTCTAGAACGCGCTGCCTGAGTTGATGGTGGAGGCAGAGACCCTAAACTCTTTTAATAAGTACCTTAAGTGCTGTAAGCTACAGGGCTGTGGGCCGGGGGGCAGGAAGGTGGGATTAGAAAGGGTACCCTGGGTGTCCTCATGCTGGCGTGGACAAGATGAGCCAAATGGCCTCCTTCTGTGCTGTAACTTCTCTACGGTTCAATGGTTGGGAATGAGTGTACTGACAGGGGAAAGGCTACCCATTTGATTTTACGTGTCACCTCACCGGTACGATGGCACAGTGCCTCACAGCGCCAGGGGCCCGGGTTCAATTCCGGCCTTGGGTCGCTGCCTGTGTGGAGTCTGCACGTTCTCCCCCTGACCGCGTGGGTTTCCTCCGGGTGCTCGGGTTTCCTCCCACAGTCCCCAAAGATGTGCCGGCTAGGTGGATTGGCCATGCTAAATTGCCCCTTAGTGTCAGGGGGACCTCGCATGGGGTTACGGGGATAGAATTATAGAATCCCTACAGTACAGAAGGAGGCCATTCATCCCATCCCATCCAGCCTGCACCGACAACAATCCCATCCAATTCCCATAACCCCACATATTTACCCTGGCAATCCCCCCGAAACTAGGGTCAATTTAGCATTAACCTAACACGCACATCTTGTGGGTTGGCAGTATTTTCAGTGGGACTATTGCCCTTATCCCCAAGCTAATTGAAATAGTGAATGTGCATCTTATTGTCGGCCATAACATTGCTTTCCATTTAACAGAGTTTGCAATCTCTTTATTATATTCCATTCTAATATTGCCCTGCTAGTAGCAATTCAGATGTTACTAATGGCTAGCCATAAAGAGAACAGAAAATTCCCCTCACACTCTGCTGATCTAAGGATTGTGGGAGAAAACCGGAGCACCCGGAGGAAACCCACGCTAAACACGGGGAGAATGGGCAGACTCTGCACACCGACAGTAACCTGAGCTGGGAATCAAACCCAGGCCCCTGGAGTTATGAGGCAGCAGTTCTATCCTCTGTGCCACCATGCGGCCCCAGGTCCTGAATGGGGTTGTGGTCGGTGCAGGCCTGACAGGCCAAAGGGCCTCCTTCTGCACTGGAGGGACTCTGTGGATTCTTCAAGCCTGTTGGCGGGGAGAGTGTGAAATCCAGCATTATGTGTGTACTGCAGAGTGAGCGCATTAGTGAGTGGCGAGCGCTGTTACATATCTACTGATCGCCAGTCTGAGCAAAACACATTCATATTGCAGAGAGAAAATAGATCAAAGCTTCGGTTGTCCCCTGATACTTTGCTATTTGCACCTGCGCATGTAATCAGAGCTGTAAGCAGATTTTAAAAGCAGTAAACTTGACAATATTAATCCTAATGTTAGCCCATTACGTTTAAAGTGATGGATATGATAAGTGGTTTGTGTAAATGGGAATATTTGTAATCTTTATTGCTTGGATTGTTGTATGATGTGCTCCACATTGTATATTTAATTATCTTCTTTTACAATGCAAATAAATCACTCGCAATAGCTTTAGTGCACAATCTTATGAAGGGAGATGGTGGTTTTACGGCATTATTTTGGGAATCGTGGTAATTACTGTCAAATGGGTGGCAGATCCGAGCTGACTGTTGGTGATTAATGGGATCTACGAGATTGGTGTGGCAGCAAACTGCCACAGGAAAGATCATCAGAAGCTCAGAGAATGAGATTCTCAATCACCTAAAACTTTTATCCAGCGGCAAACTGGAGGAAGTTTGGGTACAAATCTGATGTGATACCCTTCAGGCATCAGTAGTTATTCATTTATCACAGTGTATACATTTTTTTTATATTCTTGGAACCTCTGACTGTGTACTTGACAAAAAAAACAAATCAGCAAATTAGGTGACTGCTGGCATCCCAGCGTCACAACCATACCAACAGGGACACTGTTTTAAGAATTTATTTATTCTGACAGGGAAATATGTCTGCTTGTGGGGGTTTAATTCTCCATTCTCCTCCCATCTCTCTCTCTCTCTCAGGTGATTGCTCTTGACTCGATGGGCTGTAAATACTGAGCCCACCTGGCTGATCGTGTGACCCCGGTCAAATTGCTTCCTCTGGTTTCTCCCCTCACCCCCCACAGCATTTACTCCACCGCCCCCCCCCCGCCCCCCCCCCCCCCCCGCCGCACCGCCACCCCCTTCCACACCCCCACCCCCCGCAACCAACACACCACACACCTTCTACCGTTACCACTCTTGACTTTCCCAACTTCCTGAATTCATTCCAGGGATGTGAGAATCCCTGACAAGGCCAGCATTGGTTGACCAGCCCCATATGGGAGGCAGTGGCACAGCGATGTTGTCCTACCAATCCAGAGACGCAGGATAATGCTCTGGGGACCTGGGTTCGAATCCCATCACAGCAGATGATGAAATTTGAATTCAATATAAATCTGGAATTCATAGAATCATAGAATCCTACAGTGCAGAAGGAGACCATTCGGCCCATCAAGCCGGCACCGACCACAATCCCACCCAGGCCCTATTCCCGTAACACCACCCTGTTAATCCCCTGGCACTAGGGTCAATCAGCCTAACCTGCTCATCTTTGGAGTGAGGGAGGAAACCCATGCAAACACAGGGAGAACGTGCAAACTCCACACCGACAGTGACCTGAGGTCGGAATTGCACCCGAGTCCCTGGTGCTGTGGGGCAGCAGTGCTAGCCACCATGCCACTCCAAATCAAAGTGGAGAATGGTCATCATTAGAATGAAACCATTGTTGATTGTTGTAAAAACCCACCTGGTTCACAAATGTCCTTTAGGGAAGGAAATCTGCTGTCCTCACCTGGTTGGGCCTACATGTGACTCCAGACACACAGCAATGTTTTGACTCTGACTCTTAACTGCCCTCTGATTTGTTCAAGTGAGACAAGAACAACTAGTTAATGGGCAGCAAATCCTGGTCTCGCCAGCGATGCCCACATCCCATGAAGAAATTTAAAATAATTGCCCTTGAGAAGCTGGTGGTTGTGTGTGTTCTTGTCACACAGTAGTCCACATGCTGTAGGTACAGTCACAGTACCATGAGGGAGCTCCGGGAATTTGACCCAGTGACACAAGAAGTAGGAGCAGACGTAGGCCTGCTCCCATTCAGTACTATCATAACAAAGAAAAAACAAAGCGAAGTACAGCACAGGAACAGGTCCTTCAGCCCTCTCTGGCTATTGTTGACCTTTAGCTCCACTTCCCTCGCCACTCCTCCTGTCCCTTGATTCCCTGAGAGACCACAAATTCAATTCCAAAAATATACAACTTAATTCCTTCTCATCTCAGTCCTAAATGATCGGCCCTTCATCCTGAGACAGTGTCCCAGTGTCTTGGACTCCCCGACTAGTGGAAACAATCTCTCAGCGTCTGTCCAATCAAGCCCCTTGTGTGTTTCAATGAGTTTGCCTTTCATTTTTCTAAAGTTCAGAGAATATAGGCCCAATTTACTCAGCTTCTCATTATAGGACATCCCAGGGGACAATCGACAAGACCACCAAATGTTGGGATATGACTTGGAGGTGAACCTGTTCCCATGTGCCCTCACTTGTCCTTCTAGGTGGTGGAGGTCACAGCTGTTGAATGACCTTTGACCTCCCTACTCTGTTTCAATGTAAAGCTTGAGGAGCATTTGTGGGGTCAATTTTCCGAGCTTATGCTGTGCCAGGAAACCTTTGATCAGGCAATACATTGAGTATTTTCAGCCTTTCCTCCTTCAGCTGTAATGAATGGAAAACTAGGAGTGGGGTTGGGAGTGATGGGGGTCTGTGATTTTCTGGCAGGTAAGCCACAGCTCCCAAAATTGACAGCGCCACCTTGTTTTTTGGACATTTGTTTTTGAATGATAAGTTTGAAAATTTTAAAAATGTTCCGGTCTCCCTACCACATGTATCCCCCTCCCTTGCTCATACCATTTTCTATTCATTTCTCTCACATATATACTTTTTGTAATTTCCAGGGTTGTGGGGGATTTTCCATGTCGACATGAACTTTAGCAAGGCCTTTGACAAGGTACCACATGGTGAGGTAGCCAATTGGATACAAAATTGGCTTGAGGACAGAAGACAGAGGGTGGTTGTAAAGGGTTGTTTTTCAAACTGGAGGCCTGTGACCAGCATGTGCCTCTGGGATCAGTGTTGGGTCCACTGTTATTTGTCATTTATATGAATGATTTGGATGAGAATTTAGTAGTCATGGTTAATAAGTATTCTGTAACTTGATTTTGTGTCTCTGTGCACCGTTTGAGAGCACATTTCCACTCCATCTGACGAAGGAGCAGCGCTCCGAAAGCTTATGGTATTTGCTACCAAATAAACCTGTTGGACTTTAACCTGGTGTTGTGAGACTTCTTACAAAATATTGAATACAGGAGTTGGGATGTCTTGTTGAAGTTGTACGAGACATTGGTAAGGCCACACTTGGAATACTGTGTACAATTTTGGTCACCCTATTATGGAAATAATATCATCAAACTAGAGGGAGTGCAAAAAACATTTACTTGGATGCTAGCAGGACTTGATGGTTTGAGTTATAAGGTGAGGCTGGATAGACTGGGACTTCTTTCCCTGGAGCGTAGGAGGCTTAGCGGTGATCCTATGGAGGTCTATTAAATAATGAGAGGCATAGATAAGGTACAGAGTCAACATCTTTTCCCAAAGGTAGGGGAGTCTAAAACTAGAGGGCATAGGTTTAAGGTGAGAGCGGAGAGATACAAAAGGGTCCAGAGGGCAATTTTTTCACAGAGAGCGTAGTGAGTGTCTGGAATAAGCTGCCAGAGGCAGTAGTAGAGGCAGCTACAATTTTGTCTTCTAAAAAACATTTAGACAGTTACCGGGGGAAGGTGGGTATAGAGGTACATGGGTAAAACGTGGGCAATTGGGACTAGCTTAGTGGTAAAAACTGGGTGGCATGGACAAGTTGGGCCAAAGGGCCTGTTTCCATGTTGTAAACCTCTATGACTCTATGACTATGACATGGTTTGCAAGAGTAGATTTAAGCTAATAACAACAGATCTATTCCAGGAGCTCTGGCCTGTACAGAGAGAAACTGAAGCTAAAACAGCAGCCTGTGCAGCACCCTAATGACATCATCATCAAATCTTGTAATCAGCTCTTAAAGCAAACTGCAGCCACTTCAATATATAAACTTTCCACCTGCATTTTGAGGATTTCTCTTGCTTCTTCCACATGCCTTGGATAGCCTGGTTCAGATATTGTCGTTCTTTTTTTCCTTTTCTTCTTTGTAAGGCCACTGGGGAAGCCACAGCAGGGATCAACTTCAACGGAATGGCAAGATCCCACAGGTGGAAAGGGCTGGAATATCCTGTCCACTGCTTAGGGATTCTGTAGCTATCCAGGCAGGGGAGGTGGTTTGATGTTGAATGTTCAGGAGGATGATCTCCCTGCTGTTGAATCCGGCACAATGAGTTATCAATGATTTTGCCCTGTCACCAAAGTCTCAGGAAGGACGTCGGGTGTCTCTGGTCAGCATCCCAGAGCTTTGATGTGCCACGTATAGCAAACCCAGGATTCCTCACTGTACAGAATACTGGGGAAGATAATGAGCTGGTAAAGTTGGAGTATAGTTTTCAGTTTAATACCATGGTGAAAATGAACCATACAAATTTCTGTACCGTGGACCACCTCTCTTGGGAATACGCTACAGCCGACTGGCCCATCTGAATCATATAATCCTAGAATCCCTACAGTGCAGAAGGAGACCACTCAGCCCATCAAGTCTGCATGGGCTGACACCGATAGAGCATTTTACCCACACCCTATCCCGTAACCCCACATACTTATCCCATTAATCTGCCTAACCCAGACATCTTGGAATTTAATGTGGCCAATCCACCTAACCTGCACATTCTTGAAGTGTGGGAGGGGACCGGAGCACCTGGAGGAAACCCACACAGACACGGGGAGAATGTGCAAACTCCACACAGACGGTGACCCAAGGCCAGAATTGACCCCGTGTCCCTAGTGCTGTGATGCAGCACTGCTAACCACCGTGTCACCATGCCGCCCAGCAGACAGTTAAATTTCATTCAGCTTGTTATGAGGACCAACCACACCAAACTTGCTGTATTCGACACGCCCAGAGGTGGTGCAGCTGCAGAAGCGGCATGGTAGCACAGTGGTTAGCACTGCTGCTTCACAGCTCCAGGGACCTGGTTTCGCTTCACGGCTTGGGTCACTGTCTGTGTGGAGTTTGCACATTCTCCTCGTGTCTGCGTGGGTTTCTTCCGGGTGCTCCGGTTTCCTCCCACAGTCTAAAGATGTGCGGGTTAGGTTGATTGGCCATGCTAAAAATTGCCCCTTAGTGTCCTGAGATGCGTAGGTTAGAGGGATTAGTGGGTAAATGTGTAGGGATAAGGGGGTAGGGCCTGGGTGGGATTGTGGTCGGTGCAGACTCGATGGGCCAGATGGCCTCTTTCTGCACTGTAGGGTTTCTATGATTCTAAGCTCCCCCAAACATCAGTAAAAACAACATGATCCACCGCCAGCCCTGTAGATGCCGGTAACAATCTGGCCTTGGGTTCTGCAACCATGGGACAACCCACAAAACACGATGTGCAAAAATTACTATCCAAGTCTCCCTTTGCTTGCTGGAACATAGAGATGCTTTATTGACAACCGTGGATGTTCCCTACTTTGATAAGAAAGCGTACTAAAAATGCATAAAAAATAAATGAAGGCATAAAGCACATAAATATTCATCGTATTCCTCTAGCTTCATCCATTAGGCAGCTTTGTTGAATGGTTTTATGTTCATTAGAAATGATCTTTGAACACCAGCCCAAGCTTTATTGTCTTTTGTTATTGAATGTGGATCTAATAAAGTTTTTTTTTTAAAGCATTAGAAGCTGTGATTAGAATGAACACTCAGTGAAATGTGTTTGAAGTATTTGAAAGATGAGGGCCAGAATCTTACGAACAGGCCTGAACAGGAAGCGTGTAAAATCCCATGCAAAAGATGTCGGGCACATGCCCGGGTGTCATTGCGCATGTTTCGGTCAGTGGGTGCCCTTCCAACTCAATATCAAGAAGCTAATTTAAATTAAGCAAACACCAATTGTCCGGAGTTTTACCTGCTCCGTCTGCCTTTGTGGTTGGCCCGATTGGCCAAGCGGCCTTTACAATTAAGCTGCAAACCCGATCCCGGGTGGGATGAAAGGCCTGGGCTGAAATAACAGGAACAAATGTGTCTGGTGACTGGGCTCTCTTGGAGGGAATGAACGAACTGAGTCTTCAGAGACCGCGTAGAACTTCAACAAAAATGGCTTTATTCAACATGTATGAGGGAGGGCAAAACTTGTGGGTGTAACTACAGTTTGCTTCCGAGCTACTCTACTGAGCATTGGTTCTTACAGATTATTATAATCCTTTCTTTACATTACAAGACAGATTTACATCAGGTCATCATATTGTTACTTTGAATTGGTTTCAGTTCTGTTTTTGATTACATTATACGGTTCCATTGTCTTGTGTGCTTTAGCTTTTAATATTTTCTGGACATCTCCTGTCTACTTGTTTACAATATCAAAGCGTTGTGTTAGCCAACCTGATTTCAATGGGGTGCTAATTGTTCTATCTCCCAGATACTTGATTAGTTTTTCAGAGGCACAATGGTTCCTCTGGACTTTTTGGAGCCTTGATAATTGATATCAATTCTCTTATGGTTGATGTAACCCTGGAATGATCCCACCTGGAGTGTGACTGTTTTAGTGCCGTCTGAGATGTAGTGATGTGTATTTTGTCCTGCCTGCCTGGAGTGAGTGTGGATACCACAGTGCTGTCTGTTTAACCCTTTCCATACACTCCTCTCCTGCTGCAGCCCACACTCCCTGGGTTTGCCCTGCCACAGGCTCTGTGTGTGATTGTGCTACCCAGACACTCATGGTATGGTTTTTCCACTAGCATTTATTTCTTCCATGTCGGCAGCTCCCTCAGGCAGCTCTGCAGTGGTTGTCCGGCTGAGGAAGCACCAGTCTGCACCCTCCCTTTTCTCGGCTCCTGCCCTCTTCCCACCCTCCCGGCAGCAGTCAGCCTCTCACAGAGCGATTTCATGCTCGGTGGACGTCAACAGGAGCTAATCGTGGCTGGGAAAGCGTTTCAGGCTCACTTTCGGGCCTGCCAAGTGTGCACATCTGATGGGCGAACAATTCAGGCCCAGGTCATATCGAGTGGCCAATCTCAGGGGATATTGGATAAGCACATGAAGGAGAAAGGTGTAGAGGATACACTGAGAGACGGGGATGGAGTGTGATGGGAGGAGGCTAATGTGCAGAGGAGATTCACAAGGCTAATTCCTGGGAGGAGAAGGTTGTCCCATCTGGTTCACACCTGTCCGTTTAGGGAAGGAAATTTGCCATCCTTACCTGGTCTGGCTTACATGTGACTCCAGACAGGTTGACTCTTAACTGCCACTCAATTCAAGGGCAATTAGGGATGGCCTTGCATGTGATGCCCACATCTCAGTTATACACCAGCATGGCACTGTTGGAGCGAATGATCTGCCTCTGTGCTATAAAATTCCATGTAATTCTATGTAACATTCAAATTCCCAAGATGAGTTTTACAATGATTTCATAGCAGGAAATTTCTTCCTATTTCTCTGCCTTAATTGGACCGTTTGCATGGTGGAAACATTATGCTTTCGATGCGTGAGTGGGGTTTCTAATTGAGTTCTAATTGAGCCCTTCTGATTGAGTTAGAGTGCCAAAGAGAGAATCATCTCTGAGACAATGGCCTAGCCATGGGGTCATATGACTAAAATCACCTGAAGACAATTACAGAGGAGGCCTACAGAAGTCTTTTGACTTTGGACCCTTGACATGCCTTGTGTAGGTCTAATCCTCCACTGGACTTGCATCGCAAAATCTAGCAAGCAGCTCCAACAAATAGTTAAGAAGGCAAATGGCATTTTGACCTTTATTGCAAAGGAGTTGGAGTTTAAAAATAGGTAGGTTTTATTGCAATTTTTAAAATTCATTCATGGGACATGGGCATCGCTGGCTGTCCAGCATTTATTGCCCATCCCTAGTTGCCCGAGGCAGTTGAGAGTCAACCACATTGCTGTGGCTCTGGAATCACATGTAGGCCAGACCAGGTAAGAACAGCAGATTTCCTTCCCTAAAGGACACCAGTGAACCAGAAAGGTTTTCACAACAATCAACAATGGTTTCATGGTCATCAGTAGACTTTTAATTCCAGATATATATTGAATTCAAAATTCACCATCTGCCATGGAGGGATTCGAACCTGGGTCCCCAGATCTTCACCCAGGGATTGTTAGTCCCAGTGATAATTCCACTGGGCCACTGTCTCCCCAAAGATGCATTCCCTTCTTTTGGTTGAATGTTGAAGGCAAATGTGTTTCTCCAATGCGGGCCCCATGTGCATCCATGATTCTACCTGGGATGCTGCGTACAGTTTTGGTCCCCCTATCTTAGAAAGGATACAGTAACATTGGAGGTAGTGCAAAGGAGATTCACCAGGCTAATTCCTGGGATGAGAAGGTTGTCCCATACGTGAACAGGCATTAACGTTCACACCTATCCTTTTAGAGAAGGAAATCTGCTGTCCTTATCTGGTCTGGCCTACATGTGACTCTCGACAGGTTGACTTCTAACTGCCACTGCAATTAGGGATGGACAACAAGTGCTGGCCTTGCAAGTGATGCCCGCATCCCAGTCAAACAAAAAGATGAAGTGGTAGATGTGAACAGAAATTTGTATTGATCATGCAATTGAAGTTTCTCAAAGTTCTATTCATGATGAACTACTTGTGCGGTGACTGTTGAGAGAGTTATGATGGATGTATTATTGACCATGTGCCTGAGGTTAAACTGGGCCTTATTAATTCAGACAAATGTTAAAGATCTCTACCAACTTTCTTTCCACTGACTTCACTGGATGCTGTAGCAGGGCTATTGATTTGCTTTGAGCCGGCTGACTGGAGGGACACGATCACCCTCTCACATCTGTCCACAACTCCAACCATGTGTGTAAAAGCCATAATCTTCACAAATCCCCGAAACATTGAGGCAACAGCCTGCTGGGCCTTTCTTTACTCGGTGCAGCACCATCCCCAACAACGGTATATTTAAGGCAGCATCAAATCAAACAGGAGTAGGACTTGGTCTCAACAGTTCAGAGAATCAGAGAATGATTACAGCACGGAAGGAGGTTGTTTGTTTTGATGTTATTTCTCATTAGTAGCTTTTTCTTATTCATTCATGGGACATGGGTGTCTCTGGCTGGGCCAGCATTTATTGCCCATCCCTAGTTGCCCGAGGGAAGTTGAGAGTCAACCACATTGCTGTGGCTCTGGTTTCAGGTATAGGCCAGATCAGGTAAGGATGGCAGATTTCCTTCCCTAAAAAGATCAGATGGGTTTTTCCGACAATCGACAATGGTTTCATGGTCATCAGTGGATTCTTAATTCCAGATATTTTTACATTGAATTCAAATTCCACCATCTGCCGTGACGGGATTCAAACCCGGGTCCTCAGAAGATTAGCTCATCTAAGATCACCTAACCTCCACCTAATTGGAGGAAACCGGAGCACCCGGAGGAAACCCAGGCAGACACAGGGAGAACATGCAGATTCCGCACAGATAGTGACCTAAGCTGGGAATCAACTTTAGGTCCCTGGTGCTGTGAGGCAGCAGTGCTAACTACTGTGCCACCGTGCCGTCCCAAAGATTGAACACAGTCTTCGGATATTCCAGCCAGCTGCCGAGGACCTTTGGTGCGAACGATGTAAAATAACGATGGAGGTTGAGGGGTGGCCTGATAGGAGTCTACAAGATTATGAGGGGCATGGACAGAGTGGATAGTCAGAAGCTTTTTCCCGTGGTGGAAGAGTCAATGACTAGGGGGCACAGATTTAAGGTGCAAAGGGCAAAGTTTAAAGGAGATGTACGAGGCAAGTTTTTTACACAGAGGGTAGTGGGTGTCTGGAACTCGCTGGCGGTGGAGGTAGTGGAAGCAGATACAAGAGTGATTTTGAAGGGGTGTCTGGACAAATACATGAATAAGATGGGAATGGAGGGATACGGTCCCCGGAAGGGTAGGGGGTTTTAGTTCAGTCGGGCAGCATGGTCGGTGTAGGCTTGGGGGGCCAAATGACCTGTTCCTGTGCTTAAATTTTCTTTGTTCTATGTTCTTTATAACAATGTAAGAACTAAGAGCAGGAGTAGACCATTTGGCCTATTGAACTTGCTCTGCCCTTCAATCGAACCATGGATCATTGATGTCTGGATGACTACTTTTCGTTGGTGGAACATCCTGAAAGCGTCAAAGGGATATCGCGATTATTTGGATCAGTTTTGGAAAATCTTCCCTTGCTGTGTGGAACGCTGAATGAGCAGAAACGTTGCAGCTTGTTGAGTCCGATACATATATTCTCCATGGGCCAATGGTCAGTAATGAAACTCTTAGCTGATCGGCTTGTTATCGTTAATGCTGTCAACTGGTAGCATTTCTGTCTGCTTGATGGCCTCTCGAGGTGACTTTTCCTATTCCTACGTCCTTATGCATAATGTATATCATTGCTGTGTTCCTTTAACTCCTGGAATCCTTTAATAAATGATCCATAAATCCCTGGCGTGTGACAGATAGATCCATCTTCAAACAGATGGTATGGGCTGAGTGAAATCCCTGGATTCAGTTCCAATCTTTTTGCAATCCTTGGCCATCAGGTTTATTTGTATCAAGGTATTACCCAGCCATTCCCTGAAGAAGATATCAGAATTCTGCAGTGCTGGGTACGTACAAACACAAGTCTCGTTTCCATCTCCTTTGTAGGGCTGTTGGGAAAGGGTGGTGGAGGAGGGGAGATTGGCAAGGGTGCAAATGAGATTTACTGGACCATTATCAGGGATTCTTCAACTTTGAGCAGAAAGGGTTAAGGCAATATTTAACACATGTGTTCAAAATTAGGAGGAGCATTGAGAGAATCATGGCATGCGAACATTTGAGCAAAGAGCAGGAGTAGGCAATTTGGTCCCTCGAGCCTGCTCCATCATGGCTGATCTGATAGTCTAGTAGCGTGGCCATTTAAGGGGGGGGGGGACATTTCCTAAGGGCCACGTGATTGGCCCATACCCGATGGATTGCCATGACAGGGAACTGAACCAATCGGCAGGAGAATGCATACCATGGGTGGAGGAGGGACTCGCAGTGGGAGCCAGGGAGTTGAGCAGAGAGATCGCATTGTAATTTCATCTGACCTTGTTGTTTATATTATTCTTATTGTTCTTATCCTTGAACCTGAGGGACTGCCAAAGAAAAAGACTTTATTTTTGTACTTCAGTCCCTTTGAGATAAAAGCTTCCTAATTTCTCGCAGCAGCTGAATGCCAACTTCCTGCATTCTTTATTCAAGCATTCCCAAGCCTCTAAACAATAGGGCCAACAGTTAGATGACTGAGACCATTGATAAAAGAAGCAGAGGAGGGGTGAGAATTATTTTGCCCTACAGCGAGTTAAGATTTGGAACACTACCTGCAAGACTGCAGAAGCAGATTCAATAGTAACTTTTCAAAGGGAATTGGATATGAACTTGAAGATTATATTGAATTAAATGGCAATTGCAGCTCAGAAAGGGGCCTTGCCTCCCACCAGGTCGAGCCTTCTCTCACCTTATTTCACCTCATCCTGCATGTCCTCCTCAAGAAAGGGAATCTTTCGACCCCGGAAAAATTGGGGGAAAGAGCAGGACTGTGGGACTAATAAGTTAGATTTATCAAAGATCTGGCACGGGAAGGATGGGCTGATTGGTTCCCCTCATGCAGGAAGATTCCAGAAGCTTTGTTTTTTCTTTCATGGACAGTGAACATTGGTGGCAAGGCCAACACTTGTTGCCCATCTCCAATCATCCTGGAGAAGTGGGGAACTGCCTTCTTGAACCCCGTGAAGTCATAAAATCATAGAACCATACAGTGCAAAAGGAGGCCATTCGGCCCATTGAATCTGCACCAACTGCATTGGGGTATAGAGTATAAAGGCTGGAGTCTGATGATGCAGCTGTATAGAATGCTGGTTAGGCCACATTTGGAGCACTGCGCCCAGTTCTGGTTGCTGCACTACCAGAAGGACATGGAGGCTTTAGAGAGAGTGCAGAGAAGGTTTACCAGGATGTTGCCTGGTATGGAGGGTCTTAGCTATGAGGAGAAATTGGGTAAACTGGGCTTGTTCTCCCTGGAAAGATGGAGAATGAGGGGAGACCTAATAGAGGTGTACAAAATTATGAAGGGTATAGATAGGGTGAACAGTGGGAAGCTTTTTCCCAGGTCAGAGGTGACGATCACGAGGGGTCACGGGCTCAAGGTGAGAGGGGCGAGGTATAACTCAGATATCAGAGGGATGTTTTTCACACAGGGTGGTGGGGGCCTGGAATGCGCTGCCAAGTAGGGTGGTGGAGACAGACACGCTGGCATCGTTTAAGACTTACCTGGATAGTCACATGAGCAGTCTGGGAATGGAGGGATACGAACGAATGGTCTAGTTGTACCAAGGAGCGGCACAGGCTTAGAGGGCCGAAGGGCCTGTTTCCTGTGCTGTACTGTTCTTTGTTCTTTGTTCAACAACAATCCCACCAAGGCTCTATCCCCGTAACCCCACATACTTACCCTGCTAGCCCCCATTTAGGAGATCCCCACTAGGGGGTAATTTAGCATGGCCAGTCAACATAACCCGCACATCTTTGGACTGTGGGAGGAAACCGGGGCACCCGGAGGAAACCCACGCAGACATGAGGAGAACATGGAATCTTCAGTGTCCATTCTTTTTCTGTAACAGTTGAGTGCAACTGAATGGGTTACTATGTGGATCTGGAGTCACATGGGCACCAGGCTAGGTTAGGGTCAGTAATGAACCAGATGGATTTTTAATCACCAATCAATGACATTGTTTTATGTGCACCTTGCCCGAGAACTAGCTCCCAATTCCATAGAAGTTGAATTTAGATTCCACCAGCTCGTTTTTTTTATTCCTTTGAGGGACATGGGTATCGCTGGCTGGCCAGCATTTATTGCCCATCCCTAGTTGCCCTTGAGAAGGTGGTGGTGAGCTGCCTTCTTGAATCGCTGCAGTCCATGTGCTGTGGGTTGACCCACAATGCCATTAGGGAGGGAATTCCAGGATTTTGACCCAGTGACTGTCAAGCTGGTGAGTGGTTTGAAGGGGAACCTGCTGCCCTTGTCCTTCTAGATGGAAGTGGTTGTGGGTTTGGTAGGAGCTGTCTAAGGATCTTTGGTGAATTGCTGCAGTGCATCTTGTAGACAGTACACACTGCTGCTACTGAGCATCCGGTGGTGGAGGGAGTGGATATTTGTGGATGTGGTGCCAATGAAGCAATCTGCTTTGTCCTGGATGGTGTCGAGCTTCTTGAGGGTTGTTGGAGCTGCACCCATCCAGGCAAGTGGGGAATAGTCCATGACACTCTTGACTTGTGCCTTGTAATTTTTCAAGTTTATTTATTAGTGTCACAAGTAGGCTTACATTAACACCGCAATGAAGTTATTGTGAAAATTCTCCAGTCGCCACACTCTGGCATCTGTTCGAGTACACTGAGGGAGAATTTTAGTATGGACATTTTTGGGCTGTGGGAGGAAACCGGAGCACCCGGTCCTATGAATCATAGAATCCCTATGGTGCAGAAGGAGGCCACTCAGGCTCTATCCCCGTAACCCCATGCATTTACCCTCGCTCGTCTCCCTGGCACCAAGGGGCAACTTAGCATGGCCAATCCACCTAATCCGTACATCTTTGGACTGTGGGAGGAAACTGAAGCACCCGGAGGAAACCCACGCAGACACGGGGAGAACGTGTAAATTTCGCACAGACAGTGAACCAAGCCGGGAATCAAACCCACGTCCCTAGCGCTGTGAGGCAGCAGTGCTAACCACTGTAGATAGCGGTTACTGTGTTAAGATTTGAACCTCTATCCCCCCCAGATCGAGGTGTCAGCTTGGCTGACTAGTCCAGTAATATCACCCCCATATCACCACCTTCCCATATGCTGGCAAGAAAAGAGTTACAAAATTAACATGTCAATCAGTGGGCTGGTCTCACTTCCAGTGTTATTAGAAAAATGATATATGCGTTTTGCCTGCAGAATTAGGATTTTTGGCTCTGATATTGCAGATCACTGGATAGCTTTTGTCTCTCCATGTGGTAGCTTTCACTATAATTACAATGAAATTGTTTGATGGGCTACTTAGTGAATACTATTCTTTTTGCCTTGCTTTCTCAGTGATTGGGATCAAATTGTACTCCCAAATTGCCTTCAGTGAATTAATTTCCGGCTCTGTCAATAAAAATTATATAAATATACTCAATATGACCTTGTCTGTTGATTTAATTTTCATGCCTTAAGTAATTTTAAGGAGGATAAATGTTTATTAAACCATTGCATCAGATTTCTCTGAAACATAACATTACATATTGATAAAGGCACTTTCAGTAAATGCTGAATTCCTCAATCAACTGTTGGGATTACTTAAGCGTTTCATCAAACAAAGAGTCATAAATTGTTCTGTGTCATACCATTGCCAAAGTCTGGAATCATAGAATCCCGACAGCGCAGAAGGAGGCCATTCAGCCCATCGTGTCTGCACCAACTCTCTCTGACAGAGTATCCTACCCAAGCTCTTTCCCCCACCCTATCCCCACATCCCACACATTACCATGGCTAATCCACCTAACCTACATATCCTGAGAAAATAAGGGGCAATTTAACATAACCAACCCACCTAACTTGCAGATCTTTGGAGTGTGGGAGGAGACCGGAGCACCCAGAAGAAACTCATGCAGGCAAAGCATCATAGAATCATACAGCGCAGAAGAGGCACTTCAGCCCATCAGGTCTGCAGCAACACATTAGAAATACCTGGACTCCCACCTAATCCCATCTGCCAGCACTTGGCCCATAGCCCTGAATGTTATGATATGCCAGCTGCTCATCCAAATACTTTTTAAAGGATGTGAGGCGTCCCGCCTCTACCACCCTCCCAGGCAACGCATTCCAGACCATCACCATCCTCTGGATAGAAATGTTTTTCCTCACATTCCCCCCTAAACTTCTTGCCCCTCACCTTGAACCCATGTCCCCTCATGGCTGACCCTTCAACTAAGGGGAACAGTCATTCCTTATCCACTCTGTCCATGCCGTCATAGTCTTGTACACCTCGATCAGGTTGCCCCTCAGTTTTCCCCAGGGGGAGAACGTGCAAACTCCACACAGACAGTCACCCAAGGCCAGAATTGAGCTGTGCCACCATATCGCCGATGGAGATGATGGCTTATGACTTTGGAAAAAAGCTCATTGCATCACAGCGACGTCTGAGACAGATCCTAGGGCTGAAAGTCGTATTATTGGTGCCAACTAGACAGTATTGAGTTTGGAATGAAATGAAAGCTGAATGTTGCAAATCAATGCAGCGTGTCAGTTAGCATCTATAGACCATAAGACATGGGAGCAGAAGTAGGCCATTCAGCCCATCATGTCTGCTTCACCATTCAATGAGATCATGATGGGAGGCACAGTGGCACAGTGGTTAGCACAGCTGCCTCACAGCTCCAGGGTTCAATTCTGGCCTTGGGTGACTGTCTGACAGATACTGTGTGGACAGTATCTGTCCAAATGCCTATTGAATGTTGTCAATGTCCCTGCCTCAACCACTTCCTCCAGCAACTCATTCCACACACGTACCACTCTTTGTGTAAAAAAGTTGCTCCCCAGGTTGCCATTAATTATTTCGCCTCTTAACTTAAACCTATGCCCTCGAGTTCACGATTCCCAACCCTGGGAAAAAGACTGAGTGCATTCACCCTATCCATGCCTCTCATAATTTTATCTATAAGATCACCCCTCAGTCTCCTACGCTCCAAAGAAAAAAGTCCCAGCCTGTCCAATCTCTCCCGATAACTCAGTCCCTTGAGACCTGGCAACATCCTTGTAAATCTCTGTGCACTCTCTCCAGTTTAATAACATCTTTCCTATAGCAAGGCGACCAAAACTGAACACAATACTCCCTCACCAACGTCCTGTCCAACTGCAACATAACTTCCCAACTTCTTTACTCAATGCCCTGACTGATGAAGGCCAGCATGCCAAAAGTCTTCTTCACTGCCCCATCTACCTGCGATTCCACCTTTCGTCTCCTGAAAAAGCATAAAGAGGTTGATCGGTTTTTGTTGAGTCTATCAAGCGAAATGGGGCTTAGGTGGTGTAAATAGAGTTGAGGCGAAGATCAAGTTGAATGGCGGAAAAGTCTTGAGGTGACCTCAGACTTTTCCTGCGCTCCTACATTATGTTTTTTCTTTAAGTTGATTCACAGATTTGATTCACTGGGTGAGCAACCTGATCGATTCAGTGAAATAACCCCTCAGAGGCTGGAGTTCCTTCACCAGATTCCCTTTATTTACAAAGTCTATTCCACTCCTAAGAGCGCTTCAGGTACACAGTCAGAACCTGGAGTGCCAGAAGATCTGGCACTTCCAGTTTTATACACAGATGAGACTCCCTGATTGGACAGGCAATTATGACCTCAATTAAGGAGTTCATGCTCCAAGATGCCAACCTCATGTGCCTCGCTGAAGTTATCACATCCAGCATTTCCTGTCGACAGGATACGATGAGGCCTGGATAGAGTGGACGCGAAGAGAATGTTTCCACTAGTAGGAAAAACTAGAATCAGAGGGACGACCCTTTAAAACAGAGATGAGGAGGAATTTCTTCTCTCAGAGGGTGGTGAATCTGTGGAATTCTTTACCGCAGAGGGCTGCAGAGGCTGGGTCATTACATATGTGCAAGGCTGAGACAGACAGATTTTTAATCAGTAAGGGATTCAAGGGTTATGGGGATAAAACGGGAAAGTGTAGTTGAGGATTAACACATCAGATCAATCATAGAGTCCCTACAGTGCAGGAAAGGCCATTCAGCCCATTGAGGGTGCACCAACACTCCAACAGAGTATCCTACTCAAGTCACCTCCCCTGCCCTATCCTTGTAGCCCCACACATTTAGCATGGCTAATCCCATTGAATCTACACAATTTAGACACTAAGGGGCCATTTAGCATGGCCAATCCACATAACCTGCACATCTGTAGGAGGAAACTGGAGCACCTGGAGGAAACCTATGCAGACACGGGGAGAAAGGAAAGGATAGGAAAGGTTTAGAAGGATATGGGCCAAATGCAGGCAAATGGGGTTAGCTTAGATGGGCATTTTGGTCAGCATGGATCAGTTTGGGCTGAAGGGCCTGTCTCCATGCTGTAGATTCAAAGATTCTATGAATTCTGGATTTCTATTGCATGGAAAAGGTGTTGCCTAACTTCCTTTTGTGACAACCCCATGATCTGTGGAATCACTAATTGACCTCCCAGATGGGCTCATTCCAACCATTCTTCATGTTCCAATCTGTAATTATTTGCAATTGTGCCTTTGTCTATATATGCTGTGTTTGTGAACCTATCTCTCCACTTACCTGATGAAGGAGCAGCACTCCGAAAGCTCGTGATTCCAAATAAACCTGTTTGACTTTAACCTGGTGCTGTGAGACTTCTTATTGCTGTGAGCTAGAACATGGGCAGTTGAGTTTTGGATAGAATTCATAGAATGTCATAGAATTCATAGAATCCCTTCAGTGCAAAAGGATGATCTTGGGCCTGATTTTACCATTGCGTCACGCCCAAAACGTGGTAAAGTCGGGCATGCGGCCGTTAACGCGATCTGCACCCACTTCCGTGCAGATGCCCATTTACCGAGGCCCGGGAATGGCTGCGATCCGATTCGCGCCCGAAACAGGCGCAATGGCGATTTAAATGTATTTGCATGCATTTAAATTGAATGAATGAACTGCTCGCCCAACTTTATCAGCATTTCCCCCTTTACCACAGCATTCGCCGATCCGGAATCGGGCCGAAATGGACATGCTGAATAAAAGTCTGTTTCAGGCGCTCCAGCTGCTGACGAGGTGAGTTCAGATCTTCCAACGGTGGTGCGGGGGGAGGGAGGCAGACCAGATCATTCTCTGGGGAAGGGGTGGGGTGGGAGGAGGAGGCGGGTCAGATGTACCTCTGGGTGGCGGGGGGAGAGGAAGGGAGGGAGGCCAGATCATTCTCTGGGGTCGGGGGGTGGGGGGGGGGGAGTGAGGCCAGATCATTCTCTGGGGGGAGGGAGTGAGGTCAGATCATTCTCTGCGGGGGCGGGGTGGCGGGGGGGGGGGGGGGGGGGGGGAAGTGGGGGGGGAGTGAGGCCAGATCGTTCTCTTAGGGTGGGGGGAGTGAGGCCAGATCGTTCTCTAGTTTGGGAGGGGAGGAAGGAGGTGAGTAAGATGGGGGGCGGGGAGGAGGCCAGATGGATCTCTGGTGGGGGAGGCAGGGGGGTCCACTGCCGCTCTGCGGGCGATCGGCGGGGGGGGAAGGGGGCAGGGGGTCGCAATCGGTCTGGGTAGCGGGGGAATGGGTGGATAAGGGGGACAGTGATGTCTGTGGGGGCCATCGCTCCCGGTCCGCTTTGTCCGCTTTCTGCGGCCCGGGAGCGATCTGACACGGGCGCGCATTTTCAAATTTTTTTCTAACTGGGCATGCGCAGTTCAGAGCTCCGATCGCTTCGGCCGCGCTAAGCCCCGCCCACAGCGTGATTCAGAACAACAATTTTTCTTTCAGACTGAGTGCGTATGGGGGTGGCTGAAAGCAGATTTCCAAGTCGGATCTGAATTGCACCCAGATTCAGCACTTAGAATGAAAATGATAAAATTGGGCTCATTGTGTTTGTGGAGAGCCACAACCTCATGCTTCACATCATCGTTTGGATTCGCTCCATGGCCTTTGTCTGTCTTTGGAACCTTACTGGCCCTGCAATTCTCTGACATTTACACATACGTTCAACTCTGGCCTCTTGCACATCCCAGATTTTAATCGTCCAGCATTGGCTGGAACCTAACTCTGAAATTCCATCCCGAAACCTCTCCATGCACCTCTCCCACTTAAAGCAGCTCTTTTAAACCTGTATCATTGTGATCATCCCCAGGACTTGCTTGGGGGAATCACTGATTGACCTCCGTGTAGGACTCCCAGGAGATTGCTAATTAACTCACCAGGTGGAGCTCGTATACTGAGCGCTTTATAAAGCAGACACCTGAATGGGTCCATGATTCCATTGCCCATGGTGCAGAAGGAGGCCATTCAGCCCATCGTCACCAGCTCCCCAAATGAGCATTACGATTTAGTGCCATAATATAAATGCAGGTTGCTGTTGAAAGGCCTTTGGAACTGAAGGAAAGAGGGAGACCTGGTCGTCTCGGTGGCAAAGTGGTTAACACTGCTGCCTCACAGTGCCAGGGATCCGGTTTTGATTCCCAACTTGGGTGACTGTGCGGAGTTTGCACATTTTCCCCATGTCTGCATGGGTTTCTTCTGGGTGCTCCGGTTTCCTCCCACAGTCCGAAAGACGTGCTGGTTAGATGCATTGGCCATGCTAAATTCTCCCTCAATGTACCCGAACAGGCACCAGAGTCTGGCGACTGGGGGATTTTTGCAGTAACGTCATTGCAGTGTTCATGTCAACCTACTTGTGACACTAACAAATAAACTTTAAACTAAGAGAAAGATTACTTTCAGAGGACAATCTTGCACTTGTGTCCAGAAATGCAAAGGCGATGTGAGAACAATTCCCTCAGATAGTCAAGTCTTGGACAGATTGAGATAAGAATTGTGTGTTGGTTATGAAAGCAGAAGCTAAGCTACTTGGAGGTAGGTTTATGAATGCTGACGATGTGAAATTTACACAGTGGGATCAGGGAAGATAATGTGGCAAAAAATGTCAATAATGGAGAAAGGACTGGAGATACTGCTGATGAATGCTAGAGTTTGGGGTGGCATGGTGGCACAGTGGATTCCCAGCTTGGGTCACTGTCTGTGAGTTTACACATTCTCTCCGTGTCTGCGTGGGTTTCCTCCAGGTGCTCCGGTTTCCTCCCACAGTCCAAAGCGGGTTAGATGGATTGGCCATGCTAAATTTCCCCTTAGTGTCACGGGGACTAGCTAGGGTATATAGGTGAGGCTATAGGGATAGGGCCTGGGTGGGATGGGCTGAATGGCCTCCCTTGGCACTGGTGGATTCTATGATTCTAGAGTAGGGAAGCATTCAAATAGACAACTTATTGATTGTGTAGAGGGAATGAGAATCAATTACTCCAGCAATAGTACAAAGGAATGAGTAACATTGTATCGTCCACACCTTGGGTCGAGTCCTAACCCTGGTTTCATCCTGTTTGTTCTTTCTTCTATTCATCTGGGGAAGCACGGTGCTACAGTGGTTAGCACTGCTGCCTCACAGCGCTAGGGGCCTGGATTCAGTTCCTGGCTTGGGTCACTGCCTGTGAGGAGTCTGCATGTTCTCCCCGTGTCTGCGTGTTCTCCCCGTGTCTGCGTGGGTTTCGTTCTGGTGCTCCGGTTTCCTCCCACAGTCCAAAAGACGTGCTGGTTAGGTGCATTGACCATGCTAAATTCTCCCTCAGTGTACCCGAACAGGCACCGGAGTGTGGCGACTGGGGGATTTTCACAGTAACTTCATTGCAGCATTAATGCAAGCCGACTTGCGACACTAATAAAAATAAACTTTAAACTGCATAATTTTTTGCTGGTTCCCAATCTCTACCTTTCTGCTGTGACTTTTGTTCACCCAGTAGCTTAGGTTTAATAGCTCCACAACCACAAGCTTCTTGAAGTGTTCACTTTACCCAATTAAATGCCCACACATTTAATTCAAATTCAAATGTTCCTGGGGATCATCTGAAAATTGCCTGAACAATGCAATCAAATACATGTCTGTGTTGGAATGAGTCTTTAAGGTTTGGCAGCATAACATCACTGGAAGGGAAGTGTGTCATGCGATCCACTTTCACTTTTGCCCTTGAGCAGAGCACAAATGTTATGACCAGTCCCTGGGCAAGGTCCCCAAATTTGTACCCTCTATCCTCTCTGTGGGAATTATCTTGGCACGAGTTCCAATTTGTTAAATTCCTGGATGGGGAATACCCCCAAAATGTTTATTACCTTGAGTGAGGAGAGATAAACTGTCTCCCTTTCTTCACTCGATCCCACCACCCCTGTCTCTCAGTTGGTCTCCACAAAGTTAAATTAAAAATGATCCATTCATTTGCAGCTATCTTTTCCCCATAGATGCATTTATGTTTTAAGAAGAACCAACTTCACAGAATCCCTACAGCAGAGAAGGAGGCCATTTGGCCCATCATGTCTGCACCGAGTCTCCAGCAGACCATTCCATCCAGGTCCTATGCCCGTAGCCCTGCATATTTGCCCCACCAATTCCCCTAACCTACATATTTTGGGAAAATAAGGAGCAATTTAGCATGTCAACTAAACCTAACCTGCACATCTTTGGAGTGCGGAGGAAACCGGAGCACTTGGAGGAAACCCACACAGACACGGGGAGAACCTACTAACTCCACACGGACAGTCACCCAAGGTTGGAATTGAACCCGAGTCTCTGGCGCTGTGAGGCAGCAGTACTAACTGCTGTGCCACCATGCCGCCCTACACTTAACCAGGTATTCTTGAGTTAAAGGAAGAGTGAATTTAGTTGTTACTAAAAATGTGCGAAAAAAATAATAAAATGCAACATACTTACACACAGATTAGAAATGAGAAATGAGTCAAAAGTAAAATTTTAAAAAGGATACATGAATCAGTCTTTGACTTGTCCGTGAGGAGTACTGTGATGATGCTGTGCTATTTTGATATGTCTTATGTGTAAGGTGAGGTTGCTTTAAAAGGAAGTGTTTTGTTACAAGAGTCGATTTTTCTGGCAAACATGCAGCAGATGCTAATAATGCAGGTTAATAACTGATTTATTACTTTGTAGAGTTATTGGACATCTTGTTTATTTAAGTTCTCCCTGAGATTTGAGACTAGGTATGCAGAATCCTATGCGTTTTGATTCGGTTGATTGACAGGGACAGAGACACGTGGCTAATGGGAGGAGCTTAGCTTGTCAGAAAGAAACAGTTTCATTTTCATTTTAAACCAAGAGTTGTTGCTGCCTGGGCTGCCAGAAGAAAGTAATGTCTCTCTGTTTCTCTATCCAAAGGCTTTCTGAAAGCTCCAAGCTTGATAAGCTCAGTCAAAGTATAAGTATGCCCGTGTTTAACTAACTAATTATAGAGAGGGGTTTAAGTCTATAAGAGAAATATTGTTTGATTGGAACTAATAGTGATGATAGGTTAGCAGTTAAGAATTGTGTCCTGTCATGTTTAAATATTGTTAAAAGTTAAGCTAATTCATTTGTTATAGTCAAACTGTGTTATTAAATCAGGTTTGTTTTGCTAAAAGCTTCTTAGTTTGTCAGTAGAATCATGCCTGGAATGAAACATCCTATCCTCACATTAATACCAAAATAGAAAACTGTAGGGGTCGAGTCTGGCTTCATAATATATCTTGGGGTTTCTGATCTTATACCCTAACAGTACATAATGGAATATTGTGGCTGTTTTGTGACTGTTGGAGATTCATGATTCCAGTCACGCTGACTTCAGCAATTGAGCAGTTGGACTGCAGATTCAAGGGTTCTACTGTTTAGCTGACATGAGTTGTCGTGCTTCCTTGTGGCTTTGCTGACTTGACTTGCTTCTGGCAGTCAGAGAGAGAGATCGAGATATTTTTAACCAGCCAGAGCAGGGGGTG
This sequence comes from Mustelus asterias, assembly GCF_964213995.1. NCBI lineage: Eukaryota > Metazoa > Chordata > Chondrichthyes > Carcharhiniformes > Triakidae > Mustelus > Mustelus asterias. Next base: position 115,992,111 of record NC_135810.1, read on the forward strand.
ACTCTGCTGTCTTCTCTTGTTTCTGTGTCACACACTCTGACACACCAGAAGTAGTCCACAGATCATGTCCCTATCTGTCCTTTTTAACCCGAGTTCCCTGTGTATTCCTGGAAGGGGACAATCCACCAACAGCTCTGGGATATTACTTGTAGGATATGATTCCTGCGGCGAGGATAATCAGCTCCCATTATCTCCATAGGAGATAGCAGTTCAGCCTCTATTGTTCTTCCTTTGAAATGTCTCTGTCTGAAGCATTCTCTCTCTCTCTCAGTGCTGAATATAAAGTACTTAGGAGCTTTTCAGGCAGTCGCTGAATTACATTCACAGACATCTTTGACCTGTATGTCCATATTTAAAAACACATGTCTTATTTAAAAGTAATTTGGACGTTGTCTCATCACCATGATACACAATACAAAGCGCTGCTACTGGTGTCTTCAAGTTTTTTCTCCACATACATTGTCTCATGTACCTGGTGTTAATAAATTAACCCACAATGTGTATACCCAATCCCTTATCAGTGTCTGGTGCATTTATATCATTTTAAAAACATGGCACTATAACGTCACCCAAAGCACAAAATCAATTAACTCCAGGCCTGAATTCGACCATTGCCTTGTTTCCGCCCAGCTGTGGGAGCTGTTTTAAAGTTTCAACAGGTGGAAAACCCTCTCTATGAAATGAATAAGGGAAAGAAGATTTCGCAACCCTACTAAAAAATCAGAATGGAAGTGAGTCAGCCATATACATTGTTACAAGTCAGGGTGGATACTTCAAGACGTTCTATGAAGCTTGCCTGAGCTGTAATGTTTTACGTTGAATTTGGCCAGGATGAGCAGGAGAGGTTTCACTTCAGGTATGATTCAACTGACCCACGAGGAGCTTTTATCAAAAACAAAGTTTAATTTAGAATATTGTTGACATGTATATTAGCTAGAACTTTCAACAATTACAAACAAGAAACACAACAACCACGGTAATGTGTAACTCTTAAGGAAACATCTCGAATGTGTTCCAACCAAAGCCAACATCCAATACACAAAACCCTCCAAATAAACACAATACAGCATAGGTTAATGCCCACTTGTTACAGGAATCCGGCCTCTTGGGTTGAGTGCTGAAAATCCCTTGTGAAGAAACTCAGAAGAGGTTGTAATTGAAACTGTTTCCCAAAACACAGCTCCTTTAAGGCAGGGCAGCTATAAGGGTTAGCCTTCAGCTAATTGATCATAATTTCAGAACCAAACAAAGAGAAGAATAGGGAGAGAGAGGCCGCTTCTGAGCTTGCTGCTAAACTGCTTCCAACACATTCCCCAAAATGAGACTGAAAGCCCAAAGGAATAAATCCCTATCACATGACTGCCACAGCTTAGCTCCACCCCCAATGACATCACTGATGCTGTAAGTTGGATGATTTTTCAAAACAAAACCTTTCTTAAAGACACACTCATATGACAACATTCAAAAGTGACCAGGATTGTGAGTTGGAGATGTTTGTTGAATTACAACAACCTTCATTGATAGAGTATCTTTAACACTGCAATGGACCCCAAGGCGATTTGCAGGAGTATTGTCTAACAAAAATTGACAACAAGCCACAGGTGACTGAAAGCTTGATCAGTGAGGGAGGTTTTAAGAAGCATATTAACTGAGATAGAGAGAGGTAGACGTGAACAGGTTAAGGCCTAGGCAGCTGAAGGCACAGTTGATAATGGCAGGATAATTAAAATTGAATTAGAAACAATACTGAACTGCAGGAATCTTTAATTTTGTAACAAAATTGATTAATAGTCTGCCAGCATCAGCAGATTATGTGCTTGGATGAACTAAATAAATTCTGTCCATAAGATTTGAGTGGCACAGTGGCACAATTGTTAGCACTGCTACCTCACAGTGCCAGGGACCCGAGTTCAATCCCGGCTTGGGTCTGTGTGGAGTCTGAACATTCTCCCTGTGTCTGCGTGAGTTTCCTCCGGGTGCTCCACTTTCCTCCCACAGTCCAAAGATGGGCGGGTTAGGTGGATTGGCCATGCTAAATTGATCCTGGTGTCAGGGGGATTAGCAGGGTAAATATGAAGGGTCACGGGAATTGGGCCTGGGTGGGGTTGTGGTTGGTGAAGACTCAATGGGCCGAATGGCCTCCTTCTGCACTGTAGGGACTCTAAGATTCTGTAGGGATTCTATGATAGGTAGAGCTTCATTATCGAAAGGGCGATGTCATATTAAACTCTTAACTGATGTATCTGCAGAGTCCTTCATGACACTCATTCCAAATGCAATAACCTCTCATATCAGTTTATTCATAATATGGGCAAAACAGCGCTCCTCTGCCCCAACATCCAGATATGTGTTCTTGCTCAATCAGATACAGGAGCTGATAAGAAGCCAGTAAGAAATATTGAAAGCCTTCATTAATGCTGTGCACTGAGACAGCTTCTTGTGTCTTTCTTTAGTACGAGTGGCTGGATTTTGTGAGCCTCCAACAACGGGGTAGCAGGTGGGGAGGGTCAGTAAAGTACCATGGGCACTGTGCCTACTGCCTACCCACCTAACCCTGTCCCTACCACAATCCTAGCAGTGGCAGGAAAACCGCCAACCTTTGGGCCAATTAAAACCCTCTCTTAGTCAGAGAGATTTGCAGCATGGAAACAGGCCCCTCGGCCCAACTTGTCCATGCCGCCCAGTTTTTACCACTAAGTTAGTCCCAATTGCCCGCATTTAGCCCATATCCCTCTATACCCATCTTACCCATGTAACTATCTAAATGCTTTTTAAAAGACAAAATTGTACCCGCCTCTACTACTACCTCTGGCAGCTTGTTCCAGACACTCACCACCCTCTGTGTGAAAAAATTGCCCCTCGGGACACTTTTGTGTCTCTCCCCTGTCACCTTAAACCTATGCCCTCTAGTTTTAGACCCCCCTACATTTGGGAAAAGATGTTGACTATCTACCTTGTCTATGCCCCTCATTATTTTATAGACTTCTATAAGATCACCCCTCAGCTTCCCACGCTCCAGAGAAAAAAGTCCAGTCTATCCACCTCTCCTTATAACTCAAACCATCAAGTCCTGGTAGCATCCCAGTAAATCTTTTCTGCCATTTGGCCACATAATATTCACTTAAGGGACTTAATCTGCCACTGTTGAGATTTATCGAGTGGCAGGGGGGCTCCGCCAAGTGCCCAGTCTAATCATTTATTTTTTCATGGACAGGTAGCGGGCCAAGAGCAAATGGATCTCACCCCCGCACATCGCCCTCCTGGTCTACCTCTCCATTTCTCTGACCCTCCCCTTGAATAATCTTTCTACCCATTATTGGGGAAGCGAAACATAAAGACTTTGATTTGATGTGAGAGGAAATTATTATGTTTCTTCATCAGCCGCCCGCACATCCTGACAAACTATTTCATCTAATCAGTTTAGGGCTTGAATTGGAAACCCCCAATTGTGAAGCTTAATTTTAATTGTGGCACGGTGGCACAGTGGTTAGCACTGCTGCCTCACAGCGCCAGAGACCTGGGTTCGATTCTCAGTGAGCCACTGTGTGTGTGGAGTTTGCACGTTCTCCCCATGTCTGTGTGGACTTCCTTTGGGTGCTCCGGTTTTCTCCCTGTGGTGGACCTCAGTTGTGCCTTTGTCCTATATGGACCACCGTTGTGTGTGTTTGTCATACCTGGACACATCCCCTTCCAGTTTGGTTCCTCCCCTCAGCACCTAGTATAAAGGTGGCTGTCTCCTCCCCCTTGTTCAGTCCAGGTCGGTTAATTGTTGGGATCTGCTCCTGATTCTGTTGTGAATAAAAGCCTACACTTATATTGGCATATCAGTAGTCATTCGCCTTATTGATAGCGCATCACTCCCACAGTCCAAAGATGTGCGGGTTAGGTGGATTGGCCATGCTAAGTTGCCCCTTAGTGTCAGGGGGACTAGCTTGGGTAAATGCATGGGGTTATGGGGCTAGGGCCTGGATGGGATTGTGGTTGGTGCAGACTTGATGGGCTGAGTAGCCTCCTTCTCCACTGTAGGATCCTGTGATTAAGGTGTAATGTTAATAAACATTAGATCAGTGCTAAAACTTGGAGACATATTCTGATTTAAATGATCTAAACTGTTGTGGGGGCTGTGTGTGTGTTTGAGTGTGTGAGTGTATGTGTGTGCATGTGTATGTGGAGGGGACTGTGCGTGTGTGCGTGCGCGTGTGCATGTGTGTGTGTGTGGGAGGGAGACTGTGTGTGTGAGTGTCTGAGTGTGTGTGTGTGTGTGCGTGTGAATGTGTGTAAATTAATTAAGCTGAAGACATGTTGTAAGGTTTAAATCATCAAAAGGGTTCGGTGTAAAAGCATGCATCTGAAATTGAGATGAGCAAAATAAGATGGTATACAAGTAAATACAAACTGAATAGGAATTTGCATTAGGAGATAAGTGTTAGCATTATGGTTAGCATTGCTGCCTCACAGCACCCGGGTTCGATTCCCAGCTTGGGTCACTGTCTGTGTGGAGTCTGCACTTTCTCCTCGTGTCCGTATGGGTTTCCTCCGGACACTCTGGTTTTCTTCCATAGTCCAAAAGACATGCCGGTTAGGTGAATTGGCCATGCTAAATTCTCCCTCAGTGTACCCGAACAGGCGCCGGAGTGTGGCGACTAGAGGATTTTCACAGTTACTTCATTGCAGTATTAATGTTAGCCTACTTGTGACACTAATAAATAAACTTAACTTAAATTTAAAAAACCTAACTTAATCAGGGGCGGGTTTCTCCAGCCACGCTTGGCTCAAAACCAGAAAATTCCGTCTGAGATCAATGGACCTTTGCAAGGTCCACCCACTACAATTCCCATGGCAGGCCGGGTGGGAGAATTCTAGCCAAGGTGTTTAATTCCAGGTATGGTTCAAGTGATCTGCTAGAAAGTTTTTATCAAACAAAGTTTATTTGCTGTAGGCAGTCTCACAACACCAGGTTAAAGTCCAACAGGTTTATTTGGTAGCACAAGCTTTCGGAGTGTCGCTCCTTCATCAGGTGAATGCACCCCAGTTCAACATCGGCATCTCCACATCAAAGTTTATTTAAAAAGACAGTTAAAATATAATAAAAAGAATTAGCATAACTTTTACCAATTATAAGATTCAAACATGATACCCTAAAAACCCTAACAGCTAGCTATCTATGATGTTCCAAGTCAAACTCCATCCTACAGACATACGCCCCATTCTAGACTTAGCACAAAATGCAAGTATGCTCACGTGATGCTGGATCTTCAGCCTTTTAACACCTGCTGTGAATTAGTCCTTCGAATGTCGGATTAAATCTCTGAGGCTTCCCAGTTCTGGAACTTTCTAAAAAATACCTCTGGAAAGAGAGAAAGAGATAGACAGAGAGAGACACTGCCTTCTTCCACCAGCTTCTAACAGCAACTCCCAGACAGCAGAGTTTCCAACTCCAGAGAGGGGGAAAAGAGTCATCGCTTTCTGCCTCAAATCCAACCAGCATCTGAGAAAATGGAACTAAAGACTCCAACTCCAGAGGGGAAAAGCACTGTGGCTGCTCCTCACTGCAGGCTGCCACTGAAAAGCGAAACTATACTTGGAATTCTCTGCAGAAAAAAACTAACTCCAGGCAACACCTGACCTGTCAATCATCCCCAACTCAAGCCCCACGCAGCAATCTCAAGGGATTCACTAGGTTGATTCCGGAGTTGAGAGGGTTGGCTTATGAGGAGAGACTGAGTAGACTGAGGTTATACTCATTGGAATTCAGAAGAATGAGGGGAGATCTTATAGAAACGTATAAGATTATGAAGGGAATAGATAAGATAGAAGCAGGGAAGTTGTTTCCACTGGCGGGTGAAACTAGAACTAGGAGGCATGGCCTCAAACTAAGTGGGAACAGGTTTAGGACTAAGTTGAGGAGGAATGTCTTCACACATGTGAATCTGTGGAATTCCCTGCCCAGTGAATCAGTTGAGGCTACCTCATTGAATGTTTTTAAGGCAAGGATAGATAAATTTTTGAGCAGTAAAGGAATTAAGGGTTATGGTGAGTGGGCGGGTAAGTGGACTGAGTCCACAAAAAGATCAGCCATGATCTTATTGAATGGCGGAGCAGGCTCGAGGGGCCAGATGGCCTACTCTTGCTCCTAGTTCTTATGTTCTTATGTTCATTAAAACCTCCAGGCCATTGCATTACCATAGAGTCATAGAATCCCTACAGTGCAGAAGGAGGCCATTCGACCCATTGAGTCTGCACCGACCACAATCCCACCCAGGCTCTATCCCAGTAACCCCACATATTTATCTTGCTAATCCCTCTAACCTACACACCCTAGGATACTAAAGGCCAATTTAGCTTGGCCAATCAACTTAACCTGCATATCTTTGGACTGTGGGAGGAAACTGGAGCACCTGGAGAAAACCCATGCAGACACAAGGAGAATGTGCAAACTCCACACGGACAGTGACCCAAGCTGGGAATTGAACCTAGGTCCCTGGAGATGTGAGGCAGCAGTGCTAACCACTGTGCCACCATGCCACCCAGATTAGGCCAGATTAAAATCAACATGATGTCCATTACCTTGCTGCAGTAACAATTAGAGGACACCGGCTACAGACATCTTGGCACCAATAAAATCTTGTAAAGGAACATGATTTAAATACATTCCTTAAAGGCATAGTATCGTCACACCTGTCACTCAGTCAGTTTTGTATCCATGTTGCTACTGTCCCTTTTATTCCATAAGCTATAACATTTCTCACACGTCTGTTGTGCAACATTGCATCAGATGCATTTGCATTAATGCCATGACTGTCTAATAAGTTTGTTTATTACTGTCATAAGTAAGGCTTCCATTAACACAGCAAGGAAGTTACTGTGAAGATCCCCTAGTCTCCACGCTCTGGCACCTGTACACAGAGGGAGAATTCAGCATGAACAATGCACCTACCCAGCATGCCTTTCAGACCATGGGAGGAAACCGGAGCACCCAGAGGAAACTCACGCAGACACGGGGAGAACATGCAAACTCCACACAGACAGTGACCCAAGCCCAGAATCGAACCTGGGTCCCTGGCACTGTGAGGCAGCAATGCTAACCACTGCGCCACCATGCCACTCATTTTCTACATCAAATCCACTTTTCCGTCCTATCCCTATATCCATTAATTCCCTTCATGTCCAAAACGCAATCAATCTGAGCTTCTAATCTCTGAGCAGTGACAACTTCCTGGAGTAGAGGATTCCAAAGAATAGAGGAAGCAGATATGATAGTGACTTTTAAGGGGCGTCCTGACAAACACATGAATAGGATAGGAATAGAGGGATATGGTCCCCGGAAGGGTAGGGGGTTTTAGCTCAGACGGGCAGCATGGTCGGTGCAGGCTTGGAGGGCCGAAGGTCTCTATTCCTGTGCCGTAAATTTCTTTGTCCTTTATTCTACCAAGTGACGAATTTTCTCCTGATCTCAGCCCAACATAGCTGACCCATTATCCTGGGCGGATGACACCACCATACCCTCCCCCCCCCGCCCCCCCACCCCCCGCACTCCCCCCTCCCCCCCTCTGTCCCTCAATTCCAGAGCCTTCTAACAAATGCAAGTTGCTATTTGCGTCACAGGATCCTTCAGTTATCCAACAAGCTGGCATATAGCAGAACCAAAATCAGTTTAGCTATGCATATGAAAGCTCCTTGCTGAAACACTCCAGGCTTTCATTAGGTTTAATCTTGGTTCTCTCAAAGTAAACACAATAATTAATTTCGATTTGCCCTACCATTTGCATGTAAGGGTTTGGAAAGCAAATCATCATGCTTTAATGAGCTTTGCCTCCAAATGAAAATTCCCCGTGAAGCCATCCATAATCTCTGAGGCTTCCTGTTCAGCTTGGGAACCATTAGTCGATTGACTCATTAAACATAGCGGGTCACTCTCCCTTTGTTCTGCATTTATACAGACTAATGGCAGGAAGAACTCGAAGCAGTTGGAGAAGTTTACCCTCGGCTGCGCTGTGAACGTTGATAAAATGTTTTCCCACTTGAAGGAACATCCCCTTCAAACTCCCGCAGCCGTGCTGGCCTCTAAGCCTATCGTGACTGTCTATATGAAATGATTCTTGTTGTTATAGCAATAGGAAAGGCATGTGCTCATAATGTATTTCCTCAGCACACTGTCGAAGCGATTAGCTGGGTGGGCAAGTGAAATTTGATTATGTCTGTCAAAGCCTCGTGTCATTGTGCGTTGTCTGAACACCGTAAACAATAGTTATGGACGTGAGAAAGAGAATTGAACAGCGAATGGTCCATTGAGCCCGTTCGACATACAACCACCCACAACTCCACCACCCTCCCCAACCTGAACCCGTTCCGCACACTACCATCCACAACTCCACTGCACCCCTCACCCCGCCCGAGCCCATTCCATGTACTACCACCCACAACTCCACTGACCCGTCCACCACCACCCCCTACCCCGCCCGAGCCTGTTCCACGTACTAACACCCTCAACTCCACTGTTCCGCACAGACAGTGACCTGAGTTCGATTCCCGGCTTAGGTCACTGTTTGTGTGGCGTCTGTACGTTCTCCCCGTGTCTGCGTGGGTTTCCTCCGGGTGCTCTGTTTTCCTCCCACAGTCTGAAAGACGTGCTGGTTAGCTGCATTGGGCCATGCTAAATTCTCCCTCGACGTACCCGAACAGGTGCCGGAGTGTGGCGACTAGTGGATTTTCACAGTCATTTCATTGCGGTGTTAATGTAAGCCGACTTGTGACACGAATAAAATAAACTTTAAAAAACTAGCTTGAAAAAGCATTCCACTTGAATTGAGCCTAATCCTCTCTCTTTTACAGACTAATTGTTTGAGTCATTCAGGGATCTTGACTAATAATCCAGTTTGTGAGTTCAAATCTTACCACCGCTGTTTGAGAATTAGAATTCATTTTAAAAATCTGGAACTAAAAAGTTAGCATCAGTAAAAGTGATTAAAAAACTATTGGATTGTGATAGAAATCCAATTTGTTCACAATTATCCTTTAGGGAAGGAAATCTGCTGTCCTGGTCTATATGTGATGCCACTCCTAATCAACATGGTTGATTCTTTCTTAAATTCATTTATGGAATGTGGGCGTCGCTGGCTGGGTCAGCATTTTTTGCCCATCCCGAATTTCTCTTGAGAAGGTGGTGGTGAGCCGCCATCTTGAATTGCTGAAGTTGCAGGATGTTGTAAGTGGATTCTTAATTGCCCTCTAAAATACATGAAAAAACTGCTGCAAAAAACTCTAGAAGGTCCCGCACAAAGCTCTCAGATTGGCAAAACCCATACTCGAAGAAGCAAAGTCTACATTTTTCCACAGAAACATGACTGTTGAAGTAAAGGGGAAATACGATGGCTGCAGGGAGCAAGTGTTCCATGCATCACCATTGGCATCTGACAACTGGACGATTGGAAGGCTCACTGAGGTGATGAGGGGTGAGGAGGGGGCGGTGGGGAGGGAATGGATTGCTATTGGGTTGGTCACACTAACTGGCAGGTCCTTTTTCACCCCAATTGATTTTCTTCTTCACCATTGACACCAAGCCAACAGGGATTGGAGACGGTTGGGGAAATCTATGGGTACAGATGTCATAACAGTGGGGTGGCATGGTGGCACAGTGGTTAACACTGCTGCCTCACAGCGCCAGGGACCCGGGTTCAATTCTGGCCTCGGGTGACTGTCTGTGTGAAGTTTGCACTTTCTCCCTGTGCCTGTGTGGTGTGCTCTGGTTTCCTCCCACAGTCCAAAGATGTACGGGTTAGGTTGATTGGCCATGATAAATTGCCCTCTGGTGTCAGGGGACTGGCAGGGCAAATACATGGGGTTAAGGGGACAGGGCCTGGTTGGGATTGTCGGTACAGGCTCAATGAGCCAAATGGCCCATAGGGATTCTATGATTCTATGAACGCTGGACCACTCAATTTTCAGCGTTTTTTGAGCAAGTGGGAATGTGAAGAAATGAAAATCCATGTTTATAATTGTTTACTTTCTGAGTAAGAGAGATTGATTGGCAGCCATTAACCATGATCTCATCTTTAACAGGGCACAGTTACATTGTTAGTTATTAGATTAGAACTCCTGTGACATGTTTAATGAGAAATTAATTTGCAAATGCAGCAACTTCAATGAGGGAGATAAGAACGAGAAGCTATTTCTGTGCTGGGTGCATTGTGAACAGTGAGAAGGATAGTGTTGAACTTCAAGAGGACATACGCACATTTGGGAGAATGGGCAGATATGTAGCAGATGAAATTTAATGCAGTCAAGTATAAAGTGATTCATTTTGCTCAGAATAATGAGAAGAGGCAATATAAAATGAAGGATAAAAGGGCGCAGGTGTAGCATTTGCAATACCAGTGTTTCCCTTAGTTTGAAGTGGTCAGCATCGCCGGACTGGAGCCTGATGCACACTGTTAATGACCACTTCATGGTGTCTGATCCCTCGTCAGGTGTGCACTTCATCTCTGTTCTATGCTGACTTGTGGGAGATGTGCATAAATTATTGAAAGTGATGGGGCAGTTGGGAAAGGAGTTAATAAAGAATCCTAGGCTTTATAAATAGGGACTTTGGATGGCGTGATTTGTAGGGCAACACGGTAGCACAGTGGTTAGCTCTGCTGCTTCATAGCGCCAGCGACCTGGGTTCAATTCCTGGCTTGGGTGCTGTCCGTGTGGAGTTTGCACATTCTCCCCGTGTCTGTGTGGGTTTCCTCCGGGTGCTCCGGTTTCTTCCCACATTCTGAAAGATGTGCTGGTTTGGGTGCATTGGCCTAAACAGGTGCCGGACTGTGGCAACTAGAGGAGTTTCGCAGTAACTTCTTTGCAGTGTTAATGTAAGCCTTACTTGTGACTAATAAATAAACTTTTACTTTTTTTAAACTGTTGTTATGGCAGCAGAGATGGCCCTCGATCTGTGCCAAGATCTTCTGGTCCTGCCATTGTCAACAGGGATTTTCTTTTTTCGTACCCTCCGCCACCGGGGAATCTGTGGCGGGTGAGTTGCTGTTGGCCGGACCAGAACACCCTGCCGGCAGGAATTGGCTGGAAAATCCCACCCATAGTATCCAATGCAAGGAAGTTTAGGGAGAGATGGCGGGGTAGTGCTAATATCATTGGACTGGTCATCAAAAGGCTCAGGCCAATGCTCTGGGGAACTGGATTCAAATCCCACCAAGGCAGCCGGTGGAAGTTAAATTAATAAATTTGGAATTTTAAGCTAGTCTCAGTAATGGTGGCCTTGAAGCTATTGTTGATTATTGTGGAAACCTATTTGGTTCAACGGTGTTCTTTCGGGAAGGAAACCTGCCACCCTCACTACATGTGACTCACAGCAATGTGGTTGACTCTTACTTTTTTTTCATTCGAGGGACATGGGCGTCACTGGCCTTGCCAGCATTTATTACCCATCCCTAGTTGCCCTTGAACTGAGTGGCTTGCTAGGTCATTTCAGAGGGCAGTTAAGAGTCAATCACATTGCCATGACTTTGGAGTCACATGTAGGCCAGTGTGGCGACCAGGGGATTTTTAAAGTATCTTCATTGCAGTGTTAATGTAAGCCTACTTATGACAGTAATAAATAAACTTTAAAACTTCAAACTTCTGAAATGGCCTAGCGAGCCACTCAGTTCAAGGCGGGTATTTGAGGATGGCCAACAATTGCTGACCTTGCCAGCAACACCCAAAGCCCATGAAAGAAAAAATAATGGACCAAACGCTTTTTCCACCTCATCTGGAGTTTGGCTCTATAATTTAGGAAGGATGTGAAAGGCCTTCGAGAGAGCGCATAAAAGATTTAGGAGAATAGTACCAGGGATGAGGAATTTCAGTTATCCACATAGATGGGTCAAGATGAGATTAGTGTTCTCCTTGGAGAAAAGAAAAGTAAAAGGAGGTTCGGTACTGGCATTCGAAAGATAGGGAGAAATGGTTGCCTTTGGCAGAAGATCAAGGGCGGATGTAGAGAGCATCTTGAACTGGGGGTCACTATTTCAAAATAAGGGGTCACCCATTTTAAACAGTGATGAACAAAGAACAGTACAGCACAGGAACAGGCCCTTAGGCCCACCAAGCCTGCACCAATCACATTGTCCTATCTAGACCAACTGCCTGTATCCCGCTATTCCCCATCTGTTCATGTGCCTATACAGATAAGTCTTAAATGTGGCTAACGTATCCGCCTCAACCACCTCACTTGGCAGTGCATTCCAGGCTCCCACACACCCTCTGTGTAAAAAACTTCCCCCACACGTCTCTACTGAACATTTGCCCGCTTGTAATTGTCATTTCTGTCCTGGGAAAAAGCTTCCAACTGTTCACCTTATCTACGCCCCTCATTATTTTATAAACTTCTATCAAGTCCCCCTCAATCTCCATCTTTCCAGGGAGAACAATCCCAGTTTATTCAATCTCTCCTCATAGCTAATACCAGGCAACATCCTGGTAAACCTTCTCTGTACTCTCTCCAAAGCCACCATGTCTTTCTGGTATGTGGTGACCAGAATTGGACACAGTATTCCAAATGTGGCCTAACCAATGTTTTATATAAAGAGGGGGTATTTTTTCCCTCAGAGGGTCATCAGTCTTTAGAACTCTTCCTGAGAAGGTGGTAGAAGCGGAGTCTTTGAATATTTTTAAGGCAGAGGTGGATAGATTTTCGATAAGCAAGGGGGGGATACGTTATCAGGGATGGGAGAGGTGGGGGGTGGGCAGGATACAGATTTGAGTTTATTATCAGATTAGCCATGATATCATTAAATGGCAGAGCAGGTCCAAGGGGCTGAATGGCCGACTGATGTTACTAGCTGGTATGAACCAGAGGACACGGATTTAAGGTGATTAAAATTCATAGAATCCCTACAGTTCTATGAATTTTAAGGAGGCCATTCAGCCCATCGATCCAACCCAGGCCCTACCCCTGTAATCCTACATATTTACTCTGCCTATCCCTCTGACATTAAGGGGTAATTTAGCATGGCCAATCCACCTAATCTGCACATTTTTGAACTGTAGGAGGAAACTGGAGCACCCGGAGGAAACCCACGCAGACACTGGGAGAACGTGCAAACTCCACACAGACAGTCATCCGAGGTCAAAATTGAACCAGGGTCCCTGGCGCTGTGAGACAGCAGTGCTAACCACTGTGCCACCATGCCGCCACCCCCTATTGACAAATGAGCCAATTGGAAAAGCTTGTTTTACCCAGCCAGAGGTTAGGATCTGGAATGCACTGATTGGGAATGTGTTGGGGGTAGGTTTAATAGCAACCTTCAAAAGAGAATTGGATAATCCAAAAATGTGCAGGTTAGGTTGATTGACCATGACAATTTTCCCTTAGTGTCAGGGAGATTAGCTGAGTTACAGGGAATAGGTCTGGGTGGAACTGTTGTTGGTGCAGACTCGATGGGCCAAATGGCCTTCTTCTGCGTTGTAGGGATTTTATGATTCTATAACAACCCGAAGGGAAAATAATTGCAGGGTTTTGGGAAAAGTGGGTCTAGGTAGGTTACTCTTGCAGAGAGCGGGCCTAGGCATTTAAGTTGATTTGATTTGATTTATTATTGTCACATGTATTGGGATACAATGAGAAGTATTGTTTCTTGTGCTATATAGACAAAACATGCTGTATATAGGGAGAAGGAAAGGAGAAGGTGCGGAATATAGTGTTACAGTCATAGCTAGGGTGTAAAGAAAGATCAATTTAATATAAAATAGGTTCAGTCAATATGATGGGCTGAGTGGCCTCTTTTTGTGTTGTAACCAAATCAGCGGTGCAAATCAGCCAGTGGTGTGATTGATATTCACTCCACATTAGATAGGTCTGTAAGTGCTACGATTCAAGTTAAATCTCTTCCTGGCCAAACATCTCTGGCCAATTTGTGTATTAATAATGGCGTGCTTCATTCAGACATCATTGTTTTTTAGCATAATCTGACCCAATGTTACTCTTGGTAGCACATGAATTATAGGATACATTTTGCCGCAGCTTCATCATCACAAGGCCTATCATCACAAGGCCTAAATCCTGAAACACTAACCAACTGAGTTCACCTCACAGCCTGGAGCCATTCAGAAAGAAGTCTCATCACCTCTTTCGCAATGGAGACTCGGAATGTCAACCACCCCAGCAACACCCACATCCCAAGAACAATTGTGATTTTGCAATTCCACATGATGGAACTCTATTCCCTTTATTCGCTGCTGGATGCAAAGAAAACAACTTAAATCACAAGTTTTATTCGAGACCATAAAACAGTATGGCTCACGCGTAGGAGTTAAAAACTGTAAAATCAAAATTCGAAAACCTCCAGCGATTTTATCCCGGGCAATAGTTGCTTTATTAAAGAAACATTTCTTCAATCATATATGGCAAAAGACATGGGCAGCACGGTGGCACAGTGGTTAGCACTGCTGCCTCACAGTGCCAGGGAACTGTGTTCTACTCCCAGCTTGGATCATTGTCTGTGTGGAGTTTGCACGTTCTCCCCGTGTCTGCGTGGGTTTCCCCTGGGTGCTCCGGTTTCCTCCCACAGTCCAAAGATGTGCAGGTTAGGTTGATTGGCCATGCTAAATTGCCCCTCAGTGTCAATGGGCTAGCTAGGGTAAATGCATGGGGTTATGGGGATAGGCCCTGGGTGGGATTGTGGTTGGTGCAGACTCGATGGCCTCCTTCTGCACTGCAGGATTCTATGATTATGTACTCTTGTTGTTTGACTCACTGGTTGAGGGATTATGTTTCCTTGAAAAAAAAATGACTGATGTTATTAAATTCCTTACGACGTTGATAGTACTCTGAAGTACAGGTCATGGATCTTTGCCCAATCTTTGCAATTGAAAGGATGATGAGCTGCCACATTATACATATGACAGGGTGCATCCCCACGTCTCGCTATGTCTGCATATGAACGGTCAGCACAAGACACACAAAATTGATATCCCTTTATATCCTATTGTATCTACCACTGGTTCTGCATAACATGAATTCCAGGAAGGAAACAACAGTTCAGACAGTATACTTATTCCCCGTTCTACTGGTGTTCCACTTTAAAGTATACAGAACAAGTTCAGACTAGTGTTCTTCGTGGCACGGTGGCACGGTGATTAGCGCTGCTGCCTCACAGCTCCAAGGACCTGGGTTTGATTCCCGGCTTGGGTCACTGTCTGTGCAGAGTCTGCACATTCTCCCCGTGTCTGTGTGGGTTTCCTCCGGCTGCTTCGGTTTCCTCCCACAGTCCAAAGATGTGCAGGCTAGATGAATTGGCCATGCTAGATTTTCCCTCAGTGTACCCGAACAGGTGCCGGAGTGTGGCGACTAGGGGATTTTCACAGTAACTTTATTGCAGTGTTAATGTAAGCCTACTTGTGAGTAATAAATAAACTTTACTTTATTTCCCCGTTCTACTAGGCTGGAATTTTACTGGCACACCCGCCCTGATTCCAGGGGGCGGGCGAGGCTCGGAGAACAACATTCTCCGTTGGCTTCGGGTGGGGTCGTACAAAACACGGGCGAACGTGCTGGCAAAATTCCGCCCTGGCGTTCCATTTTAAAGTAAACAAGACCAGTTCAGACCAATATTCTTATTTCTCCGTTCTACTGTTTTTTTTCTTCTGAGTTGGCCGAGTGGTTGGGAGAATTATGACAACTGATTGTGAACACCCTTTCATATCATAGAATCCCTGCAGTGCAGATACAGTGCCATTCAGCCCATTGAGTCTGCACTGACTGTGCCTGATAGAAGTCTACAAGATTATGAAGGGCATGGACAGAGTGGATAGTCAGAAGCTTTTTCCCAGGGTGGAAGAGTCAATTACTAGGGGGCATAGGTTTAAGGTGCGAGGGGCAAGGTTTAAAGGAGATGTATGAGGCAAGTTTTTTACACACAGGGTGGTGGGTGCCTGGAACTCGCTGCTGTGGGAGGTAGTGGAAGCAGATACGATAGTGACTTTTAAGGGACATGAATAGAATAGGAATAGAGGGATTCAGTTCCCGGAAGGGTAGGGGGTTTTAGTTCAGTTGCGTAGCATGGTCGGTGCAGGCTTGGAGGGCCGAAGGGCCTGTTCCTGTGCTGTAATTTTCTTTGTTCTTTGTTCCAATTTTTATCATTCCGTCATCAATGGCAGTCCCTTCAGCTGCCTAGGCCCAAAGCTCTCTGCCTCTCTCTTCTTTTAAGAGGCTCCTTCTCTTTAACCACACCTTTGATAACCTGTCCAAACATCTTCTTGCCTGGACTGGTGTCACATTTTGTTTTTCTAGCATTCCCGAGATGTGACTCGGGGAGTTTTGATTACATTTGAAAAATACAGTAAGTAGCCTCATAACACCAGGTTAAAGTCCAACAGATTTATTTGGTAGCACGAGCTTTCGGAGCACTGCCCCTTCATCAGGTGAGCCTACCCCAGTCCAATGCCGGCATCTCCACATTTTGACAAATACATGAATGGGATGGGAATAGAGGGATATGGTCCCTGGAAGGGTAGGGGGTTTTAGTTCAGTCGGGCAGCATGGTCAGTGCCGGCTTGGAGGGCCGAAGGGCCTTTTGCTGTGCTGTAATTTTCTTTGTTCTTTGTTCTTTGACTCTCTGACAGCTTCCCACCCTATCCCTGCAACCTAACATATTTACCCTGCTAATCCCCCGAGCCTACGCATCTTTGGACACTGAGGGGCAATTTAGCATGTTTAATCCACCTAAACTGCACATTTTTGCACTGTGGGAGGAAATTAGAGCACCCGGAGGAAACCCACACAGACACGGGGAGAAGGTGCAAACTCCACACAGATGGTCGCCCAAGGCTGGATAAATGATGCTGCATTTATATAGCACCATTTACATGATCAGGACGTCCAACGTGCTTTACAGCTGTTAAGTACTTCTAATGTGTAGTCACTGTCTAATGTAGAAAAATGCAGCAGCCCATTTAGACACAGCAAGCTCCCATTAACAGCAAAGAATTCATAGAATCCTACAGTGCGGACGGAGGTCATTCGGCCCATCAAGTCTGCACCAACCACAATCCCCACCCAGGACCTATCTCCATTTACCCCAGCTAGTCCCCCTGACACTTAGGGGCAATTTAGCATGGCCAATCCACCTAACCTGCACATCTTTGGATTATGGGAGGAAACCGGAGCACCCGGAGGAAATCCACGCAGACACGGGGAGAACGTGCAAACTCCACACAGACAGTGACCCAGGCCGGGAATCGAACCCCGGTCACTGGCTCTGTGAGGCAGCAGTGCTGACCACTGTGCCACTGTGTTGCCACGGTGAAATGAAATAATAACCAGAAAATCAGTTTTAGTGAGGTTCGTTGAGGGATCAGAATTGATCAGGGCACCAGGGATAACTTCCCTGTTCTTCTTTGAAATAGTGCTGTGGGATATTTTGCATCCACAACGGAGGGAAAAAGGGACCTCGATTTAATAGCTGATCTGAATGATAGTACGAACCTCAGTCCTTCATCGAAGTGTTAGGCTGGTCCTTCCTGCTGATGGGGTCTTCAGATCCTGCTGAAGATGATTGCACCTCCCTCAACACCCGTCCCCCCCCCCCGTCCCCCATCACCATGGCAGGTTTGGGTGAGCCATGCAAAATGCCACGGGAAAACATGCATGGAGGGGGAGGGGGGATGACAGAAATCTGGCCTTCGATTCCATTACCTGCCGAAGTTTCTGGAGTGGGACGTCTGACTCAGAGTCAATTACGTTTCCACCCAGCCAAAGTTGATGCCAAGTCTCCACATAAACCATCACAAAAAGGGGCGTCCACTTTCGCGCTATTGGGAAATCCCATTGACAGCAGCAGAACCAACAGCGTGCCGCCCACTGCCGTGAGAAACACACCACCGGGAGGCCACACAATCCCGCCGTAGGTTTTTCGGCAGGAGACTTGATGCTGTCTGCAGCCTAAATGCTAAAAGTCACATGACTTGTGGCAGCCATCTTAACAGTTTGTTCATGGCTAATTTTTAAAAGTAATGTCCGAAAGGTTTTTATAAAATTGGCATGCTGTTACTGGGCAGCATGACACTAATTAAAATCTTAATTAAGCAGCAGGCCAAACACACCATTGTAGAAATAGAAAAAAGAGATGCGTCAATCAAACAGGAGCTGACAGATAAAAATACAGATGGTATTTGTTTCTCTCCCTTGACAGAGTTCCTATTCACTGAAGACTAATAGAATCCAATCTCTGTCCAAGCTTCAATACACGAATTGTTTTTTCTGGCTTTTTTTGTGCGCCTGAATGGCATCTTTTTGATCTGATAGAAACCATTGCCAGAGAGAGAAGCTCCCGGGAGGTACACCTGTACTCGAGTTTGCCATTTTGCTGAGCGGAGTTACTGAGATAATCAGACTAGTTGTGTGGAACACATCTTGCCATTTGTCAGTCGGAATTGGTACTTGTTCAAACCTCTGGAATGTGCACGCAACACAATGTACTTTCAGTCAATGATTCCTACTGAAGATGACAGCACATAATACTGAGATCCAACCAGCGTTATATAAGACCATTATGGGGAGGTGATGGCCTAGTGATATTATGACTAGACTATTAATCTTGCAACTCAGCTAATGTCCTGGGGACCCAGGTTCGAATCCCACCATGGCAGATGGTGGAATTTGAATTCAATAAAATAAAAATCTGGAATTAAGAATCTACTGACAACCATGAAACCATTGTCGATTGTCAGAAAAACCCATCTGGGTCACTAATGTCCTTTTGGGAAGGAAATCTGCTGTCCTTACCTGGTCTGGCCTACATGTGACTCCAGAGTCACAGCAATGTGGTTGATTCTCAACTGCCCTCAGACAACTAGGGATGGGCAATAAATGCTGGCCAGCCAGCAACGTCGCAGTTTAAAGTTTATTTATTAGTCACATGTAGGTTTATAATTAACACTGCAATGAAGTTACTGTGAAAATACCCTAGTCGTCATACTCTGGCACCTGTTGGGGTACACTGAGAGAGAATTTAGCATGGCCAATCCACCTAACAACACATCTTTCAGAATGTAGGAAGAAACCTGGGCACCCGGAGGAAACCCATGCAGATGCGGAGAGAACGTGCAGACTGCGCACAGACAGTGACCCAAGCCGGGAATTGAACCCATGTCCCTGGTGCTGTGAGGCAGCAGCGCTAATCATTGTGCCACCGTGCCGCCCATGCCATATGTCCTAAGAATGATGTTTTTTAAATTACAAAGAGGGGGAGGAGTAGTCATACCATCAACCTGCTCCATTGTTCTTTATTTTTTAATAGTACACAGATGCAGAGGCGAGGTCAGCATTTGCTATCCATTTCTAATTCTCCTCAGACTGAGTTGCTTGCTGGACCATTTCGGAGGGCAGTAAAGCATCAGCCACATTGCTGTGAGTCTGGAGTCACATATAGGTCAGACCAGGAAATGATGGCAGATTTCCTTCCTTAAAGCACATTAGTGAAGCAATTGGGTTTTTACAGCAATCGATGGTCATTTCTATAATCACCATTATAATTCCATATGATCATAGCCGATCTTCCATTTCAACCTCATTATTCTGGAGATTAAATCTTTAATTAGCCAACTCCTGCGCCACGGCCACTTCCAGATTCCCAATTCGTGGCTGAGGCCAAGAACAGGATTATAACCTAACCAGGAATATCCAGCCCTCTGGCCTTTGCTTTCACTTTGTGGAGCTGTATTTTCACATATATCTGAGGCTATGTGCTGTCAAGCTGACAAAACATATGGAATCTACAAATTCTCATCCCTTTGACCCGTGACAAAAAACAGTAGCAGAAAAGAAAGACCTGTCTCCTCTGAGCACATTTCATAAACACATGGTGGCACAGTGGCACAATGGTTAGCACTATTGCCTCACAGCGCCAGGGTTCGATTCCCAGTTTGGGTCTCTGTCTGTGTGGAATTTGCACGTTCTCCCCGTGTCTGTGTGGGTTTCCTCCGGGTGTTCCAGTTTCCTCCCACACTCCAAAGGTGTGCGGATTAGGTGGATTGGCCATGCTAAATTGCCCCTTAGTGTCAGGGGGATTAGCTAGGGTAAATGCATGGAGTTGTGGGGGTGGAGCCTGGGTGGGATTGTGGTCAGTGCAGGCTTGATGGGCCGAATGGCCTCCTTCTGCACTGTAGGGATTCTATGATTCTATAATCCCTTGTTTTCTATAGTGGCTAAGAATCTATTGTCCTTGGGAGGCAGTGGTGCAGTGGTATTGTCACTGGGCTAGTAATCCAGAGACCCAGAGTAATGCTCTGGGGACCCGAGTGTGAATCCCACCACAGCAGATTTTGTTGATTGTCTGAAAGGAAATCTGACATCTTTACCTGGTCTGGCCTATGTGTGACTCCAGACCCACAGTAATGTGGTTGACTCTTAACTGTCCTCAGGGATGGGCAATAAATGTTGGCCCAGGCAGCGATGCCCACATCCCATGAACAAAAAAAAACATTTGAATGCATGGGCATTCATTACACTCTGGCAGAGAGAATTCTAATTTGCATCCTTCCAAAGGATGAAATTCCTCCTCATCCCAGCCCTGGATTGAGTCAAAAACTAACTAATATTTCCATGGAGCTTTTTGATGTCCTCAGATGTCTCAAAATGCTTCATATTCAGTGCCGCGTTTGTACATGCAAAAACAAATCCCACACAAACAATAATTGAGAAATAGCCTCTTGATCTGTTTTTGGCAATGTGGTGTGAGGGAGGAATGTTGGCCAAGTCTCTGTTGGAGGTCCTTTTGATCCACATTCAGGTGAGGTAGGATTTAATGCATCATCTGAAGAAGGTATTGTTGAAGCCACGTGCTCTCATTAAGGACGGCACTGAACACGTCGAGACACTTTTGTTGGGTATGTGCGGAGGTGCTGAAGTCCTTCGAAAGGTTAGCCATGGCACAAATTAATTCCTGCCTCCCAGACTGCGTGGATCTACTACAGTTTGTCTATCGCGCAACAGGTCCACAGCAGACGCCATCTCCCTGGCCCTACACTCAACCCTGGAACACCTAAACAACAAAGACACCTATGTCAGACTCCTCTTCATAGAGTACAGCACAACCTTTAACACCATTATTCCTACAAGACTCATCACCAAACTTCGTGGCCTGGAGCTTGGCTCCTCCCTCTGCAATTGGATCCTAGACTTCCTAACCCACAGGCCGCAGTCAGTAAGGATAGGCATCAACAACTCCTCTACGATCATCCTCAACACCAGTGCCCTGCAAGGCTGTGTCCTCAGCCCCTTACGATCCTCCTTCTACACCTATGACTGTGTGGCCAAATTCCCCTCCAACTCCATTTTCAAGGTTTTGGCAATGTGGTGTGAGGGAGACACAGTTCAGGAAAGAGATGGAGAATTTGGTGAACTGGTACGATGACAATAATCTCTCCCTCAATGTCAAAAAAACGAAGAAGATAGTCATCAATTTCAGGAAGCGTAGTGGAGGACATGCTCCTGTCTACATTAATGGGAAAAAAGTAGAAATGGTCAAGAGCTTCAAGTCTTTAGGTGTCCCGATCACCAACAACATGTCCTGGTCCTCCCATGCCGACACTGTAGTTAAGAAAGCCCACCAACACCTCTACTTTCTCAGAAGACTAAGGAAATTTGGCATGTCTGCTACAACTCTCAACAACTTCTACAGATGCACCATAGAAAGCATTCTTTCTGGTTGTATCACAACTTGGTACGGCTCCTGCTCTGTCTAAGACCGCAAGTAACTACAAAGGATCGTGAACGAAGCCCAGTCCACTCTTGAAACCAGCTTCCAATCCATTGACTCTGTTTACACTTCCTGCTGCCTCGAAAAAGCAGCCAGCATAATCAAGGACCCCATGCACACTGACATTCTCTCTTCCACCTTCTTCCGTCGGGAAAAAGATACGAAAGCCTGAGGTCACGTACCAACCGACTCAAGAACAGCTTCTTCCCTGCTGCTGTCAGACTTTTGAATGGACTTACCTTGCATTAAGTTGTTCTTTCTCTGCACCCTAGCTATGACTGTAACACTACATTCTGCACCCTCTCCTTTCCTTCTCTATGAACGGTATGCTTTGTCTGTATAGCGTGCAAGAAACAATACTTCTCACTGTATGTTAATACATGTGACAATAATAAATCAAATCAAATCAAATCAGGTGGTGTCGAGGCTTCTGAGGGGGTTTGAAGTACTTTCACCCAATCCTTCCAGCACCTCCTGCCCTGCAGATGGCAGCGTCTGCAAATTGTAATCAACTATCTCAGAACCCATTGAACTGGAGTGGAAACAAGTCACCCTCGATCCCAAGGCACTGCATAAGACGAATATGGTGAAATTACCCATCAAAACCGACAGTCCCCGGCAGATCATGAGAAAAAGGGAACCCCGGGCGGTAAGGATTTGATCTTAAGGTAAAGTCTTTCACACCTGAGAAAGAACGAGTTGGAACTTGAGAAAGTTACACCTGGATTGATTTCTATACAATAAGGGGACAGGAGGGAGGGAGAAAATGAATAATGAATGAATAAACTACGACATGTAGAAATTCAATCGAGTTACTGAATCACATCAAACATTTCAGATCATTCCATAACACAATCGGGAGACGAAAATAGATTACAGCTCCTTATGTTTTAATCAGATCTCGATGTCCTTGATTCGAGCATAAAACATGCAATTATGCTCATATCACAGCATCTATATTCCAGTGCTCATTTAATGGCTGGTGTCACCTTTATTATCTCTTGATATGTCATCTCTCACCATCTGTTCTCTGAACAAGCAAGGAAGATTAAGCAGGGTACAGAATCACAGATGATGGATTTTCGGTTCCCCATGTCATCGACTGGGAGTTTTTGAGTTGTGGTTTGGGTAGGTACTGCTCAATGGCCCGGGGTGGAAAGAAAGCACGAGGTCCCTGGAAAGGGGTAGGTGCTTGGTGAGTTGTGTCCCATATATAACTGCCGGTGCAGGTTTATGTTTGCGACTAATGCTTTGTTCACTGACAGTAAATGAATCTGTCCATTTAGAAACATAGAAACATAGAAGATAGGAGCAGGAGGAGGCCATTTGGCCCTTCGAGCCTGCTCCACCATTCATTACGATCATGGCTGATCATCCAACTCAATAGCCTAATCCTGCTTTCTCCCCTTAACCTTTGAACCCATTTGCCCCAAGTGCCATATCTTGCCGCCTCTTGAATACATTCAATGTTTTGGCATCAACTACTTCCTGTGGTAATGAATTCCACAGGCTCACCACTCTTTGGGTGAAGAAATGTCTCCTCATCTCCATCCTAAATGGTCTACCCTGAATCCTCAGGCTGTGGAAATGGTCTTAGCTGCCACAGCACTTAGGCAGGCTATGGACAAGTTAAAGATGTACCTTGGCGAGCCCATTACATAAGTCAGATGTGTCCCAATTATGCAGTTCTGCCAACAGAACATAAAATAAATTCATACTGTTGGGCAACAATGACCCCTGCCCTGCCCAAGACTGCAAGAAACTACAAAGGGTTTTGAATGTAGCCCAGTCCATCAGGCAAACCAACTTCCCATCCCATCTGTCTACACTTCCCGCTGCCTCGGCAAAGCAGCCAGCATAATCAAGGACCCCACGCACCCCGGACATTCTCTTTTCCATCTTCTTCCATCGGGAAAAAGGTACAAAAGTCTGAAACCATGTAGCAACAAGAACAGCTTCTTCCCTGCTACCATCAGACTTTTGAATGGACCTACCTCACACTAAGTTGATCTTTCTCTGCACCCTAGCTTTGACTGTTACACTATATTCTGCACCCACTCCTTTCCTTCTCCCCTATGTACTCTATGAACGGTATGTTTTGTCTGTATAACAGGCAAGAAACAATACTTTTCTCTGTAGACTAATACATGTGACAATAACAAATCCAACCAAAATCAAATTGACATTTAGGGAAAGCACAAAAACCTCAATTTTTATAGTTATTACATTCTTCAGGAGGATCATACTCCACTTCAGACAAGTAATCAGTCTAAGCAGGGTTGCTGCTGTGTTTTTAAAAATTCATTTGTGAGAAATAGGTGTCGCTGGCTGGGCTCGCGTTTATTGCTCATCCCTAATTGTCCGAGGGCAGTTGAGAGTCAACCATATTGCTGTGGCTTTGGAGTCACATGTAGGTCAGACCAGGTAAGGACGGCAGATTTCCTCCCCTAAAGGACATTAGTGAACCAGATGAGTTTTTCCGACAATCGACAATGGTTTCATGGTCATCAGTAGATTCTTCATTCCAGATATTTTTTATTGAATTAAAATTCCACCACCTGCCGTGGTGGGATTCGAACCCAGGTCCCCAGAACATTCGCTGAGTTTCTGGATTAATAGTCCAGCGATAATACAACTAGGCCAGCGCCTCCCCTTAAGGGAAGTAAGTAAACATAACCTCCAGGTTATGACCAACAAGATCCCACAAATATAATGATGTTAATCGGTTTTCCTCTTTGGCTATGGTTAGGGGTGCAATATTATCCGAGACATCCACCCCACCGTCGCCCCTTCTGACAAAATTCACCCCCGCTCCTCCATCCCTGCAAGCCACCTCACTGTTTAGCTTTCCGAGCAATCTTTAGCGTTGACCTTGAGGGACCCCAGTTTAGTGTCTAATCCAAAGGATGGCACTTTGACAACTAAAGAGGCAAAACTGTTTTAGTGCTGCGCTCAAGTGTCAGCCTAGATCATATATGTGACCGTAAAACAAGCATAATGGCAGTTTGAGGCCTGGAAATGGAGCTAAAAGTAAGGATGTCATTGTCAACATTGGGCCAATGTAGTGAAGCTATTAAAACATCTGGTGAAATGCCCAGATCTTTTATTACAGTTGAATATACATCCACAGAGGTGATGAATTCACTTGTCACATCACACTGAGTGTCGATTCTGATTGGTTTGCTATATTGAGATGCTATATGAAAGTAAAGGGGAAAAAAACTGATACGCATTTATGTAGCACCTTTCATAACCCCGGGGATGTCTCAAAGTACTTTACAACCCACAATGTACTTTTGAAGTTCGCTCACTGTTGTAACAAAGCTGAATTTGTCGCACAGGATGGGCCCAAATAACAATGTGATAACAACCGGAAAAGGTCACCTAAGTCGCACATTGTGCAGGGCGGGAAGAGGTCAGAGATGCCATAGAATCATACAATCCCTACAGTGCAGAAAGAGACCATTCGGCCCATCGGGTCAGCACCGACCACAATCCTGCCCAGGTCCTATCGCCGTAATCCCACATACTTACCCTGCTAATCCCTCGAACCTACCTGGGACATTAAGGGGCAATTTAGCATGGCCAATGCACAATGCCACAGTTTGTAAGCATGGACGGGGGCAGTGGGGGGGGGACAGGAATGTAAAAGGGTAGGTGTGTGATAGGGTGGGAGGCAGGGGTGATGAAATGATAAGTGGTACAATAGCACAAGGCAAAATGAGAAAGTGATGGGATAAGGGATGCAAGACGTATCTGGAACAAGCGTAACTGGAAAAATCAGAATTGGCAGCAATAGATGCTGCACCCAAAAAGAATGGCTTGGGGCAGGCAGGGCGGGGGCAGGGCGGGGCGGGTGGTGGGGAGGGGTGGGGTCAGAAGTGATGAACTGAGATTGTTAAACTTACTGTCAAACCCAGAAAGTTGTAAAGTGCCGAATTGCAAGATGATGTTCTTGTCCTTGAGTTTTGCATTGGAACAGAGACGAAGGAGAGAGAGGGTCAGAGGTAAGGTGGGATGGAGAATTAGAGGGTGGAACCCTGTGCCCACCCACGTGACAGGTTTGGTGGCAGGCAGCAACCCCACCACCTTCCCGCCTCCCATGAAGGTCCGTGGATGGTCTCCTCACCCCTCTGCTAAATGAGGCCCTCTTATTGCTGGATGCTTTAGTCTGGGGCTCCCAAGGAGGCTAACTCATACAAAGGCACTGAATGCCTGATTGAGAGACTTGGCATTGGGAAGGAAGGGGGCCTGCTGTGAGCCACCCCCTATCCTTGCTTTCCCACCTCGTTAGTTCCACCCTTCGACCACCCCGCTTTCCACTGTCACTCAGCTGTGCTTGTGCCCCTCCTGATCCGAGACCTTTGGTGAGCACAGAACTGGCAGTGGCACTGCTGGGGATAGAAGAGCTGCCGGCCTCTGATTGGCTGGGAACTTTCGGCAGACGGGATTTCCACTCACCCTCCCCAGCCAGGGTCCTTAACCCTCGGCGGAGGCCCACCACTTGCCAGTTAAGTGCCTAAGTGGCACAAGGTGCAGCAGC
Organism: Mustelus asterias; assembly: GCF_964213995.1. Taxonomy (NCBI): domain Eukaryota; kingdom Metazoa; phylum Chordata; class Chondrichthyes; order Carcharhiniformes; family Triakidae; genus Mustelus; species Mustelus asterias. Next base: position 116,018,388 of record NC_135810.1, read on the forward strand.
CTTCTTGAGAAAATGTGATGTATAGGGTCTGCCAGCTATCCTGAAAGATCTCACCGAAGGTGACAGGTGACTGGAAGCTCAGGGGTACATGTGTGAACTGACCAGGGGCATCCTGCAAAGACATCACACGATTTGTATGGGCGACATGGTGGCACAGTGGTTAGCACAGCTGCCTCACAGCATCAGGGACCCGGGTTCAATTCCGGCCTTGGGTGACTGTGTGGAGTTTGCACATTCTCCCGGTCTGCGTGGGTTTCCTCCGGGTGCTCTGATTTCCTCTCACAGTCCAAAGATGTGTGGGTTAGGTGGATTGGCCAAGCTAAACTGCCCCTTAGTGTCAGGGGGACTAGCAGGGTGAATATGCGGAGTTATGGGAATAGGGCCTGGGTGAGATTGTGGTCGGTGCGGACTCGATGGGCCAAATGGACTCCTTCTGCACCATAGGGATTCTATGACTTCTATTGTATATAAAATGTAGATTTTTTTTTATACATTCGTGGGACATGGGCGTCACTGGCTAGCCAGCATTTATTGCTCATCTTTAGTTGCCCGAGTGCAAATGAGAATCACCTACATTGCTGTGGCTCTGGAGTTACATGTAGGCCAGACCAGGTAAGGACGGCAGATTTCCTTCCCTAAAGGACATTAAAGTTTACTTATTAGTGTCGCAAGCAGTGTCATTAACACTGCAATGAAGTTACTGTGAAAATCCCCTAGTCGCCAACTCCGGCACCTGTTCAGGTACACTGAGGGAGAATTTAGCATGGCCAATGCACCTAACCAGCACATCTTTCAGACTGTGCGAGGAAACTCGAGCACCTGGAGGAAACCCATGCAGACACGGGGAGAACATGCAAACTGCGCACAGACAGTGACCCAAGCTGGGAATCGAACTCGGGTCCCTGACGCTGTGAGGCAGCAGTGCCACCATGAACTAGGCGGATTTTTTCCGACAATCGACAAGGTTTTCGTGGTCATCAGTAGATTCGGAATTCCAGTTATTTTTTTTATTGAATTCAAATTCCACCACCTGCCATGGCAGGATTCGAACCCCAGTCTCCAGAGCATTAGCTGAGTTTCTGGGTTAATAGTCAAGTGATAATACCGCTAGGCCATCGCCTCCCCTTTAATATATTAATAAAATATTACATATTTTGTGTGCAATACATAAATATATTGGTGCCATACTCTCTGTCCTCACTTGCAGTGTTAATAGACCATGAACTGCCAGAAAATTCCAGCCATTATCTTTACATCAGAGTAGTCTATAGTTATAAAATTAGATTACACATTATTAAGAGTTTCTTTGTGCAAAAGGTGATGAATATTTGAAGTAGTAGAAGTGAAGTGTTTGGGATGTTTGACAGACAGACATTGGTACTGGAATGATGGAGCTATATCACTGCACTAAATGTTATTTTATTGTCCCTGATGTTCAAAGTCACCTTCTGATAAATGGCGTTTACGACAAAGAGATCGGAGATGGAAATGAAATATTATTCTGTCCTGCGCTGATATTCTCACTGTCCTCTGTCACAGGGAACTCGGGAGAATCTGGTAAACTGGTGCAACAACAATAATCTCTCCCTCAATGTCAACAAAATGAAAGAGATAGTCATCGACTTCAGGAAGCGTCGTGGAGAACATGTCCCTGTCTAAATCAACGGGGACGAAGTAGAAATGGTCAAGACCTTCAAGAGTTTTAGGTGTCCAGATCACTAGCAACCTGTCTTAGTCCCCCCATGCCGACACTATAGTTGAGAAAGCCCACCAACACTTCTACTTTCTCAGAAGACTAAGGAAATTTGGCATGTCTGCTGTGAGCCTCACCAACTTTTACAGATGCACCATAAAAAGCATTCTTTCTGGTTGTACCACATCTTGGTGTGGCTCCTGTTCTGCCCAAGACCGCAAGAAACTACAAAGGGTCTTGAACGATGCGCAGTCCACCACTCAAACCAGCCTCCCATCCATTGACTCTGTCTACACATCATGCTGCCTTGGAAAAGCAGCCAGCATAATTAAGGACCCCACGTACCCCGGACATTTTCTCTTCCACCCTCTTCCGTCGGGAAAAAGATACAAAAGTCTGAAGTCACGTACCAACTGACTGAAGAACAGCTTCTTCCCTGCCGCCATCAGACTTTTGAATGGACCTATCTCGCATTAAGTTGATCTTTCTCTACACCCTAGCTATGACTGTAACACTACATTCTGCACTCTCTCCTTTCCTTCTCTATGAATGGTATGCTTTGTCTGCATAGCGCGCAGGAAAAAATACTTTTCACTGTATGCTAATACATGTGACAATAATAAATCAAATCAAATCAAATCAGCTGGATGAAATCAGAAAGTTGGACAATTTGTCACTGTTGGTTTGAGATGGAGAGAATACCAAACTTAAATAGCTTCATGTGATTTGCTCCAGTTGTGTTTGATTTTGATTTTGAGAGAGCAGAAATTCCAGCCTTGAGGAAGTTTTCCTTTGCATGAAGATATAACAGTGAATCTCGCTTAAACCATTTGGAAAATACACTGAGAGGCAATAACTTGATCTCAGAAATAAACCAGTGAAACCAGATAGACTGAAAGAAATATCCGGGCAACGCTTTTTTAAAATAAAAGGATAGATTGGGGTGGCACAGTGGTTAGCACTGCTGCCTCACAGCGCCAGGACCCGGGTTCAATTCCAGCCTCAGGTCATTGTCTGTGCGGAGTCTGCACGTTCTCCCCGTGTCTGCGGGTTTCCTCCGGGTGCTCCGATTTCCTCCCACAATCCGAAAGACGTGCTGGTTAGGTGCATTGGCCACTCTAAATTCTCCCTCAGTGTACCCGAACAGGTGCTGGAGTGTGGCGGCTAGGGGATTTTCACAGTAACTTCATTGCAGTGTTAATGTAAGCCGACTTGTGACACTAATAACTAAACTTTAAGCCAACCGAGAGATTTTGGGACAGTACAGGGCAGTTTAATATGGCCAATAAACCAATCAATAGTATACAATCAACTGGATAGATACATTTAAAGGTAAGTTAGATAAAGAGTTAAGGGAGAAATGGATAGAAGATTATGGTGATATGGTTAGTTGAAGATAGGTGGATGGAGACTTGCTGGAGAACAAACACCAGCATAAATTTGATGGGCCGAGTGGCCTGTTTCCATAGAAATCAATGTAATTTGCCATCCTAAAGTTAAAATGAGATCTGATGTGTGAAAATCTATCACTCGTGGGAGACCTGATAGAGGTCTACAAAATTATGGGCGGCACGGTAGCACAGTGGTTAGCACTGCTGCTTCACAGCTCCAGGGTCCCGGGTTCGATTCCTGGCTCGGGTCACTGTCTGTGTGGAGTTTGCACATTCTCCTCGTGTCTGCGTGGGTTTCCTCCGGGTGCTCCGGTTTCCTCCCACAGTCCAAAGATGTGCGGGTTAGGTTGATTGGCCAGGTTAGAAAATTGCCCCTTAGAGTCCTGGGATGTGTAGGTTAGAGGGATTAGCGGGTAAAATATGTGGGGGTAGGGCCTGGGTGGGATTGTGGTCGGTGCAGACTCGATGGGCCGAATGGCCTCCTTCTGCACTGTAGGGTTTCTATGATTTCTATGATTGACAGGTTGGATAATCAGAGGATTTTCCCAGGGTGAAAGTTTCAATTACAAAGGGGACACAGGTTCAAGATGAGGGGGGGAATGTTTAAGGGAGATGTGCGGGGGAAGTTTTTCACTCAGAGAGTGGTGAGTGCCTGGAACGCGCTGCCAGAGGAGGTGGTGGAAGCAGGCACATTAGCAACATTTAAGAGGCATCTGGATGGGGAGGGAATAGAGGGATACGGACCGAGAAAGGGCAGAGGTTTTTTTAAAATTTAGTTTGGGCATCTTGATTGGCACAGGCTTGGAGGGCTGAAGGGCCTGTTCCTGTGCTGTACTTCTCTTTGTTCTTTGTTTTGAAAAGTAAGAGAGAGGTTTATAAACACATAGGTCTTGTGGCTAAAAGGCAGTGATCAGATAGGTTCTATTAAATGTTTCCCTTTTGCTGCATTGAAGGTTGACCTCAGTCTTAAGGCAAGAGTCAATGAGTTTTAAAGTTTAGTTTATTCATTAGTGTCACAAGTAGGCTTACATTAACACTGCAATGAAGTTACTGTGAAAATCCCCTAGTCGCCACACTCCAGCGCCTGTTCAGGTACACTGAGGGAGAATTTAGCACATCCAATGCACCTAACCAGCACGTCTTGGAATATATTGTACAATTCTGGTCGCCACAGTACCAGTAGGATGTGGAGACTTTGGAGAGGGTACAGAAAAGATTTACCAGGATGTTGCCTGGTATGAAGGGCATTAGCTATGAGGAGAGGTTGGAGAAACTTGGTTTGTTCTTACTGGAACGACGGAGGTTGAGGGGCAACCTGATAGAAGTCTACAAGATTATGAGAAGCATGGACAGAGTGGATAGTCAGAAGCTTTTTCCCAGGGTGGAAGAGTCAATTACTAGGGTGCATATGTTTAAAGTGCGAGGGGCAAGGTTTAAAGAAGATGTACGAGGCAAGTTTTTTACACGGAGGGTGGTGGGTGCCTGGAACTCGCTGCCGGGGGAGGTAGTGGAAGCAGATACGATAGTGACTTTTAAGGGGCGTCTTGACAAATGCATGAATAAGGTGGGAATGGAGGGATATGATCTCCGGAAGGGTAGGGGGTTTTAGTTCAGTCGGTGCATGGTCAGTGCAGGCTTGGAGGGCCGAATGGCCTGTTTCTGCGCTGTAATTTTTTTTGTTCTTTGTCTTTCGGGCTGTGGGAGGAAACCGGAGCACCCGGAGGAAACCCACACAGGCACGGGGAGAACGTGCGGGCTCCACACAGACAGTGAACCAAGCTGGGAATTGAATCCGGGTCCCTGGCACTGTGAGGCAGCAGTGATAACCACTGTGCCGCCTTGCCACTCTATGCTCTATGGTATGGAAAGATGAACAGTCCTTGTAAAATGCCTCATCACAAGGGATTTAAATCATTGAGGTTTAAAAAGATCCAAAGCTAAACACAGCCAAACAAGAAACTTGTCTGTCGCTGCTCCTAATGAGGTAAATACAAAAGGTTTGGAAGGGTGATATGGGCTCTCATGTTCTTGGCTCCTCCTCTGTGGACGAGTTTCATCCTCATTCCAAAGCAGCTGCCAGATATCCTGGCTATGCTGAATAAACCTCTCTCTGGTAGACGTGGGGTTAATACTTGTTCAAGCTGCGACTGATACTCCCAGGCAAAACTTGCTCGAAGGATCTGCTAAGATTGACATTGCCTGACATGGTTCATAGACACAAGTCATTAATACATGGTTCCAGATGAATGACTTTATATTCTAGATAAACATGTTTTGTTTCACGTTTTATTTTCCTATTGCCTGCAATGAATTACGAATTTGATTTCAGAATTCAATATCATCTGCGGCTTCTTTCAAGTTGATAGGGCAGATCAAGACCCATTAGTAAAGCTTGCCCTTCAAGCTGCAACCTGAAACCTTTTGCATTGCAAGATGCTCAAGGGACTAACTGATACTAAGGGTCATGGAACAGTTGGCATCTTAGTGAATGATGGGACCAACCGTTTATTTTATTCCCTTAATTCAGGGAATGTAAGGATCGGGAAAGGATCAAAGAAACATAATGGAATAGGTGAACAGGGTGAGTTGGAGCCAAGTCAGGTACAGGAAGAGAAATGAAGAAAGAGGCATTGCTGAAAAGAGAGACAGGTCGCTGAAGCTTTTCACCTTGTACTCATCAGGACCAGCACAAGAACACCAAATTTCAAACCACCGCCATAATTTATACTAAAGGAGAAAAGGGTATTGACTGGTTAGCAAGTCGACTCTGATTAGCCAAGGCATCTCCATAGAGATAACAATGTTGGATCTATAGGCTCCCCATGTTCCTGAACCTTGTGCATTATCCAGCAGCTAGAGATTGGGGAACAGATGCTGGCCTTACAAACAATTTTCACATTCCATGAATGAATAAAAAAAATAATATTTTGTCCTGATTTAATTTTTTTAAGTATTCAATTGTGGGACATGGGCGTTGCTGGCTGGCCAGCATTTATTGCCCACCCCTAGTTGTCCTTGAAAAGGTGGTGGTGAGCTCCCTTCTTGAATAGTTATGTTCCAAATTGAATGCAGAAGAAAGAAGAACTTGCATTTATGTAGCACCTTCAATGAGCGTTTTTTTACCTTTTGCCCTTTCTTCAAGGATCTCTTTTCTTGCCAACCCTGTATTGGCTTTGTAAGCTCAGCTGGGCCTTTTATTTGCTGCCGCAATTAGCCATGGTGTTGTTGGGTCCAGATGGGGGTTGATTATTGCTGCTCGGTTCTAGTTTCTTGAAACCATTTTTCTTTATTTACTGCAAATATTTCCACAATTTTAAACATATTTTACCATTGGAGGTGGGCATTGCTTGCTAGGTCCACATAGAGTCATAGAGGTTTACAGCATGGAAACAGTCCCTTCGGCCCAACTTGTCCATGCCGCCCTTTTCTTTTAAAACCCCGAAGCTAACCCCAATTGCCCACATTTGGCCCATATCCCTCTATACCCATCGTACCCATGTAACTGTCTAAATGCTTTTTAAAAGACAAAATTGTACCCGCCTCCACTACTACCTCTGGCAGCTTGTTCCAGACACTCACCACCCTCTGTGTGAAAAAATTGCCCCTCTGGACACTTTTGTATCTCTCCCCTCTCACCTTAAACCTATGCCCTCTAGTTTTAGACTCCCCTACCTTTGGGAAAAGATATTGACTATCTAGCTGATCTGTGCCCCTCATTATTTTATAGACCTCTATAAGGTCACCCCTCAGCCTCCTACATAATTGTCCATCCATAATTGCCCCTGAGAAACTGGTGGTGAACTGCCTTCTTGTAGTCCACATGGTGTAGGTACACCCACAATGCTGTTAGGGAGGGAAATCCGAGATTTTCCCCAGCGACAGTGAAGGAATGGCAATATATTTCCAATTCAGCTTGATGAGTGACTTGGAGGGGTACCTCCAGATGGTGGTGTTCCCATGTGTCTGCTGCCCTTATCCTTGCAGGTGGTAGTGGTCATGAGTTTGGAAGATGCTGTCCAAGGAGCCTTGGTGAGTTGCTGCAGTGCATCTTGTAGATGGTACACACTGCTGCCACTGTGCATTGATGGTGAGGGGAGTGAATGTTTGTGGATGGGATGCCAATCAAGCGGGCTGCTTTGTTTTGGATTGTGTTAAGTATTCCATCATGCTCCAAACTTGTGTCTTGTAGATGGTGGACATGCAATGGGAATCAGGAGATGAGTGAGTTACTCACCGCAGAATTCCTAGCCTCTGATCTTTGAACCTCTACATAATGTTGGAACTTCCCTCCAAATCTGGCTTAATTCTCAGTCATGTGATCTGACATCATTATCACACTTGGGGCGGCATGGTGGCACAGTGGTTAGCACTGCTGCCTCATAGCTCCAGGGGCACTGGCCTTGGGTCTCTGTCTTTGTGGAGTTTGCACCTTCTCCTCATGTCTGCATGGGTTTCCTCCGGGTGCCCCGGTTTCTTCCAACAGTCCAAAGATGTGAGGGTTAGGTTGATTGCTGAATTGGCCCTCATTTCAGGAGATTAGCAGGGTAAATGTGTGGGGTTGCGGGAATAGGGCCTGGGTGGGATTGTGGTTGGTGCAGACTTGATGGGCTGAATGTGCTCCTTTTGCACTGTAGGGATTCTATGATTACCATAATGTATGCTTCTGATGTAAGCCCTTTGCTCTTTAGTCATGGTCATTCAAGGTTGAATAAAGAGTTAAGCAAACGACTTGGAACATCTTGAAGCTCATGATGAGTTCTTGCCAGCTTTTTTGAGGTCATAGTTAACCGTTAATTGATTACGCAGAATTGATTTGGTTCCAAGCGCTGGTTATGTGCTAAACCTGAGGGAACAGCAAAGTGCTTACTGGGAGCAATAGATCACACTGTAAAATACTCAGATTAAACAAGACTTAAGCCTCATTTGAAGGAGATAAAACAAACAAATGTTGTTGCTTCGCTTGGGAGAAAGTCACCATTGTTTGATTTTCTCCTCAGTGAGTTAACCCCATGTTTGCTAACCGCAGGAAGAGCACACATTCTCATTGCTGATAAACCAGGAAGTTGCTTCCAATTCTGCTCAGAGATTCAAGCTGCAGTGACTGCTGAACAACGGATGTTGAGGGGCGACCTGATAGAAGTCTACAAGATTATGAGGGGCATGGACAGAGTGGATAGTCAGAAGCTTTTTCCCAGGGTGGAAGAGTCAATTACTAGGGGCACAGGTTTAAGGTGCAAGGGGCAAGGTTTAATGGAGAAGTATGAGGCAAATGTTTTACACAGAGGGTGGTGGGTGCCTTGAACTCGCTGCCGGGGGAGGTAGTGGATGCAGATACAATAGTGACTTTTAAGGGGCATCTTGACAAATACATGAATAGAATGGGAATGGAGGGATATGGTCCCCGGAAGGTTAGGGGGTTTTAGTTCAGTTGGGCAGCATGGTCAGTGCAGGCCTGGAGGGCCGAAGGGCCTGTTCCTGTGCTGTAATTTTCTTTGTTCTTTGATGTTAAACCTTTTCCTTTATGGGGAGGGTGATATTGAGACCACATCGATGGTGTGTGAAATCACTGATGTAAAATTCGGCAAGGATTGGAAAATGTGAATCTCGCCGGTGAGATTGCAATTTCCAATTTTCAGCCCCCTCACTGGCGGAGAAATGTGACAAACACCACGGAAGGTCAGGAACCTCATTTGAATACATTGCAATCTTATTAGCGAGCGCTCACCCTGGGACCTCCCCCCCCCCTCACTGAACATTCACTGGGTGCTGGAGTGACATCCTGTGTAAAAACGTCAGCCTAGCGACCTCACCTCCCAAGGGGGTATTGGAGGTGAGCGCTCAGGTCACCCTTACTCTCGTGGTGTCAGCCGCAGAGGGGGCAATGGAGAGGACGCAGGTGACCCAGATACGTTCAACACGGGGTTGGGAGCAGGGGGTTCAGGATCGCCATGCCGGTGGCCTTAGCTTCCTTTTGTATCTGGGTGCCTCTAGGTTTAGACAGCTCTGGTGGCTGGCATGCGGGCATCGCTACCTGTCTCCTCCGTGCTGCGCTTGTGTTGATTTAAGGCGGCACGGCAGCACAGTGGTTGGCACTGCTGTCTCACAGTGCCAGGGACCTGGGTTTGATTCCCGGTTTGGGTCACTGTCTGTGTGGAGTTTGCACGTTCTCCCCGTGTCTGCGTGGGTTTCCTCTGGGTGATCCGGTTTCCTCCCACAGTCTGAAAGATGTGCGGGTTAAGTTGATTGGCCAAGCTAATTTGACTCTTAGTATCCCAGGATGTGTAGGTTAGAGGAATTAGCGGGAATAAATGTGTGGGGTTACGGGGATAGAGCCTGGGTGGGATTGTGGCCAATGCAGACTCAATGGGCTGAATGGCCTCCTTCTGCACTGGTGGACTCTATGGAGTACAGCTGTGATATTCTCCTTATCCAGCAGTGCAACTCCCCATCCCTTTTACATCCCCCTCTATCCCACCTGAAACATCTGTATCCTGGAATGTTAAACTGCCAATCCTGTCCTTCCCTTAGCCCAGTCTCTGTAATAGCAACAACATCATAGTTCCTCGTACTAATCCAAGCTCTAAGTTCATCTGCCTTACCTGTTACACTTCTTTCATTGAAACAAATGCACTTCAGACCGCCAGACCCTCTCTGATTAGCAATCCCACCCTGCCTGCTGTTTCTCTGGGTCTTACTGGCCCTACTCTCTAGAACATAGAACATAGAACATTACAGCGCAGTACAGGCCCTTCGGCCCTCGATGTTGCGCCAACCTGTGAAACGAATCTAAAGCCCCTCTAACCTACACTATTCCAATATCATCCATATGTTTATCCAATGACCATTTAAATGCCCTTAATGTTGGCGAGTCCACTACTGCTGCAGGCAGGGCATTCCACGCCCTTACTACTCTCTGAGTGAAGAACCTACCTCTAACATCTGTCCTATATCTATCACCCCTCAATTTAAAGCTATGTCCCCTCGTGCTAGCTATCACCATCCGAGGAAAAAGGCTCTCACTATCCACCCTGTCTAATCCTCTGATCATCTTTTATGCCTCTATTAAGTCACCTCTTAACCTTCTTCTCTCTAACGAAAACAACCTCAAGTCCCTCAGCCTTTCCTCATAAGACTTTCCCACCATACCAGGCAACATCCTGGTAAATCTCCTCTGCACCCTTTCCAATGCTTCCACATCCTTTCTATAATGCGGCGACCAGAACTGTACGCAATACTCCAAGTGCGGCCGCACCAGAGTTTTGTACAGCTGCAACATGACCTCCTGGCTCCGAAACTCAATCCCTCTACCAATAAAAGCTAACACTCCGTACGCCTTCTTAACAACCCTATCAACCTGGGTGCCAACTTTCAGGGATCTATGCACATGGACACCGAGATCTCTCTGTTCATCCACACTACCAAGTTTCTTACCATTAGCCCAGTACTCTGTATTCCTGTTACTCCTTCCAAAGTGAATCACCTCACACTTTTCCACACTGAACTCCATTTGCCACCTCTCAGCCCAGCTCTGCAGCTTATCTATGTCCCTCTGTAACCTGCAACAACCTTCCGCACTGTCCACAACTCCACCAACTTTAGTGTCATCCGCAAATTTACTAACCCATCCTTCTACGCCCTCATCCAGGTCATTTATAAAAATGACAAACAGCAGTGGCCCCAAAACAGATCCTTGCGGTACACCACTAGTAACTGAACTCCAGGATGAACATTTCCCATCAACCACCACTCTCTGTCTTCTTACAGCTAGCCAATTCCTGATCCAAACCGCTAAATCACCCTCAATCCCATGCCTCCGTATCTCCTGCAATAGCTTACCGTGGGGAACCTTATCAAACGCTTTACTGAAATCCATATACACCACATCAACTGCTTTACCCTCATCCACCTCTTTGGCCATCTCTCTGGTTCCCCTTCAGCTAATTCACCTTTGCTTTGGTTCCCACCCCCTGCCAAACTAGTTTAAATCCTCCCGTGTGACACTAGCAAACCTCCCGGCCAGAATATTTGTGCCCCTCCAGTTTAGATGCAGCCCATCCTCCTTGTACAGGTCCCACCTGCCCTGGAAGAGACCCAATGGTCCAGATATCTGAAAGCCTCCCTCCTACACCAGCTGTTTAGCCACGTGTTGAGCTGCACTATCTTCCTATTCCTGGCCTCACTTGCACGTGGCACAGGGAGTAATCCTGAGATTACAACCCTCGAGGTCCTGCTTTTTAACTTTCTACCTAACTCCCTAAACTGCTGCTGCAGGACCTCATCACTCCTCCTACCTATGTCGTTAGTATCAATATGTACCACGACCTCTGGCTGTTCACCCTCTCCCTTCAGAGTGCTTTCTGTTCGTTCAGAGACATCCTGGACCCTGGCACCAGGGAGGCAACAGACGTCCACAGAAATGCCTACCTGTACCCCGAACTATAGAGTCCCCTATAACTATTGCTCTAGTCCTCTTTGTCCCTCCCAGCTTAACAACAGAGCCAGCCGTGGTACCACTGCTTTGGCTGCTGCTGGTATCCCCTGATAGCCCGTCTCCCCCAACAGTATCCAAAACGGTATACTTGTTAGAGAGATTCTATGATAATGCAGCGTCCTGGAGTTTTTAATAATCCCTTGAGATTGCTGCGTGGGGCTTGAGTTGGGGATGATTGACAGGTCAGGTGTTGCCTGGGGTTAGTTTTATTCCGCAGAGAAATGTGTGCAGGTTAGGTGGATTGGCCATAGAAAATTGCCCCTTAGTATCAGGGGAATTAACAGGGTAAATAAGTGGGGTTACGGGGATGGGATTGTTGTCGGTGCAGGCATGATGGGCTGAATGGCCTCCTTCTGCACTGTGGAGATTCTATGATAACCTCTTACTCTGAGGAGGTGGCTTCTTACTCTGAAATTATGCCCCCTGGTCCTAGACACTCCCACAAGGGTAAACAATCTCTCAGCATCTACCCTGTCAAGCCCCTTGAGAATCCTATATGTCTTAATAAAGTCGCCAATCATTCTTCTAAACTTCAATGAGTACAGGTTCAACCTACTCAACCACTCCCCATAAGAAAGTCCCTCCATAAAGGGAGGAATTTACCGAACCAAACCACGTAGGTGGAGTTAGCATTAAAGTTTATTTATCAGTGTCACAAGTAGGCTTACATTGACACTGCAATGAAGTTACCGTGAAAATCCCCCAATCGCCACATTCCAGCACCTGTTCGGGTACACTGAGGGAGAATTTAGCACGGCCAATGCACCTAACCAGCCTGTCTTTCGAACTGTGGGAGGAAACTGGAGCACCTGGAGGAAACTCACGCAGACACGGGGAGAACGTGCAAACTCCGCACAGACAGTGACCCAAGGCTGGGAATCGAACCCGGGTCCCTGGCGCTGTGAGGCAGCAGTGCTAATCACTGTGCCACCCTGCCGTTACCTAATTTAGCAGAAGAAGCTTGGGGGGCTGAAGGGCTTGTGCATACTCCTTCATTCTATGGTAGCTTTGATGGTAGCAAAAACAATATAAAGTTGCTCATTGTGTTGGTGTCAATGGTGCTATTAATATAAATGGGTTTGACTGGCATCTCCATCTCTCCTCAGATGCTTTCATAAAATAGATAAAAGGAAGATTTGTATTTATATCGTACTTTTCAGAACCACCGAATGTCTCAAAGCACTTTACAACCAGTGAAGTTTTTCTAAAGCATAGTCACTGTTACAATGTAGGAGGTGCAGCAACCAGTTTGCACACAGCAAGATCCCACAAACAGCAATGTGATAATAATCAGACATAGAAACAGAGAAACAATGAAACTAGAAGCAGGAGTAGACCATTCGGCCCTTCGAGCCTGCTCCGCCATTCATTTTGATCATGTCTGAACACTGAATTCAATATCCTGATTCCCATCTTCCCCTCATATCCCTGGATTCCTTTAGCCCCAAGAGCTATATCTAATTTCTTCTTGAAATCAGACAACACTTTGGCCTCAACTACATTCTGTGGGAGTGAGTTCCACACATTGGGTGAAGAAATTTCTCCTCACCTCAATCCTAAAATGTTTACCCCTGATACTCAAACTATGACCCCTAGTTCTGGACTCATCCACCATCAGGAACATTCTTTCTGAATCTACGTTTCCTGACATTGATTGAATGCTAAATATTGGCCAAGAAACCTGGATAACTGCCCTGCTCTTCTTCGAAATACTGCAATGGGATCTTTCACATCCACCTGGGATCTTTCACATCCACCTGACAGGGTAGCCTGCCATTGAACCTCTTGTCCACAGAGCCAGTGCCTCTGATCACGCAACATTTCTGCAGCTCTGCAGAGGAGGGCCAGCCTTGATTCCTATGCTCCAGTGCAGCATTCTGGGATTGCTGGAGTGTGACTTGAACCCAGAATGTCACGACTCAGATCCAAGAACGCAACCGACTGCGATCTGAGCGGCAACTCACTCGAGGTGGAGATGGTCAAAATAAGAAGGTCCTGGAGGCGTACCATCGGTGCTGTCTGAGACAGATCCTCCGCATCAGCTGGGAGGACAGGTGTACCAACATCTGCACTCCTGAAGGAGTCAAGAGCACAAGCATCGAGGCCATGCTCATCTGGAACTAACTCCACTGGCCCGCCATGTGCTTAGGATGTTAATGTCCCAACAAATCTTCCTCACCTAGCTCAAGGAAGGCTCTTGAACAAGAGAAGGACAAAGGAAGCGCTTCAAAGACACCCTGAAGGCTCATCTCAATGAATGCCTGGGAGACACTTTGTTCAGAAGAGACCTACTTGGAAGAACCTTCTTATTGAAGGGACACAATTCTTTGAGGGCATCCAATGGCAAAACGCAGCCTGAAAAAGGAGCCTGAAAGGAATCCCAGCAATCTAGGGCCCAATTTTACCAACACGTTGCGCCCATTTTCAGGCATGAAAACTTGGTAAAGTTGGGCGTGAGGCAAGTAGCGCGATCCGCGTCCACCCCCACGCCAGTTTCTCCCTTTACCAAGGCCTGAAAATGGCCACGATCGGGACTGTGCCCATTTGCATGCATTTAAATTGACTTACTGGGCTGCACGTCCAACTTTATCGGCACCTCCCTCTTTATAACTGCGTTCACCCATCCAGAATCGGCGTGAAACAGACATGCTCCATATAAGTCCGAATCGGGCGCTCCAGTTAGTGAGGAGATAAGTGCCTAGTGTCTGACGGCTCTCTGCTTGAGATCAGTGTGGGGTGGAGGAAATGGGTCCGCTGTCACTCTGCCTGAGGTGAGTGATGGGGAAGGGGGAGGGGCCCATGATCGGTCTGGATGGCGGAGCGGGTGGGGGGATAAAAGGGTCAGTAATGTTGTGGGGGTGGGGCAATGTCTGTGGGGGCCAGGGGGAGGCATTATCCGGCCTGGGAGCGATGTGGCAGGGGAGCAGCATTCTATTATTTTCTTTTCTGCGCATGCGCAGTTGGAGGCGCCAATCGGAGCTGCAGGATTTTGGGCGCGTTAAGCCCCACCCACAGGCTTCTGCAGCGTGATTCTGGAATCGCTGATATTTTTACAGGCAGAGTGTGTATGGGAGCTCCTGAGAACGGGTCTAAAAGTCGAATCTGAAACACTCCCAGTTTCAAGTCTGCCCAGCACTTAAAATGTATATGGTAAAATAGGGCCCCTAGAGTCCAAGGACCGATCCCGGGTCCACCTGCCAAGCGTGCGGACAAAGATAGAGCTCTAGGATCGGCCACGCAAGGACCCACAATACCCATGACCAGTGACACAGAGTTTCTTTGGTTGCAATCATACTCATTAGGAAGTGAATAACTGGAGAAGAAGAAGAAGACTATTCTGGTCGAGAGAGCAGTGAATAAAGCATACAACATCCTGGCCTTTATCAATAGGGGGACAGAGAACAAAAGCAAAAGCAAAAGAAGTCTCACCTGATGAAGGAGCAGCGCTCTGAAAGCTCGTGATTCCAAATAAACCTGTTGGACTTTAACCAAAAGTGTTGTGAGACTTCCTACTGTGCCCACCCCAATCCAACGCCGGCATCTCCACATCAAGACTATTCTGATGGATGATTAGACACTTTGGACAAATATAACGTCTACAGCAAAAGAGATTGCTGTCCCATCCAGCTGATCGAAGAAACCAAATTCAGCCAAACATGTTTCCTTGGCATGTGGAGCTATTGCATTGTATTAGGAAGTTGAGCATCCAATTCTCATGACATAGGGCTTACCTCCTCCGAGAAAGTAGCGTATCTAATTGAGCAGCTCACCAGAAATGTCACAAAGCCAGCTGTCCTTTTAGATTTCCTCTGTGAAGCCCACGCAGAATTATCAATCAAACCTCAATAAAGCGTTTCCAAAAGCAAAAGCAGGTGTCATGTGAGACATTTCAGAGTTACATTCTCCCTTCTTTCTGCTGGTTAGTTCCCTGATTAACCAACTAAATGCCAAGGCACAAGACAACTCTGGCAATCCAGTTCATCGGCCAGACTGTGATTAAATGCTTAATTTTGTGTTGCCATGAAATTAATGTTAAATGTGTGTTCTCATTCCAGGAAGGGAGTTAATCCCCCCATTGTCATATCAATGTATAATGGAAAGACAAGGTTAATGGTTGAGGGTGCAGATTAATCTGAAAAGAAGTCGCTATCATTATAACCTTACTGTGTTGTTTTTCCACAATGTCACCCCAATATAATAATATGCATGGCACGCCACTGTATCTCTGTGCATCCTGCCCAAATGTCATTTAATGTTACAGTGCCACACATGATTGATGAGTTGTATTGTCTCCAAATCCCACCCTGGCCACACTTCTCCCCATCACTTTAACCTCCTGTAGCCCACAACCCTCCAATTCCTGTCCGTGTGGGGCTTGCACGTTCTCCCCGTGACTGTCCGGGTTTTCCCCGGTTTCTTCCCAATGTCCAAAGATGGTGGGTTAGGTGAATTGGCTAATGCTAAATTGCCCCTTGGTGCCCAAAGATGTGTAGGTTAGATGGATCAGCATTGATAAACGCAGGGGGTTGTTGGTGGGGAGGGCGGGTGGGGGGGGGGGGCTGCTGGGTAAGATGCTGTTTTGGAGAGTCGGTGTAGACTCGATGGGCCAAATGGCCTCCTTCTGCACTGTAGGGATTCTATGGCAATATCTGAGCTTCTCAAATTATGGCCTTTTGAACCATGCCAATTCACATTGTTCCACCATGGTGGTTTTGTCTTTGCCTAGCTTGACCCTGAGCTGTGGAATCTCTTTCTAAACCTCTCTGCCCATCAAATTGTCAATCATGATAGAATGGCAGAGCAGATTTGATGGGCCGAATGGTCCAATTCTGCTCTTATATCTTATGAACTTATGAACTTCATTCCTCTTTAAAGGCACACTTTAAACCCACTTCTTTGTCTAAGCTGTCCTAATGACTTCGAATTTGACTTGGTATCATGTTTTATTTGATTACATAGCACTTTTGCTTTTGTTGTCTGTGCCCCTATTGATAAAGGCCAGGATGTTGTATGCTTCATTTGCTGCTCTCTCAACCTGTCCTCGCATACTGTCCGAGCTCCAGGATTGGGGGTACCCCAAAAATATTCTGGGGAAACAACCTCAACCTCCGTACCCCCGACCTTCATCATCCCACCCCATGGACATTCCCAGGTAGAGACTGCGTGGCATGGTGGCACAGTGGTTAACACTGCTGCCTCATAGTGCCAGGGACCCGGGTTCAATTCCCGGCTTGGGTCGCTGTCTGTGCGGGGTCTGCATGTTCTTCCCATGTCTGCGTGGGTTTCCTCCGGGTGCTCCGGTTTCTTCCTATAGTCTGAAAGACGTGCTGGTTAAGTGTATTGGCCATGCTAAATTCTCCCTCAGTGTACCCAAATAGGCGCCGGAGTGTGGCGATGAGGGGATTTTCATAGTAACTTCATTGCAGTGTTGATGTAAGCCTACGTGTGACAGTAATAAATAAGTTTAAAACTTACGCGCAGACTCCCATGGGCAATTGCCCTTCACTGGGCAAATTTCGGACAGTTTTGATTGTGTTGAATTAATAGTTATCCCGAAAACAATAGAAGAATTAAAACCGCTTCCAGCTTCTGGGTACCTATTGTACAGACCAATCAGCACTGACGTCCCTCCCCCCCCCCCCCCCCCCCCCGAGTCTCCCCTCACACCCCTATCTGTCATGAGATCCCTCCACCCACTCGTTTACTCTCCTGAGCTGTCCCCACCCCCCCCCCCCCCACCCCCCCACACATTGTTGGGTTTTATCCCTCACAACACACTTAAATTCAAACTGTAGAGGTTGCTTTTCAAACTGGAGGCCTGTGACCAGCGGTGTCCCTCAGGGATCGGTGTTGGGTCCACTGTTATTGGCCATTTATATTAATGATTTGGATGAGAATATAGGAGGCATGGTTAGTTAGTTTGCAGATGGCACCAAGATTGGTGGCATAGTGGACAGTAAAGAAGGTTATCTAGGATTGCAGTGGGCTGACGAATGGCAGATGGAGTTTAATTTAGACAAATGCGAGGTGATGCATTTTAGTTGAATCAACCAGGGTAGGACTTAATGGTATTGGTAATTAAGTTAATGGTCAGGTGTTGGGGAGAGTTACAGAACAAAGAGATCTAGGGTACAGGTTCATAGCTCCTTGAAAGTGGAGTCACAGGTGGACAGAGTGGTGAAGAAGGAATTCGGCATGCTTGGTTTCATTGGTCAGAACATTGAATACAGGAGTTGGGACGTCTTGTTGAAGTTGTACAAAACGTTGTCCAAGGCCACACTTGGAATACTGTGTACAGTTCTGGTCACCCTATTATAGAAAGGATATTATTAAATTAGAAAGAGTGCAGAAAAGATTTACTAGGACGCTACCGGGACTTGATGGTTTGAGTTATAAGGAGAGGCTGGATAGACTGGGACTTTTTCCTCTGGAGTGTAGGAGGCTGAGGGATGATCTTATAGAGGTCTATAAAATAATGAGGGGCACAGGTCAGCGAGATAGTCAATATCTTTTCCCAAAGGTAGGGGAGTCTAAAACGAGAGGGCACAGGTTTAAGGTGAGAGAGGAAGATACAAAAGGGTCCAGAGGGGCAATTTTTTCACACAGAGGGTGGTGAGTGTCTGGAATGAGCTGCCAGAGGTAGTAGTAGAGGCTGGTACAATTTTGTCCTTTAAAAAGCATTTAGACAGTTACATGGGTAAGATGGGTACAGAGGGATATGGGCCAAACGCGGGCAATTGGGATTAGTTTAGGGGTTAAAAAAGGGGCGGCATGGACAGGTTTGGACTGTGGGAGGAAACCCACTGAGGCACAGGGAGTGTGTGCGAACTCCATGCAGTCACCCAAGGCTGGAATTGAACTCTGGTCCGTGGTGTTGGGAGGCAACGTTGCGAACCACTGTACCACCCGTGCCGAGAGGATGGAGTGAGGCCCATTGAGCAGTTGACCAGGACCTGAACTGCGATTGACAGTACTGAGGTAAAATAGTGTCATCGACACAGTGGCTGGAATTTTACCATCCCGCCCGCCACAGGGGAATTGGAGCGGGCGAGGGGCGGAAAATGGAAATGCCCATTGACCTCGGGTGGGAATTTTACGGTGTATTCCCTTGGGAATTAATTTTGGATTCTACAAACAAACCTCGACTGGACGTCACAGCAAAGAAAAATAAGAAAGGACAATTTGACCCCTCTCCGACCTGCCACTTTAATTTTAACACAGATAAAATTCAAATTCTAGGCATGTGGAATATCCGAACCTAATGAAACTAGTCTTAATTTCATCAACTGTCAACTGTAGTCAGCTCCTTATGAGGTTAAATCTACAATATTATCATAATTTACCATAATTTATTGGGATAATTTGCATATCATGGGCATGTTCAGGCTTATATATTAATAGCAAATCTAAGCAGCACTTCAGTGCTAAATTTAATGCTGTTAGGTGTGAAATTATACAGTTTGTTCAATGACTGTAAATTGAAAGAAAGTCATAATTCCCCTTAACTTCAAAGGTTTGCATTCCAGAGTCGGAACATTGTAACAGGAGGAGACTATTCAGCCCCTCAAGCCTGTTCCGCCATTTAATTAGATCATGGCTGATCTGTATCTTAAATTCATTTATACACCTTAATTCTGCAATATTTGATTCCTTCATATTCTTGCCTAGCCTTGTGTCCTGAAAATGTCACCTGACACTGTTAGCACTGCTGCCTCACAGCGCCAGGGACCCGGGCTCGATTCCCAGCTTGCAGAGTCTGCATGTTCCCCTCGTGTCAGTGTGGGTTTCCTCCTGGTGCTCCGGTTTTCTCGCACAATCCGAAAGACGTGCTGGTTAGGTGCATTGGTCGTGCTAAATTCTCCCACAGTGTACCTGAACAGGCGCCAGAGTGTGGCGACCAGGGGATTTTCATAGTAACTTCATTACAGTGTTAATGTAAGACTACTTGTGACACTAATAAATAAATAAACTGACCTGGCATCAGCAGATTTTCTGAATGGCACGATGGCACAGTGGTTAGCGCTGCTGCCTCACAGCACCAGGGATCCTGGTTCGATTCCTGGCTCGGGTCATTGTCTGTGTGGAGTTTGCACATTCTCCCCGTGTCTGCATGGGATTCCTCCGGGTGCTCCGGTTTCCTCCCACAGCCCGAAGGACGTGCTGGTTAGGTGCATTGGCTATGCTAAATTCTCCCTCAGTGTATCCGAACAGGTGCCGGAGTGTGGCGACTAATGGATTTTCACAGTAACTTCATTGCAGTGTTAACGTAAGCCTACTTGTGACTAATAAATAAATAGCCAAATCGACCTGGCTTCAGTCGATTTTCTGAATGGTAAAAGCTCCTGACTTGTGCTATCATGTCGGCGGTGGCACAATGGTTCGCACTGCTGCCTCACAGCGCCAGGGACCCGGGGTCGATTCCTGGCTTGGGGTCACTGTCTGTGTGGAGTTTGTACATTCTTCCCCGTGTCTGCGTGGGTTTGCTCCGGGTGCTCCGGTTTCCTCCCACAGTCAGAGGATGTGTGGGTTCGATTGATTGGCTATTCTTGATTCTCCCTAGTGTCAAGGAGACTAGCAGGGTAAATATGTGGGGTTATGGGAATAGGGTGTGGGTGGGATTGTGGTCAGTGCAGACTAGATGGGCTGAAAGGCTTCCTTCTCCACTGTAGGGATTCTATGATTCTATGACACTTTTAGCACTGCTGCCTCACAGCGCCAGGGACCTGAGTTTGATTCCCGGCTTGGGTCACTGTTCGTGTGGAGTTTGCACGTTCTCCCCCATGTCTGCGTGGGTTTCCTCCCACAGTCAGAACTCGTGCGGGTTGAGTGGATTGGCCATGCTAAATTCTCCCTAGTGTCAGGGGGACTAGCTAGGGTATATATGTGGGTTATGGGAATAGGTCCTGGATGGGATTGTGGTCGGTGCAGACTCGATGGGCCGGATGGCCTTCTGCACTGTGGGGATTCTATGATGCTCTGATCAAATGTGTGAAGATGTGTTCCCTCTCTGCGTGGTCTTGTTCGAATTGTGTCTTGTTTTGGACACTCACACCAAAGGAACTACTTTCTCTCCATCTACCCTATCAAATCTTTCAATTGTTTTCAACTGAACTGCTCCTTAATCTTCTATGCTTGAGGGAATATAAATCCAGTCTACAGGGACAGAGTAACTGGAGAATGGAAGAAGGTCAGAACTGAAACTTAGGAAATAAATGAACTGTTCTTTTGTGTGCAGGTGCATTGGGAATTCTTTCATGTGATGTGGGCACCATGAACATTTGCTGTCCATTCCTATTTGCCCTTGAGAACAATTAGGAGTCAACTACATTGCTGTAGCGATCTACTTCCATTTACAATGACGGAGGAGCCCAGCGTCCCAGTGCAAACACCAGTGCTGAAGCATTTGCAACAAGCCTCAGCCCGAAGTACCGAGTGGACGATCCATTGCGGCCTCCTCCGGAGATCCCCAGTATGTGGGTGGCACAGTGGTTAGCACTGCTGCCTCAAAGCGCCAGGGACCCGGGTTCGATTCCCGGCTTGGATCGCTGTCTATGTGGAGTTTGTACGTTCTCACCGTGTCTGCGTGGGTTTCCACCGGGTGCTCCGGTTTCCTTGCACATTCTGAAAGACGTGCCGGTTAGGTGCATTGACCCGAACAGGTGTCGGAGTGTGGCGACTACGGAAATTTCACAGTAACTTTATTGCAGCGTTAATGTAAGCCTACTTGTGATGAAGAAATAAACTTTAACTTTTTAACAGACGCCAGTCTTCAGCCAATTCAGTTCATTCCATGTGATATTAAGAAACGGTTGGAAGTACTGGATGCTGCAAAGTCTGGGGCCCTGGCAATATTCCGGCAATAGTACTGAAGGCTTGTCTCCAGAACTTGCCATGTCCCGAGTCAAGCTCTTCTCAGAAGAAGTCTCACAACATCAGGCTAAAGTCCACCTGATGAAGGAGCAGCGCTCCGAAAGCTGGTGATTCCAGATAAACCTGTTGGACTTTAACCTGGTGTTGTGAGACTGGTGTTGTGGAGTTACTGTGCCCACCCCAGTCCAACACCAGCATCTCCACATCAAGCTCTTCCAGGCAAGCCAAAACACTGGCATCTACCCGGAAATGTGAAAAATGCCCAGGGATGTCTTGTATACAAAAGCAGGACAAATCTAACCTGGTCCATCAGTCTCGTATTGATGGTCAGTAAAGTGATGTAAGGGGTCACCGACAGTGCTATCAAGTAACACTTACTTAGCTATAACCTGCTCATTGATGCTCAGTTTGGGTTCTGCCAGGGTCACTCAGCTCCTGACCTTTTTACAGCCTTGGTTCAAACATGGAGAAAAAGAGTTGAATTCCAGAGGTGAGGTGAGAGTGACTACCCTTAATATGAAGATAACATTTGACTGAATGTGGCATCAAGGAGCCCTAGCAAAATTGCAGTCAATGGGAATCAGGAGGAAAACGCTCCATCGTTTGGAGTCATACCTAACACAAAGGAAGATGGTTCTGGTGGTCAATCATCTCACTTCCAGGATATCGCTGCAGGAGTTCCTCAGGGTAGTGTCCCAGGCCCAAACACCATCAGCTGCTTCATCAAAGACCATCCATCCACCGTAATGTCACCAGTGAGGGTGTTCACCGATGACTGCACATTATTCAACAATAGCTGCGACTCCTCAGATACTGAAGCAGTTTGTGCCCATATGCAGTAAGACCAGGACAATATTCAGGCAGGGGCTGCTAAGCGGCAAGTAACATTCACACCCCACACAAGTGCCAGAAAATAGTCATGTCCAGCATGAAAAAATCCAGCCAACTCCTCTTGACATTCAATGGCAATTATCATTACTGAATCGCCCACTATCAAAATCTTGGGGGTCACTATTAACCAGAAACTGAGGCTGGGAATTCTGCAGAGAGTAACTCACCTACTGATTCACAAAGCCTGTCCACTATCTACAAGGGCACAAGTCAGGAGTGTGATGGAATACCATCCCCTTGTCTGGATGAGTGCAGCTCCAAAAAGACTCAAGAAACTTGACACCGTCCAGGACAAAGTGGCCCATTTGATTGGCACACCATCCACTACCTTCAACCATTACAGTGACAACAATGTGTATGATTTACACATTGTGAAGTAAAGTTTATTTATTAGTCACAAGTAGGAAAACATTAACACTGCAATGAAGTTACTGTGAAAATCCCCTAGTTGCCACTCTCCGACGCCTGTTCGGGTACAGGAGGGAGAATTTAGCATGGCCAATGCACCTAACCTTGCACTACAGAAACTAACCAATGTTCCTTTGACAGCACCTTCCATACCATGACCTCTACCATCTAGAAGGACAAGGGCAGCTGATAAATGGGAACACCACCACCTGCAAGTTCCCCTCCAAGCCACACACCATCCTGACATGAAAATATATTCCCTTCACTGTCACTGAGTCAAATCCTGGAATTCCTTCGCAAACAACATCGTGGGTGTTGCTACACCACAATGACTACAATAGTTCAGGATGCACCTCTCAAGCACCTTCTTAAAGATATTTAGGAGAGATGGTGTCACATACTGGCCAAACTAGATCAGGGGTGGCAGGTTTCCCTTCCAGACGGATATTAGGCAGCTGGGATCAAGTGAATCCTTTGAAGAGTATAGGGGGTATAGGAGTAGAGTTAAGAGAGAAATCAGGAGGGCAAAAAAGGAGACACGAGATTGTTTTGGCAGATAAGGCAAAGGAGGATCCAAAGAGCTTCTATAAATACACAAAGGCCAAAAGAGTAACTAGGGAGAGAGTAGGACCTCTTAAGGATCAATGTGGTCATCTATGTGCGGATCCACAAAAGTTGGGTGAGATCCTAAATGAATATTTCTCATCAGTATTTACTGTTGAGAAAAGCATGGATGTTAGGGAACTTGGGTAAATAAATAGTGATGTCTTGAGGAATGTACATATTACAGAGAAGGAGGTGCTGGAAGTCTTAAAGCGCATCAAGGTAGATAAATCCCCAGGACATTGTGGGAGGCTAGTGAGGAAATTGCGGGTCCCCTAGCAGAGATATTTGAATCATCGATAGTCACAGGTGAGGTGCCTGAATATTGGAGGGTGGCAAATGTTGTGCCTTTGTTTAAAAAGGACTGTAGGGAAAACCTGGGAACTACAGGCCAGTGAGCCTCACATCTGTGGTGGGTAAGTTATTGGAAGGTATTTTGAGAGGTAGGATCTACAGGCATTTAGAGATGCAAGGACTGATTAGAGACAGTCAGCATGGCTTTGTGAGTGGAAAATCATGTCTCACAAATTTGATTGAGTTTTTTGAAGAGGTAACCAAGAAGATAGATGAGGGCAGTGCAGTTGATGTTGTTTACATGGACTTTAGCAAGGCATTTGACAAAGTACCATATGGTAGGTTATTGCATAAGTTGAATTTCATGGGATCCAGGGTGAGGTAGCTAAATGGATACAAAATTGGCTTGATGACAGAAGGTGGTTGTCGAGGGTTGTTTTTCAAACTGGAGACCAGTGACCAGCGGTGTGCATCAGGGATCGGTGTTGGGTCCACTGTTATTTGTCATTTATAGTAATGGTTTGGATGAGAATATAAGAGGCATGGTTAGTAAGTTTGCAGATGACACCAAGATTGGTGGCATAATGGACAGTGAAGAAGGTTATCGTGGATTTCAGTGGGATCTTGATCAATTGGGCCAGTGGGCTGACGAATGGCAGATGGAGTTTAATTTAGATAAATGCGAGGTGATGCATTTTGGTAGATTGAAGGACTTACTCAGTTAATGGTAGGGCGTTGGGAAGAGTTACAGAACAAAGAGATCTAGGGGTACAGGTTCACAGCTCCTTGAAAGTGGAGTCACAGGTGGACAGAGTGGTGAAGAAGGCATTCAGCATGCTTGGTTTCATTGGTCAGAACATTGAATATAGGAGTTGGGACGTCTTGTTGAAGTTGCACAAGATATTGGTAAGGCCACACTTGGAATACTGTGTACAGTTCTGGTCACCCTATTATAGAAAGGAAATTATTAGACTAGAAAGAGTGCAGAAAAGATTTACTAGGATGGTACCGGAACTTGATGGATTGAGTTATAGGGAGAGGCTGGATAGACTGGGATTTATTTCTCTGGAGCGTAGAAGGCTGAGGGGTGATCTTATAGAGGTCTATAAAATAATGAGGGGCATAGATCAGCTAGATAGTCAATATCTTTTCCCAAAGGTAGGGGAGTCTAAAACTAAAGGGCAGAGGTTTAAGGTGAGTGGGGAGAGATACAAAAGGGTCCAGAGGGGCAATTTTTTCACTGAGGGTGGTGAGTGTCTGGAACAAGCTGCCAGAGGTAGTAGTAGAGGTGGGTACAATTTTGTCTTTTAAAAAGCGTTTCGACAATTTCATGGGTAAGATGAGCATAGAGGGATATGGGCCAAATGCGGGCAATTGGGACGAGCTCAGGGTTTATAAAAAAAAGGTGGCATGGACAAGTTTGGCCGAAGGGCCTGTTTCCATGCTGTAAACCTCTATGACTCCAGTGAACAAGGAGAGTTCTGCAATTCCGTAGCTTCATGGTCACTCTCAACAGCTTTTGTTTATTGTCCAGAGTTTTAACCGGGCAGTGGTGGGGTCCCCACCTGCCAACTTCCTGCCTGATTTAATGCAATCCCCACCACCAAACCCGCCCGGAGGAGGGCATTAAATTCCATGTAGTGTCCTCACAACAACAGGAAGGACAATAAGAGAATCATAGAATGATAGAATGGTTACAGTGCAGATGGGAGCTATTTAACCTGTTGGCTTTGAGTTGGTTCTCTGCAAGAGTAACTCAGCTCGTCTCACACCCCCACCTTTCTCCTGTAACTGCAGAGGCGAAAGCATGGTGGGATTGCCGCTCAACTGTTAATCCAGAAACTCAGCTAATGTTCTGAGGACCTGGGTTCGAATCCAGCCACAGCAGATGGTGGAATGTGAACTCAATAAAAAAATGTCTACTGATGCCCATGAAGCCTCTGTCAATTGTTAGAAAAATCCATCTATAAGACCATAAGACCTTAAGACACAGGAGCAGAATTAGGCCCTTCGAGTCTGCTCTGCCATTCTATCCTGGCTGATATTTTTCTCATCCCCATTCTCCTGCCTTTTCCCCATAACCCCTGATCCCCTTGTTAATCAAGAACCTATCTATCTCTGTCTTAAAGACACTCAATGACCTGGCCTCCACAGCCTTCAGTGGCAAAGAGTTCCACAGATTCACCACTCTCTGGCTGAAGAAATTCCTCCTCATCTCTGTTTTAAAGGATCATCCCTTTAGTCTGAGGTTGTGCCCTCTGGTTCTAGTTTTTTCTACTGGTGGAAACATCCACTCCACGTCCTCTTTATCCAGGCCTCGTAGTATCCTGTAAGTTTCAATAAGATCCTCCCTCATCCTTCTAAATCCAATGAGCACAAACCCAGAGGTTCTGATTCACTAATGTCCTTTACCGAAGGAAATCTGCATCTTTATCTGATCTGGCCGACATGGGCAGCATGGTAGCACAGTGGTTAGCACTGCTGCCTCACAGCTCCAGGGACCTGGTTTCAATTCCGGCCTCGGGTCACTGTCTGTGTGGAGTTTGCACATTCTCCCCATGTCTGTGTGGGTTTCCTCCGGGTGCTCTGGTTTCTTCCCACAGTCCAAAGATGTGCAGGTTAGGCTGATAGGCCATGCTAAATTTCCCCTTAGTGTCAGGGGGATTAGCATGGTAAATATGGGGAGTTATGAGAATAGCGCCTAGTTGGATTGTGGTCGGTGCAGACTTGATGGGCCGAATGGCCTCCTTCTTCGCTGTAGGGATTCTATAATTCATACATGTGATTCAGAGCCACTGCAATGTGGTTGACTCTCAACTGCCCTCTGAACAAGGGCAACTAGGGATGGGCAATAAATGCTGGCCATGAATGAATAAAAAATAATGTTTCCGCTTCAAGTGCTTATCCAATTTTCCATGATGGAAACTATCTCCACCACACTCTCAGACAGTACATTCCAGATCCTAACCACTTGCTGTGTGAATCTGTCTCCACCACACTCTCAGGCAGCACATTCCGGATCCTAACCACTCACTGTATGAATCTGTCTCCACCACACTCTCAGACACTACATTCCAGATCCTAACCACTCACTGTGTGAATCTGTCTCCACCACGCTCTCAGACAGTGCATTCCTGATCCTAACCACTCACTGTGTGAATCTGAGTCCACCGCACTCTCAGACAGTGCATTTCAGACCCTAAGCGCTCAGTGCATGAAAGCACTTTTCCTCGTGACACTGGTTGCTTTTTTTCCAAAGGCCTTAAATTGGTGTCCTGTGTTTCTTGTTCCTTTGGCCCAGGTGAACGGTTTAACTCGGTCCACCCTGTCTAGTCGTCTCACTGACTTCAAGCACCTCGATCAAATCTCCTCTCAGCCTTTACATAAAAGCAAAATACTCAGATGCTGGAAGATAGAAAATGCTGGAAACACTCAGCAGGTCTGTGGAAAGAGGAACAGAGTTAACGTTTGGAGACCACATGACTCTCCTTCAGAGATAAAGAGCAGGAGAAATGTGATGAATTTTATATTTTTTAAAGGGCTGGGGGAGGGGTAGAGCAGAGTCGAAGGCCAGTGATTGGTGGGAGCTAGGAGAGAGTTGACAAAGATGTAATGGACACAAGACAAATGGAGTGGCAATGGTAATGTTAAAGACTAAAGCAGGTGCTAATAGTGGCATTAAGTTGGCGGAAGGTGTTAATGACAGAACAAAGCTCAGCACTCTGTGAAAGCAAAACTTAAGAACAAGTGACAGATGTCCCGGGTTCGATTCCCGGCTCGGGTCACTGTCTGTGTGGAGTTTGCACATTCTCCTCGTGTCTGCGTGGGTTTCCTCCGGGTGCTCCGGTTTCCTCCCACAGTCCAAAGATGTGCGGGTTAGGTTGATTGGCCAGGTTAAAAATTGCCCCTTAGAGTCCTGGGATGCGTAGGTAAGAGGGATTAGCGGGTAAATTAGCGGGTAAAAAAAAAGGGATTAGCAGGTAGGGCCTGGGTGGGATTGTGGTCGGTGCAGACTCGATGGGCCGAATGGCCTCCTTCTGCACTGTAGGGTTTCTATGATTCTATGTCACTGTTGGTGTGGTGGTGGGGGGTGGCTGGGGGAGAGGATTGGGACAAATAAATGGGATTAAATAGAGAGGACAAATTGGAGGAAAGAGTTCATTGCCTGAAGTTGTTGAACTCAATATTAAGTCGGGAAAGCTGTCAAGTATCTGTAAAATGACTCGAAAGCTTAGAATCCTACAGTGCAGAAGGAGGCCATTCAGCCCATCGAGTCTGCACCTACCACAATCCCACCCAGGCCTTATCCCCACAAGCTCTTTACCCCAGCTAGTCCCCCTGACACTAAGGGGCAATTTAGCATGGTCAATCCACCTAACCCGCACATCTTTGGACTGTGGGAGGAAACCGGAGCACCCGGAGGAAACCCACGCGGACACAGGGAGAATGTGTGAACTCCATACAGACAGTGACCCAAGTCGGGAATCGAACCTGAGTCCCTGGCACTGTGAAGCAGCTGTGCTAACCATTGTGCCACTGCAGATGAAGAATGTTAACTCTGGTTTCTCTCACCACAGATGTGGCCGCACCTGCTGAGTTTATGCAGCGTTTTCTGTTTTTGCCCCTCTTCTCCAAAGGGAGTAGCCCCAGGTTCTGCAATGTATCCACACAATTGAAGTTCTTTATCCCTGGAACCATTCCTGTGAATCACTGCTGTTCCTTCTCTAATGCCTTCATATTCTTCTTAAAGTGCGGTGCCCAGAAGTGGATGCAATACCGAGGCAGCCCTTTAAAGATATTTGACAGAACCACTTATGCCTCTATGTACTCGATGTCTCTGTTTAGAATTCCCAGGATTCGTTTTGCTTTTTTCAATCTGTTTTCTCAATCTGCTGTGATTTTCCAATGATTTGTGCACATATAACCACCGGCAAGTCCCTCCGCTACTGCATTCCCCTTCATTTTATATTGTTCCTCCTTCTTCCTTGACCAAAATGAATGGCTTCACATTACTGTAATAGAGAGGCTTTAGAAGCCGAGTTAAAGGAACGAAGCGTAGAAACCTAACACCCCCCCCCGCCACCCACCTCCCCTCCACCCCACCGCCATCCCCCCCAGGCTCCCTCCCCCCTTCTCCTGCAGCGGGTTTGGTGGCAGGAGGGCACGGGAAACCTGGCGAGAGCCAAACTGTCAGAAACCCACCAACACAACATCGTCCATAACATAACTTAGTCCAAAGATGTGCAGGTGAGGCTGATTGGCCATGCTAAAATTGCCCCTTAGTGTCTTGAGATGCGTGGATTAGTGGGTAAAATATGTAGGGATATGGGGGTAGGGTCTAGGTGGGATTGTGGTCGGTGCAGACTCGATGGGCCAAATGGCCTCTTTCTGCGCTGTAGGGTTTCTATGATTCTATGATAACATTACATTCCCAATGGGGTTGATCGCCCTCTGCTGGCAGGTGGTATTTGCATTGCTTTGCATCTCATGAATGCTCATTAGAACAGCCGCCCCCTTGGTGTCCTGTCAGGCCTCGCAATCATCAACTGGAAATCACGTCGGGGGTCAAATCCCGATTGCTAAAGAGCGGTGTGCACAAGATGGCCCTCAATTCGCCAGGGATCTTGAGGCAAATGCAGGAAATCCATTCTGTCACAGTGCTGCGCTGCTCCTGATGTGCTGCTCACCACTCTGCCAGGACTGACTGGTTCCTGCCTCCATTTCCATGCCAAGCTGGTCTTCATGCTGTCGGATTCACAGACCCTCCTGTGTCAGCATCTTGGTCCAGTACTGTGCCTGGGGTTGGAGAGTAGAGGGGGTCTCTTCCTCCCCGCACCCCCCCCACCCCCCGCCCTGTCCCCCCACCCCCCGCCCTGCCCCCCCACCCCGCCCCCCCACCCCGCCCCCCCACCCCACCGCCCCGCCCCCACCCACCCCCCCACCCCGCCCCCACCCCTCCCACCCACCCTGCCCCCCACCCCCCACCCCCCCGCCCCCCACCCCCCCTCCACCCCCCCTGCTACCCCCCCTCGCCCCTCACCCCCCACCCCCTCACCGATGTCACACACCAGTGTCTATCTGGACAACACAGTGCTGCTAGGTCCATGAACCCCGTGGCAGCATCTCGGTTCAGTACTGTACCTGGGGTTGGAGAGTACAGGGGTCTCCTCCCTCCACCTCTCCCCCCCCCCCCCCCCCCCCCCCGCCTCCCCACTGATGT
Source organism: Mustelus asterias (assembly GCF_964213995.1). NCBI lineage: Eukaryota > Metazoa > Chordata > Chondrichthyes > Carcharhiniformes > Triakidae > Mustelus > Mustelus asterias. The sequence goes on from NC_135810.1 coordinate 116,048,249, forward strand.
CACACACCAGTGTCTATCTGGACAACACAGTGCTGCTGGACCCATGAACCCTCCTAGGTCAACGAGCCAGATCAGTACTGTGCCTGTGGAAGCCCCCTGATTCTACACTGCGGGACTCATGCAGCCACCACAATAAAAGTCCGAAGTTCAACCAGGGGTGTAGTGCGGGGTGAGCGGTGTTGGGGGGTGACCTGGAGAAGACAAAAGGGGTGGGGGCAAATGTGGAAGGAGGGCTGTGCAAGGAGGTGGGGAGGGAGACGGCTCATGGTGGCAGACAGAGGGACAAGGAGGTGAATGAAGAAGACGAACAACGGAAGACAGAGGGTGGGTGGTTGACAAAAATACTGCTGCTGTAAAGAACAAAGGAGGGCTGCAGCTGGGGAACACCAGAGAAGGCACATTTACAAGGACCTCTGTGTGTAATACAGTTAATAAGTACAGAAGGTTGAAAACAGGGTTAGAGCAAAGGTTGTGAACTGGACAATTCTATGGCTATACTATTCTATGCCAGAACCAATTCAAATCCACTGAGTAAGAAACATGAGAGATGCTACCTTCCAGAGCCTGAGTTAAGAGAAGGGGGATACAAGAATAGAATCTGAGCTCAGAGCTGCCTTTTTGATGGTGCTCATGGAGTGGAGGAGAAGAAGGATGACCCGGCACCGCTGAGCACAGCTTCGTGAGGAGGCCATAGCGGAGGATGAGTTTCCAGTGAAGTCCCAGCAACAAGTAAAGGAAGGGAAGATTAGACTTGTACCATGAAGGCAACTCACTTGACCAAGAGTCCAAAGATGTGCGGGTTAGGCTGATTGGCCATGCTAAATTGAGGAGATTAACAGGGTAGATGTGTGGGGTTACGGGAATAGGGCCTGGGTGGGATTGTGGTCGGTGCAGACTCGATGGGCCGAATGGCCTCCTTCTGTATTGTAGGGATTTCTATGATTCTATGACTGAGGGGAGGAATGCTCAACTCTGAAAAGGCTGCATGAAAAGTTCATGAACAAGGGGGTCAAAGGGCTACCACATCGTTTACTGTAAGGGGGGTGGATGAAGACCTCCAGGTGTGTTGTGGAGAGGTCCGAGTGGAGCCTGGGTTCTCTCTGGTAGTGGCCTGGGTGGGAGGGTGGTTCAGTCGAGGAACAGACTTCCTCTCGAGGCTGCTCGCCTTTTCCCTCTGGGTTGCTGGCATCCTGCACAGCCTGGTGAAGGCAGGTGGGCCGGAGAGAGTGAGATGAGTGTGCTGGAGGGATGTTTAAATATAATGTCGGGACCTTTGAAGCCGCCAGCTGAGGGTGGGTGATTGAATCAGCTGCCGGCCCACCAGGAGAGTCGGAGGGCAATTGACCTGCGCATAATTAATAAGATTCCTAGCGCAGCGAATTTGTTAGCGGGACAGGCGCTGTCGGAATCACCCACCCCCCCAAAAATGGGTGAATTCTGCCCTAAGACAATATCCAATAGATGTTAAATTGCATCTTCCTGATTTCAAGCAGGAGAGAAGTAGATTGACTCAACTCAATGTGAAAACTGAATGCTGTTCATTTATGTATTTGATTAAAATGAAGCGACTGTTGATTTAAAGCCCAGCCCGCCTTGCTGGTTAGGAGGTAATATAATCTACCTTTATACTGAATGGCACACATGAATATTTCAGTAGTCAGCCCGAGTTTATGATCACTGACTTACACTAACAATTAAGTGGATCTTGGAAAGTAAAAGGTGTACTGCAATTTAGGGGAGGCAGTGGCGTAGTGGTATTGTCCCTGTGAGTAATCCAGAGACTCAGGGCAATGCTCTGAGGACCCGGGTTCAAATCCCAGCACGGCAGGTAGTGATATTTGAACTCAATAGCATAGATCATAGGTCATAGAATCCTGCAGTACAGAAGAAGGTTATTCGGCCCATCGAGTCTGCACCCAGGCATCCCACCCAGGCCCTATCCTCATAACCCCATGCATTTACCCTGGCTAGTCCTTCTGACACTACGGGGGAAATTTTAGCATGACCGATCCACCTAACCCGCACATCTTTGGACTGTGGGAGGAAACTGGAGTGCCCGGAGGAAACCCACGCCGACACGGGGAGAATGTGCAAACTCCTCAGAGACAATGACCCAACCTGGCCATCAAGCCCCGGGTCCCTGGTGCTGTGAGGCAGCAGTGCCACTGTGCCGTCCATAGCAGAATGTCGCTCACTTGGGCTGGCGAGGATGGAGCGGGGGATTCAGGTCGCCCTGATGCCTGTATTGTGGGTTGACCCAAGCATTTAGTAGTGGTGGGGTAGAGGGAGGAGGTCAACCCTGTGTGCTGGGGGTGTTCCCTCTGTCTGCTGTCGAATCATACCTCATTAGCACTTTGAGGGCCAGTGGGAAATGCATCAATTTTCCTAATGGCAGCAGCTGTTTGTTATTCTTTTGGAGAATCGTAACCATTGTTGTTAACTTTGGCCAGGTACAGGTGTGCTGCTGTAGAGAAGGTGGAAATCAGACTGAAGGGCATTTCAGGAGTGCTTTATCTCATTTGCTTTTCCCCAGGGTGAAGACTTGAAACCATGCAGGCCTGTTTTTGGTTGAATGAAGCAAAGAGTCTGGAGGCTTACAAAGACAGATTCACTGTTGCTTTGATTTGATTTGTTTGATTTACTGTTGTCACATGTATTGGGAGACGGTGAAAAGTATTGTTTCTTGCATGCTATACAGACAAAACATACCGTTCATAGAGTACATAGGGGAGAAGGAAAGGAGAGGGTTCTGAACATAGTGTAACAATCATAACTAGGGTGTGGAGAAAGATTAGCTTGATATATGGTAGGTCCAGTCAAAAGTCTGATGGCAGCAGGGAAGAAACTGTTCCCGAGTCGGTTGGTATGTGTTCTCAGATTTTTTTATCTTTCTCCTGACGGAAGAAGGTGGAAGAGAGAATGTCCGGGATGCGTGGGGTCTTTAATTATGCTGGCTGCTTTCCTGAGGCAGCGAGAAGTGTAGACAGAGTCAATGGATGGGAGGCTGGTTTGCATAATGGACTGGGCTTTGTTCACGACCCTTTGTAGTTTCTTGCGGTGTTGGACAAATTTATTCTCGCAGAGAGTGGTGAATCTCTGGAATTCTTTGCCCCAAAGGGTAGCGGAGGCTGGATTATTAGAAGTATTCAAAGTGGAGGTGGATAAACATTTGATAGATCGAGGAATAGAGGGGCTATGGGGAAATGGCACAGAAAAGGAGTTGAGGCCGGCATAGATCAGCCAGTATCGTATTCAATGGTGGGGCAGGCTTGAAGGGTCTGGTGGCCTATTCCTGCTTCTATTTTTCATGTTAGAAACATCGAAACATAGAAAATAGAAGGAGGAGTAGGCCATTTGGCCCTTCAAGCCTGCTCTATCCATTCATTATGATCATGGCTGATCATCAAATTCAATATTCTGATTCCCCCCTTCCCCCCATATCCCTTGATCCCTTTAGCCCCAAGAGCTATATCTAATTTCTTCTTGAAATCAGACAACGTTTTGGCCTCAACTACTTTCTGTGGGAGTGAATTCCACACATTCACCAGCTTCTGGGTGAAGAAATTTCTCCTCACCTCAGTGACAAAAGGTTTACCCCCTTATCCTCAATCTATGACCCCCCAATTGCGATGAAGAACCAGATATGGTGATTGGAAGAGGGATCAATAATGGTGGAGAAGAAACATTATTTAGCAAGTGTTTAGGATCTGAAATGTCTGAGCATTTGATGGAGGCAGATTCAGCTGTAGATTTTAAAAGGGAATTTGATGAGCAACAGAAAATATTTGCAGGGAGATCTGGGGAGGCCATTCACTGATTCTAGCTCAATCCTAAAATACTAACCCAACTTTCTGCCCTTGATGCCAATTGATTCTCTCTTTAACACGCTTGGAAGAAATTGTGACTAAGCCCACACTTCCTGGATCACACTTCCATCCTGTAACACTTTCCCCGTCACGATATTTTTTCTCACATCCCGAATGTTATAAACAGCATGCCTTTGAAGTTACCATGAGAAACATCAGTGATCTGCTCGTGTTAAAGATAAATCGGGGGTTTTTTTTTTGAAAAGAATAAATACTGGTTCAGTTAAAAAGAGCTAAAGGCGTCCCGCAGCAGATAGTAAAATATTGTACCTCACATTTTAATCTGAATACAACTGGGAGATTAGCAACAAGGCCTGAATGTCACTGAATATAAAGCAGGGACGTCTGGAGAATTTTTTTTTTTTGATTTGTATTCCAGTGTTATCTTCATACAACCTGTCTTGCTGCCTCTGAATTGATTCGGGGAGTTATGAAACGCCAGATAAAATAATGAAAAGTCTTAACAACAAATCTCTGAAAATGTGACATTAAAGATCAGCGAGGCTTTTGTACTATCTATCATGCCTTTCTATCAGCCCTCTTTTTTTTTTCTTTCCTTTATACACGGAGTTATTTTTAATCATCTCACCGTGAACCTTGGCTGCTTCCATTAACAACAGCAATGTCAGAGCCCTGGTCTCATCAGAGATCTGTGACAGCCTTTGGGATCAAGGGGGAATAAAAAGTCATTAAATATTTTCCTCATATCTATGTTGTGCATACTGTGATCAGCCGTGTATCTAAGTGGAATATGGGGGTGGCGGCAAGGTCTATTTGAATCATCGCACTGTCTCCCAGTTAGCAATGGCAGCAGAGGAACAGGCCCTTCGGCCCTCCAAACCTGTGCCAGTCACGAGGCCCAAGCTAAACTAAAAAACAAAGTTTATTTATTAGTGTCACAAGTAGGCTTACGTTAACACTGCAATGTGAAAGTCCCCTTGTCGCCACACTCTGGCACCTGTTTGGGTACACTGAGGGAGAACTTAGCGCGACCAATACACCTAACCAGCACATCTATTTTAGGAACATTTAAGTGGTTATTGGATAGGCACATGGAGCACACCAGGATGATTGGGAGTGGGATAGCTTGATCTTGGTTTCAGATAAAGCTCGGCACAACATCGTGGGCCGAAGGGCCTGTTCTGTGCTGTACTGTTCTATGTTCTATCTTTTGGACGGTGGGAGGAAACCGGAGCACCCGGAGGAAACCCGCGCAGACACGGGGAGAATGTATAGACTCCGCACAGCCAGCCAAACCAGGAATCAAACCCGGGTCCCTGGAGCGGTGAGGCAGCTATGCTAATGACTGTGCCACCGTGCCACCCTGGACAGGGCAGGCTCAAGGGGCTGAATGTCTTACTGGCATTCCCGTGTTCCCCGTAACAACCAATGCTGGAAGTGGAGAAAACTTTTACTTCAAAGCATTTACTTCACATTCCTTGCCATTTTCATGAATTTGTCACACGGTGAAGATCATTTCTGTGGTGCCCCTCCATAACCGAAACTCGTGCCGCTGCTCTGGAAGGTGTTCGCTGGCCACTGGGAGAAGGTGGTTGAGGAGAATCCTCGCAATGATCTTCCCTGTGACAGGCAACAGGGAGACTCCTCTGTAGTTACCGCAATCAGGCTTGTCTCCCTTCTTGAATATAGTGATGACCTCAGACCCATGGGAGATCTTAGCTTGCGACTGACCAAACTGGAGAGGTCTCATTTCGGAAGGTTTTTAGCCACATGAGTGGTTAGTAAGCAAAATTAGAGTTTATGGGATTGTGGGAAATATACTGGCATGGATTAAGTATTGGATAACAGACAGAAAACAGGGAGTAGGGTTAAACTGATCATTCTCAGGGTGGCAGGCGGTAATGAGTGAGCTACCACCAGGGTCTGTTCTTAGGCCCCAGTGGTCACAATCTACATCAATTGCCAAGTTTGCTGATGATAGAAAGTTAGGTGTGCTGTGAGGAGGATGCAAAGAGGCTTCAAGGGGATACAGTCAGACAAAGTGAGTAGGCAAGAACAAGGAATATAATGGGGGAAAACATGAAGTTATCCACTTTGGCAGGAAAAACAGAACCGCAGAGTATTTCTTAAATTTTGATTTGATTTAATTTGATTCCTTATTGTCACACGTATTAATATGCAGTGAAAAGTATTGTTTCTTGTGCGCTATACAGATGAAGCATACTGTACATAGAGAAGGAAAGGAGAGATAGCAGAATGTAGTGTTACGGTCATAGCTAGGGTGTAGAGAAAGATCAACTTAGTGCAAGGTAGGTCCATTTTAAAGTCTGATGGCAGCAGGGAAGAAGCTGTTCTTGAGTCGGTTGATACGTGATCTCAGACTTGGGGAGAGGTTCAGAAATGTTCTTGTTGTAAGGTCACCAAAAGCTAACATGCAGATGCAGCAAGCAGTTAGGAAGGTAAGTGGTGCATTAGTCTTTATTGCAAGAGGATTTGAGTCCAGGAATAAGGAAGTTTTGCTGCTGTTGAATAGGGCCTTGGTGCGACCACATCTGGAGTGTTGTGTATAGTTTTGGTCCCCTTTACCGAAGGAGGGAGATATTGATCATAGCGTGAATACAACAAAGGTTCACCAAATTAATCTCTGGGTTTGTCTTCTGGGGAGAGATTGAGGAAACTGGGCCTGTATTCCCAGAATTGTAACAGGGCTTGACAAGAAAGGTGTTTCCCCAGGTTGGGGGATCTAGAACCAAGGAATACAGTCTCAGATGAAGAGATAGGTTACATACACTGAAAGTGGCAATGGAGGTGGAGAAGGTAGTCAAGAAGGCATATGGCTTGCGTTTTAAAATTGGCAAGTCATGTTGCAGCTTTATAGAACCTTAGTTAGGCCGCACTTAGAATATAGTGTTCAATTCTGGTCGCCACACTACCAGAAGGATGTGGAGGCTTTGGAGAGGGTACAGAAAAGATTTACCAGCATGTTGCCTGGTATGGAGGGCATTAGCTATGAGTAGAGGTTGGAGAAACTTGGTTTGTTCTCACTGGAACGACGGAAGTTGAGGGGTGACCTGATAGAAGTCAACAAGATTATGAGAGGCATGGACAGAGTGGATAGTCAGAAGCTTTTTCCCAGGGTGGAAGAGTCAATTACTAGGGGGCACAGGTTTAAGGTGCGAGGGGCAAGGTTTAAAGGAGATGTACGAGGCAGATTTTTTACGCAGAGAGTAGTGGGTGCCTGGAACTCATTGCCGGGGGAGGTAGTGGAAGCAGGTATAGTAGTGACTTTTAAGGGGCGTCTTGACAAATGCGTGATTAGGATGGGAAATAGAGGGATATGGTCCCCGGAAGGGTAGGGGGTTTTAGTTCAATCGGGCAGCAGGCTTGGAGGGCCGAGGGGCCTGTTCCCGTGCTGTAATTTTCTTTATTCTTTACAGGATTGAGATGAGGAGGAATTTCTTCAGTCAGAGGGTGGTGCATCTTTGGAATTCTCTGCCCCAAGGGTTATGGAGACTCAGTCATTGAGTATGTGCAAAGAAGAGGGTGGCATGGTGGCACATTCTCCCTGTGGTATTGGTATCTGGAAATCTATTATAGAATCAGAGAATCCCTGTGGTGCCAAAGTGGCCATTTGACCCATCAAGTCTGCAATAATTCTGTGACAGAGTATCTTGCCTAGGCCCTGTCCCCTGCCTTACCCCTGTAACCCATTTACCATGTCCAATCCATCTAACCTATATATCTTGAGACACTAAGGGGCATTTTAGCAAGGCCAATCCACCTAACCTGCACATCTTTGGACAGTGAGAGGAAACCCCAGCAACCGAAGGAAACCCACGCAGACACAGGGACAACGTGCAGACTCCACACAGACAGTCACCCAAGGCTGGGATTGAATCCGGGTGCCTGGCTCTGTGAGGCAGCAGTGCTAACAACTGTGCCACCATGCCGCCATTATCACTAAAGCCACCTCTGCCCAATCTCACCTATTGCCTCAAAGAAAGGGAAATTGAAATCTGAATTCTCTGCCTTGGAAAGCTATTGAAGCCGAGAGTGTGTAAATTTCAAAATTGAGATTGAAAGACTTTTGTTGGACAACTGGAATAAACTCATGGTGAGTAGATGGAATAGGGAGTAGAAAGAAAAGGGAGAACATCCAGCACTCCGGATTCCACTACCTATCGATCATAAATAATTGAGACCCTCAGCACCACACTAGTCACAACTTGCCAACATGAAAATGACCCATTCGCCCCAACTAACTGATTTCTGATGGTTAGTAAATCCTCCATGAGCGCTAATATGTTGCTCCCAGAACCATGAGCTCATATCCTTTGCAGCAGTACCCTTTCATGTGACACTTTAACAAATGCCTTTTGGGGATCCAAAATACTCGACATCGACTGGCTCCCCTTTATTCACCCTGCTTATTTTAGCCTCAAAGAAAATAAATTTGTCAAACACACTTTCCCTTTAATAATACGGTGTTGACTCTGCTTGATTGCAGTATAGTTTTCTAAAACTCCTATGATTTGGGCGGCATGGTGGCACAGTGGTTAGCACTGCTGCCTCAGACACAGCGCCAGGGACCTGGGTTCAATTCTGGCCTTGGGTCACTTGTCTGTCTGGAGTTTGCACATTCTCCCCGTGCCTGCGTAGGTTTCCTCCAGGTGCTCTGGTTTCCTCCCATCATCCAAAGATGCGCAGGGTGGGTGGATTAGCCATGCTAAATTGCCCCTTTGTGTCCAAAGATGTGCAGGTTAGGAGGATTAATGGGAAAAATGTGCGGGGTTATGGGGATAGGGCGGAGTTAGGCTGGCTAAGGTGTCTGAGGCAGCAGTGCTAAGCTGGAGGGAACATTGGCACAGCAGTTAGCACTGCTGCCTCACAGCACCAGGGACCCAGGTTCAATTCCCGCCCTCGGGTCACAGTCTGTGGCAAGTCTGCACATTCCCTCCATGTCTGCATGGGTTTCCTCCGGGTGCTCTGGTTTCCTCCCACAGTCCAAAGATGTGCGGGTTTGATTGATTTGGCAATTGCCAAATTGCCCCTTACTGTCGGGGGGATTAATAGGGCAGAAACGTGAGGTTACGGGAATATGGTCTGGGAGGGATTGTTGTCAGTGATGACTCGATGAGCCAAATGGCCTCCTTCTGCACTGTAGGGATTCTATGTGTCCACCATTCTTTAAGGCACTTGGGGATAAGCCATCAAGCATGTGGGACTGAGGCAACTTTTGTTTCCATTCGTTTTCCCAACACTTTATTTGCAGTGATAGCAATTGTTTTAACTTCCTCCCACCCTTTTGCCCCTTGATTTCCTGCTATTCTTTTAGTTTCTTCGACCATGAAGACAGACACAAAATATTGGCCAGCGTGTTTTTTTACACAGTGAGTTGTTCTGATCAGGAAACATTGCCTGAAAGGGTGGTGAAAGCAGATTGAGTAATGCCTTTCAAAAAGGAATTGGATAAAAACTTGGAAAGGGAGAAATTTGCAGGGCTAAGTGTAAAGATGAGGGGAGTGGGACGGAGGGCAGTGGCAGTGGATCGAATGGCACCATCTGTGCTGTAAGATTCCCTTAGCTCCATTGCTCATTGAATTTCAGCAGAACAGATCTCATTAGCAACACCTGTATCATAAATCATATTGGGACCTTCCCACAAACGCTGGAAAGGTGACATGCTCGTGCGCACTTTATCTTCCACAGGCTGAAAAATATACTTTTGAATTACTTCAATCAGATGGTCTTTAAGCTGTGAGCCAAGATAAAGGATTTGTCTGAGAGTGATTTATAACTGCATTGAAGCATACTACATAACTCTCCAGAATTTTCAGCCTGACTAAAGTTAATTGAGTCTCTCTGCAATAATTGGCTCAATTAATGCTTTCAGTGCACTATCAGAGAGTGATATCACATCGAATCAGTGATGGAAACTGTCTGCTGCTATCTTTAGCACCCCAAATACAAGACTCCCATTGCCTACGCTTAATGCTTTACTGTGTGGGTTTTTTAAAAATTCATTCATGGGACATGGATGTCACTGGCTGGCCAGCATTTATTGCCCATCCCTAGTTGCCCCTTGAGAAGGTGGTGGTGAGCTGCCTTCTTGAATCGTTGCAGTCCACGTGCTGTGGGTTGACCCACAATGCCGCTGGGATGGGAATTCCAGGATTTTGAAGGAACGGCAATAAATTTCCAGCAGGTTTATTTGGCAGCACAAGCTTTTGGAGTGCCGTTCCTTCATCAGGTGAGTGCAGGATTTGTTTCACAAACACTGCATATATAGACACAAACTCAATTACAAGATAATGGTTGGAATGTGAGTCTTTACAGGTAATCAAGTCTTTACAGGTGCAGACAATGTGAGTGGAGAGAGGGTTAAGCACAGGTTAAAGAGGTGTGAATTGTCTCCAGCCAGGACAATTAGTGAGATTTTGCAAGCCCAGGCACGTCGTGGGGGTTACAGATAGTGTGACATGAACCCAAGATCCTGTTTGAGGCCATCCTCATGTGTGTGGAACTTGGCTATCAGTTTCTGCTCAGCGATTCTGCGTTGTCGTGTGCCGTGAAAGCCACCTTGGAGAACGCTTACCCAAAGATCAGAGGCTGAATGCCATGACCGCTGAAGTGTTCCCCGACAGGAAGGGAACACTCCTGCCAGATGATTGTCGAGCGGGGTCCATTCATCCGTTGTCTTAGCATCTGCACGGTTTCCCCAATGTACCATGCCTTGGGACATCCTTTCCTGCAGCGTATCAGGTAGACAACATTGGCCGAGTTGCAAGTGTATGTACCGTGTACCTGGTGGATGGTGTTCTCACGTGAGATGATGACATCCATGTCGATGATTCGGCATGTCTTGCAGAGGTTGCTGTGGCAGGGTTGTGTGGTGTCATGGTCACTGTTCTCCTGAACGCTGGGTAGTCTGCTGCGTGCAATGGTCTGTTTGAGGTTGTGCGGTTGTTTGAAGGCAAATAGTGGAGGTGTGGGGACGGCCTTGGCGAGATGTTCGTCTTCATCAATGACATGTTGAAGGCTCTGAAGATGATGTCGTAGCTTCTCCGCTCTGGGGAAGTACTGGACGTTGAAGTGTACTCTGTTCGTCGTGTCCGTGTTTGTCTTCTGAGGAGGTCTGCACAGTTTTTCACTGTGGCGCGTCGGAACTGCGCCTAATCTAAATAAGTGAACCCACAATGTGTTTGCACAATCCCTTATGAGTTTTATATCATTATAAATTATATCATTATATATTATATCATTATATATATCAAAATTATATCATTATATCATTGGTTGGTAAATTGATGGAAAAGGTCTTTAGGGATGGGATTTACGACCATTTAGAAAGATGCGGATTAATCCGGGATAGTCAGCACGGATTCGTGAAGGACAAGTTGTGCCTCACAAATTTGATAGAATTTTTTGAGGAGGTAACTAAGTGTGTTGATGAAGGTAGGGCAGTTGATGTCATATACATGGATTTTAGTAAGGCGTTTGATAAGGTTCCCCCATGGTCGGCTTATGATGAAAGTAAGGAGGTGTGGGACAGAGGGAAAGTTGGCCGATTGGATAGGTAACTGGCTGTCTGATTGAAGACAGAGGGTGGTGGTGGATGGAAAATGTTTGGACTGGAGGCAGGTTGCTAGCGGAGTGCCACAGGGATCAGTGCTTGGTCCTCTGCTCTTTGTGATTTTTATTAATGACTTAGAGGAGGGGGCTGAAGGGTGGATCAGTAAATTTGCTGATGACACCAAGATTGGTGGAGTAGTGGATGAGGTGGAGGGCTGTTGTCGGCTGCAAAGAGACATAGATAGGATGCAAAGCTGGGCTGAAAAATGGCAAATGGAGTTTAACCCTGATAAATGTGAGGTGATTCATTTTGGTCGGACTAATTTAAATGTGGATTACAGGGTCAAAGGTAGGGTTCTGAAGACTGTGGAGGAACAGAGAGATCTTGGGGTCCATATCCACAGATCTCTAAAGGTTGCCACTCAAGTGGATAGAGCTGTGAAGAAGGCCTATAGTGTGTTAGCTTTTATTAACAGGGGGTTGGAGTTTAAGAGTCGTGGGGTTATGCTGCAACTGTACAGGACCTTGGTGAGATCACATTTGGAATATTGTGTGCAGTTCTGGTCACCTCACTATAAGAAGGATGTGGAAGCGCTGGAAAGAGTGCAGAGGAGATTTACCAGGATGCTGCCTGGTTTGGAGGGTAGGTCTTATGAGGAAAGGTTGAGGGAGCTTGGGCTGTTCTCTCTGGAGCGGAGGAGGCTGAGGGGAGACTTAATAGAGGTGTATAAAATGATGAAGGGGATAGATAGAGTGAACGTTCAAAGACGATTTCCTCGGGTGGATGGAGCTATTACAAGGGGGCATAACTATAGGGTTCGTGGTGGGAGATATAGGAAGGATATCAGAGGTAGGTTCTTTACGCAGAGAGTGGTTGGGGTGTGGAATGGACTGCCTGCAGTGATAGTGGAGTCAGACACTTTAGGAACATTTAAGCGGTTATTGGATAGGCACATGGAGCACACCAGGATGATAGGGAGTGGGATAGCTTGATCTTGGTTTCAGATAAAGCTCGGCACAACATCGTGGGCCGAAGGGCCTGTTCTGTGCTGTACTGTTCTATAACACAACATCAACTAAGCCACTTTTAATGGCAAAACATAAGTTGTCCACTTTTATGTTTCTCTGTGAATCGCTCCATTTTTTTCACTGCCTTTATGTGAAGAGTCTAAGTGAAGTGGGGATGGGCGGGGTGTGGTGGAAATTCTCAATTTTAGTCACTTGAATGACATCAGTAGTTCAAATAGTTGACATTGTGAAATTTTAGCTTTCGGTACCCACGCAGTTAACTTTCACCAAATGCTCCAAGAAGTAAGTTGATATTGTACAGCAGCCTCTTGTTATTGAACTAAGGAAAAAGACATCTATTTCCTTTACATTTTTGATTGCTAAGTCAATGTGAATGTCATAGAATCCTATGGTGCAAGAGGAGGCCATCGAGTGTGGTGGATGCTGGGACCACAAAGCTGGTTGAAGGTTGGGACAGTAAGTAAATTTAAGGAGGAGTTAGACAGATTTTTAATTGGCAATGGGTTGGAGAGCTATGGGGAGAAACAGAAAATGGGGATGAGGAGCATATCAGCTATGACTGAATCGTGGAGCAGACTCATTGGGCCAAATGGCCTAATTTTGCTCCAATATCTTATGAGCTTATCAAGCCTGCACCAACACTCCAACAGCTCATCCCACCCAGGGCCTATTCCCATAGTCCCGTGTATTTCCCCGCTTATTCCCCTAACTTGGGACACTAAGGGTCAATTTAGCATAGCCAATCCACCTAACCTGCACACCTTTGGACTGTGGGAGGAAACCAGAGCACCCAAAGGGAATCCACGCAGACACAGGGAGAACGTGCAAACTCCACACAGACAGTCACCCGAGGCCAGAACTGAACTTGGGTCCTTAGAGCTGAGAGGCTGCAGTGCTAACCACTGTGCCACCATGCTGCATTTGAATGCAAGTCAGTGTGAACCATGGCTTAAATTGTTTCACACTTGGCTTTTGTTGTGGTCTTATAATGATATAATCCCTTGGGGTTATTGGTTGTATGAGACGCAAGGCACAAATCATTCATAAAGGATTGGCAAACATACTGTGGGTTCACTTATTAAGAATAAGCACATGAGAACAGTCTTACACTTGTAAATGTTCTCAAGGGCAATTAGGAATGGGCAATAAATGCTGACCTAGCCATCAGCACTCACACCCCATGAACAAAACAACTTTTTCTATTAAGAGGTATCGGCATAGTCAGTTAAAAACACAGAAGTAAAGAAAATAGGATCAGGAAGCCTGCTCCACCATTCCATAGCTGATCATAAGAACATAAGAACATAAGAAATAGGAGCAGGAGTAGGCCATCTAGCCCCTCGAGCCTGCCCTGCCATTCAATAAGATCATGGCTGATCTGAAGTGGATCAGTTCCACTTACCCGCCTGATCCCTATAACCCCAAATTCCCTTACCAATCAGGAATCCATCTATCCGTGATTTAAACATATTCAACGAGGTAGCCTCCACCACTTCAGTGGGCAGAGAATTCCAGAGATTCACCACCCTCTGAGAGAAGAAGTTCCCCCTCAACTCTGTCCTAAACTGACCCCCCTTTATTTTGAGGCTGTGCCCTCTAGTTCTAGTTTCCTTTCTAAGTGGAAAGAATTTCTCCATCTCTACCCTATCCAGCCCTTTCATTATCTTATAGGTTTCTATAAGATCCCCCCTCAGCCTTCTAAATTCCATTGAATACAAACCCAATCTGCTCAGTCTCTCCTCATAATCAACACCCCTCATCTCTGGTATCAACCTGGTGAACCTTCTCTGCACTCCCTCCAAGGCCAATATATCCCTCCGCAAATAAGGGGACCAATACTGCACATCCAACTCAATAGCTCGATTCTACCTTCCCACCATATCCTTCGATCCCCTTCACGTTCAAAATCTTTTTTGAAAACAGACAGGGGTGAATTTTCCCGTTCTGCCCGCTACGGGAATTGTAGTGGGTGAGGGGGTGACCATGGAAAGGTCCATTGACCTCGGGCGGGAGTTTCCTGTTTCGGGCGAGTGTGGCCGGAAAATCCCGCCCACAATGTTTTGTCCTCAACTGCTTCGTGTGGCAGTGAATTCCACGGGCTGACGACTCTCTGGGTGAAGAAATTTCTCCTCACTTCTGTCCTTAAAGGTTACCTCGCATCCTTAGACTGCGACCCTAGTTCTGGACATCCCCACCATCGGGAACATCCTCCTTGCATCTACCATGTATAGTCCTGTTAGAATTTTATAGGTTTCTATCAGATCCCCCTCTCATTCTTCTGAACTCCAGCGAAAACAATCCTCACCGACTCAATCTCTCCTCATACGTCAGTCCCGCCATCCCAGGAAGCAATCTGGTAAACCTTCTCTGCACTCCCTCAATGGCAAGAACATACTTCCTCAAGTAAGGAGACCAAAACTGCACATGATATTCCAGGTGTGGTCTCACCAAGGCCCTGTATAATTGTAGCAAGACATCCCTGCTCCTGCTCTTGAGAACACTGAGGCCTTGAATTTTCCAGTCCCCGTGACAGGGTTTCCCGTGGCAGAGGTGGCTCACCAATGCCCACTGGCATGCTCTTCTGGTGCCACTGAATTCCATGGCATTTTGCATGGTTTGCTCGTCCTATCACCGGGAAACCCACGGTGGGTTTGACTTCGGCAGGACTGAAAAATCCCGCTGGCCAGATGAGCTGGAAAGTCCCGGCCCCCAAAGGTGTTTCCTTCAGGGCGTCTCGAGCTAATTGGCATACTCTCAGGCAAGGATTCAGCAAGGACTGATATGAGGAGATATTTCTTCACTTAGAAGGTTGTGAATCTCTGGGATTCTCTGCCTCAAAGCCCTGTGGATGTTCAGTCATTGAGTAAATTCAAGACTGGGAGCTATATTTGTTTGGACACCAACTCAAACAGGAGATAGGGCGGCAGGGTGGCACAGTGGTTAGCACTGCTGCCTCAAAGCACCAGGGTCCCGGTTTCGATTCTCGGCTTGGGTCACTGTCTGTGCGGAGTCTGCACGTTCTCCCCGTGTCTGCGTAGGTTTGCTCTGATTTCCTTCCACAGTCCGAAGGATGTGCTGGTTAGGTGCATTGGCCATGCTAAATTCTCCCTCAGTGAACCCAAACAGGCGCCAGAGTGTAGCGACTAGGAGATTTTCACAGTAACTTCATTGCAGTGTTAATGTAAAACTTGTAAAATTTAAACTTAAGTAAAGAAAATTGATTGAGAGAAAGTAAACTGCTTGTGATTAAACAAACACTCAAGAACACTGAGACTTAAGATGGCTGCCGTTATTGCAAGTTGTCCAATTTGTGGAAAGTTCCAATGTGACTTACAATTCAGCCAAGCCACGGCTTCCATCTACAGAATTACACACCTACTGACTTCAAGAACTAGTTCAAAAGGATTTCCTGAAAACTATACAGGACCTCGTATTTGCACTGTTATAAGGCTACCTCTCAAGCAGAGACAGAATGTCTACTAGAACAACAGCTCCATGGAAAGATGTTCTCCCTATCGAATCAAGATGGGTAATGTATATTCAGGTGTTCATGGCTGCGACATTACAGAATCTTATCCCCTTGATCATGAAACAAAAGCCACACTCTGTCCAGATATCAGCAAAGCAAATACATTCTGAAATAATGATGGGGAGAGAGATCACATGGCTGAAGTAACTATTTTTGAAATCTCTGTCAATACGGCATGCAAGCTGATAAAACAGTAATATGGAAAAACCTGCCAGTTGGCAGCACAGATAGAAGGCGCGATCTTACCGGCCGTCCACGCCACACTCCCACTGCAGTGACGTTGGAGAATTTGGTGCCAAGTCAAATCTCTGTTCACTGTAGCAGGATGGGAAACCATCCCCCCTCCCCCCATGGCGTGAATGGTAATAACATTCCAGCCAGATAACTTTTCATCGAAAAAAACCCCAGGTGCAAAAATCATCGACTTCTAGAAAAGACGGATTATGTTTTGAAAATAAATGATCTCTGGCAATTGTAACTTTACATGGGCTTCACACCATCCAGGACAAAGCAGCCCGCTTGATTGGCACCACATCCACAAACATCCACTCCCTCCACCACTGACGCTCAGTAGCAGCAGTGTGTACCATCTACAAGATGCACTGCAGCAATTCATCAAAGATCGTTAGACAGCACCTTCCAAACCCATGACCACTTCCATCTAGAAGGACAAGGGCAGCAGATACATGGGAATACCACCACCTGCAAGTTCCCCTCCAAGCCACTCACTATCCTGACTTGGAAATATATCGCCGTTCCTTCACAGTCGCTGGGTCAAAATCCTGGAATTCCCTCACCAACCGCATTGAGGGTCAACCCACAGCACGTGGACTGCAGCGATTCAAGAAGGCAGCTCACCGCCACCTTCTCAAGGGGCAACTGGGGATGGGCAATAAATGCTGGCCAGCCAGCGACGCCCACGTCCCACGAATGAATAAAAAAAATGTAGATTTTAGTGTAGTCTTGTCAGTTCAGACTTGATGGGCTGAAGGGCCTCTTCTATACCGCATGGCTCTATGGGCGGAATTTTCCTGTCCCAGCCGCCAAAGGAATCGTAGCGCTTGCCCCAAGTCTGGATATTCCCATTCTATGACTCCAAAAATCTGCCACAGCCACGGATCAGCAAAGCACTCAAATGGTGAACTCTTGTTTTAATTTCACATTGAACTTTGCCTTTTTAAATATTTTTACATCTTTATCTGGGTGTGTTTTTTTTCTTCCTTTTCAGTTTAAAACTCAAAAAAGCCTGCCAGACATGCACTCAACATGTGAATGACTAAGCACAGACTGTGAGTAAAAGCCTTCAGTTTTAAGTTTATTTATAGTGTCACAAGTAGGTCTACATTAACACTGCAATGAAGTTACTGTGAAAATCCCTTTGTCGTCACACTCCGGCGCCTATTCGGGTATGCGGAGGAGAATTTAACATGGTCAATGCACCTAACCAGCACGTCTTTCAGGTTGTGGGAGGAAATTGGAGGAAACCCACGCAGACACGGGGAGAACGTGCAGACTCCGCACAGACAGTGAGCCAAGCCAGGAATTGAACCTGGGTCCCCAGTGGTGTGAGGCAGCAGTGCTAACCACTGTGCCACCCATATCACTGAATTCACAAAGAAAACTGTGTTATGGTCAGAATTTGAATAGTAGAAGAGGGGAGTGATTCTTTTACCCTCCTCACATTGCTGGAACACCCAGTAACTATTCGAGTCAGCACATCCTCTCTCATCTTTTCTCCCCTTCATGGCGCCCTGCATTTTGGCCCTTGGAGCTAAGTAAAGGTGGCTTTGCATCCTTACCCTTGGCTGGTCTGGTACATACAAGGGGAAATCCATCGCCCTAAACATTAACTCCCTCCACTACCATTGCAGTGTGTCTTTGCAGGGTGCAGCAACTCGTCAAGACCCCTTCAACAGCACCTTCCAAACCCATGGCTTCTACTTCCCAGAAGGACAGGGGAAACAAGGTAATAACATCAGACCTCGACGTTTGGAATACTCACCATTCCTAGACTGCGACTGGGTCAAAATCCTGGAACATATGAAATAGAAGCAGAAGTCGGACATTCAGCCCCTCAAGCCTACTCCTCCATTTGATAAGATCACGTCTGATCAGTTTCAAGTTCCACATTCCCATCTACCCCCAATAAACTTAGAATCACTTGCCTGACAAGATTCTATCTCAGTCGTTCCCAACTGGTGTGCCGTGAAGACCTCCCAGGTGTGCCGCAAAAAAAATTCAAAATTATTCAAAGTTTCAGTGAAACTAAAACTAACCTTCGTTCTTCAGCTCTGTGGTTGGCATCTTCAATACGCAATGGCCGAAAACCTACCGCCTTGCGCCACCCCGGAATCGGGACAGGCGAGGTTCCCAGAATGGGAATCTCTATTGGTCTCGGGCGGGATTTTACAATCTCGCCCGAGCAAGGCTGTAAAATCCCGCCCAATGACTCTCGGGCCTCCCACGCATGCGCTGGCTGGGAAATAGTCACACGTGCGCGGTTTGAATTTTTTCGGTTGGTCAAACCCATGCGGATGACCAACGGGACTTGCAGCTGAAGACAAAGGTCCCCATTTGCCCGCACAAAAAACTCAAAACGAGAGCGAAAACCCTGGGAGAAGCGAGAGAGATAGTGTTAAAATTAATGGCAAATACTGCTCTGAAAACCACAATATTGAAACCATGCCAATAACTTGTATCTATCGTTATGTTTAGCTAATGCTGAGATATATGATTAGCATTCTGCTGAGACTTCTGTCCTGCACTTCAGCTTCCATCTTTCTCTTTTCTAATTATGTTACCGCTTTTTTCTCATTTGTCTACCCTGAGGTAATAGTACTCATAATATTAATACAAAAGCCAAATACTGCAGATGCTGGAAACCTGACATAAGAAGAAAAAATGCTGGAAAAACTCAGGTAATCAGGCAGCATCTGTGGAGAGAAACAGTCAACTTTCATGTTGATGAACGCTTCAAAATAGCAATGAGTGGAATTCTCCCAGTAATTCTAAGTGTCGAATTCACGTAAAACCTGGGGTAAATCCTGCTGGCTTTCGCAGCAGGATTTTCAAAATTAATCTCCCACATCACAAAGCGTCCGAACGCGAATCCCATTAGAAATCAAGTGTGGGGGGGCCCACTCCCGTTGGAGAGGCTGGCAGCATAGCACTGAGCGGGCCACTGCGCATGCGCCGATTTGTCAGCGCCGAGATCGGCACACACGCAATAGCCCCAGACTGCCAGTGTCCCAACCCTGCGACCCCGCACTGCTGCCCCACCGATCCCCCCACGACCCGTTCGCTGGCCTTCCTGAAGTGTCTGGTCCAGCCCCACCCCCTCTCCCCCACTCCCCCCAAGTCACCCCTGGCCTGCCCCAATCTCAACCTCACCCGCCAGTCCCGACCCTCCGCCATGCCCCCGCAGTCCTGACCTGATCCCTCCCTGCAGTCCTGACCTGAGCCTCCCCCGCAGTCCTGGCCCTGCCGGCAAGCGGCTTGCCCCCCCCCCCCACTCCGATGGCCAGCCCCGATCAGTCCTTCCCTCCATCTGCCACCGATCCCTGATGCAGGGTGGCCTCAAAATAAGGGGGAACAGATTTAGGACTGAGTTGAGGAGGAGCTTCTTCACCCAAAGGGTTGTGAATCTGTGGAATTCCCTGTCCAGTTGAGGCTACCTCATTGAATGTTTTTAAAGCAAGGATAGATAGATTTTTGAACAGTAAAGGAATTAAGGGTTATGCTGAGTGGGCGGGTAAGTGGAACTGAGTCCACAAAATGATCTGCCATGATCTTATTGAATGGCGGAGCAGGCTCGAGGGGCATGATGGCCTACTCCTGGCTCCTAGTTCCTCCCACAGTCTGAAAGACGTGCTGGTTAGGTGCATTGGCCATGCTAAATTCTCCCTCAGTGTACCCGAACAGGCGCCAGAGTGTGGCGGTGAGGGGATTTTCACAGTAACTTCATTCCAGTGTCAATGTCAGCCTACTTGTGACACTAGTAAATAAACTTTATTTTTAAAAAATTGAACGTGCCCTGTTGGCATCACTCTGCGTCATGAACCAGCCGTCCAGCCAACTGAGCTAAACCCACAATCAATATTCACGAATATCAGCTCCCATCCTAACAGCAGTGTGGATTTATCTACAGCAGTTAAAGAAGGCAGCTTACCACAACTTTCTCAATGGCAATGTCGGAATGGACAATAAATGTTGACCTAGTCCGTGGGGCTTAGAGCCCAACCATGAGAGAAAGAATCAAGATGGTCCGACGACTCTCCTGCCAGCAATCTATCATCTGGGAACAAGGAATAGGGGATTAATTCTGAACCTTCTGGTGTGTGTGCTTTAGTGGCGTAACATATTCCTTCAAATCGGCATAGAAAGAGGTCATTTAGCTTGTCGGACTCATGCTGGTTCATTGAAAGAGTCGTTCATGAAATCCATTTACCCATGAAGCAATCATTGGGGGCCTCAGATTCCTGCTTCTTTTCTCTTTATTTTTAAGGTCGCAAAGATATTCTCAAGCCTTTTAAAATCCGTTGTGAACCAGCCCGCGGGTAATTCGAGTGGTGTGCTCGCACTCATGTTCTGTTCAAATCCCATTTATATAATCGCAGGTCTGCTGCTGTCACAGCGGGACCGTGTAGTTAAACAGATGGAATCCTTCTGCTTCCTCGCCCCAAATAAAAGCCAGAGCAATTAAAACCGCAGCAGGATGTCAAGGAGCGACGGGGAGGCTGGGTAACTGACTGCGTCGGGATGGCGGTGTGCGTGTCAGCGCCCGCAGTTTGCCACATGGTCCTCGGTTGAGGGGAGCAGCTGGCTGACTCTGCCTCTGCAGAAAAGAGGCAAAATATTCCGAGACACTGTTAATCTGGGAATGCTGTTGCGCATGCTCCACCCGTGGACAGCGGATCCGTTCGTGCTGGCCCAAGGAAGGAGAAAAGTTTGCTCATTCTATCTTTTAAATTTAGCCCATTCAGTATAGGGACGGCACGGTGGCACAGTGGTTAACACTGCTACCTCACAGTGCCACGGACCCGGATTCAATTCCAGCCTTGGGTCACTGTCTGTGTGGAGTCTGCACGTTCTCCCCGGGTCTGCGTGGGTTTCCTCCGGGTGCTCTGGTTTCCTCCCACAGAACAAAGATGTGCAGGTTTGATTGATTTGGCAATTGCCAAATTGCCCCTTAGTGTCAGGGGGATTAATAGGGCAGAAACATGAGGTTACGGGAATATGGTCTGGGAGGGATTGTTGTCAGTGCTGACTCGATGAGCCAAATGGCCTCCTTCTGCACTGTAGGGATTCTATGATTCTATGTGTCCACCATTCTTTAAGACACTTGGGGATAAGCCATCAAGCATGTGGGACTGAGGCAACTTTTGCTTCCATTAGTTTTCTCAGCACTTTATTTGCAGTGATAGCAATTGTTTTAACTTCCTCCCACCCTTTTGCCCCTTGATTTCCTGCTATTCTTTTAGTTTCTTCTACCATGAAGACAAAAGATGTGCAAGTTAGGTGCATTAGCCATGTTAAATTCTCCCTTAGTGTACCTGAATTCTGTCGTGGGTAACTCACCTTCTGCCTGGATTGATGGGCGGCACGGTGGCACAGTGGTTAGCACTGCTGCTTCACAACGCCAGGGACCTGGGTTTGATTCCCAGCTTGGATCACTGTCTGTGTGGAGTCTGCACATTTGCCCCGTGCTTGCGTGTCTTTCCTCCGGGTGCTCCCGCTTCCTCCCACAGTCCAAAGATGTGCGGTGTGATTTGATTTGCCATGTTAAATTGCATCTCAGTGTTATGGGGATTGGCAGTGCAAATGCACGAGATTGTTACTGATGTCAGCTCCATGGGCCTTATGCACTGTTGGGATTCTATGATTCATTGTCGATTGTCAGAAAAACCCATCTGGTTCACTAATGTCCTTTAGGGAAGGAAATCTGCCGTCCTTACCTGGTCTGACCTACATGTGACTCCAGAGCCACAGCAATGTGGTTGACTCTCAACTCCCCTCCAAGGGCAACTAGGGATGGACAAAAAATGCTGGCCAGACAATGACACCCATGTTCCGTGAATGAATAAAAAAAATAAGATCAGTGAATGCTGGGAATACTCAGTTGGTCAGTTGGCACCTGTGGCGAGGGGAGCAGGATTAATAGGCAGAATCTTATTGAGGGATTGGGCATGTCGCTTGCCAACTAAAGAACCGGCAAGAGACACGCACTGCCTCTTTGTGAGAAGGCCCACCCAACCACGAGCCACCCAGTCAATGGCGAGACCAGCAGGCAGCCTTCCCGTGGAATCAAGACCACCTTCAGGGGCAGACATCTTGCCTAACAAGAGTCGCCAGCCAATCAGAGGCTGGCAGGTCTAGTGCTCAACAGCACCACAGGGGAGGCTGTGGCCGCTACTGGTAGTACAGGCACCCCAGAGTCCCAGTATCACAGAGCGCACAAGTAAGTAATGTGATGGAGGGTATTCTTGCGGTGGCGCTCGCCAGGAGTGGGGCATAGGGGTCTAGCAGCAATGCAGGGGGGTGATTCTCAACAGACACTCCATTCCTGATATCTAGGATGTGGAATTGCCGGTGTTGGACTGAGGTAAGCACAGCAAGAAGTCTCACAACACCAGGTTAAAGTCCAACAGGTTTATTTGGTAGCACGAGCTACCAAGGAGCACTGCCCCTTCACCAGCTGAGTGCAGGATTTGTTTCACAAACACTGCATATATAGACACAAACTCAATTACAAGATAATGGTTGGAATGCGAGTCTTTACAGGTAATCAAGTCTTTACAGGTACAGACAATGTGAGTGGAGAGAGGGTTAAGCACAGGTTAAAGAGGTGTGAATTGTCTCCAGCCAGGACAGTTAGTGAGATTTTGCAAGCCCAGGCAAGTTGTGGGGGTTACAGATAGTGTGACATGAACCCAAGATCCCGGTTGAGGCCATCCTCATGTGTGCAGAACTTGGCTATCAGTTTCTGCTCAGTGATTCTGCGTTATCGCGTGTCATGAAGGCCGCCTTGGAGAACGCTTACTCGAAGATCAGAGGCTGAATGCCCTTGACCGCTGAAGTGTTCCCCCACTGGAAGGGAACACTCCTGCCTGGTGATTGTCGAGCGGTGTCCATTCATCCGTTGTTACAGCGTCCGCATGGTCTCCCTAATGTACCATGCCTCGGGATATCCATTTCTGCAGCGTATTAGGTAGACAACGTTGGCCGAGTCGCAAAGAGTATGTACCGTGTATCTGGTGGATGGTGTTCTCACGTGAGATGATGGCATCCGTGTCCATGATCTGGCACGTCTTGCAGAGGTTGCTGTGGCAGGGTTGTGTGGTGTCGTGGTCAAACAGCGATATATTTCCAAGTCAGGATGGTGAGTGGTTTGGAGGGAACTTCCAGCTGGTGGTGTTCCCACTGCCCTTGTATTTCCAGGTGGTAGAAATATTGAGTTTGGAAGATGTTGTTGAAGGAACCTCGGCAAAAGAAACTATTAGTCTGGTGCCTGGGCTCGTGGGATGCTGCATTGCATCTTGTGAATGAGCCACACTGATGCCACAGTGCATCGGTGGTGGAGGGATTGGGTGTTGGCGGTGGTGGAAGGGGTGCCAATCAAGTGAGTTGCTTTGTCCTGGATGGTGTTGAGCTTCCTCAGTGTTGTTGGAGTTGCACCATCCAGGCAAGTGGGGAGCATCCCATCACACTCCTTTGATTTGATTTGATTTATTATTACCACATGTATTAACAGTGAAAAGTATTGTTTCTTGCACGCTATGCAGTAAAAGCATACCATTCATAGAGAAGGAAAGGAGAGAGTGCAGAATGTAGTGTTACAGTCATAGCTAGGGTGTAGATGCGAGATAGGTCCATTCAAAAGTCTGACAGCAGCAAGGGAGAAACTGTTCTTGAGTCAGTTGGTACGTGACCTCAGTCTTTTGTATAATTTTCCCAACGAAATAAACTGGAAAAGAGAATGTCCCGATTGCGTGGGGTCCTTATTTACGCTGGCTGCTTTGCCGAGGCAGTAGGAAGTGTAGACAGAGTCAATGGATGGGAGGCTGGTTTGCGTGATGGATTGGGCTACATTCACGACATTTTGTAGTTCCTTGCAGTCTTTGGCAGAGCAGGTGCCATACCAAGCTGTGATACAACCAGAAAGAATGCTTTCTATGGTGCATCTGTAAAGGTTGGTAAAAGTCACAGCTGACATGCCAAATTTCCTTAGTCTTCTGAGAAAGTAGAGGCGTTGGTGGGTTTTCTTAACTATAGTGTCGGCCTGGGGGGACCAGGACAGGTTGTTGGTGATCTGGACACTTAAAAACATGAAGCTCTCGACCCTTTCTACTTCGTCCCCATTGATGTAGATAGGGACATGTTCTCCTTTACGCTTCCTGAAGTCGATGACAATCTCCTTCGTTTTGTTGACATTGAGGGAGAGATTTGACATGTGCCTTGTAGATGGTGGACAGGCTTTGGGGAGTCAGGAGGTGAGTTACTTGCCGCAGGATTCCTAGCCTCTGACCAGCTCTTGTAGCCACAGTATTTATGTGGCTAGACCAGTTCAGTTCCTGGTCAATGGTAACCCCCAGGATGTTGACAGTGGGGAATTCAGTGATGGTAATGCCATAATGCCGAGGGGAAATGGTAGGAGTCTCTCTTTTGGAAATGATCAATGCCTGGCACTTGTGTGGCACAAATTTTACTTGTCACTTATCAAACCTCAATGTGAAACAGCTCTTGGTGAAAATGGACACGGGCTATCTCAATACATGAATGGTCGCAAAGGGTGAAATTGTGTATTCATCAGTGACTTTTGCCACTTCTGATCTTATGTTGGAGGGAAGGCCATTAATGAAGCTGCTGAAGATGGATGGGCCTCAGACATTGCCCTGAGGAACTCCTCAGTGATGCACAGGAGCTGAGGTGATTGGTTTCCAACCACCACAACCATCTTGTGCCAGTATTACTTCAACCATTGATATGTAGTTTCAGAGTCGTATTTGGGAAACAGGAGGGGTGGGCTGGCAAGTGGGAATATTCATGGCAAAAGAAATTCCAAACTTTTTTTGTGAGGCCAGGAGGGAGTAGATGCAGGGAGGATGTTCCTGATGGTGGGGGAATCCAGAACCAGGGGTCACAGCCTGAGGATTCGGGGTAGACCATTTAGGACGGAGATAAGGAGATATTTCTTCACCCAAAGAGTAGTGAGCCTGTGGAATTCATTACCACAGGAAGTAGTTGATGCCAAAACATTGAATGCATTCAAGAAGCAGCGAGGTATAACATTTGGGGTGAATGGGATCAAAGGTTAAGGGAGAAAGCAGGATTAGGTTATTGAGTTGGATGATCAGCCATGATTGTGATGAATGGCGGAGCAGGCTCGAAGGGCCAAACAGACTCCTCCTGCTCCTATCTTCTATGTTTCTACGTTTCTAGACCCTCCACTACCCTTTCCAAAATTCATAAGACTAGAAATGTAATCGTGGGAGCAAAGATTGTTGTGGGGAAATTCCATGGAAGTGTTGAAATTGAGAAAAGTTTTTGTCAGGATAAATAGTAATCCACGTGGTAACAAGGAGCATAAAATTATGGGGCCAAGTTATCAACAGCCTGAGCAACTAGGCCCGAGACAGAATTGGACAATCTAAATAGAGCAGCAGTCAACAACCCTCTGCAGCCAGGCCTGCTGGAATAGATGCTGAGCATAGACTCCAGCATCACAGCTTGAGATAGAAAATTCCAAAGATTCACAATTATTTGAATAAAGAAATTTCTCCTCATCTCAGTCCTAAAAGAACAACCTCTTAACCTGAGACTTGACTCTGTGTCCTACAATCTGTGGGCAGGGAAAGCATCATTCCAGCATCTGCCCTGTCAAGTCCTTTAAGAAGTTTTTGGGCTGAAACTTACAGGGTCGTTACGGTCTCTGGTTCCTGGATAAAAGGTTGAAGAGCGGCTCTGCCAACGATCCCAAAGTCTACTGCACCTTAGAAATTGGGAGCAACATTGTTTGCTTTGAGGCAAGACGTCCGCACCTATCTCAGGAGGAAATCCTGCTTTAGAGAGCTGTCAGCCAATCAGGTGGCCAGTAGCTCTGTAGTCCGAGCAGTGGCAACCAGGAGCCATTGGTTGGGTCTACGAGCTGACCAACCACGCCAAGGAGCCCAGTTAAGTCCGAGGTCAGGGATATGGGGTGGGGTGTAGTTCTCAGTGTGGGGGCTGAGTGCCTGGGTTGAAGATACGAAGAGGCCAGGGAGGGTAGGGTTAATGGAGGGGGGGGGGGTGGTGAACTTGAGGGGGAATGCCTCAGATGAGCCCAGAGGGCCAATAAATGTGCCCCTCTCTATCCTACCGACACACTAGCTGAATCTGCCAGGATTCCTGTATGGTTGATGCCTCCTGTAATAAGTTTTCGGAGGCAGAAGACCCTTGCCAAAATCCCTTTATTTACAATTCCAACAGCAGGACACAGTTCTATCAGTCAGCAGTCTACCTTTGGGAGTGCCAGAGGAACTGACACTCCCGGTTAAATACAAGGAAAAGATTGCCTGATTGGCCCATCAATTGACTCTTTAATCAGGGAGTTATACTCCAATAGGCCAACCTCAATGGCCTGATTGAAGTCGTCATTACACCTCCCAGTGCTGGTATGGTGTGGGGTGAGGTCCTTAAATGGTCATTAATTGGCCACTTAAGGGGCCTCAATTGGCCCAAGGGCAGGCCTTCTGATGCCACCCCCCTCCATCACCTCCTCCTTTCACTCCTTGGCAATATCTTTGACAGGTTGTGGGTGGGTTTTACGTGGCTCGCCATCTTGAAGCCTGCCAGTGGGGTCACTGTATGTTTAATGACATCGGGAATCTCGGCCTATACTTCTCATTTGCTTTGATCTCGGCCTATACTTCTCATTTGCTTATCCCACAAACCTTCATTGCAGTCCCTCCAAAGTAAGAATATCCTTCATTTGGTAAGGAGATCAGAACTTTCCATTGATAGGTATGAACTCACTAAGGCCCTATATAAATGCAGTAACTTCTTTACTCATGTAGTCCAATCCATTTAATAATAATGCCATTACTTTCCTTTTTTAAAAATTCATTCATGGGACATGGACATCGCCAACTGGCCAGCATTTATTGCCCATCCCTAGTTGTCCTTGGAGGGCAGTTGAGAGTCAACCACATTGCTGTGTCTCTGGAGTCACATGTAGGTCAGACCAGGTAAGGACGGCAGATTTCCTTCTCTGAAGGACATTAGTGACCCAGATGGGTTTTTCCAACAATCAACAATGGTTTCATGGTCATTCAGTAGATTCTTAAATCCAGAAACTTTTTTGAATTGAATTAAAATTTCACCATCTGTCGTGGCGGGATTCGAACCCGGGTCCCCAGAACATTATCTGAGTTTCTGGATTAATTGCTAACTCTCTGTAATTTATGTACAAGGACCTCCGGGTCCCTCTGTATATCACCATTTCCAAGTTGCTCACCATTTAAAATGCATTCTGCTTTTCTATTTTCCAATCAAAATGAGTAACTTCATACAGCTTCATGTTAAATTCCGCCGCTACATGCTTGCCCACTCACCTAACCTGTTTATATCCCTCCCAGCCTCTCTGTGTCCTCCTTACCGTCCTTTTCCACCTGCTTGTTTCATCAGCAAACCTGGATACATTACAGCCAACCCACTCATCTAAATCATTGATACAGATGGTAAATGGCTGAGGCCCAAGCAGGGGTCCCTGCTGTATCCCTCAAGTCACAGTCTGTCAACCTGAACGTGATCTGTTTATTCCCATTCTTTGTCTCCTGTCCATTATGTAATATTCAATCCATGTTCAGAGAAGGAAATCTGCCGTCCTTACCTGGTCTGGCCTACATGTGACTCCAGAGCCACAGCAATGTGGTTAACTCGCAACTGCCCTCCAAGGACAACTAGGGATGGGCAGTGTTCATAGAATCATAGAATCCTTACAGTGCAGAAGGAGGCCATTTGGCCCATTGAGTCTGCACCGACCACAATCCCACCCAGTTCCAATCCCCGTAACCCCATATATTTGCCCTGCTATTCCCCCAACACGAAGGGGCAATTTAGCACGGCCAATCAACCTAACCCGCACGTCCTGTGGGAGGAAACCGGAGCACCCAGAGGAAACCCATGCCGACACGAGGAGAACGTGCAAACCCCACACAGTCACCTAAGGCTGGAATTGAACGCAGGTCCCTGGCGCTGTGAGACAGCAGTGCTAACCACTGTGCCACCGTGCTGCCTCCAGAATCATAGAACCCCTACAGTGCAGAAGGAGGACATTTGACCCATCGAGTCTGCACCGACAACAATCCCACCCAGCTCCCATCCCCGCAACCCTACGTATTTACCCTACTAATCATCCTGGACACTAAGGGACAATTTAGCATGGCCAAACCACTTAACCTGCATATCTTTGAACTGTGGGAGGAATCTGGAGCACCCGGTGGAAGCTCACGCAGACACGGGGAGAATATGCAAACTCCACACAGACAGTGACCCGAGGCCAGAATTGAACCCGGGTGCTTGGCGCTGTGAGGCAGCAGTGCTAACCACTGTGCCATGTATGTCAACCCACTCCAAACCCAAGCGAACTAATGTTGTGGAATGACCTCTGGTGCGGCACCTCATCAAATACTTACTGAAAGTCCACATGTGATACATCCCGTGGTTCCCCTTTATCTAGAATGACATCGATTAATGTGTGTTGGTGGCAGCCAGCTTTACATCTCCACTACCTTTATTGACCCAGTTGTCAAATGATCTGCCTGATGCATGGATCACAGCTACCGTCAGCTCAATGCTAGGAAGACTCAAGCTAATATTTATAGTCGCTGACATGAACTCTGCTCCGCTGCTGATTCCATCTCCCTCGGTGACCACACATCGTTGAGAAAATGATTGCACAAAACCTGATCGATTTGACAGATTAGAGTTTCAGACCCCACGTCCTCTCCAGTCCTACATTTGCATCATTGCAATGAAGAATCACAGGAGTCTCGAGTGCGGAAGGGAACCATTCTGCCAGTGCTGATATTGAAAAGAATTCAAAAATGCTTTGTTGACGAAAAGCGTTTTGTTATTGTGAGGTCATGGAAGAGCGAGGCATACATGAGATTCTAACAGGGTTAGACAGGGTAGATTCAGAAAGAATGTTCCTGATGGTGGGGGAGTCCAGAACTAAGGGTCATAGTTTGAGGATAAGGGGTAAACCATTTAGAACAGAGGTGAGGAGAAATTTCTTCACCCAGAGGGTGGTGAGTGTGTGGAATTCACTCCCACAGAAAGTAGTTGAGGCCAAAATGCTGTGTGATTAAAAGGAGAAATTAGATATAACTCTTGGGGCTAAAGGGATCAAGGGATATGGGAGGAAGGGCATGTCAAGATATTGAATTCACAGATCAGCTATGATCAAGATGAATGGTGGAGCAGGCTCGAAGGGCCGAGTGGCCTACTCCTGATTCTAGTTTCAACGTTTCTATTTATAAACCACCTCTCATGACTTTTAGGATTTGCATAGAATCCATAGGATCCCTCCAGTGCAGAAGGAGGCTATTCGGCCCGTCGAGTCTGCATTGACCCTCCAAAAGGGCTCTCTACCGAGGCCCTCCCCTCCAACCTATCCTCGTAACCCCGTCTCATTTACCATGGTCAATCCGCCTGACCTACATGTCTTGGGACACTAAGGGGCAATTTAGCATGGTCAATCCACCTGACCTGCGCATCTTTGGAGTGTGGGAGGAAACCGGAGCACCTGGAGGAAACCCACGCGGCCACGGGGAGAACGTGCAGACTCCACACAGACAGTAACCCAAGGCCAGAATCTAACTGGGGTCCCTGGAACTGTGAGGCAGCAGTGCTAACCACTGTGCCTAAAGCACTTTTTAAAATTCATTCGTGGGACATGGGCGTCGCTGGCTGGCCAGCATTTATTGCCCATCCCTAGTTGCCCCTTGAGAAGGTGGTGGTGAGCTGCCTTCTTGAATCGCTGCAGTCCACATGCTGTGGGTTGACCCACAATGCCGTTAGGGAGGGAATTCCAGGATTTTGACCCAGCGACTGCGAAGGAACGGCAATGTATTTCCAAGTCAGGCTGGAAGTGGCTTGGCGGGGAACTTGCAGGTGGTGGTGTTCCCATGTATCTGCTGCCCTTGTCCTTCTAGATGGAAGTGTTTGTGGGTTTGGTAGATACTGTCTAAAGATCTTTGGTGAATTGCTGCAGTGCATCTTGTAGACAGTACACACTGCTGCTACTGAGCGCCGGTGGTGGAGGGAGTGGATGTGGATGTGGTGTCAATCAAAGCGGGCTGCTTTTTCCAGGATGGTGTCAAGCTTCATGAGATTTAAAGCGAATGAAACAATTTTGACGTGTCGTCATTCCTGCAAAGCTAGAAATGCAGCAGTCATAGATACATAGAGAGACATAGATAGGATGCAAAGCTGGGCTGAAAAATGGCAAATGGAGTTTAACCCTGATAAATGTGAGGTGATTCATTTTGGTAGGACTAATTTAAATGTGCATTACAGGGTTAAAGGTAGGGTTCTGAAGACTGTGGAGGAACAGAGAGATCTTGGGGTCCATATCCACAGATCTCTAAAGGTTGCCACTCAAGTGGATAGAGCTGTGAAGAAGGCCTATAGTGTGTTAGCTTTTATTAACAGGGGGTTGGAGTTTAAGAGCCGTGGGGTTATGCTGCAACTGTACAGGACCTTGATGAGACCACATTTGGAATATTGTGTGCAGTTCTGGTCACCTCACTATAAGGAGGATGTGGAAGCGCTGGAAAGAGTGCAGAGGAGATTTACCAGGATGCTGCCTGGTTTGGAGGGTAGGTCTTATGAGGAAAGGTTGAGGGAGCTTGGGCTGTTCTCTCTGGAGCGGAGGAGGCTGAGGGGAGACTTAATAGAGGTTTATAAAATGATGAAGGGGATAGATAGAGTGAACGTTCAAAGACTATTTCCTCGGGTGGATGGAGCTATTACAAGGGGGCAAAACTATTGGGTTTGTGGTGGGAGATATAGGAAGGATATCAGAGGTAGGTTTTTTACGCAGAGAGTGGTTGGGGTGTGGAATGGACTGCCTGCAGTGATAGTGGAGTCAGACACTTTAGGAACATTTAAGCGGTTATTGGATAGGCACATGGAGCACACCAGGATGATAGGGAGTGGGATAGCTTGATCTTGGTTTCAGATAAAGCTCGGCACAACATCGTGGGCCGAAGGGCCTGTTCTGTGCTGTACTGTTCTATGTTCTATGTTCAAGTTGCACACGGCAAGATCCCAGAGGCAACTATGAGATAATGACTAGATAATCGGTGTTACTGATGTTAGCTGAGGAATAAATATTCAGGGCACTGGGAATCGTCCCCTGATCTTCTTCAATATGATACTACAGTATCATTTACATTCACCTGGAAGTATAAAGGGACCTAGACGCTGAAAGACCGCATCTCTGACAATGTGGTGATGCACTGGAGTGTCTATGGGGATTTCGTGTCCAAATTCCTGGGGCGGAACTTGAACCCACAACAATCTCTCTCACTGCCCAGAGAATTAATGACTGAGCCTCAGCTAAAAAGTGCTATACAAATGTGGTCCCTTAATTTCTGTTCCAAAGGGACATTTGTTCGGGCACCTGAGCAGAAACCCCAAAGTATGTTATAGAATCCATAGAATCCATAGAATCCCTACAGTGGAGAAGGAGGCCATTCAGCCCATTGAGTCTGTACCGACCACAATCCCCACCTAGGACCTATCCCCAGAACCTTACATATTTAATCCCTCTAACCTACACATCCCAGGACACTATGGGGCAATATTTTAGCATGGTCAATCAACCAAACCCACACATCTTTGGACTATGGGAGGAAACCAGAGCACCCGGAGGAAGCCCATGCAGACACGGGAGAACGTGCAAACTCCGCACAGACAGTGACGCAAGCTGGGAATTGAACCCGGGTCATTCGGCCCATCGAGTCTGCACCAACCCTCTGAAAGAGCTCTCTACCCAATCCCTCCCCTTTACCCTGTCCCCATAACCCTGCATCATTTACCATAGTCAATCCGCCTAACCTACACATCTTGAGACATTGAGAGACAATTTAGCTTGGCCAATCCACCTAACCTGCATATCTTTACAGTCTGGGAGGAAAGCAGAGCACCTGGAGGAAACCCACGCAGACACAGGGAGAATGCACAAACTCCACTCAGACAGTCAGTGTTTCCTCTCACAGTCAAAAAGATGTTCTGGTTAGGTGCGTTGGCCATGCTAAAATCTCTTCACGGTGGTACAGTGGTTAGCACTGCTGCCTTACAACGCTGGAGACCCCAGTTTGATTCCCTGCTGTCTGTGCGGAGTCTGCACGTTCTCTGTGTGGGTTTCCTCCGGGTTTAACGGTTTCCCCCCACAGTCCGAAAGACGTGCTGGCTAGATGCACAGGTCATTCTAAATTCTCCCTCAGTGTATCCGAATAGGTGCTGGAGTGTGGCGACTAGGGGATTTTCACAGTAACTTCATTGCAGTGTTAATGTAAGCCCACTAGTGACTCCAATAAATATATAATTAAAAGCAATCAGTGACAGACTCATGTGTATCCCTACAGTTCCCAGCTGGTCATTGTTGCGAAGGGGTTCTTCCTTGCATCTCAAGGTGAATGACGCCCCGCTATCCTTTATTTCACAGAACATGACAAACACTTGGCAAGGTTTCACACATAGGAAATCGATCTGACAGCCAATGAAATTAACAATTGCGCCCTTACAATAAAGTGTTTTGAAACCAAAGTATTGATCCATTTTGAAGAGCAAGGTTAGATGCTCCGTGACCCATGGCACCATGCCGTGGTTAGCTATAGGGATGGAATTCAAAATGCAATGGGTCAAAGACAATTAAATGTTCTCTTTGCTCTCAACAATGCTTCTCAGAGGGAGTCCCATTGCAATTGCAAGGATACATCAATAACAAAGCTGCTGTTAACAGTCGCTGTTTCTATATTCTCCCATCCTTTCATCATCATCGTTTGAGGACTCTGGATCTGTATTCGATGGAATTTAGAAAGATGAAGGGAGATCTCATTGAACAGAATACTGAAAGGCCTGGATAGAGTGGACGTGGGGAAGATGTTACCATTAGTCGGAGAGACTCGGATCCGAGGGCACAGCCTCAGAATAAAGGGATGATCTTTTAGTACCATGTAAAAGAGATTTCCCACATGTCACTCTCAATTATTTTTCCAATACCTTAAATCAGTGCTCCCTGGTTCCCTTTTCCACCAATGGTAACAGTTTCTCTATCGCTTCTTGGCCTTTTGGCTAAGATCAAGTGTAGTATGGTCGGCAGCCCATGGTCGGCCGCACTTGGTTGAGGTCATTAGGTTACACTGAAGCTTCATATGTTTCATATGAAGCAATTTTTTAAAGCGGCATCTCGGCCTTTTGGCTAAGATGCAAATGAGCTCAAGTCTTGGAGGACGAACCTCCCCCTCCTCCAATCAGCTTGGCTCATGTAGATCAGGCCCAGGACAGGGTGATTTTGGTTGCTCGCCCTGTCTTGTCAGCCTGGATCTGAAATGTCTCAACTTGTTGAGACTCTGAATTGGATTTGATTTGATTGAATTGGAAAAGTATAAAAAAAACAGTTTCTCTCTGTCTACTCTATCCTGACCTCTCACACTTTTGAACACCTCCATCAAATCCTCTCTCATAAGAACATAAGAACATAAGAAATAGGAGCAGGAGTAGGCCATCTAGCCCCTCGAGCCTGCCCCGCCATTCAATAAGATCATGGCTGATCTGACGTGGATCAGTACCACTTACCCGCCTGATCCCCATAACCCTTAATTCCCTTACCGATCAGGAATCCATCCATCCGCGCTTTAAACATATTCAGCGAGGTAGCCTCCACCACCTCAGTGGGCAGAGAATTCCAGAGATTCACCACCCTCTGGGAGAAGAAGTTCCTCCTCAACTCTGTCTTAAACCGACCCCCCTTTATTTTGAGGCTGTGTCCTCTAGTTTTAACTTCCTTACTAAGTGGAAAGAATCTCTCCGCCTCCACCCTATCCAGCCCCCGCATTATCTTATAAGTCTCCATAAGATCCCCCCTCATCCTTCTAAACTCCAACGAGTACAAACCCAATCTCCTCAGCCTCTCCTCATAATCCAAACCCCTCATCTCCGGTATCAACCTGGTGAACCTTCTCTGCACTCCCTCCAATGCCAATATATCCTTCCTCATATAAGGGGACCAATACTGCACACAGTATTCCAGCTGCGGCCTCACCAATGCCCTGTACAGGTGCATCAAGACATCCCTGCTTTTATATTCTATCCCCCTCGCAATATAGGCCAACATCCCATTTGCCTTCTTGATCACCTGTTGTACCTGCAGACTGGGCTTTTGCGTCTCATGCACAAGGACCCCCAGGTCCCTTTGCACGGTAGCATGTTTTAATTTGTTTCCATTGAGATAGTAATCCCATTTGTTATTATTTCCTCCAAAGTGTATAACCTCGCATTTATCAACGTTATACTCCATTTGCCATATCCTCGCCCACTCACTCAGCCTGTCCAAATCTCTCTGCAGATCTTCTCCGTCCTCCACACGATTCACTTTTCCACTTATCTTTGTGTCGTCTGCAAACTTCGTTACCCTACACTCCGTCCCCTCCTCCAAATCATCTATATAAATGGTAAACAGTTGCGGCCCGAGTACCGATCCCTGCGGCACGCCACTAGTTACCTTCCTCCAAACGGAAAAACACCCATTTATTCCGACTCTTTGCTTCCTGTCGGATAGCCAGTCCCCAATCCACTTTAACACACTACCCCCAACTCCGTGTGCCCTAATCTTCTTCAGCAGCCTTTTATGGGGCACCTTATCAAACGCCTTTTGGAAATCCAAAAACACCGCATCCACCGGTTCTCCTCCATCAACCGCCCTCGTCACATCTTCATAAAAATCCAACATGTTCGTCAAGCACGACTTTCCCCTCATGAATCCATGCTGCGTCTGATTGATCGAACCATTTCTATCCAGATGCCCTGCTATCTCCTCTTTAATAATGGATTCCAGCATTTTCCCTACTACAGACGTTAAGCTGACCGGCCTATAGTTACCCGCCTTTCAACTCTCTCAACCCTCTCTTCTCCAGAGAGAACAGCCTGAGGTTCACCCACCTATTTATGAAAAACTTGACATATGTGGAGTGTCTGAAGACTCTGGGTCTGAACTCGATGGAGTTTAGAAGGATGAGGAGAGGATCTCATTGAAACTCACAGAATACTGAGAGGCCTGGTTAGAGTGGACGTGGGGAAGATGTTTCCATTAGTCGGAGGGACTAGGATCTGAGGGCACAGCCTCAGAGTAAAGGGACAACCCTTTAGAAATTAGATAAGGAGGAATTTCTTCAGTCAAAGGGTGGTGAATCTATACAATTCATTGCCATTGAAGGCTGTAGAAGCCAGGTCAGTGAGTATATTTAAGACTGAAATAGATAGGTTCTTGCGTGATGCGGGGATTAAAGGTCACGGGGAAACGATGAGAGAATGAGTTTAAGAAACTTATCAGCCATGACGGAGCAGATTCAATGGGCCTAATGGCCTAATTCTGCACCTATATCTAATGAATCTTTGGTAGGCCTAACTGCTTTTTAGAAAAACAAAACTTTTGTTTCCGTTGACACTGTCTTCTTGCAAAGGTCTTTTCTTTCCCTTTGTTTTAATACTTTGTCTTCCATACCAAATAATATGAAGTTTGGTACGGAAGACAAAGTCTTCTTTGTCCATCTTGGTCCATCTCCAAACAGATGGACAACCTGCTTCTAGACTGCTGTTGCGGGCTTTAATGTCAGTCTTTTAATTGATCACAACTTTACCCTTCAAGGAACCAGACAAGTCACAGAGCTCTCTTAAACAGCTGTTTTAATACAAGCTATAGCAAGGATGCTAGAAAGCTACAGTTCACATCCCTGTAGTTAGCCAGAGTGGCGTATTCTGAGATACAAAAGTTTATAGTTATTAAATTGATTACAAGTAATAAACATAAGCCAATCACAGAAGCTTTACACTTGCTTCATTATAATATCCAGTCAAAGCTTCATAATACAGCTCGTTTTCGTAATTGTGGATCACTTCCATTTCCCAGCTACAGATATCTGATTTATGAGCTTTGCCAGACTAGTGGCCTTGGTGTCTGTCTGTGAAAGTTCTTATAAGAAGGCCTTTGTTTTTCAGCCTGTGCGATTTTTAAACTTGTGTGACGATTAATCCTTTCAATTGCTAATGTCATCTACGTTATCAGCATGCTCAGCCTTCGACAGTATCTTCCAAACTCACAACCTCTACCACCCAACAGGACAAGGGCAGCAGAGGCATGGGAACACCACCACCTACAAGTTCCCCTCCAAGTCACGCACTTGGAAATATATTACCGTTCCTTCATTGTTGCTGGGTCAAAATAATTCTGGATGACTCTTCCCTAACAGCACTGTGGGTGTGCCTTCCCCACATGAACTGCAGCGGTTCAAGAGGGTTGTACAAAATAGCAATGAGGGATGTAGGCATTGCTGGCGCGGCCAACATTTATTGTCCATCCCTAATTGCCCTTGTTCTCTGTAATACAGTGGGACTGTTTACATATGTTTTATGCTCAGATCTCTGGGGTGTGACTTGCACCCACAAAGATCATTTAGGACTGAGATGAGGAGAAATTTCTTCACTCAAAGGGCTGTGAATCTTCCTATCCCAGAGGGTTATGGATGTTCCATCATTGAATATAATTAAGGCTGAGATGGTCAGATATCTCAGGGGGGTTGTGGTGGGATTCTCTGGTCTTCTGGCCGTGTGTTTCTCGCGGCGGGAGGCGGTATGTTGTTCACTGGCGGCGGTGAGATCTTCCGGTCCCATCGCTGACAATGGGATTTCCAAATGACTCCACTCACACCGCCGGTAAACCCACGGAGGGGCCAGGCTGTTGGCGGGACCAAAAGATCCCCCTGGCGTGAACAGCTGGAGAATTCAAGCCTTGGCCTCCCAGTGAATCCAGGGATATGGGAAGCAGGAGGGAGAGTATAGTTGAAGCCTCAGGTCAGGCACAATCACAGTGAAGCTTGGGGCAGTCTCGACAGGTCGCTTAGAATCATAGAATCCCCACAGTGCAGAATGATGCCATTGGGCCCTTCGAGTCTGCACCGACAACAATCTCACCCAGACCCAATCCCAGTAACCCCAGGTATTTACCCCGCTAATCCATCTAACCCATACAGCTTGGGACACTGAGGGGCAATTTAACCTGGCCAATCAATCTAACCCGCACATCTTTGGACTGTGGGAGGAAACCGGAGCACTCGGAGGAAACCCACGCAGACACGGGGAGAATGTGCAAACTCCACACAGACAGTGACTCAAGGCCGGAATTGAACGCAGGTCCCTAGCGCTGTGAGGCAGCGCTGACCACTGTGCCACCATGCCACCCACTTGGTCTCCTCCTGCTTATATTTCTTCTGTTTTCACTCTGTTTTTGCTGATGGAGTTGGGGGGGAGGGGTTGAATGCTGTAACTCTAATGAAATATTAAAAAGACGTTGCAGTAATATGATAGCGTACAGCATGAAAGGATGCACGCAAGTCATTTGTGCAACTCAATATGGCTGCCGGCGATCTCACAGCTTGCATCAGAAAAGACTGCCCCGGTCACATTGACCCCTCCATTAGCTCGATTGTAATGATCACTTAATGAATTATACTGACACTGGAAGCTTTAACGTGTGAACACCTGCCCATTACACTTTATCTCCTCGTAGAGTGCCAGGCGACTAATTGGGTTGCACCAGCATCAGCCTCTGAGCAGGTCCTGTTGCTGTTTGACGGAAGCCATGCCAGGAGGGTGAGCCGAGGTCAACATCATTATCAGCCCAAATGAAAATCTGAAAGTTGAAAATGAAGTGTTACGTTAAACAGTTTGCTGATCCCTGTGCCAACCTCGCAGGGCATCTTGGTATAAACAGACAGAGGGCGCACGCATTGGACTATGTAAGATGATCATTTGGGTCTGAGATGTCAATGCATCTCTGTGTAGTGTGTCACATGATTACATGGTGACATCATCGGAGGAATTTGGGGGATTTTCCCTCACTCCTCGAGTGTAAGCAAGCAACACCAATCAATTAAACCCCCTCAGAACTGGTTAAGTGACCACCTGTATGGCAACCTTTTCATTCACACGATGGCACCGTGGTTAGTATTAATGTCTCACAGCACCGGGGACCCGGGTTCGATTCCGGCCTTGGGTGACTGTGTGGAGTTTGCCCTGTGTCTGCGTGGGTTTTCTCCTGCACTCCAAAGATGGGTGGGTTAGGTGGATTGGCCATGTTAAATTGTCCATTAGTGTCCCAGGACATATAAGTTAGGGGGATTAGTTGGGTAAATTTGTGGGGTTACAGGGTAAGCCTGAGTATGAGTCTGTGGAGATTTGATGGGCCGAATGACCTCCTTCTATACTGCAGGGGTTCTATGATTCTTTTACCTTAAATAAACAAAGTCGAACTATAATAAATCTATCAGGCTTGGCTCATTTGTAGCTTCTCGACTTTCATTCAGGTTGTGGCTTCAAACCCCATGATCAGACTTGAATACCTAATCCAGACATGTTGGGCAGAATGTCATGGCCCTTTTATACTGGGAGCCATTGAAAGTCCCGTTGAGTTTGGCGGAACTGGAAAATTCCTCCGGCTCGGAGTGGGGTGTAAAGTTGTACCCAATGCTTAAGTGCAGTATTGGAGGAGTGCTGCACTGTCAGAGGTACTAACATTGCGGCACGATTTTGAGAAAAGCAAGCGTACTCTCCTGGAGCCCTGACTGGCATCCCTCCCTCAACAACATCACCAAACATTGATTAGCCGGTCATTTATTTCATTGGCTTTTTCCTTTGTGGAACCTTGATGTACTGTAAAAGCTGCTGTGATTGTTGATGTTACAGTTGTGTGATGATACTTCAAAAACAATCCAGTGTCTTGGGATGTTCGTGACAATGAAACGTGCTACTTATTGAAAGCTTTTCTTTTCTTCAGCCTCTCAGGTACAGATTTACATGATGTCAGGAAACTAAAGGAACAACCAGGGTGAAAGTCAGTGATATGCAGGATATCATTTAGATTTGAAACCGTGAAGCAAATGGCAAAGGTTTTTTTAAAATCCACTCACAGAATGATCCCAGGAATGAAGGGTTTGTCATATGAGGAGTGGTCGAGGGGTCTGTGTCTATACTCGATAGAGTTTAGAAGGATGAGAGGGGGGGACTGATGCGCGACAATTAAGCACGTGGAACCAAGGCTTCGATATTGAAGGTTTTTATTGTGTAACAATGGAACTACTAACACGAATACACCAGTTCAGACTGAAGGGGTCCTGCCGGAGCAGAGGGTCTTATACCTCGCCACCGGAGGCGGGGCCCCACTGGGATGTGCCATGATAACACTTATAACAGGTAAACACCCTAACCCAACCACATTGTACAACCCCCACAGTAACAACACCCTAGCCCAACAGTAACATAATAACAACCCCCAGTGGTAAACAACGATGGTTCACCACATTCACCCCTCCTTTAAAAACAAAAGGTGGCGGGGTGCAAGAAAAAACAGGTCATATATACAGAATTCACAAGTCCAGACGGTCTGGAGGACCGCACCGACGCTGTGATCTCCTCAACACCGGTTGCGAAACCGGAGCAGGTGCTTGCGGTGGCGTTCTCTCCAAAACAACGTCCGGCTGTCCCCTCAAGGACTCCCGGGCCGGTTGGCCCTGGTGAGGCGATGGTGCAGGGGATCCTGGAACCTTCGGTGGTGGTGGCGCCGATCTCCGAGTCTCAGGCAAGCTGTACATGGGAGTAAAACTGTTATGCACTGGTCCCGGTGCTGACCGCGCCACGTCTGGGGAAGCAATGAGGAGTAGTGGATTCGTGACTGGGGGAATAGGAGCGACAGGAGTTGCTACGTCCCCTGCGGGCGCCAGGTCTCTAATGGAGACAGTGTCCTCTCGCCCGTCAGGATATGCCACATAGGCATACTGAGGGTTGGCGTGGAGGAGTTGGACCGGTTCGACCAAGGGGTCGGACCTGTGAGCCCTCACATGTCGCCGCAGAAGGACGGGTCCTGGGTACGTCAACCAGGCTGGCAATGAGATCCCCGAGGACGGCTTCCGAGGGAATGAGAACATCCTCTCATGGGGAGTAGCATTGGTTGCCGTACACAGGAGGGAGCGGATAGAATGGAGCGTATTTGGAAGGACCTCCTGCCAACGGGAGACTGGAAGGCCCCTGGATTTCAGTGCCAGTAGGACAGCCTTCCAGACTGTAGCATTCTCCCTTTCCACCTGTCCGTTACCCCTAGGGTTGTAGCTCGTGGTTCTACTAGAGGCAATCCCGAATGAGAGCAGGTATTGCCTCAAGTCGTTGCTCATGAACGACGAGCCCCTGTCGCTATGAATGTAGCAGGGGTACCCGAACAGGGTAAAAAGCTCACTGAATGCCTTGATGACGGTGGCAGTCGACGTGTCGGCACAGGGGACAACAAACGGGAACCGGGAGTACTCGTCTATTATGTTGAGGAAATAGACATTCCGGTCCGTTGAGGGAAGGGGGCCCTTAAAATCCACACTCAGCCTCTCAAAAGGGCGAGTGGCCTTGACCAATTGTGCCCGGTCTGGTCGATAAAAGTGTGGTTTGCATTCTGCGCAAATCCGACAGCTTCTCGTCACTGACCTGACATCCTCCACCGAGTAGGGCAGGTTGCGGGCTTTGACCAAATGGTAGAGTCTGGTGACTCCAGGATGACACAGATCATTGTGGAGGGCCTTCAAGCGGTCCTCCTGCATGATGGCGCATGTTCCGCGTGAGAGGGCATCCGAGGGCTCATTGAGCTTCCCTGGACGATACATAATATCGTAATTATAGGTGGAGAGCTCAATTCTCCACCGCAAGATCTTATCGTTCTTGATCTTGCCCCTCTGCGTGTTGCTGAACATAAACGCCACGGATCGTTGATCCGTGATCAGGGTGAACCGCTTCCCTGCCAGGTAATGGCGCCAGTGTCTGACTGCCTCCACAATAGCCTGAGCCTCCTTCTCCACCGCTGAGTGCCGAATTTCGGGGCCTTGAAGGGTGCGGGAAAAGAACGCGACGGGCCTGCCTGCCTGGTTTAGTGTGGCGGCTAGGGCGAAATCAGATGCATCACTCTCCACCTGGAAAGGGATGGATTCATCCACCGCGTGCATCGTGGCTTTCGAGAT
Source organism: Mustelus asterias (assembly GCF_964213995.1). Lineage (NCBI taxonomy): Eukaryota > Metazoa > Chordata > Chondrichthyes > Carcharhiniformes > Triakidae > Mustelus > Mustelus asterias. The sequence goes on from NC_135810.1 coordinate 116,089,519, forward strand.
GTCGCTTTTCAAAGCCTTGAAGGCCAATTGGGCCTCCGGCGTAAGTGGGAAGGTCGTGGACTTGATGAGCGGACGAGCTTTGTCCGCGTAGTTGGGGACCCACTGCGCATAGTACGAAAAGAACCCGAGGCATTTCCTCAGTGCTTTCGTGCTAGCGGGCAAGGGAAGTTCAGTAAGTGGGCGCATACGGTCTGGATCAGGGCCAATGACCCCGTTTTCCACCACGTATCCGAGGATGGCTAACCTGCGCGTACGGAATACGCACTTCTCCCTGTTATAGGTCAGATTCAGGCGAGATGCGGTGCGCAGAAAGTGTTGGAGATTCGTGTCGTGGTCCTGCTGGTCATGGCCGCAGATGGTGACGTTATCCAGGTACGGGAAGGTAGCCCGCAACCCGTTCTGGTCCACCATTCGGTCCATAGCACGCTGGAAGACCGAGACCCCATTGGTGACACCAAATGGAACCCTGAGGAATTGGTATAGACGACCATCCGCCTCAAAAGCCGTGTATTGTCGGTCCTCTGGGCGGATGGGGAGTTGATGGTAGGCGGACTTAAGGTCTATGGTAGAGAACACTCGGTACTGCGCAATCTGATTGACCATATCAGAAATGCGCGGGAGAGGATACGCATCCAGCTGCGTATAACGATTAATGGTCTGACTATAGTCGATGACCATCCGAGGTTTGTTCCCGCTTTTGACTACCACGACCTGCGCTCTCCACGGACTAGCACTGGCCTGTATGATCCCTTCCTTGAGGAGCCGCTGAACCTCAGATCTAATAAAGATCCGGTCCTCAGCGCTGTAACGCCTACTTTTAGTAGCAATGGGCTTGCAGCCTGGTACCAGATTCTTAAAGAGGGATGGTGTAGTGATTTTCAGAGTGGAAAGATTGCATGCGGGGCGCTTTGGGCAATTTGGAGGCTGCGGCTGATTCCCTACTGCCAGTGAAGGGAGTGGCCCACCGTACTGTAGGATCACACTCTTCATGTGGACCATAAAATTTAGTCCGAGGAGAATTGGCACACAAAGGTGAGGTAACACAAGGAGCCTGTATTGCTCGTAAATTGTGCCCTGTACCTCAAGAGTCACCATATATCGTCCTTGGATCGGTACAGACCGGGACCGTGATGCCATGGAAATTGTCTGCTTGGCAGGGAGAACCCGGAGTCCACACCTTTTAGCAGTTTCAGGGTGTATGAAACTTTTGGTGCTCCCACTGTCAAACAGACAATTCACAGTTCGACCATTTACCTTTATATCCATCATGGAATTCTCAAGCCTGTGGTGCTTAGTCTGGTCCAGGGAGATCGACGCCACCGTTGGCCCCTGGGCGTCACTGCATGCCGCCGATGTTGATGCTGAGGACCCCTGCTGGTCGCTCCTAGTCGTCGTGGACCATGATGGCCGCCCCCATGAATCGCACGTGGGCGAGGGCGCCAAACGCAGCGACTCCTGGTGGTCTTCCTCCTCCTCCGTCAGCCACGATGGCGCCGTCCTGGGTTCGCACGTGGTCGGACCTCGTGGGTACTGCAACGCCGAAGGAGATTGTCTCCGTTCTGGAGGGTTACAAGCTGCACTGCCGTTTTTAGACTTTGACCTGCAGACTTTACCGTAGTGGCCTTTTTTACCGCACTGGCTGCAGATTGCTGTTCTTGCCGGACACTGTTGCCGTGGATGCTTGGCCCCACCACAAAAATAGCATCGCTGGCCACCTGGAGCTGCCGCCGTCGTCGGATCGATCTGGGAGTGCGGGTTAGCGGGGCGAGGAGGGAGCTGAGCTTGCTCCTGCCACGTTGACTGCACGTGGTCCTCGGGGTACAGCGCCAAGCTCTTCGACGCCGCTTCCAGCATCCCAGCCATCTCCATTGCTTGGGTCAAGTCGAGGTTCCCCTTTTCCAGCAATTTAAGCCTGATGTACGAGGACCCTACCCCTGCTACGAACGCGTCTCGGGCGAGGTCGTACATATATTGTTCGGCTGATACGTCTTTACAATCGCAACCCCTGGCAAGCTGCAGGAGCTCATTGGCGTAGTCCTCCATGGTTTCGCCCGACTGCCGACGTCGTGTAGCGAGGAGGTAACGAGCGTGTATCTCGTTGGGTGGTTTCGTGTATCGTTTCTTCAGGAGCTCGACGGCCCTCGGGTAAGTGGGAGCCGCACGAATGGCGAGATAAATCGTGTCGCTTACCCTTGCGTGGAGGACTTGGAGTTTATCACTGTCTGTAGTGATAGCTACAGAGGCTGCCAGGTAGTCTTCGAAACACTTCCACCAGTGGTCGAAGGTGTTAGCGGCACTGACCGCACGTGGGTCCAGCGCCAGATGATCTGGTTTTAAGATCTGTTCCATACTCTTTTTTTGTACAGCTGAGAGTTTTCTGTTACACAATAAAATTGATGCGCGACAATTAAGCACGTGGAACCAAGGCTTCGATATTGAAGGCTTTTATTGTGTAACAATGGAACTACTAACACGAATACACCAGTTCAGACTGAAGGGGTCCTGCTGGAGCAGAGGGTCTTATACCTCGCCACCGGAGGCGGGGCCCCACTGGGATGTGCCATGATAACACTTATAACAGGTAAACACCCTAACCCAACCACATTGTACAACCCCCACAGTAACAACACCCTAGCCCAACAGTAACATAATAACAACCCCCAGTGGTAACCAACGATGGTTCACCACAGGGACCTAATTAAAACTTACGGAGTACTGAGAGGTCGAGATAAAGTGGACATGGAGAGGATGCTTCCACTAGTGGGAGAGACTAGAACTCGAGGGCACAACCTCAGAGTGAAGGGATGCTCCTTTAAAACTGAGATGAGGAGGAATTTCTCCAGCCAGGGGGTGGTGAATCTGTGGAACTCTTTGCCACAGAAGGTTGTGGAGTCCAAGTCATTCAGTGTCTTTAAGACAGAGATAGATCGCTTCTTGATCAGTAAGGGGATCGAGGGGAGAAGGCAGGAGAATGGGGATGAGAATCATATCAGCCATGATTGAATGGCGGAGCAGACTCGATGGTCCGAATGGCTTAATTCTGCTCCTATATTTATGGTTTTAAGGTTTTATAGAATGTAGGTGGTGTTGACATTGGAATAACTGTTCTCTATATCAAGTTGCCCCACTGTAAGATACTTGGAAGTGAGTTTGAGTAATATTAGAGAGAGATTACTTCTCTTCCAAGATCACTGTGTCTGGGTGTTTCATCAGCAATTAGGGGATTACTAATTAGATTACCAATGCCTGTCTGCTGGTAATCAATGTGACAGACATGGAATTTCCTTGGAACTTCACCTGCCCCTTTGCCACAACTTTACCTGAACCACGTCAAAGGTTTCAACCTTGGTTCAGTAAGATGCTCTTGTCTCCAAATAAGAAGGTTTAAGAGCCAATCTAAAGTGTTGGCGGCACAGTGGCACAGTAGGGCAGCACGGTGGCACCAGTGGTTAGCACTGCAGGTTCAATTCTGGTCTCGGGTGACTGTGTGGAGTTTGCACGTTCTCCCCTTGTCTGCGTGGGTTTCCTCCAGGTGCTCCGGTTTTCTCCCACAGTCCAAAGATGTGCGGGTTAGGTGGATTGGCCATGCTAAATTGCCCCTTAGTATCAGCGGGACTCGCTAAAGTAAATACATGGGATTAAGGGGACAGGGCCTGGGTGGGATTATTGTTGCTGCAAGTTTGATGGAGCAAATGGCCTCCTTCTGCACCATAGAAATTCTATTCTATGATCTCTCAGCTCCCTCACCTCATTGAGAGAGAGCTTTATTGTTAGAGGTGCTGCCTTTCAGATGAGACATTTAACCAAGGTCCCTTCACCCTCTTGGATAGATATAATGGTGCTATTTAAAATAGAGCAGGGAGATTTGATTTGTTATTGACATATGTATTAGTATTCAGTGAAAAGTATTGTTTCTTGCGCGCTATACAAAGCATAGCGTTCATAGAGAAGGAAAGGAGAGGGCGCAGAATGTAGTGCTACAGTCATAGCTAGGGTGTAGAGAAAGATCAACTTAATGCGAGGTAGGTCCATTCAAAAGTCAGATGGCAGCAGGGAAGAAACTGTTCTTGAGTCACGTGGTATGTGTCCTCACAGAAGAAGGTGGAAGAGAGTATGTCCAGGGTGCGTGGGGTCCTTAATTATGCTGGCTACTTTTCCGAGGCAGCGGGAAGTGTAGACAGAGTCAATGGATGGGAGGCTGGTTTAAACGATGGACTGGGCTTTGTTCACACGACCCTTTGTAGTTTCTTGTAGTCTTGGGCAGAGCAGGAGACATACAAAGCTATGATACAACCAGAATGAATGCCTCCTATGGTGCAGAAAGTATACTATAAAAGGTCTGACACCGGGAAGCTCCGAAGAACAAAGGAACCTTGGCGTGTTTGTCCATAGATCTCTGAAGGTGGAAAGGCAGGTTAATAGGGTGGTGAAAAAGGCATAATGCACACTTGTCTTTATCAATCGGGGTATAGATTACAAAAGCAGTGAGGTTATGATGGAGCTGTATAGATCTTTGGTGAGGCCACAGTTGGACTACTGTGTGCAGTTCTGGTCGCCACATTGTAGGAAGGACATGAACGCACTGGAGGGGCTGCAGAGGAGATTTACCGGGATGCCTGGGATGGAACATTTAAGTTATGAAGGGAGGTTGGATCGGCTTAGGTTGTTTTAATTGGAGCAGAGAAAACTCAGGGGTGACCTGAACGAGGTGTTCAAGATTATGAGGGGCATGGACAGGGTGGATAGGGAACAGCTGTTCCCTTTAGTTGAGGGGTCAGTTACGAGGGGACACAAGTTAAAAGTGAGGGGAGGGAGCTTTAGGGGGGATTTGAGAAATATGTTTTTACTCAGAGAGTGGTGACGGTCTGGAATGTGCTGCCTGGGAGGGCGGTGGAGGCGGGATGCCTCACATGCTTTAAAAAGTACCTGGATCAGTACTTGGCACGACATAACATTCACAGCTATGGGCCAAGTGCTGGCAAGTGGGATTAGGTGGGCAGGTCAGGGCCCTTCATGCATCGGTGCAGACTCGATGAGCCAAAGGGCCTCTTCTACACTGTAATATTCTGTGATTCTGATTCTGTGATCTGTAAAAGTTGGTGAGAGTCTTGGCAAACATGCCAAATTTCCTTAGTCTCCTGAGAAAATAGAGGCTTTGATGGGCTTTCTTAACTATAGTGTCAGCATGGGGGTACCAGGACAGGCTGTTGGTGATCTGGACACCTGGATCTCTCTGGTGTCCTGGCCAACATTTAACCGTCAACCCCAACCCATGGCTGAACTCTGGTCTGAATCACATTGCCACTTGTTGGCGCTCCTGTGTACAAATTGTCTGCCTCGCTTCCCTGCCTTACCGTATGACATTTCAAACATACCTCATTGGGTGCAATGTGATTTGAGATACCCTCAGGTCCTTTTTCCATATCTTGTATTTTTCTGCATCATCACCATCGTTGCTTTTCTTGATAGCCCATTCCATACATCGATCGTTCTTTATGTGGAACAAGTAAACTCAACACAAATTTCCACCCTCTACACTGCAGCAGGAGAGGCATAAGGGGCGGGATTTTCCGGGGGGAGCGTGGACCATGGAAAGGTCTGTTGACCTCCGGCAGGATTTTCCAGTCTTGGGGTGAGCGTGGCTGGAAAATCCCACCCATGGAATCCAGAAACAGGGCTTATCTCAACAAGACCATTCTTCCGACACCAAAACACCCAGACAAAACCTTTGCAAAGCGTCATATTCCCCCTGAAGGTTAAAGGGGAAAGGAACAGAATATTTATCCAGCATTTTATTTATCTTTGACTGATGTTTTTTGATAGGCTATTTTCACTAACACATTAGCTCAGGAAATGTTCTGTTCCTGATAAAACTTTCCATCTGTATTTATTAATCGTATTCTTAAACAATCAGCTCAGTTTTTGATTCAAGTTATATAATAGGCTCTCTCTCTCAACTTTTCCACACCCGGATGGTGCATAGGTCAGATTTTTATCTGTTCCTGTAGCTAATTATTCCTGGAGCAGGTGGCTAGTTTGTCACCAGGTGCTTATAGTTTGACGGACTTTACACCTCACCAAGCGTAGCCACATTCACACACTCACAGACAAACGAAGGGGCAATTTACCATGGCCAGTCTGCCTAACCTGCATGTCCTTGGAATGTGGGAGGAAACCGGAGCACCCGGAGGAAACCCACGCAGACACGGAGATAATGTGCAAACTCCACACTGACAGACCCCAATTGAACCCAGGTCCCTGACGCTGTGAGGCAGCACTGCTAACCACTGTGCCACTATGCTGTCCAGTCTCTAATAGGCATTCGTCTATTTTCACACCCTGTCTACATCAACGGGGACGAAGTAGAAAGGGTCGAGAGCTTCATGTTTTTTAGGTGTCCAGATCACCAACAACCTGTCCTGGTCTCCCCATGCCGACACTATAGTTAAGAAAGCCCACCAAAGCCTCTACTTTCTCAGAAGACTAAGGAAATTTGGCATGTCAGTTACGACTCTCACCAACTTTTATAGATGCACCATAGAAAGCATTCTTTCTGGTTGTATCACAGCTTGGTATGGCTCCTGCTCTGCCCAAGGTTGCAAGAAACTACAAAAGGTCGTGAGTGTAGCCCAGTCCATCACGCAAACCAGCCTCTCATCCATTGACTCTGTCTACACTTCCCGCTGCCTCGGCAAAGCAGCCAGCATAATTAAGCATCCCACACACACCGGACATTCTCTCTTCCACCTTCTTCTGTCGGGAAAAAGATACAAAAGTCTGAGGTCATGTACCAACCGACTCAAGAACAGCTTCTTCCCTGCTGACATCAGGCTTTTGAATGGACTTCCCTTGCATTGAGTTGGTCTTTCTCCACACCTCAGCTATGACTGTAACACTACATTCTGCATTCTCTTGTTTCCTTCTCTTTGAACGGTATGCTCTGTCTGTATAGCACGCAAGAAACAATACTTTTCACTGTATGTTAATACATGTGACAATAATAAATCAAATCAAATCTCCCACTCTACTCGTGGTTGGACAGAATTTGCGAAGTTGCTCGGGATTCATTCATTTTGTACTCAAGCCTTTTAAATCCACATCCACAATTCATTGAAGAATCATACAGTGCAGAAGGAGGTCATTTGACCCATTGAGTCTGCACCAACCACAATCCCACCCAGACCCTATCCCCATAACCCCACTTTAGCTAATCTCCCGACGCTAAGAGCAATTTAGCATGGCCAATCAACCTAACTCGCACATCTTTGGAGAATGGGAGGAAACCGGAGAACCCGATGGAAACCCATACAGACACGGGGAGAATATGCAAACTCCACACAGACAGTGACCTGAGGCCAGAATTGAACCTTGGTTCCTGGCACTGTGAGGCAGCAGTGCTAACCACTGTACCATCATGCCACCCGTATAAGATTACATTGTTGCCAACTATATGTTTAGATGCTTTCAATTTAAAGCCCATGCACAAATGTACCGAGGCACCGCTGGGATTTGAACTCAGGATCTGCTGTTTACTCAGCGTGTACATTTACCGACCAAGCCACAGCATTAACTACAAAAAACAGAGCACCCAGAGGAAACTCAGAAACCAGGGAAACGTGCAAACTCCACACAGACAGTCACCCGAGGCTGGAGTTGAACCCCTGTCCCTAGCACTGTGAGGCAGCAGTGCTAACCATTGTGCCATCATGCTGCCCTTTTAGATTCAAGATGGTCAGTGGGCATAGTCAAAACCAGTCCCATCTGGGTGAAGCGTTTTTTAAAATTCATTCTTTCTTGGGATGTGGGCATCGCTGGCAAGGTCAGCATTTGTTGCCCATCCCTGTCCTCCCACCTTGCAGGGCCATTTCGGAGGGAGTCACCCACATCGCTGTGGGTCTGGTGTCACATGTAACAGCAGACCTTGCGTAAGGGCCGCAAATTTCCTTCCCTGAAGGGAATGAGTCAGGTGAGTATTTTTGACACTCAGTGATAGTTGTCATGGTCACCATGACTGATGATGTGCCGTGATCACTGAGAATAAAGACTAGCGCTGAATTAAATAGAATTTAATTTTCACAAGTTGTCATTTGAACCCATGCCCCCAGAGCATTTGCCGAGGCCTCAGGATTACTAAACCAGTGGCGTTACCATTGGGCCATCTTCTCCCCTTGCGGACAGCACTTGCCCACATCCCTCAGCATGCCAGAAGTAACTCAGCAGGGGAAGGTTCAGGCTTTAGGAGATGATGTGAGTGAAAGACCCCATCACATTTGAAAAGATATCAGTCAAGCCTAATTACTCAGATTGAACTTATTAGGCCTGCAAATTAGACGAGCGAGCATGTCCAATTATGGGTTTAATAAGTTGCGAGGAGACCAGGCACCTCCTTGACTGAGGCTTGTCGTATTCCAACTTCGGATTTATGTTTTCAGAAAAGTTACCACGCCAAAGCAGCTTTACATGTGTGTACATCAAAATACACACAACTTTGCGTATAATTTTGGGCCCATCATACCTCCAAACGGTTGTAGCTTTATAGAACCTTAGGTAGGCCGCACTTAGAATATAGTGTTCAATTCTGGTCGCCACACTACCAGAAGGATGTGGAGGCTTTGGAGAGGGTACAGAAAAGATTTACCAGGATGTTGCCTGGTATGGAGGGCATTAGCTATGAGGAGAGGTTGGAGAAACTTGGTATGTTCTCACTGGAGGGACGGAGGTTGAGGGGAGACCTGATAGAAGTCTACAAGATTATGAGAGGCATGGACAGAGTGGATAGTCAGAAGCTTTTTCCCAGGGTGGAAGAGTCAATGACTAGGGGGCATAGGTTTAAGGTGCGAGGGGCAAGGTTTAAAGGAGATGAACAAGGCAGATTTTTTACACAGAGACTGGTGCGTGCCTGGAACTCGTTGCCGGGGGAGGTAGTGGAAGCAGATACGGTAGTGACTTTTAAGGGGCGTCTTGACAAATGCATGAATAGGATGAGAATAGAGGGATATGGTTCCCAGAAGGGTAGGGGGTTTTGGTTAAGTCGAGCAGCATGGTCGGTACAGGCTTGGAGGGCTGAACGGCCTGTTCCTGTGCTGTAATTTTCTTTGTTCTTTGTTCAAAGTGGTGCCTAGTCGCTGAATGTAAAATCCGAATGGTTTCCTGCTATTAAATTGGATTACATCAGTTCCCCATATCCTTACAAACAGGCCCATCACTCACTTGTTACGACTAGTAAATTAATTTTGAATTCATATAAGGCCTGGAGAACTAAACATTCCATCTCCTGGACGGTAGATTTGGTCTATTTTGATGTACACACATGTAAAGGAATGTGCATTAAGATGGGTGGCATGAAATATAGGCACATAAAAAAGACTGCCCATTGGCTACGCCGCAGAGAGGAGAAGGATCTGATGTGATTATCGACTTCATGCCCCATGTATTCAGTCACCGGGAAGCAGGTCAATCAAACACCCATTGCATGTCTTGGGGATATTTGAGAAACAGTCGAAACAGGGCCTTTTAACCTTGCAGACTGAAAACTTTGCGTATAACTTTGGGCCATCATACTTCCAAACAGTCTGGTGCAACGGACAGGCTTCAGAAAAGAGTGATGATTGGGGGTGTTAGGAGCTGAGTTATGATGAGAGATCCATAGAATTGAACGTGTTTTTCAGTGGATAAGGGAAGATCAATAGAGGAGGGCATGATCCATGATATAAAATGTGGGAGGCATAGATAGATGTAGATGTAAGCAAGCTATTTAGCTCAGAGTGATTAAGTGGCTACAACAAATGAATACAGATTTAAACAGGCCTCAAGTGCAATGGGAGCTTGGGCTCTGTTTGTTCTGACAGGTTGGTGGACAGGTACCATAATCTCCACCTCCCCCGCCTAGGAAAGAATTAGTGGTCAGCATTGCTGCCTCACAGCGCCAGGGACCTGGGTTCGATTCTCGGCTCTGGTCACTGTCTGCGTGGAGTCTGCACTTTCTCCTTGTGTCTGCATGGCTTTCACCCAAGCGTTTCGGTTTCCTCCCACCGTCTGAAAGACAGAATCATAGAGTCCTACAATGCAGAGAGAGGCCATTTGGCCCATCGAGTCTGCACCGACTACAATCCCACCCAGACCCTATGCCCATAACCCCATGGATTTACCCTAGTTAGCCCTCCTGACACTAAGGGGCAATTCAGCATGGCCAATCAACCTAACCCGCACATTTTTGGACTGTGGGAGGAAGTCGGAGCACCCGAAGGAAACCCACGCAGACACGGGGAGAACGTGCAAACTCCACACAGACAGTCACCCAAGGCCGGAATTGAACCTGGGTCCCTGGAGCTGTGAGGCAGCAGTGCTAATCACTGTGCCGCCATGCCGCCAGACGTGCTGGTTAGGTGCATTGGCCATGTCAAATTCTCCCTCAGTGTACCCGAACAGGCGCCAGAGTTTGGTGACCAGAGATTTTGACAGTAACTTCATTGCCATGAATGCTTGATCTTGGTTTCAGATAAAGCTCGGCACAACATCGTGGGCCGAAGGGCCTGTTCTGTGCTGTACTGTTCTATGTTCTATCTATGTTCTATGTTAATGCAAGCCTACTTGTGACACTAATAAATAAACTTAAACATTATGAATTGATTAGTCCCAAAAGAAGAGCTGGATGGGTTATCAGATCAGTTCAGGGAAGGCCTTGATGGTAAAGAAAGGTTTTGCATTTTATGGCACCTTTCGCACAGAATCTTAGAGTGGTTGCAGCATAGAAGGGGGCTGTTTGGCCCGTCATGGCTGTACTCATTCTCTGCCAGGTAATCTCAGTTATCCCAACCTCCCAACTTTTCCCTGTAGCCCAAAGGTTTTTTCCTCTGCAAATAATCGTTGGATTTTCACCCCCTACCCTCCACCACCACCCCCCCCCCTCCCCCTGCAACCCATTGGCTGGCAGTGGGATCTTCTGGTTCTGCCATTGTCAAAGGGGCTTTCCGTTTAATGCACCCCAACCCTCCCACCCCTGCCACCAGGAAACTTGTGGCAGTGGTTCACCACTGGCGGGATCGACCGGAAAATTCCAGCCAATGATCCAGTTCCCTTTTGAAAGCGTTGACTGGATTTGTCTCCACCGCACACTCAGCCAGTGCATTCCAGTTCCTAACCAGTCATTGCATAAATATATTTTTTCTCATGTCGTCTTTGCTTCTCTTGCCAGTTGCCTTAAATCACTGTCCTTTGGTTTCGACCTGGTGGCGCAGTGGTTAGCACTGCTGCCTCACAGCACCAAGGGCCTGGATTCGATTCCCGGCTTGGGTCGCTGTCTGTGCGGAGTGTGCACGTTCTCCAGGTATCTCCGTGGGTTTCCTCCGGGTGCTCCGGTTTCTTCCCACAGTCCGAAAGACGTGCTGGTTAGGTGCATTGGCCGTGCTAAATTCTCCCTCAGTGTACCCGAACAGGCACCGGAGTGCGGCGACTAGGGGATTTTCACAGTAACTTCATTGCAGCGTTAATGTAAGCCTACTTGTGACACTGATAAATAAAGTTAAAATTTTTACCAATGGGAACAACTTCTCTCGATCTGCTCTGTCCAGGCCCTTCGCAGTTTTGAACATCTCTGTCAATCTTCTCTCAATCTTCTCTTCTTGAAGGTTCTTCAGTCTAACTTCTTCAGCTCCTTCGCTCTATCCTAATAACCGAAGTCCCTCAAACCCTGTCACCAACCTTGTCAATCTTCTGCGCAGCCTCTCCAATCCCTTCACATCCTGCCTATTCTTCCTTAGCAAGTTCCAACTGCTTCACAACTAATGAAAGACACTTTGCTTTTCTGGAAGTAAACACGAACTCCAATTTGCGCACACAACCAACAACTCTGTGACTGACCAGTTAATCTACTTTGATGGTGTTGCTTGAGCAATTAGTATTGGGGCACTCTAAGATAAAGAGACACAGGGGATGTTCTGTCCACTGTTACAGGGATACAGGGCCTTGTTTTATCATCCCGTTGGAAAGATGATCATTGCAGCAATGCAGCATTCTATTATGACTGCAATGAAGTGGCAGCCTAGACGTCAGGAGTCATTCCGCGTGGCGCTTCGTTCTCTTCCATGTCTTATTTGATGGTGGCCTCACTGAGCAGATTGCTAAGTAGTCAGCTAGCTCCTTTGTTCAAGGTATTAACCGACACAGTGTGAATTGCTTCAAGCAAAGGTTCATTTCAGCACAGGTGGAGAGGGTGGTGAAGAAGGCATATGGCATGCTTGCCTTTATTGGACAGGGCATAGAATATAAAAGTTGGCATATGATGTTGCGGCTGTATAGAACATTGGTTAGGCCACATTTGGAATACTGCGCCCAGTTCTGGTCGCCGCACTACCAGAAGGACGTGGAGGCTTTGGAGAGAGTACAGAAAAGGTTTACCAGGATGTTGCCTGGTATGGAGGATCTTAGCTATGAGGAGAGATTGGGTAAACTGGGGTTGTTCTCCCTGGAAAGACGGAGGATGAGGGGCGACCTAATAGAGGTGTATAAAATTATGAAGGGCATAGATAGAGGAAACAATGGGAAGCTTTTTCCCAGGTCGGAGGTGACGAACACAAGCGGTCACAGGTTCAAGGTGAGGGGGGCAAGGTTCAACACAGATGTCAGGGGGACGTATTTTACACAGAGGGTGGTGGGGGCCTGGAATACACTGCCAAGCAAGGTGATTGAGGCGGACACGCTGGGATCGTTTAAGACTTATCTAGATAGCCACATGAATAGACTGGGAATAGAGGGATACAAACAAATGGTCCAGTTGGGCACATGAGCGGCACGGGCTTGGAGGGCCAAAGGGCCTGTTCCTGTGCTGTATTGTTCTTTGTTCGGTCTTGCTTGAAGCTTGCTCATTCTATGCTCCTGTGTTTCACTTCTTGGTTCCCAAATTCAGGATGAATATTCAGCAGATCGGCTCAAATACCCTCCAACAGAAAGGTGGATGTATGCGTAAGACCCCAGCTTTTAGTCCCATTGTGTCTGTGATGTACAGTAAAGATGTGGAGATGCCAGCATTGGACTGGGGTGGGCACAGTAAGAAGTCTCAGAGCACCAGGTTAAAGTCCAACAGGTTTATTTGGTAACACAAGCTTTCAGAGCACTGCTCCTTCATCAGGTGAGTGGAGCAGTGCTCCGAAAGCTCATGATTCCAAATAAACCTATTGGACTTTAACCTGGTGTTGTGAGACTTCTTACTATGCATAGCAAAGCCGCATGAACAGTAATAAAATTGATTTGCATGTTAGAATGTAACCAGTGACAACTTTGTATTGGATGTAATGTGACCAATGCGAACAAGATGTAAGGGTCATCTGACCCAGTAAACCATGGAACCAATTACAGAGGGGTGTAATAGTCAGCTGACCAGCTGATTCACTATCAATAAGGAACTATGTAGAATGGTGGGGAGCTTAGAGTGGCCCAGGGCGAGGCCCCAAGTTTGGAGCAATGATGTTTCTTTATTAAACCCTTTCTTTGATTTATAAGTTCAAGTAAGTTTTGTTGTATTTTCATTAGCTTCATTTTCAAGGGTTCCTTTTGAAGGAACATTGCATTGGATGACATTGCTTGAGGGATAAATATTGGCCAGATCATTGGGAAGAATTTCCCTGCTCTTGGTCAGTTGGTGTCTTGAGAACTTTTTTATGTCAACCTGAGAGTGCGGAAAGAGACGCGAGAAGGAATTTTCCGGCCATTCATGTCCCGCCGCCGCTACAAGCGAGGATGGAAAATTTGGCACTCAGCCAAATCTCCATCACTGCAGTGGGACTAGAGAATCCCACCGGTGTGAAAGGTGAGAGAATTCCGCCCCCAATTTAATGTCTCATCCGAAAAGATGGCATCTTTGTCATTGGGCACGCCAACCAACAAAGTCCTGGGCAGCGCCTTCCAAACCCACGTCCGCTAACATCTAGAAGGACAAGAGCAGCAGATACCTGGGTACACCACCACCTGGATGTTCCCCTCCAAGTCAGTCATTATCCTTCGAAATATATTGTCGTTCCTTCACTGTCGAGGGTTAAAATCCTGGAACTCTCCTCCCTCACAGCATTGTAGATGTACTAAGACCTCAGGGACTACAGCGGTTCAAGGAGGCAGCTCATCACCACCTCCTCAAAGGCAATTAAGGATGGGCAATAAATGCTGGTCTAGCCAGCAATGCCCAAGATGAATTTTTAAAACAGCAAAGCCTGAACCCATACCCTTCTGACGAAGGCAAGCGTGCGCCACCACTGAGGCAAGGCTGACACTCTGAAGCGAACTCAGACAAGACGGGATTAATATTTCATATTGAAATGAATGTTTGACTCATTTGATTCGTGTCAGCTCCGTGAAGCTCCCTTCTGTACTGCTGCCTCACAGCTCCAGAGACCCGGGTTCGATTCCTGGTTTGGGTCACTCTCCATGCGGAGTCTGCACGTTCTCCTCGTGTCTGCATGGGTTTCCTCCTGGTGCTCCGGTTTCCTCCTACACACTGAAAGGTGTGCTGGCTACGTGCGTTGGCCATGCTAAATTCCCCCTCAGTGTACCCGAACAAGCACCAGAGTGTGGCGACTAGGGGATTTTTCACAATAACTTCATTGCCTACTTGTGACACTAATCAATAAACTAAACTAAACTAATCTTCTTTGAATGAGGAACTCACGTAAGATTCATTACTTACGTGCCAAAGGTTGTACCAAGGGTGGGGCGACACGGTGACATAACGGTTAGCACTGCTGCCTCACAGCGCCAGGGAACAAGTTCGATTCTGACCTCGCGTTACAGTCTGTGTGGAGTTTGCACATTCTCCCTATGTCTGCGTGGGTTTCCTCCTGCTGCTCCGGTTTCCTCCCACAGTACAAAGATGTGCGGGTTAGGTTGATTGGCCATGGTAAGTTGACCCTAGTGTCAGGGGGATTAGCAGGGTAAATATGTAGAATTGCGGGAATAGGGCCTGGGTGGGATTGTGGCCGGTGCAGACTCGATGGGCCGACCGGCCTCCTTCTGTACTGTAGAGATTCTATGATTCCCTCTAGTCTGAGTTCTGTTCTGGAGGGTGGAATATAATTGGGGCAAATGAGAAGTTTATTGGGCCCAACCCTTTTTTAATCGATTTCTGATCAATTTCAGATGTAAGTGAGCCAGTAATTAATCCTGCAGAAGCCGATTCACCATTCCATACTCAGCATTCTCAATAATTACACTGCTGTTTGGGAGTTAGGCCAAATGCATTCTTTTCTCTAGCCTGTTGAATCATACAGATTTTCTGATGTGTGAGCATCAAGTATTTCAACATTTATTGTGGGTGTCGATTAGGTAATTAAAAAGCAAAACATTGTGGGCGGTGGAAAACTCAAATAAAAAACAGAAAAAGGTGGAATTACTCAGCAGGCCAAGCAGCGTTGGGGCAGAGAGAAGCAGAATTAACTTTAACGGAGATGGCACGGTGGCACAGTGGTTAGCACTGCTGCCTCACAGCTCCAGAGACCCGGGTTCGATTCCTAGCTTGCGTCACTGTCTGTGCGCAGTTTGCACATTCTCCCTGTGTCTGCGTGTGTTGTTTCCTCCGGGTGCTCCGATTTCCTCCCACAATCCAAAGACGTGCAGGTTAGGCGGATTTGCCATGCTAAATTGCCTCTTAGTGTCCCAGGATGTAGGTTAGAGGGATTAGCAGGGTAAATATGTGGGGTTATGGGGATAGTTGGGATTGTTGTCGGTGCAGACTCGATGGGCCAAATGGCCTCCTTCTGTACTGTAGGGTTGCTATGATTTCTACGATTCTATGACAGGGTCTATGACTGCTGGCTCTCAAGAGATGAGAACCCTTGGTTTCCTCTTTTTGGGAAGTCCCCACCATATTAAGTGCCAATCAGGTACCTAACTGGGCAGCGGTGGGCCTTCTCCGGGATCACCAAAAACTGCCAACCAATTGAGCCAAGAGCTCTTCATTGCTCAGAAGCACCACCAGGCGGGTGGTGGCTGCCGGGGGTACTACATCCACCTGAGGCCTAGGAAACACCAATGGACCCAGGCACAGGCAAGTGATGGCAGACAGAGGTTGTGGGTGAAGAGGTGAGGTGGGGTGGGGAGGGGGTTCGGCAACAGGGCAAAGGTAGTGTGTTCAGCACATCCCCACGTCCCCCATTCTTGGTCAGTTGGTCAGGCGTGGATGCCTTATTGGACAATTGATGCCCACTTGATGGCCCCATCCTGCAGCTGCTGGTGTTAACTTAGCATCGAGTGAGGGACTCACCGTATGAGGAGCTTGACAAGCAAACCCATCAGGAGGTTTCTTGGAGATTCCCAGGAAGGTCCCTCATTCAAAGGCACTTGGTGTTTGATTGGGAAGAGGAGTGGAGGAGGCTGCAGGAAGGGGCTGCTCTCAGCCATGCCCCCCCCCCCCCCCCTTGCTGCTTCCCACCACCTACCAATGACTCCCAATCTGCAACTCCTCCACCTGCCATCACTCACCCAAGGCCAAGATCTAGTGACGGCATGGACCCAGGGCAGCGCGGTAACACTGGTCATTACTGCTGCCTCACAGTGCCAGGGACCTGCATTCGATTCCTGGCTTGGGTGCGGAGCCTGCATGTTTCCCCCGTGTGAGTTTCCTCCGGGTGCTCCGGTTTCCTCCCACAATCCGAAAAACGTGCTGGTTGGGTGCATTGGCCGTGCTAAATTCGCCCTTCAGTGTACCCGAACAGGTGCCAGAGTCTGGTGACTGGGGGATTTTCACAGTAGCTTCATTGCAGTGTTCATGTAAGCCCACTTGTGACTCTAATAAATAAACATTAAACTTTAAAACAATACTATAGGCTCCGGGTGGGTGTAATGCCAGCAGTCGCCACTGTCTCCCGGTGACAGTGCCGGTAAATGGAGCATGCCATCCTCTGATTAGCTGGCTGCTCTCAATGGACTGGGCATCCACCGCTTACCCCCCCGCCCCACCTCCAACCGCCTCCCTCCACCACCTCCCCACCCTCCCCCCAAGTCCTTGATACTGGGAAGGGCCCTGCCATTGCCCAGCTAAGTGCCTGGGTGCCACTCAACATTGTGGGCCGTCTCCACAAGAGGCAAAGCGAGGCTCACCCAGCTGCCCTTTGTTTCCCTCTCCACGGATGTTGCAAAAACCGCTGGGTATTTCCAAAATGTTGCCCTTTAATTAAGTAATTAAAGTGGATTCACCTCATAAACCGAACTTAACCAATAATTATGAACTGCAGGAAGTCGGGTCTGTCTCATCATGCAGTCATAGAATCAAGAGGTCAACAGGTTGATGTCCTGCTGTGATAATGGTAGACATGTTGGTTAGATTTACTGCCAGTATTAACATATATTCAGAAGGTGTATTTATGAGTCCATGTGGACTGGATGTTACATGTTTGCAAAAAATTTTTTTTTAAATTGAAATGTAAATGAATGGAAATAAAAATTAGGGAGTGAGATTTAACTCTAGAATTTTGTTCCAGAAATTTAGCTTCACTAGAATTAATTCAACCAGGTAACATCTTATACAGTATGTGCCACCAGAAGGTCAAATTAGCATCCACGCACAGGCTTGCATTAATGCAAACACATGTATGAATACATAAATATTTATTGATGTAAAGAACTTTGCCCTCTCGTGCACCTACCTCAGCCCCTCCGTACAGCACTGTCTTCATCACCAGGATGCTTGACTTTGGAGTTGGTTTCCCTACCAATGAATCACACAATTTATTGCTCTATGTCCTTGCTGCCTTGGCCCACCCTGAGCTGTGGTGATCCTCAGGTTAAATCACCACCAGTCAGCTCTCCCCTTCAAAAGGAAAAGCAGCCTATGGTCATCTGGGACTCTGGTGACTTTACCTTCACTGAACCTATTCAATCCAACCCGATATAAATATCCTTCTAGCACACTACACTGAGGAACTCCTGCAGTGATGTCCTGGGACTGAGATGATTAGCCTCCATAACCATCTTCCGGTGTGTTAGGTATGACTCCCACCAGTGGAGTGTTTTCCCCCTAATTCCATTGGCTCCAGTTTTGCTTGGGCCCCAACATTCAGTAGAATGTTGTCTTGATGTCAATGGAAGTCACTCTGACCTCTCCTCTTGTGAGCGTGTTCCAATTTGTATGAAGAGTTCAGAAAAGGAGCTGAAAGAAGTTCATCGTTCATCATTGCTGATTTGGCATGGGAACAGAAAGCAGGTAAAAAAATAAAGTTCCAGCTGAATTGGGAACATCAGTATGACTCAGGAATGAAGCATGCTGTGTGTGGGAGAGGTGGTGGTAATGCCACCGGCCTATTCATCCAGAGCCCCAGGTTAATGCTCCGGGGACACCTGGTCGATGTGAAGCTTCTCGTGTGGGTGAAGAAAGTTAGCATACTTGCCGCTTTTGCCCACTTGCTTCACAGTTTTAGCCTACACCACTGGGTAGCAGCAATTCAACAAGAGTTTAAAGTTTATTCAAGTGTCACAACTAGTCTTACATTAATGCTGCAATGAAGTTACTGTGAAAATCCCCTAGTCGCCACACTCCAGCACCTATTCGGGTACACTGAGGGAGAATTTAGCACGGCCAATTAACCTAACCAGCATGTCTTTCAGACTGTGGGAGGAAACCGGAGCACCCGGAGGAAACCCACGCAGACACGACGAGAACTTGCAGACTCAACACAGACAGTGACCCAGGCCGGGAATTGTAGAATCCCTGCAGTGCAAAAGGCCATTCAGCCCATCGGTTCTGCACCGACCATAATCCCACCCAGGCCCTATCCCCATAACCCGACATATTTACCCGGATTAAACCCATGCAGACACAGCAAGAATATGCAGGCTCTGTATAGACAGTGACGCAAGCCGGGAATCATTGAATCCTTTCAGTGCATTCGGTCCATCGGTTCTGCACCGACCGCAATCCCACCCAGGCCCTATCCCCGTAACTCCACATATTTACCCTGCTACCCCCCCTGACACTAAGGGTCAGTTTAGCATGGCCAATCAACCTAACCCACACATTTTTGGACTGTGGGAGGAAACCGGAGCATCCGAAGGAAACCCACGCAGACACGGGGAGAACGTGCAAACTCCACACAGACAGTGGCCCAAGCCAGGAATTGAACCTGGGTCCCTGGCGTTGTGAGGCAGCAGTGCTAACCACTGTGCCACCGTGCCACCCACAAGACCCAAACGACTCTCCTTGTCAAGACACAAGCCTCTCCAGTTGCAAGTCCACAGCCGTGCCACCTCATGGCAGCACATGGCCCCAGGCGAAAGCTTCAGAAGAACTTGGAGGAAGTTTGCTTCCTCCCCACACCACCACCCCCCCCCCCCCCCCCGACCCCCCCACCCTCCCAACCCTCCCAGACATGCAAACACCCCCTGGCGCTCATGAACCAATCTCCCAGCTATGGGCACACAGCTTGTGCTTACCTCAGGAGGGTTGACGGCTGCAGGAGTGAATCCGAACAAAAAAAACTTTAGTGGGGCCCAATAGCTACACGAATGTTTAGATATGTCACCTTTCCAGCAACTCCTGTGCCAAACATAGCCCTGAATTCTCCGACCCCATTTGTAGCAGGCAGGAAAGTTGGCGAGTGCGGAGAATCCAATGGGAGTCCCCGAATGGTTTTCATGGCAGCGGAATTTCCTGTTTTGATTCCCCCCACCAGCTGCCACTCGCCAATGACATAATGGAGTTCCTCCCATGAAAGGTCGGGAACCCCATTACCAGGCATTTAAATCTGATTCGCAGGCTTCCCTGCTGTACTGTCCCCCCTCCCCCACGACGACCCCCGCCCCCCCACCCCCACCCCCACCCCCACAGTTAGAATTTTCCCCTCACAGCTTTGGAGAAACAGGAACCAGGTGAATGGTCAGTGCCAGGAGGCAGTGCCCGGGGGGCAGCACCAAGAGGGCAGTGTCCAGGCAGTACTGGTGGGCAGTGCCATGGGGCAGAATTAGCAGGGAGGAAGGATTCTCTTGGGGTGGCCCGTGGGAAGTGATGGGTTCCCATGCCTGTGGGATGGGGGGGGTGGGGGGGCTTCTCGTATCCGTTTTAACTTTCCATACTGAGGAACACCTTCAGCGGCAAATTGACTATCATTCCTGTTAAGAGTTTGGTTTGATCATTAGCATCAAAACGACAAATATCATGGTCCTGGATGTTTCCATACCATCATCTAACAGCCTGTGATGCTGCAGCTTGTTAATAGCTTCCCCTATCTAGACTCCACAATCACCAGCAATCTGTCACTGAAATGCTGAAATCAAAACTGACATCGTGAATGTCCAAGCTGAGTAAGAGAGTGTGGAACAACAGCAACCTGACTGAGAATACCAAACTGCGGCTCCACCATGCTTGTAAAAGTTAAAGTTTATTTATTAGCCACAACTAAGGCTTACATTAACACTGCAATAAAGTTACTGTGAAATTGCCCCAGTCACCACAATCCGGCGCCTGTTCAGGTCAATGCACCTAACCTGCACGTCTTTCAGAATGTGGGAGGAAACCGGAGCACCCGGAGGAAAACCTACGCAGGCACGGGGAGAACGTGCAGACTCCGCACAGACAGTGACTCAAGCCGGGAATTGAACCCGGGTCCCTGGTGCTGTGAGCGAGCAGTCCTTATCACTGTATCCTCATATCTGTATCCTCCATAGATCTGAAATCTGGACCGCAGCGTCGCAGGTAGAGGCTGTGGTTAAGAAGGCGTATGGAATGCTGGCCTTCATCAATAGAGGAATTGAGTTTAGAAATCGGGAGATGATGCTGCAGCTGTATAGGACCCTGGTCAGACCCCACCTGGAGTACTGTGCCCAGTTCTGGTCGCTTCATTACAGAAATGATGTGGAAGCCATAGAAAGGGTGCAGAGGAGATTTACAAGGACGTTGCCTGGATTAGGTGGCACGCCTTATGAGGATAGGTTGAGAGAGCTAGGTCTTTTCTCCTTGGAGAAGCAAAGGATGAGAGGTGACCTGATAGGAGGTGTATAAGATGTTGAGAGGTATTGATAGAGTGGATTCTCAGAGGCTTTTACCCAGGGCTGAAATGGTTGCCGCAAGAGGTCACAGGTTTAGGGTGCTGGGGACAGGTACAGAGGAGGTGTTAGGGGTAAGTTTTTCACTCAGAGGGTGATGGGTGCGTGGAATCGGCTTCCGGTAGTGGTGGTGGAGGCGGATTCGATAGGGTTTTTTAAGAGACTTTTGGATAAGTTCATGGAAGTTAGTAAGATAGAGGGTTATAGGTAAGCCTAGTAGATCGGGACATGTTCGGTGCAACTTGTGGGCCAAAGGGCCTGTTTGTGCTGTAGCTTTTCTATGTTCTATGTTCTAAGACATATGTGAGACAGAAGGAAAAGCGGAACAGGTTCCACTGTCAATATCTCAGACATATCCTGAGCATCTCTTGCCAGGACAAGGTCACCAACTCAGAGGCCCTGGTATGTGCTGAGTCCATCAACATGAACTCAGTGCTAAGCCACCAATGCCTGAACTGGTCTGACCATGTTCATCGGATGGGGGACAACCGGACAACAAACACCTCCTGTATGATGAAGTGACCATTGGACTTTGGTTTCCTGTGGCAATCCTAGCTCCTTTACAAGTACGGTGGCACCGTGATTAGCACTGCTGCCTCACAGCGCCAGGGACCTGGGTTCAATTCCTGGCTTGGTTCACTGTCTGTGTAGAGTCTGCACGTTCTCCCCGTGTCTGTGTGGTCCTCCAGGTGCTCAGGTTTCCTCCCACAGTCCGAAAGACATGCTGGTTAGGTGCATTGGCCATGCTAAATTCTCCCTCAGTGTACCTGAACAGGCGCCGGAGTGTGGCGACTAGGATGACTAATGATACTACGCTTTCTCAATCAATTCATACTTTTCTTTTTTTTATCCAGATAAATCTTCATCCTACGTCTCCTCTCCTGAGGTCTGGATTCCTTGCTGTGGTATGGTTCATTCACAGTAAATTAATTGCAGTGTTAATGTAAGCCTACTTGTGACACTAATAAATAAATGTTAACACCTTAAACCCATAAGTGAAGTAAGACGATGGCAGACTCTGACAGCTGAGATGTAATCACTGGTGGCTGCGACCTCTGGAGGCTAACTGTTGTGAAGGGCACTGGATGAGGTGAGCAGATACATAAAGCTCATCTGGTTGAGATGAGGGTCTGGGGTAAACAGATGCTAGTAAATCCTGTACCTTCTGATTCCACTGTCTTCCTCTCAGCAAATGGGGCAAAGACTCATGCCAGAGTACAGTTCCTGAGCACCACTAGGTGAAGCTTAACACAAAGGTTGGTCACCATGATGCAACTCATCGTCTTACAAGATGGAAGGCCACTACCATTGTCTTCTCACTCTGGCTATCTGTCCCTCCTGGGTCTGCGTGTGGTGCTTAAGGACAGTTGAAGGTTTGACTGCTGTGCACACTCCGTGATCGAACAGTGCAATGCTACATATTGGCAAGGCTCGCACAAGAATAATAGCCACTCAGATCAAGGACTGGTGGATAACTAATGCCCATGGAACCATACCACAGCAAGGAATCAAGACCTCAGGAGAGGAGGGGTAGGATGAAGATTTATCAGGATAAAAAAAAGAAAAGTATGAATTGATTGAGAGAGCGTAGTATCATTAGTCAGTTGGAGGATCTAATGGCGTCTAATCTAATTCTCCTTGTACTGTTGTCTTAAAGCCTGAATCATGAGGGTTTTCTGTTATTCAGCAGAGTAGATCTTGGTTTGGCTGTCACTTCTGATGAAGGAGATGCACAGATTCACCTTCAGAGCTGAGCTAGATGAATAGGTAGTGATAGCTAGGATAAATGAGCAGCCAATGCAGTTGGACAAACACTCATCCTGAGAGGCAGACACAAGCCATTAACATTCGGGCCACGTTTCCCATTTTAGCACCAGCACTTCCAATGTTGAAGGCTCATGTAACAGGGTATTGATGCTGCAGAGAGAGCGGGGGCTGCGGCTAAAGTACATTATGTTATGGATTACGCCTATGATGACTCGGACGTGAATTCAAATAAATCCTCTGATGGAATACAAACATGCGAGCCAGGGCGACCTGGCATGTTTCTCCAATGTAAATACAGCAGGTTTTGATGGTTTTAGTTGGAATAGGAAAAAACAGCTTTTATTGATACAACACCTTTCCTAGCCTTAGGACATCTCAAAGCACTTTACGGTCAATTAAATATTGTGTCAAAATGTAGGGTGGAATTTTATCAATTTTCTTAACTCAGAGCCAACTCAGGCAGGAAAAGAGTGTGCTGTCCGTCAACTCCACTGCCGGCTTTTCCTTCATTTTGTTTAGGCAAATCAATCAATTCCTCAGGTGCCCGATGTTGAGCCTGTCCCACCAGCCTTCCAGAGATCATGGCGCCCTCCAACAAATCAAAATTAAATGAAAGAATCCTCCCCATGCACCATGGGAATTCAACCCCTCTCCAACTGAACTCCCCCCCCACCATCCCCGAAACTGCCCCCTTGTGCTGACAGGAGCAGTGTTAGAGGCACTGCTACAGTACTGCCTGGTCAAGACCTGGGTGATGTACGTACTTACCTGAACTCCCCACCACCCCCCCCACTCCACCTCCCCCCCCCCCCCCCCCCCCCCCCAACGCCACCACCACCACCACTATCCCTCCCCCCCTCCCCCCCCTTCCCCCCGCCCACTCAGCGGGGACATTTGCCAGGTTCCAGTAATACAAAAGCTGTTGTAAACCCTGCTGGCATGATGTCATGTCGTGATGGGGGGAGCGGGGAGGAGGAATCCCAATGTCTGGGGATAATAGAGGGAGGGAAGCCTGGAGTCATAGTGGTCACAGATGTTTACAGCATGGAAACAGGCCCTTTGACCCAACTTGTCCATGCCGTCCAGTTTTTACCACTAAGCTAGTCCCAATTGCCCGCGTTTGGCCCATATCCCTCTATACTCATCTTACCCATGTAACTATCTAAGTGCTTTTTAAAAGACAAAATTGTACCTGCCTCTACTACTACCTCTGGCAGCTTGTTCCAGACACTCACCACCCTCTGTGTGAAAAGATTTCCCTTCTGGACCCTTTTGTATCTCTCCCCTCTCACCTTAAACCTATGCCCTCTAGTGTTAGACTCCCCTACCTTTGGTAAAAGATGTTGACTAGCTGATCTATACCCCTCATTATTTTATAGATCTCTATAAGATCACCCCTCAGCCTCCTACGTGCCAGGGAAAATAGTCCCAGTCTATCCAGCCTCTCCTTATAACTCAAACCATCAAGTTCCAGTAGCATCCCAGTAAATCTTTTCTGCACTTTTTCTAATTTAATAATATCCTTTCTATAATAGGGTGACCAGAACTGTACACGGTACAGTTGAACTCTTTAATGGGAAACTCTTTTAAATTGTGTATATTTTCAATAAAAGATATATGTGTTTGACATGCAACTGGTGATAAGGGTTTCATTGTAAACTTTTTATACGGATGAATATTGTATTAAATGGTGGCTTGATGTGTTTTTAGAAGGTTTTAGCGGTCACAGAATCATAGAATCCTTACAGTGCTGAAGGAGGCCATTCATAGAACATTACAGCGCAGAACAGGCCCTTCGGCCCACGATGTTGCACCGACCAGTTAAAAAAAAACTGTGACCCTCCAACCTAAACCAATTTCTTTTCGTCCATGAACCTATCTACGGATCTCTTAAACGCCCCCAAACTAGGCGCATTTACTACTGATGCTGGCAGGGCATTCCAATCCCTCACCACCCTCTGGGTAAAGAACCTACCCCTGACATCGGTTCTATAACTACCCCCCCTCAATTTAAAGCCATGCCCCCTCGTGCTGGATTTCTCCATCAGAGGAAAAAGGCTATCACTATCCACCCTATCTAAACCTCTAATCATCTTATATGTTTCAATAAGATCCCCTCTTAGCCGCCGCCTTTCCAGCGAAAACAATCCCAAATCCCTCAGCCTCTCCTCATAGGATCTCCCCTCCATACCAGGCAACATCCTGGTAAACCTCCTCTGCACCCTCTCCAAAGCCTCCACATCCTTCCTGTAATGTGGGGACCAGAACTGCACACAGTACTCCAAGTGCGGCCGCACCAGAGTTGTGTACAGTTGCAACATAACGCTACGACTCCTAAATTCAATCCCCCTACCAATAAACGCCAAGACACCATATGCCTTCTTAACAACCTTATCTACTTGATTCCCAACTTTCAGGGATCTATGCACACATACACCTAGATCCCTCTGCTCCTCCACACTATTCAAAGTCCTCCCGTTAGCCCTATACTCAACACATCTGTTATTCCTACCAAAGTGAATTACCTCACACTTCTCCGCATTAAACTCCATCCGCCACCTCTCGGCCCAACTTTGCAACCTGTCTAAGTCTTCCTGCAAACTACGACACCCTTCCTCACTGTCTACCACACCACCGACTTTGGTGTCATCAGCAAATTTGCTAATCCACCCAACTATACCCTCATCCAGATCATTAATAAATATTACAAACAGCAGTGGCCCCAAAACAGATCCCTGAGGTACACCACTTGTAACCGCACTCCATGATGAATATTTACTATCAACCACCACCCTCTGTTTCCTATCCGCTAGCCAATTCCTGATCCAATTTCCTAGATCACCCCCAATCCCATACATCTGCATTTTCTGCAGAAGCCTACCATGGTGAACCTTATCAAACGCCTTACTAAAATCCATATATACCACGTCCACTGCCTTGCCCCCATCCACCTCCTTGGTCACTTTCTCAAAAAACTCAATAAGGTTAGTAAGGCACGACCTACCTGCCACAAAACCATGCTGACTATCACCTATCAATTCATTACTCTCCAAATAACTATAAATCCTATCCCTTATAATTTTTTCCAACATCTTGCCGACAACAGAAGTGAGACTCACCGGTCTATAATTCCCGGGGAAGTCTCTGTTCCCCTTCTTAAACAATGGGACAACATTCGCTAACCTCCAATCTTCTGGTACTATACCAGAGGCCAACGACGACCTGAAGATCAGAGCCAGAGGCTCTGCAATCACTTCTCTTGCCTCCCAGAGAATCCTTGGATAAATCCCATCCGGACCAGGGGATTTATCTATTTTCAGACCCTCCAGAATATCCTGCACATCCTCCTTATCAACTGTAATACTGTCTATTCTACTCCCTTGCAACCCAGTGTCCTCCTCAGCTATATTCATGTCCCCTTGCGTGAACACCGAAGAGAAATATTGGTTCAATGCTTCACCAATCTCCTCCGGTTCCACACATAACTTCCCTCTGCCATCTATAACTGGCCCTAAACTTGCCCTAACCAACCTTCTGTTCTTGACATACCTATAGAACGCCTTAGGATTCTCTTTAACCCTATCCGCCAAAGTCTTCTCATGTCCCCTTTTAGCCCTTCTAAGCTCGCTCTTCAACTCCCTCTTAGCCAATCTAAAGCTTTCTAGTGCACTACCCGAGTGCTCACGTCTCATCCGAACATAAGCCTCCTTTTTCTTTTTAACCAACAAAGAAACTTTTTTGGTGCACCACGGTTCCCTAGCCCTACCAATTCCTCCTTGCCTGACAGCCCATTGAGCCTGCACCAGCAACTTTCCCACCCATGTCCTATCCCCGTAACCCCATCCAGCTAATCCCCCTGACACTAAGAGGCACTTTAGCATGGCCAATCAACCTAACCTGCACATCTTGGAGTGTGGGAGGAAACTGGAGCACCCAGAGGAAACCCATGTAGACACGGGGAGAATGTACAAACTCCGCACAGTCACCCAAGGCTGGTATTGAACCCTGGTCCCTGGTGCTGTGAGGCAGCAGTGCTAACCACTATGCCACCCTGCCTCTGTTCGGCGGGAGGTCATTTGGAGAAAAGAGTTGTGCCTCAAA
Source organism: Mustelus asterias (assembly GCF_964213995.1). NCBI lineage: Eukaryota > Metazoa > Chordata > Chondrichthyes > Carcharhiniformes > Triakidae > Mustelus > Mustelus asterias. The sequence continues at coordinate 116,116,405 of NC_135810.1, forward strand.
AGGTTTCATAGTACAATGGTGCGTCATGACAGGTAAAAGGTCATGTGGAATGATGATTAAAACAGATTGCTGTGGCTCCTGCTCTGCCCAAGACCGCAAGGAACTACAAAAGGTCGTGAATGTAGCCCAATCCATCACCCAAACCAGCCTCCCATCCATTGACTCTGTCTACACTTCCCGCTGTCTCGGCAAAGCAGCCAGCATAATTAAGGACCCCATGCACCCCAGACATTCTCTCTTCCACCTTCTTCCGTCGGGAAAAAGATACAAAAGTCTGAGGTCACGTACCAACCGACTCAAGAACACATTCTTCCCTGCTGCTGTCAGACTTTTGAATGGACTTACCTTGCCTTAAATTGATCTTTCTCTACACCCTAGCTATGACTGTAACACTATATTCTGCACTCTCTCATTTCCTTCTTTATGAACGGTAAGTTTTGTCTTATAGCACGCAAGAAACAATACTTTTCACTGTATACTAATACATGTGACAATAATAAATCAAATCAAATTGAGAACCACTGAACTGGGGGTGATTGTTTAAAAATAAGGGGTCGCTCATTTAACATTGAGATAAGGGTTATGTAACTCTGTCTTTATCCTACAGGCATGGGACATGGGAGGCGATGAGCTATTGGTATTATCACTACTAATCCAGAAACTCAGCTAATGTTCTGGGGTCCCGGGTTCGAATCCTGCCACAGCAGATGGTGGAATTTGAATTGAATATAAAAAATATCTGAAACTAAGAATCTACCAATGACCATGAAACCATTGTCGATTATTGGAAAATCCCATCTGGTTCAGCAATGTCCTTCAGGGAAGGAAATCTGCCGTCCTTACCTGGTCTGGCCTACATGTGACTCCAGAGCCACAGCAATGTGGTTGACTCTCCACTGCTCCCGGGCAACTAGGGATGGGCAATAAATGCTGGCCAGCCAGCGACGCTCATGTCCCACGAATAAAAAAAATGTTTTCATGGCTTTGTCCTTGTGTTCTGTTACCCTGATATCCCCAACTCTTTGTAATATCCTTTTATTATCTGTATGAGAGGATGCATTAATTACAATGATTATAATTGATAATTTGAACCATCTGTGTTTGTATCTGCCAGCTTTTTCTATTTGTCTATGTAGAATGATAATTATTCTGTGCTGGACTGGAATTTGGGGTTTTGTTGCGACATGTGGTGAATTGTAAAATGGAAAATTGTCAATAGAAACATTTTTTAAAAAGACAGCAACGAGAAGAATATTTTTCTTTCAGAGCGTGGTGAGTCTCTGGAATTCTCTTCCTCAAAAGGCAGTGGAAGAAGCGCCTTTGGATATTTTTAAGGCAGGGTTAGATTCTTGATTAACAAAGGGGTGAAAGGTTATCGAATCATTAGAATCCTACAGCACAGAAGGAGGCCATTCAGCCCATCGAGTCTGCACTGATCACAATCTCACACAGATCCTATCCCCTTAACCCCATACATTTACCCTAGCTAGCCCCGCTGACACTAAGGGGCAATTTAGCACGGCCAAACCACCCAACCCGCACATCTTTCAGAATGTGGGAGGAAACTGGAGCACCCGGAGGAAACCCACGCAGACACACAGAGAATGTGCAAACTCCACACAGACAGTGACCTAAGCTGGGAATCGAACCTGGGTCTCTGGCGCTGTGAGGCAGCAGTGCTAATCATTGTGTCACCATGCCGCCCAATTATCAGGGAAAGGCCGTGTAATAACCCCACGGAGGCAAAAGTCCCATCACCAAGTTACTTTATTTACACCATACACCTGTACACAGCCAGCTCTTCAGTTGCTCCCTGTTGAATGCAGGCTGGGAGTCTGACACACCTGCTTTAAATAAGGAGCATGAGGCTCCCTGATTTAACCATCAATTAGGACTCATCAGGTATGTCTTTTCACATAGGACTCATCAGGTAGCTCATACTCTGGCAAGCCAACTTCATTAGCCTGGCTGAAGTCATCACAGGTCGTAATGTGGGGTTGGGGTTACAATCAGATCAGCCATGATCTTATTGAATGGCGGAGCAGGCTCGAGGGGCAGAGTGGCCTCACTGCTCCTGCTCCTAATTCGCATGTTCATATCTGAACTTGATGCCTGTCGGTAGAATGGTGTTAAAATATTCTGAACAACTCTAGTTCTTCCAAAGATATAATAAAATAAGGGTTGACACAATTAAATGTTGACATTTTCTAAAATATCAAGTTCTCTCAGGTACAGAATATTCTTAAAATAATAAATTTGCTGCCCTTTGTCCACTATTTCTGTTATATTTTGCAGTCAATCTGAGCAAACATTAGGGAAAATTAATTACAATGTTGTTTTGCATATTTCTTATTCAAAGGATTAATTAAATGAAGTACGCAAAGACTGGGTGAGAGAAAACTAACTCTTGAATAAGCTGGCATGCAATTGTGTGTAAGATTTAAATGTCCTTTTTTTTATTCATTCGTGGGACATGGGCATCGCTGGCTGGCCAGCATTTATTGCCTATCCATAGTTGCCCTTCAGAAGCTGGTGGTGAGCTGCCTTCTTGAATCGCTGCAGTCCACCTGCTGTGGTTTGACTCACAATGCCGTTAGGGAGGGAATTCCAGGATTTTCATACGGCAACTGCGAAGGAACGGTGATATATTTCCAAGTGAGGACGGTGAGTGGCTTGGAGGGGAACTTGCAGGTGGTGGTGTTCCCATTTATCTGCTGCCCTTGTCCTTCTAGATAAAAGTGGTCGTGGGTTTGGAAGGTTCTCTAAGAACATAAGAACATAAGAAATAGGAGCAGGAGTAGGCCATCTAGCCCCTCGAGCCTGCCCCGCCATTCAATAAGATCATGGCTGATCTGAAGTGGATCAGTTCCACTTACCCGCCTGATCCCTATAACCCCTAATTCGCTTACCGATCAGGAATCCATCTGTCCGAGTTTTAAACATATTCAACGAGGTAGCCTCCACCACTTCAGTGGGCAGAGAATTCCAGAGATTCACCACCCTCTGAGAGAAGAAGTTCCTCCTCAACTCTGTCCTAAACCGAACCCCCTTTATTTTGAGGCTGTGCCCTCTAGTTCTAGTTTCCTTTCTAAGTGGAAAGAATCTCTCCATCTCTACCCTATCCAGCCCCTTCATTATCTTATAGGTCTCTATAAGATCCCCCCTCAGCCTTCTAAATTCCAACGAATACAAACCCAATCTGCTCAGTCTCTCCTCACAATCAACACCCCTCATCTCTGGTATCAACCTGGTGAACCTTCTCTGCACTCCCTCCAAGGCCAATATATTCTTCCGCAAATAAGGGGACCAATACTGCACACAGTATTCCAGCTGCGGCCTCACCAATGCCCTTGGACCTTTGGTGAATTGCTGCAGTGCATCTTTTAACACCTAAATGATAATAAATACATGTACATAGGCTGAACCATTAGAAATTAAAAAAACCCCAGAGAGGGTCGAGAGGATGTTCATAGTGGAAAATTTATAGTGGAAAAGCTCATCATGAGATAAACAGGCAGAATATTTTCTACGTCTTGGAGATACAGAACTTTAACTGGATCTGTCACCAAAGGTCTCCTTGAAGCATCCTAACGTTTAACACTGTTGCATCAACACGAGTGAAATGGCAGATTTTATGCAATTTTAACACAAGTTTTGTTGTGGTATTATTTCACAAAGGTCTCCACAAAATTCCCGCCCTAGTTTTCAAATCCATCCTTCCATGCCCTCACCAATTTGCATCTCTTTAACCTCCTCCACTGCTATCAGTCTCTGCCCTCTTCGAGTTCTGCTCTCTGTGCACGTCTGATTTTAATTATCCCCACTATTGGCGGGCTCGCTTTCAACTAGCTGGATCCAAAGCTCTGAAATTCCGGCTGGAATCTAACGGCCATTCACTCCAGTGAGATTTTTCCCTCTTCCTTCGAAATGTTCAGTAAAACCTTGATTTGATTTAGAATCATAGAATCCCTACAGTGCAGCAGGAGGCCATTCGACCCATCAAGTCGACACCCACAACATTCCCATCCAGGCCCTATCCCCATAATACCACATATTTACCCTGATAATCCTCTGACACTAATGGGCAATTTAGCACGGCCAATCAACCTAATCTGCACATCTTTAGGGTGTGGGAGGAAGCCGGAGCACCTGCAGGAAACTCACGCATACACGGGGAGAATGTGCAGAGTACATACAGGCAGTCACCCAAGGTCAGAATTGAACCCAGATCTCTGATGCTGTGAGGCAGATTTGATTTATTATTGTCACAAATAATATCAAAAATAAAATCAAAAATAATGTCAAACTGGAGGCCTGTGACCAGCGGTGTGCCTCAGGGATCGGTGTTGGGTCCACTGTTATTTGCCATTTATATTAATGATTTGGATGAGAATTTAGGAGGCATGGTTAGTAAGTTTGCAGATGACACCAAGAATGGTGGCAAAGTGGACAGTGAAGAAGGTTATCTCGGATTGCAAGGGATCTTGATCATTTGGGCCAATGGGCAGATGGACTTTAATTTAGAGAAATGCGAGATGATGCATTTTGGTAGATTGAACCAGGACAGGACTTACTCAGTTAATGGTAGGGTGTTGGGGAGAGTTACAGAACAAAGAGATCTAGGGGTACAGGTTCATAGCTCCTTGAAAGTGGAGTCACAGGTGGACAGAGTCATGAAGAAGGCATTCGGCATGCTTGGTTTCATTATTCAGAACATTGAATACAGGAGTTGGGACGTCTTGTTGAAGTTGTACAAGACATTGGTAAGGCCACACTTGGAATACTGTGTACAGCTCTGGTCACCCTATTATAGAAAATATATTATTAAACAAGAAAGAGTGCAGAAACAATTTACTAGGATGCTACCGGGACTTGATGGATTAAGTTATAAGCAGAGGCTGGATAGACTGGGACTTTTTTCTCTGGAGCGTAGGAGGCTTAGGGATGTTCTTATAGAGGTTTATAAAATAATGAGGGGCATAGATCAGCTAGGTAGTCAATATCTTTTCCCAAAGGGAGGGGAGTCTAAAGCTAAAGGGCACAGGTTTAAGATGAAAGGGGAGAGATACAAAAGCGTCCACAGGGGCAATTTTTTCGCACAGAGGGTGGTGAGTGTCTGGAACAAGCTGCCAGAGGTAGTAGTAGAGGTGGGTACAATTTTGTCTTTTAAAAAGTGTTTAGACAGTTACATGGGTAAGATGGGTATAGAGGGATATGGGCCAAATACTGATAGTTGAGACTAGCTTAGGGATTAAAAAAAGGGGCGGCATGGACAAATTGGGCTGAAGGACCTGTTTCCATGCTCTAAACCTCTATGACATGCATGCATACAGTGAAAAGTATTGTTTCTTGCGTGCTATACGGACAAAGCACACCGTTCATAGATTACATAGGGGAGAAGGAAAGGAGAGGGTGCAGGATGTAATGTTACAGGCATAGTTAGGGTGTGGAGAAAGATCAACTTAATATATGGTAGGTCTATTCAAAAGTCTGATGGTAGCAGGGAAGAAGCTGTTCTTGAGTCGGTTGGTGCGTGACCTCAGATTTGTGTATCTTTTTCCCTATTTCTGACCGAGATTTTAGTCACTATCTCAACATCAATTTACATGGCTTAGTGTCAAATTTTGATTGGTAATGCTTTGAAGCACTTTGGGGCATTTTTACAATGAGATGTGCTGTACAAATGCGCAAATTGTTGGTGCTTTTTCCCTATGCCTCGAGAAAATGAGCATTCCAAGAATGCACAGAAGAGCAAAATGCTCCTCATTATATGTTTCTTTCTCAGAGAGGCCTAAAGGAGATGTTCTGATGCTTCTGACAGCCTGTGACTAATTATCCCATTAGCTGAGATCAGAAATAATCACTGCCAAGTTACCCTCTGTGAACTGTGGATGAGGCCCTCGGTCATGAATAGAACCCATATCCGGATAGCATTAGAAAATGACTGACATCACCAAAATATCAAGATAGCTCATAGCTCCTGAGCATAAGGTGGCAAGTCACCATGATCCCAGATGATCAGAGGCTGCTCTCCCCATTGAGGGGGAGAACTGATTGGTGGCGATTTTACCTGAGGGCCATAGAAACATAGAAACTAGAAACAGGAGTAGACCATATCCCTTTAGCCTCAAGAGCTATATCTTCTTGAAAACAGACATTTTGGCCTCAACTACTTTCTGTGGTAGTGAATTCCACACATTCAACACCCTCTGGGTGAAGAAATTTCTCCTCACCTCAGTTCTAAAAGGTTTACCCCTTATTCCCAAACTATGGCCCCTAGTTCTGGACTCCCCCCACTATCGGGAACATTCTTCCTTCATCACCTGATGAAGGAGCAATGCTTTGAAAGCTCGTGATTCCAAATAAACCTGTTGGACTTTAACCTGGTGTTGTGAAACCTCTTACTGTACCCTCTACAGCAAGCACACCCTTCCTCAGATAAGGACACCAAAACTGCACACAATACTCCAGGTGTGGCCACACCAACTCCCTGTACCATTGCAGCAAAGCATTCCTATCCCTATACTCAAATCCTCTCGCCGTGAAGGCCAACATACCATTTGCCTTCTTCATTGCCTGCTGTACCTGCGCGCTTACCTTCAGCGACTAGTGTATGAAGACTCCAAGGTCTTGCTGAGTATCCACCTCTCTCAATTTGCACCTCATCACACCTTGGGCGAAGGGCAACGATGAAAAGGCGGGGCCTTCATCAATAACCTCAGCCAATACGGGAATTGAACTCATACTGTTGACGTCACTCTGCATCACTAACCAGCTGTGTGCCAACTGAGTTATGATGGTAGGGAAGGACGTGATTCAGAGGCCACTCCATTCTCTGAAGACTCAAGAAAGAAGTAGGGAAGCAGGCAGTTGAATGCAAACTTCAGAAATTATTACTTATTTATTGGATGTCGGCATCACTGGCTGACCAGCATTTATTGCCCATCCCTAATTCCTTTGCAAAGTCAGCCATATTTGGCCTGACCATGTAGGTCAATAGCTCAAGTAAGGATGGCAGAACTTAAAGGTTTTATTACTTCAGTTAACTGGATGGATTTTTACAACAATCATCAGTGGTTATTCCGATGGTAAGACTTGAGCAGGATTAGGCCCAATCCCTCCTTATGAATTCCCCAGATTCTGTAAAGCACAGAATGCAGGAAATACATCCCGTTAAGTACATCCCATTCAGTACATCCAAAAGAATGGGTGGGAAAATCTCCCATAAAATCGCCCCCGTTGAGGCTCAGTCAATTGGAAACTCAAAACTGAGGTTGATTGATTTTTTTTAGGACATGGAAATAAGGTGGGTAAATGATACAGAACTGGCATGATCTAACTGAAAGACTGAATGGGCTGGAGAAGTGACCCCTGCCCCTATGTTCCTGTATGGCACAAATAGATGTAATTGTCTGGCCATCCCAATGGGTTACATTTGCGAATCAGCCATCCAGTCTGATTCACGGCTTCAATGAATGAACGTTCTTCCGACAAAGCCAGCTTTGCACTGGGGTCAGTTACACAGGCTTGGATCCATTGGGCTCCGGCTGAAATTGTCATCTGTTGAGCTCAGGAACTTGGCAGGTTGAGGGACTATGGGCTTTAATGGTTGATGAAGCACCATTGGTTTAAGCGACAATGGATGCTCGCCAGCACGCCAGCTGTTTGGGGAATCTGGCAAAGAAGTGACATTTTCTCTGGTGGGTTGCTGGTTCTGTGAGCTCTTTTGATAAATAAATGAACCCTCCAACCTTGGAACAGTCACCTCCGAGTCCACTGATTGAAATCATCTCAATGACATTTTTTTGGAATCAGTCATTTACTCTTGGGTGATAAACTTCTATCCTTGTTTCTTTGCAGATAATGATATTTTATTCAAACACGATCAGGTAATCAATACTTCTTTTTATTTGCCCACGGAATGTGAGCATTGCTGTCACAAATTGAAACAAACAATGATTGCCTGATCATGTTTAAATAACATGTCATTATCCGCAAAGGAATAAGGATTAATGTTGCAGATTAACACATCGATACAAAATTCACATCAAAGATTGGCCTGACTTGAATTTATGATTTGACCAGGAATCCTTTGTTCAGGGGATGTGGGTGTCACTGGCTTGGCCCGCATTTATTGCCCATCCATAATTGCCCCTTCATGTGCATTGCTAGCCCATTTAAGAGTCAACCACATTGCAGTGGGTTTGGCCTCACATGTAGGGCAGACCAGGTAAGGGTAGCAGATTTCCTTCCCCAAAAATCTGGAATTAAGATCTACTGATGACCATGAAACCATTGTCGATTGTCGGAAATGCCCATCTGGTCCACTAATGTCCTTTAGGGAAGGAAATCTGCCGCCCTTACCTGGTCTGGCCTACATGTGACTCCAGAGCCACAGCAATGTGGTTGATTCTCAAATGTCCTCTGAACAAGGGATGGGCAATAAATGCTGGCCCAACCAGAGACACCCATGTCCTACAAATGAATAAAAGAAACTCAACAGATGATTTGTGGCCCGGATGAATGAGGTAAAAGTCCCGACATTTGACTCAGGTAGAGATATCGGGGTGAATGTTGGCCAAGGCAGCCAAGAGAAGGCCTTATTGCTCTTTAAGCTCATCTGAAATCAGCTTCAAAACTGACAATTCAAAATTCTCTTCAAAAAGCTAAGCAGAAATGAACAAAAGGACTGTTCGATGTAAGCGAGTGTGATGTATTCTTAGAATCTTAGAAACCCTACAACACAGAAAGAGGCCATTCGGCCCATCGAGTCTGCACCGACCACAATCCCACCCAGGCCCTACCACCATATCCCTACATATTTACCCACTACTCCCTCTAACCTACGGACACTAAGGGCAATTTTAGCATGGCCAATCAACCTAACCCACACATCTTTGGACTGTGGGAGGAAACCGGAGCACCCGGAGGAAACCCACGCAGACACGAGGAGAATGTGCAAACTCCACACAGACAGTGACCCAAGCCGGGAATCGAACCCAGGTCCCTGGAGCTGTGTAGCAGCAGTGCTAACCACTGTGCTACCGTGCCGCCCTATTCTTTGATTACTTAGACAAGCTAACATTCACAAGCTAACAAGCTAATATATAAATGAAAATCAGGAGAAATGTACATTGAAAGGCTAATTGAACAGTGCCCATTTCACACGGTTGTACACTTTCCAAATCTTGTTTATTTGCATCTAAGATATGCCTCATGACCAATCTCTACCAAAGGCACAGGATTGGCTCAGATTCCACTCACCTCAGTTTTGACTAATCAAGATCTCATCAAATGAGGACTGACTTGGATTCATTCTTAAACAACACAACTGTTATAACAAATTCATGTTAGGATTCAGATAGAAACGTACAGAGGAAATAGGAGCACAATGAGGCCATTTGTCCCTCTCAAGCCTGCTCCGCCATTCATCATGATCATGGCTGATCATCCAACTCAATAGCCTGATCCCGCCTTCCACCCATGCCTTGATCACCGCTTCCCTAAGCGCTATATCAAACTCCTTCTTCAAAACGCACAGGGGCAAATTTTACTGTCCCACCCACCATGGGAATCGGACCGGGCGAGGTGCGGACATGGAAAGGCCTGTTGACCTCGGGCAGGATTTTCTCCTCGTCTCAGTCTTACCCATATCCTCAAACTATGTCCCCTGGTTCTGGAAGCCCCCACCATCGAGAACATCCTTCTTGCATTTACACTGTTTAGTCCTGTTAGAATTTTTCGGCTTTCTATGAGATTCTCCCTCATTCTTCTGGACTTCAGCGAATGTAACCCTAACAACCCAATTCAAACGTCAGTCCCACCACCTCAGTAATCAGTCTGGTAAACCTTCTCTGCATTCTGTCTATGGCAAGAATATTCTTCCTCAGATGAAGAGACCAAAACTGCATACAATATTCCATGTGTGGCCTCAACAAGGCCCTGCATAATTGCAGCTAGGCATCCCTACTCCTGCACTCAAAAGCTCTCGCGATGAAGGCCAAAATACCATTTGCCTTCTTTACTGCCTGCTGCACCTGCATGCTTACCTTGAGTGACTGGTGTACATGGACACCCAGGTCTCGTTGCACATTCCCTTCTCTTATAGCCGTTGAGATAATAATCTGCCTTTCTGTTTTTGCAATCAAAGTCTCACATTTATCCACATTATACATCCACATCTGCCATGCATTTCCTCACTCACTCAGCCTGTCCAAATCACACTGAGGCATCTCTGCATCCTCCTCACAGCTCACCCTCCCACCCAACTTTGTGTCATCTGCAAATTTGGAGAGAATACATTTAGTTATATTGTGAATAGCCGGGGTCCGAGCACTGGTCCCTGTGGTACCCCATTACCTGCAATTTGGAAATAGACATCTCTTCCTACTCTTTGGGGGGGCGATCGTACCAGAATTTGGCAACGTGCCAGGGTCTGACTGAAAACTGGCCTGTTTCTCTCCAGAGAAATAGGCCATTTATTTCTCCAGATCTTTTGACATTCTGTCAAGAAAAACAGTGGGGGGGGGGGGGGGGAGACGTGTTTCACACTGTCATGTAAAGGGGCAGGGACCAAATGCGATGGCAAAACTCAGCTGCGCTGCCAATCAAAGGAAAAAAATAACCTCCCCCCACCCCACCACCAAGGTTTCAAGGGCTTCGCACCCACTCCACCTCAAGTCACGACCACAGCTGGTTTTCCCTCCCCCCACCCCCCCCCCCCCTCGCCCCCCTACCATTTGTGATCAGAGTTGGCATCTCACACTCCACCCCCCACAATCAGTGTCAGAACCCCCACATCATCAAACCCCTCCACCCCAAAACATCAATGCCAGTAACTCCCCCGAACAGTCAATGCCGGCATCCCCCCATCACCCCCCAAACAATCAATGCTGGCATCACTCCTTCCTTTCCCTCCTGAACATCACCAGCATCTGTCCCCTTCCCTCCAATGCCCCAACCAAACAGCCATCGCCAGCATCCCCAGCTCCCATGCCCACTCCCCCCTACACCGCCCCCCCCCCCCCGACCCCACACACCACCCATCGCCACAAATAAATGAATCCCCCCCCCCCATGAGGCTCTCACTAGGGCTCTGGGTGGGATGCTCTTTGCAGGTACAGCAGATATTTAAGAAGGCAAATGGAATTTTGTCCTTGATTGCTAGACGGATGGAGTTTAAAAACAGCAAGGTTATGTTGCAGCTGTATGAGGTGCTGGTGAGGCCACACCTGGAGTACTGTGTATAGTTTTGGTCTCCTTACTTGAGAAACAATATACTGGCACTGGAGAGGGTGCAGAGGAGATTCACTCAGTTGATCCCGGAGTTGAGAGGGTTGGCTTATGAGGAGAGACTGAGTTGACTGGGGCAATACTCATTGGAATTCAGAAGAATGAGGGGGGATCTTATAGAAACATATAAAATTATGAAGGGAATAGATAAGATAGAAGCAGGGAAGTTGTTTCCACTGGTGGGTGAAACTAGAACTAGGGGACATGGCCTCAAAATAAGGGGAAGCAGATTTAGGACTGAATTGAGGGGGAACTTCTTCACACAATGGGTTGTGAATCTGTGGAATTTCCTGCCCAGTGAAGCAGTTGCGGCTACCTCATTCAAAGTTTTTAAGGCAAGGATAGATAATTTTTTGAACAGTAAAGGAATTGAGGGTTATGGTGAGCGGGCAGGTAAGTGGAGCTGAGTCCATGAAAAGATCAGCCATGATCTTATTGAATGGCAGAGCAGGCTCGATTGGCCAGATGGCCTACTCCTGCTCCTAGTTCTTATGTTCTCTTTCAGAGAGACGGTGCAGTCTCGATGAACAGGGCTTTCGCAAAAAGCTAACACAAGCATGATGGAATGAATGGCCTTCTTCAATATCGACAAGCTTGACTTACAACTTCACCAGAAAATGGGAAATAAGAAATCTTACTTTTATATTCTATTTTTTAATTGTCGTCAAGGGCAGCAGATACATGAGAATACCACCACCTGCAAGTTTCCCTCCAAGCCACTCACCATCCTGACTTGGAAATATATCGCCATTCCTTCACGGTCCCTGGGTCAAAATCCTGGAATTCCCTCCCTAAAGGCATTGTGGGTCAACCCACAGAACATGGACTGCAGCGATTTAAGAAGGCAGCTCACCACCGCCTTCTCAAGGGCAACTAGGGATAGGCAATACATGCTGGCCAGCCAGTGACACCCACGTCCCATGAATGAATTTTAAAAATGCAAGAGAGGGCCCATTGTGGTAACTGAGTTCCACCTGAAGGGTTTCATAGAATGAACTAAAAATGATTTAAAGTTAATGTTTTGGATGCTGATTGAAATGGGAAGATCAACACGGGTGTTTCTGATGTCCACATTGCTGCTGTAGATCACCAAGATCCTTGGGTCGAGATGTCAGAGCTTTCAGAATGCTAATCCAGGAAATCAAATGCGTTGCGTAAAAAAAAATAATCTGGGAGCCTTGCGACAGATGTAGGTCATTCCGTCCCTTGATGCCTGCTTCAATTAGATGATGGCTGTTCAAGATGTCAATACCATTTACCCTCCTTCGCTCCATACTCTTTGATCGCCATGCTTAACAGAAACCCACTGAACTCAGTATTGCGTGCATCAATTAAACAAAAGTAGCAGTATCAGTTTTGTATCTGATGAATAGCTAAAACAACGCCATGCTGCTTACATATGTATCAGATAGATCATAGACTTTACCTGTTAAGTGTGCCCTTCACAGCTGGTGAACACTGCAATGAGTAACTCATCTCTTGACTCTCCAAAGCCTGTCCACCATCTACAAGGCACATCAGGAGTGTGATGGAATACTCCCCACTTGCCTGGATGGGTGCAGCTCCAACAACACTCAAGAAGCTTGACACCATCCAGGACAAAGCAGCCCGCTTGATTGACACCCCATCCACAAACATTCACTCCCTCCACCACCGACGCTCAGTAGCAGCAGTGTGTACTATCTACAAGATGCACTGCAGCAATTCACCAAAGATCCTTAGACAGCATGTTCCAAACCCATGACCACTTCCATCTAGAAGGACAAGGGCTGCAGATACATGGGAACGCCACCACCTGCAAGTTCCCCTCCAAGCCACTCACTGTCCTGACTTGGAAATATATCGATGTTCCTTCGCAGTCGCTGGGTCAAAATCCTGGAATTCCCTCCCTAACGGCATTGTGGGTCAACCCACAGCACGTGGGCTGCAGCGATTCAAGAAGGCAGCTCACCACCACCTTCTCAAGGGCAACTAGGGATGGGCAATAAATGCTGGCCAGCCAGAGATGCCCATGTCCCACAAATGAATTTTAAAAAAGTTAAGCTGATAAATGGTTAAATCGGTGTTCATCAGAAAGTAATTCAGTGCCTTCTGCACTCTCCTGCAGCTTATGGTCAGAATGAGTCATCTCATCTCCAATGCTTGATTTAGAATTAGTGGCATAACAACAGAATTGTTCATTCTCTATGTATCCTTTGCTATTATGTATGTAAAACAACATCATTAGGAAGTCTGACTTTACCAGCAATTGGACCCTGGTGACTTGTCCAGTTGTCACTCATAGTTAGGGTTGCCAATTCAGGTTGGATGTATTCCTGGAGGGTTTTCGATTTGATTTAATGTATTATTGTCACATGCATAGGGATACAGTGAAAAGTATTGTTTCTTGCGCGCTATACAGACAAAGCATAACTTTCATACCTTTCACCAAGGTGGCACAGTGATTAGCACTGCTGCCTCACAGCGCCAGGGACCTGGGTTCGATTCCAGATTGGGTCACTGTCAGTGCAGAGTCGGCACTTTCTCCCCGTGTCTGTGTGTGTTTCCTCCGGGTGCTCCGGTTTCCTCCCACAGTCCGTAAGACGTGCTGGTTAGATGCATTGACCATGCTAAATTCTCACTCAGTGTACCCGAACAGGCACCAGAGTGTGGCGACTAGGGGATTTTCACAGTAACTTCATTGCAGTGTTAATGTAAGCTTGTGACAAGGTTTTATATATAAATATATATATATATATATCCTAATTTGCAAATACATTATTTTAGTGCTCCACTCAGCCTCCTGAGTTTTCTTCTCTCACTCAATCTTCTCAAGGCATCGCGATTTACCACTCTTAATGGGCGAAACGGTGGTTGGTACAGCTCCCTCATAGGGCCAGGGACCCTGGTTCGATTCCTGGCTTGGGTCACTGTCTGTGCGGAGTCTGCACGTTCTCCCCGTGTCTGCGTGGGTTTCTCTGGTGCTCTGGTTTCCTCCCACAGTCCGAAAGATGTGTTGGTTAGGCGCATTGGCCATGCTAAATTCTCCCTGGAGTGTGGAGTGTGGAGATTAGGGGAATTTCACAGTAACGTCATTGCAGTGTTAATGTAAGCCTTAGTTGTGGCTGATAAATAAACTTGAATGTTTTTTCCCGCCTATTCCGTACAGATGTAGAAAATCCCAACTTAAATCCACTGCCATTTGATTATAGTCACATATACTCTCTTCAACCAAAGGAGGCTTGCACTATGGCTACAACCTTTGACTTAGGATTCCACCCAACAGAAAAGCTTGATGCAAAAGCAAAACACCGTGGTTGCTGGAAATCGGAAGTGTAAATAGAAAATGCCGGAAAGATTGAGCAGGTCCGCACGGAGAGCGAGAGAGACAGAGAAGCAGAGTTCCCAGTCAGGGTTCTCTGGTTTTGTACACCCCACCGACACAGCTCAGCCAAATCTCTATTCACTGCAGCGGGAATGGAGAATCCCAGCTGTGGGTGAGCTCGGAGGTTTCCAGCCCTCGTTTCAGCGCTGACCTCACATCGGAATCCTTTTCAAGACTTCTGATGGAATGTCATCAACCTGAAGCTTTATAGAATCATAGAATCATACAGTGTCAAAGAGGCCCTTCGGCCCATCGAGTCTGCACCAGCATGCGAGAAACACCTGAACTCCAACCTAATCTGATCTTCCAGCACATGGCCCATAGCCCTGAATGTTATGATGTGCCAAGTGCGTATCCAGATACTTATCATAGAATCATAGAATCTTACAGTGCAGAAGGAGGCCATTCAGCCCATCGAGTCTGCACCAACCACAATCCCACCCAGGCCCTACCCCAATAACCCTATGCATTTATCCTAGCTATCCCCCCTGGCACTAAGGGGCAATTTAGTATGGCCTATCCACCTAACCTGCACATCTTTTTACTGTGGGATGAAACCGGAGCACCCGGAGGAAATCCACGCAGACACAGGGAGAATGTGCAAACTCTACACAGACAGTGACCCAAGCCGGGAATCAAACCTGAGTCCCTGGAGCTGTGAGGCAGCAGTGCTAACCACTGTGCCACCATGCTCAGTGTGAGGCAACCCATCCCTACCACCCTCCCAGGCGGCACATTCCAGACTGGGGAAAAAAGTTTTTCCTCACATCCCCCCTAAACCTCCTGTCCCTCACCTTGAATCTATGTCCCCTCGTAACTGACCCTTCAATGAAGGGGAACAGCTGCTCCTTATCCACTCTGTCCATGTCTCTCATAACCTTATGCACCTCGATCCGATCGCCCCTCCCCCCTGCAGTCTTCTCCGCTCAAATGAAAACAACCCAAGCTTACTCACCTCTCTTTATAACTTAAATGTTGCATCCCAGACAGCATTTTGATTTGATTTTGATTTGATTTGATTTATTATTGTCACATGTATTAACATACAGTGAAAAGTATTGTTCTTGCATGCTATACAGACAAAGCATACCATTCATAGAGAAGGAAACGAGAGAGTGCAGAATGTAGTGTGACAGTCATAGCTAGGGTGTAGAGAAAGATCAACTTAATGCAAGGTAGGTCCATTCAAAAGTCTGGTGGCAGCAGGGAAGAAGCTGTTCTTGAGTCAGTTGATACGTGACCTCTTTTGTATCTTTTTCCCGACGGAAGAAGGTGGAAGTGAGAATGTTCACGGTGCGTGGGGTCCTTAATTATGCTGGCTGCTTTGCCGAGCATTCTGTTGAATCTCCTCTGCACCTTCTCCAGTGCAATCATATCCTTTCTATAATGTGGCGACTAGAACTGCACACAGCACTCTAGCTGTGGCTTCACCAAAGTTCTATATAATTCCAACGTTAACTCTGTTTCTCTCTCCGCAGATGCTGCCAGACCTGCGACGAGTATTTTTTCTGCTTTTTAAATTAAACAAAGAAGATCTCTTTGTTTTTGAATGTTATGTGTATTCCTGAATATTAGTCAATTTCTTTTCTATACAACTCTTCCATCCTGTGGTGGGGGGAGGGTGGATGGGTGAGGGGAGGTGTTGAGGATGGCGGTGGATTGGGCTGGGGGGGAAAGGGGGTCAAGAGGAAGGGAGCCGATGGTGGAGGTGGGGCAGGTACTTTTTTTTATTCATTCATGGGACATGGGCGTCGCTGGCTGGGCCAGCATTTATTGCCCATCCCTAGTTGCCCTTGGAGGGCAGTTGAGAGTCAACCACATTGCTGTGGATCTGGAGTCACATGTAGGCCAGACCAGGTAAGGGAGGCAGATTTCCTTCCTGAAGCGCTATCAATTAGGCAAAAGACTACTTGTGTGCCAATACAACTGTAGGCTTTTATTCATTACAGAACTAGGAGCACATCCTAACAGATCACCGACCCGAACTGAACAAGGGGGAGGAAACAGCCACCTTTATACTAGGTGACAAGGGGAGGAGCCGGCAGGGGATGTGTCCAGGCATGACAAACACAACAACGGTGGTCCAGACAGGACAAAGGCGCAACTGTAGTCCACCACACTTCCCTAAAGGACATTGGTGAACCAGATGTTTTTTTTCCGACAATCGACAACTGTTTCATGGTCATCAAGTAAATTCTTAATTCAAGATTTTTTTTATTGAATTCAAATTTCACCACCTGCCCTGGCGGGATTCAAACCAAGGTCCCCAGAACAACTACTGAGTTTCTGGATTAATAGTCTAGCAATAATACCAATAGGTCATCGCCTCGCCTATAGGGGTGTGTGCAATATAATTGAGGTGCTGTCTGTTAAGATTTGAATGCTGTTGTTAAAGGAGTCACTGTCTAGACCCAGGTTCGATTCCTGCTTCGGGTCACTGTCTGTGTGGAGTCTGCACATCCTCCCTGTGTCTACGTGGGTTTCCTCCAGGTACTCCAGTTTCCTCCCATAATCCAAAGATGTGCAAATTAGATGGATTGGCTATGCTAAATTGCCCCTTAGTGTCAGGGGGATTAGCTACGGTAAGCACATGGGGTTATGGGGATAGGACCTGGGTGGAATTGTGGTTGGTGCAAATTCGATGGGCCAAATGGCCTCCTTCTGCACTCCTTCTGTAGGATTTTATGATTCTATGATTCTATGAGTCTGAAATAAATTGATTGGATCAGGTCACCTGTTAATTTCCACGTATGCCTCAATGTGCTCGGTAATTGCAAACTTTACCCCACCTTCTGCATTCTGGCCACGTGTTTAAACCCCTCCGTAACTAAACAAGGCATTGATCTCCCCGATCGCCTCTCGGAAAGAACGCCTGGTGTTGATGAGATTCAGCTGCTCCAGTTTCGGGCTGTCGAGACAGATCCGATTGAGATGCATCATCTCGAGCAGCCACCAGGGGATTATGGGAAAGACGCAGCCTGACCTTGACAACTTTTCAGGGGAAAGAAAAATGTCAAAGTCAGAGGCTTCTGATGATGTTTCATTATATCACAAATAAAAAGCACTCTCCCTAGCCAAGGCTCGCTTTGTGTTTGTCATTCTGCCCAGGCTGTGCTCTTTAGCAACACAGGGAGGGAGTGGTGGGGGGGAGGTAGGGGGAAGGTTGGCGATGAATGATATCAGCTTTCTGCAGTAGGTCATCTAAGTGATGAGAATCATCTTACTGCCTTTCAAACAAATGGAACTGTTCTTATGATGTTTCATTTCTTTCTGTTTCCGTTCTAAGAATAGTCTCTCTTGGTTTAAGTCGCTGAATGTATTGGCAGATTGCTGTAAAACTGCGTAGGTTACCATTGTGCCCTTGTTATCGTGGGCAGAGAGAGTCGCAGTCCCTCCACTGAGAATCCACTGCAATTAAACAAGCGAGGAATGCGAAACAAGACATTATTAAACCCACTCTGAAAATAATAGAAAAAAATGCAAATCTGTCATGTTAATCAATTGTCGAACCAGCTCCATTTTCCCCATCATTCCTACTTTGTCCTTGAGAAGGCTAACCACACTGTTCTCAGGAGCAACCCGGGATAGGTAGTACATTCTGGCCTTGTTCACATCCCGAGAATGATGTGGGGTTGTCGGTGTTGGACTGGGGTGGGCACAGTAAGTGGTCTCACAGCATCAGGTTAAAGTCCAATAGGCTTATTTGGTAGCACGAGCTTTCGGAGCGCTGCTCCTTCATCAGGTGAGTGCCTACTCACCTGATGAAGGAGCAGTGCTCCGAAAGCTCATGCTACCAAATAAACCTGTTGGACTTTAACCTGGTGTTGTGAGACTACTTACTATCCCGAGAATGAACATAGCAGCAACATTTACTGGTACCTTTGATGGAATTAAACACAGGGAGAACATGAAAATTCCACAAAGACAGTCACCCGAGGCCGGAATCGAACCCGGGTCCCTGGCGCTATGAGCCAGCAAGGTTAACCACTGTGCCACCATGCCACCCAATTGTCGCATTATAGCTTCCATATTCATAATTCAAGACCCAACTCTAGGGCTTCAGCACAGATGTCATTGCAGTGCAGTACTGAGGATGTGCTGCACTGTTGCAGGTGCTTCCTTTCAGTTGTGCACTCAAACCGAGGCCACATCTGCCCTCTCAGGTGGAGATAAATGACCACATGGCACTATTTCGGAGGAGAGCAGGGAAGACATCCCCAGAGTCCTCGTCAATATTTATCACTCAGTCAACCTCACATGAATGGGTCAGTGTCACAGTGGGATCTGTAGGAGCTTGCTGTGTGAAAACTGGCAACTGTGTTTCCTACATTCTGTCACTGCACTCCAAAAGTACTTCATTTGCTGCACAGCATTCTGCAACGTCCTGTGGTTGTGAAAGGTGCTGTATAAATGCAAGTTTTTATTTAAAATCTCAAGCTGTAGCTTTAATTTTGCTTCCAATATATATATCTTGCTTTGCTTGTTTAAGATCACAGATATGTATGAACTCCTTCAGTGGTTAACAGATAACAATATACTCTGTTTTATTTCATTCCTTGTTTTAATCTTATTAATCGATCTTTATTACTTTACATTCTTCTTTTTATTTCTGCCATATTCCTCAGGTTGTCCTTTGACACATTCTGATCTCTTAATGGACACTATTAGCACCATTCCTTGCCTTTATCATCACAATTTGCCTTCCCTTTGTGTGGCACGGTGGTGCAGTGGTTAGCACTGCTGCCTCACAGTGCCAGGGATGCAGGTTCGATTCCTGGCTTGGGTCACATTTGTTCCTGTTTTGTGGGGAGTCTGCACATTCTCCCTGAGACTGCGTGGCTTTCCTTCCGGTGCTCCAGTTTCCTCCCACTGTCTGAATAACACGTTGGTTAGGTGCATGCTAAGTTTTCCCTCAGTGTATCCGAATAGGCGCCAGGGTGTGGTGACTAGGGGATTTTCACAATGACTTCATTGAAGTGTTAATGTAAGCCTACTTGTGACACTAATAAATAAACTTTTTTTAAAACTTTGCCTTTTTTTCTATGCCATCCCTATTGATTACAGTAACCTCCCCCCTGCAACTGCCTGCAACCCTCCAGGCAAAGAGAAGGATCATCACCATTATTCTTATAATTTTGCTTGTTGATTTATTTCATTATTAATCACCTCTCACTGTTACACTACAAATCTTGTACTATTTTCCTAGTATAAAAGCAAATTACTGCGGATGCTGGAATCTTTGGCTGGAGCTTTGAGAAAGGGTCATCTGGACTCAAATCATCAACTCTTTTCTCTCCTTACAGATGCTGCCAGACCTGCTGAGATTTTCCAGCATTTTCTCTTTTGGTTTCTGATTTTCCCTGTCTTTGGCTTTGGCAAAGGGTCATCCTGATTCAAGACGTTGCCTCTATTCCCTCTCCACAGATGCTGTCTCGACAAAGCAGCCAACATAATTAAGGACCCCACGCACCCTGGACATTCTCACTTCCACCATCTTCTGTCAGGAAAAAGATACAAAAGTCTGAGGTCACGTACCGACCGACTCAAGAACAGCTTCTTCCCTGTTGCTGTCAGACTTTTGAATGGACTTACCTTGCATTAAGTTGATCTTTCTCTACACCCTAGCTATGACTGTAACACTACATTCTGTACTCTCTCCTTTCTCTCTCCTGGGGTGGCACTGTGAGGCAGTAGTGCGAACCACTGTGCCACAGGGACACAGGTTCAATTCCCGGCTTGGGTCACTGTCTGTGTGGAGTTTGCACGTTCTCCCCGTGTCTGTGTGGATTTCCTCTGGGTGCTCTGGTTTCCCCCCACAGTCAGAAAGAGGTGCTGGTTAGGTGCACCGACCTGAACAGGAGCCGGACTGTGGCGACTATGGGAATTTCACAGTAACTTCATTGCAGTGTTAATGTAAGCTTTACTTGTGACTAATAAATAAATAAACTTTAAAAAAACTTTTCCTTCTCTCTGAACGGTATGCTTTGTCTGTATAGTGTGTAAGAAACAATGTTTTTCACTGTATATTAATACATGTGACAATACTAAATCAAATCAAATCAAATTAAAGTCAGTCCTATTGAGATTTTCCAGCATTTTCCATTTTTGTAACAATATGTTGAGTCTTCTGTAAGGTGTCTAAATCCTGGTCGGTATGAGCCAGCAGAATAGCTTCAGGTGTCTGAAGCCTCACACCACGCGTGGTGGACCAGGGGTCACTTAGGCCCATCAGATCTGGAGACCCAGCAGGGCCTAACTGAGCCCTCAGCCTCCGAAGATGATCACCTGGGTGGTTGGTTTGTCAAACATGGACTGTGTGTACCTGACGCTGGTTGAAAGCATCAGTTGCCTTCATCTGAATCAGCCTATGAAAGGCACATGCACGTCCAGTCCCACGCATCGGTGCTGCAACGGATCAAAGCTAACTTTGATGTTAATACTTTGCTTTCTTCCCCTTCATGCTGACAAATAAAATCATCCCGATCAGCGGTGTCACATCATTTCATCTTTTTTTAAGTTTAAGTTACTCACGTCATGAATATAGTCCTGGTGTGATCTCCCTGTGATCGAGCCTGTTTCTTGCCAGTTCACATCAAAGCCAAAATACATTTCCAAATTGTTTGAAATGGAAAGCTGCTAATAATATTTTAACTTTACTAAATTGTTAAGCTGATGATTTGGATTAAAAGCTCAGTTATCTTTGCTGAACAACACAGACTAGACAAGCTAAATTTCTGAGCGTTAATTGATTATCTAGTTCCCTGATGTTAAACGGGGTTGAAGGGGGAGGACTTTTCCTGTTCCGTCGCCATGGGAATCATAGCAGGCGAGGGGCGGGCCACGGAAAGGTCCGTTGACCTCGGGTGGGATTTTCCAGCTTCAGGGTGAGTGCAGCTGGAAAATCCCGCCAAAAGTCTCAGAATCTTTCTCCTCGTCTTCGCACTGGTGAGATTTAACCATCGGCCCGAATATTTGCTGTGGGGTTTTGGGGGGAGTGCAAACTCGGGGCAGTTCCCATTTCCGCAAACCCCACCAGGGAGAAAGTGCCCCAGATGTTCAGGTTTTCTGTCCGGTTGGGTGGATGGGGGTGGTGGGTGAATACGGGAGAGTGTTTGGAGGCTGCCGGCTGCAGAGGTGGCCGAGTCAGAAGGCTGCCCTCAGTGCTCTGGCATTTTGTCGAACCAAAGGATCATATCAATGGGGACGAAGTAGAAAGGGTCGAGAGCTTCACGTTTTTAGATCATCAACAACCGGTCCTCGTCCCCCCATGCTGACACTATAGTTAAGAAAGCCCACCAACGCCTCTACTTTCTCAGAAGACTAAGGAAATTTGGCATGTCAGCTACGACCCTCACCAACCTTTACAGATGCTCAACAGGAAGTATTCTTTCTGGTTGTATCACAGCTTGGTATGGCTCCTGCTCTGCCCAAGACCACAAGGAACTACAAAAGGTTGCGAATGTAGCCCAATCCATCACGCAAACCAGCCTCCCATCCATTGACTCTGTCTACATTTCTGGCTGCCTTGGAAAAGCAGCCAGCATAATTAAGGGTCCCACGCACCCTGAATATTCTCTCTTCCACCTTCTTTCATTGGGAAAAGGATACAGAAGTCTGAGGTCATATACCAATCGACTCAAGAACAGCTTCTTCCCTGCTGCCAGCAGACTTTTGAATGGACCTACCTTGCATTAAGTTGATCATTCTCTACACCCTAGCTATGACTGTAACATTACATTGTGCACTCTCTTCTTTCCCTATCTATAAATGGTATGCTTTGTCTGAATAGCGCGCAAGAAACAATACTTTTCACTGTACACTGATACATGTGACAATAATAAATCAAATCAAATCAAAAAAGAATAAAACAAAAAAAACAGATGCCCTCACACCTGCTCAACTCCCCATGTCCCACCCATGTCAACCCATGTCACTTCATGCTCTTCACCCCCCATTATCTCTAATACCCTCTATGCCCACCCATACCTCCCATTCATCCCTATAGCCCTTTATAACCTCATGCCAGTTTTGTGCCAACTCATGCCAGCCCATGCCCACCACCATTTACTCTTCCACCCCTCCGTACCTACTCACCCAGTAATTACCATGGACAACCCTCAGGACTCATGCTGAGCCTAAATAAAGTTCCTCAGTGTCTATCGATGAATTAATTATCTCAAAAAACAACACTTTGATTTTTAAAAAAATCACTGTATTTAACTTCCTTTAATTCTTTATATAAACATGCATTTATATTTATAGACCCATTTCAAAGATTTTATAAGGATTTGGAGTTGTCAACCATATTTTGGACTGGCTCCCCACAAGTGATAATGATAGGTTGCAAAATTCAGTCATACAGCACTAATCCTATAATGATAGTCCTCAGGCTTATATCAGCAGGGTGAAGTAGCAAGCATTGGCTTTTCTAAACACTGCAGCCATTTCAGACATTTTGTTTCTCAAATATTGAAAGGGGAGGGGATTTAATCCTCTGGACAGCTTCACCGGTCCCTTTGGGAACTTAATTTGGCAACTCCCTTTGTCAGCTCTCTTTAATAGTTCTCTTGACAGATCTCTTGACAGTTCCAATGAGCTTTGATAGCTCAAATAATTTGAGTCACTTTTTATGCACATTCATGCCTACTTTTAACAAACACAAATGGCCCTTGACCTCATACAAAGGGTATCTGACCTCTCCCAAAGGTGTCCAAAGAACAAATACAAGAAGGACCCTACCTTGCGGGCCTGGGGATGGACGGAGAGTGCGGGGGGGGCGGGGGGGGGGGGGGGGGTCTTCACCTTGGTAGGTGACTGTGCACATGGCCTCCAGGTGGGGTGGGTAGAGATCCACATGGGACATGGGGATGGACTCAGTGGGGAGAGTAGGCATGTCCACCATAGCAACTATGGGATCCACTATTACTGGGGGAGAACAACAGGAGGGAGCCCTACCCTCACATTGTGAGGTTACAGGCATACATCTGGCACACAGACAGTGAGAGAGGGAGTTTTTAAAAAATTAATTTGTGGGACATGGGCATCGTGGTCTGGCTAGCATTTATTGCCCATCCCTAGTTTGCCCAGGGGTAGTTAAGAGTCACCCACATTGCTGTGGCTCTGGAGTGACATGTAGGCCAGACCGAGTGAGGACAACAGATTTCCTTCCCTAAAGGACATTAGTGAACCAGATTTGATTTTTCTGACAATCGATAATGATTTCATGGTCAGCAGTAGATTCTTAATTCCAGATATTTTATTCTTTGAATTCACATTCCACCATGGTGGTATTTGAACCTGGGTCCGCAGAACATTAGCTGAGATTCTGCATTAACAGTCTCGCAATAATACCACTGGGCCATCACCTCCCCAAGTGTCAAAGTTGTTTCAAATTAATAATGAAGTCCCAGCGTCTTGCAGTAGCACATTTATGGTGCAGTTATAAATCGAAAGTAGCAGCGAGGCTGATTGGGAGGTGCCTGAGGCAGTGTGGGGGGAGTGCACTGATAGAAAGAAAGCCACTGAAAGTCAATATCTTCATCAGCACTGCAACAGAGATACCAAGAGCTCAGTGGCTTAATGTCACTGAGGCAGCATCTCAAGAGTAACACATAGGAATTAATTAGTGCAGGCAGTAGTGAAGGAAGCACAACTGCATCTTATATGAGTTATAAGGAGAGGCTGAATAGACTGGGACTTTTTTCTTTGGAGCGTAGGAGGCTGAGGGGTGACCTTATAGAGGTCTATAAAATAATGAGGGGCATAGACAAGGTAGATAGTCAATATCTTTTCCCAAAAGTAGGGGAGTCTAAAACTAGAGGGCATAGGTTTAAGGTGAGAGGGGAGAGATACAAAAGCGTCCAGTGGGGCAGTTTTTTCACACAGAGGGTGGTGAGTGTCTGGAACAAGCTGCCAGAGGTAGTAGTAGAGGCGGGTACAATTTTATCTTTTATAAAGCATTTAGATAGTTACATGGGTAAGATGGGTATAGAGGGATTTGGGCCAAATGCGGGCAATTAGGATTAGCTTGGGGGTTTTTAAAAAAAGGGCGGCATGGACAAGTGGGGCCAAAGGGCCTGTTTCCATGCTGTAAACCTCTATGACTCTGTATGGAATTCCATCAATAAGCCATAAGACGGAGAAGTGAAGTCGATCATTCAGCCTATCGAGCCTGAGGTCATGACTCATCTGAAGTGATTAATCCTCAACTGCACTTCCTTATGCCCATAACCCTTCATTTCCTTACTGTTTAAGGGTTATGGGGATAAGGGATGTCTGTCTCAGCCTTGAACATACTTAACAACCCAACCTCTACAGCTCTCTGTGGTAAAGAACTTCTTCAAATCACTACCCTCTGAGAGAAGTAATTCCTCCTCATCTCTGTGTTGAATGGATGATCTCTTACTCTGAGATAATGCTCTCTCATCCTAGATTCTCCCAGAAGGGGAAACAAACTCTCAGCATCTACCCTGTCAAGCCCCTTGAGAATCCTATATGTCTCAATAAGGACACCTCTCAATCTTTAAACTCCAGTGATTCCAGGCCCAAGCAACAGGGGAGGCGCTGGACTAATGGTCACTGGGCTATTAATCCAGAAACTTATGTTCTGGGGACCCGGGTTCGAATCCCACAACAGCAGATGGAGGAATTTGAATTTAATTTTAAAAATCTGGAAGTAAGAATCTACTGATGACCATGAAACCATTGTCAATTGTTGGAAAAACCTATCTGGTTCACTAATGTCCTTTAGCAGAGGAAATCTGCCTGGTCTGACCTACATGTGACCTTAGAGCCACAGCAATGTGGTTGACTCTCAACTGCCTTCAGAAATGGCCTAGTGAGCCACTCAGTTCAAGGGCAGCTAAGGATGGGCAATAAATGCTGGCCAGCCAGCAACGCCCATGTCCCGTGAATGAATTGAAAAAAACTCAACCTCTTAGAACCATAGAACCATAGAAAATTACAGCTCAGAAACAGGCCTTTTGGCCCTTCTTGTCTGTGCCGAACCTTGTCATAAAAAAATCCCTCCATCGCTGGGATCAACCTAATGAACCTTCTCTGGACTGCCTCCAATGTCAGTGTATCTTTCATTAGATAAATGAAGGCAGGTCATGTTTTCACCAGAATTGGCAACCATAACAGGCCAAAGGGCATCCACTCATCAACATGAGTAACTAACTGGTTGTTAGCATACAAGATCAGAGATTGGGGCACAAGGCTAGGTTGGATGAAGCAATTCATTTAAACCTTGTCAGAAAAGCAGGGCAACAGATTGTTACATATCGGGGATTCTACCCAGGTCACCTCGATGCATCTGCTAGCATCTCACGGACAAAGTTGTATCAACTATTATGTAAGTATGGAAGAAAAACAAATACACCTTACAGTTGTCATAGGTTTCATATTCTTGACCATATCATCGTTAATGCGGTTAATTTTTTTTCAGAGTAAAGGCAAAAGCAGGAATGGATCCAGGGCTCAATGCTGCCTTTAGGATCATAGAGTAGAATCACAGAATCCCTACAGTGCTGAAGGAGGCCATTTGGCCAGCCGAGCCTGCACCAACAACAATCCCACCCAGGCCTTATCACTGTAACCCTGCTCATTCCCCTGAGAGTAAGGGGCAATTTATCACAGCTAATCAACCTAACATGCACATCTTTGGAGTGTGGAAGGAAACCAGGGCACCCGGAGGAAACCCACGCAGACACAGGGAGAATGTGCAAACTCCTCACAGACAGCCACAGAAGGCTGGAATCGATCCCGGGTCCCTGGCGCTGTGAGGCAGCAGTGCTAACCACTGCATCTAGGGGAATTTGTTAAGAAATACACAGAAGTTGTTTCGGGTAGCATCTGTCGCATGGTTTCAGAATGTTTTGTGTTTATTGGTTTACATGGACAGTGTACTTATTGAGAATATTAGAATATAAGTTATAGGAATTCGCTGGGCATTCACACTTTGCTACCACTGGCAGCCAAAATGGAGAGTTTAGCGTTCAACCAAAACTCCATTTACTGCAGTAAGATCGGAGAATTTATTGGTGGGGTCGGAAAATTCTGGCCATATTCTGTAACTTGCATCATCCTTACAAACCTACACATATCAGTAACAGTGTAGTTGGGGCAAAAGAGTATTATAGAAATGTTATAATTTATCATTTCTTAATGCCTAATACCTTATCACATCATCCAAAATCAATTCACATCCACCGTTTGGTCTTTTGTTAAAAGTTTTGGTCTTCTGTTAAATGTTTTGGTCTTCTGTTAAAAGTTAATCGGCAGCCCACTCTGTTCATCCACGCCTCTGAGCAAAAAGAATGAGAATTAGGACCTATCAAGCCAGGTTTCATCCTAGGATCTGACTGTCTAGTAGTAACATCAGCTAGGGTCATAAGCGGCACAATAGCACAGTGGTTAGCACCGCTGCCTCACAGCTCCAGGGACCTGGGTTCGATTCCTGGGTTGGGTCACTGTCCGTGTGGAGTTTGCACATTCTCTCCGTGTCTGCACGGGTTTCCTCCGGGTGCTCCAGTTTCCGACCACAGTCCGAAAGACATGCTGGTTAGGTGCATGGCCATGCTAAATTCACCCTCAGTGTATCCAAACAGGCGCCGGGCTGTGGCAACTGGGGGATTGTCACAGTAACTTCATTACAGTGTTAATGTCAGCCTACTTGTGACGCTAATAAATAAACTTTCAAGAGTATCCATCAACCAACATCACAAGAAGCGATTGACTGAAATTCTCCAGCTGTTCACTCTCTGCCGCTGCCAGTCAAAGCAGAGAATTTGGCACTCAGCCAAATCTCCTTTTACTACAGCGGGACTGGAGAATCCCAGCCGTGGGCGAGCTCGGAGAACTTGTCCTCTGTTCTTTCTATGGTGGAGGCAAACTCAATAGGGTCTTTTAAGAGACTCCTGGATGAGTACATGGGGCTTAATAGGATGGAGGGTTATAGGTAGGCCTAGAAGGAAGGGATATGTTCGGCACAACTTGTGGGGCTGAAGGGCCTGTTTTGTGCTGTAGTTTTCCTATGTTCTTCTATGTTCTTTCTAACTCGGCCCTTTATCTTTTTTTTTATCACATTGCTGTTTGTGGGAGGTTGCTGTGCACAAATTAGCTTCTGTGTTTCCTACCTTATAACAGTGACTACACTTCAAGGGTATTTCATTGGCTGTAAAGCAACTTGAGACATCCTATAATCATGAAAAACACTAAGTAAACGTCGGTTTATTTTTGTAAATTATCCCGTGACACCACCTATGAAGAGTCATGTCCTCGCCACCATTCATCCCTCAACTGACATCACTTAATGGATCATATATTTGATTTGCAATTTATTATACTCGACCATGTGCAAATTGTCCTCTGTTTTCACCTCTTTGCTATTAGTCAACGTGGTCCAATTTAGTGGATGTGAATTGATTTTGGGTGATGTGATAAGGTATTAGGCAACAACAAGTTAGTTATTTTTTCACAGTGAGTGTACAATAGCCTCGGCTCCTTGCTTCTGTTCCCTACTAAAGAGATTAAATTGTGCCACAAAATCATCATAAACATCGGCTGGAATTTGCCGACCGCTCACGCCCCCATCGCCATTGCAAGCAAGGGCGAGAACATTCGCGCTCAGCCAGATCTTCGTTCACTGCAGCGGGACCAGAGAAACCCGCCGGCATGAAGGGCCGGAGAACTTCCGCCATACTGGGCAGCATGATGACACAGTGGTTTGCACTGCTGCCTCGCAGTGCCAGGGACCCAGGTTCGATTCCTGGCTTGGGTCACTGTTTATGTAGAGTTTGCATGTTCTCCCCATGCCTGCGTGGGTTTCCTCCGGGTGCTCCGGTTTCCTCCCACAGTCCAAAGATGTGCGGGTTAGGTTGATTGGCCAGGTTAAAAATTGCCCCTTAGAGTCCTGGGATGTGTAGGTTAGAGGGATTAGCGGGTAAATATGTGGGGGTAGGGCCTGGGTGGGATTGTGGTCAGTGCAGACACGATGGGCCGAATGGCCTCCTTCTGCACTGTAGGGTTTCTATGATTTCTATGATTTACTGAACCTTTGCAGATCTCAGTTATCACTTAAGTTAAAGTTTTATTTATTGTCATACACAAGCTTACATTAACACTGCAATGAATTTACTGTGAAAATCCCTTAGTCGCCACACTCTTGTGCCTGTTTGGGTACACTGAGGGGCAATTTAGCATGGCCAATGCACCTAACCAGCACATCTTTGGACTGTGGGAGTGAACTAAATGAAAGATGAGTCATTACAGTTGTGGCTATGACTCATCTTTAATTCCCTCTCCCTGCAGTATAAATACCTCCCACTTTCTGTGCCTTTTAGCTTTGACAAAGGGTCATCTGGACCCGAAACGTCAGCTCTTTTCTCTCCTTACAGATGCTGCCAGACCTGCTGAGATTTTCCAGCGTTTTGGTTAATGTAAACTGACTTGCTACATTGATAAATAAACTTGAACTTTAAACTTAGGGAGGCTCGACTTCCCACTGTTGTCAATTCGCTCTGGCGGATGAGTAAGTGGGGTCGGCATTAGGGCAAGCTTGTGATATGCCACCCATGATTGGTAAGCTTACCAACAGATGTCCAGGGGCACCAGGAAAGAAAGCTCACTCAACTGGAATACTGACAGGCTGCTGACTGTAACTGAACTAAAAACCTGTCGGCTGAAGAAGAGGGGAGGGGTAGGGTGCGGGTTAGGTGGACTGGCCATACTAAATTGACCCTTAGTGTCCCAAGTGTGAGTTAGGGGGATTGGCAGGGTAAATGCCTGGGGTTACGGGGATAGTCAGCGCAGATTCGACAGGCATTGTAGTGATTTTATGGTCTGCAGATGTTGTTGGGGGCGGCACGGTGACACAGTGGTTAGCACTGCTACCTCATAGCTACAGGGACCCGGGTTCAATTCCCGGCTTGGGTCACTGTCTGTGTGGAGTTTGCACGTTCTCCCCGTGTCTGCGTGGGTTTCCTGCGGGTGCTCCGGTTTCCTCCCACAGTCCAAAGATGCGCAGGTTAGGTTGATTGGACATGCTAAATTAGTGTCCCGGGATGTGATAGATTAGAGGGATTAGCAGGGTAACTAAGCAGGGATAGTGTCTGGGTGGGATTGGTGTCGGTGCAGACTCGATGGGCCGAATGGCCTCCTTCTGCACTGTAGGGATTCTATGATTCACAGAACACAGAAAGCAAATGGGAATTTCTTTTTTTGAAGAACTGAGAAATGAAGGAAAAGAACTTGTTGATAGAGGGGCGACATGACAACCTCGTTGAACACTTTATCTCGAATGATAGCTGAGGGATTACCGGCAAAGAAAGGGATCATAAATAATGGCAGTGACTGATATAAAAGAAGGTTCCATTAAAGGCCTGAGCTTCTGAACTGCAAACGGCCAAGCAATCGATCGGAAGGGAGGATTCTAATCATGCACATCTAATAGCAAATGTAATCTTCGCTATTGATTTTTATTATGCTGTTTGTACAATATTTGATCCATCATTTTTGTGTTCAGTTGCAATGATAGGGACACTACAATATGTGAAGCCTTTAGATACAACAGGGGACAAAATTGAGAGCCGCCAGACAGAATCGTGGGCATTTAATTTATATAATTCATTCATTCACGGCGGCACAATGGTTAGCATGGCTGCCTCACTGCGCCAGGGACCCGGGTTCAATTTCGGCCTCGGGTGACTGTGTGGAGTTTGCACGTTCTCCCTGTGTCTGCGTGGGTTTCCTCCGGGTGCTCCGGTTTCCTCCCACAGTCCGGGAGATGTGCGGACTGGTCATACTGAACTGACCTTTAGTATCCCAAGTGTGGGTTAGGGGGATTGGCAGGGTAAATACATGGGGTTACGGGGATAGGGCCTGGATATGATGCTCTTTCGGACAGTCAGTGCAGATTCAATGGGCACTATAGTGATCCTATGATCTGCAGATGTTGTTGGCAAGGCTGGCATTTGTTGTCCATTCTTCGATGGCCTGAGATTGCAATGGTAAGCCGATTTCTTGAATCGCTGGCAGCACCATGGCACTGAGTATGGGGATGTGGGACTTCAGTTATGTGGTTAGATTGAGAAGCTTGGGGCTATTCCCCTGAGAGAGAGGAGAGGGTTGAGAGGGGATGTCATAGAGGAGTTCAAAATCATGAGGGGTCTGGGCAAAGCAGATACTGTCCCCATCGATGGAGGGGAGGAGAGCCAGAGGGCACTGGCTGGCAAAAAGGTCCCGAGGCAGAGGAGGAAAACCTTATCTATGCCAAAAATGTTTCTGATGTGGATTGGGCTGTGATGTGGAAATTCGCCCCTCTCCAGTGACATTTGTACTTTGAGCCCTTGACAGACCAGACGAAGCCTTGGGAATTTTAAATCGGCCTTTATTCAAGCTATAGCGAGGAAGTCTGCCTTCCACAAGGTGACGTACAGACTTGTTGAGTGATACATGGCATGCACAATTATACCTTTGCTTATCTTACAAGTCATTCATATATACCAATCAGAGGCACACATTTGTTCTAAAGTCATTGATATCCAATTACAACGAATAGTTCTGATTACTTAATTTATGTCAAGCGAATATCGTTAACCAGTTACAGCCTCTGTGTGCTCGTCTAATTATAATGATTAATTACTAACGAGGTACACCTACATGGTCACATCATCCAAACATCCACACCTGCTGTTATCAGTGTTCTCCTCCCCACCCATGTCCCTTGTTCAGCTTGTTTGTTCTGCCCATCTGTAAGTGTGGGAACTGCCCTGAAACATCTTCATAGCATCTTCCCAGGGAACTGTGCTGTACTTAATTCACAGGGGAACTCAACAGCATTCAATGATTTTAACACCTTCAGACTGTGCAGGATGTAGGTTCAAGTGTGGCTTTCAAAATGCAATTGGATAATTATCTGAAGAGGAAGTATTTTCAGGGTTACGGGGTGAAGGCAGGGTGAGCTGATCAGTTTTTGCAGAGAGTTGGCATGGATAAACATAGAAACTAGAAGCAGGAGGAGGCCATTCGGCCCTTCAAGCCTGCTCCACTATTCATTTTGATCATGACTGATCATCAAATTCAATATCCTGATCCCCCCTTCCTCCCATATCCCTTGATCCCTTTAGCCTAAGAGCTATATCTAATTTCTTCTTGAAATCACACAATGTTTTGGCCTCAACTACATTCTGTGGCAGTGAATTCCACACATTCACCACCCTCTGGGTGAAAGAATTTCTCCTCACCTCAGTTCTAAAAGGTTTAGCCCTTATCCTCAAACTATGACTCCTAGTTCTGGACTCCTCCACCATCGGGAACATTCTTTCTGAGTCTACCCTGTCTAACACTGTTAGAATTTTATACATTTCTATGAGATCCCCCGTCACTCTTCTAAACTCCAGTGAATATAATCCTAACTGACTCAGTCTCTCCTCATATGACAGACCGGCCATCCCAGGAATCAGCCTGGTAAACCTTCGCTGTGCTCCCTCTATAGCAAGGACACCCTTCCTCAGATTAGACATCAAAACTGCACACAATACTCCAGGTGTGGCCTTACCAAATGACCGATACAATTGCAGCAAAACATCACTATCCCTATGCTCAAATCCTCTCGTTATGAAGGCCAACATACCATTTGCCTTCTTTGGGCAGCATGGTGGCACAGTGGTTAGCACTGCTGCCTCACAGCACCAGGGACTTGGGTTCGATTCCCAGCTTGGGTCACTGTCTGTGTGGATTTTGCACATTCTCCCCATGTCTGCATGGGTTTCCTCTGGGTGCTCCAGTTTCCTCCCACACTCCAAAGATGTGTGGGTTCGGTGAATTGGCCATGCTACATTCCCCCTTAGTGTCAGGGGGACTAGCTAGGGTAAATGCATGGGGTTAAGGGGATAAGTCTTGGGTGGGATTGTGGTCGGTGCAGACTCGATGGGCTGAATGGCCTCCTTCTGCACTGTAGGGATTCTATGATTCTATGATTTACTGCCTGCTGTACCTGTGTGCTTATTTTCAGCAACTGATGCACGAGAACACCAAGTAATAATCTATCTTCCTATTATTGCTACCAAAGTGGATAGTCTCACATTTATCCACATTATCCTGCATCTGCCATGCACATGCCCACCCACTCAGCCTGTCCAAATCACACTGAAGCATCTCTGCATCCTCCTCACAGCTCACCCTCCCACCCAACTTTGTATCAAATGCAAATTTGGAGATAATATATTCAGTTCCCTCTTCCAAATCATTAATATGTGAACAGTTGAGGTCCTAGCACAGATCCCTGCAGAACTCCACTCGTCACTGACTGCCAATTAGAAAAAGACCCATTTTTGCCAACTCTTTGCTTCCGATCTGCTAACAAGCTTTCTATCCATCTCAAGACATTACCTGCAATCCCATGCACTTTAAATTTACAGAGTAGTCTGTTATGTGAGACCTTGTCGAAAGCCTTCTGACAGCCTAAATAAACCATATCCACTGCTTCTCCTCAGTCAACTTTACTAATCACATTCGCAAAATATTCCAATGAGATTCGTCAAGCATGTAAATCCATGCTGACTTTGTCTGATTATCCCACTGCCTTCCAAATGCCGAGTTATGAAATCCTTGATGAAAGACTCAAGTACCTTCCCCAGTACCAACGTTAGGCTCACTGGTTGAGAGTTCCCTGTTTTCTCTCGACCTCCCTTTTTGAATAGCGGGCTTATATTAGCTACCCTCCAATCTGAAGGAACCATTCCAGGGTTGGCGTGCTTCAGGGATCAGTGCTAGGTCCACTGTTATTTGTCATTTATATTAATGATTTGGATGAGAATATAGGAGGCATGGTTAGTAAGTTTGCAGATGACACCAAGATTGGTGGCATTGTGGACAGTGAAGAAAGTTATCTCCAATTGCAACAGGATCTTGATCAATTGGGCTAGTGAGCTGACGAATGGCAGATGGAGTTTAATTTAGACAAATGCGAGGTGATGCATTTTGGTAGATTGTACCAGGGCAGGACTTACTCAGGTAATGGTAGGGGCGTTGGGGAGAGTTACAGAACAAAGAGATTTAGGGGTACATGTTCATAGCTCCTTGAAAGTGGAGTCACAGGTAGACAGAGTGGTGAAGAAGGCATTCGGCATGCTTGGTTTCATCGGTCAGAACATTGAATACAGGTGTTGGGACGTCTTGTTGAAGTTGTACAAGACATTAGTAAGGTCACACTTGGAATACTGTGTGCAGTTCTGGTCACCCTATTATAGAAAGGGTATTATTAAACTAGAAAGAATGCAGAAAAGATTTACTAGGATGCTACCAGGACTTGATGGTTTGAATTATAAGGAGAGGCTGGATAGACTGGGACTTTTTTCTCTGGAGCGTAGGAGGCTGAGGGATGACCTTATAGAGGTCTATAAAATAATGAGGGGCACAGATAAGGTAGATAGTCAATATCTTTTCCCAAAGGTAAGGGAGTCTAAAACTAGAGGGCATAGGTTTAAGGTGAAAAGGGAGAGATACTAAAGTGTCCAGAGGGGCAATTTTTTCACATAGAGGGTGGTGAGTATCCGGAACAATCTGCCAGAGATAGTAGTAGAGGTGGGTATAATTTTGTCTGTTAAAAAGCATTTAGATAGTTACATGGATAAGATGGTTTTAGAGGGATATGGGCCAAATGCGGGCAATTGGGATTAGCTTAGGGGTTTAAAGAAAAATGGCGGCATGGACAAGTTGGGCCGAAGGGCCTGTTTCCATGCTGTAAACCTTTATGACTCTCTGACCCTATGAGTCTAAAGAGTTTTGGAAAATAACCACCTATTATTTCCAAGGCCACTTCCTTAAGTGCTCTGGGATGAAGATTTATTTGGCATGCTTTTCCCTTCATGGAGCCATGTTGATTCTGCATGATGATATTATGTATTTCTAAATACTCTGCTACTACATCCTTCACAATGGACTCTAACATTTTTCCAATGACACATTTGCCAGTCTCTCCTTTGCTCTGACCTATCCCTGTCCTTTTATTCTGCCCCACCACCTCAACCTGCCTCTCCAACTATATAATTTCATCACATTTCTACCCCTTCTTAGTTCAGTAGCAGGGTCATATGGACTCAAAATGTTAACTGTGTTCGTCTCTCCACAGACCTGCTGTGTTTATTCAACATGTTCTGTTCTTATTGTCTGTTCATATACTGGAGAGGCAGAAACTGTAAGAAACACATAAAAATAGATCAGAAGGCTGTCAGTATTTTTAGTATGCCCAGAAGGACAAAAAGAACTGAAGGATTGAGAAATCAAAAGTAAAGGTCAGGTAGAAAGAAAATTGAACTGAAAGAGCAAAAGGAAAAATAGAATATACCCTTCGAACAAGAGAAACATTTCCAGTGTTGTCATAAACATAACAGAGGTTGCTTTCAAGTTCTCCTCCATGATTTTGATTTGATTTGATTTATTATTGTCACATGTATTAACATACAATGAAAAGTATTGTTTCTTGTGTGCTACACAGGCAAAGCATACCATTCATAGAGAAGGAAATGAGAGAGTGCAGAATATGGTGTTACAGTCATAGCTAGGGTGTAGAGAAAGATCAACTTAATGCGAGGTAGGTCCATTCATAAGTCTGACAGCAGCAGGGAAGAAGCTGTTCTTGAGTTGCTTGGTACGTGACTTCAGACTTTCATATCTTTTTCTCGACGGAAGAAGGTGGAAGAGAGAATGTCCAGGGTGTGTGGGGGTCCTTAGGTATGTTGGCAGCTTTGCCGAGGTAGTGGGAAGTGTAGACAGAGTCAATGGATGGGAGGCTGGTTTGTGTGATGGATTGGGCTACATTCACTCCCTCTTGTAGTTCCTTACAGTCTTGGGCAGAGCAGGAGCCATACCAAGCTGTGATACAACCAGAAAGAATGCTTTCTATGGCGCATCTGTAAAGGTTGGTGAGAGTCGTAGCTGACATGCCAAATTTCCTTAGTCTTCTGAGAAAGTGGAGGAGTTGGTGGGCTTTCTTAACTATAGTGTCGGCATGGGGGCATCAGGACAGGTTGTTGGTGATCTGGACACCTAAAAACACCTAAAATGTGTGAATGGCTGAGGTGTTTCCAGGGGTTATTTGTGGTCTCATTCTGTTCCAGGCAATTTTCAGACATAGCCTCTTGTGAAACACAACTTTTTTACTGCCTTATAGGTTGAAAAGATTGTTTGAGATTAGATAAGTTTTGATTTCGAAGAGTGCAGCTGTCTTGGGTGAAATATCTCTCGCTAAGTAATTGTGTTTCTCGGTAAATTCGCCGACACCTCCCTTGATATTATGGCCCTGTTGTTCTCCAGCCTTTTATAGCACAGTTCTACAGATAGTGCAGCAGAGGATGAAACATCACATACAGAAGAGTGCTGCGATGACATTTGGGAATTGGTTTGGAAAAAGCAAGCTGTTTGTAAGGTTTGCTTTTGTAAAAAGTATGGTAAACACCACTCTGCTCAGACGCGAAAACCCTCTGGTCTTTTATCCAGTTTAACTTGAGCAGGGCATTACTAAGGAGTGCTTTCTTTGGGAGGAGATGTTAAAACCCGAGGTCAGTCTCATAGAAATCATAGAATCCCTACAGTGCAGAAGGAGGCCACTCGGCCCATTGAGTCTTCACCGACAACAATCCCACCCCAGGCCCTATCCCCACAACCCCACACATTTACCTCGCTAACCCCTCTAACCTACATATCCCAGGATACTAAGGGACAATTTAGCATGGCCAATCCACCTAACTGACGGAAGCCAGAGGGTGGTTGTAGAGAGTTGTTTTTCAAACTGGAGGCCTGTGACCAGCGGTGTGCCTCAAGGATCAGTGCTGGGCCCACTGTTATTTGTCATTTATATTAATGATTTGGATGAGAATATAGGGGGCATGGTTAGTAAGTTTGCAGATGACACCAAGATTGGTGACATAGTGGACAGTGAAGAAAGTTATCTCCAATTGCAACAGGATCTTGATCAATTGGGCCAGTGGGCTGACGAATGGGAGATGGAGTTTAATTTAGACAAATGCGAGGTGATGCATTTTGGTAGATTGAACCAGGGCAGGACTTACTCAGTTAATGGTAGGGGCGTTGGGGAGAGTTACAGAACAGAGAGATCTAGGGGTACATGTTCATAGCTCCTTGAAAGTGGAGTCACAGGTGGACAGAGTGGTGAAGAAGGCATTCGGCATGCTTGGTTTCATCGGTCAGAACATTGAATACAGGAGTTGGGACGTCTTGTTGAAATTGCACAAAACATTGGTAAGGCCACACTTGGAATACTGTGTGCAATTCTGGTCACCCTATTATAGAAAGGATATTATTAAACTAGAAAGAGTGCAGAAAAAACTTACTAGGATGCTACCAGGACTTGATGGATTGAGTTATAAGGAGAGGCTGAATAGACTGGGACTTTTTTCTCTGAAGCGTAGGAGGCTGAGGGGTGACCTTATAGAGGTCTATAAAATAATGAGGGGCATAGACAAGGTAGATAGTCAATATATTTTCCCAAAGGTAGGGGAGTCTAAAACGAGAGGGCATAGGTTTAAGGTGAGAGGGGAGAGATACAAAAGTGTCCAGAGGGGCAATTTTTTCACACAGAGGGTGGTGAGTGTCTGGAACAAGCTGCCAGAAGTAGTAGTAGAGGCGGGTACAATTTTATCTTTTAAAAAGCATTTAGATAGTTACATGGGTACGATGGGTATAGAGGGATATGGGCCAAATGCGGGCAATTGGGATTAGCTTGTGGGTTTTTTTAAAAAAGGGCAGCATGGACAAGTTGGGCCGAAGGGCCTGTTTCCATGCTGTAAACCTCTATGACTCTATAACTGTATAACTCACACATCTGGGAGGAAACCAGAGCACACGGAGGAATCCCATGCAGACACGGGGAGAACCTGCAAACTCCACACAGACGGTGACCCAAGCCGAGAATCGAACCAAGGTCCCTCGAGCTGTGAGGCAGCAGTGCTAACCACTGCACCACTGTGCCAACCCACAAGTGGAAAAACGAACTCTCTGGTTCTCCTTGAGTCAAAATGTCGCATGGTCACTGTTCCGAAGAAGACGGGAATGGAGTTCTTGTCAGAGTCCAGGTAATATTTCCCTCAGCCAAAATCACTAAACTTAGGGTGAGATTTTTCCACCCTTCCCACCGATGGGGTCTTCCAGCCCCACCAAGGGTGCTTCATACATCATGCTTTGGCGGGTTCAGAAGGTCCTGCCAGTGACCAATGGCAAGCCTCCTTGCCGCTGGAAAACCACACTGCGGGGAGAGGAGCGAGTATCCTGACCAGTGAATCACAAACCCACAGTGAATGGTTACAGCTCAAAGGAGGCCATTCAACCTCTGGTCTCCGTGGCAACTCTCTGCAAGTGTAGCTTAGCTAGTCCCACACCCCCACCTTTGACTTGTGGCTTTTCCAAATTGTTTCTTTTCAGATAATTATCCAATATTCTTTGGAAAGGCATGATTGAACCTGCCTCCACCACTCTTGCGGCAGTGCATTCCAGATCCTAACCACTCAAGAGATTTCCCACATGTCATTCATGATTCTTTTTCCAATACCTTTAGTTCTAGTTTAGTTTATTTGTTAGTGTCACAAGAAGGCTTACATTAACACTGCGATGAAGTTACTGTGAAAATCCCCTAGTTGCCACACTCCGGTGCCTGTTCGGGAACACTGAGGGAGAATTTAGCACGGCCAAAGCACCTAACCAGCACATCTTTCAGACTGTGGGAGGAAACCAGAGCACTCAGAGGAAACCAGAGCACCCTGAGGAAATCCACGCAGACACAGGGAGAACGTGCAGACTCCACACAGACAGTGACCCAAGCCAGGAATCAAACCCGGGTGACTGGCGCTGTGAGGCAGCAGTGCTAACCACTGTGCCACCATGCTGCCTTAAATCAGTCCTCTCTGTTACCCTTTTCCACCAGTGGGAACAGTTTCTCTCTGTCTACTTTATCCTGACCTCTCACGGTTTTGAACTCCTCCATCAAATCCTCTCTCAACACTCTCTTCTCCAGAGTGAACAGCCTCAGATTCACCCACATATCTATGAAAAGCTTGAAGTATGGGGAGCGTTTGAGGACTCTGGGTCTGAACTCGATGGAGTTTAAAAGGATGAGAAGGAGATCTCATTGAAACTTACAGGATGCTGAAAGACCTGGATAGAGTGGACGTGGGGAAGATGTTTTCATTAGTAGGAGAGACTTGGATCCAAGGGCATAGCCTCAGAGTGAAGGGACGACCCTTTAGAACCAAGATGAGGAGGAATTTCTTCAACCCGAGGATGGTGAATCTGTGGAATTCATTGCCACAGAAGGCTGTAGAGGCTAGGCCATTTCAGAGTATTTAAGGCAGAGATGTTTATTTATATATTTAATAGTCACAAGTAAGGCTTACATTAACACTGCAATGAAGTTACCATGAAATTCCCAGATGGATAGATTCTTGATCGGTAAGGGAATCAAAGGTTACGGGGAAACGGCGGGAGAATGGGGTTGAGAAACTTATCAGCCATGATTGAATGGCAGAGCAGACTCGATGGGCCGAATGGCCTAATTCCTCTTCTATATCTTTATGATCTTATGGCCAATCACTGGATCCACCCTCAGAAATGGATGATCATTGTCACCTTACTGGATGTGGCAACTTGCCGTGCATAAATGGACACCACCTTTCAACTGTGGCAACAGTGGCTGCCCTTGAAAAACACCTCATTGGTTGTAAAGTTCTTTGACATGCGAAGATTTTGAAGGTGAAGGTCCTCATGAAGGTTCTCATGAGGACAGCCTCAACCAGGATTTTGGGTTCATGTCACACTATCTGTAACCCCCACGGCTTGCCTGGGCTTGCAAAATCTCACTAACTGTCCTGGCTTGAGACAATTCACACCTCTTTAACCTGTGCTTAACCCTCTCTCCACTCGCATTGTCTTCACCTGTAAAGACTTGATTACCTGTTAAGACTCGTACTTCGACCGTTATCTTGTAATTGAGTCTGTGTCTATGTATGCCCTGTTTGTGAACCGAACTCTTCACTCACCTGATGAAGGGGCAACGCTCCGAAAGCTCGTGATTCCAAATAAACACGTTGGACTTTAACCTGGTGTTGTGAGACTGCTTACAAGGTTTTGAAAAGCATTACATAAATGCAAGCTCTTTCTTACATCGAAATAGCTCAGATAATATATATTCCTTATTCTATTCACGTGTATTCACAAGTACATTACTGAAGCATGCTATTGAATGCGACAGGCACCAATCATTCCCTCAACACTGTAATCAGTCTGAGTAATCTTACAGCCTCTGGACCAAAGCAAATTGCTGTGGATGATACTGGAACTGAGAGGATATCCCTAGCAAGGAAGATAGAACTGGTCTCGGGCTCTTTCTCTTGAAAACAGAAGGCTGAGGGAAGGAATGTGAAGTCACGGAATTGTTTGATAAGGTGGAATTGGGAACATATTTCCACTTGCAGGGGGCTGTAAGTACGAGATAGGCACTAATAAACACAATGGGGAATTCTGGAGAAAAACCTTGTCACCCAGAGAGTGGTTAGAATACAGAATTCATCAGCACATGGAGCCAGTGAGGCAAATAACATAGAAACATTTAACAAGAAGCTGGTTAAACACATGAGGGTGAAAGGGATAGAAGGATGTGCTGGCAGAGTTGAAATGAAGATGAGTTTGGATGAGCTTATGGAGCACATAAACATCTGTCGAGAGCTGAATAGGCTGTTGCTGTGTTCTATATTCTGTGTAATTGTCAGAATAAAAATGGGCCGTGAATCCACAATGGCAGCTGGTATCCAGGCTGCAGATTTTTCATTCACGGAATGGTGAATTTTATGCTGCCCTGATTGGTTTGTCTTTCAGAGCCCTGATTGGCCATTCCATCAGGATGCTCCAATTGGATAATCAGGGATTTCCGGAACACGTGTGTTGCACGCGTGTGGGCAAAAGCAGCCTCGAGCCGAGTTCTCTCCTGGCATCCCTGATTAGCCAATCGGGGCACCTAAAGGCGAACCAATCAGGGGGCAGATAAAAGCTCTGCATCGTGCCAACCTCATAGAAATCATAGAAACCCTACAGTACAGAAAGGGGCCATTCGGCCCATCGAGTCTGTACCGACCACAATCCCACCCAGGCCCTACCCCCATATCCCTACATATTTACCCACTAATCCCTCTAACCTACACATCCCAGGACAGTAAGGGCAATTTTTAGCATGGCCAATCAATCTAACCGGCACATCTTTGGACTGTGGGAGGAAACCGGAGCACCCGGAGGAAACCCACGCAGACACGAGGAGAATGTGCAAACTCCACACAGACAGTGACCCAAGCCGGGAATCGAACCCAGGTCCCTGGAGCTGTGAAGCAGCAGTGGTAACCACTGTGCTACCTGTGCCAGGGGGCAGTGCCGTGGGCAGATCGTAATGGGGAGGAGGTGGGGTGGGGGGGGGGGGGGGGAGCGGCGGCATGTGTGTGTGGGAGGGGCTGGTGGGGGGGGGGTGAATTGGGGGGGGGGGGCAAGAGATGGAGATACTGGTGTTGATTACGGGGGTAGAGGGGTGCGGGGGTAGGGGAGTGGGAAGGTTGGGATTGGTGCCGGTGGTGAGGGGAGGTGGGGAGGGAAGGCAGAGGGGGATCTTACGTCTGATTTAAAAAGGGCGTCACGATCTCAGTCCAGCCGACTTTACCAGTGTGTTTAGGC
This sequence comes from Mustelus asterias, assembly GCF_964213995.1. Taxonomy (NCBI): domain Eukaryota; kingdom Metazoa; phylum Chordata; class Chondrichthyes; order Carcharhiniformes; family Triakidae; genus Mustelus; species Mustelus asterias. The sequence goes on from NC_135810.1 coordinate 116,157,785, forward strand.
CCCGCATTGAACAACACCCCTCCCACCCACTATTCTTTTTGACAAATGGGAATGGAGTTAGGGTAAAGATTCATCTTGTGTTGACTGAATGGCGGAAGATAGATGAGCCTGTTCTTTTCTGCATGAGCTATGTTGTGCCAATTCTGTGAAGCATCGTGGGCCGTTTTCCTGATATAAAGATGCTTTGAAACAGGTCGCTCGATAGACGAATGAAAACCCAGATTGCAAAGACATTTTTTGAAATCAAAGTCACTGTTCCATCCATTTACTTTCCTCTCTCATTTCTTATTAAAGTTCTCAATTTATTTTCATTCACTGTATTAAACCATAGACATTGTCGGCCTCATTTTAGAAGGTGTACATGCACTGGGCCTAGTCAGACTGCAGAAAGATTTTTCCTGGGCATTTTACTATGTTAGAGATGGTATCTGAATGCAAGTCGTTGCCATTGCTGAAGTATAGCTTTCAGTTTACTTCTGGTTTATAGAGCCACATATCCCAGTTTACACCTTCATAGGAACAGGAGAAGGCCAACCAGCTCCTAACTTTAGTTAGGCCGCATTTGGAGTATTGCGTGCAGTTCTGGTCACCACACTACCAGAAGGACATGGGTGCTTTGGAGAGAGTGCAAAGAAGGTTCACCAGGATGTTTCCTGGTCTGGAAGGTATTAGGTATGAGGACAGTTTGGACAAACTCAGTTTGTTTCCACTGGAAAGATGGAGGCTGAGAGTCGAGCTGCTAGAGGCCTACAAAATTATGAGAGGCATAATAGACAGGGGAGATAGTCAGAGGCTTTTTCCCAGAGTGTAAAGGTCAACTACAAGAGGATCCAAATTAAGTGAGCGGGGTTAAGTTTAGGCGAGACGTGCGGGGAAAGTTTTTCATACAGAGGGTGACAGGTTCCTAGAACGCACTGACAGTGGAGGTGGTGGAAGCAGGCACGTTAGCAACGTTCAAGGTGTATTTTGGTTGACACATGAATTGGAAACAAACAGAGGGATAGAAATCATGCATCAGTGCAGGTTTGGAGGGCCGAAGGGCCTGTTCCTGTGCTGTATTGTTCTTTGTTATTCAATTACTGCGTTCAGCTGCCTTGGTACAATATGCCTTGATACCCTTGCCTAATAGAAATCTATTGATCTCTGTGTTGAACTGAATCCATTTATTTGATTGCTTGCATCCAATGTAGTTGAGGAGCTAAAGGTCTCTTGAGGAGCCATCTTTGACCATTCTTTTAGCTTCACAATTGAGAAAGGGAGAGCACAGATTTAGGTTAACTGGCAAGAGAAGAAACGGAGACATGAGGACAAACGTTTTCATTTTGTGAGTGGTTCAAATCTGGACTGTCTGAGTGGCAGGTTCAATCATGGCGTTCCGGGAGAATTGGATTGTTGTGTGAAAAGGAAGAATGTGCAAGGTTACAGGGAAGAGGTGGGGGAATGGCACTAGGTGTTTTGTGCATTTAAAGAGCCACTGCAGACAAGACAGGTTGAATGGCCTCCTTCTGCACCTTAACAATTTTGTGATTCTGTTATTCTGTGATTCTGTGGTTTGCGATTTATGGGTTTCCAGAGGTGTTGCTTTCAGATAATGGACCACCGTTCACACCAAAAGAGTTTGAAATATTTCTGAGTAAGAATGGAGTCAAACACATCTTATTGCCACCATATCACCCAGCATCGTACTTGTGAAGAGGTCTTTGCAGAAGTAGGTAACTCCCATGTTTCTCTCCAAAGCAGGCCAGATAACTTTCTGTTCCCTTACATGATAACCCCATAGTCCACAATATGTTGGTCACCATCTGGGTTAGTGTTTTAAACACACTCCAAGGACAAGGTTTAGTTTGCTTAAGCCTGGCATTAATAGCAATGTAAGAGTAAAGCAAGACAAAGTGGAGGTAAGTAATGATACATGAGGCATGAAACTTAAAGCGTTCAGTCTGTGATGGCCAGAATGTCATGGTGAAAAGCCGCTGGAGTCATTGATCATAGAATCGTAGAATCCCTACAGTGCAGAAGAGGTCATTTGGCCCATCGGGTCTGCACTGAATCTCTGACAGAGTATCTTACCCAGGCTCTCTCTCCCCTGCCCTATTCCCGTGACCCCAGACATTCACCATGGCTAATTCATCTAACCTACACACGTTGGGACACTAAGGGGCAATTTAGCATGGCGAATCCATCGAACCTGCACATCTGATTTGATTTGATTTATTATTGTCACATGCATTAGTATTCAGTAAAAAGTATTGTTTCTTGCCTGCTATACAGACCACGCATACTGTTCATAGAGGATGAAAGGAGAGAGTACAGAATCTAGTGTTACAGTCATAGGTAGGGTGTAGAGAAAGATGAACTTAGTGTGAGGTAGGTCCATTCTGATGGCAGCAGGGAAGAAGCTGTTCTTGAGTTGGTTAGTACATGGCCTTAGCTTTTGTATCTTTGGACCGTGGGAGGAAGTCAGAGCACCCAGAAGAAATACATGCAGACATGGGGAGAACATGAAAACTCCACCCAAGGCTGGAATTGAACCCGGGTCCCTGGCGCAGTGAGGCAGCCGTGCTAACCACTGTGCCACCATGCCACCCTTGTGATCAGCGTTGTTGCAAAGAGACTAGATGCATTGACATATCTAGTGAAGACTGAGAGAGACTCCTTCAGTGCCATGTAGATCATTTGCTTGACAGTGGAAACCTGAGAAAGGGGAAGCATGATAAACCTCCGATAGTCTTAATTCTGCCTGAAGTCAAAGTGAAAGTCACAAAGAAATTGGAAGTGTGTCGGTATCACGGAATCCACCAGTAGAACACAGTGAGTCGGGGTCTTTGATTAAAGCAACTCAATCAATCTCATCGTCCCAACTATTAACTAGAGTTGAAAGTCAAAGTCAAAATAACAGGTTTGACACAGTTATAGTCATAGCACATAGGCCCTTCAGCCCAACCTGTCCATGCCAACTGTGGTATCCCCCCCCAGCTAGTCCCAATTGACTGCGTTTGGCCCATATCCCTCTAATCCTTCTCCATCCATGTATTTATCGCAATGTTTTTTTAAATGTTGCTATTGAACCTGCCTCAACCTCTTTCTCTGGCAGCTCATTCCATATACGCACCACTCTCTGTGTGAAGAAGTTGCCCCTCAGGTCCCTTTTAAATCTTTCCCCTCCCACCTTAAACCTATGCCCTCCAGTTTTCAATTCTCCTTCCAGGGGAAAAAAACTATGTGCATTCATTCTATCAATGCCCTTCATCATTTTATGCACCTCAATAAGGTCACCCCTCATTCCCCTATATTCCAAGGAATAAAGTCCTAGCCTGGCCAACCTCTCCCTATAACTCAGGCCCACTATTCCTGGCAACATCCTCATGAATCTTCTTTGCACTCTTTCCAGTCTATCAATGTCTTTCCTATAACAGGGTGACCAAAACTGTGCACAATATTCCAAGGGCGGAAAGGTGGCACAGTAGTTAGCACTGCTGCCTCACAGCATCAGGGACCCAGGTTTGATTCCTGGTTTGGGTCACTGTCTGTGCGGAGTTTGCACGTTCTCCCCGTATCTGCATGGGTTTCCTCCGGGTGCTCTAGTTTCCTCCCACAGTCCGAAAGACGTGCTAGTTAGGTGCGTTGGCCGTGCTAAATTCTCCCTCAGTGTATCCGAACAGGCACCAGAGTGTGGCGACTTGGGGATTCTCACAATAACTTCATTGCAGTATTAATATAAGCCTACTTGTGACACTAATAAAATAAACCTAAACCTTTGACCTTCATAGATATTAAGAGATCAGAGTCAAGCTAATGGAAAAGGGAGATATGCAAAGAGAAAGAAGCCAGATAGGTTAATTGAAAGGATGTAGAAAAAGAAAATGATTCTTTTCATTATTTTTTGATAATTTATGACATTTTTGTTAAAGACATACTGGTGCTAAGAAAAAAGTATGTGCATAATTTCCCTCCTTAACAGCACTGTATCCCTCCACCACATGGACTGCAGCCATTCAAGAATACAGTTCATCACCACATTCTCAAGGGAGGCGAGTCAGCGACCCCACATCCCATGATGGAATACAGGTAATATTAATTTTAATTGTGATTAAAGTAAACACATGTATGAACCACATGCATTAAAGGGTGGCACGGTGGTTAGTACTGCTACCTCACAGCGCCAAGGACCCGGGTTCAATTCCGGCCTTGAGTGGCTGCCTGTGTGGAGTTTGCATGTTCTCCCCGTGTCTGTGTGGGCTTCCTCCGGGTGCTCCGGTTTCCTCCCACAGTCCAAAGATGTGCAGCTGAGGGTTGATTGGCCGTGCTAAATTGCTCCTTCGTGTCAGGGGGATTAGGACTGTAAATATGTGGGGTTACGGGGATGGGACCTGGGTGGGATTGTTGTCGGTGCAGACTTAATGGGCCAAGCGGCCTCCTTCTGCGCTGTAGATTCTATGAAATCCAAACTGTTAAATTTGTGGTATTGCTGATGTTGGTTTAATTATATTGTATTCTGTGGGATTATATACATGCAACATTTTACATTTTGCTCCTTAATTTGCTTTTTTGAGTGAAGAAGTAAAATACATTGTAATAGCTGAACATTTTGGTATAATTCCTTCTCTGCTGCCCTCTCTGTTGGGGAGGTGTAAAGTTTACTCAATAACAGCTGCCCATAGCTGAGCATGAGTGACTCTTACTCTGTGTACACAAGTGATATACTTGATTTGAACTGAATTGATTTATTATTATCGCATGTGTGAAAAGTATTGTTTCTTGCACGCTATACAGACAAAACATACCGTTCATAGAGTACATAGGGGAGAAGGAAAGGAGAGGGTGCAGAATGTAGTGTTACAGTCATAGCTAGGGTGTAGTGAAAGATCAACTTAATATATGGTAAGTCCATTCAAAAGTCTGATGGCAGCAGGGAAGAAGCTGTTCTTGAGCTGGTTGGTACGTGACTTTTGTGTCTTTTTCCCGCCGGAAGAATGTGGGAGAGAGTATATCTGGGGTGCGTGGGATCCTTGATTATCTGATTGCTTTTCCAAGGCAGCGGGAAGTGTAGACAGAGTCAATGGATGAGAGCCTGGTTTGCGTGATGGACTGGGCTACATTCACGACCTTTTGTAGTTTCTAAGTCAGGATGGTGTGTGGCATTAGAGAGGAACTTGCAGGTGGTGGTGTGCCCATGCAAGTGTTGCCCTTGTCCTTCCAGAATCTATATCAGGGGTCTCCAAACTACGGCCCACGGGCCACATCCGGATCAGAGTTTGGAGACCGCTGATCTAGATGTTAGGGATTGAAAGGTTTGAAAGGCATTGAAGGAGCCTTGGTGAATTGTTGCAGTGCATCTTGTAGATAGTACACAATGCTATCTTTCTGCATCAGTAGTGGAGTGCAATCTTATGAGCAATATATAATTTTCAGTTGAATTGATATATTTTTGCATTCAGAAAAGTAAAAATGGTTTCAGTTTCAGACAGGGTTTGTTAATGAACTTTGGTGCCTGGATGTCTGAATAGACCTGGGACTGAGGTGTTTCAGGTTTTTTGAGTTTGCTTGTATATATATATATATATATATATACATTTGTAATGAAGTCTTATGACCCCTGACATTAAAGAGGTAGGTTAAAAGGGGTTGAAAGTTCAGTGATTTTAAAAAACAACATAGAAAAGCTTTGCCATTGCCAGATGACAGTGATCCAGACACACACACAAAAGACAGATTTGAGTGAGTATGCGTGTATCAGACAGTGATCTAAAGTGTGGGGGAAAAAGCTGCAAGGCAAGCGGTACAGTATCTAACTGAATAATCAGCTATGGGACTCAGTAAAGTGATCAGTTTAGCGGAGGTGCCACTGGGAAACTGATTTGATTTGATTTATTTATTATTGTCACATGTATTAACATACAGTGAAAAGTATTGTTTCTTGCACGCTATACAGACAAAGCATACCGTTCATAGAGATGGAAACGAGAGAGTGCAGAATGTAGTGTTACAGTCATAGCTAGGGTGCAGAGAAAGATCAACTTAATGCAAGGTAAGTCCATTCAAAAGTCTGACAGCAGCAGGGAAGAAGCTGTTCTTGGGTCGGTTGGTACATGACCTCAGACTTTTGTATCTTTTTCCCGAAGGAAGAAGGTGGAAGAGAGAATGTCCGAGGTGCGTGGGGTCCTTAATTATGCTGGCTGCTTTGCCGAGGCAGCGGGAAGTGTAGACAGAGTCAATGGATGGGAGGCTGGTTTGCGTGATGGACTGGACTATATTCACGACCTTTTGTAGTTCCTTGCAGTCTTGGGCAGAGCAGGAACCATACCAAGCTGAAAGAATGCTTTCTATGGTGCATCTGTAAAAGTTGGTGGGAATCATAGCTGACATGCCAAATTTCCTTAGTCCTCTGAGAAAGTGGAGATGTTAGTGGGCTTTCTTAACCATAGTGTCGGCATGGGGGGACCAGGACAGGTTGTTGGTGATCTGGACACCTAAAAACTTGAAGCTCTCGACACTTTCTACTTCATCCCCATTGATGTAGACAGGGGCATGTTCCCCTTTACGCTTTCTGAAGTCGATGACAATCTCCTTTGTTTTGTTGACATTGAGGGAGAGATTATTGTTGCTGCGCCAGTTCACCAGATTCTCTATCTCATTCCTGTACTCTGTCTGGATTTAGGGAAGTCATTTCTTTGCTCTATAGTTGAAGAAACAATGAGTTTAGAATACAGTTTTTGGGTTGCGTGAGAAGCATTGAGTGAATGCTCAGGAATTCACTGGAGGAAAACCATTTGCAACTGCACCAGCCCCAATCAAGAAGACTTTGGCCGGTATTTTATGACCTCACTCGGGCAAGGCTCATAAAATCCCGCCCAAGGCCAACGTAAAATTCCATTCTGCAAACCGCGCCCACCCCAATTCCGGGACGAGCGTGGCAGTAAAATTCCAGCCTTTGTGTCAAGCTCATGGTAACTCTTCACTGGCTTATGTGTCTGTAAATATATTGCTGGGATAAAGAGTTAGTGGGAATTTGACTTGTTTTGTGTTTTAGTTGAGGTATTTCCAACTTTTTTGTCTTGTGTAATATAGTTCACTGTAAAATAAATAAATATGAAATAGTTTTAAATAAGTTTTAAATAAATAATTTATTATTTGTATTAAAGTTGGTCAGCAGTCTCTTAGGAATGTTTTTCTGTAATTTTCCTTCATGGTATCTAAAAATAAACTTGTGATCTATCAAGACAGGTCAATGGGAATCAGGGGGAAAACCTTCTGCTGCTTGGAGTCATACCTGGCACAAAGGAAGATGGTTGTGGTGGTTGGAGTCAGTCATCTCAGTTCCAGGACATCACTGCAGGAGTTCCTCAGGGGAGTGCCCCAGGTTCAACCATCTTCAGCTGCTTCATCAATGACCTTCCTTCCATCGTAAGGTCAGAAGTGGGGATGTTCACTGATGACTGCACAATGTTTGGTATCATCAGCGACTCTTCAGAAACTGAAGCAGTCCCTGTTCAAATGCAACAAGACCTGGACAATATTCAAGCTTGGGCTGATAAGTGGCAAGTAACGTTCACGCCACGTAAGAGCCAGGCAATAACCATCAAGAACAAGCAGGGATGTAACCATTGCCCCATGACATTCAATGGCACTACCATCGCTGAGTTCCTGCCTCCCCCCACCTCCCCCATGAGTATTAACATCCTGAGGGTTACCACTGACCAGAAACTAACCATATAAGTACTGTTGTTACCAGAGCAGGTCAAAGGCTAGGAATCCTGTGGCGAGTAACTCACCTCCTGACTCCCCAAAGCCTGTCCCCCATCTCCAAGGCACAAGTCAGGTGTGTAATGGAATACTCCCCACTTGCCTGCATGAGTACAGCTCCAACACGCAAGAAGCTTGACATCATCCAGGACAAAGCATCCCACCTGATTGCTACCCATTCAACAAACATTCAATCCCTCCACCACCGACAGACTGTGGCAGTCGTGTGTAAAATTTACAAGATGTACTCACCAAGGTTCCTTAGGCAACACCTTCCAAACCTACAACCTCTGCCATCTAGAAGGACAAGGGCAGAGGGCACATGGGAACCCCACCACTCGGAGATTCCCCTCCAAGTCGCACACCATCCTGACTTGGGAATATATTGCTGTTCCTTCACTGTCATCTGGGTCAAAATCCTGGAACCCCCTCCCTAACAGAACTGTGGGTATACCTAGACCTCAAGGAATGCAGCAGTTCAAGAAGGCAGCTCATTACCATCTTCTCCAGGGCAATTACAGATGGGCATTAACTTTTAAAAAGTTTTTAACCTCTATTTATTATTGTTACAAGTCGGCTTACATTAACACTGCAATGAAGTTACTGTGAAAATCCCCTAGTCGCCAAACTCTGTCGCCTGTTCAGGTACACTGAGGGAGAATTTAGCATGGCCAATGCACCTAACCAGCATATGTTTTGGACTGTGGGAAGAAGCTGGAGCACCCGGAGGAAGCCTCCACAGACATGGGAAGAATGATGTGGAGTTGTCGGCATTGGACTGGGGTAGGCACAGTAAGTAGCCTCACAACACTAGGTTAAAGTCCAACAGGTTTATTTGAATGAGTTTCCAGAGCGCCGCTCCTTCATCAGTTGAGTGCAGGATTTGTTTCACAAACAGGGCATATACAGACACAAACTCAATTCCAAGATAATGGTTGGAATGCGAGTCTGAACAAGTAATCAAGTCTTTACAGGTGCAGACAATGCGAGTGGAGGGTTAAGCACAAGTTAAAGAGATGTGTATTGTCTCCAGCCAAGACCGTTAGTGAGATTTTGCAAGCCCTGGCAAGTCATGGGGGTTACAGATAGTGTGACATGAACCCAAGATCCTGGTTGAGGCCGTCCTCATGTGTGCAGAACTTGGCTATCAGTTTCTGATCAGCGACTCTGCGTTGTCGTGTGTCGTGAAGGCCGCCTTGGAGAACGCTTACCCGAAGATCAGAGGCCGAATGCCCTTGACTGCTGAAGTGTTCCCTGACAAGAAGGGAACACACGTGCCTGGTGATTGTCGAGCGGTGTCCATTCATGTGTTGTAACCATTTGTATCAAGCTACTGGTAACTCTTCACTGGCTTATGTGTCTGTAAATATATTGCTGGGACACCGCTCGACAATCACCAGGCAGGAGTGTTCCCTTCCAGTCGGGGAACACTTCAGCAGTCACGGGCATTCAGCCTCTGATCTCCGGGTAAGCGTTCTCCAAGGCGGCCTTCATGACACACGACAACGCAGAATCTCTGAGCAGAAACTGATAGCCAAATTCCGCACACATGAGAACGGCCTCAACCGGGATCTTGGGTTCATGTCACACTATCTGTAAACCCCACGACTTGCCTGGGGTTTCAAAATCTCATTAACTGTCCTGGCTGGAGACAATTCACATGTCTTTAACCTGTGCTTAACCCTCTCTCCACTCACATTGTCTGTACCTGTAAAGACTTGATTACCTGTAAAGACTCGCATTCCAACCATTATCTTGTAATTGAGTTTGTGTCTGTATATGCCCTGTTTGTGAAACCAATCCTGCACTCACCTGATGAAGGAGCGGCGCTCCAAAAGCTTGTGCGACCAAATAAACTTGTTGAACTTTAACCTGGTGTTGTGAGACTACTTAATGGGAAGAACATGCAGACTCCGCACAGACAGTGACCCAAGCCGGGAATTGAATCCAGGTCTGTGGCGCTGTGAGGCAGCAGTGCTAACCATGCTGGTCAAGCCAGTGATGCCCACAACACGTCAGTGAATAAAAAAAGTCACTGGGATCTAACATGTCCAGTATTAACAGGAGTGGGAGCATATCAGAGTGAATGATTAAAGTGGTAGAAGGGATGCCAATCATAGAATCATAGAATCATAGAAACCCTACAGTACAGAAAGAGGCCATTCGGCCCATCGAGTCTGCACCGACCACAATCCCACCCACCCAATGCTGTTAGGGAGGGTTTTCCAGGATTTTGACCCAGTAACAGTGAAGGAATGGTGATGTATTTCCAAGTCAGGATGGTGAGTGACTTGGAGGGGAACCTGCAGACGCTGGTGGTCCGATGTATCCACTGCCCTTGTCCTTCTAGTTGGTAGAAGCTGTGAGTTTGGAAGGTCCTGTTGAAGGAGCCTTGGTGACCTGCTGCAGTATCTCTTGCGGATGGTACAAACTCCTGCTACTCTATATCGGCGATGGAGGGAGTGAATGTTTGTGGATGGGGTGCCAATCAAACGGGCTGCTTTGTCCTGGATGGCGTCGAGCTTCTTGATTGTTGTTGGCGCTACGCCCATCCAGGCAAGTGGAGAGTATTCCATCACATCTCTGACTTGTACCTTGTAGATGGTGGACAGGCTTTGGGGAGTTAGAAGGTAAGTTGCCCTCTACATAATTCCCAACCGCTGACCTGCTCTTATTTTCCACAATATTTATATGGCTAAAAGTTTAATTTACCATCCAAAAGATGGCATCTCTACCAGTGCAGTACCCCCTCAGTGCTATTGTGGAGCGTCAGCACGACATAGGTGCTCAAGTTAAATTGTTTTTGTCCCACTGTTTCCCTCATTATTGCCATTTAATTAGATGGCGGGTGACAATGATTGTTATTTTGAGAAATATAATGTAGTTAAGGCACCCGATAACTGAGCAGTTGATGCGCTTCCCCATTGTGCGTTGAATTTAAAATCACCGCATGGTTTCAGCTCAGCCCTTCAGGCCATTTGTTTTTACAATCTCATTATTGATTAATGCATGACGGTTTTCCCGGGAAGTTATCTCAATTTGGAACAAACTAACTTATTATGACTGAGAGGAACAGTGTTAATAATTAAATTCATAATCACATTAGTGATTAGAATCTGTAATGTCGCCCCTGGCATCTATACAAATGATTTAAGAGACTGCGTGAAATAATGTTTTGTATGCATTAGTGAGAGAGGCGTCTTACACTGAATATAAACAGTGGCAGAGATCAATTGGACCTTGTGACCCGTTTTCTGTGTTGTAAATTAAATGTAATTCTATATAGTTAGCAATATGGTCCATCAGGATGCTGAATTTATGAACTACTGCAAACATCACTCTCACTAAGAACCCATCGTAAGCCTACAGTGCAGAAGGAGGATATTCGGCCGATCGGGTCTAGACCGACAACAATCCCACCTAGGTCCTGTCCCCGTAACCCCACGTCTTTACCCCGCTAATCCCTCTAACCTACTCATCTCAGGCCACTAAAGGGCAATTTAGCATGGCCAATGCACCTAACCCGCACATCTTTGGACTGCGGGAAGGTAAGCGGAGCACCCGGAGGAAACCCACGCAGACACGAGGAGAATGCGCAAACTCCACACAGGCAGTAACACAAGCCGGGAACCGACCCAGGTCTCTGGAGATGTGAGACAGCAGTGCTAGCCACTGTGCCACCATGTTGTCCCACACCCTCCCCCCCCCACCCCCGCCACCCCGCCACCACCCAGTGCAAGCTCGCTCGCGTTAATCAAGCAATGAAGGATTTGCTCGCTTGGGCATGTGCATAAGGCAGAAGAGGGTCACACTCCTAAGGATATGATGTATAGAGAGGAAGCTGATGACAAGAGACCAACAGACATACCATAGAATTCAGTGCAGAAGGAGATCATTCGGCCCATCGAGCTTGCACCGCCAACAATCCCACACATCTGGTTCATTAATGTCCTTTCGGAAAGGAAATCTGTTGTCCTAACATGGCCTGGCCTACTTTTGACTCCAGAGCCACAGCAATGCAGTTGACTCATAACTGCCCTCTGAACAAGGGCAACTTGGGATGGGCAATAAATGCTGGCCAACCAGCAATGCCCATGTCCCACAAATGAATTTAAAAAATGGCCCTATTACCCCACCTATTTGCCCTGCTCATCCCCCTGACACTAAGGGGCAATTTAGCATGGCCAATCCACCTAACCTGCACACCTTTGGACTGTGGGAGGAAACCAGACCACCCTGAGGAAGCCTACGCAGACACGGGGAGAACATGCAAACCCCACACAGACAGTCACTCAAGGCCGGAATCGAACACAGGTCCCTGGCGCTGTCAGGCAGTAGTGCTAACCACTGTGCTGCTGTGCCGCCCATAGCCCAAAGTTCTTAATCACAGATGCTGTCAAAAGGAACATGTGGGGGAATTCTCCCATCCCGCCCGCCACGGGAATCATAGTGGGCGGGGAGTGGACCACACAAAGGTCCATTGCCTTCGGACGAGTGCGGCTAGAGAATCCCACCGTGAAATCCCTCAATATTAATCACAGCAAGTGGGAAACTCTAGCTGACGATTGATGCGAATCTTCCATCATGTGGTTTCAGAAGCTCCAAATCAGGTGCCAGTTCAGATGTAATAAGTCCACGGAGGCAAAGGTCCCGTCACCAAAAGTTCCTTTATTTACAAGACATACTGTACATCAGATTGCTCCCTGTGTGCTCCCTGCTTCAGCAGGCAGAGAGACTGGCACACCTGCTTTATATAGGAAACATGAGGCTCCTGATTGGACCATCAATTAGGACTCAATCAGGGATATCTTTTTGTTTAACCAAACAAATAAAATCAACTTAAGTTAGGGACAACTCAAAAGGGGCAGCTCACTAAAAGGAAGAGAACTGCCCGAAACCAAAGACAAAGCGGAAAGGAAACTTAAAACATCAAATTAAAATGTAATCAAAGGGGTCAATAATACACCCCAGTCCCTGCGGTGCTCAGCGGGCATGGATGGCATCAACTGTGCCCTCAGACACCGCATGCTCCCTTTCCTGGGACACCCGGCCGCGAATATAGCCGCGGTAGAGGGGCAGACAGGTTGGACGACCCCCTCGATCGCCCGCTGCCTGGACCCGTAAATGGCATGCCTTGCCAGTCCCAGGAGCAGGTTCACAAGGAGGTCCTCCTCCTTCCCTGCACCCCCTCCGCACCAGGTGTCCGTAGATCGGGAGCGTGGGACTGAAGTGAAAACAAAACATCAACAAAAGGTTTTTGAGAAAACTGAAAAGGGTGTGCAGCCTACAACACGAAACATAGACATGGTCCACGGACTCCATAAGGTTGCAAAAAGGGCAAGCTTGGGAGCCCCTGAACCAGTGCAACCTACAACTGTACGGTACTGCTGCGTGCAGCACCCTCCACCCCAGGTCCCCAAGATAGTGAGGAGAGATCCTTCCATCGAGGGACCTCCACTGGGGACCTCTGCCGCCCGGCCCGCCAAGTTGTAAGGCCTCAATCAGGGAGTTCACACTCTCGCAGGCCAACCTCATTTGCCTGACTGAAGTCATCACACCTGAAAACTCAGCGTCAGTAGTGATCTTCCCGTACCACTAGCAAAGGAGAACTTCATGTCTGCTGCTTGTGTTAATACTTTGCCTGTCCACAATTGGTTTGTCCAACCATCAAAAGAAGTGAGTGCAGGAGATGCTTTCATCTGACCTCACCGACATTCTGAGACTGAATCCCATCGCCATCTCCACTCGTATGGCTAACTCGTAACTCAGAGAATTTGTGTTCAAGACCCACATGCCAGTTGGAAAATATGCATTCAGTTGAAAAAAGGAATCTTGAAGTCAACACAACACTTTAAAATGATTGTCAAGGGCTTGTAAAGGGTAGAAAGGAGATTTGCTAGAATGGTACCAGGTTCAATGTTCAATGGTTTGTCCCATCTGTGTTCGATTGTGTTCGTCTGGAAGCACCTGTACACTTGCTTGATTGTTTAAGCCTGTGCACAGAGCTAGAGAATTAAGAAATCTAGGAACATTCCAGAAGGGGTCTGGGCTCATTGCAAATCCCATGTGTGTTGAAACTCCTGTAAGTTCTGAGATGTTTTAAAATTCTGTAAATAAACTGTTTGGATCTAAAACTAGAGTTATCCATTTTTTAAATTCATTCATGGAATGTGGACATAGTTGGCTAGGTCAGCATTTATTTCCCATCCCTAATTGGCATTGTGACCTGCCAATTCTGAAAATTCTGCAATTCAGGACTTAGAGTCATAGAGGTTTACAGCATGGAAATAGGCCTTTTGGCTTAACTTGTCCATGACCCCCAGTTTTCACCATTAAGCTAGTCTCAATTGCCTGCACTTGGCCCATATCCCTCTATACCCATCTCACCCATGTAACTGTCTAAATGCTTTTTGGCAGCTTGTTCCAGACACTCACCATCCTCTGTGTGAAAAAATTGTCCCTCTGGACCCTTTTCTATCTCTCCCCTCTCACCTTAAACCTTTTCCCTCTAGTTTTAGACTCCCCTACCTTTAGGAAAAAATGTTGACTTTCGACCTCATCTATGCCCCTCATTATTTTATAGACCTCTAGAAGATTACCCCTAAACCCCCTACACTCCAGGGAAAAAAGTCCCAGTCTATCCAGCCTCTCCTTATACCTCAAACCATCAAGTTCTGGTAGTAAATGTTTTCTGCACTCTTTCTAGCTTAATAATATCCTTTCTATAATAGGGTGACCAGAACTGTACACAGATTTGTGCCTTATAGATGGTGTTCAGGCTTTGAGGGGTCAGGAGGTGAATTACTCACCTCAGGATTTCTAGCATCTGACCTGCCCTTATGTGGCTGGTCCAGTTCAGCTTCGAGTCAATGGTAACTTCCAGGTTATTGGTATTGGTGATGGTAATGCCATTGAATGTCAAGGGGCAGTGTTTAGATCCTTGTTGAATATGGCCATTGCCTGACACTTGTGACACAAATATTACTTGCTAACAGCCTGGATATTGCCCAGGACTTGCTGCATTTGGACAGAGACTGCTTCCATATCTGAGGAGTTCCAAATGATGCTGAACATTGTGCAATCATCAGCAAATATCCCCACTTTGGCAATGCTTCATGGGCAGCATGGTGGCACATGGGCAGCATGGTGGCACAGTGGTTAGCACTATTGCCTTACAGCACCAGGGACCTGGTTCAATCCCAGGCTTAGGTCACTGTCTGTGCGGAGTCTGCATGTTCTCCCCGTGTCTGCGGGGGTTTCCTCCGGGTGCCCCGGTTTCCTCCCACACTCCGAAAGATGTGCAGGTTAGGTGGATTGGCCATGCTAAATTTTCCTTCAGTGTACCCGAACAGGCTGGAGTGTGGCGACTCGGGGATTTTCATAGTAATTTCATTGTAGTGTTAATGTAAGCCTACTTGTGGCACTAATACATAAATTTTAACAACACTTTTGATCTTATGATGGAGGGAAGGTCACTGATGAAGCAACTGAAGATGGTTGGGCCTTGGACACTGGGCTGAGGAACTCCTAAAGTGATGTCCTGGAACTGAGAGGATTGACCTCCAATAATCACAACCATCTTCCTTTGTGCCAGGTAGTGACAACCAGCGGGGGGGTTTGCCCCCTGATTCCCATTGACATCAGTTCTGCCAGGACTCTTTGATACCACATATGGTCATGTACTGCCTTGATGTCAAGAATAGTCACTCTCACCTCAACCCTGGAGTTCAGCTCTTTGGTCCATTTGCTGCTTATGCTGTTTGGCACACAATCCTGTGTTGTACTTCATTTTCAGCTGTGCCTGGTATTGCTCCTGGCATGCCCTCCTGCACTCTTCATTGAACGAATGGTAGAATGGCGGATATGCTCATCTGCCATGAGGTTATACTTCTGCTGCTGCTGGTGGCCCACAGTGCCTCACTGATGTCCAGTATTGAGCTGCTCGATCTGTTCAAAGTCTATAACATTTAGCACAGTAATAGTGCCACAATTGGTTTGTCCAACCATCAAAAGAAGTGAGTGCTGGAGATGCTCTCATTTGACCTCACCGACATTCTGAGACTGAATCCCATAGCCACACAACAAAGAACAAAGAAAAGATCAAAGAAAATTATAGCACAGGAACAGGTCCGTCAGCCCTCCAAGCCTGCACTGACCATACTGTCCAACTGAACTAAAACCCCCTACCCTTCCAGGGACCATATCCCTCTATTCCCATCCTATTCAAGTATTTAAGATACCCCTTAAATGTCACTATCGTATCTGCTTCCATTACCTCCCCTGGCAGCGAGTTCCAGGCACCCAACACCCTCTGTGTAAAAAACATGCCTCGTACATCTCCTTTAAACCTTGCCCCTCGCACCTTAAACCTGTGCCCCCTCCTAATTGACTCTTCCAGCCTGGGAAAAAACTTCGGACTATCCACTCTGTCCATGTCCCTCATAATCTTGTAGACTTCTATTAGGTCGCCCCTCAACCTCTGAATGGAGGGTATCCTCAATGTGAAGACGGGACTTTGTCTCCACAAGGACTGTGCGGCAGTCAGGTCATGCCTACTAATACGGTCTTGGACAGATGCAGAGGACAGGTTGTTGAAGATGAGATCAAGTATGCTTTTCCCTCTTGTTGACTCTCTCCCCTCCTGTTGCAGTCCCAGTCCAACAGCTATGTCTTTTAGGACCTGGCCAGCTCGATATGTGGTGGTACTACCGAGCCACTCTTGGTGACGGACATTGAAATCCCCCACCCAGAGTGCAGTCTGTGGCCTAACCACCCTCAGTGCTTCCTCCAAATGATGTTGAACGTGAAGGAATACTGATTCATCAGCTGAGTGGGGATGGGACATGGTAATCAGCAGGTTTCCTTGCCCATGTTTGACGTGGTGCCATGAGACTTCATGGGGTCCAGAGTCAATGTTGAAGACTCCCAGGGCAATTGGGATATAGGGGGAAGGTGGGATCAGGCTATTGAGTTGGATGATCAGCCATGAATGACCTCCTCCTGCTCCTATTTTCTATGTATACCCCTATGCCGCCACCTCTACTGGGTCTGCCATGCCAATGGGTCAGGAAAATTCCTGCACTCCGACCTTCCTGCTCACCACTGAACCTAGTCTCTGGAATTGAAAATTCTGCCCTTTGACTCTCTGGAGTGTTTGAAACAAACATTTTTTAAAATTGTTCCAATTTCGTTCCAATCCTCACTTTGTGCCAGTGTTAAATTCCTCACCCACAGTTCCAGATAAACAGCTCTCAGTCAGAATAGGGTGTCTTTGTTTGGCACTGTAATGTTCTAGTGACGTTAAGGGTTGTGGGTTTAAAACACAAAGAAAGAGATGTGGTTTGCCCACGTAGGCCGGAATTTTACCGGCACACCCGCCCCGATTCCGGGGGTGGGCGAGGCTTGGAGAACGGCATTCTCTGTTGGCCTCGGGTGGAATCATATGAAACTCGGACAGACATGCCAGTAAAATTCCGCCTATAGATTCATACTGACAACAGATTTTGCTGAAGGAGATGTGTAGGGTATAAACTGAAACTCAAACAGCCGCCTGTGCAACACCATCAAATCATGCGACCTGCTCTTAAAGCAATAATGGAACTATTTAAATATATGACAGTCACTGCCTCATGTAATGAAGTAAGTTGTGATGCTTCATGACTCAGAGGAAAACTGGTGGGTGGTGAAATTAAATGCAGCCTCCAGCGTTCTTTAAAAAACTTTTTATTCTTCGTTGTGCCTGCGGCCATGTCTGATTGGGTGACCTGTCAAGATAGGTGGCCGCAAGATTAAAAAACAGAAAGTGCTGGAAAAACTCGGCAGGTCTGGCGACATCTGTGGAGAGGGGAACAGAGTTCATGTTTCCAGTCTGTACGACTCTTCTTCAGATTTCAGACTTCCAGAGGTGTTTCACAGCAGCCATCAAAAGGTGAGAGTTTGTGAAGGTTCCGTTGTGGCAGGTATTATTCGCTTCTACTTGACCATGATGCATGTCATGCCAACGGGCGAATTTCATTATTTATCATTGTCCTCCTTTTACACCTTCCATCGGAAACACCGAGAGTCACTGACTCATTCCAACTGTTAAAGAAAATTAGATTTCATGTGCGTCAGGTACAAATAGACATTGGAAACTGTTCTCAGTGAAAAGACAAGCTTGAATAAAATATTCCTTACCAGGCAGAACTCTGATTGCTCCTGCATTGAGGACCTTATTAAGAAGCAGATTCAAAAAGGGTTGTCAACTTGTCCGTCTAGACTAATATTTCTAACGCAGCCACTGCACAGTCAAGGATGGATGAGCCTTTCAAATTTTGCTAAGTTCGCCCTTATTTGCAATTAGGATTCTTTTGAATATTACTTCAACAGCAAACATTATAACAGCTAGTCCATTAAAAGCATTAAAAGGGTGCTAGAGGCGTGCACGTACACACACACATACACACACTACCTTCATGAAAGGTACCATCCATCCCTCTCCCGCCACCCCAAAAATAAATGAAGCACTTACTCTAATTGTATGGGATGAAGCACTCTATGAACGTTCCAGTAGACAGCTCGTAACTTGTAATTCATACAATCTAGTCTCGCTACGGTGACATGTCAGGGTCTTATAATCATTAAAACTATCGCAAGGTATTTGTGGATGTTGCTCTGAGGCAGCTTGTTGTGGCTCACAGAAAGCATGTTCGATTCATTCATCAATGTTGTGTTAGCCGTGGTAACTGTGTCCTGGTGTCCTGATGTGTAATTAGATTCCATATATCCACAGAGACTCAGGCCAGCGAAGTACTTGAAGGATTTGCAAATATTTTCTCTCCTTTGGGTACGGTTGGAGAGGATTGGAGATGGGAGGTTGGGCAGGGGAGAGGCGGGGGAGGAAATTAAGACTCAGACAAGGATCTGTATATCATGAAGAGTAAGTTGTCCAGGGAGAAGGAAATGCTTGATTTCATGTAGG
Source organism: Mustelus asterias (assembly GCF_964213995.1). Classification (NCBI taxonomy): domain Eukaryota; kingdom Metazoa; phylum Chordata; class Chondrichthyes; order Carcharhiniformes; family Triakidae; genus Mustelus; species Mustelus asterias. The sequence continues at coordinate 116,176,488 of NC_135810.1, forward strand.
ATCACACTGCCACAGCACAGGTAGAGCCTCCTAGCTGGCGTAACTTCCACACTTTAATCTCATTAGAAAACCTGATTGTGCTGATAAGGCATGGAAAGAAATCTAAAACTCTATATATCACTGGCGGCGTACTGGCACAGTGGTTAGCACTGCTGTCTCACAGCGCCAGGGACCTGGATTCAATTCTAGCTTTGGTGACCATCTGTGTGGAGTCTGCACGTTTTCCCCGTTTCTGCATGGGTTTCCACCGGGTGCTCCAGTTTCTTCCCACAGTCTGAAAGATGTGCTGGTTAGGTGCATTGACCATGCTAAATTCTCCCTCAGTGTACCCGAACAGCCGCCAGAGTGTGGCGACGAGGGGATTTTCACAGTAACTTAATTGCATTGTTAATGTCAGCCTACTTGTGACACTAATAAATAAACTTAAAATTAAAAAAAATAAAAGCTTTGTTTTTTTTTGCTACCTTAAAATGAACATTCTGCTGAAGCAAAACGGATGGCTGCCACAGGTCACATGACCACAGAATTGGCCCTTTGTTCCTGAAGCCGCCAGCAGGAGTTACAAGAACAAACACTTATCGTCATGGAACCATACACACAATTGTAAGGACATTATAATCCCAAAATCAGCACTCTCCGATCAAAACTCATGTTATCACATCCACCTCATACCTCGCACTGTCTCAGTCCATTTCAAATGTCATTGAGGAAGCAATGGAGATCATTTGCATCTTGATAATCTTAACACTCTAGCAGAGTCAGAGGAAAGAACAAAGAAAATTACAGCACAAGAACAGGCCCTTTGGCCCTCCAGGCCTGCACCGACCATCTTGCCCATCTGAACTAAAACTCCCTACCCTTCCGGGTACCATATCCCTCTATTCCCATCCTATTCATGTATTTATCAAAACGCCCCTTAAAAGTCACTATTGTATCTGCTTCCACTACCTCCCCCGGCAGCGTGTTCCAGGCACCCACCACCCTCTGTGTAAAAAACCTGCCTCGTACATCTCCTTTAAACCTTGCCCCTCACACCTTAAACATATGCCCCTAGTAATTGACTTTTCCACACTGGGAAAAAGTTTCTGACTATCCACTCTCTCCATGCCCCTCATAATCTTGTAGACTTCTATAGGATCTGCCTAGACAATGGCTTCCTGACACAAGAACTTCAATGTGGATGGTAACTCTCTCAAAAGCTAATGGCCGGGACATCATCAGTCCTAAAACCAAAATCAAGTTCCAGACAATGGACAAACATCTATTTTGACAAAACTGTAGACAAAGAAGACCAGACGACTCAAGTGGCCATTCTGAAATCTCAATATGTCTTCCTGCATCTGTACAGGGCATTGGTGAGGCCGCAGCTGGAATACTGTGTGCAGTATTGGTCCCCTCATTTGCGAAAGGATATATTGGCCTTGGAGGGAGTGCAGAGAAGGTTCACCAGGTTGATACCAGAGATGAGGGGTGTTGATTATGAGGAGAGATTGAGCAGATTGGGTTTGTACTCGTTGGAATTTAGAAGGCTGAGGGGGGAGTTTCTAGAGACCTATAAGATAATGAAGGGGCTGGATAGGGTAGAGGTGGAGAGATTCTTTTCACTTAGAAAGAAAGCTAGAACTAGAGGGCACAGCCTCAAAATAAAGGGGGATCAGTTTAGGACAGAGTTGAGGAGGAACTTCTTCTCTCAGAGGGTGGTGAATCTCTGGAATTCTCTGCCCACTGAAGTGGTGGAGGCTACCTCGTTGAATATGTTTAAATCATGGATAGATGGATTCCTGATCAGTAAGGGAATTAAGGGTTATAGGGATCAGGCGGGTAAGTGGAACTGATCCACTTCAGATCAGCCATGATCTTATTGAATGGCGGGGTAGGCTCGAGGGGCTAGATGGCCTACTCCTGCTCCTATTTCTTATGTTCTTATGTTCTAATATGCCTTTGAGAACTAAGAAACCCTCAGATTGCAGTTTCAACACCAACCCAAAAGAAATCCAGCAGCCCGGATAAACAAACAGCTGGCCACCACTCAACTCCTCGAAGCCTATTTAATTTCAAAAGTCTCTGCTGAATGCCTGCCCAGTGAGCTAAGCACCGAAAGTGCATGGTAGTGCAGCACCATTCAGTTCAAGTGAAGTCACCTGATGAAGGGGCAGCGCTCTGAAAGCTCGTGCTATCAAATAAACCTGTTGGACTTGAACCTGGTGTTGTGAGGCTTCTTCCTGTGCCTACCCCAGTCTAACACCGGGATCTCCACATCATTGCTGCCTCAGCAAAGCAGCCAGCATAATTAAGGATCCCACGCAACCCGGACATTCTTTCTTCTACCTCCATCCATCGGGAAAAAGATACAAAATTCTGAGATCACGTACCAACCGATTCAAGAACAGCTTCTTCCCTGCTGCCATCAGGCTTTTGAATGGACCTACCTCGCATTAAGTTGATCTTTCTCTACACCCTAGCTATGACTGTAACACTACATTCCGCACTCTCTCCTTTTCTTCTCTATGAACGGTATGTTTTGTCTGTATAGCGCGCAAGAAACAATGCTTTTCACTGTATGCTAATACATAGAACATAGAACAGTACAGCACAGAATAGGCCCTTCGGCCCACGATGTTGTGCCGAGCTTTGTCTGAAACCCAGATCAAGCTATTTCCTCCCTATCATCCTGAAGTACTCCATGTGCCTATCCAATAGCTTCTTCAATGTTCCTAAAGTTTCTGACTCCACTATCCCTGCAGGCAGTCCATTCCACACCCCAACCACTCTCTGAGTAAAAAACCTACCTCGGACATCCTTCCTATATCTCCCACCATGGACCCTATAGTTATGTCCCCTAGTTACCGCTCCATTCACCCAAGGAAATAGTCTTTGAATGTTCACTCTATCTATCCCCCTCATCATCTTATAAACCTCTATCAAGTCTCCTCTCAACCTCCTCCGCTCCAAAGAGAAAAGCCCAAGTTCCCTCAACCTTTCCTCATAAGACCTACCCTCCAAACCAGGCAGCATCCTGGTAAATCTCCTTTGCACTCTTTCCAGTGTCTCCACATCCTTCTTGTAGTGAGGTGACCAGAACTGCACACAATATTCCAAATGTGGTCTCACCAAGATCCTGTACAGTTGCAGCATAACCCCATGGCTCTTAAACTCAAACCCCCTGTTAATGAACGCCAACACACTATAGGCCTTCTTCACAGCTCTATCCACTTGAGTAGCAACCTTCAGAGATCTATGGATATGAACCCCAAGATCTCTCTGTTCCTCCACATTCTTCAGAACCCTACCTTTGACCCTGTAATCCACATTTAAATTTGTCCTACCAAAATGAATCACCTCGCATTTGTCAGGGTTAAACTCCATTTGACATTTTTCGGCCCAGCTCTGCATCCTATCTATATCTCTTTGCAGCCTACAACAGCCCTCCACCTCATCCACTACTCCACCAATCTTGGTGTCATCAGCAAATTTACTGATCCACCCTTCAGCCCCCTCCTCCAAGTCATTTATAAAAATTACAAATAGCAGAGGACCAAGCACTGATCCCTGTGGCACTCCGCTGGTAACCGGTTTCCAGTCCGAAAATTTTCCATCCACCACCACCCTCTGTCTTCTGTTAGATAGCCAGTTACCTATCCAATCGGCCAAACTTCCCTCTATCCCACACATCCTTACTTTCTTCATAAGCCGACCGTGGGGGACTTTATCAAACGCCTTACTAAAATCCATGTATATGACATCAACTGCACTACCTTCATCTACACACTTAGTTACCTCCTCAAAAAATTCTATCAAATTTGTGAGGCAAGACTTGCCCTTCACAAATCCGTGCTGACTAACCCTAACATGTGACAATAATAAATCAAATCAAATCAAAATTGCATTCTCAAACTCTGGAAAACACATCAACCAATATTAATTTTTGTGATTCTCTTACAGTTGTTGCCCATAGTTGTAAACATTCCTCTTTTGCTGTGCTGTCAGAGGTTCCACCTTTCAGCTGAGATACTGAACTGAAGTACCTCCTGCTCTCTCAGGTGCAATCAACAATCCCATGGCACTATTTCAAAGAAGAACAGGGGAGTTATTCTTGGTATCCTGGCCAATATTTATCCCTCAATCAACACCACAGAAGCAGATTATCTAGTTCTTATCACTTCACTGTTCATGGGAGCTTGCTGCGTAGAATTCAGGGGAGGAGATGGCCGAGTGGTGTTATTGCTACACTATAATCCAGAAACTCAGATCATGTTCTGGGGACCCAGGTTCGAATCCCGCCACGGCAGATGGTGCAATTTGAATTCAATACAAATATCTGGTGTTAAGAATCTATTGATGACCATGAAACCATTGTCAATAGTCAGAAAAAAACATCTGGTTCACTAATTTCCGTTAGGGAAGGAAATCTGCCGTTCTTACCTGGTCTGGCCTACATGTGACTCCAGAGCCACAGCAATGTGGTTGACTCTAAACTGCCCTCTGGCCAACTAGGAATGGGCAATAAATGTTAGTCAGCCAGCAACACCCATGTCCCATGAACAAATAAATAAAAAAAATGGCTCCTGCATTTCCTACATTTCACCAGTGACTTCACTGCAAGAAATAATATTGCTGAAAAAAGAGACATGCTGGTGAAGCTTTCCACCTTGCACTCATCAGGACAGATTCACAAAAAATACCAATTGTAAAAGAAACAGCATTTTATTGTTCATAAGAGACTGCTGACTGATTGGCAAGCGAACTTGGATTGGTTGAGGAACTGCAATGAAGAATGCATCAGGGAACAATCAACTGCCAAGCTTCTGATTAAATTAAAATGAGGCAGGTTGACTTTGATTTGTCAGGCCATTGCCCTGAGGAATGAACCAGGGGACGACTGTCCCCTAAGCTTTTGTTTAATTGAAAAAGATGCAATGCATGGACTTGCTTCTTCAGTCTGCAAAGGACAGAGGCCTCTGTGTGAATATAAAGGTAAAGTCATCATAGTCCCAGATAACCATAGGCTGCTGTCCCCTTTGATGTGGAGATGCCGGCATTGGACTGGGGTGGACAGAGTAAGAAGTCTCACAACACCAGGTCAAAGTCATACAGGTTTATTTGGAGCACTGCTCCTTCATCATGTTTGAGGGGAGAGCAGACTGGTGGTGACTTAACCTGAGGATCATCACACCTAAGGTGAAGGGGGAGGATGAGAAGGCAAGGCCTTCATGAATAACCTCAGTGGGTACAGGAATTGATCCCACGTTGTTAGCATCGCTCTGCATCATGAACCAGCCGTCCAGCCAACTGAGCAAAACCAGTGGTCATTAAAGGTGCTCCCTAAATGTAAGCCTATGTATGCTTCTATAATGGTTATGTTCCTGGTCTAGTAATCCAGAGGTATAAACTAATAATCCAGCAGATTGTGAGATCAGACCCCATCAGGGAAAATTGACAATTTATAAATATGGAAGATCCTAAAGGAGATTTTAATAGAAGCGAATGGGAAGATATTGTTTGTCATAAAATCTTAATTGCTTCACTCATGTCCTTAAAGGATGGCCTACACAGGACTCCAGTTCCACACTAATGTGGTTGACTCTTAACTGCCCTCTGAAGGGGTCCCACATGACATACAGTTGCATCAGTAATGGGCAATAATCAGGGAATCACAGGCTGGAATTCTCCCATCCTGCCCGCCACTGGAATTTTAGCAGGCGGGTTGCGGAGAATATGAAATGCCATTGACGGTTGGGCGGGAATTTCCAGCTTTTAGACAAGCACGGACGGAGAATTCCATCCATAGACTCTCTACAGTGAAGAAGGAGGCCATTCAGCCAATTGAACCTGCATCGACAACCATCCCCCTGCCCCTATCCTTGTATCACCACATATTTACCCTGCTAGTCCCCCTGACACTAAGGGGCAATTTACCGTTGCCAATCAAAACCTAACCTGCCCATCTTTGGACTGTGGGAGGAAACCGGAGCACCTGGAAGAAACCCATGGAGAGAATGTTCAAACTCCACACAGACAGTCATCTGAGATCGGAATCGAAACCGGGTCCCTGGCTGTGAGGCAGCAGTGCTAACCGCTGTGTCACCATAAATGATAGGTTTGCCAGAAACACCCACATCCACAGAATAAATTTTTAAAATCTGACCCCAGCCTACTGGATCAAAACACTAGTCCTGTGGTTTGTCTGTATTAACATTCCTCACACTGTAGGCTCAAAGTTCTCCAAAACAGATGTCTTCATATCAGTTAAGTGTGAAAGCGATGATACGCAGGCTTACATTATCTAGTCTTTAACAGAGCAAAGTGCCCCAAGGCATTTCACAGGAGCGTTATCAGACAGAATTTGACAGCAAGCCGTATAAAGAGACATTAGGACAGCGGATCAAAAGTTCAGTGAAAGAGGTAGGTTTTAGGGAGTACCTTGAGAGACGGAGAGAGACAGAAAATCATAGAATCAGAGAATGGCTATAGCACAGAGGAAGGCCGTTCAGCCTGTCATGCCCATACTGGTTCTCTGTTAGAACAACTCACCTAGTCCCACTCACTAGCCTTTCCCCATAGCCCTGCAAATTATATTCTCTACAGATAATTATCCAATTCTATTTTGAAAGCTTCCATTGAACTTCCATACCCTCAGGCAGTGCATTCCAGATCCTCAACACCTGCAACTTTAACATATTTCCCTCATGTCTCCATTTCTTCTTTTGCCGTTGATCTTGAATAGGCATGCTTTGCTTCTTGATCATTCCACCAATGGGAACACTTTAGCCATTCCCCTCATTATTTTGATCACCTCAATCAAATTTCCTCTTCATCTTCACTTTTGCGAAAAGAACATCCATGCTTTCCCAACATGGGTGGCATGATGGCACAATGGTTAGCACTGCTGCTTCACAGCGCCAGGGACCCAGGTTCGATTCCCGGCTTGGGTCATTGTCTGTGCGGAGACTGCACATTCTCCTCGTGTCTGCGTGGGTTTCCTCCAGGTGCTCCGGTTTCCTCCCATAGTCTGAAAGACGTGCTGGTTAGCTACATTGGCCATGCTAAATTCTCTCTCCGTGTACCCGAACAGGTGCCGGAGTGTGGCGACTAGGAGATTTTCACAGTAACTTCATTGCAGTGTTAATATAAGCCTACGTGTGACACTAATAAATAAAAATAAGATAAACATCTCTTGGTACTTCAGCTGTTTAACTGTATGCTGAACTTTAACACAATTTCCATGGTGCATTAGAGTGGAAGTGTTAAGGCATATTGTAAGCAATTTATCTGGATATCCTGGACTCCATTAGACTGTAGTAAGTCTCTGATGTTCTCGATGCTTTGTAGAGGTGTGAGATCATGACTGAAATATATACTGTACAGGATAAATCCAGTAGGGCGGCACGGTGGCGCAGTAGTTAGCACTGCTGCCCCTCAGCACCAGGGACCCAGGTTCGATTCCTGACTCAGGTCATTGTCTGTGTGGAGTTTGCACATTCTCCCCGTGTCTGTGTGGGTTTCCTCCGGATGCTCCGGTTTCCTCCCATAGTCCAAAGATGTGCGGGTTAGGTTGATTGGCCATGCGTAGGTTAGAGGGACTGGCGGGGTAAATATGTGGGGTTACAGGGATAGGGCCTGGGTGGGACTGTTGTCAGTGCAGTCTTGATAGGCTGAATGGCCTCCTTCTGCACTGTAGGGATTCTATGATATTCTATGATGCCATCATACAGGAGCCTTTATCAATAAACGAATAATGCAATCAGTTATTAGACTTTGTCTAGTGTCATTGTTTCAATGGGGCACCACGGTGGCACAGTGGTGAGCACTGCTGCCTCACACTGCTGCCTCACAGCATCAGGGACCTGAGTTCGATTCCCGGCTCGAGTCACTATCTGTGCAGGGTTTCGCGTGGGTTTCCTCCGGGTGCTCCGGTTTCCTCCCACAGTCCAAAGATGTGCAGGTTAGGTGGATTGGCCACGCTAAATTTTCCCTTAGTGTCAGGGGGACTAACTAGGGTAAATGCATGGGGTTATGGGGTAGGGCCTGGGTGGGATTGTGGTCAGTGCAGACTCGATGGGCCGAATGGCCTCCTTCTGCACTGCAGGGATTCTATGATTCTATGACAGAGGCATGTTGGTTGGGGCTATTGTCTGAGAATGATGGGGTTGGTGAACTACACAGCTAAGGGGAAGCTAGGTACATGTTAGAGAGGAGCAGAGTGTTATGCAAATAGGGTGTGATGAATTGGGATGGGAGAATCCTTGAGTGAAGCATGGTCCAATTGGGCTGAATGGCCTGCTTCTGTACTGTATGGTCAATTGAATTTTCTATAATGTACAATGGAAGAACGGGAAATGGAGTGATAATTCTAATCCAAGTGTTTGGGCCTGAGCGGGGCAGGCTGCACTGCCAGCCCCCCCATCAATCTACAGGCTGAATTTTGTCAGAAGTTGAGAGGCTTCACCTGCCTGGACTGAAAACTGCCAGTCGGCAGCGGGACCCAGAGGTGACATTTGGCCAGCAGCGGCCAATTAACAAGTCCCTAACTTGGACTGTCAACCAATTGAGGACTCCAAGCGCTCAGGATTAATTAGTGGTGGCCACTGCTGAAGCTGAAGAAGGTGAGGGCATCTCAATGGTGAGGTGCTATCAAAGGCTAGTCAGGCAGGCTCCAGTGACCAGTTGTGTGTGGGGGTGTGGGGGGGGCGGGGGAGGTGGGGGCTGGTGTTGGGGAGGTGGGTCATATTCCAACAGCACCACCATTGCAGGAGCAACCATTGCCATGAGGTGGCCCCTCTGTGGGTCATGGAGCGCCCATTAATCTGCACCGCCCCCCCCCGACCTCCCTCTCCTTCCATGCCAATAGAACTCACCGGACAGTCGCCATTGGTTACCTGGCAGGTGCAGGCAGAATGCCAACAAGGGCAGGAAGTGGTCCTTGATTGAACACATAAGTGGCTCAATTAGCCACCTGCTGGGTGGCCTTACCACCGAGGATCCCTCTGCTGGCATTCTGCCATGGTGGCGGAATGATGCCAGGCTTCCTTCCCCATGTCTTCTCTGGGCACTTTGCCATCCCATTCACTTCATAATCACCTTGTGAAGTGCCTTCGGGCATTTTACTCAGAGTATTGTGGATGCTCAGTTGTTAAGTATGTTCCAGCTTGGAGGGACCGAATGGCCTCCGACTCTCGCTTCTATTCACCACGTTAAAGAAGCAATGTGAAAGCAAGTTGCTGGTAGGCTAATTCCGAGAACCTTCAGACACCCTCAAGAAGACAGCTCACCACCACCTCCTTTGATTTGATTTGATTTATTATTGTCACATCTATTAGCATACAGTGAAAAGTATTGTTTCTTGCGCGCTATACAGACAAAGCATACCATTTTTAGAGAAGGAAAGGAGAGAGTGCAGAATGTAGTGTTACAGTCATAGCTTGGGTGCAGAGAAAGATCAACTTAATGCAAGGTAGGTCCATTCAAAAGTCTGACGGCAGCAGGGAAGAAGCTGTTCTTGAGTTGGTTGGTACGTGACCTCAGACTTGTATCTTTTTCCCGACGGGAGAAGGTGGAAGAGAGAATGTCCGGGGTGCGTGGGGTCCTTAATTATGCTGGCTGCTTTTCCGAGGCAGCGGGAAGTGTAGACAATGTCTCAAGGGCAACTAGGGATGGGCAATAAATGCTGGCCTAGCCAGCGATGCCCATGTCCCATGAATGAATGAAAAAAAAACCCAGACATAAGAAAGATCTGCAGTTGTATTATCAACACACTATTCACCCAGTAACCATTCGATAGTGATAGTCTTCCTTCAGTAACTAACTCAACTTGGATGCTGCCATCTCATTAAAATGACACGACTGTAAATGTTCCATTGTGGTTGCACCTTGCAGAATTCTACCATTTCAGCTTGTTACAGGAATACATAGGAGCATGAGCTCTTGATGAGGCTGAGAGGCATGACACTTCATTAGAATAAGGCTATTTATTTTCCTGTTGAATGGGACAGAAGGAAGCCTACAGCTCCCACATCTTTAATTGAATCTGACTTGATTTGCTTAAGAAGATTTGAGGATATTTATGCAGGCTGTTGGAAGGAAATATGCACTGGGCCGGTCGCACAAGTGCGTCTGTTTGCTTTGAACAAGGAAGAAGGTAGAATGAGATTCCGACTTACGGTGGATTTTGTATGGATTCACTGAGTTTCTGAGATAGACCTTTGATAGGCTGAGCAATCCTTTTCAGTCCATGATATACAAAGGGGATGTGGTACGTTTCAATCACAAGCTTTGTTAGTATGTTCTCCGCTGATAAGAACTCCACATTGCAGGGCAGATAGAACCGGGAGGCTTTGTTGTTGAGGAAAGAGCATCTCTTTAAATCTGGTGGCACAATGGTTAGCACTGCTGCCCCACAGCACCAGGGACCCGGGGCAGCATGGTGGCACAGTGGTTAGCACTGCTGCCTCACAGCACCAGGGACCCGGGGCAGCACGGTGGCACAGTGGTTAGCACTGCTGCCTCACAGCGCCAGGGACCCGGGGCAGCACGGTGGCACAGTGGTTAGCACTGCTGCCTCACAGCACCAGGGACCCGGGTTTGATTCCCGGCTTGGGTCGCTGTCTGTGCAGAGTCTGCATGTTCTCCCCATGTCTGCGTGGGTTTCCTCCCGCAGTCCGAAAGATGTGCTGGTTAGATGCATTGGCCATGCTAAATTCTCCCTCAGTGTACCCGAACGGGCACCGGAGTGTGTCGACTGGGGGATTTTCGCAGTAACTTTACTGCAGTGTTAATGTAAGCCCACTTGTGACACTGATAAATGAAATAATTAAACAAAATAGAAATCTGTGGGCAGTGGTGTGACTTTCTTTTCTCTATTTGCTCACGTTATGAAAGAGCCCTCTTTTTCTTTGACATCTGGGGTGGCACGCTGGAACGGGGGCGGCACGGTGGTACAATAGTTAGCACTGCTGCCTCACAGCGCCAGGGACCCCGGTTCAATTCCAGCCTTGGGTCACTGTCTGTATGGATTTTGCACATCCTCCCCGTGTCTGTGGTCTCCCCGGTAGATGTGGTGTTTTTGGATTTCCAAAAGGCATTCGATAAGGTGCCTCACAAAAGGTTGCTGAAGAAGATTGGGTCACACGGAGTTGGGGGTAGGGTGTTCGCGTGGATTGGGGATTAGCTATCCAACAGGAAGCAGAGAGTTGGAATAAGTGGGTGCTTTTCTGGTTGGCAGATGGTGACTAGTGGCGTGCCGCAGGGATCGGTGCTGGGGCCTCAACTGTTTACGATTTACATAGATGATCTGGAGGAGGGGACTGAATGTAGGGTAACAAAGTTTGCTGATGACACGAAAATAAGTGGGAAAGTGAATTGCGTGGAGGAAGCGGAAGGTCTGCAGAGAGATTTGAATAGGCTGAGTGAGTGGGCGAGGATCTGGCAGATGGAGTATAACGTTGGCAAATGCGAGGTTATTCACTTGGGAAGAAATAATAGCAAATTGGATTATTATTTAAATGGAAAAAATTACAACATGCTACTGAGCAAAGGGACCTGGGGGTCCTTGTGCATGAGTCGCAAAAACCCAGTCTGCAAATACAACAGGTGATCAAGAAGGCAAATGGGATGTTGGCATTTATTGCAAGGGGATAGAATATAAAAGCAGAGAAGTCTTGCTGCATCTGTACAGGGCATTGGTGAGGCCGCAGCTGGAATACTGTGTGCAGTTTTGGTCCCCTTACTTGCGAAAGGATATATTGGCCTTGGAGGGAGTGCAGAGAAGGTTCACCAGGTTGATACCGGAGATGAGGGGTGTAGATTATGAGGAGAGACTGAGCAGATTAGGTTTGTACTCGTTGGAGTTTAGAAGGCTGAGGGGTGACCTTATAGAGGCATATAAGATAATGAAGGGGCTGGATAGGGTAGAAGTGGAGAGATTCTTTCCACTTAGAAAGGAAACCAGAACTAGAGAGCACAGCCTCAAAATAAAGGGGGGTCAGTTTAGGACAGAGTTGAGGAGGAACTTCTTCTCTCAGAGGGTGGTGAATCTCTGGAATTCTCTGCCCACTAAAGTGGTGGAGGCTACCTCGTTGAATATGTTTAAGTCACGGATAGATGGATTTCTGATCGGTAGGGGAATTAAGGGTTATGGGGAGCAGGCGGCTAAGTGGAACTGATTCACTTCAGATCAGCCATGATCTTATTGAATGGTGGGGCAGGCTCGAGGGGCTAGATGGCCTACTCCTGCTCCTATTTTTTATGTTCTTATTTTCTTATGTCTACGTGGATTTCCTCCGGGTGCTCCGGTCCCTCCCAAAGTCCAAAGATGTGCAAGTTAGGTTAATTGGCCATGCTAAATTGATCCTAGCGCCAGGGGGATTAGCAGGGTAAATGTGCGGAGTTATGGGAATAGGGCCTGGGTGGGATTGTGGTCAGTGCAGACTCGATGGGTTGAATGGCCTCCTTCTGCACCATAGGGATTCTATGATTTGTAATTTAATCACCCCTGATTAAACCTTTCTGACCCATTTGATTCATCGCTGCTCAATCCCCCACCTTGCACTTTCCACTTACCCTAGTTCTCTGTTTGTCTTCAGAAGTCCAGTTCTGTTCAAAGACCATTGACCTGAAACATTCACTCTTCTTTCTCTTTGTTCAGGTGCTGCCTGACCTGCTGAGCATTTTCTGATCTGAGGTATTTCAAGTCTGAGGTATTCTCAGTGTGTCACAGTTGGTAAATTTGGTGAGCTTTTTGCATGGAAATAATATCCCCGACCCCCTCACTCCTCAGCCTTCTTGGAGGCTTCCAAGATATACCTGGTGATCTCCCCATGTAGCCCATATGACCGTTCACTGAGAGCATGACTGATTTGAGTTGATAGTCTTCAGCTCCACTTTCCTGTCACTTATCAGTGGAGAATTACAGAACCATACAGTGCAGAAGAGGCCCTTCAGCCCATCGAGTCTGCACTGACATGCAAGAAACACCTGACGTCTCACCTAATCCCATTTTGATTTGATATATTATTGTCACATGTATTAACCTACAGTGAAAAGTATTGTTTCTTGCGTGCTATACAGACAAAGCATACCATTCATAGAGAAGGAAACGAGAGAGTGCAGAATGTAGTGTTACAGTTATAGTTAGGGTGTCAATTTAATGCAAGGTAGGCCCATTCAAAAGTCTGATGGCAGCAGGGAAGAAGCTGTACTTGAGTCGGTTGGTACGTGACCTCAGACTTTTGTATCTTTTTCCCGATGGAAGAAGGTGGAAGAGAGAATGTCCGGGGTGTATGGGGTCCTTGATTATGCTGGCTGCTTTGCTGAGGCAGCGGGAAGTGTAGACAGAGTATGTCCTTGTGCAAGAATCACACAGAGTTGGTTTGCAGGTGCAGCAGGTAATTAAGAAGGCAAATGGAATTTTGTCCTTCATTGCTAGAGGGATGGAGTTTAAAAACAGCAAGGTTATGTTGCAGCTGTATAAGGTGCTGGTGAGGCCACACCCGGAGTACTGTATACAGTTTTGGTCTCCTTACTTGAGAAAGGATATACTGGCACTGGAGGGGGTGCAGAGGAGATTCACTAGGTTCATTCCTGAGTTGAGAGGGTTGGCTTATGAGGAGAGACTGAGTAGACTGAGGCTCTCCTCATTGGAATTCAGAAGAATGAGGGAAGATCTTACAGAAACATATAAGATTATAAAAGGAATAGATAAGATAGAAGCAGGGAAGTTGTTTCCACTGAGGGGTGAAACTAGAACTGCGGGGCACGGCCTCAAAATAAGGGGGAGCAGATTTAGGACTGAGTTGAGGAGGAACTTCTTCATACAAAGGGTTGTGAATCTGTGGAATTCCCTGCCCAGTGAAGCAGTTGAGGCTACCTCATTGAATGTTTTTAAGGCAAGGATAGATACATTTTTGAACAGTAAAGGTATTAAGGGTTATGGTGAGCGGGCGGGTAAGTGGGACTGAGTCCACGAAAAGATCAGCAATGATCTTATTGAATGGCGGAGCAGGTTCGAGGGGTCAAATGGCCGACTCCTGTTCTTAGTTCTTATGTTCTTATGAATATAAGTGGAGACAGTGTAAATATACTGTTATTGAAAAGGAAGAATGTGCAGGGTTAAAGTAAAGTTAAAAGTTTATTTATTAATCATAAGTAAGGCTTACATTAACACTGCAGTGAAGTTACTGCTAACCACTGTGCCACTCTCTAATCTGAACAATTTAACAAAACAGCTGGTTACTGTATGGAAGACCACCTGCAGCCAGTAATGCCTCAAGCTGATGTACACAGGGTCCCATAGAACAATAGCACAAGAGCAAATGAGTTTAATTTGCTGCTTTTCTCATTGATGGTACTTGCTTCTGCCAACGTAAAAGATTTTAATTACACTGGAACTGCGTATGGAACAGACCAACGGCAATCTAATTAAGTTCATAATGGTCCTCTAGTTATTTTTCATCCAGTCATGGAAACACTTGTCATGCGTCACCTTATGCTTTCACCCTCTCCCCATTCCTGACCCTCCACTGTCTCTCTTGTCTTTCTACATTTTAAGCTACACCGCAACGGCATTCCTCCTTTAAATTTTGCTCTCACATTCAAATTGTGCCATCCTCCACACTCTTCTTCCTGCAAGTCAGGGACTTGAGCACCGGAATCTCGGCAGACCCCGGCAATGTCGGAGATGTGGGCTTTTCGGTGAAATGTTAACTCAAGACCCCATCAGCCCTCTAAGGTGGAAGTAAAAGACATCTCTGCACAATTTCAAAGAAGCCGCGGGGTGTACTGTCTCAAGTCTTGGTCAATATTTATCACTTACCAAAAACAAAATTGGACAGTATCGCAATGCTTTTTTTCTGGGATCTTGCTTGTACGTATTGTCGGTTGCATTTCCTACACTGATTTTGATTTGATTTGATTTGATTTATTATTGTCACATGTATTAGCATACAGTGAAAAGTATTGTTTCTTGCGCGCTATACAGACAAAGCATATCGTTCATAGAGAAGGAAAGGAGAGAGTGCAGGATAACAAGGGGGCATAACTATAGGGTTCATGGTGGGAGATATAGGAAGGATATCAGAGGTAGGTTCTTTACGCAGAGAGTGGTTGGGGTGTGGAATGGGCTGCCTGCAGTGATAGTGGACACAGACATTTTAGGAACATTTAAGCGGTTATTGGATAGGCACATGGAGCACACCAGGATGATAGGGAGTGGGATAGCTTGATCTTGGTTTCAGATAAAGCTCGGCACAACATCGTGTACTGTTCTATGTTCTAGAATGTACTGTTACAGTCATAGCAAGGGTGTAGAGAAAGATCAACTTAATGTGAGGTCGGTCCATTCAAAAGTCTGATGGCAGCAGGGAAGAAGCTGTTTTTGAGTCGGCTAGTACATGGTCTCAGACTTTTGTGTCTTTTTCCTGATCGAAGAAGATGGAAGCGAGTGTGTCCACGGTGCGTGGGATTCTCAATTATTCTGGCTGTTTTTCCGAGGCAGCAGGGAGTGTAGACAATTTCAATGGATGGGACGCTGGTTGGCATGATGGATTGGGCTACATTCACAGCCTTTTGCAGTTTCTTTGATTTGATTTTGGTTTGATTTATTATTATCACATGTATTAACATACAATGAAAAGTATTGTTTCTTGCACACTATACAGGCAAAACATACCATTTATAGAGAAGGAGACGAGAGAGTGCAGAATGTAGTGTTACAGTCATAGTTAGGGTGTAGAGAAAGATCAACTTAATGCAAGGTAAGTCCATTCAAAAGTCTGACAGCAGCAGGGAAGAAGCTGTTCTTGAGTAGTTTGGAACGTGACTTCAGACTTTTGTATCTTTTTCCCAAAAGAAGAAGGTGGAAGAGAGAATGCCCGGGGTGCGTGGGGTCCTTAATTATGCTGGCTGCTTTGCCGAGGCAGTGGGAAGTGTAGTCAAAGTCAATGGATGGGAGGCTGGTTTGCGTGATGGATTGGGCTACGCTCACGACCTTTTGTAGTTCCTTGCGGTCTTGGGGAGAGCAGGAGCCATACCAAACTGTGATACAACCAGAAAGAATGCTTTCTATGGTGCATCTATAAAAGTTGGTGAGAGTCGTAGCTGACATGCCAAATTTCCTTAGTCTTCTGAGAAAGTAGAGGCGTTGATGGGCTTTCTTAACTATAGTGTCGACATGGGCGGACCAGGACTGGTTGTTGGTGATCTGGACACCTAAAAACTTGAAGCTCTCGACCCTTTCTACTTCGTCCCCATTGATGAAGACAGGGCCATGTTCTCCTTTACGCTTCCTGAAGTCGATGACAATCTCCTTTATTTTGTTGACATTGAGGGAGAGATTATTAGAAATAGAAATAGAAATAGAAACCCTACAGTGCAGAAGGAGGCCATTCGGCCCATCGAGTCTGCACCGACCACAATCCCACCCAGGCCCTACCCCCATATCCCTACATATTTACCCGCTAATCCCTCTAACCTACGCATCCCAGGATTCTAAGGGGCAATTTTTAACCTGGCTAATCAACCTAACCTGCACATCTTTGGATGTGGAAGGAAACCGGAGCACCCGGAGGAAACCCACGCAGACACGAGGAGAATGTGCAAACTCCACACAGACAGTGACCCGAGCCGGGAATCGAACCCAGGACCCTGGAGCTGTGAAGCAGCAGCGCTAACCACTGTGCTATCGTGCCGCCCACTCGGATTAGCACGTGGCACTGGTAGTATTCCTGAGATCACTACCTTTGAAGTCCTACTTTTCCATTTTACTTGCTAACTCCCTATATTCCACTTTGAGGGCCTCATCCCTTTTTTATCTATGTTGTTTGTACCAATCTGTAGCAAGACCACTACCTGTTAGCTCTCCCCTCCAGAAAGTCCTGCAACTGCTGCAAGACGTTCTTGACCCTGGCACCAGGGAGGCAACATACCATCCTGGAATCTTGTTTCTGATCACAGGAACAACTATCTATTCCCTTGACAACTGAATCACACATAACTATTGCAGTCCCACACTTTTCAGTCTTCCCTGTACAGCCGAGCCAACCATGTGGAAGAAATTTGTCTGCTGCTGCTTTCCCCTGAGAGACCATTCCCATCAATAGTATCCAAAGCAGTACATCTGCTTTACAGGGGAATGGCCACAAGAGATTGCTGCACAGCCTGTCCAGGCTTCTTGCTCTGCCTGATCGTCACCCATTCCCTTTCTGCCTGGGGAGTCTTAGCCTGCTGTGTGACCACCTCTCCTAACAATACGATCCACAATACTCTCCGCCTCACGGATGCTCCACAGTGTCGACAACTGCCGCTCCAGTTCCGAAACACTGGCTTGCAGGAGCTGCAGCTGGAGACACCTCCTGCACACATGCTGGCCTCAGGTACTGGAAATGTTCCCAGCTTCCTGCAGCCTCAGCTCTACTGGGGCCTCCTCAGACTTGTCTCTTCCTGGGACCATTCTCCAACCCTTTCAGCTGAGGCTCTTGAAGGCCACCCATTGGCTCTTCTGGAATTCGTGGTCTTGGCTCTTCTTGGGCTCCCTGAGCCTCGGCTCTACTTGGACACTCCCAGGCTTGGCTCCTATCAGGTCCTGCAGCCTGGTCTGCACTCAGGCACTTTTGATCCCAGCCCTACTCAGGTCCCTTGGCCCTGGCTCTTCCTGGGCCCCCTGGGCATCTTCCTGCACTCCTGCCCTCTCAAACTCAGCTCTCCTCGGGTCCTCTCAGCCTCAGCTCTTCTCTGGCCCTCTCGGCCTCAGCTCTTCTTGGGCTCCCATCACTTCTGCCATTTTCATGCCCCACCCTCGTCCATTGATGCCTTACTACCCCCGGCCTTGGCTCTTCACGCACCCACATGCTATACCGTCCTTAGTTCATCTTGCATCCAGCCACCCCCAACCCCAGCTCTTCGCAGGACCCACGATCTCAGCTGTTCATACGCCAACGCCGACACTTCTTATGTCCTCCACACCATCATCAATCTCGGCTCCTCGTGGGTCACTGATTCTGTTCTTCATTGGCCTCCTCACCCTGAGCTCATCTCGTGCCCTACACCACCCTTGGCAATTTTACACACTTAACCCCACCTGCACATGCTCTTCTTCGTCCCCTGGCCCCGGATCTTCTCAGGCCGTTGCTGTTGTTGTTGTTATTGTTATTATTCAGTTATTGTTGCTGCATCAGTTCACCAGATTCTCTATCTCATTCCTGTACTCTGTCTCATCATTGTTTGAGATCCCGACCCACTACGGTGGTGTCGTCAGCAAACTTGAACATGGAGTTGGAGGGAAATTTGGCCACAGAGTCATAGGTGTATAAGGAGTATAGTAGGGGGCTGAGAACACAGCCTTGTGGGGCACCAGTGTTGAGAATGATTGTAGAGGAAGTGTTGTTGTCTGTCCTTACTGATTGTGGTCTGTGAAGTTCAGGATCCGGTCGCAGAGGGAGGTGCCAAGGCCCAGGCTACAGAGTTTGGAAATGAGTTTCGTGGGAATAATAGTGTTGAAGGCTGAGCTGTAGTCAATAAATAGGAGTCTGGCATAGGTGCCTTGTAGTCTTGGGAAGAGCAGAAGCCATACCAAGCTGTGATACAACCAGAATGTTTTCTATGGCGCATCAGTGAAAGTTGGTGAGAGTCGTAGCAGACATACCAAATTTCCTTAGCCTCCTGAGAAATTAGAGGCGTTGGTGGGCTTTCTTAACAATAGTGTCGGCATGGGGGGACCAAGATAGGCTGTTGGTGACCTGGACACATAAAAACTTGAAGCTCTTGATCATTTCTGCAATAGTGACTTAAATTTTCAAAGTGCTTCACTGGCCGTAAAGTGAATCATAGAATCCCTACGGTGCAGAAGTTGGCCATTCGGTCCTTCGAATCTGCACCAACCACAATCCCACCCAGGCTCTATCCCCATGCATTTACCCTAGCTTGTCCCCCTGACACTAAGGGGTAATTTATCACGGTCTAGGAACCTTTGGAATGTGGGAGGAAACCGGAGCACCCAGAGGAAACCCACGCAGGCATGGGGAGAATGTGCAAACTCCCAAGCCAGGAATCGAACCCGGGTCCCTGGCGCTGTGAGGCAGCAATGCTAACCACTGTGCCACCATGCCGCTGGTGATGGAGTGCTTTGGAATGCCCTGCAGTTATGAACTGTGCTGCAGATAAATACAAGCAATTCCTTTCTTTTTTCTCAAATTGGATCCAGCATTCTATTTCTGCAACTTTTTTCTTGCCCCAGAATCTCAGATTTCTGAACTCCTTGACACCCCCTGATTCTGGAGTTCTTGCAGCACAATGGGTAGTGTCCCTACCTCCGAGCCAGAAGCGAGCCCCACCCTGTGACCTGATGGCCAAGGAAAAGACACACTCATCACTTGGCCAAACAAGTTGAGTATCGACCTGCAAATCCTTCCAACACACGCCAATAGTGCGGACAGTCAGTGCAGGAGGACCATTCCTGGTCAGCCATGTAATAGAAAGAATACTGGGGCTCGACCATCAATATTTGCAGATCCAGACTACAACATGCATGGAAAAGTGCACGTTGCCACAGCAACTGTGACTTCCTGGCGCAAATGGAATGTTGGCATTTAGTGCTAAGGAAGATAAAAATAGAGACGCTTTACTGCAGCTCAGCAGGGACTTGGTAAGACCACATCAGAGATACTGGGTGCAGTTTCTTGAAAAAAGAGTGATATAATTACATTAGAAGCAGTTCAAAGAAGGCTTGCTTGACTTATGAAGGGCCTGTTTTATGAAGAGGGATGCTCTTCTGTACAGCAGGGTTCATTCCATCTTCCACTCAATTCCTTCAGTGGAATCTGAACTGTTCCACGATGATCGATGGCTATGGAGAGTAATTGTCAAGTCATTTTAAGTTTTGGTTCCTGGCTTCGCTGAATGAACCGAGTTCCAGAGCAAATTGTAGGATTTACTTCCTGGTGTACTGAGAAAAGCTGGTATGAGCAGCTCGTGTTCAATTTCAGTCGCTTGTATAAAGTATTCTAAACACTCAGCATAGAAACCCATGCAGACACGGGGAGAATGTGCAGACTCCACACAGACAGTGACCCAAGCTGGGAATCGAACCTGGGTCCCTGGCGCTGTGAGGCACCCATATAATAGTAGCATATGTGATAATACATATTTTCATATTTAAAGATCAAACCTACCTCCTAGAATTGAGCTAAGATTGGAAACTAGGCCAGTTGGATGGGTCAGAAAATAGATTTTTAAAGGGTTAAACCTTCTCCCCCTCACCCCACCCCAAATCAGCCCTTTTGGTGGTTAAATTTACCCCCTCTATCTTTGACCCCTCATTAAACCATCCCTTTCCAACATTATGCTAGGTTATTTGATTACATATCGTGCCAACTCTCCCTCCTTTTTTCCTTGCCGATCTTTCCTGGATGCTTCCTACCAGGAGAATGAAGTTCCTAATCCTTCATTTCTCTGAACCCAATCTCAAGGAAAGCAATGCAGTAGAAATTAAGGAATGACAGACCACTGTGATATGATAATGGTAGACAGATCTTTGAGTGGTGTAGAAACATGAAACTCTCAAGAGTAAGAAGCAATACAGGGAACAGAAAACACATTTGCTGCATGTTGCAATCTGTCAAAACATGGTCACTTATGTTCTGTCTCTTAAAAATTAGTTTCTTCTGATGTTACTGTCGGAAATATGTCTACCCTGCTGTGTCTCTTTCTACATCTCTGTGCTGTAACCTCCCACTAAAGATCTGCTCCTTTCACTTGGCAATGTAGCCCTCATATGCATTGTATTTCTGCTTCTTGAAGACCTGTCTCCTGTGCTATTACTCATTCATAAAGCAATGCTGAGACGTTCACCATTTTACCCCATGTGAAGATATTATCTCCTGGGTTTTGTGAACAGCTTAACTTGAAAACATTACTGCTCAAGTATCTAAGACTTATTTTGTGATATTCATCTGACTTCTGTCTTGGCAGATGATTTTGTGCTGTGTGAAGGAATCCTCTCCACTTGCCTGGTGAGTGCAACTCTTATGACACTCAAGAAGCTCAACACCATCCGGGTCAAAGCAGCCCACTTGATTGGCACCCCATCCACCATCTTCAATATCAATTCTCTCCACTACCAATGCACAGTGGCAGCAATGTGTACCACAATGCAAGGGAGCAACACACCATCATGCAAACCAGCCTCCCATCCATTGACTCCATCTACACTTCCCGCTGCCTCAGCAAAGCAACCAGCATAATCAATGACCCCATGCATCCCGGACATTCTCTCTTCCACCTTCTTCCATTGGGAAAAATATACAAAAGTCTGAGATCATGTACCAGTTGACTCTAGAACAGGTTCTTCCCTGCTGACATCAGACTTTTGAATGGACCTGCCTTATAATAAGTTAATTTTTCTCACCACACTAGCTATGACTGTAACACTACATTCTGCACTCTCTCCTTTCCTTCTCTCCTATGTACTCTATGAATGATATGTTTTGTCCGTATAGTGGGCAAGAAACAATACTTCTCACTGTTAACCAATACATGTGACAATAATAAATCAAATCAAAATCAAATCAAATCACATCAAGGTTCCTTCAACAACATCTTGATGTGGAGATGCCGGCGTTGGACTGGGGTGGGCACAGTAAGAAGTCTCACAACAGCAGGTTAAAAACCAACAGGTTTATTTGGTAGCACAATCTTTTGCAGTGCTGCTCCTTCATCAAGTAAGTCACCTGATGAAGGAACTGCGCTCCGAAAGCTTGTGCTACCAAATATACCTGTTGGACTTTAACCTAGGAGGACAAGGATGGCAGAATCATGGGAACATCACCACCTGCAAGTTCCCCATCAAGCCGTATAACATCCTGATGTGGAAATATATCACCTTTTCTTATCTCCACTTCGCCAAAAACCTGGAACTCCCTCTCTAACAGCATTGTGCCTGTATCTATACCACACGGCCAGCAGCAGTTCAGGAAGGCAGCTCACCCTCACCTTCTCAAGGGCAATAAATGTTGGCCTAGACAGCCAAGCTCACATCCCAAGAATGAAAACGAAAAGTCGTGGAATCATGAAACACAAATGAGGTCATTTGGCCCATCCATGAGTATAGGACAGCAATGGTTGCAGAATATGTCCCAGTGTTTCTTTCTATGCTGCAAATGATTGCTCTCCCAGGTTAAATCTCTCCACCTCTTCAAGATGTCCTTTGAAATCTTTGACCTGGGCTTATCATCAACCATTGCTTCAAAGCCAATGTTTGTTTGATTTGTTTAAATTTATTTGTTGGGGGTGTTGGCATTGCTGGCTGGGTCACCATTTATTGCTCAGCCCTAACTGCCCTCCATTTCAGAGGACATTTGAGAGTCACATGTAGGCCAGACAAGGACGGAAGATGTTGGTAAAGGGCATTATTGAACTTCCTGGTCATCATGTGATTTTTAATCCCAGATTTTTATTGAATTCAAATTTCACCAACTTTCATAATGGGAATTGAACCTGGGTCCCCGGATCTTGCTCTGGATAACAAGTCTAGAGACAATGTCACTATGCCATTGCCTCCCCTTGTGCCTTGGTTTCACTGCGTTTAAGGCACTATTTAAATCCAAGTTGTTTTTAAGTATATCCTTCAATGCAGCACAGTGTGGCACAGTGGTTAGCACTGCTGCCTCACAGTGCCAGGGACCCAGGTTCAATTCCCGTGCTTGGGTCACTGTCTGTATGGAGTTTACACATTCTCCCCGTGACTGCGTGGGTTTCTTCCGGGTGCTCTGGTTTCCTCCCGCAATCCAAAGATGTGCGGGTTAGCTGGATTGGCCATGCTAAATTGACCCTACTGTCAGGGGGACTAGCAGGGTAAATACGTGGGGTTATGGGAATCGGGCCTAGGTGGGATTGTTGTCAGTGCAGACTCGACGGGCCAAATGGCGTCCTTCTGTACTGTGGGGATTCTATGATTCTGCTCTTTGGTGTGTGCGCTCTAATAAGACTGAGCAGAGTACCCTTTAACAACTCCATATTTAAACTAAAAATACCAACATTCCACTTAACTTTTTCGCTTGAGATAGCTAATTAATTTAGATTTTCTTATTCTATTCAGGCACATTTGCTCAGTGAGTTCTAATTCATGAATCATTTGGGTAATAAAATAACAAAATCCATTTTCAATCAACACAGCTTGAGTTAAGTTGCAGGAATGTAAGAGATCTCGATGCTAAGTGTCAGCTGCGTCTCAGTTAGTCGAAAACGCGTGACTGTGTCAGAAGGCCCACTCCAGAGAATGGAGTGCAAAATCTAGCTTGCCACCTCAGTACAATACCGAAGGAGTGCTTACACTATCTGAAGTGCCATCTTTCAGGTCACACTTGAAACAGAGGCCCTGTTTGTTCTCTCAAGTGGATGTAAAAATATCCCGTGGAACGTTCTAGAAAAGAAAAAGCAGGGGAGTTTTTCCTGGTGTCCTGGCCAAATTTTATTCCTCAGTTTACAGCACTGAAATGCTGTTAACTGAGGTAGGAAACCTGCCTCTCCACTCACCCTGATGAAGGAGCAGTGCTCCGAAAGCTCATGATTCCGAATAAACCTGTTGGACTTTAACCTGGTGTTGTGAGACTTCTTATTGTGCCCACCCCAGTCCAATGTCGGCATCTCCACATCACTATACAGTTGCAATAGCACCTCCCTGCTCTTATACTGTATTCCATTAGCAATGAAAGCCAAGATTGACTTACCTTCCTTATTACCTGCTGCACCTGCATGCTAAATTTCTGTGATTCATGCTCAAGGACGCCCAGATCCCTCTGCGCCGAAGCATTTTGAACTTTATTTGGATAATATGTTGAATTTTTATTCCTCTGACCAAAATGGATAACCTCACATGTATCCACATTAAATTCCATCTGTCAAATTTTGGCCCACTCGCGCAAACCAATCCATAATCATTTGTATGTTTCTTATTTCCTCGTTGCAATTTGCTTTTCCACCTATTTTAGCGTTATCTGCAAATTTGACTGTGATGGACAAAGAACAAAGAACAAAGAAAGGTACAGCGCAGGAACATACCCTCCGGCCCTCCAAGCCTGTGCGTTAGTGTACCTTTAAGAGTTTTTTAAAATCATGTTCTCTGTACCTCACAGCTTTAGTTGATGTCATTGTTGCTGGGTTGTCTACAAGGAGAACTTTTATTGCTCTTTAAGTGGCTTAAATGGGGGTGGTTTATTTTTACTTTGGAAATTAGTTTTATGACCCTACGTTGTCAGGAGGAAGAATCTTTACGCGTCAGGTGACAGGAGCTCTTACATTTTCAGTTCTGAGCTACAGGTTTTAAGTTTTAGAAGGGACATCAAGCTGGAAATAAATGTCTCTCTCTCTCCCTCGCTCTGGTTTTGGGAAATTCTGCTGGTTTGCTGAAAGCCTTCCTGGAGTAGAAAATCTGCTATTGGTGGCTTGACCAGTGAATCTCCCTGGTCTGGGAATCTGTTCTGACTTCAAACTGTTCTGCGTGAAGCAGCATTCATCCAAAGGACTCAGTTCCAGTATCACGTGAGCATTAGTCTTTGCTGTGTTAAACCCTGTGAAAGCATTTTGTTTTGTCTAAAATAAGTTTTTGTTTGATTGGAACATCTTAGATATATTTGTTAAAGGTTATACATTATCGTGGTTCTTTTGTTTTTCTTTGTAATTGATTTTTTTTTAATTGATAAAAGCTATTGATAATTTTCTTTCCATACATGTTAACTATATTCTTAAATAAACTTTGTTTGATAAAAACTCCCTAGTGGGTCACTTGAATCATACCTGAGGTAAAACATATCATGTTTATCCTAGCCAAATTCAAAATGCAAAAATTATGATGCAGGCGGGCTTCATAAAACACTTTGGAGTCTCGAACCTGAACCATAACAATGCCCAAAATAAAATCCTTCTCTCCTTATTCGGGCAATATTCCTCTATTCCCTCCCTATTCATGTACCCATCCAGATGCCTATTCAATGTTGCTAATGTGCCTGCTTCCACCACCTCCTCTGGCAGCGTGTTCCAGGCACCCACCACTCTCTGCGTGAAAAACTTGCCGCGCACATCTCACTTAAACTTTCCCCCTCTCACCTTGAATCTGTGCCCCCTTGTAATTGTCACTTCTATTTTGGGAAAAGTCCTCTGACTATCCACCCTGTCTCTGCCTCTCATAATTTTTTAGACCGCGATCAGATCTCCCCTCAGCCTCCATCTTTCCAGTGAAAGCAATCCTTGTTGATTCCACCTCTCCTCATAGTCAACAACCTCGAGGCTAGGAAACATCATGGTGAACCTTTTTTGCACTCTCTCCAAAGCTTCCATGTCCTTCTGGTAGTGTGGTGACCAGAACTCCACACAATGCTCCAAATGCGGCCTAATCAAGGTTTTAAATAGCTGCAACATGATTTCCTAACTCTTGTACTCAATGCCCAGGCCGATGAAGGCAAGCATGCCAAATGCTTTCTTAATCACCTTGGCCACCTGTGTTGCCACTTTTAGGGAACTGTGGACCTGCACGTCCAGATCCCTCTGTTCATGTTCCTCAGCGTTCTGCCATTTACAGTATGCTATACACACCTAAATTTTATCCTCCAAAATGCATCACCTCGCATTTGTCCAGATTACATTCCATCTGCCATTTCTGTGTCCAAGTCAATTGCTTTTTTTTTCTTTATTCTTTTATGGGCAAGGCAGGTATTTATTGCCCATCTCTAATTGCCCTGGAGCTAAGTGAGGCCACTTCAGAGGGCAGTTAAGAGTCAATCACTTGCTATGGGTCTGACCCCATACGTAGGCCAGGCCAAATAAAGATGGCGGGGTTCCTACCCTGAAAGGGATTAGCAATATGACAACTGATGATGGTTTTACAGGACCATTAGAGTCTCTACAATGCAGAAGGAGGCTATTCGGCCCATTGAGTCTGCACTGACCACAATCCCACCCAGCCTCTATCCCCATAACCCCATGTATTTACCCTGCTAATCCTCCTGACACCAAGTGGTAATTTAGCATGGTCAATCCACCTAACCTGCACATCTTTGGACTGTGGGAGGAAACCAGAGCACCTGGAGGAAACCCACGCAGACACGGGGAGAACATGCAAACTCCACACAGACAGTCAACCAAGCAGGGAATCGAACCCGTGTCCCTGGCGCTGTGGGGCAGCAGTGCTATCCACTGCGCCACCATGCCGCGACCATTTCTGTGACTGGCTTCATAATTCTTGATTAATGAATTGGATTTAAATTCATTGAATGTACTCAAGAGGTGGCTAGATATAGCATTTGGGGTGAATGTGATCAAAGGTTATGGGGAGAAAATAGAATTTGGCTATTGAGTTGGACGATCAGCCATGAATGGCGGAGCAGGCTCGAAGGGCCAGTCGGCCTCCTCCTGCTCCTATCTTCTTTGTTCCTATGTTTCCACCAGTTGCCGTGGTGGGATTTGAACCCTGCGTCTCCAGAAAATTAGCCTGGGTCTCTGCACAATGAGCCCATTGATATTGCCTGTACGCTACCACCTCCATCACTGGGAATGATCGCTACAAAAGTCAGTGTAAAATTGAAAAAAAAACAACAGGCTTTGGATGGAACTTTAATCTCATCGCCCGTGAAAATGCTCCAGTACTTTGGGAAAAAAAAACTTAAAATATTTTACACAACCAATCTTGTAAGGTTTAGGCTGAAAGAATAAGGCTTGGCAGATGTCCCAGTTTCTTTGAGCTGTGTTGAGGCCGGTGGAGTTCGCTAATCTGTATCCCCAACACGTACTGATTAGAGTGGGATACCTGGGACATTAGCACAGAGCGTTAAGAACTGGTTGTCGCCCAGTTTCATTGCACTGGGAATGGAGCTGTGCACATTAGAACCGCTAACATCAAATAATTACAACCTTAATTGTGACACTCATTACTTAAATGCCTCCCACTTTGTTTTAAATTTATTTTTTTTCTCCTAAGTTTAGATCTTTTTACGCACACGAGTTTCCATGACATGGGCTGTCATTTCATAGAACCATAGGAGCACTACAGTACAGAAGGAGGCCGCTTGGCCCGTCGAGTCTGCACCGACAAGAATCACACCCTGTCCCCGCAACCCCACATATTTACCCTGCTAATCCCCCGAAACTAGGCTCAATGTAGCATGACCAGTCAACCCAACCCACACATCTTTGGACTATGTGATGAAACTGGAGCACCCGGAGGAAACCCACGCAGACACGAGGAGAACGTGCAAACTCCCCACAGACAGTGACCCAAGACAGGAATCGAACCCAGGTCCCTGGCGCTGTGAGGCAGCAGTGCTAACCACTGTGCCACCGTGCTGCCCATCCCAACATTTCATTCCGACACTGCAAATATATCAATATTAAGTCTGAGAACACATACCAACCGACTCAAGGACAGCTTCTTCCTGCTGCCATCAGACCTTTGAAGGGACCTACCTCATTAAGTTGATCTTTCTCTACACCCAGCTATGACTGTAATGCATCCTATTTTTTCCTTCTTCCCTATGTGCTCTATGTACGGTATGCTTTGTCTGTATAGCACATAAGAAACAATATTTTTCACTGTATCCCAAAACATGTGACAATAATAAATCAAATAAATGTTAACTTCCTCTATACACTCTCCAATACCTTCACATCCTTGGGGCGGCACGGTGGCACAGTGGTTTGCACTGCTGCCTCACAGCGCCAGGGACCTGTGCTTGATTCTGGCCTCAGGTCACTGTCTGTGTGGAGTTTGCACATTCTCCTCGTGTCTGTGTGGGTTTCCCTCGGCTGCTCCGGTTTCCTCCCACACTCCAAAGATGAGCAGGTTAGGTTGATTGGCCATGCTAAGTTGCCTTTTACCGTCAGGGGATTATCAGGGTAAATATGTGAGGTTACTGAGATAGGGCCAGAGTGGGATTTTTGTCAGCGCACTCTCGATGGGCCAAATGGCCTCCTTCCGCACTGTAGGGATTCTATGAAAGCAGAGCTTACCTTGAGTTAAATTGTAAATTACAACTCATGAGCAGGAAAAGGCAAGTAAATACCTGGAGAAGCATTTCACTCTTTGGGCCAGGTCTGTGAAGGCTGCAGAAGGGCTAAAGACTGGAGAGAGAAATGGGAGTTGGAAGTACCCACAATTTCCTGCCTCGGGGAAAATGTTGCATCAGATTGATCCATATTTGGAGGGTGGTAGGATGGGGGTTTAGAGTGTCAGGCAACTAGAAGGAACTCTATCCTTCTCTCCAGGGATGCTGGGTTGGGAGACTAGCGATCGGGAAGGGGAGGCCAGCGATCGAGGAGAAGGGGGCCGGGGAAAACATTGGAAGGCTAGCGATCCCAAGTCGGGAGGCCGGTGATGGGGGGGGCCAGTGCGCATGCGTCCATCTCCCCACTGACAGATTGGTACATGCATAGTGGCCCACTCAGCACTATGCTGCCGGTATCTCGGGCGGGATGAGGCCCCGCTCCTCACTTTCCGACGTGAATCCCTCTGAGGCACTCTGTGACGCGCAGAGTATCGAAGGTTTATTCAGGTAAGTACGCCCAAAAAATGGGCAGGAAATTCTCCTGTTTTCCTGCCCATTGGGCATTTAGTTTTTTTTCGGGAGAATCCTGGCCCATATAACTGAGTTACATCTTACTGTGTTTACCCCAGTCCAACGCCGGCATCTCCACACCATACAACTGAGCCCCCACTATTTCTTCTTCAGCTATCCCTTGGGATCGTGAATGACTTGCTTTAACTCTGGTTTGGTGGGTTCTGGCATAGCTGATGAGTCCAATGTATGACCCACAGACTGTGCCACATGTTGGGCAGTTGGCACTTGATGATTTGGGTAGGTGGGCTATTTGGAAGTTTATGCGTTCCCTCCGATGCCCTGACTTTGCGTCTGACACATTCCCAATGGAGTCTGTCGATATGCTTTCCTGAACGAATTTTCTTCATTTTGGTAGGTCACAAGCTAGGGTCTCCCATGAGTCAGAGCTCTTCAGGGACATCCCAAAAGCATTTTCGTTGGGGTCTTGGGATTGTCCTTCCATGGTCAAGTTCAAAGTAGGACAGTGACGCTGGGTTTCTGGAGTCAGACACACAAACCAGTCCCACCCAGTGCAGCTGGTTTTGAGTGATTAGTGCCGCAATGCTGGGCAAGTTGACTTGGCTTTGGGAGAGGACATCCAGAGTAGGGATGGGTAATTCAACCGGATAAAATCCCAATAAAATTTCAGGGGTAGGGGGTGGGAAAAGTGTAGGCAATTGGGCAAGAATGGAAGGCAAGTCATAATTACTTTTGAAATTTGGATGCATGGTCTTCATTCACGACTAGTAAATTGTGCTGTTCCGGACAAAAGTATGAATCTGTTTTCATTTAGATGTGAGACCTATTTGAGCACTTTGACCAAAAATCCAATTGCTGCAATTTTCTAAATTGCATGAACCCAGTTTGGAGTAAGCAATGTTGGCCTACAAGAAACATGGAAGATTTTCTCTGGTTTCCTCCCACACTCCAAAGATTTGATTTGATTTATTATTGTCACATGTATTGGGAGACAGTGAAAAGTATTGTTTCTTGTGCGCTATACCGACAAAGCATACCGTTCATAGAGAAGGGAAGGAGAGGGTGCCGAATATAATGTTACAGTCATAGCTGGGGTGTAGGGAAAGATGATATTCGGGTAAGCGTTCTCCAAGGCGGCCTTCGCGACACACGACAGCGCAGAGTCGCTGAGCAGAAACTGATAGCCAAGTTCCGCACACACGCGGACGGCCTCAACCGGGATATCGGGTTCATGTCACACTATTTGTAACGCCCACAGTTGCGTGGACCTGCAGAGTTTCACTGGCTGTCTTGTCTGGAGACAATACACATCTTTTTAGCCTGTCTTAATGCTCTCTCCACTCCCATTGTTTTGTTTCTTAAAGACTTGATTAGTTGTAAGTATTCGCATTCCAACCATTATTCATGTAAATTGAGTCTGTGTCTTTATAAACTCTGTTTGTGAACAGAATTCTCACTCACCTGAAGAAGGGGCTTAGAGCTTCGAAAGCTTGTGTGGCTTTTGCTACCAAATAAACCGGTTGGACTTTAACCTGGTGTTGTTAAACTTCTTGCTGTAGCTCTGGCCCAGCTATTTCCGTTTCTCCCTGTGGCGGGTTGAGAACGGGAGGCCTCGCGGGCACACGGGCCTAGAAGCAGCGAGGCAGCTGGTGGATTTTGGCCTCAGCTGAGGAGCCATCAACCGTTGGAGGTGTCCCCAATCCTCGGGCACTTAGTTACCTCAGTTATTC
This sequence comes from Mustelus asterias, assembly GCF_964213995.1. Classification (NCBI taxonomy): domain Eukaryota; kingdom Metazoa; phylum Chordata; class Chondrichthyes; order Carcharhiniformes; family Triakidae; genus Mustelus; species Mustelus asterias. The sequence goes on from NC_135810.1 coordinate 116,206,765, forward strand.
AAATTGAGGGATTCTAGCCTGACAAGTGGAGGGAGGCAGCATAGACAGTTCCCCCACCTAATTGCAGTCAACAGAGCCATTAGTCACACTAACTTGGGTGGTACAGTAGCACAGCGATTAACTCTGCTGTCTCACAGCGCCAGGGACCAGGGTTCGATTCCCGGCTTGGGTCACTGTGCGGAATCTGCACGTTCTCCCCGTGTCTGTGTGGGCTTCCTCAGGGTGCTCCGGTTTCCTCCCACACTCCAAAGATGTGCGGGTTAGGTGGATTGGCCATGCTAAATTGCCCCCATAGTGTCAGGGGGGACTAGCTAGGGTAAATGCATGAGGTTGTGGGGATAGGGCCTGGGTGGGATTGTGGTTGGTGCAGACCCGATGGGCCGAATGGTCTCCTTCTGCACTGTAGGGATTCTATGATGGTTCTAACTTTGTCCATAGCCGGGAGCCTCCCTGCTGAAATATCTGTGAAAATTGGTTTCATGCGGGACCTTTGCCGGATGATTGCGATAATAAGCACTGTCTTGATCAAGTGGGAGGGATGCAGTCGGGCAGAGTGATAACATTCTCGGAAATTACAATCAACAAAGCTATATCTGAATGGTCTTTCGGAGCACTTCGATGAGAATTGCTAATTACAGGTATGGGACGGATAGATTGAATGCAGGTGACCGTTTCTCCCTGCCCCCCACCCCCCCCCCCCCCACCCCCCGCTCCCCCCAGCCTGCCTCCACCCCCTCCACCTCCCGCAGAATGCCATGCTGATAATTACTGTTTGGCTTAATTGAAGACACACTCATTTTATTTGTGAGACCTTTGTGGTTAAAAAAAGTGCTGATTAAATGTCATTATTAAAATGGAAACAACCGCGGTTTAGTCATTATAAAGAGATGATTATTCATGGTTCACCAGGCTGATAAAAGACACAATTTATGTTACACGCTGGGATGTCAAAATTGTAGAAGCACTTAACGCACTTGTTTTAAAATTACTCTCTGATAATTTACTGGCGATGCTAACTGAGCCTGTGAATAAAAGGCCTGAAATAATGTGAAGATAACTTCAGCCAAGTTTTCAGATGGCTTCTTGCATGATAGCCAACTTTAAAAATGTATCTATTAATAATAATTTATCAGTAAATAGCAATTAATTAATATTAAGTTATGAATTATAATAAAGATTAATTTATAATTGTAAATATAGTGACATTTATATCGCACCTTTTACAAAACTCTTACAAAACATTTATGTAGCACCTTTCACGGCTGCAGAATGTCTGAACGTGCTGAGCAGCCAATGAGTTGTAAGCGCTGTTGTAATGTTGGAACTTGGAACTGCAGCAGCCAATTTGTGCAGAGGAAGCTCCCACAAACATCAATGTGGTCATTAACAGAGGATCTGGTTTATTGAAGCAGGTTGGGAGAGGGGGGCAGGGGGGGCAATAATGGCCAGGAGACTTTGATTTAGATTTATTATTGTCACATGTATTGAGATACAATGAAAAGTATTGTTTCTTGCGTGCTATACAGCCAAAGCAGGACAGTACAGAAAGTACACAGGTGAGAAGGAGAGGGTGCTGAATGTAGGGTGGGATTCTCCCAAAAATATTCTAAGTGTCGAATCTGCGTAAAAACTGGAGTAAACCCTGCTACTTTTTTTCAAAATGAATCTCCCACATTGCAGGATGCCTCAGTGTGAATCACGATGAAAATCCAGTGGACAAGGCCTACTCCCGCTGGAGAGGCTGGCAGGGTAGCGCTGAGTGGGCCACTGCACATGCTCCGATCTGACCGTGCCGAGATCGGCGTATGCGCAGCAGTCCCGCACTGCTGGCCCCCTGATTGCTTGGCAGCTCGATCGCTGCCCAGCACAGCGACCTCGCAATGCTGTTCCTCCAAACCACCCCCCACACATAGCCCCGATTGCTGGCCTTCCAAACCAACCCCGATCCCCCCCACCCCCACCCCCCCCCCTGAAACTCACCCAGCCCGCCTCGATCTCTCCTCTCCCCCCCGCAGTAGTCGCAATCTCCTGATACTGCTCCTCCACCCCCCGCAGAGCCCCAAATCCCCCATGGCAGGCCAACCCCCCCCCCACCCTCCCCCATGCCCTTCCACCCCAATGGCTAGCGCCCATTGCTTGTCTCCCTCCCTCTGTCACTGATCCAAAGTGCAGAGTGGCAGCAGGACCCCCCCACCCCTACTGATCGCCCCAGAGGCCCCGCCCCTCACTGGCCCCATCCGCTTGGCACTGCTGATTGCCCAGTGTGCAGTGCCAATGTGCCTCCTGGGCCATGCCGCTTTGCCTCTTGGGCAGTACCCGGGGGCCAGGCTGGCACTGCCAAGCTGGCAATGCCCAGGGGGCAGCCTCCTTTAATCCCAAACTCCCGGGTGGCCTCCATGTCCTCTACTCCCTCCAGTGAGGTCAGGCCACCAGCTCCCCACCGGTGGGGAGCAGTTGTAAACCCTGCTGGGGTGAAACATTCCTGGCGGGGGGAGCGGGGGGGGGAGGGGGGAGATGCTAGTACGCCCGGAGACTTCAGTGCCAAGCCTGCTAATGAGATTTGAATGCTTATTTGAATAATTTATTCCGTTCCGCAACGAATTCTGGCATGGAGCTGACGACCCTGGAAATCCAACGGCCGAAGAAGTGCGGAGGCCGTGGTGCCCTGTGGGGAGCCGCTACACGGCCTCCACTGATGTCTCCCGGTCCACTGCACTGGGAGAATCGCCCCTGTAGTGTTATAGTCATAGTTAGGGTGTAGAGAAAAATCAGCTTAATATAAGGTAGGTCCATTCAAAGGTCCGATAGCAGCAGGGAAGAAGCTGTTCTTGAGTTGGTTGGTACGTGACCTCAGACTTTTGTACCTTTTTCCTGACAGAAGAAGGTGGAAGAGAGAATGTCCGGGGTGCGTGGGGTCCTTAATTATGCTGGCTGCTTTGCCGGGGCAGCGGGAAATGTAGACAGAGTCAATGGCTGGGTGGCTGGTTTGAGTGATGGATTAGGCTACATTCACGACCCTTGGAAGATCCTTCTTGCTCTTCTTTGAAACAATGCCAGTCGATCTTTTCTCTCTGCCAGAGGGAGGGGGAGATGGGGCCTCAGTGTCAAGTCTCATCTGAAAGGCCTGAGTCATGGTAAATTTTCCCATGGTGCTTCACTTTATCAAACATAATTTGATATCGAATTACACATTTTAAAAATTTTATTTATTTGTCCGAGAAATACGGGAATTGCTGGGCTCAGCCAGCAATGCCCACGTCCTTCTGGTGCAGTAAATTGTTGACGACGATGAATTTCAGCTCCAACAGGTTTAGCCCCAATCTGCCGGACAAGGGCTCATTCCTCCTGGACCACCTGTGTGAATAGAGTCATAGAGGTTTACAGCATGGAAACAGGCCCTTCGGCCCAACTTGTCCATGCTGCCCTTTTTTTTAAAACCCCGAAGCTAATCCCAGTTGCCCGCATTTGGCCCATATCCCTCCATACCCATCGTACCCATGTAACTATCTAAATGGTTTTTAAAAGATAAAATTGTACCCGCCTCTACTACTACCTCTGGCAGCTTGTTCCAGACACTCACCACCCTCTGTGTGAAAAAATTGCCCCTCTGGACACTTGTATCTCTCCCTTCTCACCTTAAACCTATACCCTCTCGTTTTAGACTCCTCTACTTTTGGGAAAAGATATTGACTATCTACCTTGTCTATGCCCCTCATTATTTTATAGACCTCTATAAGGTCACCCCTCAGCCTCCTACGCTCCAGAGAAAAAAGTCCCAGTCTATTCAGCCTCTCCTTATAACTCAATCCATCAAGTCCCGGTAGCATCCTAGTAAATCTTTTCTGCACTCTTTCTAGTTTAATAATATCCTTTCTATAATAGGGTGACCAGAATTTCACACAGTATTCCAAGTGTGGCCTTACTAATGTCTTGTACAACTTCAACAAGACGTCCCAACTCCTGTATTCAATGTTCTGACTGATGAAACCAAGCATGCCGAATGCCTTCTTCACCACTCTGTCCACCTGTGACTCCACTTTCAAGGAGCTTTAAACATGTACCCCTAGATCTCTCTGTTCTGTAACTCTCCCCAACGCCCCTACCATTAACTGAGTAAGTCCTGCCCTGATTCAATCTACCAAAATGCATCACCTCGCATTTGTCTAAATTAAACTCCATCTGCCGTTCGTCAGCCCACTGGCCCAATTGATCAAGATCCCGTTGCAATTGGAGATAACTTTCTTCACTGTCCACTATGCCACCAATCTTGGTGTCATCTGCATGTGACGGATTTAAGGGGAAATTTATGAGCTACCTCCGAGAGAGTAAGTTTGACAAATCTCTGTGCACAGAGCCATCAAAGGAATACCTGGAGTGCAGAATGGAAAGGCAGCTGGTGACAAAAGGGCCACTGGAGAAACTGGGATTCAAAGATCTCCTCCACAGTAATTCAGCAGAAAAACAGCAGCGGATGAAGACCTAACAGCAGGAAAACACATTGTGTCTACAGTCTAAACAAGAGACCATTGATGGACTATTTTCATATTAACCTGTATACGTTGCAAAAATTCCTTTTCTGTGTCATAAAGTGTGGAATAAGTTTTTTAGAAAACCCATCTGGTTCACTAATGTCCCTTTAGGGAAGGGAGTCTGTCATCCACACCCAGTGTGGCGGTTCACTGGCACAGTGGTTAGCACTGCCGCCTTACAGTACATAGAACATAGAACAGTACAGCACAGAACAGGCCCTTCGGCCCATGATGTTGTGCCGAGCTTTATCTGAAACCAAGATCAAGCTATCCCACTCCCTACCATCCTGGTGTGCTCCATGTGCCTATCCAATAACCGCTTAAATGTTCCTAAAGTGTCTGACTCCACTGTAACTGCAGGCAGTCCATTCCACACCCCAACCACTCTCTGCGTAAAGAACCTACCTCTGATATCCTTCCTGTATCTCCCACCACGAACCCTATAGTTATGCCCCCTTGTAATAGCTCCATCCACCCGAGGAAATAGTCTTTGAACGTTCACTCTATCTATCCCCTTCATCATTTTATACACCTCTATTAAGTCTCCCCTCAGCCTCCTCCGCTCCAGAGAGAACAGCCCTAGCTCCCTCAACCTGTCCTCATAAGACCTACCCTCCAAACCAGGCAGCATCCTGGTAAATCTCCTCTGCACTCTTTCCAGCGCTTCCACATCCTTCTTATAGTGAGGTGACCAGAACCGCACACAATATTCCAAATGTGGTCTCACCAAGGTCCTGTACAGTTGCAGCATAACCCCACGGCTCTTAAACTCCAACCCCCTGTTAATAAAAGCTAACACACTATAGGCCTTCTTCACAGCTCTATCCACTTGAGTGGCAACCTTTAGAGATCTGTGGATATGGACCCCAAGATCTCTCTGTTCCTCCACAGTCTTCAGAACCCTACCTTTGACCCTGTAATCCACATTTAAATTAATCCTACCAAAATGAATCACCTCACATTTATCAGGGTTAAACTCCATTTGCCATTTTTCAGCCCAGCTTTGCATCCTATCTATGTCTCTTTGCAGCCTACAACAGCCCTCCACCTCATCCACTACTCCACCAATCTTGGTGTCATCAGCAAATTTACTGATCCACCCTTCAGCCCCCTCCTCTAAGTCATTAATAAAAATCACAAAGAGCAGAGGACCAAGCACTGATCCCTGCGGCACTCCACTAGCAATCTGCCTCCAATCCGAAAATTTTCCATCCACCACCACCCTCTGTCTTCGATCAGACAGCCAGTTACCTATCCAATCGACCAACTTTCCCTCTATCCCACACCTCCTCACTTTCATCATAAGCCGACCATGGGGGACCTTATCAAACGCCTTACTAAAATCCATGTATATCATCAACTGCCCTACCTTCATCAACACACTTAGTTACCTCCTCAAAAAACTCTATCAAATTTGTGAGGCACGACTTGCCCTTCACGAATCCGTGCTGACTATCCCGGATTAATCCGCATCTTTCTAAATGGTCGTAAATCCCATCTCTAAGGACCTTTTCCATCAATTTACCAACCACCGAACTAAGACTAACCGGTTTATAATTACCAGGGTCATTTCTATTCCCTTTCTTAAACAGAGGTACAACATTCGCCATTCTCCAGTCTTCTGGCACCATCCCCATGGACAGCGAGGACCCAAAGATCAAAGCCAAAGGCTCTGCAATCTCATCCCTCGCCTCCCAAAGAATCCTAGGATACATTTCATCAGGCCCAGGGGACTTATCGACCTTCAGTTTATTCAAAACTGCCAGGACATCCTCCCTCCGAACATCTATTTCCTCCAGCCTATTAGCCTGTAACACCTTCTCTTCCTTAAAAACATGGCCCCTCTCCTTGGTGAACACTGAAGAAAAGTATTCATTCATCACCTCGCCTATCTCTACTGACTCCATACACAAGTTCCCACTCCAGTCCTTGACCGGCCCTAACCTCACCCTGGTCATTCTTTTATTCCTCACATAAGAGTAAAAAGCCTTGGGGTTTTCCTTGATCCGACCCGCCAAGGACTCCTTGTGTCCCCTCCTAGCTCTCCTAAGCCCCTTTTTCAGCTCATTCCTTGATAACTTGTAACCCTCAATCGAGCCATCTGAACCTTGTTTCCTCATCCCTACATAAGCTTCCCTCTTCCTTTTCACAAGACATTCCACCTCTTTCGTGAACCATGGTTCCCTCACTCGGCCATTTCCTCCCTGCCTGACAGGGACATACCTATCAAGGACATCCAGTATTTGTTCCTTGAAAAAGTTCCACTTTTCATTAGTTCCTTTCTCTGACAGTTTCTGTTCCCAACTTATGCCCCCTAATTCTTGCCTAATCGCATCATAATTACCTCTCCCCCAATTGTAAACCTTGCCCTGCCGTACGGCCCTATCCCTCTCCATTGCAATAACAAAAGACACCGAATTGTGGTCACTATCTCCAAAGTGCTCTCCCACAACCAAATCTAACACTTGGCCCGGTTCATTTCCCAGTACCAAATCCAATGTGGCCTCACCTCTTGTCGGCCTATCCACATATTGTGTCAGGAAACCCTCCTGCACACACTGCACAAAAACTGCCCCGTCCGAACTATTTGACCTACAAAGGCTCCAATCAATATTTGGAACGTTAAAGTCCCCCATGACAACTACCCTGTGACCCCCACACATATCCATAATCTGCTTAGCAATTTCTTCCTCCACATCTCTATTACTATTTGGGGGCCTATAGTAAACTCCTAGCAACGTGACCGCTCCTTTCCTATTTCTAACTTCAGCCCATATTACCTCAGTGTGCAGATCCCCCTCGAAGTGCCTTTCCGCAGCCGTTAAACTATCCTTGATTAACAATGCCACTCCTCCACCTCTTTTACCAGCTTCCCTACACTTAGTGAAACATCTATACCCCGGAACGTCCAACAACCATTCCTGTCCTTGTTCTACCCACGTCTCCGTAATGGCCACAACATCGTAGTCCCAAGTACCAATCCACGCCCCAAGTTCATCTACCTTGTTCCGGATGCTCCTTGCATTGAAGTAGACACACTTCAACCCACCTTCCTGTCTACCGGTACCCACCCTTGACCCTGATACCTTCCCCAATACCTCACCACCCTCACTGACCTCTGGACTACAACTCCTTTTCCCACTCCCCTGACAAATTAGTTTAAACCCCCCTGAAGAGCCGTAACAAATTTCCCTCCTAGGATATTGGTGCCCCTCTGGTTCAGGTGCACCCTGTCCTGTTTGTACAGGTCCCACCTTCCCCAGAACGTGTTCCAATTATCCACGTATCTGAAACCCTCCCTCCTACACCATCCCTGCAACCACATGTTTAACTGCACTCTCTCCCTGTTCCTCAACTCGCTATCACGTGGCACCGGCAACGTACCAGAGATGACCACATGTTTTGTCTTGGCTCTCAGCTTCCAGCCCAGCTCCAGAAATTCCTGCTTTAAATCCCCGTCCCTTCGCTTACCTATGTCATTGGTACCAATGTGTACCACGACTTGTGACTGTTTCACCTCCCCCTTCGGAATCCGGAAAACACGGTCTGAGACGTCACGGACGTCACGGACAGTACCAGGTGCCTGGGTTCAATTCCAGCCTTGGGTGATCTGTCTGTCTGTGTAGAATTTGTATATGCTCCCTGCGTCTGCCTGGGTTTTCTGCGGGTGTTCCGGTTTTCTCCCACAGTGCAAAGATGTGCAGGTTAGCTGGATTGGCCATGCTAAATTGACCCTTAGTATCAGGGGGATTACCATTTTAAATTTAAGTTTATTTTATTAGTGTCACAAGTAGGCTTTCATTCACACTGCAATGAAGTTTCTGTGGAAATCCCCCAGTCACCACACTCTGGCGCCTGTTCGGGTACACTGAGGGAGAATTTAGCATGGCCAATGCACCTAACCAACACATCTTTGGACTGTGAGAAGAAACCAGAACACCCAGAGGAAACCCACAGAGACACAAGGAGAACGTGCAAACTCCGCACAGACAGTGACCCGAACCAGGAATCGAACCTGGGTCCTGTGAGGCAGCAGTGCTAACTACTGTCTTACCATGTTAGTACTTATCAGCGTAAATACTTGGGATTACAGGAATAGAGCTTGGGTAGGATTGATGTTGGTGCAGGCTCAACGGACCGAATGGCCTCCTTCTGCACTGCAGGGATTCGATGACAAGTGACTCCAGACAAACATCAATCCGGTTAACTTGGAGCTGTCCCTCTGAAATGGCCTCGCAAGCCGATCATTCCAAAGGCAGTTAGGGATGGACAACAAGTGCTGGTCCAGACAGTGATGTCCTTGTCACATGAAGGAATGTTAAATGTGGGAGGAATGAACACCTCACAAGAGGAATGGGAAATAAAGAATGAAATGAGACATCATCCTTGAATAAGGCTATCGCCTGTTCCGATGCAGGTGTTGTAAAATTCCAACCGTTTGTGCCTAATGCCCTACGCTGTCTGCACCTAGTAATTTCCAATGATTCTGAAGTGTCACATGGGTTAATAACAGAATGCAGGCAACAACAGATTATAAGCAGTGGGATATTAGCCTTTAACACAACCTTTGTTTGTGCGGAGGATAAGCAAAAGCCTTGCTGGCAGCTCTAAATTATGATTAAATGTCGCTGTCTGATCATCAGTATTTTGTTGTCAGAGTAATAATGTCTGAATGGTTAAAGACAAAATCAGCACAAAGCATTTTCCTTATACACTTGTCAGGTTTCATCAGTATATGACTCACTTGGCATTACCAATTTCACCTATGCAGAATATAAAAGATACTGAAGCTTCCAAAACTGGCTTTATTTTTTTTTAGAATAGAGTTTACCGGAAGGACACGATGAAGGGAATGAATTGCTCCCCCTTTTAATGTTCACTCATTCATGAAGGCAAGCACTATGGGGTACGGTTCCCTGGCCACAATATGGCTCATTCTGAAGTATTCAACTCGCGGGAGTTAAACAGTCCATTTGGCCCATCAGGACTCTGCCTATTTGTGCTTCCACCCTGCTGTTCTGCTCCCACATTCTTTGGGAAGGATTTCCGGCCACGCTCGTCCCGACACCAGAAAATCCCGCCCAGGGTTAACGGATCTTTCCATGGTCCGCCCCTTGACTGCCATGATTCCTGTGGCGGGCAGAATGGGAAAATTCACCCCCTTAGTTCTTTTATTTGAAACTGGTCCTGTGATCCCAAGCTTGCTACTCTTACTCGACTGAGTTTTGGGCGGCACGGTAGCACAGTGGTTAGCGCTGCTGCTTCGCAGCTCCAGGGACCTGGGGTTCGATTCCCGGCTTGGGTCACTGTCTGTGTGGAGTTTTGCACATTCTCCTCGTGTCTGCGTGGGTTTCCTCCGGGTGCTCCGGTTTCCTCCCCCAGTCCAAAGATGTGCGGGTTAGGTTGATTGGCCATGCTAAAATTGCCCCTTAGTGTCCTGAGATGCGTAGGTTAGAGGGATTAGTGGGTAAAATACGTAGGGATATGGGGGTTAGGGCCTGGGTGGGATTGTGGTCGGTGCAGACTCAATGGGCCGAATGGCCTCTACTGATGAAACCTGACAAGTGTATAAGGAAAATGCTTTGTGCTGATTTTGTCTTTAACCATTCAGACATTATTACTCTGACAACAAAATACTGATGATCAGACAGCGACATTTAATCATCATTTACTGTAGGGTTTCTATGATTATTCCTATTTCCCATGGGCTCGAGGGGCTGAATTGCCTACTCCCACTCTGAATCCCTATGTTCCTATAATCAAAACTTGTATTACATAGCAAAATGTTTAAAAGTTTATTTATTAGTGTCACAAGTCAACTCAGGTTAACACTGCAATGAGGTTACTGTGAAAATCCCCTCGTCGCCATACTTCGGTGCCTGTCCAGATACACTGAGGGAGAATTTAGCACGGCCAATGTGTATAAAATGATGAAGGGGATAGATAGAGTGAACGTTCAAAGACTATTTCCTCGGGTGGATGGAGCTATTACAAGGGGGCATAACTATAGGGTTCGTGGTGGGAGATACAGGACGGATATCAGAGGTAGGTTCTTTACGCAGAGAGTGGTTGGGGTGTGGAATGGACTGCCTGCAGTGATAGTGGAGTCAGACACTTTAGGAACATTTAAGCGGTTATTGGATAGGCACATGGAGCACACCAGGATGATAGGGAGTGGGATAGCTTGATCTTGGTTTCAGATAAAGCTTGGCACAACATCGTGGGCCGAAGGGCCTGTTCTGTGCTGTACTGTTCTATGTACTGTTCTATGTTCTATGTTCAATGCACCTAACCAGCACGTCTTTCAGACTGTGGGAGGAAATCGGAGCACCCGGAGGAAACCCACACAGACACGGGGAGAACGTGCAGACTCCGCATAGGCAACGACCCAAGCCAGGAGTCGAACCCGGGTACCTGGCACTGTGAGGCAGCAATGCTAACCAGTGTGCCGCAATGCCATCTCAATATACCAATATAAATCAAAGGATCCAAATATTGACACTAAATTAACTGTGTTTTTTATTTATTCATGTGTGTTGCTGGCTAGGCCAGCATTTATTGCCCATCTACAATTACCCTTGTTTAGGGGCATTTAAGAGCTGTGGATCTGGAGTCACTTATAGGCCAGGCCAGCTAAGGGCAACAGATTTCCTTCCCTAAAAGACATTAGTGAACCAGATGGGTTTTTACAACAATGTTTCCATGGTCATCATCATACTTTTAATTCCAGACTTTTATTGAATTCAAATTTCAACATCAGTGGTGGTGGGATTCGAACCGGGGTCTCCAGAGCATTAGCCTGGATCTCTGGATTACTAGTCTAGTGACAATACCACTGTGCTATCCAACAGGAGCAGAGAAAGAGGCTTGTTTAATGGGTTTGGGGTGGGAGGATTAAAGATTTCCTCATAGAAGGGGAGGAATGCAGGAAAGGTGGATAAGTGAAGATATTGAACCGAGAGAATTTCAGAATGTCGAACTACGATGCCTTGAGATACGGGCACCAATGTGGTGGTGGAGTATGTGCAGAATATGTAAAGGGCCAGAGTTGGAGGGACACAAGTTCAGAGAGGACAGTAAGATGGAGTAAATTATGGAGCAAGAGTGGAGTGAGGCCATAAAGGGATTTGACTACAAAGATGACTATTTACTTTGGAGCCCAGTGAACTGAGATGATGAATTAATGGAATTTGACGTGGGTTACAATGCAGGTGGCAGAGATTTGGGTGAGCTAAAGTGAAGGTGGAGGATGCGAGGGTGGACACAAAAATCTTGTCCATTTTTAACTGAACTCAATCCAAACTGGCCATTGATCCATAATTTGAATCTAACCCCATCCAGGCAAAACGATGATTTTTAAAATTCATTCACGGGATGTGGGCATTGCTGACTTAGCCAACATTTATTACCCATTCCTAATCACCCTTGAGAAGAGCAAAAAAGAAAGAAAAGTATGGCATAGGAACAGGCCCTTTGGCCCTCCAAGCCTGTGCTGATCATGATGCCTGGTGGCACAGTGGTTAGCACTGCTGCCTCACAGCGCCAGGGACTCAGGTTCACTTCCTGGCTTGGGTCACTGTCTGTGAGGAAGCTGCACATTCTCCCCATGTCTGTGTGGATTTCCTCCGGGTGCTCCAGTTTCCTCCCACAGTCTGAAAGTTGTGCTGGTTAGGTGCATTGACCCGAACAGGTGCCGGAGTGTGGCGACTAGGGGAATTTCATAGTAACTTCATTGCAGTGTTAATATTAGCCTTACTTGTGACTAATAAATAAACTTTAACTTTTAACTTTTAACTACACGAGAAAAAACCTTCTGCCCTTACTCGGTCCATATCCCTCTATTCCCTCCCTATTCATGTACCCATCGAGATGCCTCTTAAATGTTGTTAATGTGCCTGCTTCCACCACCTCCTCTGGCAGCGCGTTCCAGGCACCCACCACTCTCTGTATGAAAAACTTCCCCCACACATCTCCCTTAAACTTTCTCCCTTCCAGCTTGAATCTGTGCCCCCTTGTAATTGACACTTCCACCCTGGGAAAAAGCCTCTGCCTCTTCATCCTGTCTATGCCTCGCATAATTTTGTGGACCAGGCAACATCCTGGTGAAGCTTCTTTGCACTCTCTCCAAAGCTTTCACATCCTTCTGGTAGTGTGGTGACCATAACTGCATGCAATACTTCAAATGTAGCCTAAAAAAGGTTTTATGTAGCTGGTGGTGATGCGGCGGTGGTGAGCTGCCTTCTTGAAACCCTGCAGTCCATGAAGTGTAGGTATACACACAGTGCTGTTAGGGAGGGAGTTCCAAGATTTTGGCCCACCGACAGTGAAGGAACGACAGATATATTTCCAAGTCAGGATGGTGCATGGCTTCATAGAAATCATAGAAACCCTACAGTACAGAAAGAGGCCATTTGGCCCATCGAGTCTGCACCGACCACAATCCTACCCAGGCCCCACCCCCATATCCCTACATATTTACCCGCTAATCTACACATCCCAGGACACTAAGAGGCAATTTTAGCATTGCCAATCAACCTAACCCGCACATCTTTGGACTGTGGGAGGAAACCGGAGCACCTGGTGGAAACCCACGCAGACACGAGGAGAATGTGCAAACTCCACACAGACAGTGACCCAAGCCGGGAATCGAACCCAGGTCCCTGGAGCTGTGAAGCAGCAGTGCTAACCACTGTGCTACCGTACCAGCTTGGAGGCAACTTGTAGGTGGTGGTGTTCCGATATATCTGCTACCCTTGTCTTTCAAGGAGGTGGTAGTTGCAGGTTTGCAAGATGTTGTCGAAGGTGAGTTTCTGCAGTGCATCTTGTAGATGAAGCACCTGGCTGCCACTGTCCGTCGGTAGTGGAGAAGTGGATGCTGAAGGTGGTGGATGGGGTGTCAGTCACATAGCTTAGTTTGTCTCAGACAGTATTGAGCATCTTGAATGTTATAGGAGCTGCATTCATCCAGGCAAGTGGTGAACTACTAGCCTCTGACCTGCTCTTGTAGCCACAGTATTTATATGATTTGATTTGATTTATTACAGTCACATGTATTAGTATACAATGAAAAGTACTGTTTCTTGTGCGCTATACAGACAAAGCATACCGTTCATAGAGTAGGAGAGAGTACAGAATGTCGTGTTACAGTCATAGCTAGGGTGTAGAGAAAGATCAATTTAGTGCCACGTAGGTCCATTCAAAAGACTGACGGCAGCAGGGAAGAAGCTGTTCTTGAGTCGGTTGGTACGTGACCTCAGACTTTAGTATTTTTTTCCCGACGGAAGAAGGTGGAAGAGAGTATGTCCTTAATTATGTTGGCTGCTATTCCGAGGCAGCGGGAAGTGTAGACAGAGTCAATGGGAGGTTGGTTTCTGTGATGGACTGGGCTTCATTCACAACCTTTTGTAGTTTCTTGAAGTCTTGGGCAGAGCAGGAGCCATACCAAGCTCTGATACAACCAGAAAGAATGCTTTCTATGGTGCATCTGTAAAACCTGGTGAGCGTTGTAGCTAACATGCCAAATTTCTTTCATCTTCTGAGAAAGTGGAGACATTGGTGGGCTTTCTTAATGATAGTGTTAGCATGGGGGGACAAGGACGGGTTATTGGTGATCTGGGCACCTAATAACATGAAGCTCTCGACCCTCTCTACTTTATCCCCATTGATGTAGACAGGGGCATGTCCTCCACTACACTGCCTGAAGCCAATGACAACCTTCTTTGTTTTGTTGACACTGAAGGAGAGATTATTGTCACCACACCAGTTCACCAGATTCTCTATCTTATTCTTGTACTCTGTCTCTTCATCGTTTGAGTTCCGACCCAATATGGTGGTGTCATCAGCAAACTTGAAGATCGAATTGGAGGGGAATTTGGCCACACAGTCATAGGTGTATAAAGAGTATAGTAAGGGGCTAAGGACACAGCCTTGTGGGGCACCAGTGTTGAGGATGATCATGGAGGAGGTATTGTTGCCTATCCTTACTGATTGCGATCTGTGGGTTCGGAAGTTCAGGATTCAGTCGCAGGGGGAGGTGCCGAGTCCCAGGTCACAGAGTTTGGAGAGGAATTTTGTCGGAATAATGGTGTTAAAGACTGAGCTGTAGTCAATAAATAGAAATCTGACATAGGTGTCTTTGTTATCCAGGTGTTCCAGGGTTGAGTGCAGGGCCAGGGAGATAGCGTCTGCTGTGGACCTGTTGTGGCGGTAGACAAACTGTAATGGATCCAGGCAATCAGAGTCTGACTCGTCCAGTTCAGTTTTTAGTCAATGGTAACGCTTAAGATATTGATTGTGGAGGGGAAATTCACCAATGGTGATGCTATTGAATGTCAAGGGAAGATGTTTGGATACTCTCTTATTGGAGATTGTCATTGTCTGGCACATGTGTGGTGCGAATGTTACTTGTCCAAGCCTGACTATTATTTAGGTCCTGCTGCATTTGAACATGGATTGCTTCAATATCTGAGGAGTCACAAGTGGAGTTGGACATTGTGCAGTCATCAGCGAACATCCCCACTTCTGGCCTTATAGCAGGTTGAAGGTCATTGATGAAGCAGCTGAAGATGGCCGATCCTAGGCCACTACCCTGAGGAGCTCCTGCAGTGATATCCGGGACTGAGGTGATTGATCTCCAACCACCACAACCAACTTCTTTTGTGTCAGGTTCGACTCCAAGCATTGAGAAGAACCAACCCCACCCCCCGCCCCCCCCCCCCCCCCCCCCGCCCCTCCCTGATCCCCGATGACTCCAGTTTTGCTCAAGTTCCTTGATGCCACACTTGGTCACATGCTGCCTTGATGTCAAGGGCAGGGTCATCTGACCTCATCTCTGCAGTTCAACTTTTTTGTCCATGTTTGAACCCTGGCCATAATTAGGTCAATTAATGTTGACTTCCAAGGAATAAAGTTAAAAGCAAATAATTGCAGATACTGAAATCTGAAACAAAAACATATAAAATTCCAACAGGACTAGACAGGGTAGATGTGGGGAGGATGTTCTCGATGGTGGGGGGGTCCAGAACCAGGGGTCACAGTCTGAGGATTCGGGGTAGGACGGAGATGAAGAGACATTTCTTCACCCAAAGAGTGGTGAGCCTTTGGAATTAATTACCACAGGAAGCAATTGATGCCAAAACATTGAATGTATTCAAGAGGCGGCTGGATATAGCACTTGGAGCGAATGGGATCAAATGTTATGGGGAGAAAGCAGGATTAGGCTGTTGAGTTGGATGATCAGCCAGGATCGTAATGAATGGCGGAGCAGGTTGAAAGGGCTAAATGGCCGCCTCTTGCTCCTATCTTTAATGTTTCTATGTTACAGAAAATGCTAGAAAATCTCTGCAAGTCTGACAGCTTTAATGAAGGGTCATCCAGATTAGAAACATCAGCCTTATTCTCTCTCCACAGGTGCTGTCAGACCTGCTGAGATTTTCCAGCAGTTACTGTCCAAAGAATACAGACAGGAGAAAAGCAAATGGGAGTGACTTGCCTGTAGTTCCAGAGCCAGACTGCTCAGGATTGCAAACCATAGACTGTGCATTTGGATAATCCAGTAGTGTCAGGAACAGTAGGCTGTTTAATATTCACTCCTTGATAATTTGGAATTCCCACTGCTAAAAACCTTCATCAAAGATGATATGCATACAATTGTCTGATACCCCTGAGGATAATTCTGGGCCTGTATCTTATTATGTACTTGTTTTTTTTAATTATTTGGACCAATGGTTAATTAACATCAAAAATCTCTCCTCCACGATATTTGGATGTACTTGCAGAGTTTATGCTTTCATCAGCCTTCCCTGTCTCATTTCACACAAATAAGACCATCTGTTGTTTGCCAGTTTCCACTTTTCCTTCCCGCAATCAGTTTTGTCTTGTTTTCTTTTGGAGAAATAAACAAATTAGTAGCAAAATTGAACCTAGACTGATCAAAATGACGGATTAGAAGTTAACCTCCTCTAGACCAGAGATGGTTCTGCCAACCTCTTCCCAGTTCCCTCCTCTCTGCTCATGAATACTGAGGTGTGATTTAATGGAGCCAGTATCTGCCCACTGTCTCTCCCAAATATTGATTCTTCCAGAGGCCCAGACTAATGCTCTGGACATGAGTTCAATTTCCACCATGGCACCTACTGGCATTGGTATTTCTATTCAATGGGGAGGAGATGGTCTAGTGGTACTATAGCTAGACTATTAATCCAGAATAAAAGCAAATTACTGCGGATGCTGGAATCTGAAATCAAAAGAGAAAATGCTGGAAAATCTCAGCAGGTCTGGCAGCATCTGTAAGGAGAGAAAAGAGCTGACGTTTTGAGTCCAGATGACCCTTTATCAAAGCTATTAATCCAGAAACTGGACAAATGCTTTGGTGACCTGGGTTTGAATCCCACCACGGCAAATGGTGGAATTTGAATTCAATAAAAAGAAATCTGGAATTATGAATCTACTGATGACCATGAAACCATTGTCGATGGTCAGAAAAACCCATCTGGTTCTCGAATGTACTTTAGGGAAGAGAATCTGCCGTCCTTACCTGGTCTGGCCTACATGTGACTCCCAAGCCACAGCAATGTGGTTGACTCTCAAATGCCCTCTGAAATGGCCTAGCAAGCCACTCAATTCAAAGGCAACTAGGGATGGGCAATAAATGCTGGCCAGCCAGTGACACCCATGTCACGTGAATGAATAACAAAAAATGACTTCATAAATTGGAATAAAGAGTTCTAATCTCAGCAATGGTGACTATGAATCTACCAGATTATTGTCATAACACTTTCATTTCTCAAAACTCTTTAGGGAAGGAAATCTGCCATCCTTACCTGGTCTGGCCTCCATGTGACTCCAAACCCACAGCAATGTGCTTGACTCTGAAATGGCCGAGGAGACCACTCGGTTTCGATCCGTTAGAAAAAAGACAAATACAAATTAAACCGGACAGACCCCATGGCATTGACCTAGGCAAAGGTCAACTCCGCAAAGGCCTTCCTACTAATGTCTGGGGGATTTCTGTCAAAATTGGGAGAATTGTCACACTGACTAGTCAGGCACCAGCCTGACACAGTCTTACTCACAGAATCATACCTTCAATGTCCCAGCCACTACCATCCCTTTCCCTGGGTATGCCCTGTCCCATCGGCAGGGCAGGAGGTAGCAGAGGTGACAGCACAGTTGTATATAGTCGGGAGCAGTTGCCCTGGGGTCATCAACGTCGACTCTGGACCCCATGAAGACTCATTGCATCAGGTGATATTCTATGCCAGCATTTTGACTCCTGTCCCATATGCCTTCACTTTGCGAATCAACCTCCTGCGGACAAAGCAGCCTCCTTGACTGGAACCCCATCCACTAACTCCAACATCCATTTGCTCCACCACCACAATGTTAGCAGTGGGTCCCATCAAAAAGGCATTTAAACAGCACCTTCCAGATCTGGAATTTCTACCACCTTGAAGGACAACAGCAACAGATGCCTGGGAACACCACCACCTGCATGTTTTCCTCCAAGTCACTCACCATCCTGACTTGGAAATATATGGCTGTTCCTTCATTGTCACGGGGTCAAAATCCTTACACCACATGCAATGATTCAAGGAAGCAGCTCACCACCAACCTCCCAGGGGTAATTAATTAGGAATGGGTAATAAATGCTGGCCTAGCCAGTGATACCCTCAACTCAAGAACCAATAAAAGTAATCTTTTCTCATACAGCTATGAAGCAGCATGTGAGTTTGTCCATCTTAAAGATGGTTGGTAAAGGCAGTTTGAAATCGTAAGGCATCTCACCCAGTGTCTGCGTACATGCTGGGTGGCACATTGGCACAATGGTTAGTTCTGCTGCTTCACAGCACCAGGGACCTGGGTTCAATTCTGGCCTTGTGAGATTGTGTGGCGTTTCAACATTCTCTCCGTGTCTGCGTGGGTTTCCCCCGGGTGCTCCGGTTTCCTCCCACAGTCCAAAGATGTGCAGGTTAGGTGAATTGGCCATGCTAAATTGTTCCCCAAGTGCCAGAGGGACTAGCAGGGTAAATATGTTGTGTTATGGGGATAGGGCATGGGTGGGATTGTTGTCGGAGCAGATTCGATGGGCCGAATGGCCTCCTTCCGCACTGTAGAGATCCTATGAAACATTTCTTTACACTTATACACATTCACTGGCACACAGGCAGACACCTTAATGCACACTTAGATACATCCAAATACACTCCAGCATTTAGAGATGCACATGTACACGCATGCACTCATATGCAGACATGCTCACGATACATAGCCCATCACTTAAACAGGCATGCACATTTTACAATAGAATTAAGAACAAAGCAAAGTACAGCACAGGAACAGGCCCTTTGGCCCTTCAAACCTGTGCTGATCATGCTGCCCTAACTAAAAAAAACCTTCTGCCCTGACTCAGTCCGTATCCCTCTATTCCCTCCCTATTCATGCACCCGTCCAGATGCCTCTTAATTGTTGCTAATGTGCCTGCTTCCACCGCCTCCTCTGGCAGTGTGTTCCATGCACTCACCACTCTCTGAGTGAAGAACTTCCCCCACACATCTCCCTTCACCTTTCCCCTTCTCATCTTGAACCTGTGTCTCGTTGTAATTGACACTTCCACCCTGGGAAAAAGCCTCTGACTATCCATCCTGTCTATGCCACTCATAATTTTGTAGACCTCTATCAGGTCTCCCCTCAGCCTCTGTCTTTCCAGTGAAAACAATCCTAGTTTATTCAACCTCTCCTCATAGTCAACACCCTCGAGACCAGGCGGCATCCTGATGAACCTTCTTTGCATTCTCTCCAAAGTTTCCACGTCCTTCTGATAATGTGGTGACCAGAACTGCATGCAATGCGGCCTAACCAAGGTTTTACATAGGAGGGTAAATATGTGGGGCTAATATAATCTAAACTCCTTTTTCCACCGTGATCCATGGACCCTGAACTGCAAAGTAGTTTATCTGATTCTAACTGGGCTGAGCATAGCTAACTCAACACAAATGAGAGAATGAATCTCGGGCTTTTCACCTCGAGATCGCACCATCTGGTGCCTCTTGCGAGTTTAAATACAGGACTCCTTATTAAAATATATTAGTCCAAATGTTAAACTGCTCAGTGCAGTTAATTTGAGACTTTGTAGATCTGACACACTGATGCGCATCAATTGGACACGAGGCGGCACGGTAGCACAGTGGTTAGCACTGCTGCTTCACAGCTTCACAGCTCCAGGGATCTGGGTTCGATTCCCGGCTTGGGTCACTGTCTGTGTGGAGTTTGCACATTCTTCCTGTGTCTGCGTGGGTTTCCTCCGGGTGCTCCGGTTTCCTCCCACAGTCCAAAGATGTGCGGGTTAGGTTAATTGGCCATGCTAAATTGCCCCTTAGTGTCCCGGGATGCATAGGTTAGAGGGATTAGCGAGTAAATATGTGGGGATAGGGCCTGGGTGGGATTGTGGTCGGTGCAGACTCGATGGGCCGAATGGCCTCTTTCTGCATTGTAGGGTTTCTATGACTTCCATGATTTCTATGAGGCACGAAGCTTCGGTAAAAGAAGGCTTTTATTAACTAACAATGGAACTATCAGAACTTTAACACACTATCCCAGACTGAAGGGGTCCCGTCCGAGCAGGGAGTCTTATACCTCTCCCAGGAGGCGGAGCCCGACTGGGATGTGCCAAAACAGTAACAAACACAGGTGTATCAATCCCACCCTAACCCAACAGCAACATTAGTACAATCCTGTAGTGCTGGCCAGCCCTGGCTCAGTACTATCCAGTGGGAACCAACGATGGTTCACCACACACCCTGGGTGGGATTTAATACCCACTGCCTCCACCCCGCGAGGCAAGCTTGGAGGTGGAAAGGGTGCAGTTTGATTGGCTGATGACACTGCTACCTTCCTGCTTCCCTCCAATCAAGTTGAGGGCCAGCAAAAGAGAGTGCCCTTCTTGCCCCGTGGCCATTTGGGGACCTGAAATGGCCACAAAAGAGCCTCATTCAGCCATCAATAATACTCAGCCAGCAGGGTACAGTAGGAAATGGAGGTGGGGTGTGGTGACAACATCCAGGAAGGTTCAGGCATTCAGTGCTTGATTCTGAGCCTCAACATCAGGAAGAGGCGGGCTGCTGAAAACCAGCCCCTCCCCTTGACTCTGACTGCCACCCCCTTGGCTGCCCCATCACCAACAACACCCTCCCCATGTCCCCCATTCTGCTCCCACTTGCCTCTCCCCAGGGGTCCATTCCCACTGCAGGCTCGAGTGTAATACTGGTTGTGGCCACTGTTCCTGGTGGCACTGCGGGCACTGGAGAACTCTAATCCTCTGACTGGCTGGTAGCTCTCAGGGGTGAGAGTTCCATCCTCCTGGGGGCTTAATGGAGTGGGACAGCTTACATTGTCCAGGTAAGTGCCTGATTACCTCACGACTGATTTGGATTTGATTTGATTTATTATTGTCACATGTATTAACATACAGTGAAAAGTATTGTTTCTTGCGCGCTATACAGACTAAGCATACCGTTCATAGAGAAGGAAAGTAGAGGGTGCAGAATGTAGTGTTACAGTCAGAGCTAGGGTGTAGAGAGATCCACTTAATATAAGATAGGTCCATTCAAAAGTCTGATGGCAGCAGGGAAGAAGTTGTTTTAGAGTCGGTTGGTACGTGACCTCAGACTTTTGTGTCTTTTTCCAAATGAAAGAAGGTGGAAAAGAGTGTGTCTGGGATGCGCGGGGTCCTTGATTATGCTGGCTCCTTTTCTAAGGCAGCGGGAAGTGTAGACGGAGTCAACGGATGGGAGGCTGGTCTTGCGGTCTTGGGCAGAGCAGGAGCCATACCAAGCTGTGATACAACCAGAAAGAATGCTTTCTATGGTGCATCTGTAGAAGTTGGTGAGTGTCGTAGCGGACATGCCGAATTTCCTTAGCCTTCTGAGAAAGTAGAGGCGTTGTTGGGGCTTCTTAACTATAGTATCAGTGAGGAGGGACCAGGACAGGTTTATGTTGTGCCACCCAATGAGAAAGAGATGTGGGGCTCCCACTAGTTCTCCAACCATTGGGCAAGACCCTTACTGCACTCATTAAGTCCACCCAATATCTGTGAAGGTCGGCAGGAACTATGATCAACCAGGCTTGAAATCTATTTATCTTCCAGAGCAGAATTATCTGCCAAGACTTTGGATATGAAATGATCTGCCACTTCAGAATCCAGGCAGACAATGTTGATATGCACCAACGTATCAGGATTTGACACAACACTAACTGACCGGGGCATTGTAGTGTCTGAAAATAAGTATTGATTTTTGCCAGAGGCAGACTTTTCAAGTGCAAATTGAGGGGATAGCAACAAATCTCCCGCAGAACTTCTTGAGGTTTAATTAGTCTTATCATACCAACTCGGCAGCAATTGAGACTTCATTTGTAATTTCTTTTTCTTCTGGCTCATTCAGATGGTGTAAGCAAATTCACTTCCCCATCTCCTGATTTTAATATAATGAGTGGATGGATTTGTCCTAATCAAATAAATTTGTTCTCACGACACTTTTTCTTAACGATAATCCTTACGATCTGAGGCAGCGTAATAATACAATACAGAAATTCAAAAGAAAAAAAGAATAGCAGTTTTAAAGGCAGAAATCCAGCCCCCACCCCCCCCCCCCCCCCCACACACATTGGGTATCCCCCCTCCTCACCGCACGCTGGGTATCCTGTCCCCCTCCCGCTATTTCCTCCTATAAATAAGTCCAGGAGTCAGATGTAAAGGAAGAGTGCTTTATTGCTCAAAGCAATACTACAAGCCTGTGGTGAACACAAACAAGTCCCAACCAGGACAATACAATAATGGACCCACTCAGGGGCTTGCTTTATACAGGGCTCGGTATACGAGCTCCACCTGGTTAGTTAATTACCAATCCCCAGGGAGCTCGTATTATAGAGTCAAAGAATCCCTACAGTGCAGAACGAGGCTATTTGGCCCATCGAGTCTGCATCAACCACAATCCCACCCAGACCTTACTCCTGCAACCCCACATATCTATCCTGCCAATGCCCTGACACTTGGGTCAATTTAGCACAGCCACTAACCCACACATCTTGGACTGTGGGAGGAAACTGGAGGAAACCCATGCTGACACAGGGAAAACATGCAGGCTCCACACAAACAGTGACCCGAGGCTGGAATCGAACCCGGGTCCCTGGCGCTGTGAGGCAGCAGTGCTAATTACTGTGCCACATGCTGTGGGTCCTACAGAGAGGTCAATCATTGATTCCCCACGGGGGTTATCACACCGCCCCCCTGCTATTTTCCCCCCATTTTGGTGGGTATTGGGTATTCTCCCTCTCACCCCCTCCCTGCCTCTCCCCAAGGCAGGTTTTTGGGTTTCCAGGCAGTGCGACTCAGCGAGCAACGCCAACGCAGGTGGCCATTGACTTTGGCTGGATTGGAATATTCTGCCAATGGCCAACGGTGTGCCACTTGCGCCACTGGGAAACCCGTCGCAGGTGGGCCGGAAAACCTCAGCCATCGCGCTCTTCGTGACCACTGGATGTCTCAAGATGCTTTACAGCCAAACACCTGATAAAGAAGCAACACTCCGAAAGCTTGTGATTCCAAATAAACCTATTGGACTTCAACCTGGTGTTGTGAGACTTCTTACTGTGCCCACTCCAGTCCAACATCTCCATCTCAAACTATGACCCCTCGTTCTGGACTCCCCCCACTATTGGGAACATTCTTTCTGAATCTACCCTGTCTAACCCTGTTAGAATCTTATAAGTTTCTGTCAGATCCCCTCTCACTCTTCTAAACTCCAATGAATATAATCCCAACCGACTTAGTCTCTCCTCGTATGACAGACCTGCCATTGCAGGAATCAGCCTGGTAAACCTTCGCTGTACTCCCCCTATAGCAAGGACATCCTTCCTCAGATAAAAACACAAAAGCTGCACACAATATTCCAGGTATGGCCTCACCAAGCTTTGCTTTATGTTCTGAATAACTCCAACCAGTGATTGAACTTCTCTCCTCCCCCGATTCCCATTGATTTCAATTTTGCTCTGAATCCTTGATGTGTTACTCTGCCAAATGCTGCCTTGATGCCAAGACCAATCCACACCTGCATGCAGCAAGATCTAGACAACACTCCACAGGGGTTAGCACTGCTGCATCACAACGTCAGGGACCCGGGTTCGATTCCTGGCTTGGGTCACTGCCTGTGCGGAGTCTGCACGTTCTCCCTGTGTTTGTGTGGGTTTCCTCCGGGTGCTCCGGTTTCCTCCCACAGTCCAAAAGACATGCTGGTTAGGTGCACTGGCCATGCTAAATTCTCCCTCAGTGTACCTGAACAGGTGCCAGAGTGTGGCGACGAGGGGATTTTCACAGTAACTTCATTGAAGTGTTAATGTAAGCCTATTTGTGACATTAATAAATAAACTTTAAACTTAAACACTCAGACAAGTGGCAGTTAGTATTTGTATCAGGCAATGCCATCTTTAGCAATAGGGAACCTAACTATCTCCCTGTGACATTCAGTGGTAGAACCATTTTTTCCAGCAATTCATACCCTATTAAACTTTATCAGCAAATGTGTCCGCTAACACTGAGATGCCACTCACACACTCACATGTTCAACCATGTCAACATTTTCTGATCAGCTACAGTCCATAAGCAAGTTCAGAGAGAATCGTCTGGCAGCCTTGAGTGAACACAGTAAGAAGTCTCACAACACCAGGTTAAAGTCCAACAGGTTTATTTGGTAGCAAATACCATAAGCTTTCGGAGTGCTGCTCCTTCGTCAGATGGAGTGGAAATGTGCTCTCAAACAGTGCACAGAGACACAAAATCAAGTTACAGAATACTGATTAGAATGTGAATCCCTACAACCAGCCAGGTCTTAAAGGTACAGACAATGTGGGTGGAGGGAACATTAAACACAGGTTAAAGAGATGTGGATTGTCTCTAGACAGAACAGCTAGTGAGATTCTGCAAGTCCAGGAGGCAAGCTGTGGGGGTTACTGATAATGTGACATAAATCCAACATCCCGGTTTAGGCCGTCCTCATGTGTGCGGAACCTGGCTGTCAGTTTCTGCTCAGCGACTCTGCGCTGTCGTGTGTCGTGAAGGCCGCCTCGGAGAACGCTTACCTGAAGATCCAAGGCTGAATGCCCGTGACTGCTGAAGTGCTCCCCCACAGGAAGAGAACAGTCTTGCCTGGTGATTGTCGAGCGGTGTTCATTCATCCATACACCGCTTACCTGAAGATCCAAGGCATTCAGCCTTGGATCTTCAGATAAGCGTTCTCCAAGGCGGCCTTCATGACACACGACAGCGCAGAGTCGCTGAGCAGAAACTGATAGCCAAGTTCCGCACACATGAGGACGGCCTAAACCGGGATGTTGGATTTATGTCACATTATCAGTAACCCCCACAGCTTGCCTCCTGGACTTGCAGAATCTCACTAACTGTTCTGTCTGGAGACAGTACACATCTCTTTAACCTGTGTTTAATGCTCCATCCACCCACATTGTCTGTACCTTTAAGACCTGGCTGGTTGTAGGGATTCGCATTCTAATCAGTATTCTGTACTTGATTTTGTGTCTCTGTGCACTGTTTGAGAGCACATTTCCACTCCATCTGACGAAGGAGCAGCACTCCGAAAGCTTATGGTATTTGCTACCAAATAAACCTGTTGGACTTTAACCTGGTGTTGTGAGACTTCTTACCGTGTTCACCCCAGTCCAACGCCGGCATCTCCACATCAAGCCTTGAGTGACACAAATCTTTTCACGATATTGAAGTTTTAAGTTTAGTTATTATTGTCACAAGTAGGCTTACCTTAACACTGCAATGAAATTACTGTGAAAATCCCCTAGCTGCCACACTTCGGCACCTGTTCGGGTACACTGAGGGAGAATATAGGAATGTACTGGCAAGTGAGGTGGTTGAGACAGACATTTAAGACTTATCTGGATCGACACATGAACAGACGGGGAATAGAGGGATACAGGTGGTTGGTCTAGATAGGACAATGTAATCGGCTTGGAGGGACGAAGGGCCTGTTGCTGTGCTGTACTGTTCTTTGCTTCTTTGTTCATGGCTAATGCGCCTAACCAGCATGCCTTTCGGACTGAGGGAGGAAACCGGAGAACCCGGAGAAACCCACGCAGACACGGGGAGAACATGCAGACTCCGCACAGACGGTAACCCAAGCCGGGAATGGAACCCGGGTCCTTGGCACTGTGCCACAGCGCTGCCACTAGTGTATCAGTCTCAAGATCCATACATCAAGTTAATGCGTTCTGAATTTCCCCACCAGGAAGTCTGCAAACTGAGCACAAGCTTTCCCACTTCCACTTTAAAAGGCTAAATATAATGATGTGCAATCCTCCCTCCTGATGGCGAGCTTCCTTTTCTGCCCTCCCTCGACTGAATAATTAGAACCACTTCCCCAGCCCCACCCACACCCCCAGATATGGCTAATCACAGTCTCTGTCCAATGCTCGCACTTGTGGGTTTGACAGCGCATATTTATATGGAGATGCAAACACAAAATCTTCTCAGTAACCTCCTACAGCCTGTTCAGAATGTGAAGAACTGATGGTGCAATTAAACCTTCTGGCTTGGTAGACATGTGGCCCCTGATCTTACAGCTGCACAACTTAACAACAAGTTGTTGTGATCTGGAATGCTCTGTCTGAAAGGAAGCAGATCCAAGAATAGCTCTCAGATGGAAATTTGGAACATAAACACTCTCAGGGAAAGAGCAAGGGGAGCGGGACTAATTGGATCAATCTTTCAAAGAGCTGTCACAGGGATCATGGGCCGAATGGCCTCCTTCTGTGCTGTATATAATGATGATTCCTGCCATATACCACTCCTCTAACAGGGATAGACAGGGTAGATGCCAGAAGGATGTTTCCAATGGTGGGGGTGTCCAGAACCAGGGGTCACAGTCTGAGGATACAGAGTATACCGTTTAGGATAGTGATGAGGAGAAATTTCTTCACCAGAGAGTGGTCAGGTGTGGAATTCGTTACCACAGAAAGCAGTTGAGGCCAAAACATTGAATGTTTTCAAGGGGCAGTTAGACACAGCACTTGGGGCGAAGGGGATAAAAGGATATGGGGGGAAGGTGGGATCAGGCTATTGAGTTGGATGATCAGCCATGATCATAATTGATTGGCAGAGCAGGCTCAAAGGGCCAAATGGCCTCCTCCAGCTCCTATTTTCTACATTTCGATGTTTGGTATAGCGAATGCACAGGATGAATTAAATAGCCTTTTGTTGACACTCTTTTTCTTATGTTCTCATCTATATGTTTGTTAACTGTTTAGCATTGCCTCATGATTGGATTTGATTTATTGTTGTTACATGGATTGGTAGTCAGTGAAAAGTATTGTTTCTTGTGTGCTATACAGACAAGGCATATTGTACATAGAGAAGGAAAGGAGAGAGTGCAGAATGTAGTGTTACAGTCATAGCTAGGGTGTAGAGAAAGATCAACTTAATGCAAGGTAGGTCCATTCAAAAGTCTGATGACAGCAGGGAAGAAGCTGTTCTTGAGTCAGTTGGTACGCGGCCTCAGACTTTTGTATCTTTTTCCTGATGGAAGAAGGTGGAAGAGAGAATGTCCGGGCTGCGTGGGTCTTTGATTATGCTGGCTGCTTTTCCGAAGCAGCAGGTCAAAATCCATATGAGGTGGCCAAGATCCTGGCCTCCTTCCAGGTTTTTTCGTGCTTCCAAGTTTGTTAACGAGGACATTGAATCTACAGAACTCACTCAAAGACTAGATCCCAGCCAGTTCTATTCACAGTGTTTCGATAAGTGGTCTTGCTCTGTTAGCCCAGGCCTCAGTGTGATTAGCAGCTAAACCTGACATAGACCAGCATATCCCAACACTTTTAAACAGCTCACAATATTACTAGAAGAATATGCGACATAATCGTTCATCTAATGTTCAAAGCAGCCACTTGTTCGATTATGGGAAGCTCCTCGGCAGATTTTGCAAACCGCTGTGGAAGTCTGAAAACTGCAAAGCATTGCTATTTGCTGTGGGATCAGACTGGATTTTCCCCAGCAGATACAGCTAACCATCATTCATTGAATCTCTATACCTTCATAATGCTGCTTGGGCTAACTAAAGCCTCACTAAATCTGAAGCTTTGCGAGCAATGTGACGGAACAAATTGTTGTCTTTTGCACTCCCAGCATCACAATTGTAATAATGCTCCTAAAATGGCCAATGCATTGTTTGGAATCAGAGAATGACAAAATGCAAAAAGAGGCCATTCAGCCCACCGTATCTGTGCCAGCCCTCTGGTAGAGCCATCCAATTCACCCCACATGGCCCATGTTTTCCCCATGGTCATGCATATATTTCCTATTCCAGTATTTCATTACTTTACTTTTGAAGGTTATGATTCAATTAGCTTCAGCCGCCCTTTCAGGCAGTGCTTTCTGGACCATAAGGGGAGGCAATGGTCCAGTGGTATTGTCGTTAGACTATTAATCTAGAAACTCTGGGGACCCTAGTTCGAATCCTGCCACGGCAGATGGTGGAATTTGAACTCAATAAAAAAAAATCTGGAATTAAGAATCTACTGATCACCATGAAACCATTGTCAATTGTGGGAAAACCCCATCTGGTTCACTAATGTTCTTTAGGGAAGGAAATCTGCCGCCCTTACCCGGTCTGGCCTACATGTGTCTCCAGAGCCATAGCATTGTGGTTGACTCTCAACTGCCCTTAGGCATCTAAGGATGGGCAATAGGCTTTTGCTACCAAATAAACCTGTTGGACTTTAACCTGGTGTTGTTAAACTTCTTACAATAAATGTTGGCCAGACAGTGACGCCCATGTCCCATGAATGAATAAAACTAATAACTTGCTGAGTGAACAATATCGTCCTCGAATTGCTTCTGGCTCTTTTGCCAGTTATCTTTAATCGCCGCTCTCGGTTCTTTTTGTTTCATGAGGTGAGGTCAAGCAGACTGGGTCTCTGCTCGCAAAGGTTTAGGAAAAATGAAAGGTGATCTTATTGAAACGTACCCCTGAAGAGGATTTGTTTCTGAGGGGGGTTTGACAGGTTAGGTACTGAGAGGAAGTTTCTCCTCTTGGGGGAAGTCTAGAACTAGGGGACACATTTTAACAAGAAAGGGTTTCTAATTTAACATGGAGATGAAGAGAAATTTCCCTTTGAATACCATATAAAATAAACCGACTTTACCCTAAACCCATGTTGCTTGGTTATGGATGCTTTGACCCAAGGGGAATATGCAGTCCATTCAGACCCCTGATATAAACGCAAATTACTGCAGATGCTGGAATCTGAAACAAAAACAGAAAATGCTGGAAAATCTCAGCAGGCCTGACAGCAACTGTGGAAGCCATGATGTGGACATGCCGATGTTGGACTGGGATGGGCACAGGAAGAAGTCCTACAATACCAGGTTAAAGTCCAACAGGTTTATTTGGAATCACAAGCTTTCGGAGCGCTGCCCCTTCATCAGGTGAGTTTTGAGTGAGTCAGGTGAGTGTCTCTCACTCATCTGATGAAGGAGCAGCACTCTGAAAGCTCGTGATTCCAAATAACCCTGTTGGACTTTACCCTGGTGTTGTGGGACTTCTTACAGCATCTGTGGGGAGAGAGTAGAGCCAACATTTCGAGTCTAGATAACCCTTCATCAGAGCTCTGGCGAAGGGTCATCTGGACTCGAAACGTTGGCTCTATTGCTGTCAGACCTGCTGAGATTTTCCAGCATTTTTCTGTCTATCCACACCCCTCATCATTTTCTTCCTCCTTGGAAAAGAACCATGCCTTTGATTTGATTTGATTTGATTTGATTCATTGTTGTCACATCTGGGACATAGTGAAAAGTATTGTTTCTTGTACGCTATACAGACAAAACATATCGTTAGTAGACTACATAGGGGAGGAGGAAAGGAGAGAGTGCAGAATATAGTGTCACAGTCATAGAAATCATAGAAACCCTACAGTACAGAAAGAGGCCATTCGGCCCATCGAGTCTGCACCGACCACAATCCCACCCAGGCCCTACCCCCATATCCCTACATATTTTACCCACTAATCCCTCTAATCTACGCATCCCAGGACACTAAGGGGCAATTTTAGCATGGCCAATCAACCTAACCCGCACATCTTTGGACTGTGGGAGGAAACCGGAGCACCCGGAGGAAACCCACGCAGACACGAGGAGAATGTGCAAACTCCACACAGACAGTGACCCAAGCCGGGAATCGAACCCAGGTCCCTGGAGCTGTGAAGCAGCAGTGCTAACCACTGTGCTACCGTGCCGCCCCATAGCTAGGGTGTAGAGAAAGATCAACTTAATATGAGATAGGTCCATTCAAAAGTCTGATGGCAGCAGAGAAGAAGCTGTTCTTGAGTCGGTTGGTATGTAACCTCAGACTTTTGTATCTTTTTCTCAATGGAAGAAGGTGGAAGAGAAAATGTCCAGGGTGCGTGGGGTCCTTGATTATGCTGGCTGCTTTTCCGAGGCAGCGGAAAGTGTAGACAGAGTTAATGGATGGGAGGCTGGTTTGCGTGATGGATTGGGCTACATTTACAACCCTTAGTAGCTTCTTGCGGTCTTGGTCAGAGCAGGAGCCATACCAAGCTGTGATACATCAAAAGATAGCATTGGCAACCATTGACTTTGTCTGTGATTATCCTTAACTGCATTGGTTTGACATTGCCTTCTGCATTATGGTTCACCAGGAAACTCTCCGTCTCTTATTGTTTGCCATACTGGAACGATTTACCGACGGATAATTAACCTGTTTTGTCACTTTGTGAGCACACCTTCTGTGGCCATCAGGTCCTGAAGTGGGATTCGAACCACAGGCTTCTAGCCCAGAGATAGTGCCACAAAGCCTCCATCCTCACCATTTTATACATTACAATTTCAATCAGCCTATGTTGCAAAGAAAACTGCCCAGAATGCCTCCGAGACAGTGGCCCAGTGATTAGCACTGCTGCTTCACAGCGCCAGGGACCTGGGTTCAATTCCGGCCTCGGGTCACTGTCTGTGTGGAGTTTGCACATTCTCCCTGTATCTCTGGGTGTTCTGGTTTCCTCCTACACTCCAAAGATCTGCAGGTTAGATGGATTGGCCATGATAAATTTCCCCTTAGTGTCAGGGGATTAACGGGGTAAAATACGTGAGGGTACGAGGACAGGGCCTGGATGGGACTGTTGTCGGTGCAGGCTCGATGGGCCGAATGGCCTCCTTCTGCCCTGTAGGGATTAGAGACACAGAAACATAGAAAAACTACAGCACAAACAGGCCCTTCGGCCCCACAAGTTGTGCTGAACATATCCCTACCTTCTAGGCCTACCTATAACCCTCCGTCCAATTAAGTCCCATGTACTCATCCAGGAGGATTCTATGAGGATTCTTTGAGACCCTCAGCTGTGGCCCGCTGTGCCTCCAGAATGCCACCGAGTCCCTCAGCCGTGGCCGGCTGTGACTCGAGCATGCCTTGGACCCTGCCTATGGTGACCACTTCCTGCCCCAGGCTTTCCACTGCGGTCACCACCCTGGCAGTGTGGCTGGCCTGGGTGCCACGCAATGCCGGCACCACCTCCTGCGACAGAAGACTGTGGGACCCCTCCACACAGCCTTGCAGTTGCTGGAAAGTTGCTGACAGACCTTCCTGCGATCCCACGCTCTGCCTGTGCATCTCCAGTAGCTTCTTACCTCATGATTAAAATTCTCCAGTCCAGGCAACGTCCTTGTAAATGTTCTCTGTACCGCTCTAATGGACTCATGCATCTTCCAGAAATGCGGTGACCAGAAATGTGCAAAGAGCACTAACTGCCACTTAATTAGTATATTTTACAGTTCCAGACAATTAGAAGCAAAAAGAAGAGAAAAAAAAAATGTATTTAAATAGCATAATTCATGACCAGGATTCCCCAAAGTGCTTTACTACCAATAAAATATTTGCGAGGTGTTGTCAAAATTATAAAGTAGGGAACAGTGAGTTATGTTATAATAGTAAAAAAAGTCTCACGAAATATAAAACGATCGTTCTGTAAATTTGTCAGCTTAATTAGTAGAAGGTTCCACTGCACAATGTCTGACAAGGTGAACATTTTTAATAGATATTATTCACAAAAAGCCAGCACATAAGTTGAAGGATGCTTGTGTAACTACATGGCCAATCTCAGCACGGTGGCACAGTGGTTAGCACTGCTGCCTCACAGCGCCAGGGATCCGGGTTCAGTTCCGGCTTCAGGTCACTGTCTGTGTGGAGTTTGCACGCTCTCCCCGAGTCTGTGTGGGTTTCCTCCGGAAGCTCCGGTTTCCTCCCACAGTCCAAAGATGTGTGGGTTAGGTTGATTGGCCATGCTAAATTGACCCGAGTGTCAGGGGGATTAGCAGGGTAAGTGCGTGGGGTTAAGGGGATAGCGTCTGGTCGGTGCAGACTCGATGGGCTGAAATGCCTCTTTCTGCACTGAAGGAATTCCATGATTCTATGATTCAATCATGAGAAAAGCATGGGAAGTGGAGAAGCTGGAAGCTCCAACACCTGGGGCAGGGGTTTTCCTGCCGCCCTCGCCCCAAATCTGGAAAATCCCGCCTGAGGTCAACAGACCTTTGCATGGTCTGCCCCCCCCCCCCCCCCCCCCCCCCCCCCCCGCCGACTACAGCTCCCTTTGTGGGCAGGATGAGAAAACTCGCTCCCTGACCACCAACGTCAAACATAAGAATGTGTTAGGGGTTACCTTTGATCAAAAACTGAACTGGACCAGCCATATACATACCATGGCTACAAGTGCAGATCCGAGGTTGCGAATTCAGGGGTAAGTAATCACTTCCTGACTCACCAAATCCTGCCCACCATCTACAAGGCACAAGTCAGGAACGTGATGGAATATTCCCCACTTGCCTGGATGGGTTCATCTCCAACAACACTCAAGAAGCTCAACACCATCCAGGACAAAGCAGCCCACTTGATTGGCACCACATCCACAAACATTCATTCCCTCCACCACCCATAAAGAGTGGCAGTAGTGTGTACCATCTGCAAGATGTACTGCAGCAACTCACCAAAGCTCCTTCAACAGCACCTTCCAAACTTCTACCACCTAGAAGGACAAGGGGAGTAGACACGTCAGAACACCAGCACCTGCAGGTTCCCCTCCAAGTCACTCACCATCCTGACTTGGAAATACATCACCATTCCTTCACTGTTACTGGGTCAAAATCCTAGAACTCCATCCCTCATGGCATTGTTTCAGTTAAGTTTTTATTTATTAGTCACAAGTAGACTCACATTGCAATGAAGTTACTATGAAAATCCCCCAGTCACCACACTTCGGCACCTGTTCGGGTACACTGAGGGAGAATTTAGTATGGCCATTTTACCTAACCTGCACATCTTTGGACTGTGGGAGGAAACGGGAGCACCCGGAGGAAATCCACGCAGACACGGGGAGAATGTGCAAACTCCACACAGTGACCCAAGCCGGGAATTGAACCGGGGTTCCTGGCGCTGTGAGGCAGCAGTGCTAACCACTGTGCCACCGTGCCACCGTGCATTGTGGGTGTATTTTACACCACATGGACTTCAGCGGTTCAAGATGGCCGTTCACCACCACCTACTCAAGGGCAATTAGGGATGGGCAACAAGTCCTGGCCTAGCCAGTGATGCTCACACACCATGAATGAATAAAAGGATGCAGTTTGACGATCGACTGGCCAATTAATTTTTGAAGCACGGCCCTATTAATCTTTACAAGATCCAATTTCCACTCTACCTTGCTGAAGTACATTATTTCGGTATTCTGTCCCCCCTCGCCTCGTGAAAACTGGCTGCGGGTGTCTTGTGATTTGCATCTTGCAACCGCTCACCCTAGCGTGAAAATCGAAATCATATTTCACTGTCATCCTCCTCGTTACACTTCTGTACCCAGCTGCATGTTACTCTTGACAAACCCTCAGCGACAACCCACAACATAATTATCCCAAACAGCCGACAACCCAGTGATTTATTGTCATTATTCTGGCTCGGGATAAAATGTAAATCTGGGTAATGGCTGTCATTTTCAGGTTCAGCAGTGAGCATACAGATTGATTTTTAACTGTCCGCATCCTAAGCTGGGAAAAAGAAATTAAGCAGTGATTCATTTCCACGCAAGTTGAAGGTCCATTACTGCAGACACAACATCACTGGATGAATTTATAGGCATCTATCAGAAGATTACTTTAATCAGGGCCTTTCTTTTCTCAACTCTATCCTGTTTCTGTGGTTCAATTTTGAAAGAAACTGATATTTCCCCAGGATAAAGCAACTTCTAAATCTACATATCTGGGCGGGCAAGGTGGCACAGTGGTTAGCACTGCTGTCTCACAGTGTCAGGGACCCAGGTTCAATTCCGGTCTCAGGTCGCAGCTATGTGGAGTTTGTACATTCTCCCCGTGTCTGCATGGGTTTCCTCCAGGTACTCTGGTTCCCCCCCGCCCACTCCAAAGATGTCCAGGTTAGGTTGACTGTCCATGCTAAATTGCCCCTTAGTGTTCAGAGGACTAGCAGTGTAAATAGATATGGTTAAGGGGATAGGGCCTGGGTGGGATTGTGGTCGGTGCAGACTTGATGGTGCAAATGGTCTCCTTCTGCACTGTAGGAATTCTATGATTGTATATCTGTCATTAATAGTCTTGTGTGTCAGCAGACTTGCTGCTGTACATTTGAGATGTCATTGACTGGCCAGCATTTATTGCCCATCCCTAGTTGTCCTTGGAGGGCAGTTGAGAGTCAACTACATTGCTGTGGCTCTGGAGTCACATGTAGGCCAGATCAGCACCCTCGCCCCCCCTCCCCTCCACTCCCACCTCCAGTGAGTAGGATTTTAGGTCATGTTTTAACATTGACATTAGTCACGACAACATTCTGGAAATCCTGATGTAAACGATTACCTGTGATACTGTGGACGAGGGCTCTGGTTAGCAGGTGAAGGTGTATGTTTCTGTAGTGTCTTATCCCGATTGCATTGAGAAAACACTGTAAATGGATGTGGAGATGAGCACTGGAGCAGGGGCAGGCTCTCCGTTGATTTTTTTTATGCAGGGGGAATCAGGAGGGAGGTGGGTAGGGGCGTTGGTGGTCAGGAACCCCAGTGATATGGTAAAATCCTGACCCTAACGTTTTCCAGTTTCATTCTGCCACTCGGATTCACTCCACTTTGCAAAGGGACAGCGAAGTGAGCTGAAGGCAAAATACTGCGGATGTTGGAATCTGAAACATGAGCAAAATGTGCTGGAAAATCTCGGCAGGTCTGACAGCATCTGTGGAGAGAGAATAGAGCCAATGTTTTGAGTCCGGATGACCCTTCGCCAGAGCTAAAGACGAAGAAATTGGAACAAGATATATACCGTGAGGGTGGGGGTGGATGGGGGGGTGGCTGTAATTGATAGGAACGGTATAGAATTCAAGTTTATTTATTAGTATTAGTATCACAAGTAGGCTTACATTCACACCGCAATGAAGTTATTGTGAAAATCCCGTAGTCGCCAAACTCTGGCGCTTGTTCGGGTACACTGAGGGAGAATCTAGCATGGCCAATGCACCTAATCAGCACATCTTTTAGACTGTGGGAGGAAATCGGAGCACCCGGAGGAAACCCAGGCAGACATGGAGAGAATGTGCAAACTCCGCACAGACAGTGACCCAAGCCGGGAATCGAACCCAGGTCCCTGGCGCTGTGAGGCAGCAAAGGGACAAAGGGGAATGTACATGGTGATGATGAAGGCTAGGAATGGTGCTAAGAGCATCCATTAAGAGATCGGAATGTGTACGTGGCAGAACAAAGATGCAGATTGTGGGAATGTGGCAGATGGCCCTCGCGGGGTCGGGAGATGGGGGCCGGGGGGGGGGGGGGGGGGGGGGGAGAGATTAAACAAAATGGAAAGAAGTGGGCTGGCCAGTGAGGACTAAATGCGATCTGCATAGATATTGAAAACAGGACACGGGCAGAAATAGAGCACATTCACATGCACTCAATATGCCGATGCGTTTGCCACTGCAACAAATCTTTCCTGCAGTAAAAATCACTGTAAAAACTGTATTTGGAGATTGATGATGCCAGGCCAATGTAGCGTGTGAAGTTGAGGAAATTTGTTGTGATCTCTCTGGTGGTTTAAAAAAGCTTTTAATGCACTCCCGTCTCACCATATTTAAGTACTTAAGGGTATGTTTTTGTGTTAATCTGCGTATTTACCTGGTGTAAATTGAAGACACGTCTGATTTCAGCCTGGTTTATGAAACTGGTTTAACTGCACAATTAAGTGGACCATTCATTCAAAAAGGCTCAGTTTCTATATTCTGCGCACGTAACCAAACTAATAAGTAAACAGATAAGTTATGGGTTGCAATATTACTGCAGTATGCATAATATTGTGAGAATTATTGGGTCATTAGGTAGACTAAATTCTGTTTGATGGATCAAAGCAATCTACCAACCCTCTTCATATTTTCCTTCTCTCCCCTTATACATCTTTTCTCTTCCTCCCTTCACATTGTTTCTTGAGGTTTTTCTTTTTAATATAATTGCGACACTTGGGTGCATATATCAATGGATAAACTTGCAACACCCCCACTTCAGTTAAACCAATGAGATAATGTGATAATTGTAATGCCATTGAGTTAAACAAATAAACACCGACAATTGCCAATTCCACAAAAATAAATGTTCGTACAATATATTTTCCCGGTCATCTCACGAATTCTTAATTATTTAGGCCCATCTGCTTCCTCCAATTCAGAACGGGCTCCCTTTCCCCGTGGACGTCAAGGGTGGGATTTTCCGTTCCCACCAACCTCAATGGGGATTTAACGGCATTTAACAGCCCCGCCCCCACCGTGATGGAGCTGTAAAATCTCCGCCTAATGTTTCAGTCGGTGGGAATGCTCTCGGCACAGAACAAAGAACAAAGCAAGCCCTCCAAGCCTGTTCCGATCATGATGCCCGAACCAAACTAAAAAAAAGACGTTCTGCCCCTACTCGGTCCATGCCCCTCTATTCTCCCCTAATCATGTAGCCTCCCAGGTGCCTCTTAAAGTTCCTAATGTGTCAGCTTCCGCCACCTCCTCTGGCAGCATGTTCAAGGCACCCACCACTCTCTGTATGAAAAACTTCCCCAAGAATGGCAGAGGTCGGCAGGCTCATTTTTATAAATTCTTTCATGGGATGTGGGTGTCCCTGGCAAGTCGGTAAGTTTCCTTTTTAATGTTTATTTATCAGTATCACAAGTAGGCTTACATTCACACTGCAATGAAGTTACTGTGAAAATCCCCTTGTCACCACACTCTGGCATCTGTTTGGGTACACTGAGGGAGAATTTAGCATGGCTAAACCAGCACATCTTTTGGACTGTGGGAGGAAACCAGAGCACCCAGAGGAAACCCACGCAGACACAGGGAGAACGTGCAAACTCCGCACAGACAGTGACCCAAGGCGGGAATTGAACCCAGGTTCTGGCGCTGCCGGGCAGCAGTGCTAACCACTGTGCCACAGTGCCATGCTGTTGTTACCAGCATTTGTTGTCCATTCTAAGTTTCCCTTGGGTTTGCTGGGCCATTTCAGGGGGCATTTATGAGTCGGCCACATTGTTGTGGGGCTGGAGTCACATATTGGCCAGACGGAAGATTTCCTTCCTGAAAGGATGAACCAGATGAATCTCTACAACAATAACCTATGATAGCTGTCATGGTCACCATCACCAAGAGACCAGCTTTCAGGAACATAGGAATAGGAGTCGGCCATTCAGTCCATTGAGTCTGCTCTGCCATTCAATGTGATCATAGCTGATTGGACAATTCAATGTCCATCATTGATCAGAAACTGACCTGAACAAGACATATAAATACTGTGGCTACAAAAGTGAATGACACGGGGCACAGTGGTTGGCACTGCTGCCTCACAGTGCCAGGGACTCAGGTTCGATTCCCAGGTAACATTAGTGAATGCTTTCATTGCAGAACTCTGGGTAGTTCAGGTGGGAGGGAATCCATTTGATCAACTATACCACTGCCAACCATGCATTGGAACAATTACTTTCCACTTTTGGCGTTTCCCTGTTGTAGCAGGGCTTCTGGCAGCAGGTGGCGATGTTGAGGGAGGTTAGGCACTGGTTAGGGTGCATTGGCCGTGCTAAATTCTCCCTCAGTGTACCCGAACAGGCGCCGAAGTGTGGCGACTGGGGGATTTTCACAGTAATTTCATTGCAGTGTTAATGTAAGCCTACTTGTGACACTAATAAATAAACTTTAAACTTCTTGCTCCTTCAGTCGATTGCTGTCTCCTTGCTCGGTGCTCTCCCTCAACATCGCCACCTGCTGCCAGAAGCCCTGCTACAACAGGGAAACGCGAAAGGTGGAAGGTAATTGTTCCAATGTGTGGTTAGCAGTGGTATAGTTGATCAAATGGATTCCCTCTTGCCTGAACTACCCAGAGTTCTGCAATGAAAGCATTCACTAATGTTGGGTGGGATTTTCTGGTCGCACTCGTCTCAAAACCGGAAAATCCTGCCCGAGGCCAATAGACCTTTGCATGGTCTGCTCCCCACCTGCTCTGATTCCCATCGAGAGCGGGACAGGAAAACTCCCCCCCCCCCACCCCCGGTTGTGTCAAACACTGCCAAAGCCCACGTGACTCAATATTGGTGTCAGCATCATAAACCTGCCTACCTTTGTTCTCCTTGCTCGGTGCTCTCCCTCAAGTGGTACATGTGGTGAACCATTGTTGGTTCCCACCAGGTAGTGCTGAGCCAGGGTCTGGCCAGTACTATGAGTCTGTATATATGTTACTGTCGGGGTTAGGGTTGGGCTGTTCTACCTGTAATATAGTTCTTATGGTACATCCCAGTCGGGCTCCGCCTCCTGGGAGAGGTATAAAGGTCACTGCTCTGTCTGGGACCCTTTAGTCTGGGATCGTGTATTATATATGGTAGCTCTATTGTTGTAGTCAATAAAAGCCTTTATTTCCCCGAGTACCTCTAGCCTCGTGAGTTATATCGCGCATCAATTTTATTGACTACAATTGAACTCTCTTCGTTGGGAAAAAAAAACGACACAGAGAACATGGAGCAAATGCTTAAACCCGAACGGCTTACGTTGGACCCACGTGCGGCGGGCGCCTCGAACACCTTCGACCACTGGTTGAAATGCTTTCAGGATTACCTCGAAGCCTCCACAGCGGTCACCACCGACAGACTCCGGGTCCTCCCCGCGAGGTTAAGCGACGCTGTATATTTAGCGATCCGTGGGGCCACCGACTAAAAAGGGGCCCTCGAGCTTCATAAAAAGCGCTACATTAAACCGCCAAACGAGATGCATGCTCGATATCTCTTAGCCACTCGACGGCGGCAGCCCGGCGAAATGACGGAACAGTACACGTGCGAGCTCCTACAGCTAGCCAGGGGCTGTAACTGCAAAGCAGTGTCGGCAGACCAGAACATGAACGGCCTTGCTCGAGATGCGTTTGTGGTGGGAATCGGCTCGTCTTACATCTGCCTTCGGCTGTTGGAGCAAGGTAATCTCGATCTCACTAAGTCCATAGAGCTAGCGGATGCGCTAGAAACGGCCTCCAAAAGTCTGGCGATGTACCCCGACGACCACGAGGAGACAGCGTGGCAGGAGCAGTCACAGACCCCACTTCATCCAGCGGGACCGAAAAACTGCGTGATTGCGTTCCCACCCTCGGGCCTGACGACGGCAGCAGCTCCAGGGAGCCCGCGGTGTTACTTCTGTCGGGGAGTGAAGCACCCTCGGCAGCGATGTCCCGCTAAAGCGGTGTTGTGCTCCGCCTGCGGCAAGAAGGGGCATTATTCGAAGGTATGCCGATTCAAACTTCCATCCAGGAACAGCAGTGCGGCGTGTGGCTCCCTGGAGCCGGTTTCCTCGTCATCGGCATCGTCAAGGGCTTCTTCCACGTGCGAGGCCAGGACGTCGCCATTCCAGGCGACGGAGTCGCAAGAGACGCGCGACCACCAGGGGCCGCTGGTTTTGGCACCATCGCCGACGTGCGACCTATGGGGGCAGACATTTTGGTCGGCACCGACCGCAAATGACCAGCAGGGGTCATCATCATCCATCTTAGCTGCCTGCAGTGGCGCCCACGAACCAACGGTGGCGTCGATCATCCTGGACCAGGCAAAGCCTCACAGACTCGACAAGTCCATGATGGACATACAGGTAAACAAACGCACGATTTATCGTCTGTTTGACAGCGGGAGCACGGAGAGCTTCATTCACCCAGACGCCGTGAAGCGGTGTGGCCTCCGGATTCAGCCTGTCAAGCAGACAATTTCGATGGCGTCAAGGTCCCGGTCTGTCACCGTGCTAGGGAGTTGCGTGGTAAATCTGACAGTGCAGGGCATGGTTTACGAGAGCTTCAAGCTCCTGGTGTTACCGCACCTTTGCGCGCCAATTCTCCTAGGACTAAATTTCATGGTCCACTTGAAGAGTGTAACCCTACAGTACGGTGGGCCACTCCCTCCGCTTTCAGTGGGAGACTCGCAGCCTCTAAATTGCCCAACGCGCTCCACCTGTAGCCTCTCGACGCTTAAGATTACCACACCCTCTTTATTCCAGAATCTCGTGCCAGGCTGCAAGCCCATCGCGACTAAGAGCAGGCGTTACAGCGCTGAGGATCGGATCTTCATTTGATCTGAGGTTCAGCGGCTCCTCAAGGAAGGGATCATACAACCTAGCGCTAGTCCTTGGAGAGCGCAGGTCGTGGTGGTCAAGAGTGGGAACAAACCCCGGATGGTCATAGACTATAGTCAGACCATTAACAGATACACGCAGCTGGATGCGTATCCCCTCCCGCGCATATCTGACATGGTCAACCAGATTGCACAGTACTGGGTGTTCTCCACCATCGACCTAAAGTCTGCTTACCACCAGCTCCCCATTCGCCCAGAGGACCGACAATACACGGCTTTTGAGGCGGATGGTCGCTTGTACCATTTTCTAAGGGTTCCTTTTGGTGTCACGAATGGGGTCTCGGTCTTCCAGCGTGCTATGGACCGAATGGTGGACCATAACGGACTGTGGGCTACCTTTCCGTACCTGGATAACGTCACCATCTGCGGCCATGACCAGCAGGACCACGATGCCAACCTTCTTAGATTCCTACGCACTGCATCTCGCCTGAATCTGACCTACAACAGGGAGATGTGTATATTTCGCACGCGCCGCCTAGCTATCCTCGGATACGTGGTGGAAAACGGGGTCATTGGCCCTGATCCAGACCGTATGCGTCCCCTCCTCGAACTTCCCCTGCCCACTAGCGTAAAAGCACTGAGAAGATGCTTAGGCTTCTTCTCTTACTACGCACAGTGGGTTCCCAATTACGCGGACAAAGCCCGTCCGCTCATCAAGTCTACCTCTTTTCCCCTAGCACCAGAGGCTCGTTTGGCCTTTGAAAAACTAAAAGCCGATATCGCGAAAGCCACGATGCACGCTATCGATGAGTCCATCCCCTTCCAGGTGGAGAGCGATGCATCTGATTTCGCCCTGGCCGCCACACTTAACCAGGCGGGCAGGCCCGTCGCCTTTTTCTCTCGCACCCTCCAAGGCCCCGAAATTCGACATTCGGCGGTGGAAAAGGAGGCCCAGGCCATTGTGGAGGCCGTCCGGCATTGGCGCCATTACTTGGCGGGAAAACGGTTCACCCTGCTCACGGACCAGCGGTCCGTGGCGTTCATGTTCAATAACACGTTACGGGGCAAGATCAAGAATGATAAGATCTTGAGGTGGAGAATCGAACTCTCCACCTATAATTACGACATCATGTATCGTCCAGGGAAACTCAACGAGCCCTCGGATGCCCTGTCGCGTGGAACATGCACTAGTATGCAGGAGAATCGATTGCAGGCTCTCCACAATGACCTCTGCCATCCGGGGGTCACTCGGCTCTTCCACTTCATAAAAGCCCGGAATCTACCCTACTCGGTGGAGGATGTCAGGTCTATAACCAGAAGCTGCCGGGTATGCGCGGAATGCAAACCGCACTTCTACCGATCTGACAGGGTACAACCCGTTCAGGCCACTCGTCCATTCGAAAGACTGAGTGTAGATTTTAAGGGCCCCCTTCCCTCGACAGATCGGAACGTGTACTTCCTCAATGTGGTTGATGAGTACTCACGATTCCCCTTTGTCATTCCTTGTTCCGATATGACCGCTGCTACGGTTATCAAGGCATTTCGTGATCTTTTCACCCTGTTCGGGTACCCCTGCTACATCCATAGCGATAGGGGCTCGTCGTTCATGAGCGATGACTTGTGGCAATTCCTGCTCTCATACGGAATTGCCTCTAGTAGAACCACGAGCTACAACCCTTGGGGTAACGGACAGGTTGAACGTGAGAATGCTACAGTCTGGAAGGCTGTCTTACTGGTGTTGAAGTCTAAAGGCCTTCCAGTCTCCCGTTGGCAAGAGGTGCTCCCTGATGCGCTCCACTCCATACGCTCACTCCTGTGTACGGCAACCAACGCTACTCCCCATGAGAGACTGTTTTCATTCCCTCGGAAGTCTTCCTCTGGGACCTCATTACCGTCTTGGTTGACGTACTCAGGACCTGTCCTCCTGCGGCGACATGTTATGACCCGCAAGTCCGACCCTTTGGTTGAACAGGTCCATCTCCTCCACGCCAACTCTCAGTATGCCTATGTGGCATACCCTGACGGGCGAGAGGACACGGTCTCGATTCGAGACCTGGCGCCAGCAGGGGGCTTGGAAACCCCTGTCGCTCCCATACCTCCTGTTAGAGACCCCCCAACTATTGTTTCCCCTCCTGACACGGCGCGGGCAGCATCGGGACCATCACTTAACCCTTTTACTCCCGTGTACAGCTTGCCTGAGTCCAGGGGATGGTCGCCACTTCAAGGCGTGCCCGAGTTCAGCGGATTGTCACCACCTCGGCGTCTACCGGCCCGTGAGACATTGGAGGAGCCGTTGGACACCGCCTTGGGGAGAACGCCACCACGAGTGCCTACACCGGTGTCATCGCCGGTGTTGAGAAGGTCACAACAACGGTGCGGTCCCCCAGACCGTCTGAACTTATAGACTGATGAACAATTGTTCTGTGTTTTGTACCCCGCCGCCCTTTGTTTTCAAAGGAAGGGTGAATGTGGTGAACCATTGTTGGTTCCCACCAGGTAGTGCTGAGCCAGGGTCTGGCCAGTACTATGAGGCTGTAGATATGTTACTGTTGGGGTTAGGGTTGGGCTGTTCTACATGTTATTGTTGGGGTTAGGGTTGGGCTGTTCTACCTGTAATATAGTTATTATGGTA
Organism: Mustelus asterias; assembly: GCF_964213995.1. Taxonomy (NCBI): domain Eukaryota; kingdom Metazoa; phylum Chordata; class Chondrichthyes; order Carcharhiniformes; family Triakidae; genus Mustelus; species Mustelus asterias. Next base: position 116,249,606 of record NC_135810.1, read on the forward strand.
CATCCCAGTCGGGCTCCGCCTCCTGGGAGAGGTATAAAGGTCACTGCTCTGTCTGGGACCCTTTAGTCTGGGATCGTGTATTATATATGGTAGCTCTATTGTTGTAGTCAATAAAAGCCTTTATTTCCCCGAGTACCTCTAGCCTCGTGAGTTATATCGCGCATCAGTACACTTGATGGTACATTGCTCCCTCACAGCACCGGGGATGGTACACCAGGGGACCCGGGTTCGATTCCCAGTTTGAGTCACTGTCTATGTGGAATCTACACGTTCTCCCCGTGTCTGCGTGGGTTTCCTCCGGGTGCTCCAGTTTCCTCTCACAGTCCAAAGATGTGTGCATTAGGTGGATTGGCCAGGCTAAATTGCCCCTTAGTGTCAGGGGGACTAGTTAGGGTAAATGCATGGGGTTATGGGGATAGGGCCTGGGTGGGATTGTGGTCGGTGCAGACCTGATGGGCCGAATGGCCTCCTTCTGCATTGTAGGATTCTATGATAATGAGATATAAGTTCAGAATTTTAAAACCCAACTCTGGCAGGAGACACAGACAAGGGATAATTGCTTTAAAGTTGCAAAGTAAAAGGAATAAGACACACAGGAATTCAAAGAGAAGATATTGCCTAAAATTTACAAAGAGCTGTAACAGAAAGTAGAAATTAGACAAAGAGTTGGACAGTTTTGACACATAATTTAAGCAAACCAGGAATTAACAAATCAATATGCTTCATTGTTTATGCATTGCACTATTTCTCTTTGCTCACAGCTCCCTGACGCAGTAATCAAATCAGCTCCTTCTGTGCCAGATAGCAACCGACTTGTTTATATATCTCAAGGATTTAATTCAGTGGCACTGTTTTGCTTCAACGCAACTTTTTAAAATCCCCACCCTTGTTTTCAAATCCCTCCGTCGTCTCACTCCTCCTTTCCTCTGTTATCTCCTGCAGCCCTACAATCATAGAATCCCTACAATGCAGAAGGAGGCCATTCAGCCCATTGTGTCTGCACTGACTCTCTGACAAAGCAACGTACCCAGGTCCATCCAGGGCAATTTAGCATGGCTAATCCACCTAACTTACACATCTTTGGACACTAAGGGCAATTTAGCATGGCCAATCCACCTAACCTGCACATCTTTGGACACCAAGGGGCAATTTAGCATGGCCAATCCACCTAACTTACATATCTTTGGACACTAAGGGGCAATTTAGCATGGCCAATCCACCTAACCTACACATCTTTGGACACTAAGGGCAATTTAGCATGGCCAATCCACCTAACCTGCACATCTTTGGACACCAAGGGGCAATTTAGCATGGCCAATCCACCTAACTTACATATCTTTGGACACTAAGGGGCAATTTAGCATGGCCAATCCACCTAACTTACACATCTTTGGACACTAAGGGCAATTTAGCATGGCCAATCCACCTAACCTGCACATCTTTGGACACCAAGGGGCAATTTAGCATGGCCAATCCACCTAACTTACATATCTTTGGACACTAAGGGGCAATTTAGCATGGCCAATCCACTGAACTTACACAAATTTGGACTATGCGAGGAAACCGGGGCACCTGGAGGAAACTCACGCAGACACGGGTAGATGGGAATTCTCTGATCTTGTTCGTCCTGCAGCCACTGCCAGCGAGAATGGAGAATTTGGCACTCAGCCAAAACCCCATTCAGTGTAGCGGGACTGGAGAATCCCAGCCGTAGATGAGGTCGGAGAGCTCCATCTGTGGTTAAATCTTAATTGCCCTTAAAGGACAGTTACAGATGCTGATGTTGTCAGCGATGCCCATATCCAATGAAAGAATTAAAAAACATACTCAGAACGGGACACTAGTGGGAGAGTGGGATGCACTCAGCAACATGTATCTAGTAAATAAGACACTAAAAGCAGATTATAACGATTCATAGAATCATAGAATCATAGCATCCCTACAGTGCAGAAGGAGGCCCTTCAGCCCATCAAGTCTGCACCTCCCACAATCCCACCCAGCCCCTATACCCGTAACCTCACATATTTACCCTGCTAATCCCATTACACTAGGTCAATTTAGCATGGCCAATCAACCTAACCCACACAGCTTTGGACTGTGGGAGGAAACTGGAGCACCAGTTTCTGGAGGAAACGCACGCAGATGCGGGGAGAACATGCAAACTCCACACAGACAGTGACCCAAGGCCGGAATTGAACCCGGATCCCTGGTGCTGTGAGACAGAAGTGCTAACCGCTGTGCCACTGTGCCACCCCAAAATTCTGCAGCTAGTTCAAGATGCTGGCAAATGCTCGTGTTTGACAGGATCCCACTTTAATATTTTATCCTATATTTGTTTTGAATATAGATTTAATGCAATCTTAGGTAAATATCTACAGTTGAAATTGAAATCCCCAATAATGCAGCAGCAATTTACAATGAGATAACACTTCAATGCAGGAGGATGCACCAAGGTTCTTCTCAAAGACATTGGGAAATTGGACAAAGTGAAAAGATGAAGAAAAATGAACTTTAAGTGGAGATATTTTAGCAGAGACAATTCTCCAGGAAGTGCAAGGCACATGGAGATAGTGGACTGGTTAAAGGAGCAAAAGAGTTTGCATTTGCATGATGCCTTACATGAGCTAGATGCGGGAAGAATGTTCCCAATGTTGGGGAAGTCCAGAAATTGGGGTCACAGTCTAAGAATAAGGGGTAACCAATCAGGACTGAGATGAGGAAGCACTTCTTCACTCAGAGAGTTGTGGACCTGTGGAATTCTCTACTACAGAAAGCTGTTGGGGCTAGTTCATTAGATATGTTCAAGAGGGAGCTGGAAGTGACCCTTGTGGCTAAAGGGATCAAGAGGTATGATGGGAAAGCAGGAGTAGGATACATAAACTGTATGATCAGCCATGATCATATTGAATGGTGGTGCAGGCTTGAAGGGCCAAATGGCCTACTCCTGCACCTATTCTCTATGTTTCTGTGTTTCTATCTCACTGCATTTTGCAGTCAATAAGGCACTTTTGAAGTGTAGTCAGTGTGTTGCAATGTAGGGAATCCTGGAATAATAGATCGCTCACAGCACAGAAGGGGGCCATTCAGTTAATCTTGCCTGTGATAGTCGTTTGAAGGAGCAATTCAGCGAGCCCCAGTCCCCTGCCTCTTCCCCATCGCCTGAGAATGTTTTCCTTTTCACATAATGATCCACTTCTCTTATGAAGGCCTGGATTGAATTTGCCTCCACCAAACCCTCACGCAGCACATTCCAAATCCGAACCCCTCGCTGTCATAGAAATCATAGAAACCCTATAGTTCTGAAGAGGCCATTCAGCCCACCGAGTTTGTATTGACCTTCAGACAGAGTGCCTTGCCCAAGCCCACCCTCCCACGCTATCCCCATACCACATTTCCCATGGCTAATCCATCTAACCTACACATCTTGGAACACTAAGGGGCAATTTAGCATGGCCAATCCACTTTACCCGCACATGTTTGGACTGTGGGGGGAAACCGGAGCACCCAGAGGAAACCCACGCAGGCATGGGGAGAACACGTGGACTCCACACAGAGAGTGACCCGAGGCCAGAATTGAACCTGGGTCCCTGGCACTGTGCCACCGTGCCACCTTTTTTTAATAGCTTCATGGCCACCATTTCTGACTTATACTTCAGATATATTCATTGAATTTAAATTCACCAGCTGCATGGTTGGATTTGAACCCTGGGCCTATACATTACTTGTCCACTGATGTTACCACTACACCACCATCACCCCCTAAATCTGTTGTCCTTACCTCATCTGGCCTACAGGTGATTCCAGATCCACAGAAATGTGGTTGACTCCTGGTGGGCAATAAGTGCTGCCCCGGCAAGAGACACCCACATCCCATGGACGAATCTTAAAAATCATAGAGGCAGCTGACTCTTCTCGATTCCCTGAGGTACACCATTGTGGGGAGCAAACTCTGACCTTGTCAGCAGTGTCCATGTTCCAAGAATGAATATCAAAAAAAAAATGAACCAGCCTCAGTGTTGGAGTGAGAAAGTCCTCGGCTATGATGGCTCCATAGAAATGTGCATTCTGTCCTTCTCTTTTCAACCTCCCTCTCTAGGATACATTGTTCGGGTGAGATGATATGGGGCAGTAGAAGGAGCAATGGAGCATGACCCACTTAGATCGAATAGCCTTTTTCTATCTTGTACAAGACATTGGTAATACATTGGAATACTGTGTATAGTTCTGGTTACCCTATTTTAGAAAGGATATCATTAAATTAGCAAGAGCGCAGGAAAGATTTACTTGGATACTATCGGGACTTGATGGTTTGAATTATAAGGAGTGGCTGGATAGACTGGGACTTTTTTCCCTGGAGCGTAGGAAACTTAGGGATGATCCTATAGAGGTCTATAAAGCAATGAGGGGCATGGATCAGCTAGATAGTCAACATCTTTTCCCAAAGGTAGAGGAGTCCAAAACTAGAGGGCATGGGTTGAAGGTGAGAGGGAAGAAATACAAAAGGGTCCAGAGGGGCAATTTCTTCACTCAGAGGTCGGTGAGTGTCTGGAATGAGTTGCCAGAGGCAGTAGTAGAGGCGGGTGTCTTAAAAGGTTTCTTTTAAAAAGCATTTAAACAGTTACATGGGTAAGGTGGGTATAGAGAGATATGGGCCAAACGTGAGCAGTTGGGACTAGCTTAGTGGTAAAAACTGGGTGGCATGGACAAGTTGGGCCGAAGGGCCTGTTTCCATGCTGTGAACCTCTATGATACTATGACTCTATGCTGCAAAGTCAATGCAGTTCAATGTGGGGGATGACAAATGACTCCCCAGTCAAGAAACAAAAGGATTCTCAAGGTCCCTTAAGACAAAAGTGCAACATCTTGAAGGAAAAAAGACAATTGGAGGAATGGAAAAAATAAAATGAAATTTGATCTTTTTTAAAATATCCTTTCCCTGTCCAAGACCCCGTTAATGGCTTGCACTCCATTCATTCCGATACATTCATTAACAACTGAGAAATTGTCATTGTGATTGTAGACTATTCAACATCAAGGAATACATTCACCCAGGCTGTTATTTCTCAATTTCAGTTCCAATTTCAACAAATGTTGTTTACTACCAGGCAAGGGCAAAAGGGTCATTAACAGAAAATAAATTATTGCAATCCTTTCTCATTTTGCGCATTGTCATGTTTATATATCGTTAATAAAATTCAATCTACTTGTTCATATTGCTTTCTTAAGCATCGCATGCAAATAGGAGACCGCGCTTTCAGGCTGGTTCACTCACCGTACGTTGAGCAAATTTGTCCTTGGGAAAATAAAACTTGCTTCTTCTTCCGCTTTTACCGTGATTTGCCTCGATCACCTGTCATCAGCGAGAGTGTCAGTCTCTGACTGAGCATTGAACTAAGAAGCCCGCAGATTTATAATCCTTTAAACCTTATTCCAATGAAGCCGCAGTACAAATGAGGGTGGACATTTGTCAGGAAGAAATATTCCAGGAAAGCAACTTCAATCGCAAACAGGAGATAAGGAAGAGAGACAAAGACAGGCGACATACTAGAGGCCTCTGTTTGTCTGCATTGATGAATTGTTTGAAGACATTTTTGCTGCGATGTCTTGAATTTTTAGTGTCTTTATCAACAGCAGCCTGAATACACTCCGTATTAAATTGTCCACTGGAGTTTTTTTTCATTATCTTGTGACTGATACCTCTTTGGTGATGCGTGCCATGCTTACTGAACACTCTGCGATTTAGGCCTGGATCTTAATGTAGGAGACAAGTGTTGGCTTTGGTGAGAAAGGGCATTGGCTTGGATGGTAACGCAAGCAGAGACTGGAATCTTATCACCGTTCACGCCGGCAGGATTTTCCCATCCCGCTGCAGTGAACGGAGATTTGGCTGGCCGCCAAATTCTCCCACCTCGCTGCAGCGAGAGCGTGGTGTGAACGGCAAAGTGAAGTTTATTTATTAGTCATTGTAAGGTTTACATTAACACTGCAATGAAGTTACTGTGAAAATCCCCTAGTCACCACACTCCAGCGCCTGTTCGGGTACACTGAGGGAGAATTTAACATGGCCAATCCACCTAACCAGCACGTCTTTCGGACTGTAGGCAGGTAAGATCGTGGGACAGCACGGTGGCACAATGGTTAGCACTGTTGCTTCACAGCGCCAGGGACCCGGGTTCAATTCAAAGTAGTGGGTGCCTGGAACTCGTTGCTGGGGGAGGTAGTGAAGTTGGATACGGTAGTGACTTTTAAGGGCCGTCTTGACAAATACATGAATACAAAGTAGAAACAAAGAACAATACAAGCCCTCCAAGCCTGCACCGATCATGTGCCCACTAGATCATTCTTTTGTATCCCTCTATTCCCAGTCTGTTCATGTGGCTATCCAGATAAGTCATAAACGATCCCAGTGTGTCCGCCTCAATCACCTTGCTAGGCAGTGCATTCCAGGCCCCCACCACCCTCTGTGTCAAATACGTCCCCCTGACATCTGTGTTGATATGATGAATAGGATGGGAACAGAGGGATATGGTCCCCGGAAGGGTAGGGGGTTTTAGTTCAGTCGGGCAGCATGGTCGGTGCAGGCTTGGAGGGCCGAAGGGCCTGTTCCTGTGCTGTAATTTTCTTTATTCTTTGTTCTTTGTCCTGGCTTGCGTCACTGTCTGTGTGGAGTTTGCATGTTCTCCCCGTGTCTGCGTGGGTTTCCTCCGGGTGCTCCAGTTTCCTCCCACATTCTGAAAGACGTGCTGGTTAGGCGCATTGACCCGAACAGGCGCCGGAGTGTGACGACTAGGGGAATTTCACAGTAACTTCATTGCAGTGTTAATGTAAGCCTTGTGACTAATAAATAAACTTTATTTTAAGATCGTGCCCAGAGATCCCTCATTGTCTTCCCGGTCGTTGCTGATTTTAACATAACGAGCGTTTCCACTGCTCTTGGCCTCAGGAAGTGAAAACCCAATCAGGGTTCTCATTTTTAATTAACACCCATGTATGTGCGTTGAGAAGTGTGTCTTTATGAATACTGGTCTAGAGCGGGTTTGTCTTTATGGTGGTTAGCCACAGATCAGTGGGTAGCACTCTCACCCATAGGCCGGAAGATTGTAGGTTCCAGTCCCCAGTCCCACTCCAATGACCTGATCATGTTCATAGAAGTCATAGAAACTTACAGTGCAGAAGGAGGCCATTCAGCCTATCGAGTGCACCAGCAACAATCCCAACTGGGCTTTATTCCTGTAACTTCACATATTTACCCCACTAATCCTTCTAACCTACACATCCTGGGACACTGAGGGGCAATATACCATGGCCAATCATCCTAACCCGCACATCATAGAAATCATAGAAATTCTACAGTGCAGAAGGAGGATATTCAGCCCATCGAGTCTACACCAACAACAATCCCACCTGGACTCTATTCCTGTAACTTCACATATGTACCCCACCAATCCTTCTAACCTACGCATCCTGGGGCACTGAGGGGCAATATAGCATGGCCAATCATCCTAACCCGCATATCTTTGGACTGTGGTAGGAAACCGGAGCACCCGGAGGAAATCCATGCAGACACGGGGAGAATGTGCAAACTCCACACAGACAGTGACCCAAGCTAGGAATCAAATCCGGGTCCCTGGAGCTGTGAGGCAGCAGTGCTAAACACTGGGCCACCGTGCCGCCCCAATGTTGTGAATATCTGATTTTATAATTCAAAATGTTTTAGAAAATAACTTTTGGTTTAGAAATTGAATGTGAAATGTGGATAAATGGTTGTGAAATAGATAGATAGACCTGGTCTATTCAGAGTTCAAATGATGCTTAGTTAATTTAGCTCAGGATTAAAAGTGAAGAAAACAACTGATGATCCATCTCACGCTTGGAAGGAGCAGGAATCTCTAATTATTTCAAGAATGGATTGAAATTGTTAATGTAGTTCACAGATCAAAGAAGCTAAAAGCACCTTTGTAAGCAGCAAGTCCTGAAAAAGGGTCCTTAACTCCAATAGAGATATAAATTATTCATGCAAGAATCAAAATGAAAGGGTTGTTCCAAAGGTAAAAGATTACATTTCTGTTTGGAACATCCTAGATGTGCCACACTGTCATGGAGCTGCCCTTTTGAATGGGGTTTATTTGCACATTCTTCTCATTGTCGCTGGGTCAGAATTCTGGAATTCCCTCCCTAATAGCCCCCACATGGACTCCAGCGGTCCAAGAAGGAGGCAACTCATCACCACCTTCTCAAGGGCAATTAGGGATTCCCAGTAAATGCTGACCTGGCCAGCAAAGCCCACATCCCTTTGAATGAAAAAAAATAAGTTTCACTTGAGACCAGACAGAATGTCATCGGAGTAAATGGGATAACTGTTAGCATGGCCTGCACCTTAAGCAGAGAAAAAAAAGTAAGTTTAAAAAAAGTGAAAAAGTTTATTTATTAGTCACAAGGCTTACATTAACACTGCAATGAAGTTACTGTGAAATTCCCCGAGTCACCACAGTTTGGCACCTGTTCGGGCCAATGCATCTAATCAGCACGTCTTTCAGAATGTGGGAGGAAACCGGAGCAGCCGGAGGACGTTTATCATGAAGTGCATGAAATGGGAGTGGGAGCTTATTTTGGAACAAACTTTTATGAGGGGAAGAGAGACTGGAGGTTTTGCCCAGCTTGGAGCTACAGGAAGGCATCTACAGCGACTCTTATAGCATAAAGCAGCTTTGGACCGAGAGAATAGAGCTATTAGAAAATATGGCCATTTCTAATTTCCAGTTTAATTCACAGAGTAGGAATTGCGAGTGAAGTTTAAGCTGAGTTGAAAAGTCCTGGATAGCTGGGGCAAAGTTTTTTTTAAAGTTTATTTGTTAGTGTCACAATAGGCTTAAATTAACACCACAATGAAGTTACTGTGAAAATTCCCTAATCACCACACTTCAGCAACTGTCAGGGTACACTGAGGGAGAATTTAGCATGGCCAATGCACCTAACCAGCGCATCTTTCGGACCATGGGAGGAAACCGGAGCACCCGGAAGAAACCCACGCGACACAGGGAGAACGTACAGACTCTGCACAGACAGTGACCCAAGCCGGGAATCTGACCCAAGCCAGGAATCGAACCCAAGTCCTTGGCACTGTGAGGCAGCAGTGCCAACCACTGTGCCACCATGCCAACACTGTGTTCATCCCAAGAAAGTGGATAACCTTCAAAGACCTGATAAGTAGTCAGAGTCTTTTTGGTGGGGGAGAGATATAATGGAAGAGAGGAGGTTCAATTGAGGATTTTAGTTTAAAGTATATGTGATTGTGTGTTATTGTGCTTTTCACTGTGAGGTACAAACAATTAATTCAAACAGCATTTGTTCTGCAGTGTTTGCTTCACTTGATTCTTGCATGATGAAGCTCATCTTGTGTTTGTTTTTCCTTCTGCAGATCACTGGGTGTTCAATTTATTTTTAATTTACAGGTTTCTATTGTAGTATAAGGCTCTGGCATATGTTGGATCAGTTGCAGGGACTGAGTACAGTGCTGACCACATAGTGGTGTCGGAGAGTAGGTGACCCATACCCAGGGTCAGTTTAGTGTTGGACAGAGACATGTGTGTCAGCAAGCATGGAGACAGCTCCTAGCTTGTACCCTTCACTGTATATTTTTAAATAGTTTGAAGAGCCAATAAAGACCTCCAGTTCAGCTGTGAATGACTATGAAGAAGTCTTCATACCTACCGAACTACCAACACCCCACAACATCTATGGACATCATCACGACACAATCTTGGTTGACACTTCAGTGTGGTACCAAGGGAATGCTGCATTGCTGGAGGCGCTATCTTTTGCATGAGATATTAGACTGAGGTCCCAGTTGCTGTGTTAGATGGATGTAAAAGATCTCAGGCCACTATTTTGAGGAGGAGCAGGAGAGTTCATCCTCGAATCCTGGCCAATACTCAACTCACATCACTGAACCAGGTTACCTGGTCATTATTTTGGTGCTGTAAGTGGGACCTTGCTGTATGCAAATTGGCTGATATATTTCCGATATTGCAGCAGAGACTGCATTTTATAGTAAAATGCATCAGGACATTCGGAGGTTGTGAAAGGTGTGAGATAAATGCTTGTTTATTTACACGTCCTTGCAGTTAACTAACCTGAGAGTATTCACAGTGATGCAGCTGAATGACAGTCATCTGGATCAGGCTCTGAAGAGCTGTTTGTAGCCAGGGAACTGTGGCGATTGTCCCTTTAAGGGCAACACAGCAGAGTAGGGGTCACATGGCCTGTGTGACCAATCAGGATTCAGAGCGTGGAATCACCCCATGATGATCTTTTATCGGCATAACTGCCCAAAAAAACGGGGGCTGGCGAGGCTCAGAGAACAGCATTCTTCGTTGGCCTTGGGTGGGATCGTTCCAACCTCAGGCAGACGTGCCTGTAAAATTCTGCTCTTTGTTAAAGAAGCGACACTTTTGGGAGCTGGCTTTTATAACATTAATAAATACCTTTTGTGTTCACCGATGAAGTCTGTGAAAGTACATCTTTACATCTGGAGACATGGGTAATTTATCCTGACAACTGTGAATATTTTGTTTTAATCAAAATCTGGAAAAACAAAAATTCTCATCAGAATGCCCCTTTTTGGGTGAATGGACCCATTTGACTCCTCCACAGAAGACTGGACATAATACATCGAACGCCTTGGGAATTATTTACAAGCAAATGAAATAGGGGAGAAGGCAAAATGCAAAGCAATTCTCTTTAGTGTTTGTGAAACTCGGACCTATAACCGTATTCACAGTCTTACAGCCCCAAACGTGCCTATCTCCAATTCATTCAGTGAGCTCATCGATTCAGTGAAGGGTCAATTGCAACGGCAACCATCAGTCATGCCCCAGAGATTTAAATTTAATTCGAAGGTGAGGCCCCAGACGAATTGATCGTGACTTACATTGCTAAACTGAAGCAATTATTGGAGTTTTGTGATTTTGGAAGCACCCTAAATGACATGTTATGGGATAGGTTAGTCTGTGGTGTGAACAACGATGATACTCAATGCAGATTGCTTGCAGAGGTCAACGTAAATTTTAAACGAGGAATGGAAATGCTTCCATGGTGCTTCCCATGGAAAGCACTGAAAATGATACACAAGAGCTAAAGAATGCACAATATGGCACCGTTTACTAGTTAGGGAAGAAACCTGCAGCCAGTTAAGGTGCCCAAATGGCCGCAGCAGCCGCAATGCAGGAAACTCAACTCAACTAGGCAGCAATGCTTAAAGCGAAATAGAATCCCTACAGTATAAAAGGAGGCCATTTGGCCCATCAAGTCTGTACTGACCCCAATCCCACCCAGGCCCTATTCCCGTAACCCACATTTACCCTGCTAATCTCCCAACACAATTTAGCACGGCCAATCAACCTAACCCGCACATCTTTGGACTGTGGGAGGGAACTGGAGCACCCGGAGGAAACCCACGCAGACACGGGGAGAAAGTGAAAACTCCACACACACGCAGTGACCCAAGGCCAGAATTGAACCCTGGTCCCTGGTGCTGTGAGCACTGTTAGCCACTATGCCACCGTGCCACCCCATCTTACTGATGTGGAGCTCACCACACTCCTAAGTAATGTTGGTTTAAGGAGGCTGAGTGTTTTTATTGTTACAAACGAGGACGTTTGATAAAGCAATGCAGAGCTAAGTCAGGATTGCTGAATAATCGATCAGCCATGATGTTACAAGTACACAACTTGAAAGACCCCAACACCAATGATTCCAATATTTATTCTCTGTGTAATCTAAAAACAGGCAAAATACAGCCTATTACTGTGACACTCCAGGCAAATGGATGCCTCTTAAGGTGGAAGTGGACACAGGGGCATCAGCCACAGTGATGGGTGAGAATATATTTCAGTACCTAAGAGAGAGAGTCCAACCATTGAACTTGAAGAGCACGTCTGCCTAGTTGAAGAATTATGTGGGAGAAGCAATAAAAATAAAAGGAACCACAATGGTACCTGTAAGCTCTGGACAACAGTCTACCCAGCTCCCCCAGTGGGGTTTACAATAGCTCCCCACTTGCGGAAAGCTGGTGGCCAGACCCCGCTGAAGAGGGGCCATCGAGGCCTCCCCAGGAGGTCGGGGTTAAGTGACAAAGTGGCAATGCCCAAGGGGGCACCTTGACACTGCCCACCATGCAATGGGCAGTGCCAAGGGGGAGGGGCATAATGGGGCTGGGGCCTCTGCGGGAGGGAGATCAGTGGGGGTTGGGGGGGGGTCCCACTGCCACTCTGTACTTGGGTTTGGTGATAGAGGGACGGAGGCCAGCGATCGGGGCTGTCAATTATTTCATCAAAGTCTGCCTGAAGCACTGACCCTGAGTCCTGTTGAATTTTCCAGTTAGGTTCTAATAATGGACCTCAATTGGCTTGTCACTAACTTTAATTAGCTGCTTTCTGCTGGCAGGAAAATAGCTCAAGGCCAGAATAGTGCCAGCAAATTGTCGTGATAGCCGACTGTGCGAATTTTCATGCTCACCCCCCATCCATACTTATCCCTATAGGGAGGTGAGAATTCTGCCTGTTAACTGCCTGTTATTGTGCGGCACGGTGGCACAGTGGTTAGCACTGCTGCCTCACAGCGCCAGGGACCCGGGTTTGATTCCCGCCTTGGGTCACTGTCTGTGCGGAGTTCGCATGTTCTCCCCATGTCTGCGTGGGTTTCCCCTGGGTGCTCCGGTTTCCTCCCACAGTCCAAAGATGTGCAGGTTAGAACATAGAACATTGAACATTACAGCGCAGTACAGGCTCTTCGGCCCTCGATGTTGCGTTGACCAGTGAAACCAATCTAAAGCCCATCTAACCTACACTATTCCAATATCATCCATATGTTTATCCAATGACCATTTAGATGCCCTTAATGTTGGCGAGTCCACTACTGCTGCAGGCAGGGCATTCCATGCCCTTACTACTCTCTGAGTGAAGAACCTACCTCTGACATCTGTCCTATATCTATCACCCCTCAATTTAAAGCTATGTCTCCTCGTGCTAGCCAACACCATCCGAGGAAAAAGGCTCTCACTATCCACCCTATCTGGTCCTCTGGTCATCATGTATGCCTCTATTAAGTCACCTCTTAACCTTCTTCTCTCTAACGAAAACAACCTCAAGTCCCTCAGCCTTTCCTCATAAGACCTTCCCACCATACCAGGCAACATCCTAGTAAATCTCCTCTGTACCCTTTCCAATGCTTCCACATCCTTCCTATAATATGGTGACCAGAACTGTACGCAATACTCCAAGTGCGGCTGCACCAGAGTTTTGTACAGCTGCAACATGACTTCCTGGCTCCGAAACTCAATCCCTCTACCAATAAAAGCTAACACTCCGTACACCTTCTTAACAACCCTATCAACCTGGGTGCCAACTTTCAGGGACCTATCCACATGGATAGGTGGATTGGCCATGCTAAATTGCCCCTTAGTATAAGGGGGACTAGCTAGGGTAAATGCATGGGGTTGTGGGGATAGGACCTGGGTGGGATTGTGGCCGATGCAGACTCAATGGGCCGAACGACCTCCTTCTGCATTGTTATGATTCTATTCTATTCTATAACTCCTGCTCTCTCCACAGATGCCATCAGACCTGCTGAATATTTCCAGCGTTTTCTATTTTCATTTCAGACTTCCAGCCTCTGCGCACAGTACATTGCTCTCGTAAGGGAAAACATTTGTTCCGACACTGGGTTGATGAAACACAACTTTTTAAAATAACGACTGCTACTAGAACATAAGGAGATTACTGTACCAATAGCTAGCCACTGATATGTACCAATCAGTGATGCAGCGAGCAACTCGCATTTTGTCTTCGGGTTAAGTGAGATGGGAGGAAGCAAGAAGGTTGGGTGGCACGGTGGCACAGTGGTTAGCACTGCTGCCTCACAGCACCAGTGGGCCTGGGTTCGATTCCCGGCTTGGGTCACTCTCTGTGTGGAGTTTGCACATTCTCCCGTTGTCTGCGTGGGTTTCCTCCGGGTGCTCTGGTTTCCCCCCACAGTCAGGTTAGGTGCATTAGCCATGCCAAATTCCCCTTTAGTGTCCCAGGATGCATAGGTTAGGGGGATTACTGGGGTGAATATGTGGGGTTATGGGGATGGGGCCTGGGTGGGATTGTGGTCGGTGCAGACTCAATGGGCTGAATGGCCTCTTTCTGCACTGTAGGGTTTCTATGTTTGTGAGCCTAGGAAAGGTTTGGTACAAGATTGACATGTGCAAAATGCAGTTGATTGAGCAGGGAAATATAATGTACACTATCCGTGACATGTGATTGACAGGCTGTGAAATGCAATAAAGACAGTGTAAATTTTGCTACCTTGATGTGATTACTGAGTACTTTTAATTATGCTACTTGAAGATGACGCTGGCAGTGTGAGTGAAAGGTATCAGAGGCTGGAGATTGCAAAGTCCCACGCTAACGTTAATGAAGTCAGTTGGATGGGAAAACTGCATTACAGAAACATTTTACCAGCGATGGGAAGAGATGAAATGCAACTGGGCAATTCCTGACAGGAGGAACTCAAGAGAGCTGGCTCTCAATTTACCATTTAATTAATGAATTAATCGACCTTAATCCCAATCTGGTGTGATGGACATGTGTAATTAGCAAGGCGACTGTAACTAGAGTGGTAGGCTTAACAACTTCATCTTGTAAAGGTAAATGGCGGTGACATGAATAATGGCATATTGGGAGAAAGTTAAACGCCTTGAATTATTTATTAATTTAGTGTGGTATTGTGAACTAGTTAGCCGGTAAATTAGCACATTATTAGGTTTGAAAGTCAAGTTCAGAGTTAACAGCACAATAGGAAACTTGGCAAAACATCTGCATCCAAATAGCAATAGAATTATGAAGCTATCAAAGTGAGAAAGTAGAATCAAGGGATTTGGTGGGAAGTCAATTATAGGCCTTGATGCATCCAAACAGGATAAGCTTGTTGGTCAAGCAATCTTCTTAAATTCCTGAACAGTCTTGTTCTTCTTTCATTCTGTTTTGTTCCCTCCCTTTTTATTTTATCTGTGGAGGCATTGACTCACTCTGGGAGATGGTTTCTGTAAAGATGCACTTTCGCAAACGTCCTTAGAAGCACAAAAGATATTTCATCGAATCTCTACAGTGCAGAAGGAGGTCATTCAGCCCATCAAGTTTGCACCGACAACAATCCCACCCAGGTTCTATCCCCATAACCCCATGCATTTACCCTAGCTAATCCCCCTGACAGGAAGGGGCAATTTAGCTTGGCCAGTCCACCTAACCCGCATATCTTTGGCCTGTGGGAGGAAACCGGAGCACCTGGAGGAAACCCACACAGACACTGAGAGAATGTGCAACTGAGGGGCAAGGTTTAAAGGAGATGTACGAGGCAAGTTTTTTTACACAGAGGGTGGTGGGTGCCTGGAACTCGCTGCCCGGGGGGAGGTAGTGGAAGCAGATACGATAGTGAGTTTTAAGGGGCATCTGGACAAACACATGAATAGGATGGGAATAGAGGGAATGTGGTCTCTGGAAGGATAGGGGTTTTTAGTTCAATTGGGCAGCATGGTCTGTGCCGGCTTGGAGGGCCGAAGGGCCTGTTCCTGTGCTGCAATTTTCTTTGTTCTTTGTTCTTTGAGGCCGGAATTGAACCTGCGTCCCTGGTGCTGTGAGGCAGAAGTGCTAACCTCTGTGCCACTGTGTCGCCCTTGCGTAGAACCTTACATAGAAAGAAAAATTAATGAGACAATGCAGAATGAGCCGAACTTCATGAAAAAAATCAACTAGAAAATCAGAATGAATCCAGTGAAGAATTGAATCAGGAGAATAAGAGATTGAAGATGGAAGCTTGACAATGAGGAATTAACTGAAGAGGTAAAAACATTGAAATTGACAGCAGATTCAGCAATTCAGACAGAGAAAGAAACTGAGATTATATGCCAGAATAAGATTGCTGAAATGGTTACACAAATGGAAAAGCAGCAAGCCCGTACGGAAGAGCTCCATGCAAGATCATATTTGAAACATAGAAACATAGAAAATAGGTGCAGGGCTTGGCCATTCGGCCCTTCATTAGGAACTGTACATAGTTGAAGCCTCCCAATAAAAGTGTTTATGCTTAAACACAGAAGCCTCAAGATCTCATCAATGAGCCATCACCACTGCAACATATAAAAAACATACTAAGTACATGATATGACATGGTGTCATGACATAAAGCTTCGGCAGTGTGTCAAGTTAGATATCTGGAATGAATGTCTCTGGACCAGATCCCTGTCAAAACCCAGTGTACACGGAGGGACGGATCATTCATAATAATATGGATCATCTGAGGAGTAGAGAGATACTCCAGCAGTCAATGTTTCCGTCATAAGATGTTTTTGAACCTGTAAGTACCAAAGTACGTGATCGACCTGCTATAGACGGAACTGATGTCTCCATGGAAGTTAGTTGCAATGACCTGCCTGTGCCAGAAGAGGTAGCTGCTATTGCAATTCCTGTAAGTGTCAATCCTGCGGAAGTGCCTCAGACTACAGAATTACACCGTTCTGCAAGAAACAGAAAAATCCCTCAAAGGTTCGATCTGTAATTGCCCAACTTGCTCACTTGGAACTTGGGCTTGAATAACTTGGCTTTTGAAGATTGTATAAAGGAGTTAAAGGGGAGGGATGCCTTTTGAGGACCACACAGCAGAAGAGGGTTACCTGGCTTGAGGGACCAATTGGGACTGAGAGTGGGTAATTAATCTGGGGGTGGGGGGGGTAGTCCTATCTTGGGCAGAAGACAATCTGAAGACATGTAAGGACTAGGGCAGCCAGTGGGCAGCCAGCCTCAGTAGAGTTTTACCTTATTAATAAGAACACTTTTTGTTCCTGATGAAGTCTGTGAGCGTGCATCATTACACTTGCATTACTTAAGAAGCTAAGCTGCTGGTCACATCATTCACCAGGCCACTAAGGGCAGAACGGTGGCGCAGCAGTTAGCACTGCTGCCTCACAGCGCCAGGGACCCGGGTTCGATTCCCGGCTCGGATCACTGTCTGTGTGGAGTTTGCATGTTCTCCCCGTTTTTGCGTGGGTTTCCCCCGGGTGCTGTGGTTTCCTCCCACAGTCTGAAAATGTGCAGATTTGGTGGATTGGTCATGCTAAATTGCCCGTAGTGTCAGAGTGATTAGCAGGGTAAACGTGGAGGGTTACGGGAATAGGGCCTGGGTGGCATGTGGTCGGTACCGACTCAATGGGCTGAATGGCCTCCTTCTGCAGTGTTGGGATTCTATGATTCTATGGTTTGGTCCATGCTAAATTGCCCCTTAGTGTCCGGGGGATCAGCAGGGTAAATACGTGGGATTACAGGGAAAGGGCCTGGGTGGGGTGGGGTGGGATTGTTATCGGTGCGGGCTCGAGGGGCTGAATGGCCTCCTTCTGCACTGTAGGGATTCTATGATTAAAATTCAATTTGCACTTCCATTAATTTGTTGAACTGATTGGTGAAGAAAAAGAAAATGTTTAATTTCTGGGGCGCACGTGAGTTGTCCCACACTGGCAAGTTCTGGGCCAGCATGTTCAGATGTTCATTTGAAATATTTTAGCTTGGCCATTAACCTATTTTCTTAAAGTGCGTTGACAAGCGCTGGAAGAGCAGGCTGTGTAATTTTGAGACACTTCTCAGTGCAATTAAAACGTCCTCTAACAACAGAAAAGGCGAGGGCCGCCAAAAATCCTGCCCGCTTTTTGATAGAGAACCCTGCCTTTATTGCTGTTTTGCCTGTGTGCAGGATTCCTCGCTGACAAGTACATTCATTGCGAAATGTCAGAGATGCATAAAGATGCACGCAGCATTGCTGAGCTGCTGGCATGCTGTCACTGCACCCGCTGTTGAGACGAATCAATTCTTCCTTTACATTAAACATAAGAACATACTGTATCTCTGTACGCTTGTCTTTCTCAATCTTTGAAATAATATTTACTCGGGTAAACTTATTCTGAAGCTGAGCTGTAGTAGACAGCTTTCATATCACCAGCTCCGAGATGCGGGCTACCAGAATTCCCTTCATCTTCCAAATCTAATTTGCACCTTCAGACAGACAAAGAGGAGGGAACTTATTTTGTGCAGTTGGACATTATTAAGACGTTTATCAAAAGGATTGCTTGGAATAAGGACGCACCAACAGAATTAAGGTTAAGAATGCTGCAACATATATTTTGGTGTCCAGTTTGGAAGCAATAGAATTGATGTAATGATGCCAGCTGATTATGTACTAAGATCTAACACAAATCCATATTACCCTTTCTTTTCTTTCTACACCTTATTATTTTCCATCAAATCCACAATATCTATCTCAGTTGACAGAACAGTTTTTCGTACCACAGCTGATCTTAACAGTATTCCTTCATGCAACTCCCAGTTGCGAATCCTTGAGTGGTGCAGAATGAATATCTTTGTTCACCCCACACTCCCCACCCCTCCACCGCCCCCCTCCTTCTCCCCGCCCCACCTTCAGTTAAGCTTCATCAATAAATTGCCTTGTAGTATCTTCAGTCGATTTCTGTTGTCAAGAAACTCCCACTTAACAACACATGGATGCTACACAAACTGCAACAGTTCAAAAACCTACATGCGCTTAAGGTGAGAGGGGATATGAGGGGCAGGTTTTTTAACACGGAGAGTGGTAGGTGTCTGGAATCTGCTGCCAGGGGTAGTGGTGCAGGCAGATACGATAGGGGCATTTAAGGGGCTTTTAGATAAGCACATGAATATAAAAGGAATAGAGGGATATGGACCAAGGACAGGCAGAAGGGATTAGTTTAATTTGGCGTCATGTTCAGCACAACATTGTGGGCTGAAGGGCCTGTTCCTGTGCTGTACTGTTCTATATTCTATGTACAACTCCTACCACCTATTCAAGGGCAATTGGGAATGGACAACAAATGCTGGCCAAGCAAAAGTGAAGAAAGTGGGCCAAAATTCTCCAGCCGTTCACGCCAGTGGGATTCTCTGGTCGCGCCGACAGCACACCCCAACCCATGGGTTTCCCACCAGTGTGGGGTGACGTCAATGGAAATTCCCATTGATGTCACCTCCCGCCGATGGGAAGCACACGGCTGGGAGGCCGGAGAATCTCACCAGTGATATTTGTTGAGGGATAAACATGAATCAGGAGACCAAGGAGACTGCTTCTTCAAACTACAGTAACAGTACCTGAGTGGGTTCGTGATCCGTAGTCCTTTCGGTATCTTGTCTGCTTTCTTGCATGTTTTTACCCCAGTCCAACGCCGGCATCTCCACATCTTCAAACTACTGCCATGGGATTGTTTAACATCCACCTGGGCAGCGCAGACATGGCCACAGTTTAACCACTTATCACCCTTGCCGTACTGTAGCATTTCCACAGTTCCGCACTGAAGTGCCAGCCTCAAGTTGAACAACTGAACCCACAACCTTCTGAATCAGAGACCAGAGTGCTACTTCTGAACCACAGGGTGACATAATATCCAAAGCATTTCTAAGTGTTCTTCCTACAGCAATGGCACGGTGGCACAATGGTTAGCACTGCTGCCTCATGGCGTAAGGGACCTGGATTCGATTCCCAGCTTGGGTCACTGTCTGTGTGGAGTTTAGACATTCTCCCCGTGTCTGCATGGGTTTCCTCCGGGCGCTCCGGTTTCCACCCACAGTCCAAAGATATGCGGGTTAGGTGGATCGGCCATGCTAAATTGCCCTTTAGTGTCAGGGGGACTAGCTGGGGTAAATGCATGGGGCTACGGGGATAGGGCCTGGGTGGGATTGTGGTCAGTGCAGACTTGATTCTCTATGGTAGGAAGTAGCAGTGACCTTTATACTCCTGTAAGAAGGCGGAGTCCTGGGCGGAGCCGAACGGAGTGTACCACATAAACAGTAATAACAGGTGGAACACCCAACAACCCTAACCCCAACAGCAACGAGAGTAACATATATACAAGTACCCAGAGTGGTAACCATCTATGGTTCACCACACATGTATTAGTATTCAGCGAAAAGTATTGTTTCTTGCGTGCTCGACAGACAAAGAATGCCGTTCATAGAGAAGGATTGTGGTCAGTGCAGACTCAGGCAGAATGGCCTCCTTCTGCACTGTAGGATTCTATGATTCTATGGTTGTGCCTCCTGAATATTAAGACTGGTTTAGTTAAATGGAGCTATTAAAGCCTTGCATTGCTCGTGGGTAATTCTTCTGACATTCCTATGCTTCAGACATTCTGTATGCTCCTTTAAGGGTCATCCCTGTCAGATGTAATACAATATAATCTGAACTAATTGCCACCGTAGCAGTTTCTAAGTTAGGTTGAAACGTGTCAGGAGTCCTTTACATGTCTGAGTTTTATTATTTGCCAGTCGGATAGCCGTGGTATATATTTGAGGTCATCTCACATAAATACTGATTAATAGAATGAGATATATCAGCGATGGAGTGACGGAAACAAGTTTAATAAACCGTTATGAAGATTACTTAATCTCTTGACAGATCGGTTTATAGTTGGAGTCATCCTTTATACAGCCAGTCAAGTAACAATATCAGTCAATTTAAAATATATTAGAATGTGTTTACAGATTGATTCACGGATACGCACATATCTGTGGTAAATTGCTCTTAATCCTCGACTTAAAAGACACTAAAATCACATGACAATTTGCCAGCCCTGTGTTGTTAACCTACACTGTCTCCAATTTGCTTCTAAATCCCTCCATGGTTCCACCTCCTTGTCCCAATAATGCCCTCTCCCTCGATAAGCCTTCAAGATCTTTGTGCTCCTCCAGTTCTAACCATTGCACATCACTGATTTCAATTTCTTCACCATTGGCAGTTATGTCTTCAGGCCCTAAGCTCTGGAATTCCTCCCAGGAACCATAGCGTCCCGACAATGGAGAAGGAGGCCATTTTGATTTTGATTTGATTTAATTTGACTTATTATTGTCACATGTTGATGCGCGATTGACTCACACGGGAGGCTAGGACGTACCCGGGAATAAAGGCTTTTATTCACTACAAATAGGAGCACACTACTCAACAATATTATCCCAGACTAAAGACTACTGGGAAGTAGCAGTGACCTTTATACTCCTGTAAGAAGGC
This sequence comes from Mustelus asterias, assembly GCF_964213995.1. Lineage (NCBI taxonomy): Eukaryota > Metazoa > Chordata > Chondrichthyes > Carcharhiniformes > Triakidae > Mustelus > Mustelus asterias. Next base: position 116,270,723 of record NC_135810.1, read on the forward strand.
GGAGTCCTGGGCGGAGCCGAACGCAGTGTACCACATAAACAGTAATAACAGGTGGAACACCCAACAACCCTAACCCCAACAGCAACGAGAGTAACATAGATACAAGTACCCAGAGTGGTAACCATATGTTCACCACACATGTATTAGTATTCAGTGAAAAGTATTGTTTCTTGCGTGCTCGACAGACAAAGAATGCCATTCATAGAGAAGGAAAGGAGAGAGTGCAGAATGTAATGTTACAGTCATAGCTAGGGTGCAGAGAAAGATCAACTTAATGCGAGGTAGTTCCATTCAAAATGCTGATGGCAGCAGGGAAGAAGCTGTTCTTGAGTCAGTCAGTATGTGATCTCAGACTTTTGTATCTTTTGCCCGACAGAAGAAGGTGGAAGAGAGTATGTGCGGGATGCATGGGGTCCTTGATTATGCTGGCTGCTTTTCGGAGGCATCGGGAAGTGTAGGCAAAGTCAATAACTCTCTGAAAGAACATCTTAGCTAGGCCCACCTCTTTCCCATCCTATCCCTGTAACCCCGGGCAATTTAACATGGCTAATACGCCTAACCTGCACGTCTTTGGGTTGTGGGATGAAACTGACTCAGGGAGAACATGCAGACTCCACACAGTCACCCCGAGGCTGGAATCGAACCCGGGTCCCTGGCACTGTGAGGCAATAGTGCTAACCACTGTGCCACCGTGCCGCCCCCACCTCTCTTCCCCTTTTTACCAACTCCATAAAATCCTTTTTTTTCAAGCTTTTTGATCATGTCGTAACATCTCTTTTTGTGGCTTAGTATAAAATTTGGTTTGATAACGTTCTTGTAAAACTCCTTGCGATATTTGATTACCTTAACGGCACTATACACATGTAGATTTTAGTTATATTTGCGCCTGTGTAAACTCATTTCCACCAAAAGTTTCTACTGATGCTCCACCATATTAACTGGGGAAAGATTACAAAGCTTTGCATGAACTGGCTAAATCGTTCAGTCATTAGGTTAAGAAATGAACAGAGCTGATTTTCTCTGCACGTTAGCCCTTGATCATATTGGTCCCTCCTTTTGGTTCATATCAATTTAATCCACTGCCAATTGTTTCAGTGTAAGTGAACTAGTAAAGAGTTAGTTTATTTTTCTTTTTTATATGACTTTAAGTTTAATTACTTGTTATGATTCCAGTCAGAAACTCCAAAGTGTTTTATGGAGCCTGCCTGGAGCATAAGTTTTGCGTTTTGAATTTGGTTAGGGTAAACATGAGATGTTTCACTTCAGGTATGATTTGAATGACCCACTAGGGAGCTTTTATCAAACAAAGTTTATTTAAGAATATAGTTAACATGCATAGTAAGAAAATTAGCAATAACATTTATCAATTACAAACAATAAACAAAACCACCACGATAATGTATAACCCTTAGCAAATACATCGAAGATGTCCCATTCGAACAAAGCTTCCCAAAGACAAAACCCTTTCCATAGGTTTAACACAGCAAAGACTAATGCTCACGTGATACTGGAACTGAGTCCTTTGGTTGGAGAATTGAAATCCTGACTTCTCAGCCTTGTAACTTCTAGCAGCTCTCTGGATATACTCAGAACAGTTTGAAGTCACAACAGCTTCCCAGAACAGCAGGGAGAGACTCTGGTCAAGCCACCAACTGCTGATTTTCTACTCCAGAATGGCTTCCAGCTCACCAGCAGAATTTTGAAAACCAGGGACAGAGAGAGAAAAACACTTCTTTTCACCTTGATATCCCTTCTAAAACTAAACTACTGCCAGCCAAATAGAAAATGAAACGTTAAATTCACTAGGAAGGAAAAAAACTGTCCAAAACACATGATCTTCCTCCTAACAATTCAGGGTCACAAAAGATCCCAGAGTAAAAATAAACAACCTCCCATATAAGTAGCAATAAAAGGACTTCTACAGACAACTCAGCAGCAACAAGAGCTGAGAGCTGCAGAGATCATGATTAAAAAAAAATCTCTTAAAGGTGTACTAACGTCACATACTGTAGAACAAACACACCAAACTGGGGCACGCCAGTTCTTTAATACTTCATGATTGAGCAAAGCCAGCTACATGGCATATGGTCCTCAAGTACGATCAGAATCGAACAACCCTGAGGCGCTGTGGACCATTGTAGGCTGCATAATGATATCGCACAACATTAACCCACCTCCATGTTCCTCAACCTTGGTCATCTTCAAGTGAGAATGTTGATTCCATGGGAAGCATAGAAATGTCGACCAGGAGCAGTGGAGTGGCACAGTGGTTAGCACTACTGCCTCACAGCACTAGGGACCCGGGTTCGATTCCCTGTCACTGTCTATGTGGAGACTGCACGTTCTCCCTGTGTCTGCGCGGGTTTCCTCTGGGTGCTCCAGTTTCCTCCCCCAGTCCGAATGATGTGCTGGTTAGGTCATGATTAGCATTGGCCATGGTTAGCATTGGCCATGCTAAATTCTCCCTCAGTGTACCCGAACAGGTGCCGGAGTGTGGCGACTGGGGGATTTTCACAGTAACTTTGTTGCAGTGTTAATGTAAGCCTACTTGTGACTAATAACTAAACTTTACTTTTTACTTTTGTATCAGATATGAAAATGAGGTGTCAATCTAGGCACCATACAGAGTCACCAAAAATAACATGCTTTAGACAATGGACCAAAGCAAGGCTGTTTAGACTAACCAAAGGATGGCCTCAACCGGGATCTTGGGTTCATGTCACACTACTTGTCACCCCCACCATACTGCCTGGGTTTGCAAAATCCTACTAACTGTCCTGGCTTGAGACAATTCACACTCTTTAACCTATGATTATCCCTCTCTCTACGCACACTGTTTGTATCTGTAAAGACTTGATTACCTGTAAAGACTCACATTCCAACCAATCTGTAATCATCTTGTAATTGTGTCTTTGCCTATATATGCCATGTTTGTGAACCTACCTCCACTCACCCAATGAAGCAGCAGCGCTCCGAAAGCTCATGATTCCAAATAAAGCTGTCAGACTTTAACCTGGTGTTGTGAGACTTCTTACTAAACTGACCAAATGCAGCCAAGCATAGCCAGGCAACCAAAGTCAATGGGCGGGATTTCCCCCATCTACCCCCGCGGTGTTTTTTCCGGTGCCAGAGGCGGCTCATTGGGGAGGCGATGGCCTAGTGATATTATCATTCGACTATTAATCCAGAAACTCAGCTAATGTTCTGGGGACCCGGGTTCTAATCCCACCACGGCAGATGGTGGAATTTGAATTCAATAAAAAAAATCTGGAATTAAGAATCTACCGATGACCATGAAACCATTGTTGATTGTCGTAAAAAAAACATCTGGTTCACTAATGTCCTTTAGGGAAAGAAATCTGCCGTCCTTACCTGGTCTGGCCTATATGTGACTCCAGAGCCACAGCAATGTGGTTGGCTCTCAAAGCTCTTGGGCAACTAGGGATGGGCAATAGGGAGCTTATGGTATTTGCTACCAAATAAACCTGTTGGACTTTAACCTTGTGTTGTGAGACTTCTTACTGTGCAATAAATGCTGGCCACCCTTGTCACACAAATGAATAATTTTCTTTAAAAAGTTCAGAATGAGTAATTATTGGCTGCCGATGGGATCCTCCAATCCCACCATAGTCTATAGCATTGTGCGTGGCTCGCCCATCCTGTTGCCGGGGAATCCATTGTGGGGGATTATCTTTTTCAGGACGAGGATATCCCACAGGCGAGGTGGGCAATAAAATCCAGCCTATCATTTGCGTACAAGTCTTTTCTTTTTCCAGACATCAGACTAGTACAAATGACGGAATGTATTGGTGCATCATAGCATCCTAACAGAAAACAGAAAAGAATATAAATAGAATATATTTTGTAGAATTACTATCAACAACAAGGAAACATTTCCAGCATTATAGAAAGCACAATGACAAGTGGGAGAAATAATTTGTATCGGTGACTAGTTCCCTTTGAGTCATAGGGGCTGTTTCATTTGTTTCTCCTTCTTATGGCCAATCAATACCAGTTAAAAAGTACATAAGTATTGCTCTTTTATTTTATTATGTAGAACTCATGTTTTTGCAGCCAATAGATTTCAAAATTGATTTCCTGCTTTAATCATTCTTGGTTTGGGTGTGAAAGAAAGGCCAAGGGGATGGATATAGTCCTCAATCCACAAAAAGCCTTGTGTCTGCAAAAGGTCCCCCTTCATTGCCGGCTTAATGATTCACCATTAGAAATATTGGCATCATGTCCCGGGTCTCAGAGTCATCTGTGAGTCAAATCCCCTTGGACCCACCCTTCAGATATGAGCATCTATCCCCAGTGTGAACAAGCATTAAATGACATTCTGAGTGGGCGCATTTCCAGTCAGAAGCATGTAGCTTATTTAACTCTTCGAGGCTTGGAAGCCAAGTCGGAAAAGATGTTTATGTTTTCTCTCAAGTAAGAATAAGGGTGGTGGTGGTGGAGTGGGGGGATGTTGGGTGGTGGACCTGAAAGGTAAAACATCTGTACGGCAAAACAACATCATTAGGAAGACTGATCTTACCAGCAATTGGGCCCTGGTGACTTATCCAGTTCTCACTCATGGATAGGGTTGCCAATTCAGGTTGGACGTATTCCTGGAGGATTTTTGATTTGATCTGATTTATTATTGATGTGGAGATGCCAGCGTTGGACTGGGGTGGGCACAGTAAGAAGTCTCACAACACCAGGTTAAAGTCCAACAGGTTTATTTGGAATCACGAGCTTTTGGAGTGCTGCTCCTTCATCAGGTGAGTGATGAAGGAGCAGTGCTCCAAAAGTCATGATTCCAAATAAACCTGTTGGACTTTAACTTGATTTATTATTGTCACAAATTTTGGGGATACAGTGAAAAGTATTGTTTCTCGTGCGATATACAGACAAAGCATACTGTTCCTACCTTTCACTGAGGCGGCACAGTGGCACAGTGGTTAGCGCTGCTGCCTCATAGCGCCAGGGACCCGGGTTCAATTCCTGGCTTGGGTCAGTGTCTGTGCGGAGTCTGCACGTTCTCCTTGTGTCTGCATGGGTTTCCTCCGGGTGCTCCGGTTTCCCCCCACAATCCGAACGACGTGGCCATGCTAAATTCTCCCTCAGTGTACCCGAGCAAGCACTGGAGTGTGGCGACTAGGGGATTTTCACAATAACTTCATTGCAGTGTTAATGTAAGCCTACTTGTAGTTGCTAATCAAAGAGGGTCTGGTGGACTGAAGTGCATTTGTTTCAATGAGAGAAGTGCAACACGTAAGGCAGATGAACTCAGAGCTTGGATTTGCGCTTGGAACTATGATGTTATTGTCATTACAGAGACTTGGTTGAGGGAAGGAGAGGATTGGCAGCTTAACATTCCAAGATACAGATGTTTCAGAGGGGGTGTAAAAGGGAGTTGCACTAGTGGTTAAGGAGAATATCACAGCTGTACTGCAGGAGGACACCTCGGATGGCTCATACAGCAAGGCAATATGGGTAGAGTTCAGGAATAGGAAGGGTGTAGTCACAATATTGGGGGTTTACTATAGGCCGCCCAACAGCCAGCGGGAGATAGAAGAACAGATATGTAGGCAGATTTTGGCAAGATGTTGCCGGGACTTGAGAAGCTGAGTTACAGAGAGAGATTGAATAGGTTGGGACTTTATTCCCTGGAGCGTAGAAGATTGAGGGGAGATTTGATAGAGGTGTATAAGATTTTGATGGGTATAGATAGAGTGAATGCAAGCAGGCTTTTTCCGCTGAGGCTAGGGGAGAAAAAAAACCAGAGGGCATGGGTTAAGGGTGAAAGGAGAAAAGTTTAAAGGGAATATTAGGGGGGGCTTCTTCACGCAGAGAGTGGTGGGAGTGTGGAATGAGCTGCCGGATAAAGTGGTAAATGCGGGGTCACTTTTAACATTTAAGAAAAACTTGGACGGGTTCATGGATGAGAGGGGTGTGGAGGGATATGGTCCAAGTGCAGGTCAGTGGGACTAGGCATAAAATGGTTTGGCACAGACAAGAAGGGCCAAAAGGCCTGTTTCTGAGCTGTAATTTTCTATGGTTCTATGGTTCTATGTAAAAGTAACAGGGCTGTTGTGGTGGGGGATTTTAACTTTCCCTATATTGACTGGGACTCAGTTAGTGCTAGGGGCGTGGATGGGGCAGAGTTTGTAAGGAGCAACCAGGAGGGCTTCTTGAAACAGTATGTAGATAGTCCAACTAGGGTAGGGGCCATACTGGACCTGGCATTGGGGAATGAGCCCAGCCCGGTGGTCGGCATTTCAGTAGGGGAGCAGCTTGGGAACAGTGACAACAATTCAGTGAGCTTTAAAGTTCTGATGGATAAGGATAAGTGTAGTCCTCAAGTTAAGGTGCTAAACTGGGGAAGGCTAATTACAACAATATTAGACAGGAACTGAAGAATGTAGATTGGGAGCAGATGTTCGAGGGCAAATCAACATCTGGCATGTGGGAGGCTTTCAAGTGTAAGTTGATAGGGATTCAGGACCAGCACATTCCTGTAACGATGAAGGATAAGTATGGCAAGTTTTGGGAACCTTGGATAATGAGAGATATTGTGAGCCGAGTCAAGGAGAAAAAGGAAGTATTTGTCAAGGCTAGGAAGCTGGGAACACACGATGCAAGTGTGGAATACAAGGAAAGTAGAAAGAAACTTAAGCAAGGAGTAAGGAGAGCTAAAAGGGGTCATGAAAAATCATTGGCCAGCAGGATTAAGGAAAATCCCAAGGCTTTTTATACATATATAAAGAGCAAGAGGGAAGCCAGGGAAGGGGTTGGCCCACTCAAGGACAGGGGAGGGAATCTATGCGTGGAGCCAGGGGAAATGGGTGAGGTATTAAATGAGTGCTTTGCGTCAGTATTCACCAAAGAGAAGGACTTGGTGGATGATGAGTCTGGGAAAGAATGTGTAGATAGTTTGAGTCATGTTGAGATCAAAAAGGAGGCGGTATTGGGATTCTTGAGAAACATTAAGGTAGACAAGTCTCCAGGGCCCCAAAATACTGAGAAAGGCAAGGGAGGAAATTGCTGGGGCTTGAGAGAAATCTTTGTATCCTCACTGGCTACAGGGGAGATCACAGAGGATTGGAGAATAGCCAATGTTGTTCCCTTGTTTAAGAAGTGTAGCAAGAATAATCCAGGTAATTACAGGCCGGTGAGCCTTACATCAGTGGTAGGGAAATTATTGGAGAGGATTCTTCGAGACAGGATTTACTCCCACTTGGAAATCGATGGATGTATTAGCGAGAGGCAACATGGTTTTGTGAAGGAGAGGTCATGTCTCACGAACTTGATCGAGTTTTTCGAGGAAGTGACGAAGATGATTGATGAGGGTAGGGCAGTGGATGTTGTCTACATGGACTTCAGTAAGGCCTTTGACAAGGTCCCTCATGGCAGACTGGTGCAGAAGGTGAAGTCGCATGGGATCAGAGGTGAGCTGGCAAGGTGGATACAGAACTGGCTCGGTCAAAGAAGACAGAGGGTAGGAGTGGAAGGGTACGTTTCTGAATGGAGGACTGTGGACAAGTGGCGTTCCTCAGGGATCAGTGCTGGGACCTTTGCTGTTCATAATATATATAAATGATTTGGAAGAAAATGTAACTGGATTGATTAATAAGTTTGCGGATGACACAAAGGTTAGTGGATTTGCGGATAGCGATGAGGACCGTCAGAGGATACAGCAGGATATATATCAATTGGAGACTTGGGCAGAGAGGTGTCAGATGGAGTTTAATCCGGATAACTGTAACGTAATGCATTTTGGAAGGTCTAATACAGATAGGAAATATACAGTAAATGGCAGAACCCTTAAGAGTATTGATAGGCAGAGGGATCAAGGTGTACAGGTACACAGGTCACTGAAAGTGGCAATGCAGGTGGAGAAGGTAGTCAAGAAGGCATACGGTATGCTTGCCTTCATCGGCCGGGGTATTGAGTTTGAAAATTGGCAAGTCATGTTATAAGCTTTATAGAATCTTAGTTAGGCCGCACTTGGAATATAGTGTTCAATTCTGGTTGCCACACTACCAGAAGTATGTGGAGGCTTTGGAAAGGGTACAGAAAAGATTTACCAGGATGTTGCCTGGCATGGAGGGAATTAGCTATGAGGAGATGTTGGAGAAACTTGGTTTGTTCTCACTGGAACGATGGAGGTTGAGGGGCGACCTGATAGAACTCTACAAGATTATGAGGGGCATGGACAGAGTGGATAGTCAGAAGCTTTTTCCCAGGGTGGAAGAGTCAATTACTAGCGGGCATAGGTTTAAGGTGCGAGGGGTAAGGTTTAAAGGAGATGTATGAGACAAGTTTTTTACACAGAGGGTAGTGAGTGCCTGGAACTCGCTGACAGGGGAGGTAGCGGAAGTGGATACGGTTGTGAGTTTTAAGGGGCGTCTGGACAAATACATGAATAGGATGGGAATAGAGGGATATGTTCCCCGGAAGGTTAGGGGTTTTTAGATAAGTCGGGCAGCATGGTCGGTATAGGCTTGTTTCTCTGCTGTAATTTTCTTTGTTCTTTGTTCTTTCTTTGTTGTGACACTAGTAAACAAATTTAATTTAAAATTCATAGTGCACAGAGGGGAGAAGGAAAGAAGGAAAGGAGAGGGTGCAAAATATAGTGTTGCACAGTCATAGCTAGGATGTAGAGAAAGATCAACTTAATACAAACCAGCTTCCCCTCCATTGAGTCCGACTACACATCCCGTTGCCTCCGAAAAGCAGCCAGCATAATTAAGGACCAAACGCACCCCGGACATTCTCTCTTCCAACTTCTTCCATCGGGAAAAAGATACAAAAGTCTGAGGTCTCGCAGCAACCAACTCAAAAACAGCTTCTTCCCTGCTGCCATCAGACTTTTGAATGGACCTGGTTTGGCTTGTGACCTCCCAGCTTCCAATGCTCCTGTTTACTCAGCTGACCCTGGGTTGATGGGGTTGCCCTATTTGGAAAGGTTGAGCAGATTGGACCCATGTTCATTGGAGTTTAGAAGAATAAAAGCTGATCTCTGCGAAATATAGAGAACTTGAAAGGGAAAATGCCGAGAGGTTGTTTCCTCTTGTGGGGGAATCTAGAACAAGGGGTACAATTTAAATATCAAGTATATCTGCTCTAATATGGCCACGAGGAGAAATTTCTTCTCTCAGTGGGTGATTAGTATTTAGAATCATAGCATCCTGCAGGAAGGAGGCCATTCGGCCCATTAAGTCTTGACCGACCACAATCCCACTCAGACCCTATCCCCATAACCCCATGCATTTACCCTAGCTAGCCTCCCTGACACTAAGGGGCAATTTAGCATGGTCAATCCACCTAACCCGCACATTTTTGGAGTGTGGGAGAAAACTGGAGCACCTGGAGAATACCCAGGCAGACATGGGGAGAACGTGCAAAATCCACACAGACAGTGATCCGAGACCGGAATTGAACCTGGGTCCCTGGTGCTGTGAGGCAGCAGTGCTAACCACTGTACCACCATGGCTACACTTGGTAAGTTTTTGAAATTCTTTCCACTGGGGACCAGTGAAGGGTGGATCATTGAATTCATTAGGTGCATTGACCTGAACAGGTGCTGGAGTGTGGCGACTAGGGAAATTTCACAGAACTTCAATGCAGTGTTAATGTAAGCCTTACTTGTGGCTCATAAATCTACTTTTCCAAGACTAAGTTAGATTTTTGATCTATAAGGGAATCAGGGGTTATGGGGAGCAGACAGCAAAGTACCACACAAATCAACATCGATCTTATTGAATGAGGAACCGCCAGCTCCGATTTCTTACATCCTACCCCTCTGCTCCTTCTATTGGTCAGCTGATGCTTCCTTCCATATGGAGCCCTGCCTTCTCAAGCTTATCAGAAAGCAAACACTACGACTGACTGATTGGGTATTTATTGACACTCGATAAGTCTTTTACCTGTCTGAAGTATTTTAATCACAAGTAAACAGCGATGTTAAAAAGAAATGAAGGAAAGTAAGTTTTTTTGAATGCCCCTGTGATACAAAGTTTTGAAGTTAAAAGTTTATTTATTAGTGTCACAAGTAGCACTGCACATTAACACTGCAATGAAGTTACTGTGAAAATCTCCTAGTCGCCACACACCGGCACCTGTTCGGATACACTGAGGGAGAATTTACATGGCTAATGCATCTCACCAGCACGTCTTTCGGACTGTGGGAGCACCCGGAGAAAACCCACACAGACACGGGGAGAACGTGCAGACTCCGCACAGACAGTGACCCAAGCTGGAAATCGAACCCAGGTCCCTGGCATTGTGAGGCAGCGATGCTAACCACTGTGCCAACATGCTACCCCATTCCTTAGCTCGTCGTAGCAGCATCCTGGATCAATCTTTGATTCCCAAAAACTTCAGGTGAATTCTGGAAAGTTGGCAACTCTACAGTGGCCCCAAGGGCTACACGTCAGACACATGCCTCATCTGGAACTGCTGAGGGATAACAGTCGAAGACTTAGTGAGTTCCAGATGTTATGACCATAGCTGATGTTATTGCTGAGTATGCCAGAACCCCCGAGTGAATTCTGTCTCACTGATTAAGAACCAGTGGGGTTCAGCAGGCAGCATTCATTGCAATTGGCACTGTGCTTGAATAGGCTCCCAATGTTGGCATCAATGCCCGGCCACCACACATAATTTCTGGTAATTTCACCCTCGAGATGCCCATTGGCAGAGCAATGTGTAATTCCATTGGAAGCAGTTCTCTGCCTGGTACAGGGAAAACTACTCTTGCGCCCCAGAGTATGATGGAAACTCAATTCATCCTTGAGGGTAACAAACAATTTCATTTCTTCAAAAACTGGCGCATTGGCCCAACTGGAAAGTGTTTCACTTTGGACAGAAATGGATTCCGACTGGCCCAGTTCCTGATTTGCTTCAGTCGCACGCACTGGCAATGCATCCAAGAACCTCAACGCCATGACAATTTCCTATGGTACTGGAGCATCTGTAACACTTACTTCCGTCATCCTGATTCAAAACGTTGGCTCTGTTCTCTCTCCAAAGATGCTATTGCACCTGCTAAGAGTTTCCAGCATTTTCTGTTTTTGTTCTGACTCCTCTTCCTGTTCTCCAACTCTATGGGTCCTCTGTTCTCATCAAACTCTGGTCTCTTGCTCAATCCCAATCTGGCAATGCAGGTGGAGAAGGTAATCAAGAAGGCATACGGCATGCTTGACTTCATCAGCCGAGGCATTGAGTTTAAAAATTGGCAAGTCATGTTGCAGCTTTATAGAACCTTGGTGAGGCCGCACTTGGAATATAGTGTTCAATTCTGGTCGCCACACTACCAGAAGGATGTGGGGGCTTTAGAGAAGGCACAGAAAAGATTTGCCAGGATGTTGCCTGGTGTGGAGGGCATTAGCTATGAGGAGAGGTTGGAGAACTTGGTTTGTTCTCACTGGAATGACGGAGGTTGATGGGCGACCCGATAGAAGTCTACAAGATTATGGGAAGCATGGACAGAGTGGATAGTCAGAAGCTTTTTCCCAGGGTGGAAGAGTCAATTACTAGGGGGCACAGGTTTAAGATGCGAGGGGCAAGGTTTAAAGCAGATGTACGAGGCAGATCTTTTTGCACAGAGGGTGGTGGGTGCCTGGAACTCGTTGCCGGGGGAGGTAGTGGAAGCAGACACGGTAGTGATTTGTAAGGGGCGTCTTGACAAGTACGTGAATAGGATGGGAATAGAGGGATATGGTCCCCAGAAGGGAAGGGAGTTTTAGTTTAGTCGGGCAGCATGGTCGGTGCAGGCTTGGAGGGCCGAAGGGCCTGTTCCTGTACTGTAATTTTCTTTGTTCTTTGTTCTTTGTGATGTTTTGCTGTGTGTTAGTTCCATTCATTCCTTTGAATAGGCGAGGACAGTACTGGTACGATTTTTAAAATGGTTTTCTTTTATTGAACAAAAATTAAAGGAAGTTAAATCATTTCAGAAGCAAAAGGAAAAAGCAAAAGGAACTTGGAGAGACGGGCTTTTACTGCCTGTCCCTGTACTGAGACACACTGAACTGAGCTTCAACAGGGTCTTGAAAACAGACTGCACAAACACGCACTGAAACCAAAACATATTTCAACCCTTATCTTGTTATTGGGAATGTTTTCCGCTAGCTGTCTCTGTCTAAAGAAAACAGATCTCGCAGCTGCAGTTATCAATGACTTGTTTGCCTGCTGTGTAGGAAGGCACGGTGGCATAGTGGTTAGCACTGTTGCCTCACAGCGTCAGAGATCCGGGTTCAATTCTGGCCTCGTGTCATTGTCTGTGTGGAGTTTGCACTTTCTCCCCATGTCTACATGGGTTTCCTCCGGGTGCTACGGTTTCCACCCAAACTCCAAAGATGTACGGGTTAGGTTGATTGGCCGTGCTAAATTGACCCTTAGTGTCAGGGGGATTAGCAGGGGGACTAGCAGGGTAAATGTGTGGGTTTACAGGAATAGGGACTGGGTGGTCCATACTCGATGGGCTGAATGGCCTCCTTCAATAATGTAGGGATTCGATGAGGTACTCTCCAGGAATGCGGTCAATTTTTAGCTAACCGAACATGCCTTCTGAGTTTTAAAATGTAGTCAATTTTTCAAGCTTAACAGAGTTAGTCGCACAGGCAGAAATATTTTAAAATTAATTCTTTGCATAGACTGAAGCAAACAGGGCTAAGCATACATAGGATCTCTCACTACGTTAAAGGTGCTATTTAAAGGCAAGTTATTGTTGCTGAGTTAGCTGACTTCAGGAGCATTAGAGGTAAGATAGTGGCTTCAATGTCCAGAGCTAACAAGTAGAATGGTCTGTCAGGCTTCCATAGAAACCCTACAGTGCAGAAGGAGGCCATTCGGCCCATCGAGTCTGCACCGACCACAATCCCACCCAGGCCCTACCCCCACATATTTACCCACTAATCCCTCTAACCTATGCATCTCAGGACTCTAAGGGGCAATTTTTTTTTTTAACCTGGTCAATCAACCTAACCCGCACATCTTTGGACTGTGGGAGGAAACCGGAGCACCCGGAGGAAACCCACGCAGACACGAGGAGAATGTGCAAACTCCACACAGACAGTGACCCGAGCCTGGAATCGAACCCGGGACCCTGGAGCTGTGAAGCAGCAGTGCTAACCACTGTGCTACTGTGCCTCCTGTCCATGAGTGCTCCCATTGTCCCTGGTTGGAAAGGGTGCGCATGCCAATTCACCAGACATTTCAGGCACTTTTACTTTGTTTTAATAATCAGGACAGAGGTTCTCAGTCAGCAGTTTCGGCCAGAGTTTCAGACCAAAGTCGACAGGCCAGAGGAGGGCCTATCCAGTACTGTAAAATCTTACCACTTTGTGATCAATACGATGTGACATTTTCATTGCGTTTATTAGTGATATCTCAGGAGACGAAGACAAGAAGTGGAAAAGAAACAGTTGGGTAAATACTGAGCAAAAGAAAAATGATTAAAGTTTCAACATTCATAAATAATGCATTGACCTTGATATGACTGAGACATTTCTGAGGGAAAATGGATATCTTGCAAAGTTCAGGATCTTTTGATTACTTTAGATGAGTACAGCTGACAGTATCGTTAAGCTGTCTGCTCTGTAGTCTTTGTTTTCTACTGAGATATCAAGCGAGGTCTTCTGATTGAAGGTGACCCACCCCCATGGCGGTATCCCTGGAGGTGGAACAAGCGAGCCACACAAAACACTGTCGATATCGGTGGGACTGGAAGATTCTGTCTCTGGAAAACACCACTGAGTGGAAGTCGGGGGTGGGGGGGGGCGTGGGGAATCCCACACATTGAGTGAAACATTCGCAAATTATCTCAAAGCCCACCACAATAAATCTAAAGGTGCAATTTGCAATGGAAAGTATTTTTATTATGACTTTAGGGGTGCAATTTTTCCATCCCGCCCGCCACGGGAATCGTAGTGGGCGGAGGGGACAGGGAGGAGGTTGTGGGGGGACCATGCAAATGTCTGTTGACCTCAGGCGGGATTTTCCAGTTTCGGGGCGAGCGTGGCTGAAAAGTCCCGCCCTTTCAGTCCTTCTGATACTTCCGTCAGTCTGTCAAGAGGCTATGGAGAAGCAACACTGAAGAGACAAGGGACAAAGGTCTGCAGCAAACCCGGAGAGATGGGAGATTGGAACTGTTCTCTTTAGGGCAGAGGTTACGTGGAAAATGTTCGAAATTGTGAAAGTTCTTTGACACATGGGGAAAAGCTGTTTCCAATGGCAGGACGATCAATAACAAAGAGGCAGAGGTTTGAGTTAATTAGTGAACGGAGCAGCTGGGGCAGATGAGGAGATTTACTTTCCGCGGTGAGTTATTGTGATCTGGAATTCATTGCCTGCAAGGTGCTGGAAGCAAATTCAATAGTAACTTTCAAAGGGTATGGGATGAGTTTGTAAAGGAAAGATTTTGCAGGCAATGGGGACAGAGCAGGAGGAATGGGACTAATTGAATCGCTCTTTCAAAGAGCCTGACACAATCAGCTGAATGACCTCCTCCTGTTCTGTGAGATATGACGCTATGAATTGAATGTTAATACCACTGATTATGCACAAGTAATAGGCCACAGGAGGAAATGCTTTGTTGGTTTACATGATTATGTGCAATTTGTGTAAGACTCTTGGGATAGTTTTTTTAAATATTCATTCACGGGATGTGTGTATCACTGGCGAGGCCAACGTTCATTGCATGTCCTTAATTGCCCTTGAGAATGTGGTGGTGAGCCACTCTGAAGTTGGTGTAATGCAGGTGCACCCCCAGTGCTGTTAGAGAGGCAGTTCCAGGATTTTGACCCAGCAATGATGAAGGAACGGCGATATATTTGCCAATCAGGATGGCGTGCAGCTCAGAGACAGACTTGCAAGAGGTGGAGTTCCCAAGCACTTACTGTCCTTGTTCAAGATGGTAGAGGTTTTGATTTGATTCGATTTGATTTATTTTTGTCGCATGTATTCGTATACAGTGAAAAGTATTGTGCGCGCTATACAGACAAAGCATACCGTTCATAGAGAAGGAAATGAGAGAGTGCAAAATGTAGTGTTACGGTCACAGCTAGGGTGTAAAGAAAGATCAACTTAAAATGCAAAGTAAGTCCATTCAAAAGTCTGAAGGCAGCAGAGAACAAGCTGTTCTTCAGTCGGTTGGTACTTGACCTCAGACTTTTGTATCTTTTTCCCGACGGAAGAAGGTGGAAGAGAGAATGTCCGGGGTGTGTGGAGTCCTTAATTATGCTGGCTGCTTTTCTGGAGCAGTGGGGAGTGTAGACAGAGTCAGTGGATGGGAGGCTGGTTTGCGCGGTGGACTGGGCTTCGTTCACGACCTTTTGTAATTTCTTGCGGTCTTGGGCAGAGCAGGAGCTACACCAAGCTGTGATCCATCCGGAAAAGATGCTTTCTATGGGACATATGACACATGGTGGCTTAGTCTCCTGAGTAAGGCTTCAATTTAATGTCTTATCCAGAAGGTGGCATTGAAGTATCAGTCTGGATGACGCCCTCCAGTCTCTAAATTGGCACGGTGGCACAATGGTTAACACTGCGGCCTCCCAGCGTCACCGTCAGGGACCTGGGTTCGATTCCCAGCTTGGGTCACTGTCTGTGCGGAGTTTGTATGTTGTCTGCGTGGGTTTCCTCCGGGTGCTCGAGTTTCCTCCCACAGTCTGGAAGGCGCGCTGGTTAGGTGCGCTGTCCATGCTAAATTCTCCCTCAGTGTACCTGAATAGGCACCGGAGTGTGGCGACTAGGGGATTTTCACAGTAACTTCATTGCAATGTTAATGTAAGCCTACCTGTGACACTAATCAATAAACTGAATAGCGCTTAACACTCTGACTTTTAGACTCAGAGACACACTTACTATCACTGAGTCAACACTAACACACACAGCAAGGTCTCTAAACCTCCGGCTTAGGGTCATCTGCCACAGCTTCTTAATTTACCTTCTCTATCTTTTTGGTGTTGCCATGTACAACAGGGCTTAGACCGTCATCTGGGATTCTCAACAGCAAAAAAAAAACTGAATGTAAGTACAGAATAGAGACATCTAACGCTCTGAATCTCAAGTTACTGGAAGATACCAGGAATAATGAAAGGGAAGCACAGAAAGGATATGCTTATCCTACGAGACTATGTAACACTTACCCAAGTATACAAGGAATGTGCAGAACAAGTGAGGCAGGACCAGTCCCGTCGGAGACTTATGCAGAATCCGGTGGAGCCCCATGAGGCAATGGAGCTTACCTGAAGAGACCTATCAAGGTGATAGACCTTAACTGGGTGACCATTATTCCCAAATACATTGACCGGGATTCTCCGGCCTCGCCCATGGCTGGGATTCTCCGGTCCCGCTGCTGCGAATGGAGATTTGGCTGAGCGCCAAATTCCCCATTCTCGCTGGCAGTGGTGGCCAGAGCATTCCCGCCATTGTGCCGACTGCTACAGAATGGAAGTGCTGCCACAACTGATAACAGTCTGAAGTGTTAATGGTTGTGGGGAGGCGATGGCCTAGTGGCATTATCGCTAGCCCATTCATCCAGAAACTCAACTAATGTTCTGGGGACCCGGGTTCGAATCCCGCCACGGCAGATGGTGGAATTTGAATTCAATAAAAAACATCTGGGGTGAGATTTTCCGGCCACGCAAGCCCCAAAGAAGGAAAATCCCACCTGAGGTCAACGGATCCTTAAATGGTCCTCCCCTCCCCCACCCCCTACCTGCTACGATTCCCGTAGTGGGCAGGATGGGAACATTCCCCCTGGAGTTCAGAACCCACTGATGACCATGAAGCCATTGTCGATTGTTGGAAAAATCATTCAATAATGTCCTTTAGGGAAGGAAATCTGCTGTCCGTACCTGGTCTGGCCTGCATGTGACCCCAGAGCCACAACATAGAACATAGAAAAAATACAGCACAAACAGGCCCTTCGGCCCACAAGTTGCGCCGGTCATGTCCCTACCTACCTAGGCTTATATATAGGCTTACCTATAACCCTCAATCCTATTCAGTCCCATGTACTCATCCAGAAGTCTCTTAAAAGACCCTATCGAGTTTGCCTCCACCACCACTGACGGCAGCCGATTCCACTCACCTACCACCCTCTGAGTGAAAAACGTACCCCTGACATCTCCTCTGTACCTACTCCCCAGCACCTTAAACCTGCGTCCTCTCGTAGCAGCCATTTCAGCCCTGGGAAAAAGCCTCCGAGAATCCACCCGATCTATACCTCTCAACATCTTGTACACTTCTATCAGGTCACCTCTCATCCTTCGCCTCTCCAAGGAGAAAAGACCGAGCTCCCTCAGCCTATCCTGATAAGGCATGTCAACCAATCCAGGCAACATCCTTGTAAACCTTCTCTGCACCCTTTCAATCATTTCCACATCCCTCCTGTAACGAGGCGACCAGAACTGAGCACAGTAAACAACCATGTGGTTAACTCTCAACTGCCCTCTGAAATGGCCGAGCAAGCTACCCAGTTGTTTTAATCGCTCAAGGAGGCAGCTCACCACCACCTTCTCAAGGGGCAACTAGGGATGGCCAACAAATGCTGGCCCTAGCCTGCGATGCCCATCTCCCACGAATGTATAAAAAAAAACCAATCAGACCGATGGGGATAAAAAGAGGTCATCAAGGAACTATAAGGCACTACACCATGTTGTGTGAGAAACACTAGAAAATATATTATGGCCTGGTTATTCCTTTTTGATTCAGCACATGCAAGACTTCAAGCAAAATAAATGAGAGGTGACATTTATGGCCCTGATTCTGAGTGCAGTGACATTAACACGGAAAAATTTCAAGGTGCCAATGACATAATAATAGACACTAACTTGCAGGCAGCAAAACACAATGAAATGTAAGATGACAATGAGAACTGTATTGCTGCCTCTCCTCCCCCACATCATGCACTACAAAAGAAAGTGAGAATTCTGACGGCAATTTTCTCCACTATAATAAGTCAACAAATGGGAAATTTCAGGAAGGGCGGTTGAGGGGTCGAGATTCTTTTCTTCAGCTGCTTGATGCTTCCTCCAATGGTTATTGAGGGTTACAATGCTACACTTTATACCTGTAATTTTAGCTTGGATCGGTTGGCAGCTCTCATACTTCAAGGTCGGAAGGTTCTGGAAATGGAGGCCCACTCCACCATTTTATAGTTGGAATAGTAAAACAGAATTTGTTTAAAAGGCATGAAGCTTTTAAGTGTTGATGTTAGGACAAAAAGAACAAAGAACAGTACAGCACAGGAACAGGCCCTTCGGCCCATCATGCCTGTGCCGATCACGCTGTCCTATCTCGCCTGTCCTATCCAACCACCTGTATCTCCCACCTGTACATGTGCCTATCCAGATAAGTCTTAAATGTCACTAACTGATCTGCCTCGACCACCTCACTTGGCAGTGCATTCCAGGCCCCCGCCACCATCTGTGTAAAAATCTTCTCCCGCACATCTCCACTGAACCTTTCCCCCTTATCTTGAACTTGTGCTCCCTTGTAATTGTCATTCCTGCCCTGGGAAAAGTGTTCTGAGAGACCTGGGTGTACTTGTGCGAAGAACATAGAAAGGGCATGCAGGTACAGCAGGTTTGATCAGGGATAGTCAGCATGGCTTTGTCAGAGGGAGGTCGTGCCTAGCAAATTTGATGGATTTCTTTTGAGGAGGTGAGGAGGTGACCAGGTGTGTAGACGAGGGGAGTGCAGTTGATGTAGTTTATATGGATTTCAAAAAAGCCTCTGACAAGGTCCCTCATGGGAGACTTGTAAAGAAGGTAAATGCACATGGGATACGGGGTACTATGTTAAGGTGGATTCAAAATTGGCTTAATTGTCGGAGGCAAAGGATGAGGACAGAAGGCTACTTTAGTGACTGGAAGCCAGTGTCCAGTGGCATACCATAGGGATCTGTGCTGGGGTCCCCTATTATTTGCCATTTATATAAACAACACAGATGACTATGTGGGGGTAGGATTAGTAAGATTGCGTATAGCACAAAGATTGGCCAAGTGGTTAACAGTGAGGTTGAGTGCCTTGGGCTACAGGAAGATATAGACAGGATGGACATATGGGCAATTAATTTGCAGATGGAATTTAACCCTGAAAAGTGTGGAGTGATACACTTTGGAAGGAGTAATTTGACAAGGAAGTATTCAATGAACAGCATGACGGTAGGAAGTTCTGAGGAACAAAGGGACCTTGGTGTGTTTGTCCACAGATCTCTGAAGACGAAAGGGCATGTTAGTGAGGTTGTGAAAAAGGCATATGGGACACTTACCTTTATCAATTGAGGCATAGATTACAAAAGCAGGGAGGTCATGTTGGAGTTGTATCGAACTTTGGTGAGGTCACAGCTGGAGTACTGTGTGCAGTTCTGGTCGCCACATTATAGGAAGGGCGTGAACGCACTGGAGAGGGTGCAGAGGAGATTCACCAGGATGCTGCCTGGGGTGGAACATTCAAGTTATGCAGAGAGGTTGGGTAGGCTTGGGTTGTTTGTGTTGGAACAGAGAAGGCTGAGGGGTGACCTGATCAAGGTGTACAAGATTATAAGGGACGTGGAAAAAGTGGATAAGGAGCAACTATTCCACTTAGTTGAAGGGTCAGTCACAAGAGGACATAGGTTCAAGGTGAGGGGCAGGAAGTTTAGGGGGATGTGAGGAAAAGCTTTTTTACCCATGGGGGGGGGCTGGTGACGGTCTGGAATGTGCTGCCTGGGAGGGTGGTGGAGGCGGGATGCCTCACATCCTTTAAAAGTTACATGGATGAGCACTTGGCACGCCATAACATTCAGGGCTATGGGCCAAGTGTTGGTGTGGATTTGATGGGCCAAATGGCCTCTTCTGTGCTGTATGATTCTAGGATTCTGTGATTCTATGATTCCATGAGGATCATGGAGAGGGTAGATAGGGAGAAGCTGTTCCCCTCAATCAAGGGTTAGTCATGAGGGGACATAAGCTTAAGGTGAGAGGGAGGTTGAAGGGGGGACCTGAGGAAAAGTCTTTTTATCCAGAGGGTGGTGACAGTCTGGAGTGCACTGCCTGGGAGGGTGGTAGAAGAAGGTTGCCTCAGATCCTTTAAAAAGTACCTGGATGAGCACTTGGCCCATTCAAGGCTCGGGCCAAGTGCTGGTAAATGGGATTAGGTAGATAGGTCAGGTGTTTCTCGATGGGCCGAAGGGCCTCTTCTGCACAGTATGATTTGTAGGGATTTGTTCCCAGGAGCAGGCTGAGGGTAAGAGAGTGGGTTTTCTGACTTTAATTAATTATTTATTTTTTTGTTTCCTTACACTCTTATTAACTTTTCACTGTCTTACTTGACATAAAGTGTCCAGTATGAGTGTGAAACCAGTGTGTTGTTCCCAGTGTAGGATGTGGGAGGTCCTGGAGGCATCTGGCCTCCCGGACATCCACATCTGTGAGGGGTGTGTCGAGCTGCGGTTCCTGAGGGACCGTGTTAGGGAGCTGGAACTGCACCTCGAGGATCTTAGGCTGATGAGGGAGAATGAGGAGGTGATAGACAAGAGCTATCATCAGGTGGTCACACCAGGGCAACGGGAGGAGGCCAAGTGGGTGATGGCCAGGAAGGGTAAGGCTAGGGTGGTTGAGAGCACCCCAGTGGATTTGCCCCTGCACAACAAGTACTCCTGCTTGAGTACTGCTGGGGGGGACAGCCCGCCTGGGGGAAGCAGCAGTGGCCGTGTCTCCGCAGTGGAGTCCAGCCCTGTAACTCAGAGGGCTAAGGAAAAGAGGAGGAAGGCGGTATTAATCGGGGACTCGATGGTGAAGGGGACAGACAGGCGTTTCTGCGGAGGTAGGCGGGATTCTCGCATGGTGGTCTGCCTCCCTGGGGCCGGGATCCAGGATGTCGCTAGTCGCGTCCCGGAAATCCTGAGGTGGGAGGGAGAGGAGCCTGAGGTAGCGGTACATATTGGTACCGCTGATGTGGGTAGGAAGGGAGAAGGGGTCATGAAAAGGGAGTACAGGGAATTAGGGAGACAGCTGAGAAAGAGGAAAGCAAAGGTAGTAATCTCAGGATTACTGCCTGTGCCACGGGAAGGTGAGGGCAGGAATGGAGTGAGGTGGAAGATGAATGTGTGGCTGAGGGACCGGTGCAGGGGGCAGGGATTCAGGTTCCTGGACCATTGGGACCTCTTTAGGGGCAGGGTGATCTGTATACAAAAAACGGGTGGAACTTGAATCACACGGGGACCAATATCCTGGCCGGTAGGTTGGCTAAGGTTACTGGGGAGAATTTAAACTAGATAGGTTGGGGGGAGGGGAGCTAGAAGAGTTGACTAGGATCAAGGAACTAATTGATGGGGTGGAGGATGCAGGGGTAAGGGGAATTACAAAATTAATGGTAGAGGAGAGGGTGCAAGTGAATGAAGGCGGTAATTTAGATAAGGGAGTAGAGGGAGAGGGTGTTCGCGACTCATCAAAGCGGGTCCAGATAAAAGCTGGAATAAGGACACTTTGCCTGAATGCACGAAGCATTCGGAACAAGGTAAATGAGTTGATGGTGCAAATCAGCACGAGTGGGTACGATCTAGTGGCCATTACAGAAACGTGGCTGAAAGGTGACCAGGACTGGGAGATGAATATCCAGGGGTATCAGGCGTTTAGGAAGAATAGACAGGAAGGAAAAGGTGGTGGGGTCGCGCTATTAATAAGAGATAATATCAGGGTAGTACTGAGGGATGACATAGGCTCTGAGGAACAAAACGTGGAATCATTATGGGTAGAGATGAGGAATAGTAGAGGGAGAAAGACACTAGTAGGTGTGGTATATAGGCCCCCAAATAATAATGTTGAGGTAGGGAGGGCTATAAACAAGCAGATAAGGGATGCGTGTAAAAACGGAACGGCAATAATCATGGGGGACTTCAACATGCACATTGACTGGCAGACTCAAGTCGGTAAGGGTGGAATGGAGGAAGAGTTCTTAGAATGCTGTCGGGATAGTTTCCTTGAACAGCATGTTACGGAACCGACGAGGGAACGAGCTATTTTGGATCTGGTATTGTGTAACGAGGTAGGTAGAATTAAGGATCTTATTGTGAAGGACCCTCTTGGGTCTAGTGACCACAATATGGTTGAATTTCTGATTCAGATGGAAGAGGAGAAAGTTTGGTCCCAAACCAGTGTCCTCTGTTTGAACAGAGGGAAATATGATAGGATGAGGGATGAATTGGCTAAGGTAGACTGGGAGAGCAGGCTGGCAGGTAGGATAGCTGAGGAACAGTGGAGGATTTTTAAGGAGATCCTTTTCAGTTCTCAGCAAAAATATATTCCAGCAAAAAACAAGGATTGTAAGAAAAGGGAGAACCAGCCGTGGATAACGAAGGAAATAAAGGAGAGTATTAAAATAAAAACAGCTGCGTACAGAGTGGCCAAAAATAGTGGAGAAACAAGTGATTGGGAAAAATTTAAGAAACAACAAAGAGAGACTAAGAAAGCGATAAAGAAAGGAAGGATAGACTATGAAGCTAGGCTAGCAATTAATATAAAAAATGATAGTAAAAGTTTTTATAAATATATAAAAAGGAATAGAGTGGCTAGAGTGAATGTTGGACCCTTGGAGGACGAGAGGGGGGAGTTAATAGTGGGAAATGAGGATATGGCTGAGTCTTTAAATAAGTTTTTTGTGTCGGTCTTCACGGTGGAGGACACAAATAGTTTGCCAAATATTAACGATAGAGGGTTGGCAGCAGGAGAAATACTTAATACAATTAATGTTACCAGAGAGGCAGTGCTGGGTAGACTAATGGGACTGAAGGTGGATAAGTCCCCGGGTCCGGATGGAATGCATCCCAGGGTATTGAAAGAAATGTCAGAGGTAATAGTGGATGCGTTAGTGATTATTTATCAAAACTCGTTGCATTCTGGGGTAGTGCCGGTTGATTGGAAAACGGCTAATGTTACGCCGCTGTTTAAAAAAGGAAGGAGACAAAAGGCGGGTAACTATAGGCCGGTCAGCTTAACGTCTGTAGTAGGGAAAATGCTGGAATCCATTATTAAAGAGGAGATAGCAGGGCATCTGGATAGAAATGGTTCGATCAATCAGACGCAGCATGGATTCATGAGGGGAAAGTCGTGCTTGACGAACATGTTGGATTTTTATGAAGATGTGACTAGGGCGGTTGATGGAGGAGAACCGGTGGATGCGGTGTTTTTGGATTTCCAAAAGGCGTTTGATAAGGTGCCCCATAAAAGGCTACTGAAGAAGATTAGGGCACACGGAGTTGGGGGTAGTGTGTTAAAGTGGATTGGGGACTGGCTATCCGACAGGAAGCAAAGAGTCGGAATAAATGGGTGTTTTTCCGGTTGGAGGAAGGTAACTAGTGGCGTGCCGCAGGGATCGGTACTCGGGCCGCAACTATTTACCATTTATATAGATGATCTGGAGGAGGGGACGGAGTGTAGGGTAACGAAGTTTGCAGACGACACAAAGATAAGTGGAAAAGTGAATCGTGTGGAGGACGGAGAAGATCTGCAGAGAGATTTGGACAGGCTGAGTGAGTGGGCGAGGATATGGCAAATGGAGTATAACGTTGATAAATGCGAGGTTATACACTTTGGAGGAAATAATAACAAATGGGATTACTATCTCAATGGAAACAAATTAAAACATGCTACCGTGCAAAGGGACCTGGGGGTCCTTGTGCATGAGACGCAAAAGCCCAGTCTGCAGGTACAACAGGTGATCAAGAAGGCAAATGGGATGTTGGCCTATATTGCGAAGGGGATAGAATATAAAAGCAGGGATGTCTTGATGCACCTGTACAGGGCATTGGTGAGGCCGCAGCTGGAATACTGTGTGCAGTATTGGTCCCCTTATATGAGGAAGGATATATTGGCATTGGAGGGAGTGCAGAGAAGGTTCACCAGGTTGATACCGGAGATGAGGGGTTTGGATTATGAGGAGAGGCTGAGGAGATTGGGTTTGTACTCGTTGGAGTTTAGAAGGATGAGGGGGGATCTTATGGAGACTTATAAGATAATGCGGGGGCTGGATAGGGTGGAGGCGGAGAGATTCTTTCCACTTAGTAAGGAAGTTAAAACTAGAGGACACAGCCTCAAAATAAAGGGGGGTCGGTTTAAGACAGAGTTGAGGAGGAACTTCTTCTCCCAGAGGGTGGTGAATCTCTGGAATTCTCTGCCCACTGAGGTGGTGGAGGCTACCTCGCTGAATATGTTTAAAGCGCGGATGGATGGATTCCTGATCGGTAAGGGAATTAAGGGTTATGGGGATCAGGCGGGTAAGTGGTACTGATCCACGTCAGATCAGCCATGATCTTATTGAATGGCGGGGCAGGCTCGAGGGGCTAGATGGCCTACTCCTGCTCCTATTTCTTATGTTCTTATGTTCTTATGATCCTGTGAATTGAAATTCCACTGGCTGCTGCATTGGGATTTGATCAAATGCTCCCAGAGAATTAGCCTGGCCTTCTGGATTACTCGTCCAATGACATTACTAACGCCACCATCACCCACGATATCATGACAAAGAAATCTCGCCAGTGATTGGGACACAATAGCAGGAGTGTGCCATTAGGTCCTTCAGGCCTATCAGTAAGGATAGGCAACAACACGTCCTCCACGATGACCCTCAACACCGGTGCCCCACAAAGCTGTGATCTCAGCCCCCTACTATACTCCTTATACACCTATGACTGTGTGCCAAATTCCTCTCCAACTCTATTTTCGAGTTTGCTGCAGTGGGAGGGATCTCAAACAATGGCGAGACGGAGTACAAGAATGAGATAGAGTATCTGGTCAACTGGTGCGACAACTGGTGTGACAACAATAATCTCTCCCTCAATGTTAACAAAACAAAGGAGATAGTCATCCACTACAATTAGGAAAGCCCACCAATGCCTCTACTTTCTCAGAAGACTAAGGTCAGCTGACTCTCACCAACTTTTACAGAAGAACCATAAAAAGCATTCTTTCTGGCTCTATCACAGATTGGTGTGGCCCCTGCTCTGCCCAAGACCGCAAGAAACTACAAAAGGTCGTGAATGTAGCCCAATCCATCGCGCAAACCAGCCTCCCATCCATTGACTCT
This sequence comes from Mustelus asterias, assembly GCF_964213995.1. Taxonomy (NCBI): domain Eukaryota; kingdom Metazoa; phylum Chordata; class Chondrichthyes; order Carcharhiniformes; family Triakidae; genus Mustelus; species Mustelus asterias. The sequence continues at coordinate 116,295,785 of NC_135810.1, forward strand.
GTCTACACTTCCCACTGCCTCGACAAAGCATCTAGCATAATTAAGGATCCCATGCACCCCGGACATTCTCTCTTCCACCTTCTTCCGTCGGGAAAAAGATACAAAAGCCTGAGGTCACGTACCAACCGACTCAAGAACAGCTTCTTCCCTGCTGCTGTCAAACTTTTGAATGGACTTACCTTGCATTAAGTTGATCTTTCTCTACACCCTAGCTATGACTGTAACACTACAATCTGCACTCTCTCGTCTCCTTCTCTATCAACGGTATGTTTTGTCTGTATAACATGCAAGAAACAATACTTTTCACTGTATGTTAATACATGTGACAATAATAAATCAAATCAAATCAAATTTAAAAAAGCCATTCACCAAGATCATGACAGATCTTCTACCACAACTCAGATTTCCCGCTCTATCCCCATATCCAGTGATTTCCTTATAGTCCAGAAATGATTAGGTCAGGATGGAAGGAGGAAGAGGTTTATGAAGTACTGCATAAAGACAAGTGCTGCTGAGAGAGATCTCCTGGACTTCCTTCAGGAAGGGTGAAGCATTATCTTCCCAGATTGGGCCTTCCAAATTTGCCTATGTTTTTATACTTCTTTTTCAGGATCTCCCAGAAGATCACATGAATTTGTCTGGGGTTTGTAGGCTGCAAGGCTGTTGTAGGCTGCAAAGAGACATAGATAGGATGCAAAGCTGGGCTGAAAAATGGCAAATGGAGTTTAACCCTGATAAATGTGAGGTGATTCATTTTGGTAGGACAAATTTAAATGTGGATTACAGGGTCAAAGGTAGGGTTCTGAAGACTGTGGAGGAACAGAGAGATCTTGGGGTCCATATCCACAGATCTCTAAAGGTTGCCACTCAAGTGGATAGAGCTGTGAAGAAGGCATATAGTGTGTTAGCTTTTATTAACAGGGGGTTGGAGTTTAAGAGCCGTGGGGTTATGCTGCAACTGTACAGGACCTTGGTGAGACCGCATTTGGAATATTGCGTGCAGTTCTGGTCACCTCACTATAAGAAGGATGTGGAAGCGCTGGAGAGAGTGCAGAGGAGATTTACCAGGATGCTGCCTGGTTTGGAGTGTCGGTCTTATGAGGAAAGGTTGAGGGAGCTGGGGCTGTTCTCTCTGGAGCGGAGGAGATTGAGGGGAGACTTAATAGAGGTTTATAAAATGATGAAGGGGATAGATCGAGTGAACGTTCAAAGACTATTTCCTCGGGTGGATGGAGCTATTACAAGGGGGCATAACTATAGGGTTCATGGTGGGAGATATAGGAAGGATATCAGAGGTAGGTTCTTCACGCAGAGAGTGGTTGGGGTGTGGAATGGACTGCCTGCAGTGATAGTGGAGTCAGACACTTTAGGAACATTTAAGCGGTTATTGGATAGGCACATGGAGCACACCAGGATGGTAGGGAGTGGGATAGCTTGATCTTGGTTTCAGATGAAGGTCGGCACAACATCGTGGGCCGAAGGGCCTGTTCTGTGCTGTACTGTTCTATGTTCTATGTTTGGAGTCTGTGGATTGTGATACTGAAGGTATTGATTTCCCATGGGAGCATTTGAATGCGTCAGTGGGTCTATTGCTGCCCATAAGTTTATAAATTCATAAATTCTTAAGATATAGGAGCAGAATTAGGCCATTCGGCCCATTGGGTCTGCTCCACCATTCGATCATGGCTAATATGCTCCTCATCCCCATTTTCCTGTCTTCTCCCTATAATCCTTCGACCCATTACCAATTAAAAATCTGTCTAACTCCTCCTTAAATTTACTCACTGTCCCAGCATCCACCGCACTTTGGGGTAGCAAATTCCACAGATTCACAACACTTTGGGAGAAGTAGTTTCTCCTCAACTCTGCTTTAACTTTGCTACCCTTACCCTAAGACTGTGGCCTCTCACCCTAGAATGCCCCACAAGAGAAAGCATTCGCTCCACGTCTACTTAATCCATACCTTTAATCATCTTATATACCATCATTGTTCATGTGTATATTTGTAGTTTTGTGGAGCTTATTCTCACTCTTTGGCAGCCCACAGATATAATGTACCCTGTACCTTCCTGTACCATTACCAGACTCTCATCATCCCAGAATAGCCCATTGTGGCAAGGGAAAGGAGGTACCTTTTTTTATTCATTCATGGAACATAGGCGTCACTGGCTGGCCAGCATCTAATGCCCATCCCTAGTTGCCCTTGAAAGTTGCCCTTGCCAGGCCATTTCAGGGGGCAGTTGAGAGTCAACCACATTGCCGTGGCTCTGGAGTCACATGTAGGCCAGAGCAGGTAAGGACGGCAGATTTCCTTCCCTAACAGACATTAGTGAACCAGATGGGTTTTTCCGACAATCAACAATGCTTTCATGGTCATCAGTAGATTCTTAATTCCAGATATTTTTTATTGAATTCAAATTCCACCATCTGCTGTAGCGGAATTCGAACCTGGGACCCCAGAACTTTAGCTGAGATTCTTCATTAGTAGGCTGGAGATAATACCATGAATCCATCACCTCCCCTTGTGGGGAATGCAATAGTATGCTTATTAATGTATTATGAAAAAGCTTTTTCTGACAATCGACAATGATTTCATAAATAAAAAGGCAAGGTACTATTGATGCTGAAATCTGACATAAAAACTGAAAATGCTGGAGAAACTCAGCATCTGTGACTGTAAGGGTCTCATAGAATCCCTACAGTGCAGAAGGAGGCCATTCAGCCCATCGAGTCTGCACCAACTGCAATCCCACCCAGGCCCTATTCCCGTAACCCCACGCATTTACCCGACTAATCCCCCTGACACTGGGGTCAATTTAGCATGGCCAATCAATCTAACCCACACATTTTTGGAGTGTGGGAGGAAACCAGACCACCCCCACACAGACACAGGGAGAATGTGCAAACTCCACACAGAGAGTGATCCGAGGCCAGAATTGAACCGAGGTCCCTGGCGCTGTGAGGCAGCAGTGCTAACCACTGTGCCACCCCAAGCATTACCCTGGATTACTAGTCCAGTGGCAATAACACTATGCCTTATGTTAAAGTTTATTTATTAGCCCCAAGTAGGCTTACATTAACACTGCAATGAAGTTACTGTGGAAATTTCCTAGTCGCCACATTCTAGCACCTGTTAGGGTCTGATGAAGTATCGTCCGGACTCAAAACTTTGGCTTTATTCTCTCTCTACAGATGCTGTCAGACCTGCTGAGTTTCTCCAGCAATTTCTGACAGTGGTTTCACGGTCATCAGTAGATTCTTAATTCCAGATATTTTTAATTGAATTCAAATTCCACCAACTGCCGTGGCAGGATTTGAACCTGGGTTCCCAAAATATTAGCTGAGTTTCTGGATTAACAGGCGAGCGATAATACCACGAGGCCATCTCCTCTCCTCGTGGCAGATGCAACTGTATGCTTATTAATGTATTATGAAAAAGCTTTTAGATGTTTGTATCTACACTTACTGCAATCATAGAAACACATTTTAATCGTGTGGACTCTCATCTTTCCATCTAATTAGATTTTTAGGGTTGTGCAAGATTAATCAGAGTGCTTCCTCTACTCAATGATGTTTCCTTATGTTCCTAACCTAACAAGTGCAGATCTTATTCAGTACTCTACGATTTACATTTTTCCCACTGGCCATCTCACAGCTTCATTGTGAGTTACTGAAAATTTAATACCACTCACTGCCAAATTATAGCAAAGAACACACTTCCATTTGTAACATCTTTAGGGCATCCCAAAACAATTATCACCAAATTATGCCCATTTCTGTGTTGTGGAATCACTTTCATTGGAAACTGCCTTGGAACAGACACAAAATTGTTTCATTAAGAGACCCTTATGGTCAATAAAGGTAAGAGAAAAGGAAAGGCTCGCATTTGGTGCACATCAGATCTGAACACAGATTACTTTTTCTTTACTCTTTCATGAGATGTGGGCGTTGCTGGCAACACCAGAAATTAGTTGCCCATCCCCAATTGCCTTTGAGCTGAGGGCTGTTAACGTTCAACCACATTTGGAGTCACGTTTAAAGTAAGTTGTTATTCTTTCCTCAGAGTTAGAATCATAGAATCCCTGCAGTGCAGGAGTGATGTGGAGATGCCTGCGTTGGACTGGGGTAAACACAGTAAGAAGTCTCACAACACCAGGTTAAAGTCCAACAGGTTTATTTGGTAGCAAAAGCCAATAGCTTCCGGAGCGCTTGCTGCTCCTTCGTCAGGTGAGTGGAGGTTCTATTCACAAGCAGGGCGTATAAAGACACAAACTCAATTTACAAAATAATGGTTGGAATGCGAGTCTTTACAGGTAATCAAGTCTCAAAGGTACAGACAATGTGAGTGGAGAGAGCGTCAAGCACTGGTTAAAGAGATGTGTATTGTCTCCAGCCAGGACAGTTAGTGAGATTTTGCAAGCTCAGGCAAGTCGTGGGGGTTACAGATAATGTGACATGAACCCAAGATCCCGTTTGAGGCCGTTCTCATGTGTGCGGAACTTGGCTATTGATGCGCGATAAATCACACGGGAGGCAGGATGTACCCGGGAAATAAAGGCTTTTATTGCCAACAATAACGGAGCTACTATATACAATATACAATCCCAGACTAAAGGGTCACCAGGCAGAGCAGTGACCTTTATACCTCTCCCAGAAGGCGGAGCCAACTGGGGTGTACCATAGGACTATATTAACAGGTAGAACAGCCCAACCCTAACCCCAACAGTAACATATCTACAGACTCATAGTACTGGCCAAACCATGGCTCAGCACTCCTGGTGGTGACCAACAATGGTTCACCACAGCTATCAGTCTCTGCTCAGCGACTCTGCGCTATCGTGTGTCGTGAAGGCCGCCTTGGAGAACGCTTACCCGAAGATCAGAGGCCAAATGCCCGTGACCGCTGAAATGTTCCCCAACAGGAAGAGAACACTCTTGCCTGGTGATTGTCGAGCAGTGTTCATTCATCCGCTGTCGTAGCGTCTGCATGGTCTCCCCAATGTACCAATAGCCAAGTTCCGCACACATGAGGACGGCCACAACCGGGGTCTTGGCTTCATGTCACACTATCTGTAACCCCCATGACTTGCCTGGGCTTGCAAAATCTCACTAACTGTCCTGTCTGGAGACAATACACATCTCTTTAACCTGTGCTTAACCCTCTCTCCACTCACATTGTCTGTACCTTTGAGACTTGATTACCTGTAAAGACTCGCATTCCAACCATTATTTTGTAAATTGAGTTTGTGTCTTTATATGCCCTGTTTGTGAACAGAACCCCCACTTACCTGACGAAGGAACAGCGAGCGCTCCGAAAGCTAGTGGCTTTTGCTACCAAATAAATCTGTTGGACTTTAACCTGGTGTTGTGAGACTTCTTACTGTGCAGAAGGAGGCCATTCGGCCCATCAAGCCTGCACCGACAACAATCCCACCCAGGCCCTATCCCCGTAACCACACATATTTACCGTGCTACTCCCCCGACACTGAGGGTCAATTTAGCATGGCCAATCCACTGAACCCATGCATCTTTGGAATGTGGGATCATCGAATCCCAACAGTGCAGAAGGAGGGCGTCTGGCCCATCAGATCTGCACCGATTCTCCGACAGAGCATCCCACCCAGGCCCTATCCCTGTAACCCCACATATTTTCTTCTCTAACCTTCCTATCTGTCTTGGGACAATTTAGCATGGCCAATCCACCTGACCTGCATATCTTTGGGAGGAAACCAAAGCACCTGGAGGAAACCACGCAGACACAGGGAGAATGTGCAAACTCCACTCAGAGAGTGAACCAAGGCCAGAATCGAACCTGAGTCCCTGGTGCTGTGAGGCAGCAGTGCTAACCACTGTAACGCTGTTACAAAGCCAATGCACAGAGTAGTCAGGGCAACCCTTGCTTGCTCCAAAAAGCAATTGCAATTCAAATTGAATATAATTCATGGTCCCCAGAAGTGTGACATACGGTGGCGGCATGGTGGCACAATGGTTAGTACTACGGCCTCACAGTGCCAGGGACCTGGGGTCAATTCTGGCTTTGGGTCACTGTCTGTGTGGAGTTTGCACATTCTCCCCGTGTCTACGTGAGTCTCCTTCGGGTGCTCTGGTTTCCTCCCACAATCCAAAGAGCTGCAGGTTAGCTGGATTGACTATGCTAAATTGCCCGGTGGTGTCCCAAGACAGTTAGAGGGATTAGAGGGGAAAATATGTGGGGTTACAGGGATAGGGCCTGGGTGGGATGCTCTGCCAGAGAGTCGATGAAGACTTGATGGGCCAAATGGTCTCCTTCTGCGCTGTAGAGATTCTATGATCCAAGCTGACCAGAACAGGTATTGCACCTGATCCTTTGTTTGATCTTAGCTAAAAGGCCAATTCACATGTCGACCAGACAGTGTAAGGATGGCAGATTTCCTTCCCAAAAGGATATCAGAGTGAACCACATGGGTGTTTACAATTGACTACAGTTATCTTGGTCACCATTGCTGAGACTATCACTAGTTTGAATTTAAATTTCACCATCCGCCATAGGTGGGATTTGAGTCCACGTCCCCAGATCAATATCCTGGGTCTCTGGATTACTAGTCTCGTGACAATATCACTACACCACTCTCTCCCCTAGGCTGGATGGTTATTATCGGGTGACACAGACATGATGGTCTCCTATTGTGCTGTAACTGTCTTATTTATTTAGTTACTAATGTAACGTCAAAGCAACAGAAACCAATTTGCACAGAGCAAGAAGACAAAACTAATATTTTGATTTTGATTTGATTTAATTCATTATTATCACATGTATTGGTCTACGGTGAAAAGTATTGTTTCTTGTGCACTATACAGACAGAGCATACCATTCACAGAGAAGGAAACGAGAGAGTGCAGAATGTAGTGTAACAGTCATAGCTAGGGTGTAAAGAAAGATCAACTTAATGCGCCAAATCTGAAAGAGATTGAATTTAAGGATGGTTAGAAAGTTTAAAAGAGTTAGAATGAAGTTTTAGAAGCATAGGAGAGTAAAAGTTAGAATTTGAAGGTATGCTGGGCACAGCTTGCAAGAAATCGCCTCGCTCCAGCGCCATTTTGAAAAAAAATAAAACGTGATCATCTCCTTTTTTGGTTTTCTGATTAAAGGTCTTCAAACTGTTCTGATCCCTGTTGACATTATAACTGGCCAGGAACATTCCAGAATGGAACCCGGACTTAAAAGATCGTAACTTTTAGTCTGTTTATGGAAAAGTTGGAGGAACAGAGTTACAGGACAACTAACCAGTTATAACAACAAGAAAAAAAAACGTATTAAAATGAAGGGCGGTATTTTCCAGCCGCGCTCACCCCAAGGTCAACGGACCTTTACATGGTCTGCGTGCCACCTGCTATGACTTCCATGGTGAGCAGGATGGAAAATTCTGCCCAAAAAGTTGGATTATTATACAAAAATCCTTTACTCCCCCCTTATCTTAACAAATACACACAGATCTTGAGATTAACATGGATTACAAAACACATTATAACTACAAGATTATGAGGGGCATGGGCAGAGTGGATAGTCAGAAGCTTTTTCCCAGGGTGGAAGTGTCAATTACTAGGGGGTATAGGTTTAAGGTGCGAGGGGCAAGGTTTAAAGGAGATATATGAGGCAAGTTTTTTACACAGAGGGTGGGGAGTGCCTGGAACTCGCTGCCGGAGGAAGTAGTGGAAGGTAGTGGTTCTTTGAGATGCTTGCCTCTTTGCGTCTCCCATCCCTCCCACTCTTTCTTCTGGCAGTGTTGAGAGATGTTCACTCCCCTATGTCCTGTCGCCAACTGCAATATATCCAGCTAAAACTAAAATTTAAAAAGCGTTTTTACCTTACCAGGGTCTCCAGTTGCTAACCAACACTTGCATACCTCTGCTGGCTTATTTATTCTTCATGACATTGCCCTCTCTATGCACAATGGAAACACATTTGGAACTTAACCAGCTCCCACACATGCCAACACCATTGACCATCATGAATCTGACCATAGGTTTTAACCTTCCAGGTACAGAAACATTAAGTTTAAAGTTTATTTATTAGTGTTATTATATATGATTACATTAACACTGCAATAAAGTTATCGTGAAAATTCCTTAGTCGCCACACTGCAGTGCCTGTTCAGGTACACTAAGGGTCAGTTTAGCATGGCCAATCAACCTAACCCAGGAAGGAAACCGGAGCACCTGTAGGAAACCCACGCAGACACAGGGAGAAAGTGCAAACCCCAGACAGACAGTCACCTGAGCTCAGAATTGAGCCCGGGTCCCTGGCGCTGTGAGACAGCAGTGCTAACCACTATGCCACCGTGCCACCCCAAATGTTTGTGCTTGGGTCCTGGAGGCAGAGTTGAACCTGAAACTTTTGGACTCAGAGGCAAGAGGGGCTATCAACTAAGCCAAGGCTGACTTGAAAGATTCAGACACGTGAGAGCCTTTTCCCTGCTTCTATTTTTTTCAACATCAACGAGAAATGTGTATACGATATGGTGCATTGGATACAGCACAGGGTATTTTAAGTGCATTATTATTTTTATGTCTGGGGAAGCAGTTAAATTTCAATATTGTGGCTAACAATCTATTCAACAGCTTCGGATGACGAGGTGAATGGTTGTGATGCTGCCAGAAATGTATCTCTCAGAGCAGCCGATCAATGTTCAGGTGATGGTCTAACTTGGACAGCCGCAGTCCAAATTTGAGCTGTTCCACATGCCCCACTGGCACCACAAAGGTGGCCCCACCTTCCGGGGTCCATCCTCAAGCAGTTGAGGGTTGCCCACATTTTCCATGGTAGGTTGAAACCTGGGGCTTCACCCCACCCCCATCCCACCCTTCCCCCCTTGAGTCATAGAATAGAATCCCTTCAGTGCAGAAGGAGGCCATTCGGCCCATCGAGTCTGCATTCCACCCAGGCCCTACCCACATAATCTGGTATTTACCCTGTTAGTCCCCCTGATACTAAGGGACAATTTTAGCATATCTTTGGATTGAGGGAGGCAACCAGGGCACCCGGAAGAAACCCACACAGACACGGGGAGAATGTGCAGACTCCACACAGGCAGTGACCCAGGTCCGGAATTGAAACTGGATCAGCTACCAGGTTACAGTTGGTGATGTTTGGAGCGAACCAGGAAGCGCGAGCGTTCGAGAGAAACCACTTCACTCAAAGTCTTGCAGATCTTTGGAATTCTGTACTCTAGAGGGTTGCGGATGCTCCATCGTTGGGAATATTTAAGGTTGGGATAAACAGATTTTTGGTCTCAGGGAATCAACGGAGCAAGCGCGAAAGTGGAATTGAAACCTAAGATCAGCCATGATTGTATTGGCTGCAGAATAGGGAAAAAGGCGATGGCCTAGTGGTATTGTCCCTCGACTATTAATCCGGAAACTCAGCTACTGCTCTGGGGGCCTGCGTTCGAATCCCACCACAGCAGTTTGTGGAATTTGAATTCAATAAAAAGTATCTGGAATTAAGAATCTACTGATGACCATGAAACCATTGTCGATTATAGGAAAAACCCATCTGGTTCACTGATGTCCTTTAGGGAAGGAAATCTGCCATCCTTACCTGGTCTGACCTACATGTGATTCCAACGTGGTTGACTTTCAACTGCCCTTGGAGAACTAGGGATGGGCAATAAGCAAAAACAGAAAATGCTGGAAAATCTCAATGGATCTGTGGAGAGTGAACAGAGACAACGAACTGAGCAGGCTTGAAACTTTAGATCTATTCTTTCTCCGCAGATGCTGTCAGGCTTGATGAGATTTTCCAGCATTTTCTGTTTTTGTTTCAGATTCCGCCTTTATCGTTGGGTAATAAATGCTGGCCAGCCAGAAATGCTCATGTCCCCCGAATGAATATCAAAAAACAAGCAGGTTTGACGGTCATGTTCCTGTTCTATTTCTTGTGCTTTCGTGGTGGGGTTGTCATCAGCTTGAAGGGTGTGTGTGGAATATGTTCCAGGAGAGGTGGATTTCTCAGACCAATGCGTGGAGTTCTTTTCCTAAGTCCTGTGTCACAGAATCACAGAATACCTACAGTACAGAAGGAGGCCATTCAGCACATTGAGCCTATACCGATCACACTCCCATCCAGACTCTATTCCCGCAACCACATGCATTTACCCTATTAATCGCCCTGACACTAAGTGGCAATTTAGCATGGCCAATCAACCTAACCCGCACATCTTTGGACTGTGCGAGGAAACCCACGCAGACACGGGGAGAACTCCACACAGACAGTGACCCGAGGCCAGAATTAAATCTGGGTCCCTGGCGTTGTGAGGCAGCAGTGCTAACCACTATGCCACCCAATGGGAATCAATCAGAGTGCTTCATTTCAGTCAACAGCTTGTGTTCTTTGAGGAGGATGATGTTGCTGAGGGCTTAAGGGCGAGACGGAAGCTATTACAGATCACATGATATCAAGGTGAGAGATGAGAGGAGTAATGGGATACTTGATAGCAACAGACAAGGACATGACCAGCTAGATCAAAGATGATAATAAGCATTGAATGAGATGCAAATAAACATTCAAAAGCTGTTGAATTGATAGAAAGGAAGAGGAAGTCAGGGGCCAGGGTTCTGTTATTCTCTCTGAGACGAGGAGGAAGCGAAGTTACAGGGGTTTAGTTTTGATGTTGAGAACCCAGAAAAAAGAAATTACCTTTGGGACTCAATGGATGTATTTTGTCTCCATTTCTGAGCCGAAGACAGGCAGCTTATAGATTTTATTTTCCTTTATACATCACACCGGATCCCAAATCAATAGTTTTTGGGATTTAAAATTCCACACCCCTGCCAGAGTGTAATGGGGAGATGGTGACAAGACAAAATCGTTCATGGCAGAAAAATGAGATTTAAGCATGGGTGTTGTGCCAGTCAGTCGGGGGTGACAGGGTGGCACAGTGGTTAGCATTGCTGCCTCACAGCGCCAGGGACCCGGGTTCAATTCCCAGCTTGGGTTACTGGGGCTTATTTTAACACTGTAATGAAGTTACTGTGAAAATCCCCGAGTCGCCACACTCCGGCACCTGTTCGGGTACACTGAGGGAGAATTTAATATGGCCAATGCACCTAACCAGCACATCTTTTGGACTGTGGGAGGAAACCGAAGCACCCGGTGGAAACCCACGCAGACACGGGGGAAACGTGCAGGCTCCGCACAGACAGTGACCCAAGCTGGGAATTGAACCCGGGTCCCTGGCGCTGTGAGGCAGCAGTGCTAACCACTGTGCCACCATTCTGCCCAGAGTAGCAATGAAGAGAAAGAAATGGGGGGCAAGTTGACATCCCTCCAGCTGCTCCTTCCACACAAGGAGTCCGACCAGGGCCCTCAGGCACCCAAAGGGAGGAGGAACAGCAGCTGGACACAACTGGGTCGTCCACCCAGGGATCTCAGAGGCTGCCCGCTCCCTCCAAGTCCCCATTTCCTGCGACCCCTCAACTTTGCCCTCTGCCGCCGGAGGAGGACAGTCAGAATAAACCCGGGCCCTCCAGACCTCAGCTGTCCAGAGGCCACATGCCAAAGTCACCAGAGGAAACTGGGGCGAGCATTCTCTACCCCCACTGCACATGTCAGGGCAGCACCGAGGAGAAATGATCGGCCTAGAATTTAAATTTGATCGTAAGTGGTTGCACGGGTGAACACATTTTGTCACTGAAAATATCTTCACTTTCACTGAATAACGTGAAATGTTATTTTTCAGCTTCATTTCCAGGCTTTGCTAGTCCTCCCCCTACATCCCTTCTCGCACGGGCAGTTCAGCTGCACACAGCAAGACTGGGAGCGAATCTGGAGGGAGAGGACTTAGAGTCATAGAGGTTTACAGCATGGAAACAGGCCCTTCGGCCCAACTTGTCTATGCCGCCCAGTTTTTACAACTAAGCTAGTTCCAAATGCCCACGTTTGGCCCATATCCCTCTGCACCCATCTTACCCTGTAATTGTCTAAATGCTTTTTAAAAGCGAAAATTGCACCCGCCTCTACTACTACCTCTGGCAGCTCATTCCAGACACTCACCACCCTCTGTGTGAAAGAATTGCCTCTCTGGACCCTTTTGTATCTCTCCCCTCTCACCTTAAACCTATGCCCTCTAGTTTTAGACTCCCCTTCCTTTGGGAAAAGATATTGACTATCTAGCTGATCTATGCCCCTCATTATTATATAGACCTCTATAAGATCACCCCTAAGCCTCCTACGCTCCAGAGAAAAAAGTCCCAGTCTATCCAGCCTCTCCTTATAACTAAAACCATCAAGTCCCGGTAGCTTGGTAAATCTTTTCTGCACTCTTTCTAGTTTAATAATATCTTTTCTATAATAGGGTGACCAGAACTGTACACAGTAATTCCAAGTGTGGCCTTACCAATGTCTTGTACAACTTCAACAAGACGTACCAACTCTTGTATTCAATGTTCTGACCAATGAAACCAAGCATGCCGAATGCCTTCTTCACCACTCTGTCCACCTGTGATTCCACTTTCATGGAGCTATGAACATGTACCCCTAGATCTCTTTGTTCTGTAACTCTCCCTAATGCCCTACCATTCACTGAATAAGTCGGGCCCTGGTTCGATCGACCAAAATTGCATCACCTCGCATTCATCTAAATTAAACTCCATCTGCCATTTGTCAGCCCACTGGCCCAATTGATCAAGATCCTGTTGCAATCCTAGATAACCTTTCTCATTGTCCATTATGCACCAATCTTGGTGTCATCTGCAAACTTACTAACCATGCCTACTAAATTCTCACCCAAATCATTAATATAAATGACAAATAACAGTGGATCCAGCTTCGATCCCTGAGGCACACCGCTGGTCACAGGTCTCCAGTTTGAAAAACAACCCGCTACAACCACCCTCTGTCTTCTGTCATCAAGCCAATTTTGTATCCAATTGGCGACCTCACCTGGATCCTGTGAGATTTAACCTTATGCAACAACCTACCATGTGGTACCTTGTCAAAGGCCATGCTAAAGTCCATGTAGACAACATCAACTGCACTGCCCTCATCTACCTTCTTGGTTACCCCTTCAAAAAACTTAATCAAATTTGTGAGACATGATTTTTCACTCATAAAGCCAGGCTGACTGTCCCTAATCAGTACTTGTGTCTCTAAATGCCTGTAGATCCAGTCTCTCAAAATACCTTCTAACAACTTGCCCATTACAGATGTGAGGCTCGCTGGCCTGTAGTTCCCAGGCTTTTCCCTGCGGCCCTTCTTAAACAAAGACACAACATTTGCCACCCTCCAATCTTCAGGCACCTCACCTGTGACTTTTGATGATTCAAATATCTCTGCTAGGGCACCCACAATTTCCTCCCTCACCTCCCACAGTGAGCTGGGATACACTTCATCAGGTCCTGGGGATTTATCTACCTTGATGCGCTTTAAGACTCCCAGCACCTCCTTCTCTGTAATATGTACATTCCTAAAGACATCACGATTTATTTCCCCAAGTTCCCTACCATGCTTTTCTCAACAGTGAATACTAATGAGAAATATTCGTTTAGGATCTCACCAATCACTTGTGGATCCCCACCTAGATAAGGCCTGACTTTTGCAATTCACACTGGTCTTGATGTGTTCTGGACAAGCGTGTTTTCCCGCTGACGTAACGATAAATTGGCATGGTGATGGGGACGCTTAGGCTCAGGCCTTCCTTTGCACCCTATTAACCGGATGCAAATTGTGTTTCATGCCAGCCTTCACCGGATAATGCCACTGTGATTTCACACCGGCATCAAGTCAATTTCTGTCCCTCCAGCTGATTTCCCCATTCACCCCCACCCAAGCCCCACTCACCCACACCCCTGCCGCAAACAGGAGTGGGAAATCCTGGCTACAGGATCAAAGAATCAGAGAATAGCACAGCGCAGAAGAAGGCCATTTGACCCATTGCATCTGCACTAGCTCTTTCAACGTGGAATCCAATCAATCCCCGTCGCCAGCTCTTTCCCATAGCCCGGTAATTCTTTTTCCTTCAAGTATTTCCCCAATTCCATAGAATCATACAGTGCAGAAGGAGGCCATTTGGCCCATCGAGTCTGCACCGAGCACAATGCCAACCAGGCCTATCCCCATAACCCCAAGCATTTACCGTAGCTAATCCCCCTGACACTAAAGGGCAATTTAGCATGGCCAATCCACCTGACTCGCACATGTTTGAACATAGAACATAGAACAGTACAGCACAGAACAGGCCCTTCGGCCCACGATGTTGTGCCGAGCTTTCTCTGAAACCAAGATCAAGCTATCCCACTCCCTATCATCCTGGTATGCTCCATGTGCCTATCCAATAACCGCTTAAATGTTCCTAAAGTGTCTGACTCCACTATCACTGCAGGCAGTCCATTCCACACCCCAACCACTCTCTGCGTGAAGAACCTACCTCTGATATCCTTCCTGTATCTCCCACCATGAACCCTATAGTTATGCCCCCTTGTAATAGCTCCATCCACCCGAGGAAATAGTCTTTGAACGTTCACTCTATCTATCCCCCTCATCATTTTATAAACCTCTATTAAGTCTCCCCTCAGCCTCCTCCGCTCCAAAGAGAACAGCCCTAGCTCCCTCAGCCTTTCCTCATAAGACCTACCCTCCAAACCAGGCAGCATCCTGGTAAATCTCCTCTGCACTCTTTCCAGCGCTTCCACATCCTCCTTACAGTGAGGTGACCAGAACTGCACACAATATTCCAAATGTGGTCTCACCAAGGTCCTGTACAGTTGCAGCATAACCCCACGGCTCTTAAACTCCAACCCCCTGTTAATAAAAGCTAACACACTATAGGCCTTCTTCACAGCTCTCTCCACTTGAGTTTGGATTTCCTTTGGATTCCCTACTGCAGATTGCCAATGAGCATGTTTCCACCACTCTACCGGATAACGGGCAGAATTCTCTGATCTCCTGTCCTGTTGCCAGTGAGAGAGTAGAATTTGGAGTTCCATTCAAAACTCCGTTCACTTCAGTGGTACCGGGGAATCCCAGCCGCGAGCGAGGACGGAGGTTTTTGGCCAGGACATTCCAAATCCTAACCACTGGCATAAAAGATGGTTTTGATCCTGAAATCTTTGGTTCTTTTGCCAATCTGAGCCTCTATCGCCCCCACGCTCACTGACCCGTATTGGCTCCCATTTAAGCAGAGCTCCCAACCCTACACGGCCATACAGAACATGATCCCATCCTTGGTTACAAATCCCTCTCCGACCGTGGCATTCCCTGGCCCCACAGCTGTCCGAGATATCTGTGCTCCTCCAGCTGTGCCTGCCTGGACTTCCCTAATTTCAAGCACTCCACCATTGAAGGCTGGGCCTTAAAGCTCAGGAAAATGGCCTCCCTAAAAACCTCTGGGCACGATCTTACCAGCTGTTCATGCTACGCTCACACTGCAGTGAAGTGGAGAACTTGGCACCCAGCCAAATCTCTGTTCACTACAGCGGGACTGGAAAATCTCGCTGGCAGGAATGGTGGTAACATTTCGGTCTCCATCTCCCTACCTCTGCTTCCTCATTTGGGACAGTGCTTACAATCTTTTTTTTAAATTTGTGGGATATGGGGCAGCACGCTGGCACAGTGGTTAGCACTGATGCCTCACGGTGCCATGGACCTGGGCTCGATTCCCGGCTTGGGTCATTGCCTGTGTGGAGTTTGCACATCCTCCCTGTGTCTGCTTGGGTTTCCTCCAGGTGCTCTGGTTTCCTCCTTCTGTCCACAGATGTGCGGGTTAGGTGGATAGGCCATGTTAAATTGCCCCTTAGTGTTAGGGGGACTAGCTGGGATAAATGCATGGGGTTACGGGGAGAGGACCTGGTTGGAATTGTGGTCAGTGCAGATCCGATGGGCTGAATGTCCTCCTTCTGCACTGTAGGATTCGATGATTCTATGGACATTGCTGGCTGGCCAACATTTATTGCCCATCCTTAGTTGCCTGAGGGCAGTTGAGAGTCAACCACATTGCTGTGGCTCTGGAGTCATTCATAGGCCAGACCGGGTAAGGATGGCAGATTTCCTTCCCTGAAGGGCATTAGTGAACCAGATGAGTTTTCCAACAATTGACAATGGTTTCATGGTCATCAGTAGATTCTTAATTCCAGATTTTCTTATTGAATTCAAATTCCACCAACTCCCATGGCAGGATTCGAACCCGAGTCCCCAGAACATTAGCTGAGTTCCTGGATTAATAGTCTAGCAATAATAACACAAGGCCATCTACCTCTTTGATGAATCTTCCAGTTAGCTGCCCTAATATAACTTTCTGTGGCATGGTGGCACAGTGGTTAGCATTGCTGCCTCATAGCGCCAAGGATTGGGGTTCGATTCCCGGCTTGGGTCACTGTTTGTGTGGAGTTTGCACATTCTCCCCGTAACTGCATGGGTTTCCTCCGGGTGCTCCAGTTTCCTCCCACAGTCCGAAGATGTGCAGGTTAGGTGGATTGGCCATGCTAAAATTGCCCCTTATCGTCGGGGAGATTAAGAGGGTAAATGCGTGGGGTTGTGGGGATAGGGTGGGATTGTGGTCGGTGTAGACTCGATGGGCTGAATGGCTTCCTTCTGTACTGTCGGGATTCTATGATTCTTCCTGTGGAGAGTTTTCTCACTTTCAACATGCAATATAGAGGCAAGCTGTTGTTGGTTTATGGGTCTCACCCCTCCTCAATGGAAAAAGAATCACAGTGAAACAGAGTTAATTTATTTTGAAAGATCCACTGGCAGAAGTTGTCGAACTTTCCAATTTTTGGTCATGTTGGAGTGTATCGCCAATGAGAACTTTAACCCATGTGCATGAAGGAAAAGTCAGCGTGCTTTCTTTCCCCACCGGTGAATGGCAAACTTCAGGCACTCATCAATTATTCTGAATGAGTACAGCAGCAGTAATTTAGTTCCTCTCAAAATTACACTGTAAATTATTTACACACTTGTGGAAATCCCTGAGCCTTATGTCTTGTTAAAGATGTTTTCTTTTTATCACTGTCAACTCTCTGCAGCCAGCAAAAGTAATCGCATAAAATTAATGAACCAACATTCTCACACGTATTCAAGACGCATTTCCAAATGATCGCCAAATGGGTGGGAAGGGAGAGATCAAAGCGAGGGGATGCATATTAGCGAGGTATGCCGTGCGCGTCTCATAGAAGACTCTGGCCAATTCATGCAGCACTTTTTCGAAGAAGTGAGTCAGCTACACAAAATGAAATGTTATCCCCACAGCCAGCCTGCAATATGTCATCAACCAATTTGCGCTGTCTGTTGTGCCTTCATTGGAATCGCTCTCACCCCTGGGTCAAGACAGCAACAACATATTTATATGGCGCCTTTAATGGAATATAATATCCCAAGACGCTTTCGCAGGAGCTGTGTTAAGGAAAATCAGGCATTGAGACAGTATCAGAACAGATGGTCAGAGACTTGGTCAAAGACATAGTCTCATTGAATCACTACAGTGCAGAAGGAGGCCATTCAGTCCATCAAGTCCGCGCCGACTCTCTGACGGATTCACAGAAGGAGGCCATTTGGCCCATCGAGCCTGCAACAACAACAATCCCACCCAGGTCCCATCCCTGTAACTCCTCCTAATCCCCTGACACTAAGGGGAAATTTAGCATCTAACCTGCACATCTTTGGACTGTGGGAGGAAACCAGAGCACCCAGAGGAAACCCACGCAGACGCGAGGGAGAACGCGACAACTCCACACAGACAATGGCCCAAGCCGGGAATCGAACCCGGATCCCTGGCGCTGTGAGGCAGCAGTGCTAACCACTGTGCCATTGTGCCGCACTCTATATATACAGACAGGCTCTCTGTCCATCCCCTACCAATCTCCATATGCCCACACATTTACCGACCCCCTTAACCTGCACATCTTGGAACATGAAGGGGCAATTTAATATATCCAATTCACCTAATTTGCACATCTTTGCACTGTGGGAGGAAGGTGGCAAGGTGGCACAGTAGTTTGCACTGCTGCCTCCCAGCTCCAGGGACCTGGGTTTGATTCCCGGCTTCGGTTACTGTCTGTGTGGAGTTTGCACATTCTCCCTGTGTCTGCATGGGTTTCCTCCCCCAGTCCAAAGATGTGCGGGTTAGGAGAATTGGCCATGCTAAATTGCCCCTTAGTACTAAGGGACTGGCTAAGGTAAATGCAAGGGGTTATGGGGATAGGACCTGGGCGGGATTGTGGTCAGTGCAGACTCGATGGGCCTAATGGCCTCCTTCTGCACTGTAGCGATTCTAAACCAGAGCACTCAGAGGAAACCCACACAGACACCGAGAGAATGTGCAAACTCCACACACACAGCCACCCGAGGTCGGAATTTAACCCGGGTCACAGGCGCTGTGAGGCAGCAGTGCTACTGATGACCATGAACTGTGCCACCATGCTGCAGAAAGGAGTGTGTAAAGAAATGGAGGTTGAGAGTCCCAGAGGTGTGATGAGAGAATTCCAGAACTAGGCCTCAGGCAGCTGAAGGCACGGCCGCAAGTTGGAGATCCTCAAGCGGCCAGTATTAGATGAGTGCAGATACCTCAGGAGGATTGTGGAGGAGAATACGAAGAGTCGGAGGCAGGGATTTGCAAAGGGGAGGCAATGGCTGAGTGGTATTAGCGTTGGTCTATTAATCCAGAAACCCAGCTAATGTTCTGGGGACTCAGATTCGAATCCCAAGTGATCATGCATTATCATACAGGTACAACAAATGGTGGAATTTGAATTCAGTAAAAAATATCTGGAATTAAGAATCTACTGATGACCATGAAACCATTGTTGATTGTCATAAAAACCCATCTGGTTCATTCATGTCCTTTAGGGAAGGAAATCTGCCATCCTTATCTGGTCTAGCCTATATGTGACCCCAGATACACAGCAATGTGGTTGACTCTCAACTGCCCTCTGGCCAACTTGGGATGGGCAAGAAATACTGGCCAGCCAGCCACACACATGTCCCATGAATGAATAAAAAAGACACTGTTGTATTTTAAAATCAAGGTGTTGCTTGGCCAAGTGTCCAAGGGCTCACAACTCACCAAAGAGACTTAAACAGAAAACCTAGGTTGTATTTAGGGAGTACTGCACTGTCACGGGTTCTGTCAGTCGGATGAACTCTTAAATTAAACTCTGGTATGTTCCTTCGGGTGAATGCAAAAGATGACATGCCCCTGTCTACATCAATGAGGAAAAAGTAGAAATGGTTGAGAGCTTCATGTTTTTAAGTGTCCAGATCACCAACAACCTGTCCTGGTCCCCCCATGCCGACACTATAGCTAAGAAAGCCCACCAACGTCTCTACTTTCTCAGGAGATTAAGGAAATTTTGCATGTCAGCTACAACTCTCATCAGCTTTTACAGATGCACCATAGAAAGCATTTTTTCTGGTTGTATCACAGCTTGGTATGGCTCCTGCTCTGCCCAAGACCGCAAGGAACTACAAAGATCGTGAATGTAGCTCAATCCATCACGCAAACCAACCTCCCATCCATTGACTGTCTACATTTCCTGCTGCCTTGGAAAAGCAGCCAACATATTCAAGGACCCCACGTACCCCGAACATGCTCTCTTCCACCTTCTTCCACCGGGAAAAATATACAAGAGTCTGAGGTCACATGCCAACCTGCTCAAGAACAGCTTGTCAGACTTTTGAATGGACTTATCTTGCATTAAGTTGATCTTTCTCTACACCCTAGCTATGACTGTAACACTACATTCTGCACTCTCTTGTTTCATTTTCTATGAACGGTATGCTTTGTCTGTATAGCACGCAAGAAACAATACTTTTCTCTGTATGTTAATACATGTGACAATAATGAATCAAATCAAATCAAATCAAATCGATGACACTGTTCTAAAGAAGAGTTCCGCTCAATATGTGAGCCTCAGTCTCTGTCAACAGAACAGATTATCTGGCCGTTTTCACTTTGCTGTGTCAGGGACCTTGTTGGGCACAAAGTGCCTTTCACATTTCCCACCTTACAGCAGTGCGTAAATGCTTTGGGTCACTCGAGAGTGAAAGGAATATGAGAAAACTCTGACCCAGTACGTGGTGGGCATGTAGCCACAAGCTGAATGTTTCTCCAATTTGGCGATTCCCTGACAAACACAGAGAGGTTATGGGGTCAGCTGGCATGGGAAGTAGCAATGACACGCTGGTGGAGCGAAAGGGCACTCCACTGAGGTGAGGATTAAACAATCTCACTGCGGGAGAGGAGACTGAGCTTCAATCAGTAATTGGCTTGAATTTTTCAGTTGTTCACGCCAGCTTTCTGGCTTGATTTGATTTGATTTATTATTGTCACGTGTATTTGTCTCCAGTGAAAAAGTATTATTTCTTGTGCGCTATACAGACAAAGCATATCATTCAGAGAGAAGGAAAGGAGAGAGTGCAGAATGTAATGTTGCAGTCATAGCTAGGGTGTAGAGAAAGATCAACTTAATTCGAGGTAGGTCCATTCAAAAGTCTGATGGCAGCAGGGAAGAAGCTGTTTTTGTGTCGGTTGGTACGTGACCTCAGACTTTTGTTTTTTTTTCCCAATGGAAGAGAGAATGTCCGGGCTGTGTGGGGTCCTTAATTATGCTGGCTGCTTTTCCAAGTCAGCGAGAAATAGAGTCAATGGATAGGAGGCTGGTTTGAGTGATAGATTGGGCTACATTCACGACCCTTTGTAGTTTCTTGCGGTCTTGAACAGAGTAGGAGCCACACCAAGCTGTGATCCAACCAGAAAGAATGCTTTCTGTGCTGCATCTGTAAAAGTTGGTGAGAGTCGTAGTGGACATATCAAATTTCCTTAGCCTCCTGAGAAAGTAGAAGCTTTGGTGGGCTTTCTTACCAATAGTCTCATGTATATTGTAGTGTAATATAACTATAGTGTAGGGACTCTGGTTCTGCTTGAGTGAACGGAGGGGATTTGGTTGAGAGGCAAATTCTCTGTCCTTGCTTGTAGTGACAATGCTCCGTAAAAAGCCAGAGAATTCTGGCCCTTATGTTTGAAATTGAGGAAGTTCAATCTGAAGCCAGGGTGTTAAGAAACATAGAAACATAGAAAAACTACAGCACAAAACAGGTCCTTCGGCCCCACAAGTTGTGCCGAACATATCCCTACCTTTTAGGCCTCCCTATAACCCTCCATCCTATTAAGTCCCATGTACTCATCCAGGAGTCTCTTAAAAGACTCCACCACCACTGACGGCAGCCCATTCCACTCGCCCACCACCCTCTGAAAGGAGATTGTGACTGGATACTATCCCTTCTGCACTGTAGGGATTCTATGATTCTATTCAATGATCTAATGAAGACCAAATTAGTTGAGGTGGATTGGAAAAATACATTAAAAGCTATGACTGTGCATAGGCAATGGATAGTTTTCAAACTACTGTGACATAGCATACAGTGCCTATCCATTCCTTCAAGGTACAAAAACCCAAAAAAGCAACTGTGGTAGGAAGTTAAGGACTGTGTAAGATAAAATAGAAGATTTATAAAGTTGTCAGAAACAGAGGGCGGCATAGTGGCACAGTGGTTCGCACTGCTGCCTCACAGCGCCAGGGAACCGGGTTCAACTCCAGCCTTGAGTGCCTGTCCATGTGGAGTTTGCATATTCTCCCCTGCCCCGTGTCTGCGTGGGTTTCCTCCGGGTGCTCCGGATTCCTTCCACAGTCCAAAGATGTGCAGGTTAGGGTGGATTGGCCATGTTATATTGTCCCTCAGTGTCCCAAGATGTGTTGGTTCGGGGGAAGAGCAGGTAAATATTTGGGGTTACGGGGATAGGGCCGAGGTAAGATGCTCTTTCGGAGAGTTGATGCAGAATCTCTGCATGGGCTGAATGGCTTACTTCTGCACTGCTGGGATTCTATGGATTCTCGTAGTAAGCCTGAGGTTTGGGCGATTTTTAGAATGGAGTGAAAAGATAGTCAAGAAACTTATTTAAAATATCAGAGCAGAGTATGAAAGCAATCTAGCAAAGAAAACATAAAAAATTATTTAGAAAGCTTTTATAAGGAATAGGCTGGGTAAATGCAGATCAGATGTTTCCCCTGCCTGGGGCATCTAGAACCAGGGGACACAATTTCAAAATAAGGGGGAAGCCACTTAGGACCAAGATGAGCAGAAATTTCTTTACTTGGAGGATTGTGATTCTTTGAAATTCTCTACCCCAGAGGACCTTGGAAGCTCAGCCATTGAGTAAGTCAGAGACTGATAGATTTCTGATTCACAATAATGTGAAAGAGTCCTGGGGATGGTGAGTGTAAAATGCATTGAAGTGTCCGATCAGCCAGCATTGGATGGTGGAGAAGACTCGATGGGCTGAATGGTCTACTCCTGTTCCTATGTTCCTATTCGTGGTGCTTTAGACCTGACCGAAGATTCCTTGCCGACGTTGACTTTGATTTTGATTTGATTTGATTTATTATTGTCACATGTATTCGTACACAGTGAAATGTATTGTTTCTTGAACGCTATGCAGACAAAGCATACCGTTCATAGTGAAGGAAACAAGAGAGTGCAGAATGTAGAGTTACTGTCGTAGCTAGGGTGTAGAGAAAGATCAACTTAATGCAAGGTAGGTCCATTCAAAAGTCTGACGGCTGCAGGGAAGAAGCTGTTCTTGAATCAGTGGGTCCGTGATCTCAGACTTTTGTTTCTTTTTCCCGACAGAAGAAGGTGGAAGAGAGAATGTCCGGGGTGCGTGGTCTATATGGAGTGAGGCAGAATTGTGTCTCAGGCAGAACATTGTGATATCACCTGCACTGACAAACACTTGAAAAAAAAAGCATTACAATTCCACTACTTCCCCTCAGGAAATATCCAGACCTGTTTCAGTCTCTTATGAATGCAACCGAGGCATAAAGGATTCAATTATGAGGGTGGGTTGAATACATTTGGCTTGTATTCCTCGGAGGACAGGAGACTGCGGGGTAATCTGCATGATCCAGCTGGTTAGAATGAAGGATTTGATAGGTTGTATCAAAAGAAACAGTTGCCTCTGGTGGGGAATCAAGAAGTAGGGGCCATTCGGAAGTGATGTCATGAAGCACTTTTCCATAGAAAAGCTGGAACTTTAGCCCAAAAGGCGAATGATTCTGGGGCCAATGAAGCCTGAGCTTGATAGATTTATGTTGGGTCAGAGTATCAAATAATATGAAGCAATGACAGGAAAATAGCGGCACAGTGGTTAGCACTGCTGCTTCACAGTGCCAGGGACCCAGGTTCGATTCCCGGCACTGTGTCACCGCATGGTGGCACACCGCATGGTGGCACAGTGGTTAGCACTGCTGCCTCACAGCACCAGGGACCTGGGTTCGATTCCCGGCTTGGGTCACTGTCTGCGTGGAGTTTGCACATTCTCCCTGTGTCTGCATGGGTTCCCTCCGGGTGATCCGGTTTCCTCCCACAGTCCGGAAGACGTACTGGTTAGGTGCATTGACCATGTTAAATTCGCCCTCAGTGTAGCCGAACAGGGGCCGGAGTGTGGCAAGTAGGGGATTTTCACAGTAACTTCATTGCAGTGTTAATGTAAGCCTACTTATGAAACTAATAAAGAATAAAGAACAGTACACACAGGAATAGGCCCTTTGGCCCTCCAAGCCTGCACCGACCATGATGCCTGCCTAATCTAAAACTGTATGCGCTTACGGAGTCCGTATCCTCCCATTCCCATCCTTTTCATGTATTCGTCTAGTTGCCCCTTAAATGCCGTTATCGTACCTGCTCCCTCCACCTCCCCGGGCAGCGCGTTCCAGACATTCACCACCTTCTGTGTAAAAAAAACTTGCCTCACACATCTCCTCTAAACTTTTCCCCACTCACCTTAAACCTATGTCCCCTCGTGCTTGACTTTTCTATCCGAGGAAACAGCATCTGACTATCCACTCTGTCCATGCCACTCAACATCCTTTTGCAAATATTCCTAAATTCTACTCCAAAAATGTGTTGAAATGTAGAAGAATGATTCTGTCCTTTAGGGGGTGGTATTGCACCCTGGTGATATTCAGGCATTAAAGGATGACTTCAAGCAGAATCCAGTAAAAAAAAAGCTGCATTTATGGATCTACATAATTTCATCCTGCAATAACCAGTAATTCCTCTTCACAAAATGACTGAAATTTAAGCAAATTATCTGCTCAAACCTTTATTGGTAATTAATTTTACAAAACACAACTGGACTCCTTGTCAATAAAGAGCAGCTCCTAGGACAGGCATACGTATTTATAATTAATATTTGATGCCTTGCTGATATTCAGGTTGCACTCTTATTTAAATGCCTCGAGGTGTCATTTACATCTTTTTAATCAGTTAGCTTTTGAATTTTATAAATGATTTGATTAATATTTAATATTTCGTGGGTGCTCACACCCTCCCTCAGAAACCTGGAAAAGAAACAGGTTACAAAGCACTCTCGCACTGTATTATAAATATTGTTGACCTGAATATAGACTCAAGGATCTGACGACTTGAGGAGGAAATGATTACCCTTCCACCGCTTAATCAACTCGCACAAGAGTGAGCTCTGCTCTTGAAACAACTAATTAAAGGGCTTATTAAAGTTTATGTTCTTCTGTAACCAGTTTCTGTCTGAGGATTGGGTCTCTGGATCTCCCTGCACACCCTGTTTACGGCATTGTGCGTTCACTGAACATGTTGCCTGCCAAACAGGCTTGTTACAGAATCTCACACCACTGGAGGAGGCTATTCAGCCCATTATGGCTCTGTCAGCTCTTTGATAATGGTAACCAATCAGAACTACAGAGGTACAAATAGCTATCATTATCAATACACTAGTTTCTTTAAGTTTATTTATTAGTGTTGCAAGTAGCGGTGGGATTAGACGGCTTCGCTTGAGCGAGACTGGAAAATCCCACCCGAGGCCAATGGACATTTCCATTGTCTGCTCCTCGTCCGCACCGAGCAGGGCGGTGGAATTCTGGCCTAGGCTTACTGCAATGAAGTTACTGTGAAAATCCCCTAGTCGCCACACTCCAGCACCTGTTCGGGTACACTGAGGGAGAATTTAGCATGGCCAATGCACCTAACCAGCATGTCTTTCAGAATGTGGGAGGAAACCGGAGCACCCGGAGGAAACCCACGCAGACACGGGGAGAACGTGCAGACTCCGCACAGACAGTGGCCCAAGGCTGGAACCGAACCTGGATCCCTGGTGCTGTGAGGCAGCAGCGCTAACCACTGTGCCACCATCTCTCAGTAGCTTTGCAATTTTCTCCCCAGGTTCGAAGACACAAGGATGGGTAGGCTAATAAGACATGAAGGTGACACACAGAGGCTACATAAGGGATATAGATAGGTGAAGTGAGTGGACAAAGGTCTGGCAAATGGATTATAATGTGGGAAAGAGGGAAATTGTTCATATTGTCTGGAAAAATTAAAAGAAAAAGCATTTTATCTAAATGGCGAGAGATTGCAGAGCTCTGAGATTCAGAGGGATCCAGGGCTTCTGGTGCCTGGATTGCAAAAGGCAATCCAGCATCTGATCCCTCCACGTTGAACACTCCTAGGCGGGAGGCAACAAACTAAGAGCAGGTACAGCGAGTAATTAAAAGAGATAATGGAAGGTTATCATTTATTGCAAGGGGGTTAGATACCAAAGTAGGGAGGTTATATTTTGGTTGTACAGGCCTTTGGTGAGATCATGGCAGGAATTTTACCATTCCGCCCGCCATGGGAATTGGAGCAGGTGAGATGCGAACAATGGGAAGGTCCATTGACCCCGAGCAGGATTTTGCGGTTTCGAGACAAGCAAGGCCATAAAATCCCATCCAACATCTGGATTCTGTGTCCAATTTTGGTCTCCTTATTTAAGAAGAATGTAAATTCACTGGAGTCTGCACTTCCTCTCCGTGTCTGCGTGAATTTCCTCCGGGTGCTCCGGTTTCCTCCCACAGTCCGAAAGACATGCTGGTTAGGTGCATCGACCATGCTAAATTCCCCCTCAGTGTACCCGAACAGGCGCCAGAGTGTGGCGACTCGGGGATTTTCACAGTAACTTCATTGCAGTGTTAATAGAACCATAGAATCAAAGATTCCCTACAGTGCAGAAGGAGGCCATTCGACCCATCGAGTCTGCACCGACCACAATCCCACCCAGGCCCTATCTCCATAACCCCATGCATTTACCCCCTAGCTAGTCCCTCTGACACTAAGGGGCAATTTAGCATGGCCAATCCACCTTACCCACGTATCTTTGGACAATGTAAGCCTACTTGTGACACTAATAAAATAAACGTTAAACTTTTAACAACTCACAGCATTAAAAAAAACTTTCTCCTCAGAACATTCTTGGCCTTTTGCTGATGCCTTTAAGTCTGTGCACCAACCCACCAGCCAGTGTAACAGCTACACTTTACTTACTCCGTCAGAGAAAGTCTATCGTATTTATTTTGATCGACTGTTGTAATCTCGCTGAAAATGTTCAAGTTCGTGTTTTTTGCTTTAACAATTCTTTAATTTGTGCACTTTACTTGTACTCATATCGACTTGCCTCCAATTTTGTTGTTCGCTTTTACAGCTGCGAAGGCATGGAATGTTAATACAGAACATCCACAAAATTTCCCATCTCAAGCTGTCAGTGCCATCCTCCAGCATCTGACCCCTCCATGTTGAACGCTCCCTAGGCGGGAGGCAACAAAACTAAGAGCAGAGGAAGGAAATCACTCGAGACGTTTAGCACATCTTATGAAGGGTTTTAGGGAGAAACTGGTTCCGATGGCAAAGGCACGGTAACCAGAGGACAATTAGCCAAGATACCAAAGGCGCAATGAAGGCAATTTGTTACTATGATGTAGCAACATAAGTGATATTTTCCACTGACAGCATGTTGCCATCAAGTCAAGAAGGTTCTCAGCTCAACACACGAATGAATGATGTGGTGCATGAATTCTTGTGCTGACCTGATGCCAGGAATGTAGGCCGCACGCCCCAATGACTGATGGACAGATCATGTCAATGAGCATGTCAATTCATCTGTTTACAATAGGTCAAGTCCTGGTTGCACTCAGCCAGCCCAAGGTTGCAAAACTCAGAACATAGTGTTCAACATAGTGTGGGCATCACGGTGGCACAGTGGTTAGCACTGTTGCCTCACAGCGCCAGGGACCCGGGTTCAATTCTGGCCTCGGGTCACTGTCCATGTGGAGTTTGCACTTTCTCCCCGTGTCTGCGTGGGTTTCCTCCCACAGTCCAGATGTGCAGGTCAGGCCATGCTCCAATAACCCTGGCATCAGGGGGATTAGCATGGTAAATATGCAGGGTTACGGGAATAGGGCCTGGGTGGGATTGTGGTCAGTGCAAACATGATAGGCCGAATGACCTCCTTCTGCACTGTAGGATTCTTTGGGATTATATGGGTAGATATGATTCCAAGATTGGACAGCACTTACCGAACAAGCCTAGCTCTGCTAAAAAGTACGCCAGCAACTGATTTATGATCACCAGTTGCGCTCACAATGTTTACTTATGCTTACTAGGAGGTGCATATATTTATATGCAAGGGACTGTACTCTGCAGGCAATTTGAATGTGTCCGGGTATTGTGCCTTTCTTGAGCAATTAAATTAAATTCATGAAACAAAAACACGGAAGGGCAATAGCTCCCTGATGCATTCTCCATGGCAATGCCTCAAAGAATCAGGACTGACTTACCAAACAATCAGCACTCTTTTCTCATGCAGTATAAATTGTGGTTCCCCTTTGAAATTTGGAATTCTTGTGTCTGTCCTGATGAGTGCAAGATGTTTTTTTGATTTGATTTGATTTGTCACATGTATTGGCACGGTGTCCGACTTTATCATGTTTCTGTCAAGTGCATTGGGGCTTTTTTTAATCACCTGATGGTGCCACATCAATGAAAGTTGTTTTGTTGTTGTAGAAATCAATGAGTTCAAAGCAGGTTGCTCATTCTGGGCAAAGGTGAACAAGATGTGGTCAATGAAACTCAGAGATGGAAATGGGCCAGGAACCCATTGGTCTCCGATGCAGTGATCTCCAACTCAAGTATGAATCAAGCGACATGAAGTTTTGCAATCCTATTCCTGGTGCAGTTCCATCCAATGATTGTCGGTGATGGGGCGGCAACCTGACTGAATGTACTCGAGGCAAGGCTGAAACATAAATCAGTGTACACGTATCCAAAATTTACAACAGTGACTCAAACGCAGAGTGTTTAATGCAACCTCATAAGGAACATCAGACAGAATTTGACACCAAGCTATAGAGCTACAAGGGGTGACACGGTGGCATAGTGGTTAGCACTGCTGCCTCACAGTGACAGGGACCCGGGTTCGATTCTGGCCTTGGGTGATTCTCTGTGTGGAGTCTGCACATTCTCCCCTGCTTAGGAGTGAAAGTAATAGGGCAATTGTTATGGGGGATTTTAACTTGACTAATATTGACTGGAATTGTTATAGCTCTAGCTCGTTAGAGGGGTCAGTTTTTGTTCAAAGCGTGCAGGAAGGTTTTTTGACTCAGTATGTAGACAGGCCAACTAGAGGTGAGGCTATATTGGATCTGGTGCTGGGAAATGAGCCAGACCAGGTGCTAGACTTGGAAGTTGGTGTGCATTTTGGTGATAGTGACCACAATTCGGTTACGTTCACCTTAGTGATGGAAAGGGATAGGCATGAACCTCGGGCCAGTGGTTTTAGCTGGGGGAAGGGTAATTATGAGGCTATTAGGAGAGAATTAGGAAACATAGGTTGGACTAGGAGATTACAGGGACTGGGAACGTCCGACATGTGGAGTTTTTTCAAGGAGCAGCTACTGCGAGTCTGTGATAGGTATGTCCCTGTCAGGCAAGGAGGAATTGGTAGGGCTAGGGAACCGTGGTGCACCAAAAAAGTTTCTTTGTTGGTTAAAAAGAAAAAGGAGGCTTATGTTCGGATGAGACGTGAGCACTCGGGTAGTGCACTAGAAAGCTTTAGATTGGCTAAGAGGGAGTTGAAGAGCGAGCTTAGAAGGGCTAAAAGGGGACATGAGAAGACTTTGGCGGATAGGGTTAAAGAGAATCCTAAGGCGTTCTATAGGTATGTCAAGAACAGAAGGTTGGTTAGGGCAAGTTTAGGGCCAGTTATAGATGGCAGAGGGAAGTTATGTGTGGAACCGGAGGAGATTGGTGAAGCATTGAACCAATATTTCTCTTCGGTGTTCACGCAAGGGGACATGAATATAGCTGAGGAGGACACTGGGTTGCAAGGGAGTAGAATAGACAGTATTACAGTTGATAAGGAGGATGTGCAGGATATTCTGGAGGGTCTGAAAATAGATAAATCCCCTGGTCCGGATGGGATTTATCCAAGGATTCTCTGGGAGGCAAGAGAAGTGATTGCAGCGCCTCTGGCTCTGATCTTCAGGTCGTCGTTGGCCTCTGGTATAGTACCAGAAGATTGGAGGTTAGCGAATGTTGTCCCATTGTTTAAGAAGGGGAACAGAGACTTCCCCGGGAATTATAGACCGGTGAGTCTCACTTCTGTTGTCGGCAAGATGTTGGAAAAAATTATAAGGGATAGGATTTATAGTTATTTGGAGAGTAATGAATTGATAGGTGATAGTCAGCATGGTTTTGTGGCAGGTAGGTCGTGCCTTACTAACCTTATTGAGTTTTTTGAGAAAGTGACCAAGGAGGTGGATGGGGGCAAGGCAGTGGACGTGGTATATATGGATTTTAGTAAGGCGTTTGATAAGGTTCACCATGGTAGGCTTCTGCAGAAAATGCAGATGTATGGGATTGGGGGTGATCTAGGAAATTGGATCAGGAATTGGCTAGCGGATAGGAAACAGAGGGTGGTGGTTGATAGTAAATATTCATCATGGAGTGCGGTTACAAGTGGTGTACCTCAGGGATCTGTTTTGGGGCCACTGCTGTTTGTAATATTTATTAATGATCTGGATGAGGGTATAGTTGGGTGGATTAGCAAATTTGCTGATGACACCAAAGTCGGTGGTGTGGTAGACAGTGAGGAAGGGTGTCGTAGTCTGCAGGAAGACTTAGACAGGTTGCAAAGTTGGGCCGAGAGGTGGCGGATGGAGTTTAATGCGGAGAAGTGTGAGGTAATTCACTTTGGTAGGAATAACAGATGTGTTGAGTATAGGGCTAACGGGAGGACTTTGAATAGTGTGGAGGAGCAGAGGGATCTAGGTGTATGTGTGCATAGATCCCTGAAAGTTGGGAATCAAGTAGATAAGGTTGTTAAGAAGGCATATGGTGTCTTGGCGTTTATTGGTAGGGGGATTGAATTTAGGAGTCGTAGCGTTATGTTGCAACTGTACACAACTCTGGTGCGGCCGCACTTGGAGTACTGTGTGCAGTTCTGGTCCCCACATTACAGGAAGGATGTGGAGGCTTTGGAGAGGGTGCAGAGGAGGTTTACCAGGATGTTGCCTGGTATGGAGGGGAGATCCTATGAGGAGAGGCTGAGGGATTTGGGATTGTTTTCGCTGGAAAGGCGGCGGCTAAGAGGGGATCTTATTGAAACATATAAGATGATTAGAGGTTTAGATAGGGTGGATAGTGATAGCCTTTTTCCTCTGATGGAGAAATCCAGCACGAGGGGGCATGGCTTTAAATTGAGGGGGGGTAGTTATAGAACCGATGTCAGGGGTAGGTTCTTTACCCAGAGGGTGGTGAGGGATTGGAATGCCCTGCCAGCATCAGTAGTAAATGCGCCTAGTTTGGGGGCGTTTAAGAGATCCGTAGATAGGTTCATGGACGAAAAGAAATTGGTTTAGGTTGGAGGGTCACAGTTTTTTTTTTTTTAACTGGTCGGTGCAACATCGTGGGCCGAAGGGCCTGTTCTGCGCTGTAATGTTCTATGTTCTATGTTCTATGTGTCTGCATGGGTTCCTCCAGGTGCTCCGGTTTCCTCCCACACCCCAAAGATATGCAGATCATGTGGATTGGCCATTCTAAGTTTCCCCTTAGTGTCCAAAAGATGTGTAGGTTAGAGGCAGTAGTGGGGTAAATACATGGGGTTACAGGGATAGGCCTTGTGTAAGATGTTCAGGGGACCTGGGTTCGAATCCCACCATGGCTGGTGGAATTTGAATTCAATAAAAAATATCCGGAATTAAGAATCTACATGAAATCATTGTCAATTGTCGGAAAAACCCAACTGATTCACTAATGTCCTTTAGGGAAGGAAATCTGCTGTCCTTACCCGGTCTGGCCTACATGTGATTCCAGAGCCACAGCAATGTGGTTGATTCTCAAGTGATCTCTGAAATGGCCGAGCAAGCCACTCAGATCAAGGGCTACTAGGGATGGGCAATAAATCTTGGCCAGCCAGAGACACCCACGTCCCATGAATGAATAAAAAAAGATGATATATCATAGTGAAGCTTGGGAGAGATCATGTCACATACTTTCCTCAATGTCGGACACCGGATGACTGGAATCTTGAGGTTTAATTGGAGTTGGGATTCCTTATATTGTTGGAAACACTGGTGTTTGGCTAACTAACTGCACCTCTCTTTGCTAAAACTGTTATGTCAGGAGTGTTAATGCTTTGGACATCAGCACCATTATGGGGGATTATGACCTGCAAAGATTTTCCTTTGATCGGGGCAAACTGGACCAGACTCTGCATCCCCTTGGCCATTGTTACTTTGAACCAGCTGAAAGACATCAGGTGACCGATTGGAAACATGTTGTTAGCTCAACAATTTTCCATTTTTGACAGCACAGGAAAAATAAATGACTTTATTAAATAGTCCAGCCGGTGAATGTATATTTTTATTAGCTTTTACGACTTGACCTTGAAACAATGAAAACCTACGAGTTCAGATGCAGTTAAAAGGTTCCCTCAACGATCCTCATCCTGTTGCGTGGCACGGTGACACAGTGGTTAGCACTGCTGCCTCACAGCGCCAAGGACCCAGGTTCGATTCCTGGCTTGGGTGATTCTCTGTGCGGAGTCAGCACATTCTCCCAATCTCTGCGTGGGTTTCCTCTGGGTGAACAAAGAACAAAGAAAATTACAACACAGGAAAAGGCCCTCCAAGCCTGCACTGACCATGCTGCCTGACTGAACTAAACCACCCTACCCTTCCAGGGACCATATCCCTCCATTCCCATCCTGTTCATGTATTTGTCCAGACGCCCTTTAAAAGTAACTATCGTATCTGCTTCCACTGCCTCCCCCGGCAACGAGTTCCAGGCACCCACCACCCTCTGTGTAAAAAAGCTCCAGTTTCCTCCCACAGTTTGGAAGACGTGTTGGTTAGGTGCATTGGCCATGCTAAATTCTCTCTCATTCTCAGTGTGCCCGAGCGGGCGCCGGAGTGTGGCAACTAGGGGATTTTCACAGTAACTTCATTGCTGTGTTAATGGAAGCCTAGGTCAGAATTCTACAGCCCTGTCCACCATGGAGTTGGAGCAGATGAGGAGAAGATAATGGAAATGTTTGTTGACCTCGGGTGGGATTTTCCCTTCTCGCTGGAGCAAGGCCGTAATATCCCGCCCCTACTTGTAACACTAATAAATAAACTTTATAAAAACCTAGTGTATTGCTAATGATAGCTATTTGTACCGCTGTAACATCCGCAATAAAAAACAATCACTTATAATTACAGATTTTTGGCCTGTTGAAATATTGGAATGTCGTGTTCAATTCTGGTCGCCACACTACCAGAAGGATGTGGAGGCTTTGGAGATGGTACAGAAAAGATTTACCAGGATGTTGCCTGGTATGGAGGGCATTAGCTATGAGGAGAGATTGGAGAAACTTGGTTTGTTCTCACTGGAACAACGGAGGTTGAGGGGCGACCTGATAGAAGTCTCCAAGATTATGAGGGGCATGGACAGAGTGGATAGTCGAAAGATTTTTCCCAGGGTGAAAGAGTCAATTACTAGCGGGTGTGAGTTTAAGGTGTGAGGGGCAAGGTTTAAAGGAGATGTACGA
Source organism: Mustelus asterias (assembly GCF_964213995.1). Classification (NCBI taxonomy): domain Eukaryota; kingdom Metazoa; phylum Chordata; class Chondrichthyes; order Carcharhiniformes; family Triakidae; genus Mustelus; species Mustelus asterias. The sequence goes on from NC_135810.1 coordinate 116,328,691, forward strand.
GGCAAGTTTTTTTACACAGAGAGTGGTGGGTGCCTGGAACTCGCTGCCTGGGGAGGTAGTGGAAGCGGATATGATAGTGAGTTTTAAGGGGTGTCTGGACAAATACATGAATAGGATGGGAATAAAGGGATATGGTCCCTGGAAGGGTAGGGGGTTTTAGTTCAGTCGGGCAGCATGGTCGGTGCAGGCTTGGAGGGCCGAAGGGCCTGTTCCTGTGCTGTCATTTTCTTTGGTCTTTATTCTTTGTTCTTTGCTTTTATTGCCCTATATCCTGCCTTAAGAATGCATTCCTGCTGAAGTGCTTATTTGCACATGTGAACTGGCCATTATTAGTTTTCACTCCCTTATCCATTGTGGTCCCACGAAAATGAGCCTGCCAAATGCAAGAGTGACCATTTTGGCCACTTATATCATACCTTATGTACATTCTGACAACACAACAGGCATAACTCATAGCTTGCAGCTGGAAATTAATCAGTTATATTGCCATTTCAATTATTTCCGTCTATGTTACAAGTGTTGTTGTTAAGTGTATGTTTCATTATCGTGTGCTTAATAAATCTGTGAATATCAATAACAGTTACTTACATTCATAAAGAGCCTTCAACATAATAAACATCGCAAGGCACTTCACAGATGGGTTATCAAGCAAAGTTTTACTCTGGGACCCATAAGGATGCATTAGGTGTGACGACTCAAAGCTTTGTCAAAAAGTGGCTTTATGCCACTTCGTAAAGGAAGGAAGTGAGGGAGACTGAGAGAGAGATTTAGGGGAGGTAATCCCAAGACTACTGCACCTCAGTAACGGTAAGCATGGATGCCAATGATGGAGCGATTAAAATCAGGGATGCTCAAGAATCATGGAATCTCTACAGTGAAGAATGAAGCCATTTGACCCATCGAGCCTGCACCTACAACATCCCACCTGGCCCTATCCAGTAACCCCAGGTATTTACCCTGCTAAGCCCCCGACATTAAGGGACAATTTATCACGGCCAATCCACCTAACCGCGTATTTTTGAAGTGTGGGAGGAAACTCGAAGGACCCGGAGGAAACCCACGCAGACACGTGGAGAATGTGCAAACTCCACATATGACCGGAATTGAACCCGGGTCCCTGGCACTGTGAAGCAGTAGTGCCACCATGCCCTCAGAATTGGAAGAGTCCGGAGACCTCAGAGGATTGGAGGACAGGAGGAGGTTACAGCTAGCGAGGGGGTGAAGCCAGGGATGGATTTGAAAACAAGGATAAAATTCCAATGTGTCTTTACACAGGAGAAGCCAGGACAATCATTATTCCTTTCGAAAAAAATATGTGTGTAAAAATAGACATTCAGTATACAGTCGGAACGCGATAATGAGGTATGGTATTTGGACTTTTCATCCTAAATTGCCTCGAGAGTTATTTCAGATGAATATATTACACCGGTTTTAAATTAGTTTCCAATAGCTAAGGTTCAGGGGCCTAATCTCTGATAATAGCATAGCACCAGAATTTCTCTACTGTGACTAGCTTCCTATGTCAGCACTGTGCTGGTTCATTCTGTATTCCTTTTGAAAAAATCTATATGCAGCACAATTATTCTCAGGCTAATTCCCCAGAGAATTCCAATATAACTCTCGACAGAAAGAATGATCTGAAGCCTATTTCCTGTAAAGCAACTCCTTAAGTATTGCGCTATAAAGATTTTTTAAAGTTGAGGTTTATCTAATTGAGCTACCACCTTATTATTTAATTTGTTACCCTTAATGTTTTTGCCTGCTTGGCCTCCCACCTTTCATAGAATCACAGAATCCCTACAGTGCAGAAGGAGGGCACTTGGCCCATCGGGCCTGAACCAACAACAATCACACCCAGACCCTATCCCCATAACCCCACGTATTTACCCTGCCAATCCCCTGATACGAAGGGACAATTTAGCATGGCCAATCCACCTAACCCGCACATCTTCGGACTGTGGGAGGAAACCGGAGGAAACCCACACAGGCACGGGGAGAATGTGCAAACCCCACACAGACAGTGACCCGAGGCCGGAATCGAACCTGTGCCTCTGGCGCTGTGAGGCAGCAGTGTTAACCACTGTCCCACCTACTAAACAAGAGCTTTGAACCCGGGTTCTCTCACATCTGAAGAAAGAATCATTCCCCTAGACCAGCAAGCCAGCTATAGACTCCCCACTATACACTCAGAAACTCACCCAGCACTCTATGCCGCCTATATTCTAATCACCAAGGCAGAATCTAATGGGTGTTTGGGTTTCCTGCCGTGGTACCTGAATAGTTGGCAGGGAATGCATTGCCACTGCAATGCATCGATGCTGACTGCTCTGCAGATAATCTAACTCTCCTTGCTCGCGTGAGACTCTGTAGCCCCTGCAGCGCCACTGGCAGCAGTGGCCATTGCTGAAACTACAAGCAGTTGCAAGATTCAAAGTTCCAAGGCAAGCAGGAAGGTAAATGTGTTGGTCCCACATGACACGGGAGATCCAAGGATGTTGGGGGTGTAGGGACATTTGAGCAAGTGATGGAAAGGCCAAGTGGAGGGTAGGCATCTTAAGACCTTGGGTGGACCCCCCACCCCACCCCACCCCCCATCAGGGAAAGAGGACTAGTGATGGGGCACATCACCACCCCCCAAGGCCCGTCCCACTGAGGCCCAAACAGTCCAATGTGCTGGGCATCTCTCCTATCCCAGTCCTCCTCACGCAGGCCTCAAAACTGAGTCCGGATGGTAAGTAACCCTGCAGTAGGTATTAATTGATCACTTAATGGCCTCATTTGGGATGAGGGAGGGTAAGCTACCCTCGGCCTCACTTACCCCCGCCACCCCCCAGTGAAATTGAGAACAAGTCGGAGGCAGGTAGGAGATCAGCAGGAAAGTCACCTGGACAATTCTACAGCCCCTCCCCCCTCCATTACCGCCCACCCCCAGCTGCCAAACCACCCAACCCACCCTGCGCCACCACCTGCAAACCTGCCAGGAGAAACCTGTAAAAAGTCTGTCCCAAGTCTTGCTCAGCTATGCTCACTGACCGACACTGGGCCCTGGTTAAGCAAGGCCACGAATTTAAAATTCTCACTCTTGATTTCAAATTATTTTTCCCCTCCCAATCTCAGCAATCCCTCCCATTGTAGTACCCTGCCTCCGTAATCTCTGCCAATCCTACAAGCCTCGGAGATACTTTGCCTTCCTTCAACAGAGATGTTCTGCATATCCTCAGTTTCCTTTGCCCCGGCATTGGCACCTGCACCTTCAGTTGTCTAAGCTCTCAGCTCTGGAAGCCCCTCCCTCAATCTTCTCCTTTATGATGTTCCTTAAAACCTGCCACTTTGATTGCACCTTCGGTCATTTGTCACACATCTCCATATTATAGAATCCCTACAGCACAGAAGGAGGTCATTGAGCCCATCCAGTCTGCACCAACTCCTTGACAGAGTATCTTACCCAAGCCCGCTGCCTCTCCCAATCCCCATAGCCTCACACATTTACCACATCTTTGGACACTAAGGGGCAATTCAACATGGCTAATGCTCCTAACCTGCAAATTTTAGGACACGAAGGGGCAACTTAGCTTGGGTAATCTATCTAACCTACACGTCTTTGGACACTAAGGGGCAATTTAGTGTGACCATTCTACCTAGCCTGCACATCTTTGGACTGCGGGAGGAAACCAGAGCACCCGGAGGAAACCCACTCAGACACAGGGAAAACGTGCAGACTCCAGACAGAAAATCACCCAAGGCCAGAATTGAACCCTGGCTCCTGGCGCTGTGAGGCAGCAGTGCTAACCACTGTGCCACCGTGCCGCCCCTTGTAACTATGTAGCTTGGTGTCAAATTCTGTCTGATGTTCCTCTGGAGGTTACATTCAACGCTCTGCATCAATGCAGCTTGCTGTTTGTAAATGTTGGATACGTGTACACTGATTTATGTTTCAGTCTTGCCTCGAGTACATTCAGTCAGGTTGCAGTCTCATCACCGACAATCACTGGATGGAATTGCACCAGGAATAGGACTGCAAAACTTTGTGTCCCTTGATTCATACTCGATTTGGAGATCACTGCATTGGAGACCAATGGGTTCCTGGCCCATTTCGACTTCTGAGTTTCATTGACCACATCTTGTTCACCTTTGCCCAGGATGAACAACCTGCTTTGAGCTCATAGATTTCTACAACAACAAAACAACTTTTATTCATTTGGCACCATCAGGTGATAAAAAAAAAGCCCCAGTGCACTTGACAGAAACATGATAAAGTCGGACACCGAACCACATAAGGAGATGGCAAGTCAGATGACCAAAGGTTTGGTCACAGAGTTCGGTTTTAAGGAACACCTTAAAAGAGGAAAGTGAGTTAGAGAGACAAAGAGATGGAGGGTGGCATTTCCGGAGCTTTGGGTTTCGGCAGCGGAATGAGCACCCATGAAATGTGCAGCAATTTAAATTGAGGATTGTTGTATCTTGAAGTGATCAGATCATTTTAACAGCAAAAAGAAGGCGGCTTCCGCGTGGTGGGTTACTTAACCAGTTCTTGGAGCATTCATAGAATCATAGAGTGATGGAATCATACTGTACAGAAGTGGCACTTCAGCCCATCGAGTCTGCACCGACACGCGAGAAACACCTGACCTACCTACTTAATCCCATTTCTCAGCACTTGGCCCATACCCTGGATGTTATGATGTGTCATGTGCTCATCCAGATGCTCTTTAAAGGATGTGAGGCATCCCGCCTCCACCACCCTCCCATGCAGTGCATTCCAGACCTTCACCATCCTCTGGGTAAAAAAGTTTTTTTCTCACATCCCTCTAAACCTCCTGCCCCTCACCTTGACCCCTGTCCCCTCGTGACTGACCCTTCAACTAAGGGGAACAGCTGCTCCTTATCCACTCTGTCCATGTCTCTCAATCTGGTACACCTCGATCAGGTCGCCCCTCAGTCTTCTCTGCTCCAATGAGAATACTTGCAGTCCTGGGTTGAAGAGAGGGAAACTCTCCCAAACGTCTCTGATAATGTCACCATGCAATCATGCGACATGCTACACAGAGATGCATTGGTTTACAATAGTTTACTTATTAGTGTTTAAGTTTATTTATTAGTGGCACAAATAGGCTTACATTAACATTGCAATGAAGTTAGTGTGAAAATCAGTAGGGATGCACAAGTGGCCAGAATTAGAGGAGTGCAGATATATCACAGGTTATGTGGCTGGAGGAGATCACAGAGGTAGAGAGGGGCAAAGCCATGAAGAGATTTAAAAGCAGAGATGAGAATGTTAAAGGGCAACTTGAGATGGACAATAAATGCTGGCTTAGCCAGCACAGCCAAATCCTTTAAAATTAACTTCAAAAAGTGGTTGACTGGGAGCCAATGTAAGTCAGTGACCACAGCCCAGTAAAAACACAGCCCAGTTATTTTGCAAAGTACTTAAACTAGAGGAACAAACTTATTCACGGAATTTCATGGCCTCGTTCGTCCCAAAACCATAAGATCCCGCCTGAGGTCAATGGACCTTCCCAATGTCCACCCAGCTTTGATTCCTGTGGCGAGCGGGACGGTAACATTTCAGCCATCACACCTAAATGAACAACGCAGGCCAGCTAAGATAAGTTCCTTTTCCTCCCTTGAAGCATTATAGCAGCACCATTTGTTTTGCAAGTGAGCTAATAGATGGAATGAAAATACAACAGGTTCTAAGTTGGAGGAACCTGAAAATGAGGAAGGAATGAATGAGAGCCTTGGAACTGATTCAGGTGAATGGGCCAGGCCACAACACTGTACAATATTATGCTAATTTAAATTGTATGATTTCAATGGGAGTGAGAAATCTTTCAAACTGTGTCCACGTGCGTTGTTTAAGTTTAAAAGTTTATTTATTAGGCATACATTAACACTGCGCTGAAGTTACTGTGAAAATCCCCACCTAACCAGCACATCTTTCGGGTTGTGAGTGGAAACTGGAGCACCCAGAGGAAACCCACTCAGACACGTGGAGAATGACAATGACCCAAGCCGGGAATCGAACCCAATTCCCTGGGGCTGTGAGGCAGCAGTGATAACCACTGTGCCACCCATTGTGAAAAAGAGCTGGTACAATTAAGGATTCCATTGTTCGAAACATCATTGAACCATCAAATACTAAAACATAGAATGAGGCGATTTGGCCCATTGTGCCTGTGCTGTCTCTTTGAAAGAGTTATCTATAATGTATAGCGTTTTGAAAAGTGCAATGTTCATTGTGTTCACTTGAAACTACTGTACACATTTGTACCAGCAGAGGGAGTGTGAAACAAGAAATGTAAAAAGTAGGCCATTGTTTGCTCATGCAATTTTAATTCTGGTGTCTCAGGATGTTTTACATGCCAAAGATTTCACATAATTCAATTAGTCCCCCTCCACCACCATCTCCCACCCCCCGATCTTTTTCCACATCATTACCATTTTTTGAAGTGCTTAAAAAAAATTCTATTAAATATGCCCTTTTCACACAGTGTATTCCAGATTATGAAACAACGCACTGCGTAAAATAAATTCTCCCCTCTGATTCTTTCCCGAATTATTTCAAACATGCGTCCTCTCATTTAAAATAAACCACCAATGGAAATATATTTGTGTTATTATTCTATTGAAAAGAACTTCATGATGTGTACATCTCTATTCTGTCTCCCCCTTAACTTTCTCTGCTCGAAGGAGAACAATTTCAGCTTCTCGAATCTCTCCTTCATCCCTGGTACCAGTCGAACAAATTTCCTTTTGGGTCTTCTCCAAACCTTGAGAATCTCCCTAAAGTACAACGCCCAACATAAGAACATAAAAACATAAGAAATAGGAGCAGGAGTAGGCCATCTAGCCCCTCGAGCCTGCCCCGCCATTCAATAAGATCATGGCTGATCTGACGTGGATCAGTACCACTTACCCGCCTGATCCCCATAACCCTTAATTCCCTTACCGATCAGGAATCCATCCATCTGCGCTTTAAACATATTCAGCGAGGTAGCCTCCACCACCTCAGTGGGCAGAGAATTCCAGAGATTCACCACCCTCTGGGAGAAGAAGTTCCTCCTCAACTCTGTCTTAAACCGACCCCCCTTTATTTTGAGGCTGTGTCCTCTAGTTTTAACTTCCTTACTAAGTGGAAAGAATCTCTCCGCCTCCACCCTATCCAGCCCCCGCATTATCTTATAAGTCTCCATAAGATCCCCCCTCATCCTTCTAAACTCCAACGAGTACAAACCCAATCTCCTCAGCCTCTCCTCATAATCCAAACCCCTCATCTCCGGTATCAACCTGGTGAACCTTCTCTGCACTCCCTCCAATGCCAATATATGCTTCCTCATATAAGGGGACCAATACTGCACACAGTATTCCAGCTGCGGCCTCACCAATGCCCTGTACAGGTGCATCAAGACATCCCTGCTTTTATATTCTATCCCCCTCGCGATATAGGCCAACATCCCATTTGCCTTCTTGATCACCTGTTGTACCTGCAGACTGGGCTTTTGCGTCTCATGCACAAGGACCCCCAGGTCCCTTTGCACGGTAGCATGTTTTAATTTGTTTCCATTGAGATAGTAATCCCATTTGTTATTAAGGACAGCAGTTCCCCAGATCAATAAATGTTTAGCATATAATCTATGCCTCTATTAACAGAACTAAGTTTCCCAGAGTTTGTGACAGCTTCGTCAACTTCTCCTGACATCTTCAAAGACTTATGTGGATCTGTAAGCCTCCCTGTTCCCTATACTCCTAAATAGTTGCACCGGTTAGCTGATTTCCATTGCAAAGTACTTGTGCGGTGTAACACTAAGGTGAAGGACTGATCTGCCACGGGTGGAAGGTGGAAGCAATTTATTCCAGTGAATTAAGGGTATTGGCGCCAAGAATAGTGCTGAGACAGCATTAAATCGTTTTAACTTAAGTACTTTTTTTCTCTGTCGTGCATTGGTGCCTCTGAGATAAAGAGGCTTAGTGATAACGCCACAAAGATCAGCGAAAGAGCTAGTTACCTGCCAAGTCGTAATAAAGTCGCGACTATAACAATCTGTTAGGTTATAGAGCAGGCACTTGGGTAGACAGCTCATACTGTAAAGACGTTCAGGCAGTATTTATGGATGCCTTTTGGGTTTCTACTGAGGAGTGCTGATCTTGCAGTGATAATTTGCCCCAGCGTGTGCCCAACTGATTATTTTTTCCACTTTTACAATGCGAAGAGTTCACCTCGGGAAGCATTCTCCCGTTGTTTGAGCCCTCGATTTTCAGAGCTGAAGGTCACACATTGTTCCACAGCCACGGCGAACAGCAGTGAGATAAGATAGCAGTTGCCCTTAAGTAAAATGAAAGGCAGCTCGACAGAATGTTAAAGACTATCTCGCAACCTCCAGCATCGATCTGGAGAACATTCGTCTTGCATTAAACACGAATTTTGAGAAGCTGCGAGTGTGAGCACTAGAATTTTGAATCTTGGTCTTAGCACAGCGGCCCATAATTGTCAGACTTGTACTTTATAATATTCCTGGGCCAGCTGAGCTTATCAGTTCACTCAATCTGAAGCTTGGATTTCTGTAACAGCGAGAGCTGACATTGCTGTAAATCTTGTCAGATCAGAAGCTTCAGAAAATAGATCCAATCATCAACACCGGAAGCCATTTGAAGAAAATCTATTTTTCACTTCATGCATGTGTGTGAATTTATATATTATAAATTTTTACCCTCAGTGAGTGCCTGAGATTAATTGTAGGTGCATTTCAGAGATTGCCCAGATGTCCCTGGATGATACCGTCCGTATAGATTAACAATTTAGACTCAATCCACGTAACCTTTGCAGGAGAAACCATTCCAGTTCTGTGTTTGGTTCTTCCAGCTTTGGAGGACCCCGATTTGTAAAGTTTATTTATGAGTGTCACAAGTAGGCTGACATTAACACTGCAATGAAGTTACTGTGAAAATCCCCTTGTCACCTGCACTGAGAGAGAATTTATCATAGACAATGCACCTAACCAGCACATTATTCGGACTGCGGGAGGAATCCGGAGCTCCTGGAGGAAACCCACGCAGACACGGGGAGAAAGTGCAGACTCCGCACAGATAGTGACCCGAGCCGGGAATCGAACCCAGTTTCCTGGCACTGTGAGGCAGCAATGCTAACCACTGTGCCACCGTGCCACCCCCCGGGGCGGGTGGGGTGAGTCAGAGCTGGGGCTACTGGAACCCCTGGATCTCACTAACGATAAAAGCAAGAAGCATTTTAACATTTGTGTACAAAGACGGCCTCTAAAGATGGTGCCCCGACCATCAGAACACGAGGTTGCTGGAGGGCAGACTCAGTCAGAGCCCGCCCCAACCCACCGTTGTACGACCCTCCAAGTTTTTTTGCCCTATATTCCTAACACGTCGACGGGGAAAGCCGCTATTGGTGCTGACGGCTTCGACGCCGCTATTCCCACCCATTGCCACAATCTGTGAAATTCCACCCTCTGTTTCTTCATCTGAGTCATTAATATAGCTTGTATATGAAGTTGGGAACAGAGAGACTCGCAGATTCACATCCATCCATCATTGAAGATGGCAGGAAAAGTTGAGGAAGCTGGTCAAAAACCACGGGCTTTGTAAATAGAGGCATAGATTATATACTAAACGGTTATTGAGCTGGGGAGGTCTCGGGGTCTGGTTAGTTCAGTTAGCTGGACAACTGGCTTGTGATGCAGAGCAACACCACCAGCACGGGTTCAATTCCCGTGCTGGCTGAAGTTATTTATGAAGGCCCCACCTCCTCAATCTTGTTCCTCGCCTGAGGTGCGGTGATCCTCAGCTTAAATCACCACCAGTTGGCTCTCTCTTGAAGGGGAGAGCAGTTTTCTGGGACCACAGCAATTTTTATCGATTGTAAATAGCTGAGGGCCCAATCTCTCTGATCCTTGCAGTACTCCACTAGTTACAAGTTTCCAATTTGAATTTGTTCTGTTTTGTGTCCATTAACCAATCCTCTATCCATACTAATATATTACCCCAAACTCCATGGCTCTTTATCTTGCCCCTTAACCTTTTGTGTGATATCATATCAAACGCCTTTTGGAAATCTGGGTATAAAACTGGTTCCCTTTTATGTACCTTCCTAGTTACAGCTTCAGAAAACACAAATACATTTGTCAAAGCTGGGTAAGCACTTGAGGGAGAAGTAATAAAAGGATATGTTAAGTGGGTTAAATGATGAGGGATAGGAAGATTTAGGGTGGAACATAAACACTGACATAGGACGACATTTTTAAGATGGTGGACTTTCTCTATCCTGGTGTCTGGCGGTGGTAAACACATCTCTGCCAATATTGCCCGTCCTACCGCCATTTAACACACAGGTATTCATTGGCTGGAGGCGGGTCATCCACCCCTCATTCAGGAGGAAGTCCCGCCTCAGGGAGCTGCTGGCCAGTCCGATTGGCTGGCAGCTCTCTGGCCCCTGCAGCGCCAGAATCTGCAGTGGACAGGTCTGGGACTGCAAGTCTCCAGAGCAGCAGTCCTGAGATTCCAGGACCAGGTACATTGTCACAGGGTGGGGAAGGAAGGGGGATCCTGGGAGGGTGAGCAGAGAGGAGGTGGTTGTGTTGATTAAGAAGCCAGAAGGGTGAAGGAGGGAACCACCACTGTGCCACCTGTGCTATTATACATATGCTAAAATATACCATATTAAAAGGTTTATTAAGTTATTAAATATATGAATTCTGACACGAGTAGTGACCTGATCTTGGCATCCATTTCATCCTGGATCTAGGGGTCATTGTTTAAAAATAAGCGGTCACTTATTTGACAAAAAACAAAGAACAGTACAGCACAGGGACAGGCCCTTTGGCCCACCAAGCCTGTGCCAACACATGTCACCTTTCTAAACTAAAGATCTTTTGCTTCTATGTGGTCCGTATCCCTCTATTCCCTGCCTATTCATGCATCTGTCAAGATGCCTCTTAAACGTTGCTACTGTATCTGCTTCTACCACTCCTCTGGTAGCGCATTCCAGGCACTTACCACCCTCTGTGTAAAAAACTTGCCTCTCACATCTCCTTTAAACGTTCCCCTTTTGCCTTAGACCTATGTCCTCTAGTAATTGACATTTCTACCCTCCGACTATCCATTCTATCCCTGCCACTCATAAATTTTGAAAACTTCAATCAGGTCGCCCCCCCTCAGCCTCTGATGTTCAAGTGAAAAGAGATGAGGAGAATTTTTTTCTCTCAGAGGGTTGTGAGTCCCTGGAATTCTCTTCCTTAAAAGGCAATGGAAGCAGTCTTTGAATATTTTAAAGATAGAGCTGGATAGATTCTTGATAAACAAGTAGGTGAAAGGTTATCGGGGGAAGGAGGTTACAATCAGATCAGCCATGATCTTATTGAATGTTGGAACAAGCTTGAGGGGCTGAGTGGCCTTACTCCTGCTCCTAAGACTTTGCTTCCACTGCCTTTAGAGAAAAAAATTCCAGAGACTCATCACCCTCTGATAGAAAACATTTCTCCTCATCTCTGTCTTAAATTGGTGACCCGTTATTTTTAACCAATGATCATCAGTCCTAGATTCTCCAAGATTTTCCACATCCACCCTGTCAACACCCCTCAGGATCTTAAAGGTCTCAACCAAGTCACCTCTTGCTCTTCTAAGCTCCAGTGGATACAAACCTAACCCCTCCAACCTTTCCTCATTCCTGAAATTTGTCTTGAAAACCATCTCTGAACTACTTCAAAAGCATTTACATCTTTCCTTAAATAAGGAGACCAATACTTGTACACAGTGCTACAGATGTGCTCTCACGAATGCCCTGTACAACTGAAGAATAACCTTCTTTAATTTGCAATCAATTCCCCTCACAATAAATGATGACATTCTATTAACTTTCCTAAAAAACACAGATGCTGTCTTTTGGCTAAGATCCCTGCCCTTTCCCGTGGATGTATAAGGACCCATGGCACTGTTTCAGAGAAGAACTGGGGAGTTCTCACCGGCGTCTGATCCAATTTTTAATCCTCTGCCAACATTGAAAGAAAAACACAGATTATCTTGCTATTATCACATTGCTGTCTGTGGAAATTGGCTGTTGCGTTTTTCCCTATCACAGAAAGTTGCTTCATTGGGTGTCAAGTACTTTGTGATGTTCTGAGGTTGTGAGGAAATGCCAGTCTTTCCTTTGTGTTGTCACAAGGTGTCGAGAGCTGGGGTGGCGGGGTGGGGTTGGGGCTGTGGGGGGTGGGGGGTATATTTTTGATACTCGTTCCTCCATTTTCCAGATCATGTCCATCCCACAATCAACATGGTTGCAGCTGCAAATTTAGTGTTTGTAACGTTATTTTTAAAAATTGTAAAATGCCAAGGGTTGTAAAATTTAATGGTTCTGTTAAAAAAAATGGTGTTCTTAAAAGAGATGCAGGTGCAAAATGCAAGTACACAGAGAGCACAGTGTGAAATATTGTATCGTGAAGCAAGGCAGTAGGTGTTGGCAGGATAACAGGCTGTTTTTGAAGTTTTGTCCAATCAGTTTAAACTAGGCATTTGAATAGCAGCAGCCTGTCAGATTTGAATTTGATGTTTTGGTAACCTGTAAACCAATCATATGGTGGGGATTTTGGCATGTCAAAGAACAAAGAACAAAGAACAGTACAGCACAGGAAACAGGCCCTTCGGCCCTCCAAGCCTGTGCTGCTCCTTGGTCCAACTACCCCTGTCATCAGGGGTATAACAGTCACAGCTCCCAGCTCCAGAGAGCCAGAGTGCAACTGCCTCTGCCGGCCATCCTCTGCCCCAGCTCACAGCTTAAGAAGGAGACACGACCAACAATTGCCTCTGCCAGCGTAACAGCGTAACATTTATGTCTTAAAAGAAAGCCTCATCTCAATAGTGAAGACAGAAGAAATCAGCAAAGAAAACAGAAGATTCCAGAAGACGACAAACCTGGTTATATTTTGAGAGTGATTAAGTATTCTTTTTTTTGTTAATAAGTGTGAATGGTAATTATCTAAATAGCATTTATTTGGTTTGTTAATAGTTTAGCTAACCTGTTCACTGTTAGATAAATAAAGTGTTACTTGTTGCTTTTTCAGAGGGAGTCTCAGGTAGTTATTTTGATTTAACCACTAAAAGTTGCTAAAGTGCAGATAATCCCCCTTCTCACACACTCTTTAACAGATTATGATGGGAGGTACTTCTCTTTGAGTGTTGATTGTTGGTTCTCAGAGAGGAGATCAACCTCCCCCTTCATAACAGTTGCCGAGTACAGCCAGGCCTCACACAAGATGGCTGCTGTCAATCCCAGAAGGAGCTTCAACCCAGAAGTGCATCCACATCAATCTTGGAGATGGGATCCAGCTGCAAACCCTTAGATAGACTATATAAGTAGATCACCGAGCAAATAGTAAAGGGCGGAAACCTTAGCGTAGAAGCAGGGAGGGTGTTGGATTTCTGCGTGGATTTACTATGTACTTTGTGGGTTATGACCAGGACTGGACAATGAAACCGCTTTGGAACCTAACTATAGACTGTATCAGACCCTGTCTCGGTATTCTGAACCCTTTCACTGTATATACAACCATGAACTTGGCTACATGCCTTCATATGAGTTTAATGTGGATAAGTGTGAGGTTATCCAATTTGGCAGAAAAAATAGAAAGGCAAATTATTACCGAGATGGAAAGCAGATTCAAAATGCGTCAAGGCAGAGGGATCTGGGTGTCTATGTTCCTGAATCGCAGAAAGTCAGTATGCAGGTGCAGCACGTGATAAAAAAGGCAAATGGGATGTTGGTATTTATTGCAAAGGGACTGGAGTATAAAAGTAGAGAAGTGTTGTTGCAATTGTATAGGGTGTTGGTGAGACCACATCTGGAGTATTGTGTCCAGCTTTTGTCTCATTTGAGAAAGGATGTGGTGACATTGGAGGCAGTTCAGAGGAGGTTCAACACATTGATTCTGGGATGAAAGAGTTGACGTATGAGGAGAAATTAAACAATTTGGCCTGATACTCACTGAAGTTTAGAAGGATGAGCGGGGATCTGATCAAGGTATATGAAAATTTTAAAAGGGATTGATAAAGTAAATGTAGACCAAATGTTTCCTCTTATGGGGCAATCTAGAACAAGAGGTCACAGGTATAGGTTGAGCAGCGGAAGATTTAAAACTGAGATGAGGAGGAACTACTTCCCACAAAGGGTGATGAATTTGTGGAACTCGCTGCCCCATCGCGCGGTGGAGTCTGAATCATTGAAGGGTTTCAAGAGAGAGATAGATATATTTCTAACAAAAAAGGGATAAAGGGATATGGGGAACAGGTGGGGAGATGGATTTGAGACGAGGGAGAGATCAGCTATGATCTGATTGATTGGCGGAGCAGGCATGAAGGGCTGCATTTGCTTATTTCTGCTCCTAATTCCTACGTTCCTAATCAATAAATTGTTTATTGATTTGACTGATCTTCTGGTTGCCTACTTTGTGTCTTTAAACCCCACCTATATCGTCGCCCAAACGCTTGCAACGTCACATCTTCAGTCACCAAATTGCTAGTCCTTATTGAGTGACCAGAAGTGGATGCAGAAGTATTACAGAAGATTCTCCACAGAATAGCTATTTTCATCCACATCCTCTGTGTACCGCACTCAGTGGAATTTAATGAAATGAATCGTAGTTGTAACATGACAGCATTTTAATATAGTATTCATCTTACGACATTAGAATACATTTCATCAAGTTGCATGGTGTTTGTAGGAATGATCTGAACATCATGTACAAGTTTAGCTTTGATTCTCTTTCAATAATTTTTTCTGCACAAATTAAAGATTATTTTTTCGTAACAGTATTCACTTGTGGTTAGAAAAAAAAAGCCTTTGGTTGACATTAATGTATTGCAATGGAAGCTTCATAATTGCCACATTATTGGTGACCCCATGACTTTTTTGACACAAAACTGGATTTTACAGCTTCGCTCGCCCTGAAACCGGAAAATCCTGCCCGAGGTCAACGGACATTTCCATGGTCCATCCCTCGCCCGCTTCGGTTCCCATGGTGGGCAGGACGGTAAAATTCACCCCTGATTTTGTCTCCTTGCTCATGCGTTTTCTCTCCTGAACAGTAAACCAGATGATCACTCCCAACCCGCCTGTCCTTTCTGACTGATTTCAATCCCAATACTAGCCAAATCCTCGAGTGGCCTTTCCTGTCCCAGAATGTATCAGTCATTTAAACACGCTCACTTTACTTTCCAATGGAATCCCTTTTAAAATATGCCATGAATTGATTAATCTTTGGTTAGCCTGTTAGCCTTTTCCTAACTTTCCAGTCTTAAGTATCTGCTGAAGTTCCCTTATGAAGAACACCTCATAACGTGATGAACATGACTGACTTCACACACTCAGGCTGAAGGTGTGGAAACTCCTGCTCTACCTGGGATCTGAGTATCTGAGTAGCAACCAACACCAATGGCCCAGAATCAACGCTGATACCATTGCGTCCTGGCTCCTAATAAACTCAAAGGTAGCGGTCAGCAGGGAAGATAGGAAGGTGATAAAAAAGGCTATGTTGCTGTCTCTCAAGGCTGTTCCAGAGCAGAAAGACCTCTTTAACATCTAAGAGGAACACTGTGAAGGCAATCAAGTCAGGCAAAGCCGCAGAAGTCGACAGGATATACCAAGAATTCATGAAGACCATCAGATAGCCGGAAAGGAAGTGGCGAGCAAAGCTGTTTGCCAACATCGCAACACAAACGGGAGGCGATAGTCTGGTGGTATTATCGCTAGACTATTAATTCAGAGACTCAGCTAATGTTCTGGGAACCCGGGTTTGAATCCCGCCACGGCAGATGGTGGAATCTGAATTCAATAAAACAAAATCTGGAATTAAGAATCTACTGATGACCATGAAACCATTGTCGATTGTCGGAAAAACCCATCTGGTTCACCAATATCCTTTAGAGAAGAAAAGCTGCTGTCCTTACCTGATCTGGCCTACATGTGACTCCAGAACCACAGCAATCTAGTTGCCTCTCAATTGCCCCCTCAATGGCAACTAGAGATGGAGAATAAATGCTGGCCAACCAGCGATGCCCCTGCCCCACGAATGAATTATAAAAAAATCACATGGCACCAATCTAAGATAAGAGACATTTCCACACCATTCGACATTCCATGCAGCTAACACCCCATCGCTTTACTCTCAATAACATATACGGCCCTGAAATGTCTCTGGCTAAACAGTCCCTCCCTAAAAGCAGCAAGTCCCCTCCTCTTCCCCCTAACAACACTCCCTGGAAACATTCATCAGATCCATCAGCATCCATGGAGAGAGAAACAGAGTGAGTGGGTGGGATTTTACGACCCCACTCATTGTGCAACCCGTAAAATCATTCCTGAGGTCAATGGACATCCATTGTCTGCCCCTCGTGGTGGGTGGGGAGGGATGGTAAAATTCCAGCCAGCGTTTCAGGTCAATAATGTTAGATGGATTGGCCATGCTAAATTGGCCCTTAATTTCCCAAGATGGGAATTAGGTTATGGGAATTAGAGGGGAATATAGATAGAAACATGAACGTAGAAGATAGGAGCAGGAGGAGGCCATTCGGCCCTTCGAGCCTGCTTCACCATTCATCATGATCATGGCTCATTGTCCAACTAAATAACCTAATCCCGCTTTCTCTCCATAACCTTTGATCCCCTTCACCCCAAGTGCCATATCCAGCTGCCTCTTGAATACATTCAATGTTTTGGCATCAACTACTTCCTGTGGTAATGAATTCCACAGGCTCACCACTCTTTGGGTGAAGAAATGTCTCCTCATCTCCGTCCTAAATGGCCTACCCTGAATCCTCAGACTGTGGGGTTACAGGGATAGAGGCTGGGTGGGATGCTCTGTCGGAGAGTTGTTGCAGACTCGATGGGCCGAATGGCCTCCTTCTGTACTGTAGGGATTCTATGAATATATTGACTTATCCTGCCGTAATATCTGGGTGTGGCACACAGGCAAGCTGCTGAAACTCTCCAAAATTATCTGCTGTATGAAAACCCTACAATTAATCACCTCCATGATCAGAAACCAATGGCACTTTGGAGATCAAGTCAGCCACCCACACATGGCTAACATCTGGCACCCACAGGGATCAGTCCTGACATGCTCCCTTCACCATATATTTCAGTGACCACCCTCCCACAAAGCCACAGCTCTTCACATAGGCTGACAACTGTTCCCTGGCTTTTCCGGCTGGAGGATTTCAGGACATTGAGAATATAAGCTCACTGAAGATCGATGTTCTCTCTAGAAGGTGTAGGCTGCAATTCTCTGGCCTTACCTGTGGGTGGGATTCTCCAGTACTGCTCCAGTGAATGGAGTTTTCGCTGCATTTTATTTTTATTTGCTCATAGGACATGGGTGTGGCTGGCCGGGCCAGCATATATTGCCCATCCCTAGTTACCTTTGGAGGGCAATTGAGAGTCAACCACATTGCAGTGGCTCTGGAGTCACATGTGGGCCAGAGCAGGTAAGGACGGCAGATGGGGCAGCATGGTGGTACAGTGGTTAGCACTGCTGCCTCACAGTGCCAGCGATCCGGGTTAGATTCCCGCCTTGGGTCACTGTCTGTGTGGAGTTTGCACGTTCTCCCCATGTCTGCATGGGTTTCCTCTGGGTGCTCCGGTTGATGTGTGCATTAGGTGGATTGGCCATGCTAAATTGCCCCTTAGTGCCAGGGGGACTAGCTAGGGTAAATGCATGGGATTATGGGATTGGGCCTGGATGGGATTGTAGTCGGTGCAGACTCGATGGGCCAAATGGCCTCCTTCTGCACTGTAGGATTCTATTAAAAAACTATTAAAAAAAAGATTATCTTCCGAAAGAACATTAGTGAACCAGATGGGTTTTTCCAACAATCGACAATGGTTTCATGCTCATCAGTAGATTCTTAATTCCTGGTATTTTTTTATTGAATTCAGATTCCACCATCTACGGTGGCAGGATTCGAACCCGGGTCCCTAAATCATTAGTTGAGTTTCTGGATTCATAGTCTGGCGATGATACCACTAGGCCATTGCCTCACCTTAATACCCAAATTCTCCGTTCTCACTGGCAGTGGTGGCAGGGTGAGTGAGATCAGAGAATTCCGGCCTTCGACTTTGACCAACCACTGCCAAGCTTCAGTCTTCCCACCTGAGCAACTTGATGTAGGGGAAGAGCTTCACGTCCAGTTGAGTGGCTCGCCACTTACCCACAATACAATGGCGTCACACTTGGTCGTACATTGACCTTCCATCAGAAAGCTGGAACTAAGGTAAAGACAAGAGTTAGTCTCATATGGGAACTGGTGGGTACCACCTGGAGCACTACGTGAGTTGCCCAGGAGTTGCCATGCCCAGGAACAAGCACATGGACAAGATAGATACCCAGATTCAGGAAACCATGAGGGTAATTCCTGAGATGTTGAGACCAGCGCAGCTCAAGTGCCTTCATCCAACCTCCTCATGTCCTGAGGGAAAACATCCTCCTTAAAGGCACAGTGGCACAGCGGTTAGTATTTCTGCCTCACAGCACTAGGGAGCAAGATTCGATTCCTGCCTTGGGTCACTGTCTGAGTGGAGTTTACCAGCATTGCCGTCATAGAATTATAGAATCAAACAGCGCAGAAGAGGCCCTTCAGCCCACCGAGTCTGCACCAACACATTAGAAACACCTGAACTGCCACCTAATCCCATCTTCCAGCACTAGGCCCATAGCCTTGGATGTTATGACATGCCAAGTGCTCATCCAAACACTTTGTGAGGATGTGAGGAACCCGCACTGCTGCCTCACAGCACCAGGGACCCGGGTTCAATTCCCGGCTTGGGTCACTGTCTGTGTGGAGTTTGCACGTTCGCCCAGTGCCTGCGTGGGTTTCCTCCGGGTGCTCTGGTTTCCTCCCACAGTCCAAAGATGTGCAGTTTAGGTGGATTGGCCATGCTAAATTGCTCCTTAGTGTCAGGGGGACTAGCTAGGGTAAATGCATGGGGTTGTGGGGATAGGGCCTGGGTGGGATTGTGGTTGGTGCAGACCCGATGGGCCGAATGGCCTCCTTCTGCACTGTAGGATTCTATGATTCTATGATTCTATGAACATCACTGGCTGACAGATAAGGAAGCAATCTTATTGCTCAAATAAACCCCATACACACTCATCTGAATCCTGAAATCGTACTGGAACACACCCTACAATCTGAAGACATCCCCTCTTCTCGAAGGTACACTTCCTGGTTGATTGCAACAATGAGATACATGAAAAAATTAAACAGCTCCAAGGATTGTTTACACATATTGGCAAGGTGCCTGGGAAAATTCCCCTGCTCTTTAAACCATTTCAGTGGAAACTTCCACGTCTAACTAGGAGAATAGAGGAGGCCTCAGTTTAAAGTCTCATTCAAGTGTCTCCCTGAGTCCAGTATCAGAGTGTTCACTCAAGTTACTTGCACAAGTCCCAGGGTGGGACTTAAACCCATCACGTTCTGACCCAAGAGTGTTATCATAGAATCCCTACAGTGCAGAAAGAGGCCATTTGGCCCATCGAGCCTGCACCGACCACAATCCCACCCAGGCTCGATCCCGTAATCCCAGCTATTTACCCTGCTAATCCCCCTGACACAAATGGACAATTTAGCATGGCCAATCAACCTAACCCACACATCCTTGGACAGTGGGAGGAAACCGGAGCACCCAGAGGAAACCCATGCAGACATGAGGAGAATGTGCAAACTCCACACGGACAGTGACCCAAGCGGGGAATTGAACCCAGGTCCTTGGAGCTGTGAAGCAGCAGTGCTAACCACTGTGCCACCGTGTCGCCCATCACTGAGCCAAGGCTGAAAAACATTACCCGTACCAAACAAATAGTGTGTCTCAAGAATCCAGAAGAAGTTTGCCGGCAAGTAGAAATGAGAAATTCTATGCCTTGAATTCATCACTTACATTATCCATCGTTTGGACACTTGGCAGCTTTCAAACTTACAGAGCTATAACAGATCAATTCCGATCTCCTGTTCTCTCTCATCACCTTTTTTCTTTCACTTTGTGCAACGTGTCCCCTCCCTTCAGTGGACTCTCACTGCCAGTCATTAGACAAGATCTAATGCACCAATCCGAGTTGCCTCAAGGCTGCCTCAAGGAAAATGCTTAGAGGGAAGAAAAGCATCATCTTTATCGACACGGACTCCAGCCGATATTCCTTTGATATTTAAGAGCAGTGTCTTTAAGATACCTAAACAGCAAAACATCTGTTGCTGTTACATGCCTGGCAACCATTCACTGCTGTCATTTCTTGACTCCTTTCATGGCTTCCTTACTTAGAATTCTGGTGGTGAGACTTTGCAAATGAATTGTCAAACTCGGAGCTTACTGAGGGCCATTTTAATCAAAAGAACTGATGACTTTCACGACCTCAAGACATCCACAAGTGTCTTGTGGCAAGCAGGATTAGACTACTGAGTTGGACAATCAACCATGATCGCAATGAATGGTGGAGCAGGCTTGAAGGGCCAAATGGGCTCCTCCTGCTCCTATCTTCAATGCTTCTATGTTTCTGTGTCTTACGGCCAATAGCTTACTTTAATTTTGGGATGTGCAGTCACTGTTGTGCCATAGGATGTGGGGCAGCTAATTTATGCACAGCAAGATCCCATTATTGCAGGAATGACCAGGCAACCTACATAGAAATGTGGAAACATAGACCACAGAAGCAGGAGATGCGCAGGTTAGGTGGATGTACAAAGATGTGCAGGTTAGGTGG
Organism: Mustelus asterias; assembly: GCF_964213995.1. NCBI lineage: Eukaryota > Metazoa > Chordata > Chondrichthyes > Carcharhiniformes > Triakidae > Mustelus > Mustelus asterias. The sequence goes on from NC_135810.1 coordinate 116,349,450, forward strand.
ATTGGCCATGCTAAATTGTCCCTTAGCATTGGGGCTAACAGGGTAAATAAATGGGGTTATGGGGATAGGGCCTGGCTAGGATTTTTGGTACAGACCAATGGGCTGAATGGCCAGCAAACGGGGAGTCTGACAGATCGGGGCCACTGCGCACGTGCAGAGTTCCAGAACTGTCAGACTCCGGCACGAATAGGCCCCGCCCCCTCTGGTTTTTAATGAGATTCACGACTGGGACCTCTGCATTGCACAGAGTGCGGAGATACAGGTCAGAAACTGAACTGACAAAACAGTCAGGATTTGGAACAGTTTTCCCGCCAATTCAGCGCTTTTGGGAAAAACACGGCTGTGATTTCTGTTCCTTTCTCCACGGATGCTGCTAGTGAACATTGGCAATTCAATAGGGGCGATTTTTTGATTTGATTTGATTTATTATTATCATATGTATTGGGATACGGTGAAAAGTATGCTTCTTGCGCGCTATACAGACAAAGCATACCGTTCATAGAGAAGGAAACGAGAGAGTGCAGAATGTAGTGTCACAGTTGGACCCTGTTTTGCCCATTTTTTGGGTGGAAAACAGCGATGAATTGGAGCAACTCTCCAATGCCCACACAAGGTCTGAACTTCATTCCAACGTCTTTTTGAGTTGGGGTGGAATTTTACAGCAGGGCGGCGGGGCAGGAAACAGCAGTGAGCTGTTCAAAGGTTCATTGGCTTCAGTGGGACTGGGAGATCCCGCCAGCGGGAGGGGCCATAAAATTCCATGGTGGCACAGTGGTTAGCACTGCTGCCTCACAGTGCCAGGGACCTAGGTTCGATTCTGGCCTTGGGTGACTATGTGGCGTTTGCACATTCTCCCCGTGTCTGCATGGGTTTCCTCTGGGTGCTCCGGTTTCCTTGCACACTCCAAAGATGTGCGGGTTAGGTTGATTGACCATGCAGAGGTCATGGGGCAGCATGGTGGCATAGTAGTTAGCACTGCTGCCTCACAGCACCAGGGACCTGGGGTTCGATTCCCGGCTTGGGTCACTGTCTGCGTGGAGTTTGCACGTTCTCCCCATGTCTGCATAGGTTTCCCCCGGGTGCTCCGGTTTCCTCCCACTGTCTGAAATATGTGCTGGTAAGGTGCATTGGCCATGCTAAATTCTCCCCCAGTGTACCCGAACAGGCGCCGGAGTGTGGCGACTCGGGGATTTTCACAGTAACTTCATTGCAGTATTAATATAAGCCTTACTTGTGACTTATACACCTTTACTTTTAAATTGCTCCTACTTGTCAGGGGGATTAGCAGGGTAAATACGTAGGGTTACGGGGATAGTACCTGGGTAGGATAGTTGTCGGTGCAGGCCGAATGGCCTCCTTCAGCACTGTAGTGATCCTATTCTTCTTTTGTGATTCCAGAACCCCCCCTTTACCCTCCCTCCCCCTTTCCCACAGCAGTCCCACTTGTTGCAATCCCTCACAGCTACCACTTAATATCTAACACATTCCTTCCTCTCTTTATTTCTGATGAAGAGTCAAACGGACTCGAAATATTAACTCCGTTTTTTTTCTCCTTACAGATGCTGCCAGACCTGCTGAGATTTTCCGACGTTCTCAGTCGTAGTTTCGGATTCCAGCATCCGCAGGATTTAGCTCAGATTAGGGGCGGCACGGTAGCACAGTGGTTAGCACTGCTGCTTCACAGCTCCAGGGACCTGGGTTCGATTCCCGAGCTTGGGTCACTGTCTGTGTGGAGTTTGCACATTCTCCCCGTGTCTGCGTGGGTTTCCTCCGGGTGCTCCGGTTTCCTCCCGCAGTCCAAAGGTGTGCGGGTTAGGTTGATTGGCCATGCTAAAATTGCCCCTTAGTGTCTTGGGATGCGTAGATTAGAGGGATTAGCGGGTAAAATATGGGGGTAGGGCCTGGGTGGGATTGTGGTCGGTGCAGACTCGATGGGCCGAATGGCCTCTTTCTGTACTGTAGGGTTTCTATGATTTCTATGATTAGCCGTGCACATTCAGTCACGTGGGCATGTTTTGGAGTTCCAGACTTGGCCAATGAGTTGGAGAGTAACTGAGTGAGGGAGAATCATTGTTGCACTGCTAACCGAGCCCGCCTGCCAGACAAAACATTCAACATGATTTCAAAGTAACTCAACAGGAGCTTACGTTTTGTTTTTGTTCTAGGATTATACTGTTCCAAATTAAACAATACGTTAAATACTATCTACTGCTAAACTGCAGACAAAAGCATTCCAAACACACTGAACTGAAGTAAATACACACTGACGCATGAGGCATTCACATGCAATTAAAACTGTTTTCTCATACTTTTGTTGCCAATGTGTACACAAATTCCTCTGAAGATTTGATTGACTAACCCGGCTGGTTATTCAATGCAGTATTAAGGAAGTGCTGCATTGATGGGAGCGCTGTTGTCGTGACGTGAGGTTCTCTCTCCTTTGGACTGGGATTCTCCAGCACCCCTGCCCACGACATATTCCCCGGCTGAGGAGGCGGTCCGCCGTCAGCTACCGGCGGGACCTTCCAGTCCCGCCAATGTCCACGGGGTTTTGCGTGTCCCACACCCTCCACCACCAGAGAATGCACCACAGTGCGGGTGATGGCGGAGGTTGGGGGGTGATGGTAAGAGATGGAGGGTCGTCATTGGTGCGCCTGGAAGATCCTGCCGGTGGGAAGGGCTGGAAAATTTCAGCCTTTGTGTTAGTATTACTCTCATCTCTGAGTCAAATACTTGTGGGTTGAAGTCCTACTCGTGAGACTGCAGCAGGAGATTCTAGGTTGATGCTCGATTATTTTATTTATTTTTTATTAGTGTCACAAATCGGCTTACATTGACACTGCAATGAAGTTACTGTGAACATCCCTCAGACGTTACACACCAGCACCTGTTCGGGTACACTGAGGGAGAATTTAGCATGGTCAATACGCTCAATCAGCACATTTTTCAGACTGTATGAGCAAACCCACGCAGACACGGGGAGAACTTGCAGACTCCACACAGACAGTGACCCAAGCCGGGAATCGAACCCGTGTCCCATCGCTGTGAGGCAGCAGTGCTAACCATCGTGCCACTGTCCACCCGCTCCAGTGCAGTGCTGAGAGAGTGCTGCACTGTCAAAAGTGCCCTCTTTCAGATATGACGCTAATTTGAGGCCTCCAGTTATCCACTTTCTTAGATGTACATGAAATACCCCATCGGACTGGGATCCCTAAAGGCCCTGTGTCTTGGCCAGCATTCTCCTCCAACAGACATATTAAAACTGATTCACTGCTCCCTCAGCACATTAGGATCCGTTGAATTTGTCATGTGTAAGTAGACTATACTGTTAGATTAATCCCATTCTTGTGGTGAATTGCTTTATGCTGGCTGATAGATGTGAAAGATGATAGGATAGATTCAGGGTAGATTCAGCCGCGATCAAAATGAATGGTGCAGCAGGCTCGAAAAGGGCTGAATGGCCTACTCCCGCTTTTAGTTTCTATGTTTCAATGATCTATAAATGCAAGTTGTTTTTCTTAATCCACTTATTTCTTCTTCTTGAACATTTGCCATGGCAACAACAGGTAAAACCATATCAGCCTGGTCATCGCTGAGAACACCCACAAGACTTGGAGCAATGTCAAGCCCAGCAACAGTCAGCGCATATTCCGTAAATGAGCGTGTGCAAACTCTAATAATCCTGGACAAAATTACAACTCCTTAAATACGGCAAATAACACAACGTGCCAGATTGCTAAAACACATCCTCCCTTGATACACCATTTCTAATTCAAAGAGACTTTGCATGATTGTATTGGCAAGCCCCACTTCAGCAGGCAAGTTTCCAAGTCAACGCCAACGCTTGTTTACTCAAGTTCTCCTCGAAATGAAGGATGCCTCTCAGTGTTCCTCCTGGCTCTGTTCCTTGGGAGGCAGTCTGGAGAAAACAGTCCCCAGTCAATTTAGATTGAGGATGAGTAACGGATACAGTTTAAGTTCCACGGCACAACTACCTCGTCCTGTCTTTGCTGACAAAGCAGGATATTAATATTAAGCATTGGTCATAGAGTCATAGGGGTTCACAGCATGGAAACAGGCCCTTCAGCCCAACTTGTCAATGCCGCCCTTTTTTTAACCACAAATCTCGTCCCAATTGTCCATGTTTAGCCCATATTCCTCTATACCCATCTTACCTATGTAACTGTCTAAATACTTTTTAAAAGACAAAATTGTACCCACCTCTACTACTACCTCTGGCAGCTTGTTCCAGATGCTCACCACCGTCTGTGTGAAAAAATTGCCCCTCTGGACCCTTTTGTATCTCTCCCCTCTCACCTTAAACCTATGCCCTCTAATTTTAGACACCCCTACCTTTGGGAAAAGATATTGACTATTTAGCTGATCTCTGCCCCTCATTATTTACAGACCTCTATAAGATCATCCCTAAGTCTTCTACGCTCCAGGGAAAAAAGTCCCAATCTATCCAGCCTCTCCTGATAACTCAAACCATCAAGTCCCAGAAGCATCTTAGTAAATCTTTTCTGCATTCTTTCTAGTTTAATAATATCCTTTCTATAATAGGGTGATCAGAACTGTACACAATATTCCAAGTGTGGACTTACCAATGCCTTTGTCCTATAACTCTCCCCAACACCCTACCTTTAACTGAGCAACTCCTGCCCTGGTTCGATCTACCAAAATGCATCATCTCGTATTTATCTAAATTAAACTCCATCTGCCATTCATCAGTCCACTGGCCCAATTGATCAAGATCCCGTTGCAATTGGAGATAACTTTCTTCACTGTCCACTATGCCACCAACCTTGGTGTCATCTGCAAACTTACTAACCATGCCTCCTAAATTCTCATCCGAATCATTAATATAAATGACAAATAATAGTGGACCCAGCACCGATCCCTGAGGCACACTGCTGGTCACAGGCCTGCAGTTTGAAAAACAACCCTCTACAACCACCTTCTAGGTTCTGTCATCAAGCCAATTTTGTATCCACTTGGCTACCTCACCCTGGATCCTGTGAGATTTAACCTTATGCAACAACCTACCATGCGATACCTAACCCTGACCCTTATTAAAGTCCATGTAGACAACATCAACTGCACTGCCCTCACCTAGCTTCTTGGTTACCCCTTCAAGAAACTCAATCAAATTCATGAGACATGATTTTCCACTCACAAAGCCGTGCTGACTGCCCCTAATCAGTCCTTGCCTCTCTAACTATCTGTCGATCCTGCCTCTCGGAATACCTCCGAACAACTGACTCATTACAGATGTTAGATTCACTGGCCTGTAATTCCCAGGCTTTTCCCTGCGGCCCTTCTTAAACAAAGGCACAATATTTGCCACCCTCCAATCTACAGGCACCTCATCTGTGGCTATCGATGATTTAAATATCTCTGTTAGAGGACCCGCAATTTCCTCCCTAGCCTCCCACAATGTCCTGGGATAAACTTAATCAGGGCCGGTGATTTATCTACCTTGATGCATTTTAAGATTTCCACCACCTGCTTCTCTGTAATATGTGCACTCCTCAAAGAACAAAGAACAAGAACAAAGAACAATACAGCACAGGAACAGGCCCTTCGGCCCTCCAAGCCTGCATCGCTCCCTGGTCCAAACTAGACCATTCTTTTGTATCTCTCCATTCCCACTCCGTTCATGTGGCTATCCAGATAAGTCTTAAACGTTCCTAGTGTGTCCGCCTCCACCACCTTGCCCGGCAGCGCATTCCAGGCCCACACCACCCTCTGTGTAAAATACATCCTTCTGATATCCGTGTTAAACCTCCCCCCCATCACCTCGAACCTATGACCCCTCGTGAACGTCACCACCGATCTGGGAAAAAGCTTCCCACCGTTCACCCTATCTATGCCTTTCGTAATTTTATACACCTCTATTAGGTCACCCCTCATTCTCCGTCTTTCCAGTGAGAACAACCCCGGTTTACCCAATCTCTCCTCATAACTAAGCCGCTCCATACCAAGCAACATCCTGGTAAACCTCCTCTGCACTCTCTCTAAAGCCTCCACGTCCTTCTGGTAGTGTGGCGACCAGAACTGGGCGCAGTATTCCAAATGCGGCCGAACCAACGTTCTAAACAACTGCAACATCAGACCCCAACTTTTATACTCTATGCCCCGTCCTATAAAGGCAAGCATTCCATATGCCTTATTCACTGCCTTCTCCACCTGTGACGTCACCTTCAAGGATCTGTGGACTTGCACACCCAGGTCCCTCTGCGTATCTACACCCTTTATGGTTCTGCCATTTATCGTATAGCTCCCCCCTATGTTAGTTCTACCAAAATGCATCACTTCGCATTTATCTGGATTGAACTCCATCTGCCATTTCTTTGCCCAAATTTCCAGCCTATCTATTTCCTTCTGTAGCCTCTGACAATGTTCCTCACTATCTGCAAGTCCAGCCATTTTCGTGTCGTCCGCAAACTTACTGATCACCCCAGTTACACCTTCTTCCAGATCGTTTATATAAATCACAAACAGCAGAGGTCCCAATACAGAGCCCTGCGGAACACCACTAGTCACAGGCCTCCAGCCGTGACTCCTCAAGACATCACTATTTATTTCCCCAAGTTCCCTAACATCCATACCTTTCTCAACAGTAAATACTGAATGGAAATATTCTTTCTGGTCACCCTATTATAGAAAGGATATTATTAAACTAGAAAGAGTGCAGAAAAGATTTACTAGGATGCTACCGGGACTTGATGGTTTGAGTTATCAGGAGAGGCTAGATAGACTGGGACTTTTTTCTCTGGAGCGTAGAAGGCTGAGGGGTGATCTTATAGAGGTCTATAAAATAATGAGGAACATAGATCAGCCAGATAGTCAATACCTTTTCCCAAAGGTTGAGGAGTCTTAAGCTAGAGGGCACAGGTTTAAGGTGAGAGGGGAGAGATACAAAAGTGTCCAGAGGGGCAATTTTTTCACACAGAGGGTGGTGAGTGTCTGGAACAAACTCCAGAGGTCGGAGTAGAGTTGGGTACAATTTTGTCTTTTAAAAAGCATTTAGGCAGTTACATGGGTAAGATGGGTACAGAGGGATATGCGCCAAATGCAGGTAATTGGGATTAGCTTAGGGGTTTTAAAACAAAAGGGTGGCATGGACAAGTTGGGCTGAAGGGCCTCCTTCCATGCTGTAAACCTCTATGACTATGACTCTATGATTTAAGATCTCACCCATCTCTTGAGGCTCCACACATAGATGACCTTGTTGATCCTTGAGAGGCCCTATTCTCCCCCTCGTTACTCTTTTGCCTTTTATGTATTTGTAGAAGCTCTTTGGATTCTCCTTTGCCTTATCTGCCAAAGCAATCTCGTGTCCCCTTTTTGCCCTCCTGATTTCTCTCTGAACTCTACTCCTACACCCTCTACATTCTTTATGGTGGAAAATCTAATGTTAGAAAAATTACCCAAGGGACCAGGTTGGTGTGGGTGTTGGGAGGGAGAGGGTGTGGGTGTTCGGGGGAGGTGTGGGTGTTGGGAGGGGGAGGGTGTGGGTGTTGGGAGGGGGGGATGTGGGTGTTGGGGGGAGGGTGTGGGTGTTGGGGGGGGGAGGGTGTGGGTGTTGGGAGGGAGAGGGTGTGGGTGTGGTCCAAGTACATATCGGCACAGGGTCTCTTTTGTTTTGAATACCTCTACTGAGATGAGGCAGGGAGAAAACTAATTTACATATTCGTGACTTGAATTGATAATTGATAATTGATAGAAGATGTGGAGATGCCAATGTTGGACTGGGGTCGGCACAGTCAGAAGGCACAAGCCACTAGCTTTCGGAGTGCTGCCCCTTCATCTCACCTGATTAAGGAGCAGCGCTCCGAAAGCCCGTGGCTTGTGCTACCAAATAAACCTGCTGGACTTTAACTTGATGTTGTGGGACTTCTTACTGACTGATAGAAAGCAGAGGGTTGAGATAAATGGGTCCTTCTCCAGTTGGCGATCTGTAACTAGTGGGGTTCCGCAGGGTTCAGTTCTCGGACCAGAACTATTTACAATCTATATCAATGATCTACAAGCAGAGACAAAGTGTAACATAGCGAGATTTGCTGATGACACAAAAATAGGTGGGAAATCAGGCTGTGATGAGGAGACACAAAGTTTACAAATGGATATTGACAGGCTAGGGGAATGGGCCAGAATCCGACAGATGGAGTTCAATGTGGATGAATGTGAGGTTATCCATTCTGGCCAGAAAAATAAAAGGGCAATTACTATTTAAACAGGAAACAGATTCAAAAGACATCTGTGCAGAGGGATCTGGTTGTCCGTTTGGATGAGTCTCAGAAAGTGGGTCTGCAGGTGTAGAATGTTATAAGGAAGGCAAGTGGAATCTTGGCATTTATTGCAAAGGGTCTAGAGTATAAAAGTAGAGAATTGTTGTTACAATTGTATAAGGCATTGGTGAGACCACACTTGGAGTATAGTGTTCAATTTTCGTCACCTTCTTTGAGGAAGGATATGGTGGCACTGGAGGTGGTTCAGAAGAGGTTCACTAGATTGATTCAAGGTTTGAAGGGGCTGTCATATGATGAGTGGTTGAGTAGCTTGGGCTTGTACTTGCTGGAGTGCAGAAGAATGAGGGGGGATTTGATTGAGGTTTATAAAACACTCAATGGGTTTGATAAAGTAAATATTAATCAAATGTTCCCCCTTCTAGAATAGTCTGGGACAAGAGGTCATAGTTGTAAGGTAAGAGGGGGGAGGTTCAAGACAGAGATAAGGAGAAGCTACTTCTCACAGAGGGTTGTGAATCAATGGAACTCATTGCCCCAGTGTGCAGTGGATTCAAGAAAGAGATAGATAAATATATGATTAAAAAGCGGGATAAAGAACGATGGGGAAAAGGCAGGGAAGTGGAGTTCGGATGAGATGGAGACCAGCCATGATCATATACAATGGTGGAGCTGGCTCCAAGGGCTGAATTACCTCTCTCACTCCTAATTCCTATGTTCCTCTGTTCCTTCAGTACGGTATTAGATTGGGTAGAACTTCCTTGGTTAACCTTACATATGGCTGAATGGGTGCCAGTTTCCTAGCTGCGCTGGGACAGTTTGCCGAATTGATATGCTGACCTGCTTCAGCACGGCTGGGATATTGCCGGGGTCTATTGGCTTTAGCCATCGCGTCAGTGCTTTTCATCAGGTGGAATGAGCCAAATTGGCTTGGCGTTGATCACCATGACGATGGAGACCACGGTAGAAGACAGCATGGAATCAGAAACTCAGCACCTTTGGCTGAAGAAACACGTCTTTTTATCGAGCGATTTGGCATCAGGTACGCAATACACAAAGGAAATCTTCCCCTTATTGAGGCAATGCCACCAATTTGTTTTTTTATAAAGGCTATGTTGAATAAACAAAGAGAAAGATCACCAGCTGTTTCCATTGTGAATCTGAGCATAATAAAGGCATATTTTTGACAACTATTTGCATATATTTGAATAATATTTATGAGTTTGGTACTTATATAAGACAGCGATTATGGTAATTCTGCATTCCTAACACTGCAGGTTAGACAACCAAGACTTGGAAATATATTTTGAAAACCTGCTCTTGCAAATATATGGGCATTTCCCATTACAGAGTGTCTGCCTTCCAGTAAAGATTCATTGCCTTGCTGTGATGCTTTCCCTGTATTACCGTTGCTCTGAATGTTCTGCAGAGACATCACCTCAGTACTGATGAGAGCTGGAATAAGGTCCTGTTTGAACATGCAACATTCTGGGCGCGATCTCACCTGCCGTTCACGCCAGACTCCCGCTGCAGTGAAGTTGGCGGCCAGCCAAATCTCCGTTCACTGCGGCGGGATGGGAAAATCCCACCGGCGTGAATGGTGGTAAGATTCAGGCCTCTGGCTCCCAACAGCTGATTGTTGTTATCACAGTAAGAAGTCTCACAACACCAGGTTAAAGTCCAACAGGTTTATTTGGTAATCATGAGCTCTCAGAGCGCCGCTCCTTCATCAGGTGAGTGGAGAGCTGGGTTCACAAACACAATATATATAGACACAAATTCAACTGCTATCATAATGATAATGGTTGGAATGTGAGTCTTAACAGGTAATCAAGTCTTTACAGGTACAGACAATGCGAGTGGAGAGAGGGATAATCATAGGTTAAAGAGGTATGAATTGCCCCAAGCCAGGACAGTTAGTAGGATTTTGCAAGCCCAAGCCAAATGGTGGAGGTTACAGATAGTGTGACATGAACCCAAGATCCCGGTTGAAGCCGTCCTCATGTGTGCGGAACTTGGCTATCAGTTTCTGCTTGGCGATTCTGCATTGTCGTGTGTCTTGAAGGCTGCCTTGGAGAACGCTTACCCAAAGATTGGAGGCTGAATGCCCGTGACTGCTGAAGTGTTCCCCGACAGGATAGGAACACTCCTGCCTGGTGATTGTTGCGCAGTGTCCGTTCATCCGTTGTAGCGTCTGAAAGGTCTCACCAATGTACCACACATCGGGACATCCATGCAACAAAGGAGGGGTGGGTGAAGAAGGAGGAAAGATAGAGTGGGATAGACAAGAGTTGAATAGTGAAAGGCCACGAGTTATAAAAATTATAAGACAGTCGAAGAAGAGTCAGAGATTGTCCTGGGGCGGAGGCCACACTGTCAGGGGCATAAACAGACTGTCCTGGGGCTATGAAGGCCAAGTTAGAAGTCTGTGCATGCATGCATGACTGAATTCTGGTCTTGGGCAAGCAAAGACCTCTCCAGGCAATGACAATTATCATGCGATATAGTATAGGGTGGTCAAGGGTATTTATTTTATTATTTCACAGGATGTGGATGTTACTGATTAGGCCAGAATATTCATTGCCCATCTTTAATTGTCTTTGTGAAAGCGATGGTGAGCTACCTTCTTGAACCACTGTCATCCATGTGTTGTAAATACAACTACAGTTAGGGAGAAAGCTCCAGGGTGACACGGTGGCACAATGGTTAGCACTGCTGGCCCCGGGTTTAATTTCGGCCTCAGGTGAATGTGTGGAATTTGCACATTCTCCCTGTGTCTGCGTGGGTTGCCTCCGGGTGCTCCGGTTTCCTCCCACACTCCAGAGATGTGCAGGCCAGGGTGATTGGACATGCTAAATTGTCCCTTAGAGTCAGGGGGTTAGCAGGATAAATACATGGAGTTACAGGGATGGAGCCTGAGTGGGATTGTTGTCGGTGCAGGCTCGATGGGCCAAATGGCATCTTTCTGCTCTGTAGAGATTCTATGATTCTATTTTGACCCATCAACATTGAAGGAATGGTGGTACAGTTCCAATTCAGGATGGTGTGTGACTTGGAGGGGAACTTGTAAGAGTAGTGAGATTATGGAACTCGCTACTTCAGGAAGTGGTCAAAGTGAATAATATGGGAGATCTAAGAAGAAGTTAGACGAACAAATGAGGGAGAAGGGAATAGAGGTTTACGAGGGTAGGAAAGAGACAGGAGGAGGCTCAAATGTAGCAGAAACACTGACACCTTGTGTTGAGTGGTCTGTTTCTCTGCTGTGTATCCTATGCAATCCTATGCAAGTATTGGTCCGCTCCTTTTTCCCTGGAAGATCAATTCCTGAGATTCAAACAATCTTCAGTAGGATTAAAAGATACAATGGACTGGGACTATCCTCACCATTAATGTCCTTATGCAGGTCCATGAAGTTCTGATCCTGAGGTGGGCCATCGTGATAGACTCCTGGGTGAGGAGGATGAGATGAAGCTCGAAGGGATGCAGAGAAAAGGGAAGTAACTTTTCTTCCGACAAAAGATCGTGAATGTAGCCCATTCCATCACGCAAACCAGCCTCCCATCCATTGACTCTGTCTACACTTCCCACTGCCTCGGAAAAGCAGCCAGCATAATTAAGGATCCCACGCACCCCGGACATTCTCTCTTCCACCTTCTTCCGTCAGAAAAAATATACAAAAAGATACACGTACCAACCGATTCAAGAACAGCTTCTTCCCTGCTGCCGTCAGACTTTTGAATGGACTTACCTTGCATTAAGTTGATCTTTCTCTACACCCTAGCTATGACTGTAACACTACATTCTGCACTCCCTCGTTTCCTTCTCTATGAACGGTATGCTTTGTCTGTATAGTGTGCAAGAAACAATACTTTTCACTGTATACTAACGCATGTGACAATAATAAATCAAATCAAATCAAAATCAAACCAAAAACCTTCCCACCTTCTTTCTAGCTGGACAATTCAACCACCTTGGCATTCCTGCCATTCTGTGTGGAATAATCTGGTCTGGGCATGCTCAGTTTCCTGCTATGGAATGCTGCACGCCTTACACCAAGAGAGGTTAGTGGAGAATTTCTGCTCAGTACAAGACCATTCCTGGGACACACATCCTAAGTGGCTCATATGTGAGCCTACTATGCAATTTTTAAAATTAATTCATGGGACATGAGCGGTGCAGAGAAGACCAGCACTTATTGCCCGTCCTAATTGCCTCTGGCAAGCTGATAATTAACCTCCTTCTTGAGCCACTGAGTCCAGGTTGTGTGGGTATGAAGAGCTTGTCATATGAGAATCAGTTGAGGACTCTGGGTCTGTACTTGTTGGAGGTTAGAAGGATGATGGGGGGGGTGGGTGGAATCTCATTGAAACTTACAGGATACTGCGAAGCCTAGATAGTGTGGACATGGAGAGGATATTTCCACTAGTTGGAAAGACTAGTACCAGAGGGCACAACCTCAGGCTAAAGGGACGATCCTTTAAAACAGAGATGAGGAGGAATTTCTTCAGCCAGAGAGTGGTGAATCTGTGGAACTCTTTGCCGTAGAAGGCTGTGGAGGCCAGGTCATTGAATGTCTGTAAGACAGAGATAGATAGGTTCTTGATTAATAAGGGGATCAGGGGTTATGGGGAAAAGGCAGGAGAATGGGGATGAGAAAAAAATCAGCCATGATTAAATGGTGGAGCAGATGCGATGGGCCGAATGGGCTAATTCTGCTCCGATGTCTTATGGTCTTATGGTACATTCACAGTGCAGTTAGGGAGGGAAGGGGTTCCACGATTTCCAGATGTGCATACACTCACTCGCAATCGACCTTCCAGCAGGCGACATAACCCAGGCCGCTGAAGGCAAATCAAAAAATGAATGGAGCAGTGTTAGGTTACACAGTTTGCAACGAACAAATTTATTTTGAAACCAAAATAGAGGGGCGATCTTACCAAAGAAATTCTAAGTCCCCAACGAGCGTCAAAACGGGAGAAATTCAGGCCATTTTTTTGGGCGACTGAAAAATTGAATCTTATCTGGCTTAGTCAAAAAAGTCTTGCCAAACTTGGAATCTGCCAGCACGGGGAGTGGGCAGAGCCTAAATTGCCCAAAAGGCGGCTGATAGCAGCAAAGGGCGGAATTGTGCATGTGCAGTTTTCTGTCACTGCCTCTCCTAGCTATTGCCAGCCTTCGTGACAGAATCCCCCTAGCCTGATTACTGTGGGGCTCCGTGAACCCCCTCTGCCTGGATCGATTGCCACTCCCTCCCACCGAGACTGATCGCCACCCTCCCCCGCCCAGACTGATCCCCCCCCCTCTCCAAATATCGCTGTTGCAGAGTGTGTAGCGATCCCCACCCATTGAACAACCCATCCCTGGCCTGGTCCCATCCCCCTCAAGCCCCGTACCCTCAGCCCCTGCCCCCTTGGCATTGCCCAGTTTCCAGTGGGCAAAGCCACAGTGCCAGCTTGACAGTGCCAGGCTGGCACTGCCCAAGGGACATCACCCTTGCCCTGACCTCCTGGACGGGGCCTCAACGGCCTCCTGCTCTACTGGCGAGGCCATCACCCCTTTGATGGGGACGATATGTGATCCTTGCCGGAGAGAACCTCCACCGACAAGGACTCAAAGGCAAGAGAGCCCAGCCGATTGTGTTCCAGGCTTACTTGTAATATTTAAACACAGTGTTAAATAGTATTTGAATATTGCAATTAGCCTCACGCCCTTCTCGGCCAGGCTGATCCCACCGGATAACCAGTGCCGGTAAGATCGTAAGAGGTGGGAAATCGGAGCGAACCCAATTTCTTGGCTCTCTCGTGGTCTCACCAGCTTGCCCCACCCATCGGCTGGTGAGGCGCAATGGTAAGAACAGCCGCAGAATCTCTCTCCTTTTCTTTTGCCCACAATGTGCAATGCTTTCTATCAAGTGGGCAAAAATTTCCTTCTGCTCAACTGACAAGGTCACCATGAAGGCATCTTTCTTGCCATGTCCTTGGGTGATCGGATGCATCTGGTACATTTGGAATCCTACAATGATGTCCTGCAGACCTTCAACAGCTAACATAGGAAGTACAACTCTGGCATACCAAGTATTCGAAGGGCATTCTTAATGCCCTTTTTCAATTGCGTTATGCAAATGTTCTGCCACTTGTGATCCTTGATCGCGCAGATGATGGCTCATTAAGTCTTTTTTCCTTCTTATGCAGTACAATACTTTGCAAAAGATTTCTTGTCCTGGGAGGCAAGGTCAATGTAAACAATCAGGAAGGAATAGGAACAGTAAAATAAATAGCCTGGATAATTATTTTCACATAACTTAATATTGTTCATCAATAACTGCTCTGCAGTTTAATTTTGTTTTGTAGTGCCTGCTTAATGCCTTTATAGGAAGTGATCCATTGAGAAATCTTTTCTTTTCACAGCCGAATGTCAAGTCATATGGCTTCAAATCGACGAGGTCTCTTTAAGACCTAAACCTCTAGTGCTATTTATTAGTCACAAGTAGGCTTACATTAACCCTGCAATAAAGTTTCTGTGAAAATCCCTGAGTTGCCACACTCCGGCGCCTGTTCGGGTACACTGAGGGAGAAATTAGCATGGCCAATGCACCTAACCAACACGTCTTTCGGACTGTGGGAGGAAACTGGAGCACCCAGAAGAAAGCCACGCAGACACTGGAAGAAGGTGCAGACTCCTCACCGACAGTGACCGAAGCCAAAGCTGATCCAAACACACCTCCAAATGCTCATTCTCTGCGACAATTTCTCCTTCCCTGCCCAGCAACAATTAATGTCCTCCTCTCTATAGGGTGGCAACCTTTACAGAAATCAGCTTTGTACTATTCCTTGCCCCTAATTGTAAGCTCCTGTAGTGATATCCAACCTAGGCTTGAGTCTTGGTGTGAGCATATAATCGCCCAAAGCGAGCTTGGCCCAAAGTTGGTCACTTCTTAACAAAGGCACTTTCTCTTCCAAAGCGACACATTTGCTTTCTCCTCTCTCCCTTGGCCGATGAGTTCTTTCTGCCGTTTACAACACCCACTCTTTCTATTCAATTTAAGCATTGCCGATGACTTGTGCTGTCACAGCAGGAGGAGCGCGTGCTCCCCACTCTGCACCTAACCCGCACACCTTTTCCACTGTGGGAGGAAACTGGAGCACCTGGAAGAAACCCACGCAGACCCGGGGAGAACATGCAGACTCCATCTGATGAAGGAGCAGCGCTCCGAAAGCTCATGCTACCAAATAAACCTGTTGGATTTTAACCTGGTGCTGTGAGACTACTTACTGCGGCTACCCGAGTCCAACGCCGGCAACTCCACTTCATTGAAGAAGTCTGACGGGATTTCTGTCTGTTTCTCTCACTTTCTTCACCTTCCATTTCACTCCTGGTGTTTGATAAATGTTTACCAAAATTCCAGTTCCAAAGAAGATTCATTCGACTCAAAAGCTGGGTGGAATTTTCTCATATTTTTCAATGTTGGTCTTGGCAAGAGAATTCGATGAGAAAACTCTCCATAGATTCAGTCTTTTTAACAAAATGTTTTTTTTTCCAGGTGATTCACGCCGTGCTTGTGGCGGCTTGCCTCTGATTCACTCGCCCTGGGAAAACCTAATCTCTATAATCAGTGGGGTGCTCCTTTTAAACACCTCCGCAGCACTCCCCTAGCTCTCATTCCAAGCCCAGTTGCGGAGGGAGGGGAGGGGGGTGGGGGGAAAGGGTTCGAGGAAGACACCACCAGGCTTCACAGAGGGAGCCCTCACCAAACATCTGGATAGTGTGGAGTAGAGGCATGACCAGCCATCGGCCAGACGTCCAGTAAGAAAGGTCGCCAACCCTCCCTGGGAGGCCTGCGGCTGCGATAGTGTCAGCTCGCCTTTGAAGTTTATTTATTAGTCACAAGTAGGCTTACATTAACACTGCAATGAAGCTACTGTGAAAATCCCCTCGTTGCCACACACTGGCGCCTGTTCGGGTTCCATGAGGGAGAATTTAGCATGGCCAATTCATCTAACTCGCACATCTTTGGAATGTGGGAGGAAAGTGGAACACCCAGAGGAAACCCACGCAGACACGGGGAGAATGTGCAGACTCCACACAGACAGTGACCCAAGCCGGGAATCGAACCCGGGTCCCTGGCGCTGTGAGGCAGCAGTGCTAACCGCTGTGCCACTGTTACTAAAAGAGAAAATGCTGGAAAATCTCAGCAGGTCTGGCAGCATCTGCAAGGAGAGAAAAGAGCTGACGTTTCAAGTCCAGATGACGCTTTGTCAAAGCTCAGATTTGTCAGATTTCAAATTCCAGAATACGCAGTGATTTGCTTTTACACAGTGCCAACATTCCTCCATAAGAGGCTGAGGCTACAGTGTCAGCAGAAGATGAATGACCTTCTCCGAGCAGCCAGGTAAATCTTCCTCCTCACGTCTCCCGATACAGCACTTCACACACCCATTACATCTCCATGGAAATCTCTCTCCCAAACACCTCACAGATTCCCAACACTTGTAATGGTGCCCTCCTCCACTCCCCACCCCATTGTTCCCCCCAGTCCCCTCTCCCACTCACCTCCCACACATGCCAGACATCATCACCATCCTACCCAGCTGGACTGCTGCCTGCACTCTTCCAATCCATCTCATTGGAGGACAAACCCAAGGACAACTGGTGTGAGTGGGCGCAACCTGCTGGAGTCATGTCTAAACTGAGAACCCGGACAGGCACCAGAGTGACTTCATTGCGGTGTTAATGTAAGCCTATTTGTAACGCTAATAAATAAACTTTAAAAACTACGATGGACTGTCACTCTTTCCATGTTATGTAATGTTTCTGACTGCGTTCTAAATATTCACTGATTTTTATTAAGTTGTTTTCCAAAAATAAAATGGCAAAGCTGATCGAAACATTTAACAACAGCAGGTAAGCGAAATGTCAACATTTGAAAGTCGCAGCAAACTGTGCAGTGTGCCTATTTCTGGGCAATTATAATGGAGCAATAAACAGAATTGTGACCCACTGTGAAGTTAGAAGCCTTCACTAACACAAGGACAATTTTATTCAGCATTAACAACACAATGAACAATTACGTTCAACAGTTGAGTTCAGAATGTGCTATCCACAAAACCATTTAGATAATGGCAAAATACTGCAGATGCTGGAATCTGAAACAAAAACAGAAAATCATTGAGTGAGAGAACAAGTTCAGACAGACGGGACAGAGACCCAGTAGGCCCAGTAGGCCTGATAGGCCCAGTAGGCCCAGTCGGCCCGGTAGGCCTGGTAGGCCCAATAGGCCCGGTAGGCCCGGTAGGCCCATCGCGTCAGCCTGTCCCTGCCCCACCAAACTAATTTCCACTTATCTTGACTCCATTCTCTCTCCTCTTTACCAGTCCCTTCCCACCCACAACCGCGATTGCTCTGATTCCACATGCCATATCAACAACTTCCAGTCCCCCGGCCCAAACCACCTCCGCCTCACCATGAATGTCCAATTCCTCTACACCTCCATTCCCCACTAGGGTGGCCTCAAAGCTCTTTGCTTCTTCCTCGAACAGAAGTCTGAACAATTCCCCATTCACCACCACCCTCCTCTGTCTGGCTGAACTGGTTCTCTCACTGAACAATTTCTCCTTTAACTCGTCTCACTTCCTCCAAATCAAAGGTGTAGCCGTGGGCATCCGCTTGGGTCTCAGTTACGCTGTCCCTTTATGGGTTATGTGGAGCATTCCCTGTTCCAGTCCTGCTCCGGCCCCCTCCCACAACTCCTTTAGCAGTACACTGCTGAGACTTTCCAGCATTTTCTGTTTTTTTTTGTCACAAAACCATTTGTTTGATTTAGGAAGTCAAAGAGAATGGATTTGAATACTCATCCATGTTTGTTCTCATGTTATTTATTTATTGGTATCACAAGTAGGCTTACATTAACACTGCAATGAAGTTACTGTGAAAATCCCCTCGTCGCCACACTCTGGCACCTGTTCGGGTACACTGAGGGGGAAGTTAGCATGGCCAATTAACCTAACCAGCATGTCTTTCAGACTGTGGGAGGAAACCGGAGCACCCGGAGGAAACCCATGCAGACACGGGGAGAACGCGCAGACAGTGACTCAAGCTGGGAATCAAACCTGTGTCCTTGACGCTGTGAGGCAGCAGTGCTAACCACTGTGCCCCGTGCCACCCCTCATAGTTGTGCCCCACTGCTAATGATACCTTTTGTTTTATTCATTCATGGGACTTGGGCATCATTGGCTGGCCAGCATTTATTGTGTGGAGATGCCGGCGTTGGACTGGGGTAAACACAGTAAGAAGTTTAACAACACCAGGTTAAAGTCCAACAGGTTTATTTGGTAGCAAAAGCCACACAAGCTTTCGAAGCTCTAAGCCCCTTCTTCAGGTGAGTGGGAATTCTGTTCACAAACAGAGCTTATAAAGACACAGACTCAATTTACATGAATAATGGTTGGAATGCGAATACTTACAACTAATCAAGTCTTTAAGAAACAAAACAATGGGAGTGGAGAGAGCATCAAGACAGGCTAAAAAGATGTGTATTGTCTCCAGACAAGACAGCCAGTGAAACTCTGCAGGTCCACGCAACTGTGGGAGTTACAAATAGTGTGACATGAACCCAATATCCCGGTTGAGGCCGTCCTCGTGTGTGCGGAACTTGGCTATCAGTTTCTGCTCAGCGACTCTGCGCTGTCGTGTGTTGCGAAGGCCGCCTTGGAGAACGCTTACCCGAATATCAGAGGCCGAATGCCCGTGACCGCTGAAGTGCTCCCCAACAGGAAGAGAACAGTCTTGCCTGGTGATTGTTGAGCGGTGTTCATTCATCCGTTGTCGCAGCGTCTGCATAGTTTCCCCAATGTACCATGCCTCGGGACATCCTTTCTTGCAGCGTATCAGGTAGACAACGTTGGCCGAGTTGCAAGAGTATGTACCGTGTACCTGGTGGATGGTGTTCTCACGTGAGATGATGGCATCTGTGTCGATGATCCGGCACGTCTTGCAGAGGTTGCTGTGGCAGGGTTGTGTGGTGTCTTGGTCACTGTTCTCCTGAAGGCTGGGTAGTTTGCTGTGGACAATGGTCTGTTTGAGGTTGTGCAGTTGTTTGAAGGCAAGAAGTGGGGGTGTGGGGATGGCCTTGGCGAGATGTTCGTCTTCATCAATGACATGTTGAAGGCTCCGGAGGAGATGCCGTAGCTTCTCCGCTCCGGGGAAATACTGGACAACGAAGGGTACTCTGTCCACTGTGTCCCGTGTTTGTCTTCTGAGGAGGTCGGTGCGGTTTTTCGCTGTGGCGCGTTGGAACTGTTGATCAATGAGTCGAGCGCCATATCCTGTTCTTATGAGGGCATCTTTCAGCGTCTGGAGGTGTCTGTTGCGATCGTCCTCATCCGAGCAGATCCTGTGTATACGGAGGGCTTGTCCGTTTGTGAACAGAATTCCCACTCACCTGAAGAAGGGGCTTAGAGCTTCGAAAGCGTGTGTGGCTTTTGCTACCAAATAAACCTGTTGGACTTTAACCTGGTGTTGTTAAACTTCTTACAGCATTTATTGCCCATCCCTAGTTGCAGTTGAGGGTCAACCACATTGCTGTGGCTCTGGAGTCACGGGTAGGCCAGACCAGGTAAGGGCGGCAGATTTCTTTAGTGAACCAGATGTGTTTTTCCAACAATTGACAATATGTTTCATGATCATCAGCAGATTCTTAACTTCAGATTTTTTTTATTAAATTCAAATTCCACTAGATACCATGGCGGGATTCGAACCTGGGTCCCCAGAGCATTTGCTGGGTTTCTGGATTAATAGTCTAACGATAACACCACAAGGCCATCACCTCCCCATCTTTGGTAGCAGTGGTGGTATGATACAGGCCATTCCAGTTGCGATGGCAACTTTTCCATGCATGTCGCAGTTGGAGCTGTGTAGATGTTGATAGCAGAGATTCCAACTTCTCTCCCCTCATTTGGCTGATCAGAAACCCCTCTCACTTTTACTGCCTGCCATTAGCGCGTGTTGGAAGGATTTACAGGTTGTTACTCAACCTGTTTGGCCACATTATGAATGCACCTTCCTTGGACATCACTTCTTTGGAGTGCGGCACGAGCCTGGATCTGCTGGTTCAAAATTAGGGATTTGAGCCATTGTCTGACAAGATCGCTGACTGATCTGTACCTTAACTCTATTTACCTCATTCTCTTCCATATCCGTGTGAATCCAGAGATGAGAGGTTTGTCTTCTGAAGAGAGATTGAGTAGTTCAGGCCTAAACTCCCTGGAGTTTAGAAGAATGAGGGGAGATCCAATTGAAGTATATAGGACAATGAAGGAGATTGACAGGGTAGACACAGAGAGGACGTTCCCTCTTGTGGGGTAACCTAGAACCAGACTCATAGTTTTCGGATCAGCAGATTTAAAACAGAGATGACGAGAAATTATTTCTCTCAAAGTGTTTTGTGTCTGTAGAATTCATTACCCCAGAGTGCGGTGGATGCCAGGACATTGAGTACATTTAAGGAGGAGATAGACAGAGTTTTAATTAGTAATGGGGTTGAAGGGTTATGACAAACGGGCAGGAAAGTGGAGTTGAGGCCGAGCTGCGATCAGCCATGATTGTATTGAATGGTGGAGCAGGTTTGGGGGGCTGAATGGCCTGCTCCTGCTCCTAATTCTTACGTTCTTAAACGATAACTGAAACCCTAATACCTTATCAATGGTGATGAGTCTTTTTTTACTGTGACGATCTAAACCACGCACAAATTAAAACAATTCCAATAATTCAGCGATAGTTATTTGAACTATATACTCCATTCACTTCTTGAGTAGAGTCCTGACCTTAGCCTCTGTAGCTGTACCATTACCACTGATCTCTTACAATCCCCACTACTTATCATGATCTTCCGATCGATAAAGATGTGAAGTTTTTATTCCAATGTAAGGCTGAGAGGATAAAGTTAGTCGGTTATTACAAGCTTGATGAGTTTAGCCTGGAGGGAGATGAAGCTGATTAGTCATGAGTAGCTTAACTCAACAGGCTAATTTCTTTCAGAGGCGGGACACTGTTCAGGGCTACAGTACGGCTGATCGACCATGAGCAGCTCACCTCAATCATGCATCCTGACTCGATGATTTTAAACATGATGTGGAGGTGCCGGCATTGGGCTGGGGTGGGCACAGTAAGAAGTCTCACAACACCTGGTTAAAGTCCAACCAGGTTTATTTGGCATCACGAGCTTTCGGAGCGCTGCTCCTTCATCAGGTGAGAGTGATGAAGGAGTGATGAAGGATCAGCGCTCCGGAAGCCTGTGATTCCAAAGATTGTTTGACTTTAACCTGGTGTTGTGAGACTTCTTACTGTGATTACTTTAAACACAATGGGCTGGATTCTCCAGCCTCGCCTGCGGCTGGGATTGTCCAGTCCCGCTGCAGCGAACGGACATTTGGCTGAGCGTCGAACATTCCATTCACGCTAGCAGCAGCGGTGGGGCATGAACAACCAGAGAATTACAACCAATATCTGGGCCTCCAGTAGCTATGCTAAGAAGCACAGGTTAATAACAAGTTTAACTCTTTCATTGTCCGAGAGTGTGGTTAAAGTTATATGCACACCATATCTTCGTGGGCACTTGTTTGAGTCTTCCTTAACCTCTCCATTCTTACAACGGGTTAATAATCACACAGTTTAAAAATCACATAAGCTGCTATAAAAATGGGGTCTTCTTATAAAAGTCTTCACAGATAAGCACCAAGGCCATTAGTCTGAGAAAATTAATTCAATCAGACATTTGGAACTGGAAAGAGGGAGTGATATCCATAGACACAGACACAAACTGGGACAATGATAACTTGTAACAATGATGTCTTCAGACTGATTGGATATTCTAATTAATCTTATTCAATAACTGAGTGGATATTGGCCAGGATACGAGGTAGAACTGCTTTACTCTTTCATAGAGTATTTAGAAATCTTACATTCATCGAAGACCAGTTGGGGCCTTTATTTAGGAAGACGGTACCTCCAAAAGTGCAGCACTCCCTCATTACGACACTCCCTCATTACTGACACTGGAGGTTGAGGTTTCCGGAGTCATGAACCCCATGACATTCTGACTTAAAATCATACAATCCCTACAGTGCAGAAGGAGGCCATTTGGCCCATCGAGTCTGCACCGACATCAATCCCACCTAGGCCCTATCACCATAACCCCTCATATTTAGCCCGCTAATCCCTCTAATTTACGCATCCCAGGACACTAAGGGACAATTTAGCATGGCCAATGCACATAACCCGCACATCTTTGGACTGTGGGAGGAAACCGGAGCACCCGGAGGAAACCCATGCAGACACAGGGCGAACATGCAAACTCCACACAGACAGTCACCCAAGCCAGGAATCGAACCCAGGTCCTTGGTGCTGTGAGGCAGCAGCACTGACCACTGTGCCACCGTGCTGCCCTTGACTTGAAGTGTGACCAACTGATTGATAAGAAATTCCACATGGCTTATCTACCTCAGTTAGTCCACGTACCATCTCGTTGGAGTGGAATTCCTGCCTCCTACCTGAAATAAATAGAGAAAATTACAGAAACTCAGAGCAGGACAATTAGTGTTTCCTGAGATCCGGAAAGATGCGGTTTAAATGCAAATTTCTTTCTTATTCTGCTGCAGTTTTGAAGGCAGAAAGATGAACAGACATTTTGGGAACATTGAAAAGGCAAGTGGAAGGGAAGGGAGACCTACAAATCCACCAATGACAGAGAGATCAAAGGTTAAAGTTCTGCACATTTCCTCTGGACTCTCCAACAAGAGGAAATAGTTTATTTTTATCCATTCTATTCCAATTCAGTTCCCACACCTCACGGTGCACTGAGACAAACTTTTGTCTGATTCTACAGCTAGTAATTCCTGGAACAGGTGGAATTTAGAGGAGGCGATGGCCTAGTGGTATTATCACTGGACTATTAATCCAGACACTCAGCTAATGTTCTGGAGACCCAGGTTCGAATCCCGCCATGGCAGGTGGTAGAATTTGAATTCAATAAACAATATCTGGATATTAAGAATGTACTGCTGACCATGAAACAATTGTTGATTGTTGGAAAAACCTATCTGGTTCATTAATGTTCTTTAGTGAAGGAAATCTGCTGTCCTCACCTGGTTTGGCCTCCATGTGACCCCAGAGCCACAGGAATGTGGTTGACTCTCAACTGCCTTCGGGCAACTAGGAATGGGCAATAAACGCTGACCAGCCAGTGACACCCATGTCCCATGAATGAATAAAAAAAGGTCACTAGTCTGTCACCAGGGGCTTATAGATTGAGGGGCACCTCTCCACATCAAGCATAGCTGACCAGGAGTCTCTCCTGCTCTTACTGTCAGCCATCTTACAAGATGATCAGAGGATTAGATAGGGTGGATAGTGAGAGCCTTTTTCCTCGGATGGTGATAGCTAACACGAGGGGACATAGCTTTAAATTGAGGGGTGATAGATATAGGATATATACAATAAATGGCAGAGTCATCAGGAGTAATAATAAATGGCAGAGTCATCAGGAGTATAGAAACACAGAGGGACCTAGGTGTGCAAGTCCACAAATCCTTGAAGGTGGCAACACAGGTGAAGAAGGCATATGGTATGCTTGCCTTTATAGGACGGGGTATAGAGTATAAAAGCTGGAGTCTGATGATGCAGCTGTATAGAACGCTGGTTAGGCCACATTGGGAATACTGCGTCCAGTTCTGGTCGCCGCACTACCAGAAGGACGTGGAGGCGTTAGAGAGAGTGCAGAGAAGGTTTACCAGGATGTTGCCTGGTATGGAGGGTCTTAGCTATGAGGAGAGATTGGGTAAACTGGGGTTGTTCTCCCTGGAAAGACGGAGAATGAGGGGAGATCTAATAGAGGTGTACAAGATTATGAAGGGGATAGATAGGGTGAACGGTGGGAAGCTTTTTCCCAGATCAGAAGTGACGTTCACGAGGGGTCACGGGCTCAAGGTGAGAGGGGCGAAGTATAACTCAGATATTAGAGGGATGTTTTTTACACAGAGGGTGGTGGGGGCCTGGAATGCGCTGCCAAGTAGGGTGGTGGAGGCAGGCACGCTGACATCATTTAAGACTTACCTGGATAGTCACATGAGCAGCCTGGGAATGGAGGGATACAAACGATTGGTCTAGTTGGACCAAGGAGCGGCACAGGCTTGGAGGGCCGAAGGGCCTGTTTCCTGTGCTGTACTGTTCTTTGTTCTTTGTTCTTTGACAGATGTCAGAGGTAGGTTCTTCACTCAGAGAGTAGTAAGGGCGTGGAATGTACTGCCTGCAGCAGTAGTGGACTAGCCAACATTAGGGGCATTTAAGGGCCTGTACTGTGCTGTAATGTTCTATGTTCTATTGGCATGTTTGGAAGAATGTTGCAGGTTGACACTCAACCTGTTTGACCGCATTATTAATGTACCTTTGTTGGACTATCAGGTCCTTGTGTGGGACTCAAATCTGGAGCATCTGATACTACTCACTGCACCCACAAGACCTCCATATCTACTCTAGTGAATATTTTTAATCATCCAGAACACCTCATTTTGATCATCCCTTAATCTTCTACATCAAAGGAATACAAACCTTTTAGACATCTGTCAGTTTAAACCTCAAGGGCATTCAGATGAGATGAATACAACAATTTCCTTGAATGCCAATGCTCTACTTAGAAAACTTTAAAATGTCTACTCCTTCAGTCACGCAGCTCAGTTTAGACTCTCTCTCATTCTCTAAGGGATCACACCTTGAGGCACAGTGGTTAGCACTACTGCCTCATAGCACCAGGGACCCGGGTTCAATTCCAGCCTTGGGTCACTGTCTGCGTGGAGTTTGCACTTTCTCCCTTGGGTGCTCCAGTTTCCTTCCATTGTCCAAAGAAATGCAAGTTAGGTTGACTGGCCATGCTAAATTGTCCCTTACTGTCAGGGGGACTAGCTAGGGGAAATGCATGGGGTTATGGGGATAGGGCCTGGGTGGGATTGTGGTCAGTGCAGACTGGATGAGCCAAATGGCCTCCTTCTGCACTGGAGGACTCTATGATTCTAATAGGTTTTTGTACTTTCTGTGCTCAGACCCCTAAACGTCTCCGCTCCTCCAGATGCCTTAGCTTCTTGTCATTCAGAAAATACTCTGACTTCGGACTTAGTCAATCTTTCTACAGATGCACACCTGGTGCACTGTTTTTAGTTTTCAACCGATGCCACTGTCTGGCACAGTGGCCACAGCAACGGCATTCAAGCGAGATTTAATGTTGAAGCACTCTGTGAAGTGACGAACGAGCAATATGTTCCTCACCTTGCGGACCTCTTGTGGTTAAGAAACAAATCACTTTCCTCAGCCTCACTGAACACTTTGAAGGCCGGTTCCTTCGGAGGGTTCGGAAGCCCCAGAAGATGGCAGGGAGAAAATGTGAAATGCAAATTGCTGTTAGGGTGATGCATACAATTCAGACATTATCTCATACCCCTTGCAATTCTGTGCCTGCTTGAAGCTTCACATGTTCATCGCATTACTGAACCAGTGTTGTTCTGTGAGAAAAATCAGTGATAGAACACAAAGTAACCATGACTGAAGTTTAATGAAGCATACATCTGTAATTATAACATCCACTCATCCCCAAGTGAATTGGTTTATCACTATGTAGGTCTACATGAGGCAATAATACATCTGGTTGGTAGTTTGCCTTCCAAGTCAGCTCCAACGTAAACCAAGAACATTATTTTATACTGAAATAGAAAAGGAAGATAGCAACATGGAAGGCCTGGTGCAGGGTAGCCAGAGTTTAAAACAGAAAGGTGTCAGGCAATGTATTTTGTTAGGAGAAATGAGGGTAGACAATGTATGTGAAATGTCACAAATTTAAGGAAGGTAGAAGAAGATCTAAATGCACCTGTGTGGAGATTTTTCAAGGTGGCTGACCAGCTGAATAAAGGACAAGGGATATGAGATCATGGGCTTTGTAAATAGAGGCTGATGCGCGTCTGGTAAATAGACAAAGCTGATGTTGCCAGAAACAGAAGGCTTTTATTCGCTAAAAAAGGAACGATGTGGAACAGACAATAAACAGACAATACTGAGCATGTGGACCTCCCGACTGAAGGCCGGAGGGGGAGGGCTGCAGCCTTTATACTCTGAGGGCGGAGCCTCCAGTTAAAGGTGCAGCCGAATTAAAGGTGTCAGGGAGTGTCTCATATACGAACAGTAGTGGCAACAATATATACAGCTCAACCGTGCCGAAGGCACGACAGTGGTTTACCACAGAGGCGTGGATCACAACAATCAGGAATTTATACAAAACCCATTTTAACTCCAACACAAAAGCAGAAAATCTCAGTGGGTCTGACAACATCTGTGAAGAGAACAGAGTCAATATTTCGAGCCTGGATGATTCTTTGCCAGAGCTTTGCTGGAGTTATTTTAACTGTAGCTTTACCCCAACTGGTGTGTTGTGTCCACCTCTAAGCATTGCACTTTGGGAAGGGCATGGGTGGCACACTGGTTAGCACTGCTGCCTCACAGCGCCAGGGACCCGGGTTAGATTCCCGGCTTGGGTCACTGTCTGTGTGGAATCTGCACCTTCTCCCCGTGTCTGCGTGGGTTTCCTCCGGGTGCTCCGGTTTCCTCCCACAGTCCGAAAGACGTGCTGGTTAGGTGAATAGGCTATGCCAAATTTTCCCTCAGTGTACCCGAACAGGCGCCTGAGTGTGGCGACTAGGGGATTTTCACAGTAACTTCATTGCAATGTTAATGTAAGCCGACTTGTGACACTAATAAATAAACTTTAACATAGAGAGTGATGAAGGGATTAAAAGAATGATTCCATGGATTAGTTTGGGGTTACACTTAGACACTGGGTTTGTTCTCCTTAAAGCATAAAGGCTAAAGGGAGATTACAGATGGTGCTTAAAATTATGAATAATTTAGATAAGAGCACATCAAGGGAAACTGTTTCCATATTTGCCTTGAGGGTGACCAACCAGGGAGCAGTGAGTTACACTGGGAAAAGAACCAGTGACAACATGAGGAAAACAATATTCGTGCAATGAGCGGTTGTGCTTTGGAATGTACTGACTGAAAAGTGGTGGGAACGGTTGTCCCACAAATGTATATAAAAAATTCATCTGCCCTGAATATTTGAGTAAATTTGACAAGCTTCTCAACGAGCCTTGAAAAGCTGTCAATATTGTTGCTCAGGGAAGACAACAATTTTAATGTGCAAAACCTATGATAACTCCATCATTATAATGACAGAGTGGCTCAGAAAGCAATTCAGTAGTGAAGTTGAAAATGCCAAATATTATTCCATAATAGTTGATTCAACAGATGTGAGTCATGTCAACAAATTAACACTAATGTTAGGATATGTGACCAGCGATGGTGGGGTAACAATAGAACAATTTCTCTGCTTTGACTCATTACAATCCCACACTTCTGAGTGCCTGGAGCCAACTATTTTTGGAAATCATTGCAAACTTGGGTTTGGAAATCAAAAATTGTTGAGGGCAGAGCTTCGGAAGGAAGGATGTTCTTGCTCTTGAGGGAGTGCAGGGAAGGTTTACCAGGTTGATTCCGGGGATGGCGGCACAGTAGCACAGTGGTTAGCACTGCTGCTTCACAGCTCCAGGGTCCCGGGTTTGATTCCCGGCTCGGGTCACTGTCTGTGTGGAGTTTGCACATTATTCTCCTGTCTGTGTGGATTTCCTCCGGGTGCTCCGGTTTCCTCCCACAGTCCAAAGATGTGCGGGTTAGGTTGATTGGCCAGGTTAAAAATTGCCCCTTAGAGTCCTGGGATGTGTAGGTTAGAGGGATTAGCGGGTAAATATGTGGGGGTAGGGCCTGGGTGGGATTGTGGTCGGTGCAGACTCGATGGGCCGAATGGCCTCCTTCTGCACTGCAGGGTTTCTATGATTTCTATGACTGATGTATGAGGAGAGATTGACTGGGTTAGGATCGTTTTCGCTAGAGTTCAGACAAATGAGGGGGATCTCATAGAAACTTATAAAATTCTAACAGGACCAGACAGGGTAGATGCAAGAAGGATGTTCCCGATGGTGGGGGAGTCCAGAACCAGGGTCACAGTCTGAGGATTCGGGGTAGACCATTTAGGATGGAGATGGGGAGATATTTCTTCACCAAAAGAGTGGTGAACCTGTGGAATTCATTACCGCTGGAAGTAGTTGATGCCAAAACATTGAATGTATTCAAGAGGCGGCTGGATATAGCACTTGGGGTGAATGGGATCAAAAGTTATGGGGAAAAAGCAGGATTAGACTGTTGAGTTGGACGATCAGCCATGATCGTGATGAATGGCGGAGCAGGTTCGAAGGGCCAAATGGCCTCCTCCTGCTCCTATCTTCTATGTTTCTATGATAATGCCACAAACATGGCAGGAGAATATTCAGATCCACAAGCCAAACTGAACAGAATATGCCCTGTGCATTTATCATCCCATGTTCCAGTCGCTCCTTGAATTTAACCTGCAATGCAGGAGCTGAATCATGTGAGGAACCCATGCATTTTTTTTTTACTTTGTTCAAGACTTGTATGCCTTTTTTTTTCAGTTTTTAAACTTTGGTGGAATATGCTGCAATCACGCTTGGAGAAGGCACGTGGAAAACGTTGAACAGTAAAAAAAAACTTGTGACACTAGGTGCTTTGGCTTTGAAACTGAACTTTGTTGCCAATGTTGCCTCAAATTTAGAAAAGCCACATGTGAAAGCTGAAGCAAGATCCTTA
This sequence comes from Mustelus asterias, assembly GCF_964213995.1. Lineage (NCBI taxonomy): Eukaryota > Metazoa > Chordata > Chondrichthyes > Carcharhiniformes > Triakidae > Mustelus > Mustelus asterias. The sequence goes on from NC_135810.1 coordinate 116,378,453, forward strand.
GCAGAGAAGTTTGAAAAGTAAAATATTGTGATTTTTAACTGTTTTGTGGAGCCTTTTACTTCAAAGAACTAATGCCATCAGTAAATCAATGCAAAATGTAAATACGACTTTATTGAATACTTCACAATTGTTAGACCCAGTTAGAAGTTTTATCATGGAAGGTTGAAATGACTATACATCAGCAGAAGCAAAGGCATCAGCATTGACAAAAAATATTCTCCTTCTAATGATGAAAAGTGTACAATTAACAAAGTTATTTTTTAAAATGAAATTAGAGACAATGAAATCACTTTAAATGGAAAAGAGAAGATCATCACTGAGACTGTCAATGTTTTTTGTGACAAAACAATTTTGTGAAATTGCACATTGGAAGTGAATCTCTGAAGAAAATTGTTGAATTATTTTTCGTGATTTTCCGTAGAAGTTTGGATGAGAATGTTATGAGCTACTGCAGTAAGAAAAGAATTGAATTTTACCAGGAGAACGTAGACACAAATCTTTTGAAGATGAAATGATACAATTTACTCTGTAAAGCACGATAAGTCAGGAACATTTGGCAAGTTCAGGAATACTGACAATTGAAAACACTTCCTTACAAGATTTTCCCTGGGATGATGTTTTTGATGACTTTGTGAAAAAAAAGTGCAGATGAAAAGCTACCTAAATTGCCATGGATTGCAAACAACTGATGAAGCAAGAACATCTAAAAGAAATCTGTCTCTCTACCATATTCTCCAGTCTAAACTTTGTTCTTCAAAAGTGAACATATGATGGGGTGAAATGAGGCTGGTGGTCACATGCAGATAGTTATAACCAGTGAGTTACCGCCATTCCCCTTTGCTCTCAATACTGGCCTTCAGAAAGTCTCTTCTGGACAAAGAACAGAATCCTGCTGGACAGTTGCCAACAAAGCCACTGACATTGGAATTGGACTGGATTCCGCTTCATTAGAGTATTTGCTCCTGCATTGGATTTTCTCTGGCTCATTCTGTCCTGCACTGGCCTGTGCTGTGCTGCAGTTATATCATTGGCTGATTTATCCATCCCGTTGCTCATCTACCAGCTCCGTATTTGCTCATCTCAAGAGAGATCTTCAACCTCTTTAACCTGTGCTTAACCCTCTCCCCATTCACATTGTCCGTACCTTTAAGACTTGATTACCTGTAAAGACTTGCGTTCCAACCATTATCTTGTAAATTGAGTTTGTGTCTATATGTGCCCTGTTTGTAAACACAACTCCTTACTCACCTGAAGAAGGAGCGACACTCCGAAAGCTTGTGCTACCAAATAAACCTGTTGGACTTTAATCTGGCATTGTGAGACTTCTTACTGTGCCCACCCCAGTTCAACGCCAACATCTCCACATCATCTCAAGACACACAGATCGCAATTTTGACCATCTCAACCATCATGCTGACAACAGGCAGGCTCAGGTGACTGGGGAGAGATGCAAAAGGGTCCAGATGGGCAATTTTTTCACACAGAGGGTGCTGTGTGTCTGGAACAAGCTGCCAGAGGTTGTAGTAGAGGCGGGTACAATTTTGTCTTTTAAAAAGCATTTAGACAGTTACATGAGTAAGATGGGTATGGAGGGATATGGGCCAAACGTGGGCAATTGGGACTAGCTTTGTGGTTGTAATGACTTCAATCAGGTCATTGAGGTATTTCTTTCGATACCAACCAAGTAAACAAACTCAAATTAACTTGGGGACAAATTAAAAGGGGCAGCTCCCGAAAAGGAAGGGGGAATAGCCCGAACCAAAAACAAAGTCGAAAGGAAACTTAAAACATCAAACCAAAAGGTGATTATCAGGGTCGATAATACACCCCAGCCCCTGCGGTGCCCAGCGGGCGTGGAAGGCGTCAACCGCGCACGTGGACACCGCATGCTCCCTCTCCAGAGACACCTGGCCGCGAATGTAGCCGCGGTAGAGGGGCAGACAGTATCAGGTCATTGAGGTTGACCTATTGGACTAAGAATTCCCTGATTAAGGATCCAATTGATGGGCCAATCAGGGAGTCTTTGCCTTACTTAACCAGGTGTGTCAATTCATATGACACCCCCGGAGGTAGACTGTTGACTGATAGCACTCTGTGTACTGCTGTTAGAGTTTGTAAATAAAGGGGTTTTGGTTAAGGGACTTCTGTCTCCGAAAACTTGTTAGAGATATAAAGAAAAATCAGCATGGACAAGTTGGGTCGAAGGGCCTATTCCATGCTGTAAACCTCAATGATTCCATGGATTTCAATTAATCAATTACAGGCTTGTTTTCATAAGTTAAAAAGTGCTGAAGCAGTTAAGCTGTGATTCGTGCATTTTTCTGTATTTTTGTCGCTTGTATTGTGTGAGCTGAGGGTGGGCGGGGTCAGGTCAGTGACGTAATTTGGGGTGAGCCTTGATGTCACTGGTGAGCAGGCTGCCACATCACCAGGGAGCAGGCCCTGAAATCATGGAGGGGACCCCTCAACGAAGGAGAGCACGGGACCCCAAAAGTGCAAGTCCGCCTCTGGTCTGGAATACACTGTCTGGAAAGGTGGAGGAAACCATTGCAGAAGAACTTTCAAACAGGAATTAGATAAAATACTTGAAGGGGAGAGAATTGTGTTATTGGGGTAATATAGGGAAGTGGGGTTAATTAGACAGGTCTTTCAAATTAGCGGAACAGGCATGTTGGGCTGAATGGCCTTACTGCACAATTCGATGATTGTGTAAACAAAAATCCCAACAATCTGGATGCTACATGAGAAACAGAATATAATTCCAACTGCACCATAGAACCATATTATCTCTACAGTGCAAAAAGAGGCCATTTGGCCCATCGAGTCTGCACCTATCACAATTCCACCCAGGTCCAATCCCCATAACCCCACTTATTTACCCTGCTAACCCCCTGACACTAAGGATCAATTTAGCATAGCCAATCAACCTAACCTGCACATCTTTGGAATGTGGGAGGACACCGGAGCACCTGGAGGAAACCCACGCAGACACGGGGAGAGTGTGCAAACTCCACACAGTTTCCCGAGGCCGGATTTGAACCTTGGCCCCTGGTACTGTGAGGCAGCAGTGCTAACCACTGTGCCACCGTGCCGCCCCTATACTAGGGTCAGCTGCAGGTTCTCATTATAGGATGATAAAATTACCAAATGGTCACAGCACAGGAGGAGACTAATTGGCCCACTGAGCCCATGTAAACTCATTGGTCCAGGGATATGATTCTCACTTAGGATATTTTAAACCATGAATATGCAAGAGGTCTCAGGTTCAAATCTGGGATGTAACCAAGCAAGGTGGTTGAGGCAGACACGCTAGGACCATTTAAGACTTACCTAGATAGCCACATGAACAGACTGGGAATAGAGGGATACAAATGGATGGTCTACTTAGGAACACATGATCGGTGCAGGCTTGGAGGGCCGAAGGGCCTGTTCCTGTGCTGTATTGTTCTTTGTTCTTTGATTGCCTCCTTTAGGATGGCATGGTGGCACGGTCGTTAGCATTGCTATCTCACAGTGACAGGGACCCGGGTTCGATTCCGGCCTCGGGGACTGTGTGTGGAGTTTGCACATTCTCCCCGTGTCTGCGTGGGTTTCCTCCAGGTGCTCCGGTTTCCTCCCACAGTCCAGCAGCCAGCATAATTAAGGACCCCACTCACCCTGGACATTCTCTCTTCCACCTTCTTCTGTCAGGAAAAAGATACAAAAGTCTGAGGTCACATACCAACCGACTCAAGAACAGCTTCTTTTCTGCTGCCATCAGATTTTTGAATGGACCTACTTCGCGCTAAGTTGCTCTTTCTCTACACCCTAGCTATGACTGTAACACTACATTCTGCACTCTCACATTTCCTTCTCTATGAACAGTATGCTTTGTCTGTATAGCGCGCAAGAAACAATACTTTTCACTGCACACTAATACATATGACAATAATAAATCAAATCAAGTCAAATCAAATACTCCAGAGGTGCACAGGTTAGGTGGATTGGCCCTCCCAAATTACCTCTTTGTGTCCCACGATGTGTAGGTTTGGGGGATTAGCAGGGTCTATATGTGAGGTTATCGGGGAGGGCCTGGATGGGATCCTCTGTCAGCAAGTCGGTGCACTCTCGATGGGCCGAATGATCTCCTTCTGCACTGTAGGGATTCTATGTTGGATTTCTGTAAGAGCAAGTTAGCTAATCCCACTTCCTGGTCCATTCCCACAGCCCTGCACCATTTCCCCTTTGCCTCCTTGGGTTCTTGCTTAGGCTAGAAGAACTTGCCCAATTCTGTTCTCTGCCATTTCACCGTAGTTGTTAACCGACTTGGATTTGTAGAGGTCGCTGAGTGTGTTAAAATGGTTTAAAAAAGGCCAATTAGAAAGGTTCAATGTCAAGAATAAAAGAGGTCATTCCACCAACCAGCCTTTTGGGTCTGACCAAATAGGAACACAATGGAAAATAAAACCCACCTTGCTCCAAAACCGTTATTCTCTCCGCCTTAACTAAAATTCCATCATCTTCTTATTTTTTAATTCAATGTCAAGCAATTGAGCTTGCCAGCTACACTGCTACCTCATCCCACACTTAACAGGGGCCGTACCTCATGTGGGGGCTAGGGGTGGGGCGGTTTATTTGTCCCACTCCGGAGCGGCGTGGGGCAGTGAAATATTCACTCTTGGCGGTCTCGGCTGCCTTTTGCCTTTGTTCGTTCCCCGTGCATGTGTTTGCATAATAGATTCCAGCAGCAGGGTGCAGTAATTACTGCAATCAGTCTCTGGAAGCTTTAATCTGATCGAAACCATGGGGAGCCAAATGAAGCAGAAAGACATCAAGCTGAGAAATATCACCCCTTGCGCGCAGCAAATTTCATACATTGCCCACGGGTGCTGAGAAGCTGGCACGTAATGTATGAGAAGGTGTCTGATGAATACGCATTGGACCATTCTCTCGTTTCGCTGATACGGAGTGTTAAGCTTAACAGCAATTCATCGTTTTCCTCAGTCGACAAAAGGATAACGGATAAAAATCAGAGACTGTGTTGGGAAGACAGAGATACTCACTCGGTCATTTGCCAGCGCTTTACTTTTCCATAAAGCACCAGAATCTGTTATACAATGTCATATCCATGTTCCTTTACTACCTTGTACAAGCTGTTAAATTCACACTCCGCATCCCCAAAGTCTTTCTCCTTGATTTACCACGGTGCTTATTGTTATTCGGAACTTTGCTTGCGTGCTTCCTGTTAAACTCCCAACATTCTCGCCCAGATGCACCCGCCATTCAACCTTTTTATTATCCGTTCGCAGGATGCGGCCATTGGTGACAAAGTCCGCATCTGTTGCGCATCCTGAAGGAGCCCCAAGAGAAGGTGGAGGTGACCCGTCTTCTTGAACAGCTGCAATCCAGGGGTTGTGAACTCGTAATGCTGTTCGGCAGGAATTTCCAGGAACACAAGAACACTGGAAGTGGAACAGGAGTAGACCTCCGCCAATCATAGAATCCCTGCAGTGCAGAAGGAGGCCATTCAGCCCATTGAGTCTGCACCGACCACAATCCCACCCAGGCCCTATCCCCATAACCCCAATATTTACTCTGCCAATCCCCCTGACTTGAGGGTTAATCTAGCACGGCCAATCAACCCCACCCGCACATCATTGGACAGTACAATCATGGCCGATCTTGGGCTTCAACTGCACTTTCTTGCATGTTTTGCCATATCCCTTAATTCCCTGAGAGATCATTAAATCCCAGTCTTAAATGTCCAACAGGTTTATTTGGAATCACGAGCGCTGCTCCTTCATCACTCACCTGATGAAGGAGCAGCGCTCTGAAAGCTCGTGATTCCAAATAAACCTGTTGGACTTTGACCTGGTGTTGTGAGGCTTCTTGCTGCACCCACCCCAGTCCAACACCGGCATCTCCACATCAGCCTTAAATGTATTCAATGATGGAGCACCCACAACTCTCTGGGATAGAGAATTCCAAAGATTCACAACCCTTTGGTGAAGTTTTTTTTATCAAATCAGTCCAAAATCAGTCCCCTTACCCTGAGTCCATACCCTCGTGTTTTAGATTCCCTTACCAGCAGAAACAATCTCTCAGGGCAGCACAGTGGGGTGAGGGGGCGGGGCGGGGGGGGGATGTTGGGGGGGTTGGTGGGGGGGGGGCGGTGGGGGGGATGGTGGCATTGTTGTTAGCACTACTGCCTCACAGCGCCAGGGACCAGGGTTCAATTCCAGGCTCGGGTCACTGTCTGTGCGGAGTCTTTAAGTTCTGCATGGATTTCCTCCGGGTGCTCCGGTTTCCTCCCACAGTCCCAAAGGCGGGCTGGTTAGATGCATTGGACATGCTAAATTTTCCCTCAGTGTACCCAAAAAGGCGTCGGAGTGTGGTGACTGGGGGATTTTCATAGTAACTTCATTGCAATGTTAATATAAGCCTACTTGTGACACTAATAAATCAACTTAAAAAAATTTTTAAAAAACTTTTACCCCATCAAGCCCTTTCAGAATTTTGTAAGTTTCAAAGAGATCACCTCTCAATCTTCTAAACCCCAGAGAAAATAGACCCAATTTATCTGTTGTTATTCAATTTACGTGGTGTGAACGTCACTGGCTGGGCTGCAGTTTATTGCCCAACCCCAACTTCCCTCCATTTCAGAGAACATTTGAGTGTCAACCATATTGCTGTGGCTCTGGAGTCACGTGTCGGCCAGACCGGGTAAGGACAGCAGACTTCCTTCCCTAAAGGGCATTGGTGAACCAGATGGGTTTTCACAACAATCAACAATGGTTTCATGATCATCGTTAGAACATTCCAGATTTTTATTGAATTCAAATTTCACCATCTGTCATGGTGAGATTCAAACTCAGGCCCAAATCTTGCATTGGGTCTCTGGATTACTAACCCAGTGATAAAACCACCACACCACTGCCTCTCATTATAGAACAACTTGCTCTTCCCAGGGACCAGTTTAGTGAACCTTTGCTGTACTGTCCTCAGTAGAAGTATATTAGAATCATAGAATCTCTACAGTGCAGAAGGAGGCCATTCGGCCCATTGAGCCTGTACCGACAACAATCCCACCCAGGCCCGTAACCCCACGTATTTACCCTGTTAGTCCCCCTTGACACTCAGGGCAATTTATCATGGCCAATCAACCTAACCTGCACATCTTTGGACTGTGGGAGGAAACTGGAGCACCCGGAGGAAACCCACGCAGACACATGGAGAATGTGCAATTTCCGCGCAGGCAGTCACCCGAGGCCAGAATTGAACCCGGATCCCTGGCGCTGTGAGGCAGCAGTGCTAGCCACTGAGCCACCGTGCCATCCTAGTTGGGGACCACAACTATATGCAATGAGATGTGGTCTCACCAAAATCCTGTACAAGTCTAGCAAGACTTCAGTATTCTTGCTCTCCAAGCCTCTTGCAGTAAAGGCTAACATGCCATTTGCCTTTCCAATTGTTTGTTCACTTTCCTTGTATAAGTGCATCCTAATCAACGCTTACAAGTTTCTAATCGCCTAAAGATATTCAGCTTTTCTATTCTTTTGACCAAAGTGAATAACGTCACACTTCCATACATAATAACCCACCTGCCACCTTGTTGCCCATTCACTTAACCTGTCTATAGCTCTCTGTGTCCTCCCAACAGTTACTTTCCCACCTAGCTTTGCATCATTACTCTCTCTGTTTTTTCATTTAAGTCATTAATATAGGTTGTAAATCGCTGAGGCCCCAGTACTGACCCTTCTGGCATTTCACTGCCACCTTGGAAATGATCCATTTATACTCCAGCTCTGCCTTCTGTTCATTAACCAACCCTCTATCCATGCTAATATATTATCTCCAATTCCTTTTTAGGCACTTTGCTTGTCGATTAAGCTTTTGCGTCACCCTATTGAATACCGTTTGAAAATTCAGATCTCCTACATCGACAGGTTCCCCTTTATGTACCTTATTAGTTACATCCTCAAAAACACCAATGAGTTTGGTAGCCATGACGTGGAGATGCCGCCGTTGGACTGGGGTGGGCATAGTAAGAAGTCTCACAACACCAAGCTTAAAGTTTATTTATTAGTCACAAGTAAGGCTTACATTAACATTGCAATTAAGTTACTGTGAAATTCCCCTAGTTGCCACACTCCAGCACCTGTTCGGGTCAATGTATCTAACCAGCACATCTTTCAGACTGTGGAAGAAAACCGGAGCACCCGGAGAAAACCCACGCAGACATGGGGAGAATGTGCAAACTCCAGACAGACAGTGACCCAAGCAGGAAATTGAACCCAGGTCCTGGCGCTGTGAGGCAGCAGTGCTAACCACTGTGCCACTGTGCCGCCCCAGGTTAAAGTCCAACAGGTTTATTTGGAATCACGAGCTTTCGGAACGCTACTCCTTCATCAGGCAAGTGATGAGCGCTGCTCCTTCATCAGGTGAGTCAGCCACTCACCCGGTGAAGGAGCAGTGCTCCAAAAGCTCGTGACTCCAAATCCACCTGTTGGGCTTTAACCTGGTGTTGTGAGACTTCTTACTGTGCCCACCCCAGTCCAATGCCAGCATCTCCACCTCACCTGATGAAGGAGCAGTAGAAGACACATGTTCAATACCAGGAATGGACGGTAAACCAGGGGCAAAAAGGAGTGAGGAAATTAGGTAAATTATTCCAACAGAGAAAAGTATTGGAAAAACCTAAGGTTTATCCCCAGGGCCTGGTGGGCTACTTCCAAGCTGCAGAGATAATGGATGCACTGGCTATGATTTTCCAGAATTCATTGGATTAAGGAATAGTCCCATCAGATTGGAAGTTGGCAAATGTTTCTTCACTTTTCTAAAAAGGAGGGAGTGAAAATCGGGAATTATAGGCCAGTTATCCTAACATCAGTTGTTGAGAAAATGCTGGATTCTAATAATGAAGGATAATAATGCACGTAGAAAAGCATAGAATGATTAGAACAAACCAATATGCTCTTACCGAAGAGAAATCCTGTTTAACAAACTTATTGGGCACAGAAAGAAGTCTCACAACACCAGGCTAAAGTCCAACAGGTTTATTTGGAATCATGAGCTTTTGGAGTGCTGCTCCTTCATTAGGTGAGGTGGAGATGCTGCCGTTGGACTGGGGTGGGCCAGAAGAGGAGCTGTGTTGGTGCTGTACTCATCTGGGCAAGTGGAACCACACTCCTGACACAGACATACATTCCATCACTTTCATGACGTGCCTTATGGAGAATGGACAAGCATTGATGAATCAGGAGATGAATTATTTGCTGTGAAATTCTTCGTATTTAAGTGACTGGTCTAGTTAGGTTTCCAGGGTGGAAGTTCTGTAAATAGTAATGGCCTATGAATAGATTTGGATCTATGTTATATGAATCATGTAACATGCTCAGGAAGAGACCTTTACATTATGCAAACAGGAGCAAGGTTTATCCTATGGTTTGCCTTGTGATTGTAAATCAGATGGTTGAATAGGGAACAAGTTGCTACTGTTACAACCTGGTTCTAATTATACTGAAACTACAGGTGAGGGATAGTTGTGTTTGTAAATGGGTGCATGTGAGTGAATGGGTGTGTTTGGGAATAGGTGTGTAGATGGATGGGTGGGTGTAGGTGGATGGGTAGGAGGTTATGCATGGTGACACAGTGGTTAGCACTGCTGCCTCACAGTGCCAAGGATCCAGGTTTGATTCCCAGCTCGGGTCACTGTCTGTATGGAGTTTGCATGTTCTCCCCGTGTCTGCATGGATTTCCTCCAGATGCTCCGATTTCCTCCCACAGTCTGAAAGACGTGCTGATTAGGTGGCACTGGCCATGCTAAATTCTCCCTCAGTGTACCCGAACAGGTGTCAGAGTGTGGCGACTCGGGGATTTTCACAGTAACTTTATTGAAGTGTAAATTTAAGCCTACTTGTGACTAATAAATAAACTATAAAATAAATAAACTTGTTCCCTGTCAATCAGCCTAATCAAGCCCTGCTCTTCAAAACTCCAGGGGAACGCAAAAAACAACAGAGCAGCATTAGTTCAGATTAAAGCATACATTCTAACAATGATGCTGTTGCAGTAACAGGAGGGGATGTTGGTTATAGACCCAGTGGGACCAGTTAGAACAGACTGTAACAAAAACAATCCTGCCCAAGATACATGACTCAAATACATTTCTTACAGGCACAGTATCATCACATCACTGCTCAGGTTACAGTTTGTTCTGCTTTATTTACTCAATCTAAACCTCTCATAATTTTGAAGATGTCTATTAAATCTCTCTTTAACCTTCTCGGATCTAAGGAGAAAAAAACCTCAGGTTTTCTGCATAATTTCTCACTCTTTCCTTTTACCTACCCCTTAACCACTCCTTACTCCCTCCCTCTCTCCTCCCTCTTTTATGTCACCTTTCCCCATGCTCCATCTCTCTCCCCACCACCCCTCCCCAGCTCATTCCACATGACACCTCCTACTACCCTTGCTGCTCCACTCCTCCCTCATTCCTTCTCTCCCATGACACATTTACCCACCATCCTCTACTGTTACTGCAGCAGCATAATTGTTAGAATGTATGTTTTAATCTGGACTAATAGTGTCCTGCTGTTTTTCATGTTCCCCTGGGGTTTTGCAGAGTAGGGCTTGATTAGGCTGATTGACAGGGAAAAAATTTATTTATTTATTTTATAGTTTGTTTATTTATTAGTCACAAGTTGGCTTAAATTTACACTTCAACAAAGTTACTGTGAAAATCCCCGAATCGCCACACTGGCTGAAGCCCCTAATCCAGGCTACTGTTTGAGTAAATCCCTTCCATGCCATTTCCAAGGCTGGGATCTCCTTACTGAAGCATGGTGTTCAGAGTTGGTCACAATGCTCCAGGTGTCACCTAAACAATGCCTTCTAAATGTTTTTAGAACCCGTGCTGAGCCTCGCCTTGCTGTGGTTGGGTTGGAGCACATACGTGCAGCACTTAACATTCCAAATCACATCTAGGAGTTCTGATAGTCATTCTGTCTTTCAGTAATGAGTTTAATTAGCTTTCGACCATCCCGGCAGTAATCATTATCGCTGGTGATATTATTGTACAAAGGAGTTAGTTAGCACTGCAATTAAGCCTGCACAAACATTAACACAAACAGATTCCTAGCCAATGACTTGAACAAATATGTGAAGAGCTAACGACCCAGATATAAATGGTGTGGAGCTCTGGTTGGACACATTTCTGGAGGCTTCGACCTCCCCTGTCTTCAACAGCTCCATTTGGTTAAGCTGCCATTCCCCTCATCGCCACTATGTTTATAACTAATAAACAGAAATATTCAAACAAAGTTAAGATAAGATATTTACTTCGAATGCCCCTGTAATCCATCTCCTGAGTTGCCGGCAGCAGTGTCCAGGAAATTAATCCTCAATTCCCTTGCCAACTCTAGATTAGTGCCAGATTTTTACTGAATTCAAATTTCACCATCTGCAATGGTGGGATTCAAACCCAGGTCCCCTGAGCATTGCCCTGTGTTGTTGGATTGCTGGACTACTCCATCATTTAGGTGTTCATCCTTTCCCTCCACTCCCTCATCCACCATTTCCTTTAGCTCTCCCTCCACCCAAAGAGCAAAGAGCAAAGAAAAGTACAGCAGAGGAACCTCCAAGCCTGCGCCGATCATGATGCCAGCCTCAATTAAAACCGTATGCACTTACAGAGACAATATCCTTCCATTCCCATCCTATTATGTATTCATTTAGTTGCTCCTTAAATGCCGCTATCATACCTGCCCCCATCATCTCCCCGGGCAGTGCGTTCCAGACATTCACCACTCTCTGTGTAAAAAAAAACTTGCCTCGCACATCTCCTCTAAACTTTTCCCCATGCACCTTGAACCTGTATCCCCTAGCACATGACTTTTCAACCCTAGGAAAGAGCACCTGACTATCCCCTGCATCATTTCTCACTCTTTCATCCCCCCTTAACCACTCCTTACTTCCTCCCACTCTCCTCCCCTTTCCCCACAGCTCCATCTCTCTCCCTGCCAGCCCCCCCCCCCCAATTTACTCCCCATGACACCTCCCATTGCCCTTACTGCTCCACTCCTCCCTTATTTTTTCTTTCCCATGACAAGCATCCCCCCCAGTTCCATCTTTCCCCTCACTACCCTTCCTCGACCTCAATAACTTCGGCCCTCCTGACTCCCTTGCCTTAAACGACAGCCCCAAACCCTGCCCCCACCACTGATATCTTCATTCTCCTTTCCAGCCTCAATCACCTGACATCTTCAGCAGCCCCCTCTCTGCCTCACCCTCTCCAGCATTTTCAATGTTGCCCCTTCCCAATTTCACCCCTTCCTAAGACCTTCCTCTCTCACCCACAACTAACCTTCCTCCTCTCCCCCTTTGCCGCATCCCACCAGGGCATGACAAAGACCCTGTCGTACCAAATTAACTCAAAGAAGTTAGTGAAGACCATGGATGATGTTGTGAGTGCTAAAGTTCTGAAGCGACTCCGACATGCTCTGGAGCTGCAGACTGGATTGTAGAGCTTTGCACCATCTTCTAGCTCTTCTATTCCATTCTCAGAGTTAGAAAGCCAATGTGCAGAGTGAATAGGGGAAGCCATTCATTCCTCTCCTTGCTTGCTCCAAATATCAATGTAAATTCAAATTGAATCCAAAATCATGGCCCCCACCAAGGAGAAATACTGGTCAGAATTTTCCCCAGTAAGTTTATTTATTTGTGTCTCAAGTAGGCTTGCATTACACAGGCGGCATGGTGGCACAGTGGTTAGCACTGCTGCCTCACAGCGCCAGGGACCCGGGTTCGATTCTGTCCTTGGGCCACTGCCTATGTGGAGTTTGCACATTCTCCCCGTGTCTGCGTGGGTTTCCTTCAGGTTCTTTGGTTTCCTCCCACAGTCCAAAGATGTACGGGTTAGGTTGATTGGCCATGCTAAATTGCCCCTTGGTATCAGAGGGATTAGCAGGGTAAATATGTGGGTTTACGGGAATAGGGCCTGGGTGAAATTGTGGTCGGTGCAGCTTCTTGGGTTGAATGGCCTCATTCTGTACTGTAGGGATTCTATGATTCCATACACTAACACTGTAATGAGGTAACTGTGAAAATTCCTTAGCCGCCACACTCCGACGCCTGTTCGGGTACACTGGGGGGGAATTTAGTTTGGCCAATGCACCTAATCAGCTCGTCGTTTGGACTGCGGGAGAAAACCGGAGCACCCGGAGGAAACCTACACAGACTCGGGGAGAACGTGCAGACTCCACACAGACAGTGACCTAAGCCAGGCATCGAATCCTAAGTGTCATAATGGCAAGAATACCGAAGGAATAAGCGCCAGTCCATCATGCACATTTGGAACTGCCATTGTCCTACGCTCGTTGGCCTAAACATGCACCCTCATCATTCGATGTCGAACGGACTATGCCTATTTAAATGCTACTTTAAATATGTTAATTTGTGCAATTAGAAAGGGTCCAGGTGGATTGCAAACTGCTTGGCACTGGGCATGGGTTTTAGGCCGACCGTCCGGGGTTGGCATGGTCTGCACCAGGCACGGTGAGGTCAGAAAATCACCCCCATTAAATTCACACTGACAAGAAGAGGCAATAACCTGATCTCAGCATGATCCGAGTTCTGTCAAAAATGTTCTTTATTCATAAACTATGTGAGAGAGACATTACAAAACATTTCAAATTGGCATAACAGCAAAATGCAATGATATTCACATTTTCTTCAGAGATCAGCACGCATTCAGAGGTGCTTCGGTTCAGTACTAAAACATTACAACATTCCTGTCACAGGGAACACAATTCTGTTCTAACTTTATACATCAGTCATTTTGCACTCTGTGCTGGTTCTGTATTGCCCACCGTATTACATAAGATTAGGATTAAGCACGCTGCCCGAGGGGTTTTACCTGGTTACTAGCCCCTCGATGTACATTGGCTGAAAGGCCTTATGCGCTGGCTTTTTCCTATTGTGCCCTGGCAGCGGCTGCCCCAAGCTTGAGTGCGTCCCTCAGCACATAGCCCTGGACTTTGGATCATGCCAGTCGGCAACACTTGGTCAACATACCTGGTGAGGAAGGTGAGTACGTCCACCACAGGGATGTGGGGGTTGTACAGGTGGAAGGTGTGAACCCGGTTCCATTGCGATGGCCAGGTCAATAGAGGCTCCGCAGTCAGGGACTGATGGTCACTTCTCCTCCTGAACACTCTCAGAAACTTGATGCATCCCGCAAAGTGAGGTCAACGAATCCTCCACTGGGGAGAGTTTACAGGCAAAAGACATCCACAGCTTTGAATTCACAGCAATCAAACAGGATCCGCTTGACGGAAGTAGATCTCGTTCGTGAATGAGTCTTCTCCCGACGTCTTCACTGTCACCCTGACAGTGTTCCACACACCTTGGCCTGGGGCCTGGCAACGTGCTGCAACCATAGCTCGAACATTGGCTCCTGCTGTAATGGCATTAAGTCCTAGCCAGAAACCTAATCCAGCATGATCCAATCCACCAATATCAGCAGAGCTCAAGTTCATAAGTTCATGAGATATAGAGCAAAATTAGGCCATTCGGTCCATCGAGTCCGCTCCGCCATTCGATCATGGCTGATATGTTCCTCATCCCCATTTTCCTGCCTTCTCCCCATAACCCTTCAACCCATTACCAATTAAAAATCTGTCTAACTCCACCTTAAATTTACTCACTGTCCCAGCATTCACCGCACTTTGAGGTAGCGAATTCCTCAGATTCACAACTCTTTGGGAGAAGTTGTTTCTCCTTAACTCTGTTTTAACTTTGCTACCCCTTATCCTAAGACTACAACCTCTTGTCCTAGAATGTCCCACAAGAGGAAGCATCTGCTCCATGTCTACTCTATTCATACCTTTTATCATCTTGAATACCTCAATTCTTTCTGTTGCGAAGAGCATCTTCTTCTCTGCCTTCATTCTCATCACCCGCATCACTTCACAATCCAATGACGCTCCACGATAACTCACAATCAGAACCCACATTTGATTTTTTTCACTCCATTCTTAAAGTTACAAAGCCAATGCGCAGAGTGGACTGGTCAATCCCAAATCCATTTCCTTGCTTGCTCCAAAAACCAAATTCAAACTAAATCCAATTCATGGTCCCCACAAGAAAAACAAAGAAGATTGAAGCTGACCAGATAAGACATCACACCCATCCTTGGGCTCGATCCAATGATTGATCTTAGCTAAAAGGCCTAGAAGTAAGAAATGGTCCAAACTCCTAGCTCCTCTGGTGCTGCAGACTATGTTCTCTTTTTACCCGTTCTTTTAAGTGTTGGTTTTAGGTGGTACTTACTGGCTGTGCGTCATGTTGTCACCCGCTATCAACGATCACTAATTGTTGTAAAAACCCATCTGGTTTACTAATGCCCGTTCGGGAAGGAAATCTGCCATCCTTAGCTGGTCTGGACTACTTGTGACTCTAGATTCACAGCAATATGGTTGACTCTTAATTGGTCTCTTAAATGGCTGAGCAAGACACTCAGTGGAAGGATATTTAGGATGACTCTGCCAGCAACACTCTAATTGGTGAAATAATAAATTAAGTATTATTTTATCTACTCCGCAATCCATTACTTCATCTGGACTGTTCCAGCTGATGGAAATCTGCCAAAAAGTAGCAAAGCACAATTTGAGGGTGTTAAGGTGGCTGAGGTTAGCTGGTTCATGCTGCAGAGCCAGGCTGTTACTGAGACAGTTGGCAGTTCAGCTGTGGAGGCTTTGCCGTTGGCATCACAGTCAGGGGTTGGGCTTCAAAACTCAATAAAGTGACCCCAATGACCCAGAGAGAGAGAGAGAGACCAAGAGATGAACAGAGCAAAGACCTGGCCAGATGCTGCCTGGTTCCCAGTGCCTGCTCAGGGCGCAGCCTCAGTGAAGGGGAAAGCTTGTGACCCTATTCAATGACCTCAAGTGGGGTCGTGACCTACTGGGATCCACCGGCCTAATCAATATGCTGGACAACGTTCTTCCATCATGGGCCATATTGGACACCTCGAGGACTGCGCCCAAGAAAGGGATGCTGTAATCACCACACTTCAGCCTATTGTATCAGGAGACTTGCCAACTACCAGCCAATCTTTCTGGCAAATCAAATAAAACAAATCAAACAAACTGAGGGATAAAGTAAAAGGGGCAGCCCCTTAAAGAGGGGGGAACGGCCTGAAACAAGAAACAAAGCGTAAAGGAAACTTAAAACATCAAATCAAAATGTGATTAAAGGGGTCAACAATACACCACAGCCGCTGCAGGGCCCAACAGGCATGGAAAGCCTCAACAGCAGTGTGGGCACTGCATGCTCCCTCTCCACGGATACCTGGCCGCGAATGTAGTCATGCTAGATGGGCAGAAAGTTAGTTCAAATGACATGCCCCCCCCAAACAACCCCCCCACCCCCCACCCCCTCGGTCACCCGTTGTCTGGACCTGTTGATGGTGAGCTTGGCCAAGCCCAACAGCAGGTTCACGAGGAGGAGGTCCTCTTCCTTCTCCCCCCCCCCTCCGCACCGGGTGCCTGTAGATCAGGAACGTGGGGTTGAAGCGCAAACAAAACATTCATGAAAGGTTTTTCAGACAACGAAAAAGGGACTGCACCTTAAGAGAATTAACATAGACATGGTTCACGGACCCCACAAGATTGCAAAAAGAGCAGGTTTCTTGGGAGCCCATGAACTGGTGCAATTTTCGTTGAATGGTACTTCTGTGTGTGCCACCCTCCACCCCAGGTTCCCAATTGTGGTGACTTCAGCCAGGCTAATGAGGTTGGCTTGCGAGAGTATGAACTGTCTGATGAGTCCTAATTGATGGTTAAATCAGGGAGCCTCACGCTCCTTATTTAAAGCAGGTGTGTCAGACTCCCACCCTGCATTCAGCAGCGAGCAACTGGAGGGCTGGCTGTGTACAGATGTACGGTGTGAATAAAGTAACTTGGTGACGGGACTTTTGCTTCCATGGAGTTATTACACCGATGCAGTGGGGGAAGAATCCTTCACTGGGAGCCTCTGCCCCTGGATAGCAACAATGTGCACCAAGGCGTGCTCGGGCGACAGGTGAGGGCATGGCGGTGGAAGGTATGCAGCAGCAGCCCATACAGGAAGTCCCTCTGTGCTGTGGTAGTTAACCACCTGCCCATCTGCACACTTTTCAACAGCAGTTGCTGCATTTTGAATATAGGAACCCGTTTTGAGTTTCTCTTTCTCTGCTGCTTGGATATTGAGACAAATTCTAGCCCCTCGCCTGGTGTTTTAATGTCAAATGGACACATCAGTGACAGGACATGACGATTATCGGTGTTGCAGTCTCAGTTCTGCACTCCCTGCCAACTTTACCTTCCAGGCCAGTAGAGACACAAACATTTAAGAATTAGGGAGGTTAACAGATGCGCACACAGATAAAATAAAGCTGATGCAACTCGACAAATATTAGTTATGGCATTTAATTGTAATTCCGATCATATTTCACCCAGTTGAAGGCTAATGTGGAAGTAAGCTGTTTATTGTGGTTCTGTGGCATGTTTGTACATTAAAAAAATCTCACTGACCGATGAGCTTAATAACATTCCAACTCCCTGAAGTTGCTGCACTGTTATTAAAATGTTGGCCTGGGTCCTCAGAACCCTGGGCTGACAAAATGAACACAACTTTGTGTGTGTCGCAGATTGTACATTGATTCATGGTGACACAGGAAGGGCTTTGATACACAATGAATTGGTCACTCGCAACCCACCTACAGTGCACCCTGATTGATAGACAGCTTGTTGTATTGTGGCCTGCTGGGATATAGGCTGCCGAAAGCATATTCGTAAATGTAAGAAGCACTCAAATAGTAATTAAATTTGCACAGAGCACAAATCATTGTTGTTTCCGATTTGTGAGCCTCATAGAATCATAGAATCCCTACAGTGCAGGAGGCCATTCGGCGCATTGAGTCCGCATTGACCACAATCCCACCCAGTCCCTATCCCTGCAATCCGTGCATTTACCCCAGCTGGTCCCCCTGACACAAGGGGCCAATTTAGCATGGCCAATCCACCTAACCCGCACACTCTGGCATGGTGGCAGAGTGGTTAGCACTGCTGCCTCACAGCGCCAGGGACCTGGGGTCATTGTCTTTGTGGAGTCTGCATGTTTTCCCTGTGTCTGCGTGGGTTTCCTCCGGGTGCTCCGGTTTCCTCCCACAGTCCAAAGATGTGGGTTAGGTTGATTGGCTGTGCTGGATTGACCCTAGTGTCAGGGGATTAGCAGGGTAAATGTGTGGGGTTATGAGAATAGGGCCCGGGTGGGATAGTGGTGCAGACTCAATGGCCGAATGGCCTTCTTCTGCACTGGAGGGATTCTATGATCTTTGGACTGTGGGAGGAGACCGGAGCACCCGGAGGAAACCCGCGCAGAGACGGGGAGAATGTTCAGACTCCGCACAGACAGTGACCCAAGCCAGGAATCGAACCCGGGTCCCTGGCGCTGGGAGGCAGCAGCGCTAACTACTGTGCCACCGTGACACCCCAAAGACTCACTCTCCGAACACAGTCAGGAAATTTTGCAGTTCCCAGTCGGGGAATTGAACCCCAGTCTCCCGCGTGACAGGCGGGGATACAAAATACTCGACTAAAACAGTGATTATCAAACTAGCTAGCAGCAAAGAGATCCCTGCCTGGCCTACACCAATATTCAAATTGCTGCTGCTTTGGATGTAAACTTTTTCAGGCAGTTGATGAGTGTGATAGAATATGGCTTTGGTGCTCAATTCCGATCTCGGTTGCTAAAATCACTTAGATTGGATAGAGTGCTGCTGTAAGCTCAAAATAGAAAATAGAAGTAAGAATAGGCCATTCGGCCAAGACTTATTATGATCTTAATCCCGCCTTCCCCCCATATCCCTTGATCCTTTTTTCCCCAAGACCTCTATCTAATTTTTTTCTTGAATCATAGAATCTTAGAATCTATGGCACAGAGACAGGCCCTTTGGCCCAAACTGGTCCATGCCGACCAGAATGCCCATCTGAGCTAACCCCATTTGCCTGCATTTGGCCCATATCCCTCTAAACCTTTCCTATCCATGTATCTGTCCAATTGCTTTTAAAATGTTGTCAATGTCCCTGCCTCAACCACTTCCCCCGGCAGCTCATTCCACACACGTACCACCCTCTGTGTAAAAAAGCTGCTCCTCAGGTTCCCATTAATTCTTTCCCCTCTTACTGTGGGTGGCACAGTAGCACAATGGTCAGCACTGCTGCTGCACAGCACCAGGGACCCGGGTTCGATTCCTGCTTGGGTCACTGTTAGTGCGGAGTTTGCACATTCTCCCTGGGTCTGCATGAGTTTTCTCCCACAGTCTGAAAGACGTGCTGGTTAGGTCCATTGACCCGAACAGGTGCCGGACTGTGGCAACTAGGGGAATTTCACAGTAACTCCATTGCATTGTCAATGTAAGCCTTACTTGTGACTAATAAATAAACTTTAACTTTAAACCTATGCCCCCTAGTTCTCGATTCCCCAACCCTGGGAAAAAGACTGAGTGCATTCACCCTATCCATGCCTCTCATGATCTTATATACCTCTTTAAGATCACCCCTCGGTATCCTACTCTCCAAAGAGAAAAGTCCTAGCCCGTCCAATATCTCCCTATAACTCAATCCCTTGAGTCCTGGCAACATCCTTGAAATCACACAATATTTTGGCTTCAACTAATTTCTGTGGTAGTGAATTCCAAAATGTTTCCCAGGTGTCCTTAAAGGGACACCTGAGGCCTGCTTGACCAAAGAAAAGGGCCCCTGAAGCTTTAAGACTTGGCTCGAGGGGGGTGGGGGAACAAAACTAGTTGAGGCCCAATGTTGGACCTGGGGATTGTGATGCGTGCTTACACTTTTCTTGTTCCAGTTGATGCAAAGTACACCCAGTCTTTAGGTTGACTGTCATCTATATGAATGTCAAGGGGAAATGTTAGATCCCCTCTTGTTGGAGATGGTCATTGCCTGACACTTGTGTTGGGTGTGACTATTACTTGCCAATTGTCATCCCAACTTAGATATTGTCCAAGTCTTGCATTTGGACATGGACTTCTTCGGTATCTGAGGAGTTGTGAATTCTGCAATCATCAGTGAACACCCCACTTCTGAACTTAGGATGTAAGGAAGATCATTTATTAAGCAGCTGAAGATGGTTGGGTCTCGGACACGATTATGAGTAACTCTTGCAGTGATGTCCTGAAACCTAAATGATTGACCTCCAACCACCACAACCATCCTCCTTTGTATCAGGTAAGACTCCAGCCAATGCAGCCTGTTTCCCCTGATTCCCATTGATTCCTGTTTTGCTAGGGCTCCTTGATGATATACTCGGTCGAATGCTGCCTTGATGTCAAGGGTGTCACTCTCACATCACTTTTGGAGTTCAGCTCTTTTGTTCAAATTTGAACCAAGGCTGTAATGAGGTCAGGAGCTGAGTGACCCTGGCAAAACCCAATCTGGGCATCACTGAGCAGGTTATTGTCGAGCAGGTGCTGTTTGATAGTGCTGTCAATGACACCTTTCATCACTTTACTGATGATCGAGAGTAAACTGATGGGGCGGTAATTGGCCGGCTTGGATTTGTCCTGCTTTCCGAGTACAGGACATACCTGGGCAATTTTCCACATTGTCAGGCAGATGTCAGTGTTGTAGCTGTACTGGAACAGCCTGGTAAGGGGAGCGGCAAGTTCTGAAGGACAAGTCTTAAGTACTATTGCTGGAAAACTTTCAAGGCCCATAGCCTTTGCAGCATCCAATAACTTCAACCATTTCGTGATATCATGTGGGGTGAATTGAATTGGCTGAAGACTGGCATGTGTGATGCTGGGGATCTCCAGAGGAGGCCAGGATGGATCATCTACTTGACACTTCTGGCTGAAGCTTGCTGCGAATGCTTCAGCCTTATTTTTACATTGACGTCCTGGGCTCCTCCATCATTGGGGATGGGGATGTTTGTGGAGTGAGTTGTTTACTTGTCCATCACCATTCATGGCTGGATGTGGCAGGACTTTAGAGCTTAGATCTGATCCGTTGGTTGTGGACTCACTTAGCTCTGTCAATCGCTTGCTGCTTACGCTGCTTGGCATGCAAGTAATCTGTAGTTTCACAGTTTTCCAGCAATTTGTGTAATCTATGGCAATACAGATTTGGGATCTCCACTTGGTGAGTCATTGGGCATGAGTGTGTGCAGCCAGGGGGAGGGAATAGTGGATGTGCCAACTCCACAGATAATGAGGCTGCAGACTCTTTCTGGAGCAGGTAAGGACTTTGATGGGAAAGTGTACAGAGAACTGCTGATGGAGATTCTGATGTGGAGATGCCGGCGTTGGACTTGGGTAAACACAGTAAGAAGTTTAACAACACCAGGTTAAAGTCCAACAGGTTTATTCGGTAGCAAAAGCCACACAAGCTTTCGGAGCTCCAAGCCCCTTCTTCACGTGTGTCTCACCTGAAGAAGGGACTTGGAGCTCCGAAAGCTTATGGTATTTGCTACCGAATAAACCTGTTGGACTTTAACCTGGTGTTGTTAAACTTCTTACGATGGAGATTCATACAGAGAGGACAGCTGTGCCTAAACTGCACGAGCTGCATTACTTCTTTCCTTTTAGTGTATATTTGGATGGTGCCTTTGCCAATGCTGGTATAAGGCTGCTGACTCTCAGTGGGACAGGCCGCAGATGTCTTTGCAGGGTAACATTGAGCAACTCTGAGCCTTAAGAGCCTGTCTTCAGACTGCCCAACCATAGAATGGGCAGCTGCTGGCAAACTGGCATTGATGGGAGCACAAACACTGGCATCCTGATAGAGGGCACCAGGCTTGTACTCCACAAAGACACTGAGGCATTGCCCATTAGATTCTGGTCTGAAAGTGTTGTTAGGGTATTGTCAGGCTCCAAGCTCTCTCAGTGACACCCTGCACCATGTTAGAGTGGGACTCCTCCATGTTCCTTGACAGTGACAGGAGGCTGTCTGACAGATCCATCAATGCAAGTTCCGTTTGACTTTCAGAAGTTGGACTCCGTAACTTGTAAAGGAGCATCTGTGCTTTTTACTTCTGCAGTTCCTGCAGGAACATTACTCGGCCTCTCCTCAGGTTGACTTGCTTCTATATTTCTTTCATTCACAATAACATTATTGGCAGGTATAAGAACATAAGAAATAGGAGCAGGAGTAGGCCATCTAGGCCTTCGAGCCTGCCCCACCATTCAACAAGATCATGGCTGATCTGAAGCGAATCAGTTCCACTTACCCGCCTGCTCCCCATATCCCTTAATTCCCTTATCGATCAGAAATCTATCTATCCGTGATTTAAACATATTCAATGAGGAAGCCTCCACCATTTCAATGGGCAGAGAATTCCAGAGATTCACTACCCTCTGAGAGAAGAAGTTCCCGCTCAACTCTGTTCTGAACTGGCCCCCACTTATTTTGAGGCTGTGCTCTCTAGTTCTGGTTTCCCTTCTAAGTGGAAAGAATCTCTCTACCTCTACCCTATCCAGCCCCTTCATTATCCTATATGTCTCTATAAGATCACCCCTCAGCCTTCTAAACTCCAACGAGTACAGACCCAATCTGGTATAATCAGAACAGTCTGCCCCCTTTGTTCTTGACGTGACTCCCTTCTTCTCAAGGGATCTAAATGCTTTCTCAGGATTTTATCTCGAACTTCCACCTCACATAATACCAGGCCCGTTCTAAGATCATAGCATATAGGAGCAGAATTTGGCCATTTGGTCCATCGAGTCTGCTCCACCATTCAATCATGGCAGATGTGATTCTCATCCCCATTCTCCTGCCTTTTCCCCGTAATCCTTGATCCCCTTATTGATCAAGAATCTATCTATCTTTTAAAGACACTCAATGACCTGGCCTCCACAGCCCTCTGTGGCAATGAGTTCCACAGATTCACCACCCTCTGGCTGAAGAAATTCCTCTTCATCTCAGTTTTAAAGGAGCGTCCCTTCACTCTGAGGTTGTGCCATCGAGTTCAAGTCTCTCCCACTAGTGGAAACATCCTCTCCACGTCCACTCTATCCAGGCCTCTCAGTATTCTGTGAGTTTCAATTAGATCCTCCCTCACCCTTCTAAACTCCATTGAATATAGACCCAGAGTCCTCAACCGCTCCTCATATGACAAACCCTTCATTCCTGGGATCATTCTTGTGAACCTCCTCTGGACCCACTCCAAGGCCAGCACATCCTTCCTTAGGTATGGGGCTCAAAACTGCTCACAATACTCCAAATGGGGTCTGACCAGAGCCTTATACAGCTGCAAGAACACCTCGAGACCCAATTTGCACTTCTTCCAAAACTCTTGAGATATACAAGATCATCCACTTCGACTGTCCTCTCAAGCCCAGTTGAATTGTGATTCTTCTTCTGAACACTTCACTTTGATTGCACCCTCCCCGCCAAATTGGGAAACACCAGATCCAACCTGGTCCTCAAACATCTCATCATCAGCAACTCGGCAGGAGTTATTCCAGTGGTCATGGGTGGTGTAATCCTATTGTAATGAGAAAATGTGTTAATTTCATCTGTAGCGATGCTGGTGGTTGCTTTTATACGGCTGCCTTAATAGACAATCTACCCTGTCTATGCCTCTCACAATTTTGTAGACCTCTATCAGGTCTCCCCCCAGCCTCTGTCTTTCCAGTGAAAACAATCCCAGTTTATTCAACCTCTCCTCATAGTCAACACCCTCGAGACCAGGCAACATCCTGGTGAACCTTCTTTGCACTCTCCAAAGCTTCCACGTCCTTCTGGTAGTGTGGTGACCAGAACTGCAGGTACAGCCCTCTCAGTTCGATGAAGGGTAGTAAAAGTACAGTCATCTCTTGGACTCCAACCCACTCAAGGAATGCTAACATCTCCAAGATTGGGATTCTGCCGGGAAAGTACTTCTTGATGCTTACAACCTCTCAGTTCTGCTATGATTCTTGTGAATCATTTTTGCATTTTCTCCAGTGCCTCTTTCTCTTATAGCATGGAGGCCCTGAAGAGCGCACAGTAAGCTCCAAGTGTGATTTATGGTCCAATAACTGAATGAAAATGAAAACCAATTGTGAGAACATTCTGACCCACATAAGACTTAAGTAGCAAAGTATTTTCAAGAACAAAATTACTTATTTTCTGGTTAGGAAACATGACTATATATTTATATATTGAGGTCAAATGTTAGATGTAAAGTTATTTTGGCACATTTTAATATTTAGAAAGTGACGGGCGATGGTTTTGCATCTTCATGTTTTGAAGTCACTCATTACCTTCTCACTTTTAGCGCGCTGTTTGCACAATGATGGATGCAGTCCATTTGGTAAGGGCACAGTTTTCGAAGATACACCGACAAGCGATGTCTTTAGAAAAAGCAGCATGACCCGATGTCCTTGAGGATCTCTTGCACATGCATAAAAAAACAAAGAACAAAGGAAAATACAGCACAGGAACAGGCCCTTCAGCCCTCCAAGCCCGTGCTGTTCATGCTGCCCGAACTAAACTAAAGAAAAACCCTTACTCAGTCCATATCCCTCTATTCCCTCCCTCTTCATGTACCCATCCAGATGCCTCTTCAATGTTACTAATGTGCCTGCTTCCACCACCTTCTCTGGCAGCGTGTTCCAGGCTCTCACCACCCTCTGCGTGAAAAACCTCCCCCCTCCCCCCCCATCTCCCTTAAACTTTCCCCCTCTCACCTTGAACCTGTGCCCCCTTGTAATTGACATTTCCGCCCACTCCGACAATCCACCCTGTCTATATCCCTCTCATAATTTTGTAGACCTCTATCAGGTCTCCCCTCAGCCCCCGTCTTTCCAGTGAAAACAATCCCAGTTTATTCAACCTCTCCTCATAGCCAACACCCTCATGACCAGGCAACATAGTGGTGAACCTTCCTTGCACTCTCTCCAAAGCTTCCACGTCCTTCTAGCAGTGAGGTAACCAGAACTGCACGCAGCACTCCAAACGCGTTTTATACAGCTGCAACATAATTTCCCAACTCTTGTACTCAATAAAGATAGAGATAGAGATAGAATTAGAGACATAGTCCAAGATAGAGAGATAGTTGGAGATAGAGAGATAGAGAAAGAGATAGAAGTAGAGATAGATACATGGATAGATATACAGAAAACACACAGGAGACAATAGCGAACAAGGCAGTTGCTAATCTTCATCCATCACAGAGCATGCATGAAAATAGATGAATGCTTAATTGCACATTAACATTAATTACTGTCAAGCCTTGTGATGCTTCCACACTTCTGATTATTTTGCTGCAGCTCAATTCTTTCAAAAGTTAATGAATGACATATATCGGAAGACATATATCCCTTCAAGAGAAAGCGCTCCTCATTCACTCTTTATGGTAAAGGAGAGAGCATGCTTTCATATACAGCAGAACTGATTTTAACTTGAGTTAAGAATTCAGTGTGAGGGCAACATGTATTAATTTTTAGTTACATATTATGACACACTCAAGTCAAATTGAGATGATTGGGCAATTTCCTCGTCACTCTTGCCTGGAGACAGCTCTGCGTAAATTGCCTGAGGTTGATTTTACGCACATAGGGGACGATTCGCCCAAAAAAGTTCTAAGTGCTGAATTTGTGGGAAAACTGGTGTAAATCACGATTATTGTTTCAGTGGGAGTTCAGACTCGAATCTCCCGCATTCTGTACACTGCAGAGGTCATAATCGTGAATATCATTAAAAGCTCGGGGAGGGTGGGGCCTATTCACGCTGGAATCTGGCAGTTCCGGGCCTTTGCACATGTTTCCAGCGTGTACCCGACTGCGCGTGTGTCAGGAATGTGCGCACGAACCCTGCAAGTCGGCCGACATGCGATTCTCCCGGCCCGCTGCGCTGAAAAATTAGTTCGGCGGAATGGGATGACACCCCTATTATGGTACTATTCTCCACTCACTGCATCCTGTTAGAGAAATAGACCTTGTTTTTAACATGAGGCTCTCGTTAGAACTTCAATTATGAGTTTTGGGGCAGGATGTGGGTCTTGGGTCAGGACCCTGGCTCGTGGCCAAATGGAGATCTCCATTTGTTACCCGAAATCTGATGGAGAGGTGCATGAACCAAAAATTTGTAGAAGAACGAAGACTTTAATGTAGCTCTTCTTAGTTACTGAACCTTGCCACCTACAAAACATTTGCTTACCATCTGAGCTATCGATGGGAAGGTGATTAAGAACACAAACTTCCATCGCAGACATGGAAACTTCGATCCCAAATCTTTATCCCCACAGTACTTAGATCACCTACATCTCCTGGAAAAGTCACAAGGATTTTTTTTAGTTTATTTATTAGTGTCACAAGTAGGCTTATATTAACACTGCAATGAAGTTACTGTGAAAATCCCCGCGTCGCCACACTCCGGCGCCTGTTCGGGTACACTGAGGGAGAATTTAGCATGGCCAATGCACCTAACCAGCACGTCTTTCAGACTGTGGGAGGAAACCAGAGCACCTGGAGGAAACCCACGCAAACACAGGGAGAATGTGCAGACTCCGCACAGACAGTGACCCAAGCCGGGAATTGAACCCAGGTCCCTGGCGCTGTGAGGCAGCAGTGCTAACCACTGTGCCGCCATGCTGCCCTAACCTCTGAGTAACCTCTGACTAACAAGGTTAGTACAGTAAGAAGTCTCACAACACCAGGTTAAAGTCCAACAGGTTTATTTGGTAGCAAATACCATAAGCTTTCGGAGCTTGCTGCTCCTTCGTCAGATGGAGTGGTCTCTGTTCTCCAACAGTGCACAGAGACACAGAAATCAAGTTACAGAATACTAATTAGAATGCAAATCTCTACAGCCAGCCAGGTCTTAAAAGATATAGATAATGTGGTTGGAGGGAACATTAAACACAGGTTAAAGAGATGTGTATTGTCTCCAGACAGAACAGCTGGTGAGATTATGCAAGACCAGGGGCAAGCTGTGGGGGTTACTGATAATGTGACATAAATCCAACATCCCGGTTTAGTCCGTCCTCATGTGTGCGGAACTTGGCTATAAGTTTCTGTTCAGCGACTCTGCGCTGTCGTGTGTCGTGAAGGCCACCTTGGAGAACGCTTACCTGAAGATCCAAGGCTGAATGCCCGTGACTGCTGAAGTGCTCCCCCACAGAATTTTCCATTGGCTTTCTTTCCAAGGATATTAAGGCACTGTTCTTTCTCTTTCTGGTACACTGGTCTGTATCAATTCTGTATGATCTCTATTGTGGTATTCTTTTGATTATTGTACCTCCTTTCTGTTAGTCTTGTACAGACACTCCCTCCCTGGGCTTCAGCCCTGGTACCTCACATACTCTGTATCTGTGGTTGAAGTTATGAACCTGTTTGTTTCTCTACTCTTCCTCACACTTTTTAAAGGGGAGGTGGTGGCAGTAGTGGTATTATCACTGGACAACTGATCCAGAAGACCCAGGGTAATGCTCTGGAGACCTGGGTTCGAATCCCACCCATGGCAGATGGTAAAATTTGAATTCAATAAATATCTTGGATTAAAAGTCTAATGATCACCATGAAACTATTGTCAATTGTCGTAAAAACCCAATTAGTTCACTAATGGAAATCCGTTCCGGCTTACATGTGATTCCAGACTGTCAGCAATGTGGTTGACCCCTCAGGATAGGTAATAAATGATGACCCAGCCAGGTATGCCCACACCCCATGAATGAATTTTAAAATAACCTATTGTACTCATTCATGGTGATATTGGGGAGATTTTTTTCTTTAGTATTCATTCATGGGACATGGACATTGCTGGTTGGCCAGCATTTATTGACCATCCCTTGTTGGTCAGAGGGCAGCTTAGAGTCAACCACATTGCTGTGGCTCTGGAGTCACATGTAGGCCAGACCAGGTAAGGACAGCAGATTTCCTTCCCTAAAGGACATTAGTGAACCAGATGGGTTTTTCCGACAATTGACAATAGTTTCATGGTCATCAGTCGATTCTTAATTCCAGATATTTTTTTATTGAATTCAAATTCCACCATCTGCCATGGTGGGATCCGAACCCGGGTCTCCAGAACATTAGCTGAGTTCCTGGATTAATAGTCCAGCGATAATATCACTGGGCCATTGCCTCTTTGTAGGGCAAAGAATCAACATTAGATGAACATCTTGCTGATCTGATAATGATTAAACACCATATGATTAAAAAACAGAGATCTGGTGCGGAATTTTACGATCTCGCTCGGGCGAGGCTCGTAAAATCCCGCCCGAGGCCAATGGAGAATTCCGTTCTGCGAGCCCTGCCCGCCCCTATTCTGGGGTGGGCGAAGCAGTAGAATTCCAGCCCTGGAATGAGCAGATGTTCCAACCTCGGGCAGCGCTCCCAATATGTATACAATAGCGGTAACTAAAGAACAAACAGTTTTAACAAACTGGAGTCTTGAGCAGCTTACTTTGCGAGAATAGACAAGCCCCAAAGAATTCCGTCCAGACACAGAACACAGACCAAAACAATCCATCTGATCATGGCTTCAGCTCCACCCTTCTGTCTGTTACCCATAACCCTCCACTCCCAGATTGTTCCATAATTAGCCTTGAATATAATCGATGACTCAGCTTCCACTGCTCTCAGGGAAAGAACATTCCAAACATTCGTGACCCCCGAGACCATGGGGGAGGCGATGGCCTATTGGTATTATCGCAAAACTATGAATCCAGAAAGTCAGCTAATGCTCTGGGGTCCCAGGTTCAAATTCTGCCACAGCAGATGGTGGAATTTGAATTCAATACAAAAAATCTGGAATGAAGAATCTACTGATGACCATGAAACCATTGTCAATTGTCTGAAAAACCCATCTGGTTCACTAATGTTTTTCAGGAAAGGGAATCATAGACTAATAGAATCATAGAATCTACGGCACAAAGACCGGCCGTTCGGCCCAAACCGGTACATACCGACCAAAATGCACATCTAAGTTAACACCATCTGCCTGCATTTGGCCCATATCCCTCAGGTTGCTCTTCAGGTTCCCATTAATCCTTTCCCCTCTTAACTTAAACCTATGCCCTCTCGTTCTTGATTCCCCAATCCTGGGAAAAAGACTGAGTGCATTCACCCTATCCGTGCCTCTCATGATCTTATACACCTCTATAAGATTACCCCTCAGTCTCCTATGCTACAAAGAAAAAACTCCTAGCCTGTCCAATCTCTCCCTATAACTCAGTCCCTTGAGCCCTGGCAACATCCTTGTAAATCTCTTCTGCACTCTCTCCAGTTTAATAACATCTTTCCTATAGCAAGGCGACCAAAGCTGAGCACATACTGCAGGTGCAGCCTCATCAATGTCCTGTCCAACTGCAACTTAACTTCCCAACTTCTATACTCAATGCCCTGACTGATGAAGGCCAGCATGCCAAAAGCCTTCTTCACTGCCCTATCTACCTGTAACTCCAACTTTAGAGAACCGTGCACCTGAACTCCAAGGTCCCTCTGTTCCACGATACTCCCTCTGCCGTCCTTACCTGGTCTGGTCTACATGTGACTCCAGAGCCACAGCAATGTGGTTGGTGCTCAAATGCCCTTGGGCAACTAGGGACGGGCAAGAAACGTTGGCCAGCCACCGATGCCCTTGTCCCAAAAATGAATTTTAAAAAGACATTCATCTTCATCTTGGTCTGCAATGGCTGCCTCTTATTTTGAAACTATACCCTCTCATTCTAGATTCCACCACAAAGGAAAACATCCTCTCAGTGTCTGTCCCGGAAAGCCCCCTCAAAAGTTTATATGTTTCCATCAAATCACTGCTCCTTCTTCTAAACTCCTTCACACCAAAATTCAACCAAGTGAACCTTCTCTGAACTGCCTGCAATGTAAGCATATTCCTCCTTAACTAAGGACAACTGAGGGCAACACGGTGGCACAGTGGCTAGCACTGCTGCCTCACAGCGCCAGGGTCTCAGGTTCGATTCCTTGCTTGAGCCACTGTCTGCGTGGAGTCTGCACATTCTCCCCGTGCCTGCGTGGGTTTCCTTTGGTTTCCTCCCACAGTCCCAAAGACGCGCTGATTAGGTACGTTGGCCATACTAACTTCTCTCTCAGTGTACCCTTACAGGCGCTGGAGTGTGGTGACTAGAGGCTTTTCACAGTAACTTCATTGCAGTGTTAGTGTAAGCTTACTTGTG
Organism: Mustelus asterias; assembly: GCF_964213995.1. Lineage (NCBI taxonomy): Eukaryota > Metazoa > Chordata > Chondrichthyes > Carcharhiniformes > Triakidae > Mustelus > Mustelus asterias. The sequence goes on from NC_135810.1 coordinate 116,408,609, forward strand.
ACTAATAAATAAATAAAACTTACATCAGAACTTGTTGAAGTTGTACAAGACATTGGTAAGGCCACACTTGGAATACTGTGTGCAATCCTGGTCACCCTATTATAGAAAGGATATTATTAAACTAGAAAGAGTGCCGAAAAAATTTACTAGGATGCTACTGGGACTTGATGGTTTGAGTAATAAGGAGAGGCTGGATAGACTGGGACTTTTTTCTCTGGAGCATAGAAGGCTGAGGGGCGATCTTATAGAGGTCTATAAAACAATGAGGGACACAGATCAGCTAGATAGTCAATATCTTCTCCCAAAAGTATGGGAATCTAAAACTAGAGGGCATAGGTTTAAGGTGAGAGGGGAGAGATACAAAAGTGTCCAGAGGGGCAATTTTTTCACACATAGAATGCTGAGTGTCTGGAACAAGCTGCCAGAAGTAGTAGTAGAGGTGGGTACAATTTTGTCTTTTAAAAAGCGTCGAGACAGCTACATGGGTAAGATGGGAATAGAGGGATATGGGCCAAATGCAGGCAATTGGGATTAGCTTAGGGGTTCAAAACAAGGGCGGCATGGACAAGTTGGGCCGAAGGGCCTGTTTCCATGCTGTAAACCTCTATGGCTCTGTGACTCTAACTATATGTAGTACTCTAGGTGGTGTCTCACCAATGCTCTGTGCAGGCTGAAAATCAAATGCCAAGAGGAAGGATGCCAGTTCCCTGACAGCGGAGTCTGACTGCCAGGGAGTCCTAGAGGGTTGGGGGACGGGTGGAGGGGAGGGAGAGGAGTCTGGTTGTGAACAAGAACAAGAGAAGGCAAACGGCCATTGTTAATTGGATGTGGCCCTCCAGGAGGGTTGTATAGGGCTGGAGGAGGAATTCTGCTCACTCAACTCTGGAAAAGAAATATGACTTAACTCATCCACTGACCTTGAGGGCGCAGTTGAAACTCCAAAAGAGAAACAGAGCAAAGATTCTCCCGTTATTTATGTCATTCAGTTGAAATATTGCTGCCACTGGGACAATGGAGCTGGATCTGTTCCGCTTGCTTACGGATACTAATATCCTGTCTGAGCTGAAGGAAAGTTAGTATTAAATCAGCTTGAAATTGTGTAGATAGAATTCTCGGACCTATGGGTTAGATTCGGCAGCTTAACATTGTGGCTCGGATTAGAGTAGAAATTGCAATTAGGAAGAACCATTGTAGTTAGGGGTGTACAAGTGGCAAGTATTGAAGAATTGAAAGTTCTTGAGCTGATTCAACTCAAAGAATAACAGATCCAAATCGGAATATTTATCTCCTGGATTCAATGCGAGTCTATCAGAAAAGGTTACAGAGAGAACTTTTCTTTTCCCTCATGGGGGAGTCCATTTAACTGGTACGGCAGGCCTATATTTCCATATTTTTAATGTTTTCTGACCACGTAGTGTGGGTCACAATAGCCAGCAGTCAACTTCACATGAGTTTACTGGTGTTATTAAAATTGATAGTCCAAAAGTCCTGGCTCTTTCTAACTGACACTGGGTTGCATCATCAATAATAGGCTAAATCTATTTATTAGTGTCACAAATAGGTTTACATTAACATTGCAATGAAGTTACTGTGAAAATCCCCTCGTCGCCACACTCTGGCGCCTGCTCGGGTACACTGAGGGAGAATTTAGCCTGGCCAATGAACCTAACCAACACATCTTTGGACACTGGGAGGAAACCAGAGCACCCGGAGGAAACCCACGCAGACATGGGGAGAAGGTGCAGATTCCACACAGACAGTAACCCAAGCCGCGAATGGGTCACCATGGCGCTGTGAGGCAGCAGTGCTAACCACTGTGCCACTGTGCCGCCCCCAGCAAAAGTAGAAGGAAGTTGGAAGAGCCAGTGCAAATTCTCTCCCCAAAACTGCTGCAAAATCAAGGGTTCGCTGCAATACAAAGGATTGGAGGATTGGCAGCATTGCACATCAAACTTTCCATCCATTTCAATGGATTTTGCTGCAGCATCTAATACTGCACCCAAACACATCAGTTCTCTCGTGTGAGGTCGCAAGGTGACATAGTGCAACATGATGGAAGTTGATAGATACTACCTTTCATCAAAGAGGACTGGTAGCCTTACCCTAGCCTGGCCCATACCTGACTCCTGTCCCACATTAAACATGGTTGTCTCTTAACTGTCCTTGAAATTGGCCTGGCAAAATTATGGCAAACATGGCAAAGAATCAGCACCGGCTGTGGCAATGGCAATGGACAATAAATAAAGTTTTGCCAGCGAATCAATTTTTATAAGTGTTTCAAAGTGTCACAGGACAAAGAACAAGAAGAACATGGAAAATTATCATAGAATCCCTACAGTGCAGAAGGAGGCCATTCGGCCCATCGAGTCTGCACTGACCACAATCCCACCCAGGCCCTACCCCCACATATTTTACCCGCTAATCCCTCTAACCTACGCATCTCAGGACTCTAAGGGGCAATTTTTAACCTGGCCAATCAACCTAACCCGCACATCTTTGGACTGTGGGAGGATACCGGAGCACCCGGAGGAAACCCACGCAGACACGAGGAGAATGTGCAAACTCCACACAGACAGTGACCCGAGCCGGGAATCGAACCCGGGACCCTGGAGCTGTGAAGCAGTAGTGCTAACCACTGTGCTACCGTGCCGCCCATTACAGCACAGGGACAGGCCCTTCGGCCCTCCAAGCCTGCACCGACCATGCTGCCTGACTTAACTAAAACCCCCTCCCCTTCCGGGGACCATATTCCTCTATTCCCCTCCTATTGATGTATTTGTCCAGACGCCCCTTAAAAGTCACTATCATAACTGCTTCCACTACCTCCCCCGGCAGCGAGTTCCAGGCACCCACACCCTCTGTGTAAAAAATCTGCCTTGGACATCTCCTTTAAACCTTGCCCCTCGCACCTTAAACCTGTGCCCCCTCGTAATTGACTCTTCCACCCTGGGAAAAAGCTTCTGACTATCCACTCTGTCCTTGCCCCTCATAATCTTGTAGACTTCTATAAAGCTCCAGCATGACTTGCCAATTTTTAAACTCAGTGCCCCGGCCGGTGAAGGCAAGCGTGCCGTATGCCTTCTTGACTACCTTCTCCACCTGCATTGCCACTTTCAGTGACCTGTGTACCTGAACACCCAGATCCCTTTGCCTATCAATACTCTTAAGGGTTTTGCAATTTACTGTATATTTCCTATCTGTTTTAGACCTTCCAAAATGCATTACCTCACATTTGTCCAGATTAAACTCTATCTGCCACAAAAACGTATAGGTTGAGTCAATAGTAGAAGGGTCTCGCATGAGCAGCCATAAATAACAGATTAAATGTGAGAGATTGATAGAATAGTGCAACACAGAAGTAGTACTTTCATCCTGTCATTAGAGTGAAGGGAAGAAAACCTTCCTTGGCCTATGGGGGGAAAAGGTGCATAGAATCATTGAACCATAGAGTCCCTGCAGTGCAGAAGGAGGCCATTCAACTCATCAAGTCTACACCGACTCTCCAAAGAGCACCTTACCCAGGCTCAACCCTCGCCCCATTCCCTTAACCCAATGCATTTACCCTGCTAATCCCCCTCAAGTACACTTGGGACACTAAGGGGCAATTTAGCTTGGCCAATCCACCTAACCTGCACATCTTTGAATGAATTGGATAGTTCTTATCAAAGAGCTGGCATTAACATTATGAGTGGACTAGCCAAGTATGTGCTGCATATTTCTATGATTCCGTTGTCTTTTTGTAGTTCAATATGTTTGTTTTTCTACATTCATTTTTGAAAGAGTATTTTTGGACGGGTTTCTCTAGAGTTTCAGCAGTTCTTGCCCAGAGCTACCAATGGGCAAGTCAACAGCCCATTTTAACACCATGTCCAATTTGCCTTTCTGTTGATATCAATAGGACCAAATCCATCCATCACCTTCTTACTGATCGATCTATCTTAGAGTTCATTCTTTAATCTGACTGGAGTGAGAATGAGACCGATCGCAAGGCCATTGCCCAATACTGCTTTGTGAGTAAGTTCTCTGTGATATGGGGAAAATCATTTGGAACAAATTGCTGCTTTGCAGCCCATTACATATAAAAACAATTCATAGGATCATAGAATCCCTACAGTGCAGAAGGAGGCCATTTGGCCCATCAAGTCTGCACCGGCAACAATCCCACCCAGGTCCTATTCCTATAACCCCACATAATCCCCCTGTCATTAGGGTGAAGGGAAGAAAACCTTTCTCAGCCAATGGGGGAAAGTTGGATAGAATCAAAGAATCACAGGATCACTGTAGTGCAGAAGGAGGCCATTCAACCCACCTCTAATGGGGCGGCTTGGTGGCACAGTGCTGCCTCACAGTGCCAGGGACCTGGGTTCGATTCCTGGTTTGGGTCACTGTCAGTATGGAATTTGCACGTTCACACACGTTCTCCCTGTGTCTGAGTGGGTTTCCGCTGGGTGCTCCGGTTTCCTCCCACACTCCGAAAAGTGTGCTGCCACCCCACACATTTACCCTGCTAATCCCCCTGACACTAAGGGTCAATTTAGCATGGCCAATCAACCTAACCCCCACATCCTTGGACTGTGGGAAAAAACCGGAGCCCCCAGAGGAAATCCACGCAGACACAGGAAGAACAGGCAGTGACCCGAGGCTGGAATTGAACCTTGGACCCAGGCGCTGTGAGGCAACAGTGCTAACCACTGTGCTACCATACCGACCGAACATTTTTCCTGCAATTGTCCCATAATTATTGAATGTTATGATATTTCAAGTGCTCATCAAAATTTTTTTTTTAGTTTGTAAGGGAAGGTTTATGGCCTCCACTACCTTCCCAGGAAGTGCATTTCAGATTTCCATCACCCTCTGAGTGGAAGTGCAGACTTGATGGGCCAGATGGCCTCCATCCGCACTGTAGGAATTTTATTCGATGATCTTGGTCTTTTCGTTACTGTAAAAGCACAAGATAAATAAAAGAGGCTAGATTTCCAGGCCATTCCCATCAGTGAGAACATCCAGTGCTGCCAATGGCAACACCTCCCACACCCCGCGGTGCGTTCTTCGGTGGTGGAGAGTGAGAGCCACACAAAACATCATAGACATCAGCGAGACCGGGAGATCCCTCCAGCGGCCAAAAGTGGGCCACTTCCACCGCAAGAATATACGCAGGTGGGAGTGGAAAATCCAGACCCTTTAATGTGTTGTAAATGAATGCGAGTCTTTTTTAAAGTTGTGTGCAGTTTTGGTGTCTTTATCTGATGGAGGATTTCCTTGCAGGTTTACCTGGCTGATTCCTGGGATGATGTAGAGATGCGGGCGTTGGACTGGGGTGAACACAGTAAGAAGTCTCACAACACCAGGTTAAAGTCCAACAGGTTTATTTGCTACTAAATAAACCTGTTCGACTTTAACCTGGTGTTGTGAGACTTCTTACTGTGATTCCTGGGATGGCAGGTCTGTCATATGAGGAGAGACTAAGTTGGTTAGGATTGTATTCATTGAAGTTTAGATGAGTGAGAGGGGATCTCATAAAAACTTAGAAAATTCTAACAGGATTAGACAGGGTAGATTCAGAAAGAATGTTCCCGATGGCGGGGGAGTCCAGAACGAGGGGTCATAGTTTGAGGATATGGCGTAAATATTTTAGGACTGAGGTGAGCGGAAATTTCTTCACCCAGAGGGTGTTGAATGTGTGAAATTCACTCCCACAGAAAGTGGTTGAGGCCAAAAATTTGACAAATTTCAAGAAGAGATTAGATATAACTTCTGGCTAAAGGAATCAAGGGATTAGCTGAAGTTTATTTATTAGTGTCACAAGTAGGCTTACATTAACACTGCAATGATGTTACTGTGAAAATCCCCGAGTCGCCACACTCCGGTGCCTGTTCAGGTACACTGAGGGAGAATTTAGCATGGCCAATGTACCTGACCAGCACGTCTTTCGGACTGTGGGAGGAAACCAGAGCACCCGGAAGAAACCCATGCAGACACGAGGAGAAGGTGCAGATGGTGAGCCTGTGGAATTCATTACCACAGGAAGTAGTTGATGCCAAAACATCAAATGTATTCAAGAGGTGGCTGGATATGGCACTTGGGGTGAATGGGATCAAAGGTTATGGGGAGAAAGCAGAATTAGGCTATTGAGTTGGACGATCAGCCATGATCGTAATGAATGGCGGAGCAGGCTCGAAGGGCTAAATGGCTTCCTTTTGCTCCTATGTCTATATTTCTTCTCCACACAGTCAGTGACACATGCCAGGAATCGAACCCGGGTCCCTGGCGCTATGAGGCAGCAGTGCTAACCACTGTGCCACCGTGCGGATATGAAAGACGGGATCAAGACATTGAATTCGATGATCACCCGTGGTCCAAATGAATGGCGGAGCAGACTCGAAGGGCCGAATGGCCTCCTCCTGCTTGTAGTCTCTATAGTTCTATGTTAACAAGCAATGCTGCTTGGGTGTTCTAAATATTCATACTGTTCCAGGCTTACTTTACAAAGCAGGGCTATCACTTTCCTGCTGTCACTCACATTCAAAACAGCCATAGAAAGCAAATAGAACTTCCTCCTAAATACATTTAGCTGAGAATTACATATTTCCAAAGACCTCATCCAATAGTCTTGTAATTAGCTGAAAAGGAGTCATAAATCTCAAAGTAATGAGCTGGAATTGGAGACCAAGAAAATTAATGTAATTATCGCACAGTCCCCAGCTGTGAATGAAACCATGAATAACCTTCGTTCGTCAAGGAAGCAACCCCAAAATTTAACAGATGAAAAAAAAAATCTCAGCATATTTCCACACTTCCAAGTCTTGGGATTATACGTTGAGAAATATCATTCCAATTTGATGTATTGCTTCAAGCACCCTGCTTGAGGAAAGAGAGGTGGAAATATTTACAGCCAAGATTTTCAATGAGATTTCATTTGCACATCCTCTCCTTTCCAATTATGTCATCTGTCAGCGCTTATTAAGAATCAGAATTGCAATTGAAAACATGGATTAGGCTTTTAATTGCAAACTGTAACTAGATTGCAGTGCACGCAAACCTTCCGCCATCCAGCTTGCATCCAAAGAGATGTTATCGAAGATTGGGGTTTCATGACAGGATCTTAGGAGGGAGCAACCCTTGACTCTCTGTTCAGCACAATTTGTATTTGCATGACACTTTTTATGTCTTTTTTGTCCTCCTGTGCATCAAAAGGAGCAATCGCAAACAAAATTTAAGGTAAGTTTTAAGTGGTCAAGGAGGTAGGTTGAAAGGGGTGAGATTGAGACTGGGTCTGAAAGGAATTGGGAGAGATTTTTACAGTTTAGGGCTGAGATTTCTGGGCACATAGAATCCTTACAAGTGTAGAAGGAGGCCATTTGGCCCATCAAGTCTGTACCGACTCTCTGGCAGATCATCCCATTCAGGCCCGGTCTCCGTGACCCCACATATTTACCCCACCAATCCCCCAAACCTATATATCTTGGGACACTTATGGGTAATCTAGCATGGCCAATCCATCGAACCCACATATATTTGGAGTGTGGGAGGAAACCGGAGCACCCGGAAAAAACCCGCGCAGACACGGGAAGAGCATGCAAACTCCACACAGAGAGTCACCCAAGGCTGGAATTGAACCTGTGTCCCTGGCTCTGTTAGGCAGCAGTGTTAACCACTGTGCCACTGTCCACCCCATGAACATGAATTTTCTTGGGAGAGTTTTTCTTTAGTTTATTTATTAGATGCAAGTCGGCTTACATTAACCAAAAGAGAAAACGCTGGAAAATCTCAGCAGGTCTGGCAGCATCTGTAACGAGAGAAAAGAGCTGACGTTTCAAGTCCAGATGACCCTTTGTCAAAGCTGATTAAGTCAATTTAAATGCATGCAAATGCATTTAAATCGCTGTTGCGTCCGTTTCGGGTGCGGTTCGGATCGTGGCCATTTTCGGGCCTTGGTAAAGTGGGCATTTGCGTGGATGCGGGCGTGGATCGCGCTGATCACGTGTGTCTTGCTTTGTACAGTCTTAGGGGGCTATTTTACCATTTTGATTCGAAGTGCTGAATCTGGGCGCAATTCAGATCTGACTTGGAAACCTGTTCTCAGGCGCTCCCAAGTGCACTTAGCCTGAAAAAAAAAGTTGCAAGTCTGAATCGCGCTGTGGGCGGGGCTTATCGTGCCCAAAACGCTGCTGTTCCGATCGGAGCTTTGAACTGCGCAGGTGCAGTGAAAAAAAAATCTGAAAAACGCTCCCCTGTTACATCGCTCCCGGGCCTCAAAAAGTGGATAAAGTGGCCAGGTAGTGAAACGTGGGAGCGATGGCCCGCACAGATATCACCCCACCCCCCCAACATAACTGTCCCCCTTATCCACCCACCCCCCTGCTACTCAGACCAATTGCAACCCCCTGCCTCCCTTCCCCCGCACCGATCGTCCGCAGAGTGGCAGCGGACCCTCCCTGCCCCTGTCCCCCCTGCACCCCCACCTGAGTTCCATCTGGCCTCCATCCCCCCACCCCCCCCCCCCCACCGCCCCCCACCAGAGAATGATCAGGCCTCCCTCCTCCCCCCCTCCACCATAGAGCGATTGGGCCTCGCTCCTCCCCCACCCCCCCAACCAGAGATACATCTGACCTACCTCCTTCCCTGCCCCCCCCCACCAGAGAATGATCCGCCCCCCCCCCCCCCCCCCCCCCACCACCACCAGAGAATGATCTGGCCTCCCTCCTCCCCCCTCCCTGCCCCAGCCAGTGATACATCCGGCCTCCCTTCCCCCCACCAGAGAATGATTGGGCCTCCCTCTGCCCCCCCTCCCCTCTCCCACACTAGAGATACATCCGACCCACCTCTCTTTCCCCCCCACCAAAGAATGATCTGGCCCGCCTCCGTCTCCCCCCCCACCAGATAATGATCTGACCCGCCTCCCTTCCCCCTCCCCCGCCCCCACCACCGATCTGAGTTAGAGAGCCACTGGAAGTTCTGAACTTACCTCTTCAGAAGCTGGAGCACCCGAAACAGACCTTTGCCGAGCAGGTCTGTTTCGCGCCGAATCTGGACAGGCGAACACGATGGTGAAGGGGAAAATGCAGGTAAGATTGGACGTCCAGCTCATTAAGTCAATTTAAATGCACGCAAATGCATTTAAATCGTTGTTGCGCCAGTTTCGGGTGCGGTTCGGATTGCGGCCATTTCCGGGCCTTGGTAAAGTGGGCATCTGCGTGGATGCGGGCGTGGATCACACTGATCGCCTCATGCCCGACTTTACCAAGTTTTCGCACCCGTTTTCGGGTGCGACGCAATGGTAAAATCAGGCCCTTGATGTTCAAATTGCTTAAGGGTTGTAATAAAATAGCGCAGAGAATAATTCCTAACAAACATATTGAACAAGGTGCTACCAGATGGAGTTAAATCCAAAAGCTCATTGGCTGTTCAATATTAAGGAACTATCATACAGATGTGATCATGTCCAGTTCTTCTGCAAACTTCTTGAACAAAGGTATGAACCCATTTATATCAATTGGGCTAAAGTGCTGGAAAGACTCAGCAGGCCGGAGAGCATCCGTGGAGAGAGAAACAGAGTTAACGTTTCGAGTCAGGATGACTCTTCTTCAGAGCTGAAGAGAGGGAGAAATGTGACGGGGTTTAAGACAGGGTGGAGAAAAATAGAAGGCCAGATATAGGTGGGGCTCAGGAGAGATTTAACAAAGATGCCATAGGCACCAGACAGAGAGAGTGTTAATGAAAGTGTTAAAGACTAAAGAAGGTACTGATAGTGGCATGATGGTACAATAGCAGAATATGTTAATAGCAGTACAAGGGGCAGCACTCTGAAAGCAAAACCTTTCATTTCAGATTTCCAGCACCTGCAGTATTTTGGTTTTATCTTAAATAAGCTAATGGGATTGTCGCTTTTCGGATTAACGTTTCACACATGAACCAATTTGTTCGTCACGGTGGCACAGTGGTTAGCACTGCTGCCTCACAGTGTCAGGGGCCTGGTTCCTTTCCCAGCTTGGGTCACTGTCTGTGTGGAGTCTGAGCATTCTTCCCCATGTCTGTGTGGGTTTCCTCCGGGTGCTCCGGTTTCCTCCCACAGTCCGAAAGACGTGCTGGGTAGGGTTCATTGGCCATGCTAAATTCTCCCTCAGTGTACCCGAACAGGCGCCAGAGTGTGGCGACTCGGGGATTCTCACAGTAGCTTCATTGCAGTGTTAATGTAAGCCTATTTGTGACGCTAATAAATAAACTTAAAAACCTGTTCCTAACACCTCATGGCATGAATAACCTCTTTCATTACTGCCAACAACACTCAAATTTATCATAAAATTCCTTCAAAACAATTGCCTTTTTGGACCCTTGCAGACATTGTGACAAAAGTTGAGCTTGGCTCCTCCAATGATCAGAGAAAAGAAAGGTTGAGGACATATTTAACTTGGATAAATCATGTCCCAACATAATTCATTGCAATGATTTGTGTATTTCTAGAAAATATTCATTTTTTGAATGTGAGCATCGATGAATCCCTCATAATCCCTTGACAAGGTGTTATGTCTTCTTTTGAACTGCTGTAGTCTATGTGATATTGGTGCACCCACAGTGTAGTCAGGTAGCTAAGCAGATGATTTTGACACAGCAACAGTGAAGGAAAAATTATATATTTCCAAGTTAGGATAGTGTATGGAGTCATAGAGACATAGAGGTTTACAGCATGGAAACAGGCCCTTCGGCCCAACTTCTCCATGCCGCCCAGTTTTTACCACTAAGCTAGTCCCAATTGCCCACATTTGGCCCATATGACTCTATACCCATCTTATCCAAGTAACTGTCTAAATGCTTTTTAAAAGACAAAATTGTACCTGCCTCTACTACTGCCTCTGGCAGCTCATTCCAAACATTTACCACCCTCTGAGTGGAAAAATTGCCCCTCTGGACCGATTTGTATCTCTCTCCTCTCACCTTAAGCCTATGGCTTCTAGTTTTAGACTCCCCTACCTTTGGGAAAAGCTGTTGACTATTTCGCTGATCTGTGCCCCTCATTATTTTACAGACCTCTATAAGATCACCCCTAAGCCTCCTACGCTCCAGAGAAAAATATCTCAGTCTATCCAGCCTCTCCTTATAACTCAAACCATCGAGTCCCGGTAGCATCCTGGTAAATCTTTTCTGCAATCTTTCTAGTTTAATAATATCCTTTTTATAATAAGGTGACCAGAACTGTACACAGTATTCCAAGTGGCCTTACTAATGTCTTGTACAACTTCAACAAGATCTGGAGGGAAACTTGGTGGCGACAGAGTTTTCAAGTATCTCCTGCCTATTTCCTTCTAGGATCAAGCGGTCGCGAGTTTGGGAAGTGTTGTCGAACAAACCTTGGTGCGTAACTGCAGTGCATCTTCAGGATAGTGCACACTGCAGCCATGGTGCACCAACAGTGGAGAGAATAGATCTGTGGTACTGCAGCACACACCTATTCTCTCCACTTTGGGGCCCCACAGGAAGGTCTGAGTCCTGCATGCGGACAGATGCTTATTTTGACTCCTTTTGCCACAGCACAGGTGGACATGTGTTTGGCTGTCAAGGCTCTGAGCTCTAGAATTTCCTCTTTAGACCTTTCCGCCTCTCTGTCTCCACTTCAAAACTATGTACAATAATCATTCCTATGAAATGCCTTGGGATTATAGAATAAATCCCTACAGAGCAGAAAGATGCCATTCAGCCCATCATGCCTGTACCAACAACAATCCCACTCAGGCCCTGTCCCCGTAACCCCACGTATTTACCTTGCTCGTCCCCCTGACACTGAGGGTCAATTTAGCATGGCCAGTCAGCCTAAGCTGCACATCATTGGACTATGGGAGAATGTGCAAACTCCACACATGATGTGGAGATGCCGGCGTTGGATTGGGGTAGGCACTGTAAGAAGTCTCACAACACCAGGTTAAAGTCCAACAGGTTTATTTGGTAGTATGAGCTTTCGGAGTGCTGCTCCTTCATCAGGTGAGTGGGAGTTAGGTTCACAAACAGGGCATATATAGACACAAACTCAATTACTAGATAATGGATGGAATGCGAGTCTTAACAGGCAATCAAATCTTTACAGGTACACACAATGAGAGTGGAGAGAGGTTTAATCACAGGTTAAAGAGACACCTCTTTAACCTGTGATTAAACCTCTCTCCACTCTCATTGTGTGTACCTGTAAAGATTTGATTGCCTGTTAAGACTCGCATTCCATCCATTATCTAGTAATTGAGTTTGTGTCTATATATGCCCTGTTTGTGAACCCAACTCCCACTCACCTGATGAAGGAGCAGCACTCCGAAAGCTCGTTCTACCAAATAACCTGTTGGACTTTAACCTGGTGTTGTGAGACTTCTTACTGTGCAAACTCCGCACAGACAGTGACCCAAGTAGGAATTAAACCCCGATCCCTGGCGCTGTGAGGCAGCAGTGCTAACCACTGTGCCACCTCGCTGCCCATTTTATACTGCTAAAGATGTATAATTGCAAGTTGTTGGATGATCAGCCCTGATCATAATGAATGGCGGAGCAGGCTCGAAGGGCCGAATGGCCTCCTCTGGCTCCTATCCCCTATGCTTCTACGTCTCTGTTGCTTTAAAACCCGATTATACCAAAGCTAATTTACTCCAGGGGATTTGAGATAGAACTATAGGGTGACACGGTGGCACAGTGGTTAACACTGCTGCCTCACAGTGCCAGGGACCCGGGTTCAATTCTTGGCTTGGGTCACTGTGCGGAGTCTGCGCGTTCTCTCTGCGTCAGCGTGGGTTTCCTCCGGGTGCTCCAGTTTCCTCCCACAGTCTGAAAGATGTGCTGGTTAGATGCATCGGCCATGCTAAATTCTCCCTCAGTGTACCCGAACAGGCACCGGAGCGTGGCGACTGGGGGATTTTCACAGTAACTTCATTGCAGTGTTAATGTAAGCCTACTGGTGACACTAATAAATAAACTTCACTTTTACTTATACTTGGTCTCTTTTCTGGCTGACCCAGACTTGGATGAGAAATTGTGCGGAGGAGATGAAAGTCCCCTACCCCGGCTGAATACAAGCAGACATCAATGAAATATGCTTGGGATTCCTAAGCAGGTCATGGTGAGCTCTATTCCGCAGCCTGGAATTATGTGAAGCCACGTTCCCCGAACATGCTCGCAGTCAGCACACTGACATGCCTTACACATGTATGTGCCCAAACCTGTTCATGTCTCATCAAAACAGAAAACCTGGTAGTCCCTGTCTTGAAGGAAATGGTTTCTGTCCTCCAGATTTCACATCACTCACCCAACCATATATTCTGCAGGTTCACTTTGATTTTCGACATCAGTAGGTGGCATTGTGTTGCAGTTCCTGACTGAAGGGGTTTTGACATCCTTGGGGAGATGAACAAGGCGTTGAATTATTCACCAGCATTTTGTCTGTTCTAAGTGCTTCCTTGCGCCAAACAATGTTATCACTGTGTGACATTCTCCAAAGCTCTCATTTCTTTTGTAATTAAACAGCTCGGAGGGGGCTACCAAAGTCTCCTTGTCTTTTCTTGTTGCTTTTTAATCGACCGAAGAAGGAAATGATAAAGTGGAAGGCTTGAAATCAAATTTCCGACGCGATAGCACCTTCCTTAAAATGGTGAAGAATATGCGTGGTAATCGTCCTTCCTTTTGCAAAGTGTCTCTCCTAAGGTCACAACTAATCTCGCTCCAGCTGCTTGCCTCCCTCCCTCCCTCTCTGCACCTTCTCAAAATAGAAGCAATGTGACAATTGTGTTTTCGTAAACAGGTCTTGCATTGTATTTTTTTTTTGCTTACTTTAGGCTTCTGTTCATCGCGTTTGCTCAAAGTGCCTGATCCATCATTTCTTACAGATGTACGCAGCACAGACAGAGGCCATTTGTCCCATCCTGCTTCTGCTAGCTCTCTGAAGGAGCCATCCAATTTCTCCCATTGGCCCTCGCTCTTTCTTTTTTGTGAGAAACGTGCTGGAGGTGTTCAAAATTGTGAAGTGAAGGCAGAGTAAGTAAGGAGAAACTCTTTATCCTGGCAGGTGGATGAAATATCAGAGAGGGCAAAGATTTATGGATAATTGGCAAATGGAACAAATTAGCTGAAATTCTGGGGGCGATTCTCCCAAGTGCTGAGTTGGTGGGAAAACTGGTCCAGATCACGACAGTTTTTTCAGTGCAGCTTCTCACCTGAATCTCCGCACTCTGTGCACTGCAGAGGTCCCAGTCGTGAATCTCATTAAAACCGGGGGGGGGGGGGGGGGGTGGTGCGGTGGGGGGTGGGGGGAGGCCTATTCACGCTGGAATTTGACAGTTCTGGAACTCTGCGGATTCGCAGTGGCCCCAAACTCTCAGTCTCCCGGTTTGCTGGCCAGCTCAATGGCTGGCCAGCCCGGGACCCCCGCAGTGCTGCCCCTCCAGCCCTCCCCACGGCCCGATTGCGGCTCCCACAATGATTCCCGGGACAGCCCTGACCCCCCCCCCCCCCCCCCCCCACCCCTCCACCCCACCATCCCAGAGCGCCCCGATGTACAGCCCCACCCCCCAGCAGCGGCGATCCCTCCACCCCCCTCACCCCGGCAGGCCCCCACCCCGCTGACACCCCCGGGGTCAGACCCCCTGGGAGGCAGGGCACCGCCCCCCCCCCCCCCCCCCCCCCCCGGCAGACCCACCCCCCCTGAGCCCATCCAAATCGCTGTCCTCCCTCCAGTCTCGACCGATCCTGTCTGCAGAGTGGCAGCGGGACCCCCCCACCGATCACCCCTAGGCCCTGCCCACAATAGGCTCCACCCTCTTGGTGGGCAGTGCCAAGGTGCTCCCTGGGCATGGGCACTTTGCCCCTTGGACAGTGCCAGGGGGCACAGGGTGGCACTGCCAGGGTGCCCATGCCCAGAGGGACCACCCCCCCCCCTGCTGCCCGGCCTCCCTGGGCTGCCTTGGTTGCCCCCCTTCATTCCAGCAGGGTCTCCCACTAGTTCCCGAATGTGGGGAGCTACTCTAAACCCCACCGGAGTGAAGTACTCTTAGTGTGTTGGGAGATTCTATCAGGACTGGCAAGTTCCCAATAATGTCATGCAAAATATACTTAAACTACATTAAAAAAAGATTCAAGTCACTCACCTGTCTTCTCACTGGTTTCCAACGTGGTCTGGACTGCGACTATTCTCCGCTCTGGGAGATGCGCATGCATTCCCGGTCGCG